>NC_137581.1:6547687-7910843 GCF_963210335.1 Falco punctatus
AAGGGGAAAAAAAAAAAAAAAAAAGAAACAACCACCAAAACCTTCTACAAAGAAACTCTATAAAACCCTAAATAAATGGATTGTAAGTCATGTTGTCCCTCTTTATCTTCAGAATTTTCTTCACTTCATTAAAAAGTAAATGAATGCCTCAGGATTTGAGGGGGTTGGGACCTGGCAGAACATTGTATCTCCTAGACTGGTAATGTGTTTATAAGCAAGATTTGCAGTTTCCCATTTCTGGTCTTACCTTTGACCTGTGTAGCTTGGAATAATTCCTGGGAAGGGAAGGAAGATACTTAGAACAGTTACATGATTCATCTCATCTACTCTTATAGATGCAGAAGCATCTTAAATATCCCTTAGAAGAAAGAGTGAAGAGCTGAATTGTACCCTGGAAATGCTCCATTTTGGCCACTTTACTTGAGACTTGAATATATGTATTGGGTGATTTGACTCCATTTCATTACAATGTCATTCTCTCCCAACATTTGGGATAATAGTTAACTGCTCTGGAGTTAAAGCATGGAGAAGTGTGAAGTACAGGGAGCATCTTTACATGTTTGACCCAAGTAGCTCCAGTGCATGTCCTTTTTTTCTCTATTATAATTTAATGGATAATGCCAGATAAATTAAATTTCACCTCTTTACACTGTTTATATATGTTATTAATAGAGTTGATACTGACTGTAAATTATATTGATTTTCTCAAGGGAAAATTGAAAATTTTCCTGGGAAACATTTGCTTTTTTCCAGGAAAATGAAGGTATTATTCACTACAAGTTTCACATCACTCTTTCTTACCAAACTGGTGTTCAGTGACATACTGGTGACATAGTGCTGTGTGGTATCCTGAGGTGCTGAAGTATGGGAATAACAAGGTCCACCTAATCTCAAACTCAGTAGTTCGATACAGAATTGTTTTATTGTATTTGCCATAATGGACCATCAATCACTTAAACATTCCCATCAGTCGTTCCCATCAGTCACTTAAACATTCCCATAGCCTAGTCTTCATAGACTGTTGGGGTTCCATTTCAAGGTAGAATTATGCTAGATCACTTGTGCCGTAGAGATAAAATATTTTTAAACCTTCTCCAATGCTTGATGCAGTAGATTATTTATTTATTTATTGTCAGTTAGGATCTTTTCAGGCTTACTTGTTTGGGCAATTTACCCATCTGTATGAATGCTGATACTTTAGCATTACCTTAGTATCTGATGGTCACAATTAGTATTCTTACTATGTATTTTTATAGCTAATCCTAAAACCTGTTCATGCGAACTGTAGCAACAGAGAAATATCAAAGGTTTCTCATTTCTCAAGGTCAGAACTCAAACTACGTTGTGTCTGCAGGGTAAGATTTACAGTTCGGGGTAATATGTTTTAGTAGGGTAATAGATATACCTGGAAGAGACAGACTAGAACTTGGACACACAAATCATTCCTCAGAGAACCGTGACTGTCACAACACTATGTTCCAGTTTCAAAAAATTCACAATTGTTCAGCAAAATGTATTATGCAGATATGTACATTAAGTTTTCAGTATAGTCAGGGCAGTATTCCCAGAGTTAATTCTCTCAGGAAAACTTGTTCCCATTGTTATTTACAGAGTTCGAGCTTTCTGCAGATCTTCTTGCCAATAAAAACATTTTCACCGGAAAGCTAGCATAATGACAATAAACAAGGTTGGAAAGTACATTAAAAAACCAGCTCAAACTTCTGTTTACCCAGAATTAATAAATGCCCAGGTGGTTTGGATCCCCTTTGCATTGCTAAATCAGTGCAGCAAATGACAGAGGACAAGAGGGAAAAAATGAAAGACACTTCTACAGAAGTAAAAGAGGACACAAGACTTCATTATCTCCCAACAAGAATAAGTAGACATGACAAGATAGCAATATTCTGTGTCGTTACAGCTTTGCAATGCTGTCAAGACTAATTCCACATTTTACTCTTTATGGAGTAATATTTTAAGCCTCTGTGGAAGTAGAAAGTAAGTGGTCCTACTTAAGAACTTCATCAATAAAGAGATAAGTCAAGACACAAAAACAGTCTTAGACATCTCTTTGGAACTTAGGTAGGTTGTAGCCCCTTATGTTTAAATCTACAGTCCCAAGCGCTTTGAAGAGGTGTTGCCCAACCCTGGAGATCCCCACATTTCACAGCCCCATAGTCACCTGCACTTTAAGCATATGCAAAAATACCATGCTTTTTATGGGACTGAATTTGAACTCCTTTTGCATCAGTTTTGTGATCAATTATAAAAAATGTAGTGGATTACAAAAAAAAAAAACAAACCAAACAAAAAAAAACAAACACACAAAATATGTTATTATCAAAGCTCAGAAAAGGCACGAGTATGAAATAGTATTTAATAGCTTAAACTAGCAGGGTTTTTTTGGTTGTTGTTTTTTTTTTTAAACCTTACATTCATAGATCTTAATTCATGAAGAATACAAGTGTTCTGATTTTGCTCAAACAATTTAAACATAAAACAGGTCTTCCTGGATGAGAACATAATAACTATCTGTTAAAATCTCCATTCTAATTATCTCATTTGTGCTAGTGTTATTGTCTTAACAACAATATTCAATATTCTGTACTACTGCTGTCATGATCTACTTCTGACAATCTGAACTATCTGAAGGAAAAACTACAAAATAAAAACCTTTCAAACTTGGCTGTAAAGAATGTTGTATAATAACAGGTGGACTGTACTATCACTTTTGATTAGTTTACCTTGATCATTGCCTCCTCAAGTCAGTCAACTAGAAGTCAATATTAACATTTCAGAAATAATAAATGAACTGATGACAAAATACGGAAGTAAAGCAGACTCCAGCTGAGTTGTACACAAAAGGCTGACAAGCTGACAAGCTTTCAGAATCTGTCAGATGTAGACTTGTAACAAATAAGGAGCATTTCTAAATAGCTTTATAAGGCTTTAGTTCATCTTAAAAGGAATGGATGGCATCACAACTGCTCTGAGAATTCACCATGAATCCATGCACCAAACAGGTGCATATGAAGCTTTATCATAGATGACCTTTCTGATGCAGTTGATTAAATTACTCAGACTACATAGGCTTTGGGTTTGGATGAGGACTAGTTGGCTGCAAACCAATCTAGATAAGCATTAAGTATAGACAGAGCTATAGGATGCGTTGCTGGCTGGGGAGGAGGCAGTAGGAGAGCAGCTGATCACCATATTCTCACTCAACTGAAAGCCTGTGACAATCATTTAGGAAATAAAGGGCTAACCCCAAGGTCATGGACATCAATGGAAACTTTTCGTTGTCTTTTTTAGGGATTTAGGCCAACTCCAAACTCACAGTCTTATCTATTAATATTTTATTTTATCTAAAACCAGTTTTGACAAGAGTAAAAAAGTTGTACAAAAGCCAGTGACTTTTGCTTCACAAAATATTGTGTGATATCACAAGTCCAGAGATAAAACCTTACAGAAAAAGTGATCACATTTTGGTGTCCTATCCTATTGAGTGTGGTTATTTTAAGATTTCTAGGGTACTGAAAATAAAATGTTTTCCATCGTCCTTATTAATTGTGTACTTATTGGGTTGATATGGTTCATTCATTTGGTTGCTGTCACAAAAATAATTGAGCTGAAGGAATGGCTCTTTGTTAAGGATGATCATCTCGGGATTGATATTACTAAATATATTCTTGTGTCCATGACACAATTAGTTCTCTTGTGAGTCTTTACTAATGAAAAGATAAAAATGGAAATCCACTGTCGGTTCAGTAGAATACATCAGCTAGGAGGAACTGGATGATCACAGAGCCCTCTCAGTGGTGCCCAGTGACAGGACTAGAGGCAATGGACACGAAGCATGGGAAATTCAATATAAGGATAAAATTTATAACTTTTTTTCTATCAGGGCTTTTCAGGCTGAACATTCTCAGCTCTCTCAGCCTAACTTCATATAGAAGATGCTCTCAATCCCTGAATCATCTCTCCTCCCTTTGGTGGACTCATTCCAGTAAGTTAGTATCTTTTTTTGTACAGAGGAGCCCAGAAAGGGACACAGCAATTGAGTTGTGTCTCACCAGGGCTGAGCAGAGGGGAAGGATCACCTCCTTTGACATGCTGGCAATGCTCTTCCTGGTGCAGACCAAGAAGCTGATGACTCTTTTTGCTGCAAGGGCACATTGCTAGCTAATAGTCAACTTGGTGTCCACCAGGACCCCCAATTCCTTTACTGCCAAACTGCTTTCCAGATTGTCAGCCTCCAGTCTGTGGGGGTGGCTAGGGTTATTCCTTCCAAGAGGCAAGACCTGGCATTTCCCTTTGTTGAACTCCTGAGCTTTCTGCCAGCCGATTTCTCCAGCCTGTGCTGGTCCCTCCGCATGGCAGCACAACATTCTGGTGTATCAGCTGCTCTTCTCAGTTTTCTATCACCTGAAAATTTGCAGAAGGTGCATTCTGTCCCGTTGTCCAGGTCACAATTTCAGGATTAGATTGATAACAATGGTAAAACTTGGTGATGAAATTTCAGAGGATGGTCAGTTAATGAGAAATAATGTCTTATTTTGTTTGTTTGTTTCTCTATTTGCTCACTAGGTGCAAAGGAGAAATAAATGGTCATGCTAACCAGTAAGAGGAAGTTTAAAGACTGTAAATGAAACAAGGTTAGGAAAAGGCAGATATAACTGAACACAGATCAAACAAGGTGATTCTCATGGCTATTCTCCTTATAGGTAAGACCCTGATCTTCATCTTACAGAATAAAATGTGAAAGAGAGAAGTAGTATAGGCCAGGTTGGGAATCCTCTTGTGGATTACTAAAAGCGATTGGTTTTTTTAGCAAAAAAAAGGCCAAGTGGAGCTATAATTCTTCTCTGTGGATTTATCAATGGGATAAACAACAGGGAGGGAGAGGAGTCATGTGAGATGAAAAAGAAAAGCTGATGTAAGAACAAATCACTATAAAATGACTTTAAATTAATATAGGTTGAAAATTAGATAGTCTAAGCATTCGGAGACAGTTATTTTAGAACAAGCCTCCAATCATGCCATTAGAAGTAAAAATAAAATTAGCAAGGTTTAAAATGGAGCTCGGTTAGTTTGTATGGAGTGTGGTACAGTCTGAGGTGGCAAGGAATAGGACCCTGACCTATGAATTTGTTGTCATCCCTATGTTTCTAAATTATAACCTCTTAAAACTTAAAGGGTTGAGAAAAACACTCCCTTCCTGTCCATCCCATTATTTGATTGGAAATGTCTCCTACACACTGAGATGGGAGAGAAAGCTACTTCCTATAGGTATCTCCTGAGAGACCCCAAAACAATGGTCCCACCAGTCCTTGTGGACAGAAGTTAAAAAGTCATCTAAAAGAAAACCAACAGGATTAAAGCTCAAAGTCCCAAATATGACTGAAGTTACAAAGGCCTTTTATCGTTTTGTGTTTTTTTGGTTTAGGTTGGGGGTGGTGGGGGTGGTCCCAGTCTGAAGTGCATATACTCTAGAGAAAGAGGGAGGAGTAGAAAGGAGGAAAGGGAAGAAGGTAAGAGAATAGGCACTGCTTGTAACATTAGAGACATTTTTATGGTAACAGCTTGCAGGCTATAAATCTGAAGCATTATGTAGAAAAGGACAGACTATATGTAATCTGCACATACAGATTCTGTACAATTACTAAATTTGTTCTATCGTTAGATTGGAAGAAGCGCCAATAGGTTCCTTCTGCTTTCCCCACCACTGAACACCTTTCCTAGTCATGCCACCTTGCAGCAGGGTTTGGTTGTTGTTGTGCATACCCTCTTGCACGTGAAGGATATATGCAAGTAACTAGGAAAGGCTTTTATCAGTTGCTTTGAGATAAGATTTTTTTTTTTTTTTTGTCACAATGTCAAGATTAAAGAGAGCATGGGTACAAAACATGGCTACAAAACATACTGACCCTTCCCTGGCAGCTACAATTGCTGCCCCTGGACAAACAAAGCATAGTAACTTTTACTTACCATAATAACAAGGAAAATAACAGCTCCCCAAACAGCTGCAACAACAAAAAGGAAGGAAGTTACAGCTAATGAAGCTTGCTTATGCTCCTGGCTTGGGGTGCTGTCCCATGGTTTATAACACTGTGCCCCCCAGATGAGCTGATGATTGCAAGGGTATTCCTACGTGACCTGCGCCTCTCACACCACACAGCTCTTGTCACTGCCCTGGAAAAGCCAGACCCCCAGCCCTTGTGGGAGCACTACCTCCCACAGATCAAAACTTAACCCCTCTCCTGACTGATTTTCCTGAAAAATTTAAGGTAATAGGCAGGTACCTGGCAGCTGCCATGGCAGTCTGCATACAGCTTCTTGCTCCAAACTTTAGGAAGGAAGCAAACCTTGGTGAAACAAGTAAAAAAAAAAATCAAGTAAAGGTTTGCCTTGCCATGATCACATTGGATTCAATCACTTCATTTAATACAATCACATGGGTTTTGCGTTTAAAACCGTGGTGGTTACATCTCACACATGTGCATACAAAAAATGTCAGTTTTAAAACAAACCAAAAGAAAAGAAAATATATCTAATAATATTTTATAGGCTGCCAGGTGAATATATGATGTTGCTGAGAGGTGTTTAGTTGATGTTGATGGACTAAGAAGGAAAATACAGCTATTTGTTCTTCCCCTGCCTTGCTTTGCCTTGCCTTGTCTTTCTTTCTCTTTATAATATGATTTCAGGAAACATTTTCATTTTAAAATCTGCCTCACTTTTAAGACTTAGAGAAACATTTACGGAAATTACTATCTACTAGGGAGGATGAAATGGTAGAATAAACTAGGGGCAAATGAAAATTAGTGGGTTTATTGGCAGTCAGGTTTCAGGTCCTGGGTAAGCCCTGTTTAGGTATTTACATGTAAGATAGGTTTCAATGTTCCTTTTACAATTAATGGAGATCAAGAATATATTCTGTATTCAGCTAACCAGACACTAAGTGTCAACTTGGAGTGAACAGAATTACTTTCCAAGGTTCCTTTTATTTATTGACTAGATCCCTGTAACTCACATGAAATTACCTAATTGTACATGTTTTAGCCTGAACCTGAATCACACCCAAAGTTCCTTCTGGAAAATTATTTGTCCATAATTAATCCAAATTCACGGGCATTCACAACAGAAGTTAGGAAGACCTGAAGATCTGGTTACATGCTGCTTCACTTCCTCCTCAGGCTGCCCCTCAAGACTGTTGAGATTTCTGGGAGAAGTGATGTATACCTCCAGCCAGGTGGAAAAGAGATGGTGGGTCAGCAGCCACTAAATGAACTTGGATAAGGAAGAAATATCCAACTCTGAAAGAGATCTCAATGGAAGAATGTTTGGAAATGGTTGAGCTCAAACCTATGGACGTTCCCAATATAATCATCTTAGGATCAAGGGGACCTTTCCAGATTTTGGATATTAGGCACTGTTCTTTCAGTAGTGTGGGGAAACAAGTTGAATGGTGCAGCTGTCTATAAGGAGACACTGCAGGTCTGAGTAGGGTGGAAGAAAAGCTCTTCCAGAGGATAAAGTGAGTGGATTCATTCATGTGCTTCCTCTTGCTGCATTAGCAGACCAGAACCCCCCACAGTGGCTTACCCAGTGAAAGTTCTTCCTCCACTGGTTACGTGAGAGCATTCCTAACAGTGTCAAACCATGTACAGTGTACTACGTCCTTCACCACTACCAAGTAATGTAACTCCTTGGTTTGCTCTTGGGTCATTGTCCACATTGCCTTATTTCAGTTCCAGGCTCTCTTTTGGGGTGATCTGACTAGTTCCTTCTGGGATAACACCTGGATGAGATTCTAGAAATCATTTTTCCAAAGACTACCCTTAATAGACAATGCAAATGAGACCCCATCCTATCCAGACTTATCCATCCTGAAACAATGCCAGCCAGTTTTGGAGTCTTAAACATCCCTACATAGCTTTATATCATGCAACAGATATCTTCAGCGTCATGCTAGGTGGCAGCACAGCCCTCACTTTATTTCAAGTACTTTCAGATATAAATATGCACAAAAGGAGACACAAAATGAGCTTTGAAGGCTGGACATTGCCTTCTGTGGCAGTGTGCTCCCTGCCCATCCTGACCTTTCTTTCCATGGCAATGCTCAAGTGATAACCACCTGGAGCGGTCAAAATGGATGTGTCTAGTTGTGACGGCTCTATCTGACTCAGAGTGGGCTGAGGGGAGACTGGTAACGACACGATAGCCAAGGGCTAATTTGAGCGATGCACCCACCTAACAGTGGTGGTCAAGGTCCAACTCAAGCCAAGTTTGACAGAAACGAACCTCCATAGTCACTGTGCAAATACGACGGGGGGTCAGTTATCTTACTCCATAACCGGTGGGCAGCCCAGGGCCCATGGAGCTCTCCTGCACGGCAGCAGGCTGCACCCTGGGATCTCCCCTTGAGCACGGATGCCTCTGAGGTTATGCCTTGAGGCTGAGATTCCTTGCTGCAACAGATTATCAGCAAGTGATTAATAGCATGCTAAAGCTTTGGAAATCTTAGCTAAGTGGTATAAAGGATTGATTGTGCACGTGTAATTCTTTAGATATATACCACTGATCAAGTCTGAGACTAAGCTGGATCCAGCTGCACCTAAACTCCCCTCTGAGAGGAGTTTTTAGAACACAAGAGCATCCTCCCTGAACCCCACGGCCCAATGGGAGGGTCTCCCTGCTCGTTTTGTCTGACCCTGTCCTTTGTGCATTAAATACTCAAGTGTACCTGGCCATCAAATCCTGTTAAACCAGTCACCCTTACTACCAACCCTTGTTAAAACTCTGTTTTATACCAATAAACATATCACTGCTTCTCTTTTAAGAGTGAAGTGCATCACTCCATCCTGCTTTATAAGAATATATTCCTGAGTGGTGTCAATACAAGCTACTCTCCACTTTGGTTTTAGCAGCACTACTTCATGGAGTGGGTGAAAAGAAGAAATATCTATTTTAGGTTGGGCAGCACGTTGTGAGCCTCCAAAGTCCTTTTTTTCATTGTTGTTTAGCAGTGCTCTGCAGCAAAATCTTAGTCCAAGACCTTGACATGACCCATGATGAACAATGAGGTGTGTGATTTTTTGGACTACCCTCAGGGCTGAGCTGCATGTCTTTTAATTGGGTTGAGGCAGACTTAAATAGACTTTAATGTCTTTTCTATTTTGTTCTTATTGCCATGATAGTAGCTCAGTTTGATAACGCAATTTCAGAACATTATCATATAAGTAGCTTTCATATTGAATTAGCAAACTATATGACAACAGAATAAGAAAACTAATGCAGCCAGACATCTCTTACAATAAGCTTCCGCATCTTTTTCACCACAAAATGACATCTGTGACCTTTCTCTTCCCTTTTCAGTACAATCAGTCAGTATGAAAAGCTCTGCTCTACTGTTAAAAATAGATCAACACACCTATTAAATGTTGTTCAGCAGAACGTGCATGTTGGCCTTGCAGGAAAAAAAAAAGAAGGTAATAGTAGTCCTTTATCTTGCATTTCTTTTTTCTTCAAAATATGTACAGAATTATACAGGCAAATATATTTCTGTGTTCATGTTGTCTGCATTAGCTTGATACTGGGGATCCATAATGATTAATAGCAGGTCTGTGAAGTGCTGTAGTACACGCAGCAGCACTAACTCCCAATCTGAACCACACACTTGACTGCCTTTGTCAAATTAGAACCTGATGCAGGATTTATTTATGTCCCCTTTATGTTGGCTGAAAGACAACAGGGAATATCCAATCCGGTAAGAAGTTTCATGGTTAAAGTTATCCTGCAGGTATTATTTTAAGAGGCAGACGGAGTTTACTCCAGAGGTGCACTAGATGCTAAATGCAGGGCTGCTTGTAAGTGTGTACTAATGCCAAGTTTCCTGTACTGTTCAGTGAGCACCCGGAGCACTCCTTCATCCTGAACTGAGCTTTGAAGATGCTTTTGACAACTTGGCCTATCAGCTAGGTCATCTGCAATCCCTTAAAATTCTTCCTCAAAATTAATCTGTGGCAAGGACCAGAAAACAGCTAGCAATGATACTCAGGTGCCCTGAGCATCTTCCTCTCTGTCCAGAGAAACGAACCCCAATGTACACTGAACATGCAGGTATTGAAGCCTAGAGTTAGAGCCAAGTTGACCTGAAAATTAACCTCTACGGGGAAGAGTCAAATAAGTGAGCTATCTCAAAATGTATTCAAGCTTTCCCATTTGTCTTTGAGTACATACACATTTATTTTAAGATTGCCATGCTATTTTATTTAATCAGTTAATAAGCCATTTGATAACTATATCTGCACATTTCTTCATACTCCATATCTCTCAACCAAACATTTTGTAGTTATTAATTTTTTTCATATACAGGTATGAAAATTTCTTAAGGAGGGGCACCTCTTCAGGTGCCTATTAACAAAAAAAAATACTCTTTTATTAGTTATTTTATTAGATTAATTACTAAATTAATAATTTACGACAGTACTCACTGAATACTTTTGACCACTGGGCATCTTTCAAGGATTTGTCTATGTGTTTAAGTTCTGATTCAGTGTGATGCCTGTCGTGGATGTCACATAGCTTGGCTAAAGATTATTGACAGCCTATTGGCTACTGTGACTCATCACAGCTCCAGTAGTTTGCATAGGGTTGTTTGCACAGAATATAAGTGACGCTAATTGAGCTTATGTGATATGCTCACAAGTGTAAAAGTAATGGCATTTTATAAAGAAAAATGTGATTTTGTTGGTAACGGTCACACAATGTAGAGTAATGTCTTGGCTTCTCTAAAGTGTATGGTGAAAATATCACTTCCTTCCCCAATGTCAGGACTTTTGTCAAGCTATTTTTCTCTGTGTTGAATCTGTTAAGTAGTAAATGATCTTATTATAGTGTTGCTCGCCAAGATGTGGGTCACATTGTACAAAAAAATGGAAAAGGGACAGTGACTGTCAAATATAGATGTAAGCCACATGACAAGTACAGCAAGGAAAAAAAAAAAAAAAAAGAAAGAAAAAAAAGAAAAAAGCTAACTGTCTGGTATGCACCAGAAGAAGGAAAAAGAAGTAATCTGATACTTTTCATAAATCATTGTTAACTCATAAAGAAAAGACCATTTTTATACTTCACCCACCATCACTGGCTTTTCTTTTCCTTCAGCTTTGACATCTTGTGCCCGGTGCTGCTGTGCAGCTGTGGGGCATGGCAGCGTTACCACAGCTCGTTGTGCTTCAGGTTCATTTTCCAAACAAATCAAACAAGGGCAGCAACACCACATGGCTTTGATGGGCCTGGGCAAATCTAGGAAAAATTACCCTGAGATCAAGAAACTTGAAAGTAGTTGCTTTTTGTCTCTGCAGGATCTGACTGTACCCTGACAACTCCATTCCAAGGCAGAGAAGTATGATACTTGCCTTCTACAGACAAGAAAAAAAAATGAGGGAAAAGGTTTCCAGGTTCTTCCACTGCCAAGATAACACCGGATGGTAAATTGTTTATAGCTAACCATCAAAAAGGATTGTGCACAGCTCACTGAAACATGAGAAGTCTGTGACAAAGGCACACTAAAACTCAGTGCCTTAACACAGACATCTTTCCTCTCTGGAAGTATCAGGCTCATTTTCAAACCATAGGTGCAACCACCAAACCTCTGGCACTAGTCTCCACGGCGGGCAGAGCTGCAGACCTTAAACCCTTTGAATGGTACAGAAAGCACAAGTTTCATCCTTGGAGGGCAGGGTTTCTCCACATAGATATTATTTACATTTGGTTCTCAAAGATGGGGAATGAAGGAATTAACTTGGGCAATAGCACGCAAATACGTTGCATGCCTCGATCCCCAAATCTTGGGCTATATCCACAGGGAATGAACTACAGTGACAGTCTGCCTGTGATGCTGTTGAGAAAACCTGAATTTCTGAAGACATAACCTGACTGTTACTTATTTTTCTTGCTCTGTTTTCACTGAACTAAAAGCAGGTTAAATACAGATCAGGAATGGGGTTTGTAATAAGCTTTTACCAACAGAGCTAGTTCTTTGCATTTCCTCCTTGGAGAACCTGGCAAATGAAGATGGGTATTGTGAAACAGTAAACTGATTTAAGTAGCTTCTGAACCTAAGCAGTAGAGTTTTGCCTTGTGAATCTGCTGAACAGGCAGAGTGCTGTAATTTAACGGCTTAAACCCGAGCCTAAGAGACTGCAAGCTCCGGCTTGCCGAGGGAACCTGCCCTTGGGCAATTATGGGAGTTTGTGCTGGAGGCTGGATCCTCTTGGAACTGCACTGACCTGGCTTAGCCGTACAACATGGGAAGCAAAGCTGCTGCCTAAAAGCTCAACAGGTGTACAAGGCAATAGGAAATCTAAATTGTTAACAAAACTGGATTTGGTCAGAGATTTTTCCTTATCACACCTCTCTTTCCCCTCCTGTATTTGAATACATGATAGTTATAATTAAGGGGTGGGGGCAGGGTGGGGGGACGACACCACCAAAAAACACAGATTTGTTGTTTGAAGATTCTTGGGGGTTTAATAATTCTTTTGTTTTAGCCTGAAAGAAAAACAGGACTTCAGGACTTCCCCAGGGAGCTGCTGCTTAGGTTTGTTTGAATTTTGTTTTTACAGTAGTCAGCATTTCACTTATAATCCCTACTTTCCCACTCAATTTTTAGGCTGCCTGTTAAAACGCCAGGTTTTAAAAGAACCTTCTGCTTCCCAAAATTCTCTTTTGGTTTTTACATTTGTACATAACAACAAAGGAGAGACTGTGCTTGTAGGTAAATTATAATTAAGAATAATTACACAATAACAGCAATATGGGAGATTCTCATTTGTCCAATGGTACTAAGCCTCAACAGACTTCATGTATATCTAGTATAGTGCTTTTCTTCAAGGCTTCAACACCCACATTTTTTTGCAGGTTCATTGAAAATTTTACTTTGTCTTAGCAGACCTGAAGACTATGGCTTCTCGACTTCTCTTTTAATTTCATATTATTACATAATGGCAAATAACTTCTGTGGATTAACTGAAAATACACTCCAGTTTATTTTTTACAGAACCACCAGAGCAAACTGAACCACCAAAACTAAAAAAAGCTATTCAGATGGAAAGAATATCCTTTTGTTGTGTCCTTTTATCTCTAATCTCCCACAAATCCATTGGTATCACAGTCACCTTCTCACCCTGTAAAACCATCTTCTTGCAAAACTGCCCATAACATCACTGACTAAAAACAAAACCAAAAAAAAAAGCCACACCAGAGTACAAGAGGAATGGATGTTGCTCCCCAGGAAAGAAATTAGCTGTGTGCATTACTAATCTTGTGACTATGTAGGATCCTAGTGTGCATGTTGAGGTTGACTCTGTGGAACTAGGACTTAACTTCTCTGAGAGCTGGAAGGGTGAGTGGAGTTTCCATCAGTATATGTGGCTATAATGAGAAATCACTCTGTTCCTCTGCATATTACTTGGAGCAGAATTTCACTAAAGAACACTTTATCCAAAACTCAACCTCATGTTGAGCTATAGCATAGCTTAAAAGACTTCAGATGGCAGTTAATCCATCACAACTTAATGTACTTTGCTCTAGGGGGGTAGTTACACTTGCAGATAAAATAAGGACCTTGCTCCTAGCCTAATTTTGTCTTTCTTCACCTCCCAGCTACTGTATCTCATTGCACTTGTCTCTACTAGTTTAAAAAGCCTTTTCTTACCAGAGAACTTTTCCCTGTGCAGGGGCTCCTCTTGACTTTCTTTTTGATAAGACCCATAATCTGAGTTATTTCAGTTTTTCAGTCTTCTATGGAAATGTTTTAGTGATATATTCCCGATGACTAGTCAGCCTCCTTTTTGGACCTTTCTTTTCTTTCCCTGATCCTTCCATCCCAAAATAATTCCACACACAGTCAAACGTCCTCAGAGCACAACAGAAGTCATCAGAGAACCATGGGGAACAGGAACTAACCACTACCAGCTTAGGTACCATCCTCCCATCTGTTTACCTCATTCTCATCTCAGTTTCCCTGTCTTTGGACATCCAAAATTTTGCAGATGGAAAAGAGCTGATTGAAAGAAAACCTCACAAACTTTTCACATTTTATTTTAAAATCTGAATTTTCTTGTGCATGTTTTCATCAAGAAGTTGACATGTAAAAGTATACAGCACATTCCAGGCTGAGATATATAGCTGAAGAGTATAGTGTTTATTTATTTGTTGAGGTTTTTTAAGCTGCCTGACATATAGAAAATACTCAAAAGAAGTTTCTCTCTCAAGGCTCTTTGGGGACTTTGTTGAAAGGCAAGAAAATCAATTGTTTATATAGCAACATCACTTCATTCCAGGCATGGGCTGAAGCACACACTTATTTAACAATAACTCTGCTTCTATGAAATGTAGGTGAAGAAAATAAAAATAAGCAATAAAATATTCTGCATCTATACAGCAAATTCTATGCACTGCTCTCAAACAGCTTTAGAGTGGTGGACAAAAAGCTTTTTATTACTGTAAGACAATGAAGCACAGAGATAGTTAATGAATTATCAGAAGCCCCACAAATGAAAGATCTAAACTGAGATGAACCTAAGGTATGAGTCCCTCTTGCCCTATTTACAGTCCTTTTTCACAGAACCTACTAAACATTGTAAGGATCAGAGTTACTTTAATTCCTCTTAAATTGTATCTGGAAAGAAGTAATTCCAAAACAAAGTTGAATAATATGTTTGGATGAAGACTGCTCAACCAGCGCTATGAAGGTACAATGTTAGAAACTGCATGTGAATGTACATTGTAAGCATCTTAAGTACTGGAAGCAATTAATGGACTGTTCACAGCAAGCAATCATTTACCAAGCCACATGACAGCAAGGTATATGATCCCAACACCACCCATTCAATGCAAAAAAATGAATTTCTAAAGAAATCATGAAAGTTGGTTTAAAGATAACTATACTACTTTGGCTGTCAACTTTTAAATAATGAGCTATCATACCAAAACCACCCCAAAGCTCTGGTGGGACAAAGCGCCTTGAGTGACCTATTTGGCTCCTAATATTTTGAGATTTAACTCTTGAAAGCTCAAGATCTTTCAGCCTGCTCAGCTGAAATCTTGAAGGATGCAGTGGACTTCATCACCAAACTAAAATATAGAATTATATTTAGTTAATGCATCAGAATTAAATTAAAATATGCTGCACATTCACTAATTTAAAATTATTTTTACTTTGTGCCACTAACTTTTCCCTCAAAGGATGGATGTATAAGAAAAAGGTCAGCACCAGAGGCTTTCCTACTCTTGGTGTTTACACTCATTTGTATCGCATTCTTAGAATTCACCCCTCAAAACGAGGAAGGCACTGGGTAGAATTTCCCTCACTATGGTGACTTAAAGGAAGACATGCAACATTGAATCAATGATTTGGTTTAGGTTTGTTGTAAGTATTCAGACAAGAAGCAGTGATTCCTACAGACAACACAGGTAATTTTGGTGATCTAGCTGCCACAGCTAAATAACAACAGTGTGATCTCAAATAGGAAACTAAGAACATTCAAGGAAAGTAAAAAATGAGAGACTGGATGGTATTTACACGCACATGGGTCCTGAAATTGCTCGAGTTGAAGGCTTTCTCTCTCCTCCTTCTGGCAAGTTTGAGGTCAGAGGTAATTGAGTAGATTAGAACAAAATGGAATGATGAAAGGGAAGAATGTCCCAATGGTATTCAGCAGAATGATATGGAGAGCTGAGAAACCTCAGCATCTGCCACCCGGAAGTCTATGAGAAGATTCATTGCTGAAGTACAAAAGTAAAAGCTAAAATAAACCGAAGTATGATGAGAAGAAATGACCGAAGAGACCAGCAATGCTTGCAGGGGTTATCTGAGAATCACCCAAAGGTTCTCAGTTTTGCTCAGAACAGCAATTTGGAGCTAGAGATGTTCACACAGATGAAGATGTACAAACAGAAGGTGAACCAAAGACTGTAAAGCATCTTGTCCCTTAACCTGGTAATGCATGCAGGCTTTTTCCTATAGTCAGCAAGAAAAGCAAGGTATTTCTGAAAACTTCCAGAACTAGCCTGAGATTTTAACCTTTTCCCACTGACTTTGGCAAGCAAATCAAGTCAACTCCATGTCAATGAGATGCAATAGGCCAAGGGACTAGGAAGAAGGAGAAGTTTGGGTCAACCCACCACAGACATCTATTGAAACCTTTCCTACTTCCCAGTCCCCTGGCCTACTGCCTACATACATTACGAACTTTTATATAGGTGTTCAACCAACTGCAAACCCAATACAATGTCTGAGTTGTCATTCGTTTTCAAAAAGCTGAACTCTCTTTTGACAGAATGTGATTCAGAGCTGACTTTTGGCACAATCACAGACTGGCTGTAGTAAGTGCCAGGAAACCGAGGACCTATGAACTTAGCTCTTCAGAGAACTTGAGCCAAGAGATATTATAACTCAGCATAATCTCTTGCAGGGGATACTTTTGGGAAAATTTCTCTCTATTACTCTGGCTTGAGCGGAGAAATGGCTCAAGAAAAATGCTCAAGCTCATGGAATTATTAAAAAAAAAAAAAAAAAAAAAAAAAGATTGGAAAAGGAGGTTGGCTGCGGATGTGTTCCAAACATGACTTAAGAATGAGAAAGAATTTCTTTTAGATCACATCTTTTCTCCATTCTTACTGAATTTAGCTGAGCCATAGGTACCTAGTTATTCAGCAGGGACAGGCATGTTGCTCTACACATTCAATAGCAATACTTCAGATTCCCAGAGAAAGCTCTGGGTATCTCAGGCAGGAGAAACATGCTTTATTTGTCCATTGACACTCAAATTATACCTATATGCATGTTAGAGGACTGAACCTCTATTAGTTGAACACGTTTATAAAAGTTCATAGTCTATTTCTTATGATTTATCAAATGAGGTCAACAAATGCCTATTCACAATTCCTGTTATATATCTTTATTGGGTGATTCAGAAATTCCACAGGAAAAAATTGATTTCCTTCTGTTCTGATGGTTAGAGTTAATTAGAATAGCTAGACTTCTGTTGTCTTATTTAAGAAAGCATGCAAGTCTATAAATACCTGATTCTTTTTCGATGTTTCTCAGCTTGCAAATAATTAAAATAATTTATTCTTAATAATACATCGAGTGTTTGAATAAACTTCCACATTGCTCTTTGCATATGTGCAGCTACATTTTATTTCCTCTTTTTCTTTCTTATCTTAATCCTAGGCAATGGAAATATTTGGATGATCATCTCCACTCTGGAAGGGAAACAAACTGTGTAAATATAAAACCCAACAAGAATGTTTGAGGAACTAACAGGTGAGGATTAAAACTCAAGAGATGAAGGAGAAAGAAAAGGGAATTTAAGAACAATCTTAAAGAGACGGGAAAAAAACAAGAAAGAAAATAGAAACACAGCAGTCTGTAAAAGAAAAATAGATCAGCATTGGGGTAAGAGAAAGCAAGTGGATGGGAAAGGACAAGAAAGCAGAACTGACTGAAGTGGGATTTGAAAGGGAAACTTCAAATATCTCAAGTTCTTAGCATGTGGGATTTTTTTTAAGACCTTCACAAAGAAAGGGAGTAACTGTGTTTGCAATGTTGTCACAACAGAAAAAATAGAAATCTGCCAAAACCAATAAGCTGTATTTTATTGTGTGCTTATTAGAATAAAGTAAATATGGGAATGAACTCAGTTTGATTTCATTAGTATGCATTTGCAATAACAGCAACAACAGCAGTAAAAACAATCAAGATTTTTAGAGGAATTGGTAAGAAAGATGGGTAATAAATGAAAAATTAAAGATCTTTTTTTCTAGAAAGGAAAAAAGACTCCAGTAGAGAGGGGAATAATAATAATAATAATAATAATAAATAATAATAATAGGAAAAAATGAAATGCAAATATGACATGGGGGAAAGAGGAGGGAGGGGGTGGAAGAAAATAAAAAATCTAGTCTAATCACCTACCAATCAATTTTTTAATTTATGAATTCACTCATCCATCTTAATCTCATCACAATATCACATCTGAGAGCCTAAAGGGCAGAAAGGGTTTAATTTCACCCCTCCTCCCCAAGAGGTAACTGAGGGATAATGATATCATGTCGTTAGTCCTCTTTAGCAGTTTGCCTCCGCTTTTTCTATGCTAGCAAAAAACCTGATTTGCAATGGAGCATTGGGTGCGGGGGTCCCAGTTCAGCAATGTCTGCTTGGGGGAGGGTGCACTGTTGCCCTGGGTTGTTCACCTGCACTGTGAAAAGAGACCAGCCAAAGTGAAGGGCATGGATCTGTGCAACTTCTTCATTCTCTCCCTTCTCAAAAGCCCACACAAATCACTGTAGCCACCATCCATGCTACCGCTCTGTTTTCCGATGGCAAAAGTTGTCCCTGTCCTCTCACACACAGATAGGCTCGACACTGGGGAAGGGATATGGGTCTCCCAGGGTGGGAACAAGCAAAGTTTTAGGAATGAGACAAAATCCTCCGAGCTCTGAATTGCTTGTAAGTGTCAGGAACTCTGGTTGTAAAATTCTCCGTGCTCTTTTCCATTGTAGCTTGCCCAGTAAGTGATAAAATTATGATTATTTTGGCCAATTTAAAGTTCTTTTTGTGTCATTGCAAAAGCATATGTATTAGGAAGGCAAAATGGCAGACTGAAAATAATGAAGCATTCAGCTAAAAAGTGGTATTAACATGAAGTTAATTTGTGTTTTTTAATGTTCATAGATAGTCAAAACCAGTTGCACGTTCATTCAGGAGCCAAACTTTTTTTTTTCCATTTCTTTTTCTTTTTTTCCCCCTTTTTTCTTTTTTCTTTTTGTTTTTTCTTTATTCATTTTTCTTTCATTTGTTTCTTTTTTTGTCTTTGTTTTTTTTTCTTTTCTTCCCTTTTTTCTTTTTCTCATAACCCTTAAAACCCATGTTTGTATGAAGTATTTGTCTGACAGATTCATGAACAGCATTATTTATACACCTAACTAAGCTCCAATGACCTCCCATATGGATGTCCTCAAATGAGAAACAAATAGCATAAGAAATATTGAGGGCAAGAGGGATTAGCTTTGAGAAGTATTTTGTAACATTGAAGAAATTGTCCTTGTGATATTAATGAAATGAAGGCTGAGCATTACGATAGGGAAGACAATAAATAAATAGAGATAAAATCCCAGGTTATAATCCTATTATAAAATCTTCCAAAAGGCAGAACTTCTCTCCAGACCTTGCAGGAAGGTGGGAAGTCAGATTTCAAGAAAAGATCGGTACAATATGGCATCTTCACTGAACCTTATTTTGCTATTGAAAGTAACCAAAATTAATCAGAATAAATTAGCACCATGATGCTGTCAGATTCAAAGAAGGTCGAAGGCTTCATGGTCACTGTTAGAAAACTGGCGATAGAGAAAATCAGAGCTTCAGTGACATTTCTGAGAACATCTGTTCTGGGAACCCTGGAGCTGACAGTGCTGCCTTGTGTACCTCTGCAGGGAGGCGATTAGCAACATGGAGAACACCAACAAATCAGAAAGAAAGAGGAAGACTCCATGGTTAGCAGAAGTGAGGTATTAATATTAGAGACATCAGAGTTCATACCTGCCACCCAGCTGATGATTTGCTCGGGCACAGCCTGTGATCGATCCAGGCAAAAGGAAAGATGTGACAAAGCAGACCAGCAGCTGAAACCCAGAATGTCGGTAGTAGCTCTCCTTTCTGATTCACAAGTTGGAAGACTGGCAGGGAGAAATTTGCAAGCCTCATGAAGATGCTACTGAGATTACAATCCCTTAATTTCTGCACAACAAAACACTGCTTTTTCTGGAAAGAATACTGTGATGAATCCTGACCTACAAAAGCAAGCACCATGGTGCTGAAAACTAAAAAGGTTGAGGAGAAAAGTTTGGGTTTCATGTAGTTCAGTACGAACAACTGCACTAACCATCTTTTTCATCATCCTTACAATGATCTTGGTGCTGCCATAGCTACTGGCCTGACACGAACTGCAGGCAGTGTTTTCCTATTCATGTTGTCTAAATTTCATGCAACTTGCAAACTTCCAGAGGAAATATACTGGTAAACTAAGCCTTATTTTCAATCACCATATAAACAATTCTTAGACAATGAAATCTCAACAAAGTTCTTTTTGTATCTTTTTTTGTGAAAAAACAGTAATTGCCAAAACATTCAACAGATTTATTTATCTGCTTTTTGGGATAAACTAGTTATAAAAACAAGCCTGCTATAATTTGGTGCATGACATTTTCTTGTGAAATAATAATCAGAAAGCTTTTTTGAAATGTACCAGAAAAAGAAGGCTAGATCTGCAGAGAATACAGATAATGATTTTAGGAAGGGAAAGGTTGAAATCCAAAGAGCAGGGTAAGATCAGAAAATAAATGGAAAACTGCATCCACTGTGGAAGAAGACATGAAAATAAATTGAAGCTTGGGGGAAGGATAGAATAGTAAAGGACAAAGCTAATTATTTACCAATTCAGTCATTTAAAATTCTAATTTATGTAGCCACCTATTTCACTCTATGCTGTGTATAACAAAACTTTCATCAACACAATATAAAGACATCAAGTGCTTGAGCTTTGTCCACTTCTCCCCTGGAAGCACTGAAGGATATTTTATTAATCATTGCTCCTACTTCACATCTCCCCCTCCTGAAGGTGAGGAAGCAGTGAAAAAGCTGAGCAGGAGTCGTTATTTTCATACTTGACTCTGCTCCCTTTCCTTGAGGCTGCCACCAGAAATGGGTTTTATGAATACCTAGAGATAAATTAATTCATTGGGGAAATGAATTTTACCCAAGCTTCCTGATCCGGTTCAAAAAACTCAAAACCCATTACTAGTACCACCCCAAAAAGCAGAAAAAGACACAAATCAAAAAAAAAAAAAAAAAAAAAAAAAAAAAAAAAAAAAAAAAGAAAAGAAAAAAACAACCAAAAAAACCAACCCAACCATCCAAAACAAACAAAAAAAACCCAACCAAAAACCAAATACTGCAACACCAAAGAACCCCTCACTTCTTTCAGGAGGCTTTCTTTTTATGATGTTGCCAGCTGGAAAAAAAGACCAAAAAAGTTATCACTGTGTGACTTTTCTCATCTGGGTCCATGTTGGCAGGGCATGCAGCTGTAGCGCAGGGTGGTGGCTTGGCAGGGCTCTCGAGGGGCTGTGGGTTTCTCTCCATGCAGCACGCAAAGCACTGGTTATGTTAATCTTAGTTTTACGACATGTTGTACTGCACCTCCAAACGTGTTGATGAGTTTAATCAACCTTCCTCCCTGGTATGCAGTTTGACCCCACTGTTTACACATACTAATAATCATATCACTTCCTATTACACAGTGCATTGATTTATGTCTCCTATTAACATACGTTTTGTTGTAAAAAATATTTTAAAGTATCAATTAAAATTATTATGTTCACCCTTTATCTAATATTGTTAAATACTGATTTCAAAGCATTTTATAAAGCATAGTATCCAACGTTTCAAAAATCGAAGCCGATACACTCCAACAACTGAGTGAATTACCCTGCTCATTACTTTTATAGATGGGACTGAAACTCTCATGATTGTGATTTATAATCTAGCATTATCTAAATTCCTGCAGAGAGGATATACAGCATGAAAATACCTGAGGTAAGCTAAGAATCATCTAACACATTATTTGATAAAACACGACAGGATTTCTGGAACATATTTCATCAACCTCATGTGAAACTTCATAGTAACATAAAATATTAAAAGAGAACAGCCTTAGAAAGAACTCGCAACTACTCAAAGCAACAGCAAATCACCTAAAAAGGCAAATTTGTGATCAGAACAGTCAACAAGAAGGAGGTTTTCTACAGTGGACAGGTAGATCTATGAACTTGCATCTATCTGCATTTTAATCACCACCTTATAATACACTTTCAAGAAAACCAAAAGAAATAACATAAAATATGTTTTGAACATACGTATCCATTTTAAAGAGGTTTTTAACCACTAAACTGCTATATACTTACTGGAATCCTAACACAAATAAACCTGATTTAAAATATAATTTGATTATATTAATTGGCTGTATGTTTCCGAATCTTAATCTTCCCTTAGGTTATATTTTAGCTGATTTTTCATGTTTAGAAGCATATTCTGTTTGCATGTCACACTAACCAAGGCTTGTACAACATGTCTTTAATGCAATTTTAATCTTCTCAGGTGAAAGATCCTTTAGCAGAGAACTGATACTGGTGAGCTCTGTAAATTTTGTCTGTTTTAGCCCCATTTTCTTCAATTTAAATGTATCATTCAGTGTCAGTCTTAAACTGAGAATCTGAAATCACAAAGCATCCTGTACTTGCTTTCTTATTCAAGTGCATTGCTGTCTTTCAGTGCATTTTTATTCTCAGTCTGTTAAGTAAGATTGAAGGAGCAAGAGTGGTGTAGGAGAGGCAAAAATGCATGTTATTTCAGATGTTTCAAAATGTTAAGGAGGTTTAATCACAGAAACCTCTAGAAGAAGAGTTACTAAGAAAAAAGATGGTGAAACAATACATAAATTAAAAGTCTTGATTTCAAGTCTGTTACCGGAGAGTGTTTCTCTCAAGTTATAATATGGGGCTTAGAGTCATATTTTCCAAATGGCACTTCAAATGCTGGCAAAGGATCCCAAATGCCAATTTCAGTTCTGAATTGAGTATGATAAGGATAATAGAGTGTATGGAAGGATATGCACCAGTTACAGCTAAGGATACTGCAACTTTCACAACATCTTTCCTTTGA
Organism: Falco punctatus; assembly: GCF_963210335.1. Taxonomy (NCBI): domain Eukaryota; kingdom Metazoa; phylum Chordata; class Aves; order Falconiformes; family Falconidae; genus Falco; species Falco punctatus. Next base: position 6,570,474 of record NC_137581.1, read on the forward strand.
GAAGTCGACAGTATTAACAGAATTTGAGCTACAAAACTGGAAAGATACAGGATCAAGAAAGAAATTATGGATTTATTGGCAGCTAGGTGAACATTTATCAAAGGATTCCTGAAAATATCTACATAAAATTGCATCTTCTTTGTGTGTTTCCACAGAGAAGTAATTAATAGAGCTGAGGTTACCACAGATAGTACTAGAAGAAAAAAACAGTCTGCAAGGTAAAGAAGCAGCAGGCAGAGATGTGAACTACCCCAGTCAGTATATACATGCTGTGCTATTTTCTCTACAGTTCCCTGTTGAGCTGCAGCAGTAAGTGCTGGGTGTAATCCATAGTAGAAGAAGAGAAGTCACAGAAGAGATCACTAGATCATCACTGGAAGAATCCATGAGACCATCCCAGCTGTTCTGAGCTCGATTCGCAGCAGCAGCCGTTAGATGACATTATTTTCACACAGCAGAGTACACAGAGCCAGGTACTGAACCATGAACTAGTATGGTTTACAAACATCTATACAGTGCCAAAAGCTTGTACATGAAAGCCAACTTAAACTCATGTACAAAGTAGAAACTATGAACGTGCGTCAGTATGGTCACCTGCAAGATGAATCTTGACGTGCTCAGAAAGATCAGGATCCTACCAGCAGAAGACATCTTTTTTGCTTTTGATCCACTTAATGATATTAACAGTTGTAATAAATCTATTTCCAATAAAACCAACAACAACTTCAATAGCTACAACACTTATTGAGATCATAAGAACTGGTGGCAACACCTTGCTGGTTTGGTCACCTCTGCCTGATTAGCCTGTGGAGCTGTGCAGGATGTTGAGCAGACCTGATGGTATCTGACTAACCCCAGCTCCAGACATCTGGAGGAAAGACATCTGGAAATGGCAGTGGAAAATAATTGTTGGTGTCCTTGCTGAACATGCAAATCAAAGAAGGATTTAATAATTTATTCTAACCTTTTACACACATAAGATTTGCCTACACTTTTCCTAAGGGATGTGGAATAGCCAGTGTATTAACCTCCCCATTTTTTGGTTTGTTTGGTTGGTTGGGTTTTTTTTAAGACTTTGACAACAGGGTAAGAGGCAGCTGAGGTCATTTGGCCACTGGAAAAAGTCTGAAAGTTCTTTGACAGTAAAATATTAATTGTTTTTCTGGAAAGTTGACATATACTTCTGGCATCCATTTCTCGACAGAGTAAAATGACTCACAATAAAAGGGAGATCAAGCTTCTAATCTGAATGTGGTAAAAACTTCAAGTTTTTGTTGAACCGTTCAGAAGAGAAATAGCTAACTTAGATTGGTATAAGTACATTTCTTCATTAACTTATTGAAATGAAAAAATGGATTTAAAATCTCCATAGCTTTTGCTTCTTGTCAATACTTCATTATTATTAAACATACATTGCAGTTTAGGTCCCCGTAATTTCAAAGACTAGGAGGGTTTTTTTTCTTAAAAGGTAAGCATACTTTCTTCATCACAACAATTCAATTTAAAAAAAAAATAAGAGAGAGACACATATACAAAATATTGTCTATCAATTTGAGATTTTAAAAAGCCCAAGGGAAAAAGCAAGCCAACAAATCTAAACTAAGAATACATTGGTATGTTTACTTTTTCTATCATGTTCTTCACCAAAAGTATTCAAAATAGTGGAAATGTCACATCTTACTAAAATATATATATATATATAAAGAAGTGTAACTCAATGACTAACATATAAAGTTATATGCATAAAGCTGCCTGTATGCTGTATACGCGTTACATAATTACAATAGTCAGTTACCCAAAAAATGTAGCCAGTAATTTACTCAAGGGAACATGACAATAACACTTTATTTTTATGCACTTACAAAAAACAGCACTGCAATTATAAAGTAGAAGAAACTACAAGGGAGGATACAATCTAGAAAAATAAATGACTAAATTGGATTCTCAGCTGCTTTAACAGCTACAAAATTCTATTCTATCTTCATATTCACTATCAAAAATAAGATTTTTAAAGAAAATCTTATCTAATCTTTACCTACCCATTTCATTTTCCTCTAAGCAAGGCCAAAAATGGGAATAACAACTTGAGACACGAAGTAACATTCATTCCTTGAGGAGTTCCACCAGCTCCTCCAGAAAGAAGCCACCACACAAACTATGCACCCTGGTAATATTTAAGGTTTTATAGAATCAGGTAAAGGAAAGATCCTGTCCCTCAGTGCTCTGTCAGTGGCCTTTGACTAATGTGCTCTGCTCCCAAGAATGGCTTCTAAATAAATATTTTCTTTTCCTTTATCTCCTTAAGAGCTTCCTGATGGACTATACTAGTGCTATCACCTTCAGGGATTCTCTGAAGGATGAGTCCACTGATGGATGCTGGTGACACATACCTGCAAGCACCAAGATACAAAAGCCCAGTTTATGGATGACAGCAACCAGGACCTGATCATACCTGATGCTGGATCATCATAGTCTCCCTTCCTGGTATGCAGTTCCTTGAATTCTTCTGTTCACCTTCTTGCCCTTTCTTAACTTCACAGAAAGGGTTGCCACATTATGGCTCTTTAGTAGACTTCCTTATGAGCTACATAGTTAATAGTCATGCTCAGACCAGGTTTAACTGGCAAAGGAGACACAAAAGACCCTAGAATATGTCACAGTGCCTTGAATTTATCCTCCAGGGGAGCGTTTGGGTGAATTTATAAAAGCAGTTGAGCCACAAAGTAAAGCAGAGACTAACAATTTTTAAAACCAATCTTAGGACAATGTTAGTGTGACACAAATAGTAAATACTGAAGAGAAGCATCTGAATTCATGTTTTCCCTTGAAGATAAATCTCACTGTACTCAGAGAAGTCAGGTTCAGCTTACAGGATAACAGCTTTCCTCTTTTGATTCATGGATTCCAATTAACAACGGTAATTAATACACTTTGCACAATCACTACAATGATTTTAATTGTTGAAGTAGTTAGAGACATTATTGTCTCTAGTGGAGGAAACAGTTTCCGATTCTTGTAAAACACTGCCTGTTCAGCTCATTCAGAGATCCATGAAGCATTAACTGGTATCTGGTTAATCTTTTGGCATTTTACTGTGATCAAGAAGCATATGAATATGATACTGGAAGATTTATTTCTGTTATTGTTCAGGAAGATGCATATCTTGGAAATGTCACTGATGAATCATCCCCAACTACAGTCACTGTTTCATAATTTTTAGTGAAAAGTAATTGTCTATGGCTGGATTTGGGATAGGAAAAATTTTAACATGTTCCATAGGACTGGCTTTTTCTTCTCATAAAGTTGATGCTACTATTTTTTAAAGTAAGAGCTTTAATTTTGGTGTGAGATGACAGGTACTTAGGCTGACATCACCCTGTATTGTCATCCTAGAATCCTGGAATCCTAGAATGGTTTGTGTTGATAGGGACCTCAAAGATCATGTAGTCCCAACCCCCTGCCATGGTTGCTCAGAGCCCCGTCCAGCCTGGCCTTGAGCCCTGCCAGGGATGGGGCACCCACAGCTGCTCTGGGCAGCCTGGGCCAGCGCCTCGCCGCCCTCACGGGGAAGGGTTTCTTCCTCATATCTAATCTAAATCTCCCCTATTTCAGTTCAAAGCCATTCCCCATCGTCCTGTCACTGCCTGTCCTTGTAGAAAGCCCCTCTCCAGCGTCCTTGTCGGTGCCTTTAGGCACTGGCAGCTGCTCTAAGGTCTCCCTGGAGCCTTCTCTGCTCCAGGATGAACAACCCCAACTCTCCCAGCCTGTCTCCACAGCAGAGGGGCTCCAGCCCTCTGGTCACCTCCGTGGCCTCCACTGGACTCACTCCAGCAGGTCCACGTCCTTCTCATGTTGGGGGCTCCAGAGCTGAGCACAGCACTGCAGGTGGGGTCTCATGAGAGCAGGGCGGAGGGGGAAAATCACCTCCCTCAACCTGCTGGCCATGCTTCTGATGCAGCCCAGGATTTGGGTGGCTTTCTGGGCTACAAGCACACACTGCTGGACCATGTTGAGTTTCTCTTCCAGCAACACTCCTAAGCCCTTCTCCTCAGGGCTGCTCTCAATCCATTCTCTGCCCAGCCAACTCACATGCATGACCTTGCAGTTGGCCTTGTTGAACTTCATGAGATTTGCATGAGCCCAACTCCCAATCCCATCAAAGTCCCTCTGGATGGCATCCCTTTCCTCCAGTGTGTCAACCACACCACACAGCTTGGTGTCATCAGCAGACTTGCTGAGCATGCACTCAATCTTATTTTGGTCGATGTTGCTGACCAAGATATTAAATAGTGCCAGTCCCAATATTGACCCCTGAAGAACACCACCTGTCACTCGTTTCCATTTGGACATCAAGCCATTGACCACAACACTTTCAATGCAACGATCCACCCAATTCCTTATCCATCGAGTGGTCCATCCATCAGATCCTTGTCTCTCCAATGTAGAGACAAGGATGTCATGTGGGACAGTGTCAAATGCTTTGCACAAGTACAAGTAGCTGACAGCAGTTGCTCTTCCCTTATCCACCAGTCCTGTAACACTCTTACAAAAGGTCATCAAACTTGTTAGGTACAATTTGACCTTAGTAAAACAATGCTGGGTATCACCAATCACCATATTTTCCATGTGCTTTAGCTTAGTTTCCAGAAGGATCTGCTGATCTTGCCAGGCACAGAGGTGAGACTGACTGGTCTGTATTTCCCTGGATCTTCATAATTTCCCTTTTTGAAAATCAGGGGTATGTTTCCCTTTTTCCAGTCAATGGGAACTTCACTGGACTGCCATGACCTCTCAAATATGATGGATAGTGGTTCAGCCACTTCATCTACCATTTCCCTCCTGACCCACAGATGCATCTCATCAGGTCCCATGAAATGAATTTCCTTAGATGGTCTCAGACCTGATCTTCTCCTGCAGCAGGTGGTTCTTCATTCTCCCAGTCTCTGCCTTTACCTTCTGTGACTTAGGCAATGTGGCTGCAGCTCTTGCCAGTGGAGACTGAGGTGAGAAAGTCATGGAGTATCTCATCTTCCTCCATACCCTGAATAACCAGGTCTCCTGTTTCCTTCCAGAGAGGACCCACATTATCCCTAGTTTCCCTTTTATCAATGATGTACCTATGGAAGCCTTTCTTGTTGCTCTTGATGTCTCTGGCCAGATGGTATTCTATCAGGGCTTTAGCTTTCCTAACCTGATTCCTGGCTGCTCAGACAATTTCTCTGTATTCCTCCCAGGCTACCTGTCCACCCCTGTCCACCCCCTTCCATGCCTGTAGGCTTCCTCTTGTGCTGGAGTTTGCCCAGGAGCTCCTTGTTCATCCACGCAGCCTCCTGGCATTTTTGCCTGACTTCCTCTTTGTTGGGACGTATCACTCCTGAGTTTGAAGGAGACATTCTTGAATATGAAGCAGCTTGCTTGGGCCCCTCATCCCTCCGGGGCTCTAACCCATGTTACTCCACCAAGCAGATCCCTGAAGAGGCCAAAGCCTGCTCTCCTCAGGTCCTGTATAGAGAGCTTGCTGTGCACCCTCCTCACTGCCCTAAGGATCTTCAACTCCACCGTTTCATGGTCACTGCAGCCAAGGCTGCCCTTGAGCTTCCCATTCCCCACCAGCCCCTCCTTGTTGCTGAGAACAAGGTCCAGCATGGCACCTCTCCTCTGGCACTTGGAGAAGGAAGTTACCATCAATGCATTCCAGGAACCTCCTGGATTACTCATGCCCTGCTGTGTTTTCCCTCCAACAGATATTGGGGTGGCTGAAGCCCCCCATGAGGACCAGGGCTTGTGACCGTGAGGCTGCTCCTATCTGTCTATAGAGGGCCTCATCCACCTGGTCTTCCTAGTTGGACAGCCTGTAGCAGACCTTCACTGTGAAGTCACCTGTTCCTTCCCTCCCTTTAATACTGACTCATAAACTCTTGGTTGCATCCTTAGGTGGAGCCCCATGCACTCCAGCTGATCATTGACATAGAGGGCGACACCCCCTCCTTGTCTCCCCTAAGCATCCTTCCTGAAGAGCCTGTATTCTTCCATTACAACACTCCAGTCAGGAGCCATCCTACCATGTCTCCGTGATGCCAATAAGATCACAGCCCTGCAGCTGTATGCATGTCTCTAACTCCTCTTGTTTATTCCCCATGCTACGTGCATTTGCATAGTGGCATTTAAGTTGGGCCCCTGATGGAGCTGACTTACTGGCTGGGTGGCAGAATTCCTCTGTGCTGCTCTTCAGGTGCTCTCCTGCTGACCTGTGATTCCTCTCCAGGCCCTGGGCATCTCTTGCTGGCACTGACATCAAACTGGTAGGAGTGGGATGGATTGAAGTTCCCCTCCCCCAGCAACTTTAGTTTAAAGCCCTATTCTCCAGCTTGGCAAGCCTATGACCAAAGATGCTCTTCCCCTTCTCTGACAGATGGACCCCATCAGCCCCCAGCAGACCAGGTTCCTCAAAGTGGGTCCCATGGTCTAAGCAGCCGAAGCCCTGGCTGTGGCACCAGTCCTGGGACCGTCTGTTGATTTGCCAGATTCAACTGGCCCTTTCAAAGCCCTGTTATCCTCATTCATCTCTCTACATGCTGAAATGTGTCTTTTGGTGCCCTCATCAACACCAATTCAAATTTGGATCAAATTCCAAAATGTGAAGCTTTGTAATGTGATAACTTCATCATATTCAGAGGAAAAAAAAAAAAACCAAACACATTCCAAACAAAATCCAACATGTTAGAGATGGACATCTAGAATGTCTGTGCAGCTGAACTCTATTTCAACCTGACAGCCAGGGTTCCCATCTCATGGAGACATGAAATGTATAAAGGCTAGTCCGTGACTTAGAAGTGAGGATGAGGTTAGGTTGCTTATCTTACATAAGCATGGGGAAGCACTCCCAACCCTGGCAATTTACATTTAACTTTAATAGTCAGTTCTTGGAACAGCAGAGCTGGCAATATTCTGCATTGTAACAGGGTTTGGATGACTAGCGTAGGTATTGATAGTGTATCATCTGAAGTGTGGATCTTGTACATCGTAAGTCACAAGCCAGCAGTGCTCTAGATCAACCTAACTGCAGTGCCAGGATCCTGCAGTCTCCCTCCTGTCTCCTGCCTAAAAACAAAATACCCAGCTGTAATCCTGGGATCTCATTTGGGATTATACCTGGAGAGAAAAACGTTGGAACAATTTCAACTGTTTACCCACATTCTACTGATATTGTAAGGTTTTTTGTTTGACTAGTGTCAACCATTGCTAGCTGCTAGTATGTTGCTCTACCACAACTAAATTAGAAGACTTGCAAAACAGTCCAAGAGCTGAAGAATTAATGTTATGTTAATGGTAAACATTCAAATCCCTAATAGAAATGACAAGGAGATGAGAATAACTTAGTTTTTGCTCAAACTGTGAGATTAAAAAAAATAAAGAAAAATGTTTTATTTTGAGTTGGAGTAAGGACGCTGCTTTCCAGGCAATTGTAGTAAATTTAATTCCAGTGGAGAAAGCAGCTACAAGAGCCTCACAACATTTGTTCACTTCTACATCATTAACTCCTTAGTAAATGAGGTTTTTGCAGCCCATAGGAAATTGCACACAGCGATTATAACGCATTGTGTCATGAAGTCTATCGTTCATTGAAATCTCTGAGCACTGGCATAAGACAGTGAACTACTACTACAACTAATACCCTTCTAGTAAAATAATTGAAAGAAACAAAACATGGGGAATACTTCTTGTACAAGACACAGAAACAGGCAAAAGCAAACTTGCAAAGAAAATTATATGGAACACCCATCAACATCTGGGTTTAAGGAAGTGCCCAGAAGCATCATTCTTGGCTCTATTATCAGCTGTTTGCATCCATGACACTTTCCAAAACGGTTTACCTGGTGTTCCTCACATATTTGGCAAGACATAGAAGTCTTGTAAACCTTAATAATATATAGTGTCTGCTAAACAACAATAAATTATACTGCCATTTATCACATTCCTGACTTTATATTACAGAAAGAAATAATGTTGCAAAATATCTAAAAAATGTGTGTGAAAGGGTGATAATCTATTTTACCATTTATTTGCAAGTTTTCATGCTGCTCTCATTATTGTACTGGAGATAATGTACTGTAATTTTCAGTACAACACAATTATATTTTTAAAAGATTTTTTTTTCAGGAAGATGTTGCCAACATCAGACACAACTAATGGAAAGAGTCCTCTGAAATACTTGCAAGAGGTCGAGAAGATCGAATAATGTACCACAGATGACAAGGAAGATGTAACTGCAATTTTAAGGAAATAAGAATGTATGTACACCCCAAAAAGAAGGATCAGGTGATAGCAACAAACTAATGATGATTATCGGTTGCTAATTGCCATGAACAGAGTTTAATACACACCTTCATTAATTCAAGACAGTATTTGTAAAGAGGAGTATATGGTTCATGCCATACAAAGTATGAAAGGAAACGCTCACTTCCCAAGCAATAGCTGGATACTATCTGCACCACATCCTCTTGTCTCCTCCTCTCATCCCCCTCTATGTGCTCTAGTGCTTAAGAGGACCACCTCCAATACGTTGGAGATTCATGTAATTCGCTCCCAAATTCACTTTTCCACAGACTCACCAAAACCTTGTCCCATACCAGTTTAACAGACCAGAAGATTACTCATCTTTTCCCTACCTAAATTCAATCCATGAAGGAACTAGCTTCTGACCTCTGCTTATGCCTTCCTCAGTCCCAGATAAAGGGCTACTCAAAGCTTTCTCTGCTGTACCTAGGGATGAGTATTGTGTTGGCTGGGTCAACAATAAAGCCTTTCGTTTTCATCTCCACATCAACATTGTGAATTATCACTGTCTGCAGCCATAGTTACATCCTTATCTGATCTTTGTTCCCGTGACTGGAAGAGATCCTCTGGGCTGATTTTCTTTCATTGTGTGTTGCACAGCATCAGTCAGAAAGCTTAATAAGTTATAAGTTATAATAAACATTGCTCTTCAGGGAAAGCATTTCAATGAAAGCGTATTGACCCTCGGTTTTCAGTTTCAACAGAACATGTATTTTTCTTGCCCTTGTTAAAACAAAACTTTTAAGCGTGACTGAATAATTTAAACTTCTTAGTTTGCCATGTTCATGGAAGTTTCCCTTGCATTCAGCTGGATACTTGCAAAAATTTCAATGATCATACACAAGATCTAGGGAAAAGGTCTTTAATTACATCAGTCACAGCAAGAGACCTTGGTAAGCTGCATTGTCATGATGCCATTTTATGCTTTGAAAAACCCAGTGTTGAATCACAAGAAGGATTGCAACTTAAATGTTTTTTCTTGTTAAGAAAGGGAGGAAAGGTTGGGGAAAACCCAGTGATGTCAGAAAGTTGATAGAAAATGCAAATCATAAGGTAGACAAGGTGTGCTCAATATTCCCCTTTTTAGGCTACCAGCAATTAAGTTAAAATTTCTGGATCACAGGATACAGCAAAAAAAAAGGAGCATGTGCAGAAATAGGCAAGCCCCAAGCTGTTTTTTAAAGATGTGGTAAACCAAATTTTAGCCCAGGAATTCTGGGAAGTTCAGACATCTTGAGAAACAGCTTTACAGTCCCTTCAGGGACTTGCAGAGCTGCAACTGCTCCTTGTCTCACATGCACCGATAGTCTTTCACAACATCAGAAGTCACCTTGCCACCACTCTTACCGCTCCTCACAAACGCTTTGGAAGACCTCTTCTCCATATCCTAGCATTATTACTCTGTGAAATAACTACTGACCAGTATCTACTTTCCAGGAATCTACTACCGATGTTGGCTGGTAGATCTTCCCTGATCATTCCATTTCCTGCTACCCAGAGTCACTATGCTCAAAGGAGTGGAGCTCTTTGCTGAGACAGATTACTCAATGACCAGACTTTCCATAAAACAAAATTGAAGAAAGACAATGCATTTGGTTTACTCTATTAAGGAAAAGGTTAAAATATTACATTAAATGAGATACAGAGTTGCAAAATTATAGAATAATTATCAAGCTTCTGTTTGATACTATAATCTCCTTGATCGGTCCAGCTTCTCATTGGATTTAGGAGATTTTACTTTCTTTTTTCTCCTCCTCCAGGAACGCTTTATCCTAAAGTCCATCTGGCTACTCTGCTGTTAAAATTGGAATTGCATTTCATGTGTTTCTTAACAAGCCTGAAGGGTTAGAAAACTGCTTCTCAGTTCTCTTTCCCCAAACCATGGATGTAAGAACAGCTCTCTTATTTTCCATGTTGATTACATTTTATGGTTAGTGTATTCCTTTCCACCCAGCTAGATTTTCCTGTTCACATAGCTGTCAAAGATTACAGTGAAACCTCATGCAAAGTGGTCATTGCACTAGGCTCAGCACTTAAAATTTGCACTTAGCTTCACCCAAAGAATAAATACACGTTTCTAACACAGATGCCAGACTTGTGCATTGGAGCATGTTTTCTGAGTCAACTTCCCTTATTCTATCTTGTGTTACATTTCAGATGTCCTGCTATCACTAGCAGTTATCCATTTCATGATGCTAGTTTGGAAATACCATTGTTAAAAGTTGTCCTTATTCATGACAGCCTTTTTAGCATACCCCTGATGTTAAGATTGCTTATAGACTACAAAGACATAAAGATAAGCACAACCCTTATGATGTGTTTCTACTACAAGTTGAGCTATTTTACTTAATCACAGCCCATGTATATAAAGTGCATGAAGCAGAACCCACCTCTCCACCTTCCCCACCACTCCAACTTTCTTCCTTCACTACCTATTCCAAAATCATGAAAAAAAGCACTCAGGAGTGGTTGCAATAAAAATAACATCACTTATAAAAAGATACATCTGTAGTGCTAAAAAATACTTTCAGCTTTACACAGTGCAGTGGTTGACTGAACAAAGGAGACATGCTGAAGAGTTAAATCACCCTCAAAAATGCACCCCCCCACGCATCCACGCACCCTGTCCTGAAAAATACTATTCGATAACATAGTTTTCTTGAGTGTGCTCTTTATTGTGAGCACAATGTGCACTGAATCGAGTGAGTAACTACCATCTAGGGTAGGACTGACTTTCAGTATGGATGTTTACATATGCCTAAATGCCTAAAGTGCCTAAATCATAGAATCATTTAGGTTGGAAAAGACCTTTAAGACCATCCAGTTCAACCGTAAACCTAACACTGCTAAGTCCCACTAAATGTCAATGTCTACATCTGTGCTGTTGTCCACTGTCTCACAGCAAACAAAGAGCTGGCCAGCATAGTCACTGGAGCCTGTGGAGAGACTTGCTTCACCTAAAGTAGGCACCCAAAGGCAGATCAGCAGAGACCACCTGTGCAGTCCATTTACCTGTTATGCCTAAAGGCAGGAGAGATGCCTACTGCCACCAACGGTGCCCAGAGATATCCAGGACATCTGTACAGTGCAGGCAGATGTGCCACAGGCCTTCCCAAAGATCCACCTCTTCTTGCTGCAGCAGCTGGAAGCAATGCAGGATGCTTCCATACGTAGGCATTTAAATTGACTCCTACCCTGAGACTCAAGGCCACTGGCTGAGGTGACCTCCAGTAGCTGCCAGGTCTCTGTCCAGTTCTAAGGCATATCTGCCAGCTCTCTACCAACGGCTAGAAATACCCATGGCTGATGGCACCGGATCACTACATTTGGCTAGTGAAGGAAGCCCCAGTGCCCAGAAATAAATCACTTCCATTTTGTCATTGGCTATATATGAACCCCAGATGGACTTGGGAACCAAGAATTAGAAAAGCTACCAAAACAAAAAAAAATGGAATCCACTTTTATATAAAGTATGTTAAATAATATGTCTAAGAAACAAAGCCTATCCATAAACTGGGGCTAGTTTGGGGTTTTTTTTCTCCTCCCTTTCTATTTCATATTACTGGATTTTTTTATGTTTAAAATGCACATGTTGATATTAGAAAGTTGTTCTCCATTTCCAAATGCATCTGACAGGAAAATTTACCTCATGACAATACATTTGATGTTTAGATGAAGTAGTTTCATTTAAATTGCTTTATACATAATTTTCCATTTTAACAATTTTTTCAATCCTTTTAAAAATGCTACTGTACTTTTCATAAGCAACAATTGAAATTCAGAAAATAGAAATATCTGTGTTTGCTGTTCAAATGAATCTATCAGATAGAAGCATTTAGTGAAAAAAACTTAATGTAGTGACATCATTATGGATTATAATATCAGGATGCTGCACCGGCAACCTTAAATAAATATTTTTTAATTATAAAATTTTAAGTGGTTATTTTTTCCAGCTCTATACCTTTAATGTAAATGTGCACCTCAGTATTAAGACCACAACAGCATTTGCAGGCCATCAGCACTTCAGCACCATTAGCAAACAGCCTCACACCGGTATGATGCTGGATTCACTTGTGTTTGTATAACCACTGTGCCATTTTGACAGCCAACCGCAGTTCAAATCCCTTTGTCAATACTGTACACCACCTGTGATGCAAATTTAAATTAATCCCGATTTTCATTGCTTGCTTACACTTTTTGAGTAATGTAAGTGACACATGTCACAGCAAATCCTACTCACCCTGGAAGTCAGCAATATTTCTGGCACTGCCTCTAGGAGAAAGCAAATGTTATCTGTTCAGAAAGATTCACATGGGAGACTCTCCTTGTACTTCTTCATAGCTAGTATGAAGGGAGCAAAAGTCTGTATCCTGATAATCTTTTTTTTGATGCACACCATTTAAGGTCCATCTTCTGTACAACGTTGGAGTTTGGTTCATTTGGTGTTTTTAGTCAAAGTTCTGAGCCATAAACAAAATTAATAAATTATATCCAGTTCAATCTCTTATTTATGTTGCAGTAAGTACATTTCTACAGTGGTGTAAGCATCACTCGGTGTACCACAATACCATGAAATTCATTACCAATGTGCCTGGGTCCAGATATTATTTTTCAATATCCTATCAGCTTTTTAACTTTGAATTAATGAAATGTTACTTTGTGTGCTTACTATAGCAAGGGGCGAATGATGCATGAAATAAAAAGCTGTCAAATCTTGAGAAAGTGCTTAGAACAATGACACCTGTCTGCTTACTATATTCAAAGAGTTCAAATTATATTATTCTCAAGTAAGAAGCACTGAAACAAAATGATGGTCACTTCACAGGATTGACTTGGAACATATTCAAAATCACAAAAACCCTGTGTATTTTTTTCTTATGTTTTAGGTTAAAATGAAACAAACACAAGGTCAATTTATCCCTTTATGAATTAATTTCTGCATATGGATGTTTTGTGGGATGGTTGTAGTCAGGCTTCCATAAAATGAAGGATTAACAAAATTCTTCAGTGTGGGAAAACAGACAATTCTGGAGGATATGACGTGTAGGTACATAAAAATCTCTTACATGAAGAAGGTGAACAGGGTTCATCATTTACTGTCTTTTCCAGTACAGGAAACAGGCGGTATCATATGAAAGAGGAGTTAAAAGCAAACAAAAGAAGGTGTTTCTCCAGATAACACATAGGGAAGATGTGAGACTCTATCAGAAGATACTACCAGTGCTAAAATTCTGCACGGATTCAAAGGATGAATGGGCAAGCCCATACAAATGAAATCTATTGGGTGTTACTTAGAAACATAAAAACCATTTCTGGTTCACATAGTCCCTGTAAAAGTTTAATGGCTGGGAAAGTATCAAGAGGAAATAGAATTTATGTTTGCCCAGTCTGTGCCATCTTCCCTAAGCGCCTCTCTGGTGCCTTCAAAGGGAGGTCACCGGGCAGAGGGACCTTTTGTCCCAACCAGGAAGACTGAATTAATGTTACTGAGTTGTGCTGCCTCTTTTCACTGAACTTTTTTATGAATAATGGTAATTATTTCATGGGTTTGATTATGTCTTACTACAAAATATAGCTACCATGCCACAGATATAATTATGTGTTTTAGTGAAGTACCTGGATCCCAGAAAATAACTGAATCCCTTTGTGCCAAAGGCTGTAAACACACGCACAGCACTAAAAGCAGTTTTGTCCCACATAGCATAAGGACAAAATGAGCTCCAACCACAATTTTATTGTATCCAGAATGGTTTCTTAAATGAAACAATTTTGCCTGTTCAGAAGGATTCATACTGCTGTTTCAACTCATAACTCTTCATACCCAGCAATAAAGCAAAGAACAGATTCTGATCCAGTTCTATCACTTTCACATGACTAACGCAGTAAAACACAGTGGAATTATTCTTGGTTTACAGTGTAGTAAATGAGAATACAGCTCATTTCGGAAATGTCAATTAGTTATTCACTTCATTCCCACTTAGAAGTAACTGCGCTTTTATTGCAAAACACCTCATTTTGACTATTATTTCCAATGATGTTCAACTATTTTGCATTTAGCTTTACTATGCAGATTTGACTAAATCCAAGAAGGTGAAGTTTGGCTTTCCCTGGGAAAAGCAGAACACTTCAAAATCTCTCCAGCATCTTTGCTACAGCTTTCCTTTTACCTGACTTCAACTTTTCAAAATTCTTATTTTTGGGGATGAGGAGAAGGGAGGAACACCCAAAAATTACTGAAAGTTTTTGTTACATTCTGAGTATCAAAAGCAGTAATTGGCTTTAATGAATGGATAGGTCTGATTGTCAAGATCTTCTCAGTGTACATAAGTTACATATCAATAATTTATTAATTTAAAGTGGAATAAGGGTGCATTTCAGTGATCCAGCTGGGACAGTGTAATCTGATCCCGTGGCACAGAATAGGTCATCCTGCTCCTACCAGCTGCTGCTGGTTTGCTTGTACCAGATCTGGTGCCCAGTTGGTCTCCACCATGGGTTTTCTTCTTTCACTGAACTGACAAAAAATTAACATACCAAAACAAGCAAACTTAGCAAATTAAATTAGCTCAGTGAAAGCATGAAGATGAGTGCCAGAGGCAGCTCCTATGTGGGACAGGCAGAAGAGTTGGGAGAGCCTGGGAGAAGGTAAAACAGGGCTGCTTTTTACATTCATAGCAAATTATTAGGTGGACACAACTGTACCACACAAATATAAAAAACACAGTTCTGGCAGGTTGCAACACAATCCTCACAGTATTTCGTAAACAATTTCATGCACTAATTAACTATTTTATCTGAAGTTCCCATGGGACTCAGAGGAGAAAGATGCTCTGTGGTGTAGATCCAGCCAATCTGCTCTGGATGAAGGCACCAGGTCGTTTTGGTGGTTTTGCCATAGGGCCAGGGATCCATCTGTGCGTACTGAGCAGCTTAGGCCAGTATATTCACATTCTGGATGGACTAAAAATGACTTCCTCTGTAAAGAAGCTTTTAAATGCTGTTTTAAGCATAACCTTCAGCAGTCTGTTAGTCTAGATTCATCTTCCATCTATTGTATGATCAAAGTTGGTCAAATACAGGGTCCAAATCTAAAAACTTATTTATATAGGTTTTAAAACAGTGTTATTTCACCAATTATGTAGTTTAATATTGGCTTCTGTTAGCAAATTATATATCAGGAGTTACCAAAATGCTCTTTCGCCCTTTCTTTCTGTCACACTTAAACAGACATGGAGCGGTTTAAGAGGTAACTCTTCTATGTATATTGTGCCGAGACTTGAATCAACTCAGCATTTATGGACCAAAAGCTTCTACACTTGTTTTGCAAGAGACTAACAGCATTTCTGATGTAAATCTATAGATGTCACAAATCCAGAGGTTGGTTTGAAACACGGGCAGCCAGGAGATTATATTTATTTCCCCCCATTTCCTGCACCTAGATGATGAATACGATTCTGTCACGTCCCCTCCATTCAGGAAAAGCTTGTGTCTGACTGTTGTAGTTGGCCTGGCTGATCGAACCCCAGCAGCTACACTCTCCTCTTCAGCTCCCACTCCCCTCTCGGGCTGAGCCACAGAGTCAATATGATGACTAAGGGCAGTAAAACTCAATTTCTCATTCCGCTGTGCTTCACCAGGCTGCCTTGTTATTTTTAAGTCTCTCCTCCGCCTGGTGGCATGCTCTTGTCCCCATATTTCACTGTCTTCCAGGGAAGCATTCATCCATTTATCTGATACCACGTTGCCCCCTAGTGCCAAACGCTTCCCTTCTTTCATGCTTCACTCCATTCCATCCGCTCCTGCAGCCCTGACTCCTTTTCCTGCAACATTCCCAGTTGTTGGTTAAGGGTCTTTTTGTTTTGTTTCGGTTTGGATTTAGAACCTTTTCTATGCTGGAAAAAAGTTTCTTCATACTTTCATATTGGTTGAGCCAGGATTATTTTGATTCCAGTTTGCAAGAAGAGCCCCAGCTTCTGCCCTGCTCTCAACCACAGCTATTTATATACAAGGGGCTGGTTCACCCCAGCAGGATTTATGCCATGGGGCTTAGCTGTTCCAGAAATCAGCAGTGACTTTGCCTCCATCAGCACGACAGCAGGTGGCCAGTGATACCTGGTACATATAAAATTCATTGGAAAATGGGAAGCACGGCAAGAGTTTGGGGGAAAGATGTTAATCTAATCCCATTCTCTAAACAGCCCCCTCCACCTTGCTTTCCTAACAGAGGTTATTGGCAAGACATTCTTCCACACACTAAGGGTTTGGCAATGTGAACCAAGCTATTCTCCCAAGGCTTTGGGGAGAGGAGCTCTCACCCTAAAAGCTTGGTTGGTGTCTCATGCTGCAAAGATTGAACAACTCTGGAGTCCCCTGAGCAGAAGAAAGGGAGCAGATGAGCAATTTTATTCAGGCAAGCGAAAGGATTTTTAGTCCTGGACTTACAGCACTAAGCCTGCAAGGGAGGAGGCAGCTGCAAACTCCCTACCTCATCCCTTGCAAGTAAAGCAGGACCATGCCCCATGAGCTCCTCATTGCTTCAGTACATCTGACTTCCAGTGTCATTCTCATCTGGGCTCTGGAAGGAGGAGGGAAAGCCCCAGCATGCAACCATGGTGCCTAAAAACTCTTTGTGTGTTTGAAAGGCATATATAAACTAGCAGATACTGGAGGTAGGAAGGAGAGTGTCACCCGTGGCTCCTTGACAAACTTAACTGGGATAGGTTAGACTCTGACTTGGGCTTTAACTGAGTTCATCCAGGTGCTTTCCCCTTAATATCCATATAACGAACTTCCACAAGAACAGCACGGAGATGAGTGTTCATGAGAAATGATGTGGCAGGAGCTGATCACTGTTCCTTCCACATAAAGAAATAATTCTGATTTTACACTAAGGCCCGCATTTGAACTGCTTCTTTCACTCAGGGCTCTAATCCAGCATAATTGCACACATTAAGATAATTATCTTAGCTTTGTTTCTGCTTAAATTAGTTTTCAAAGGCACTAACTTCTAGTGAGATCTCCAGAAGCCATGCCACTAGTACATGCAATCTGTCTGGACTACACAATTCCTCAAAAAAATGTTTATATGGGCTCTGAGCAGGTCCAGATTTGCCAAAGTTAATGGGAAAACCCAGATGACGGAGAAGGTCATTGACTAAAATGTTTTTATCACGATAACTGATTATTAAGCATCCTCAAACCAGCAGCAATATTACAAAAGCCATTACACTGTCTTTGATTAATACCAACACTACAAATATAGCAACATTAGATATTTATTTCAAGCTGTTCCATTCAGTTAATGAAATAGTATTTGCTTTTGCTTGGCTTAAGACTCCCCGTTTTCCTTCTGTTCTGTAATCACCTTTCAGACCCCCTGTGATATAAAAGTGCTTCACAAGTTGCGAGGCGAGCGGTGAGCATTACCAGAAATCAGTATATACATTAACACACCAGACCCAAACTAGTGAGGAATCAACACAACGCACAGCACACGAATTTCCAAATGCTGAGCACGATGATGGGCAAGTTATCCCCAGATTTTCAGAAACAGGCTCTCGAGCTTTCCATATGACCCAACACAGAATCATCTCAGTGATCTGTACCAAGATAGTCTTCGCTAACAGCTACTAGGTTTTGGGGGGGGTTGTTTCGTTGTTTTGTTTTGTTTTTCAAAAAATAGATTTCTTAGTGTGCAATTGGTTTGTTATTGGCTTATTCTGAAGGAAAATGACAAATGTATGGTCCAGCTAAGACTTTCTAGGACTTTCTGAAGTCACCACCTGATGCAAATGGACAGTAACCTTTCCTGTCACTGGAGGACAAGGAACATCTGCCCTTCAGACGTTGTTTTGAAATCCATATACAGCACATATGTTAAGCAGAGTTTGCGTACAGTATAGAATGACTTTATACACAGCCTCTCTGCTCCTTGTTACTTTTCTTCATTACAACATTAACGTCACCTTCTCCCTGTAATCTGGGCAGCCTTCTGTTTCAGAAATGTAATATATGACTGCATTGTCTCCAAGATAAAAGGTACTAATAGCAGCCCTGATAAAGATATGCAGCAGAAAACAACGTAAGCTGTTGCCAATTTCTAAACCTCTCTGCTGGTTCACTGCATACCATTATTCTCTGTGCCATGACATTTACTGCTGCTCCTGAAGGAGATGCTGCATGGTGTTGCCAAAGATGCTATCAGAGAACAGCACCATTAGCAACTCTGCATGGATGTGACCAGACAAGTAATTCAACATTTTGCAGTCACCAGACCATAGTTTCTGGAGGAAAATGGGATGGTGGCAACAGCCAAGAAACAAACAAAACGCCAGACCTCTGCCTGGAAGGAGACAAACATTTTCACAAACACAGGAATTAATATGGAAGTTTTTCAGAACTGTGGCTTAGGCAGATTTGTTTTCCCAAACAGATTCATCCATCTTTAATCAGCAGCCCCAGCTGTCCCTGCTGGGAAAGTCTGTGTCTCCTTTTCAGCTTGTCCCTGGCTGTGCTGAACTGGCATTTCCAAAAGTAATTACCTCACAAAGTGTAGTTGAACACCCACAACCACTAAGAATTACTAATTCAGTGCCGGCTATGCTGATTCACCAAGCTGAAAGTGCTGGTTCAGCTCAGCAAGAGTTCTGGGGCAACGAGGCAAGCCAGGACTTCACCAACAGGGACAGGGTACTCAACAGCTGGGTGAGGAAAGGGTGGCTGGCTGCTTACCAAGTGCAGACCCAAGAAAATATATCAACCTACACATTGGAGGAGTGCAATATAAAAGAAAGCAAACTCTGTGTGTGTGTGTGTGTGTGTGTGCATGGGCAGTGATGGCTACAGACACACCTGATCACGTAACACAGCGCTAGGCAGCTGAACAATTAATGCTTTTATTTACTGCAAATTATTTTTAGTGGCAATACTCTTCCTTGAAGCTGATTTGCTATCAGCAGGCTTGGTTGAATTTTACCTATAGTTCAGAGGCAGCGATATATTAGAGTAAAAACATAGTTTACAATGCTCTAATCAAATTACGTTACGACCAAGGGGTCTGTAATTATGACATTGAAATATTGCCTCCGTTCCACAGTGTTTCACCATTACAAGAAGTCACCTCTACCCTTTGCTATAAGCTAAGGCATTTCAAGGTGGCCCGTTGCATCTGATAAACTTACAAGTTCTCTCACAGTGACTTTGTAGCTATTCTTTGATTGTTGCTTCCCGTATATTAAAACCAAAATATTCCATAGATGAAGTACTATAATGTCTAGTCTTTGCCTAACATTATGCACAACACTAAGATACGTTATCTTTCATCTTGAAGGATCTCGAAGTGTAGTACTGTCTGCTGCTGAAATTGCTTATTCCCCACTGAAACTTAGCTGTCATCCAGGGAAAAAGATGACACTTGTTAGTCCATTCTGCTCATACCTCTGTGTGAGCTACAGGGAACTTTTCTAATTTTGTGCTTTTATCAATGCTGTCTATGCATTATTATTTTACCAAGATTGAACTCGGTAAGCACTGATACCTTCCACAAAAATCTGATATCCTTTTATTCATTAAGAGTGAGTCATTTTACATTTCCTATTAACATCTTTCCACCACTTAAATGTGGCTAACAACTGCAAAGTGTGGTCTTCACAGTGCATCTAACATGATGAGAAGGCAGTAGAACAGTAGCAGTTACCTCTGACATTGACAGCATTTCTACAGTTTTGCCTCACATAGCTGTGTATTAGATCCAGTCCCACAAGCAGACTACATTAATTTTGTCTGTTAAATTAATACACACATCAGTTAAGCTGAGCTTCTCCTCTTTTCTGCTCAAGGGGCTCCTGGGAGCAGTCCTACAGTGAAAGCAGGCTGGGAGAGCCATCCCAGCAATATAATAGCTGATATCGTGGCACACAGCCAACTTACCCACTCCTTTGCATCTGCACGGTGGGATTTACGTGTCTGTAAAGTGGGCATAAACCACTGCAAAATCATTTTGCTTAGGTGAAACGACTAAATAAAGTACAAGAATACAGCCTACTCACTATGCCAGCTGACTGTAGTTAATACATGCAAGGCAGTTTTGCTTTCATCTGCATCCACTGATTATCGTGAATCTCAAGGGGAAATGGGCAGTATCGCCTGTGAGGTTTATAGGGCCACAGTAGGCAAATACTTTTAAATCAAATTGCAGCTCAGAAATATGATGGTATCATCTGCTCTTATCTCTATTGTTTAAGCGTAATCTGCACAGTTATTATCACCTCACAGAGACTCACACGCCACATCATGAAATTTGCATGAAAACAACAGCTGTCAAACAACAGTAATTGCAAGAAAGTACCAGGGTGAAAAGAGGCAGCTATGAATTCTCTATGGCAAAATTAGCAAATTCATCAGAATTAGCTTCTAGATGACCAAATGGGATAGAATCACATCTACAAGCATGTGGGTCCTCCAAGTACATAAAGTTAGCATTAATTAAAATGCTTATTTTCCATCTGTACTTTGCAATCCATTTCTACTCAGTCTGCTCTATGTGTGCGCTCCAGCAGAAACTTTGCAAACCAGGCATTTCCATTAAGATCCTCTTTTTCAATGACAAAATGTGGCACACAAAGAACAGTCACAGCTGGGAGTGGGGGAGAGCATCACTGAGGTGCAAGTAGCCATTTGCATACCTCTAAGCCAGTTATGTGGAGAATCAGCTAAAATTTCTCAAGGACCACGGAACTCTTGGCAGTGGCCATTGGGGATGTTTGTGGACATATGATCAGTCATGGAAGAAGCCATCCTTGGTGCCCCCAGAAAAGCAGAGGTTGTGACAGAGCAAACAAAGTATGCAAAGATGGACCCTTGAAGCCATTCCTTGCTGTTCTGCACTTGTGCTGGGAACAAGAGAAACAACGCATGTGGCTGGCTGGGCATGGTTTTCTTTCATCACACCTTCAGCACATAACCATTTATTTATTTATTTACAATTTCAGTACCTCTACAATTCAACAGTGAGACCAGGCCTCACTGGATAATATCAAGCTGGTTTTGAGATCGTGTTTCTTCTTCATTTGTGGCTTGAGATTCAAGCACAACATTTAAATAAAACATGAGGATGGTGGAGGAGGTAAAAGGCAACAACTTAAAATGGACATCTAACATCTAACAGCAGCTACAAAAACATGGAATATCTTTGATAATCTTTTTTTATATTAAATATTAAATATATATTAAATAATCATATTTTTATATTAAATGCTACATCTGTTATTGTTTCATTATGTTGATTGAATATCCTTTTATTCCTATTTATTTTCTCTTTATAATTTTAGTTCATTGAATGTATTACATTTATTATCTTCTAATACTACAGAATCATATATGTCAGAATTTCCTAACAGTTCAGAAGTCCAAACCACCCTGGGGACCAGCACCTGAAGTCCCTACTTAAGCCTAACTTCAGGCTGCCATCTTCTGGCTGGAAAAATCTGAGTCCTCAAAGGAAAGACAATGGATAATCATATCTTCCTGGTGTGACTGCCAGAGAGGTGGGATGGATGGAGGTGACAAGTGGTAAGCTCTTCCATTTAGCAGAAAAGCTCATCTGAAGGTTACTCTCGAGGAGAGTTTGCCATCCAGACTTGCAGCAGTTGTGCCCCAGACCCAGCTACAGGTATTGCTTGCGGTATGACAGATAAGACATCACGAAAAATCCAGATAAACTATGCATAGTAACTGAGATACAGCAATAAATCTGGAAGTGTTGCACAAAAATAGCCCCCTCACTGTATTTAGAGGACTGAGAGACAAGACTGAAGTATGGTGCACTTATTGACTACCCACATCAGCTAAAGCATGGTAGCTGAGCTGGTGCATAGTACTAAACTTCTGTTTTGCACAGTAAAACACACAGGCTCAAAAATCTGTCATTGGTAGAGCAGTACCGTCAGACCAGGGTGAACTCCGAGGACATGCTCAAGTAGTTTCTGCTGTGGTGTATTGCTCATCCAGCACCTGATGACCCACCAGGTTTCCCTAACCTGATCACATCAGAGCCTTATGTCAATTCACAATTTTATTTTTTTTTTTCCCCAGGACACAATCTTTATCTCAATGTAAAGCCTATATGCACTAAAAGGTGGAATTTTCATTGCCAGTGGGCAGTTTTGTGTGTCTGTCAACAGTGCGTGTCCCTGGCTATACATGCACATATAGCCTCCTCAGCCGACAACTGTAGCAGATACTTACTCTCTTTCCATGACCCTCAGATGTTGCTACTCTGTCCTTCAATCATTTCCCAGATTCCTGCTATCAACTGAATTTAACTCCGCAGATTTTTTAAGCTTAATAAAGTTTGCTTTTGCCAGACAAACAGGTCTCGGACCCAGAATTTGGTGAGGACCTAAAGGGTAACACAAGCTTTCATTCCTCAAAAAGCTGGTGTCCTTCTAGAATGGCAAAGCTTATTCCCACCTTAGCAAAATCCCATAAAACTGACCTAATGGTTTTCACCTGAATAGCGTCACATGAAGCAGTTTGCACCAAACAACTGAACTTCCCTGACCACATGTGGTCAATGTATTGTTTCAAGTAAAATTTATATATATATATATATATATAGGGGGGGGGAAAAGGCATTAGAAAACTGCATTTTAAGACTTAGTACTTAAGGTGTACTTAAGACTAGTACACCCAAAAGTTCTTCCTCAATTCTCTACAAAGAGCAGCAGTTGTTTCCATGCCTGAAATTTAATGCACTAGATTTGTTTAAAAACCCTCCCAATTTAATTCATTTTACTTTACTATATTCTAGTCTTGCTTGTTCTATACACTCCTGCTTTCTTTTATGTTTTAATTGCTCCTCTTCTGTGCAATAAAACCCATGATTGTTAAACTCTCATGTCTACCTCTGCTAATCCAGCAGCCAGCCTGTAATTTCAGCAAGCCTTACACACCTGTCTCCTCTGACTCAAATTAATTTCTCTTTCAATTAGCACCAAGGAGAAAAAAACCACAGTCCTCATGCCTAGGTTAAGCTGGCACAATCCATCCCAAGAAAACTCATATTATCTTTATTGTTGCTTACTTCAGCCAGCAAGCACTTGAACCACAGAAATGATCCTTGATGCCGAAGGCTGAAACACAACTCTAGCAAGCACCGAGATGCTTAGTATCTGTGCCAGCGATGAATGA
Source organism: Falco punctatus (assembly GCF_963210335.1). Taxonomy (NCBI): domain Eukaryota; kingdom Metazoa; phylum Chordata; class Aves; order Falconiformes; family Falconidae; genus Falco; species Falco punctatus. Next base: position 6,594,000 of record NC_137581.1, read on the forward strand.
TACACAGGTGAGGAGTGAGGTTGTTCCGTGAGCAACGTTAAAGCAGGTTTTGATCAACTGATCAAAGAGTGCTTTAAATCAACATAGGCTTTAATGTAGCGAGTATAAAGTTTTGTTCCTTCACAAATGGAAGCGACTTGCTGTATGTAGGGCAGGGCTGTTTATAACATACAGTGCACTTTTTGAATTGTCATTTTGTACTCTGTGCTGGGATGCTTCGAAACAGTGAAAAAGCAAATAAATTTCAAAATATCCTTTCAACCATGAGGGAGCCGTCTGGTTTAGGTGCTTAGGCAGGAGTAGGAAGTCTTCGTTGCTACAACTAAAACATCAAGCTTCAATTTTAATAGGATATAGTTTTTCACCGACCTCAGTCACTACAATTAAGGGACCCTCATGATAGATGAGGTCCATTTAAGCACCTAAAGACTTCTAAGAAGAGGCTAAATGATCTCTGCTGATCATACAGGCAAAGAGTTTGCTGTTTTCTGTAGCAGACCTCTGAAATATGTCGCAGGAACTGGACACTACAAATGCCTTCCTCTCCCTCTTGATTAAAGGAGAAAGTTACTGTGACCAATGCAGATGGATAGAGCTGCTATGTCCAGCCACATCTGACCTCCCCAGAGCGCAGGAGCCTGGCTGCTGACATAGCCAGGAGAGATGGATATCAAAGAGGGAGAGGTGTGAGTCCCTGGGTCTACTGCGCCGTGTCGGGGTGTCCCAGCGCTGGCTGCCAGAGCCTCACTGAGATTCAGAGCAGGGTTTGGCATGGGGCAATGTGCCTACGCACATGCAGAGAGCCTTAACCAGCAGAAGAACCATGCACCCAAATTTCTTACATGGGATGTAATAACAGGTTACATAAACCCTTAACGTGACGCGCCATGCTCACATGCACTGTGCCTTTCTCACTCCACTTGAAACCTGCAATACAAAACAAAATGCAATCAGGCTCCATGAAAGAAAACCATGTTCAGGGTCCTCATACAGACCTTCGCTTTGGTTCACAGCATGACAGTTGCGCATACAGCACAATGAGCTAGGGGTCTAATTCACAGTTTTATGACCAATGTCTCTCTCAGTGCATGCACAAATTTATCAGAGCATTTCTGCTGCCTTACTACCGTTTTACCACTGTTAATGCCTGCAGAGCATAAAAAAACATTTTTGTTTTTAACGTAGCACAAAAAAAAAAATTCTAAAATGTGAATGACACAAACTGTGTAGTTTGTATAGTACATTTAGTTCACCATAGAGAGGTGGACTATCAAGCAAAATTAAGAGAATTATTTGGACATTAAGATTCAAACAAAACCAGCAAATCCCTACACTGAATGTAAGCTGGTTTATGGTAGCAGTTTACTTTGGTATTAAACTGTCTTCAGGTCATGCATATGTGAATGAAATGAAACAGAAAAAAGCCTACTCCAAAACAAAACACAGCTTAATATCTGTTCTTGAAATGAACTTCTCAAATGTCCTTATGCTATTTCCACGTCTAAAAGGCCAGAAGAACACAAGCCATTTTATAAATCTCCTATTTTTATTATATATATATAACCAAATGAAAACGAAGATTAAGACACACACAAAAAAGGTTCTACTTTTTACTTTGTATCACTACAGCTTAATTTTACAACTCTAATTTTGATGGTCTCACTAAGATTTATGATTTATATTTTATATAGAAAATCCATGGTCATGCTTTTTACCAGTTGGCTAGTAATTTGAGGTGTTCAGAAAGGACTAGCAACAAAGCACCCCTTTATTGAAAAGCAGGCACGTCACATGAGAAGAATCTGCTCAGTTGTGTGAATCCAGCCTGTATATTTTCATCTGCAGCCTCTAAGCCCCACCAGCTTTCAATGCATTTACCTCTAACGTGCCAGACAGTAAGGAAATTGAATCATTTTCACTTTAAGAGTGCAAAAGTGAGTTCTGAATAATACGCCTGAGCGGAACAAAAAATATGTGCCGAGTTAGGAATGAATGCCAGTTCCTTAAATATTGACTCTAGCTTTAAACATCTCCTGATGTGCATGTAACGGATTTCTCAGAAGCCAAAGCCTTCTGATTTAGTTTGAAGGTCCAGTCACTTTATCTAATGCACAAATAAACCAAATCTTAATGATCTATTACTGACTGCTTACTTAGCCTGGATCAGCTCCAGAATTTGCTTATCTAATTATTGTGGCCAAAATAAAGTGTGAATACAAGCCTTACAATAATTCATTATGGATGCATTCCAGCTTCTCCTGAAGTCAGTGACTCTCTTCTAGACGGACTTTTCTCTACTCCTAAATTAGCATGTAGGACAAATACAGTAAGAACAAAACGGGAGAAACACATTTCTAGTGTTTGCAAACACTTTTGGCAAGTCGCTATTTTTCAGTGAAAACTTTTTCATTAAAAGTATTGCTGACCACCCCTTTTGGTGTGAAGCTGAAGTTATAAATGAGATACAAGATTGAAATTCAAGTTAGTCCTATAGTTATAACTGTGGTGAAACTGTGTACGGGGGCTGTGCCTGTGCAAAGAACCAATTATCTCACTGGTGGCACGAGGAGCAATTTAGATGCTGGACCACCTTGAGACAAAGGGGTGGACCAAACCTTTAGCCACTGTCTTCACAGAGCATGTGACTAACTGTTCCAGGAGCTCTCACAGTGGCAACTTTGGGCAGTTACAAAAAATCCTCTTAGCAGCTCATAGAATCAAAATTACATAGGTTGGAAAAAGGCCTTTAAGATCATCAATCATGTCTGTGCCTCAACCAGTTTTCTTCCCAGTGTGTTGTTTCATACACCAGGTGAAGAAACTGCCATCCCAGAGACTCCCCAGGGTCTTCCTACTCCAGAGCTAACTAACCAGTACTTAGGCAAGATGCGTGTAAATACTCAGTAGGAACTTGTAAAATGTGCAGAAATCATCCTGCAGGAAAGTCTCTTGTGCATAGTTAAGATGATTAGGACCTGGTTGGTAGACAGGTTAACCAGCAGCAATGGATTGGGCATGCAATGAAATGATCGTACAGGACCTCAGGCCAGTTGGATACAGGAATTCAGCAGAACAACTGGGGTCTTGTCCAACCCTGCTGGAGATACCATCACAAAGACATTTGCAACATAGACTCATATCACCACCCAGATAGTGACTGACCACCCTCTTGAAGAGGTATTATTCCTCATGCAGGCACTATCCTGTGCAAAAATCCCAACAAATTAGGGTTTTTTTAAAGCAATATTCTCTCCATGAGTGTCTGTGCAGCACCTGAACAGAGTTACTGTTGTCTTGAGGTGCATGCCTTCAACGTTTCATGTACAGACACATCAGCCTGTGTTCAGCCACGTGGGAAGTTACATTTTGCTTGCTCGATAGTGTTTATTTTACAGAAATCCATACAAAAGCTCAGGTGAAGTGCAACAATCTCAGCCAGCCTTGCTGTGAAATCAAAAGCTGAGGCACAGAAGAGCTTGTGAACAATTTTCATTCCCTCTGTTTTCAAATACATATGGAGTTTCTTTTTATTATTTACTCACCAATTCCTTTAAGTATTTTACCACACTTAAAAATATTTAAATCCCATATGGCTATAGATTACTGGAATGAAGAGCATTTTTGTCTATTGTTGTCTTACAGTTTCAAGGATGGACACAATAAGAAATATTAGCAGAATCAAGGTGGGAGAAGTTGCCCGAGTGACAGCCTTTCCAGGTGGCATTAGCAAGCTTCCAGATCTGGTCTGTTCTACCCTTCCATTTCTGAAGAAAACTGGGAGCTTTTTATCAGTTTCATTTAGTTAATTTTATATTAGAGTGATTTATCTGATTTAATATGAATCTGTTCTATTCTTTATTAACTGATTTTTTTAGTAGTTTTGTTCATGAGCAACATTTTAATGAGGTTTAGCATAAGTTGCACTAGGTTCATAATGACTACATAGTATAGACTCAGTGCAAAGTATTACAAAGCGTAAGTGACCATGTGCGAGACCTACAGTGAGTAAAAGCCTCTAATCCTTGCAAGATTGATCCAAATTGTTCTTCTGTATTCAATATTAATTGGGATTTTTTCCTGATGTTTAGCTAGCTGGCCAATATCATTAACAAATATTTTCCCGTGGAGCCTACTTACTGTTCAGTATTGTGTGTTTTACAGAATCATATAAAACATGTCAAAGTTTTCCTGTAACGGAAATGGACATTATTAATACAACAGACATCCACAGAATACTGTTCACAGAAGATGTACAAATTAAATGCCGTAAATGTTAAATAATTAACAAGAGGGAGAACAACGGCTTCTTTTTTTTCCTCAGCCTTCTATCAGGTGCTGATAAGAGGCAGGCAATGAATTCAAAGAACAAAAGACCCATTTAGAAAATGTCCTGGCACCCACCATCTTGAGATTATAAGTGGGATGAAATGATGCAGAGGTGCACAAAAGGACAATTAGCTAATGGCCAAGCAAACAGGGTGGGTTTTTTTTTTCTATAACATGAGCTTATATTGGGACTATTAAGAACTTCTGAGAACAGTTAAAGCCTTGTTGCTTTCTGACACGTGGAACACCAGCTCCTTGTTTAATAAATAAAACTGCCTCCCCTAGTGTCTTGGAAGAAATTGCACAAAACATCTTCTATCTCATGCATGTCAGTAATACAAAACCTATCAGTCATTGCAGGCTTAACGATGACTTCCCCAACCCTTCTGCATGGCAGTGCTTCTTTGGTTATAGCTGTAACTACAGCAAAAAGCAAACTCCGAACCCTCCCCTGAAGAGAAGCGGGAAAGAAAAAAAGTCTACAGCACCATCTCCCCTGGGCTGGACAGTATGGATGGCTGGTTGGAAGGGAGGTTTGTATTTTCCCATGGCAATTCTTCTCCAGTTTGTCAACCACAATGCGGATGTCAAGACGATCTGTCCCTCTGAGATGCAGTATAATTTGATATTATTCCTGGGATAAAGCATCTTAACCTCACCCTTTTCTCTAGACATAAGGTATAAGGTAGCCCTCTGTAAAGATAGCACAATGTTCGTATTTAGGACTTCTAAAGCATACATTGCAAAGTGTAGCCCAGGACCAGCAGCAGCACAGCCATGCCAGTGGGATAGGACACCTGGGATATTAAATACGGCTCAAAGGCCAGAGTCCCTTGGTGCATGCTGCCCCACGCCAACGTGGCTGTCCCTTCTCTGGTCCTAGGACTAGCTGTCTAGCAGCATCCAGGTTAACATTTTTATCGCTTTGTGCTGCTTCTTGATCCCTAATAAAACAATCCATTCTGAGTTCAGAACTGTGTGTTTCAATCTGATGTCTAGACATATGCTTAAACTACACCATATAAAAAGTTAATATAAAAAACCTCTAGGGAAATACTCATTAATATTATGATGCCAATGCTATATTTCTTCTGAATTCCAACTATCTGAAACATACCTTTAAAACAATTACTACGTGCATCCACTAATACATACAGAAACGCAACGTTATATATAAATATAATAGAATACAATATATATAGGCAGTATACATACACACATATTCTCCATTCAGAATTTTAGTACATTTATATTACACCTATCTGGAGGGGCGATGTGCTAAAGAAAGAACCAAGGAATATTCAGTCAACCTAAAAATTTCCTAGCTTTACATACATTCCATTTTATATCACTTTAGGTGGGACTGGCTAGTCCCCCATACAGCTATATATTTATTCAGCTACTTATTTAAAGCAGAAAAAGAAAGAAGCCTGCTGTGGACATGCAGATATATAAACAGCTATTTGCATTACAGCCTGCACATGGAAACTGTTACAGAGAGTTTCCTATTTTTCATGGTCTGTAGCATTGCAGGTGATGGGAAGTGTCAGCTGTGTACATGGAGATTTTCTGCATCCACATCTATTTGATCCACCATCTATTCCCTCATGAGACTGAAGTTATGGACATAGCCGTATCTGTTTTCCCTCTACAGCCCCTGGGTATGAATTCATGAAGCATTTTCCGTCACACAGGCTGGCTGCTCAGATTGTTCTCTGAGGACAGGATTTAGACTCAGCTGAACTTTTCATGCTGTGTGCAATTTATAAAAAGAATTGGCTTTCAAAATAAATTATGGCTGTATGTTAGAAAAATAGAAATACGGTTAGCTCCTATCTGGCCTTCCTATATATTGACATGGCCTCTCTGGGTATTCCTCCTGGATTAATTGGCCCTGTGTGTGCAAACTGCTGGGATAGATATTACAAGTGAGAGGTACATTATATCCAGTAATAGTCAGGAAATCTGATTATGATGGAGACAGAAACACATATAAATGTGACCAAGAAAAAACTGCATGCAAAAGTTATACCCAGTGCCCCTACCCAACTTGGGAAGCTTGACCTTCAAACTTAGAAAACATTTTTTCCCCTCAAAATCCATGATGAAAAAATCTTAAACCAGCTGTCTTACCCTTACCCTACCAATACATATATAAAAGCATAGGATACTGTTAAATTGTTTAAGGCAGGGACTCTTTCAGCCATCAGACCTGTTGCATAGACTAGCCACATCCACAGTATGTAACATTTGGCCCTGGACCTTCTCTGAGATCTTGTAGGATTGTTCAAAGTGTTTGAAATAGTCTGAAAGTGCTGCTGGAACCCATATGGGTGGGATTTCATTGCATGCATTCATATGCATTTTGCATGATGTGAGGAGGAGGCTGGTCCTGAAGATAATTTCAGCTTGGACTGTCCCATGATCTCATGATGCTATGAGGGATGCCAGGATGACCTTGGGATTTATGTAAGTACAGAGGAAGACTAGCTAGGAGGAAGGGAGACAAATTTAGTGCAGGTTTGCTTTGTGTTTTTTTCCAGATTGCCTTCAGAAATGGTTGCTGGTGCATCTTATTCTGTGAATAATATCTTAGCATCACCTTGGGCAGGCTGGTTAGGCATCTCTATGTCACAGAGAGCTAACAATTTAGTACTAGGGCTGATGGGTCTTCAATGTTTTAGCTAGCATCTTTACTCTTCGCATGGTATGTTCAGGCATAGAGACTGCTTTCTTTATTAGCTTAAAAAAAAAAAAAGAGCAGAAATATAAATAATGCTGGTGTCAGTGTAATATTCTTGGGGAAATGTACACTTAATAGCATCAAAAGAGGCAAGATAATCTAATGGTTCTTTCAGACTGGAATATTACAAAACTATTAATGGAAAATTTAATATATTGAATGTGCAAACTAGCTAAAATTATGTTAATATATTTCTTTGTTCTAATATGACAGTGAATACACTGTACAGTCAGCTCTTTGATGACCACAAATTTTAGGTACCTCAAAGAAAAAGGTCATTGTTGCTATCATTTTCATCCTATTATTATTTTCATGTATCTACTCATAATTTTTTGTTTAATGTATTTTTTTTTTCCTACCAGTGTCTGTCAAAAGATGGCACCTTTGTCTAAAGGGAAGATGAGGTACAAGAGAAGATCCTGTTGAAATATCTGTCATAAACATAAAGAAGATTGAAATGTTCAACAGATTTTTTTGCTTATTATCTGTAACAAAAAATAGGGAAGAAATGTTATCTATTCGAAGGATAAAAAAAAAGTTTCTCATTTCTGAGAAAAGGGCATAAATATTTTTAACACAATCAGCTGACTTACAAGCAAGAGTCCCAAGACAACTATTTGAAGGAGATTCCTGAAATCAAGTTGTTCATTCATAACAGTATATTGGTAAATTTTAATTGGTAAACTGGTAATCTGGAAATACCTCCAGGGACTGATAATTATCAATATTACTACCTTGTCTGAAGAGAAGTATATCAGGCAACTATGAACTTGTTTAACTGGTATCAATACAGTGAATAAAAGTGCTTAATTCATGACTCTACCAATAAGAAGCTAAAGGTTTGAAAAATTCTTAATGCTTGTGAGCATTATGAACAGCATCTTTCACAGAGGAGAGGTTTTGTTGCATCAATCTGTTAGAGATCTTGTTGAGTAAATAAATTATTTTAATGTTCTCTGAGGCTTTTGGGTAATATCACATGACATTTGTATTTTAAAAAAAAGAATGCACACTGTTGTATATTTTAGGAAATTACCACATAATTGGTCAACATTGTTTACCCAACCATTATATTGATTCCCACTTCCACTTGTCAAGTGCAACTTTGGCAGAACAGACTTTCAGTAAGGTGTACCAAGACAGTTTTAGCAGGTCTTCTAAACAGTGGAGATTTAGTCCAACGATGTGGAACATTTTGTATCAACATCCCATCAACAGGAAAGATAATCCTTACCGATGACATATGCAGGGGTCATAAATCTTTGTAAAACAACTGTACGAAGGGCAGATGACAGTTTGAGAGAGTTAACTGATATACTCCCAGCTCAGTGAAACACAGTGTAATTTACATAAGTGAATAGGAACTGGGGGGAGGGGGGAAGACACACAAGCTGGGGAGTTGTGGAAGAAATGTATTCACAGAAGACCTATCTAAGACACACAGTGCACGCTGGTAGGAAGCTTAAGCTAGAAATCTTCACTGACAATCAAGCACAATTTCTTAACAGTGTGGGGAAATGGGTTACTACAGGTAGATGCTGATTTCATTTTCAGTCTTACACTTACCTTACACTGAAATGATGTATCTTTGGGCAACGCGTTCTTTAACTTGGCTTATTCTGTTGGTTCTGTTAAATTCTATATGGGCTTGCTGAGGTTGCAGCTGTCTTTCTCACCTCTTAATTCTCACACTGTGTTTATGAAAACAGTAACTACCTTTATACTGCACGCTCCCAGCATCACACGCAAAGTCCAGACGATCATATCACGCTGTAATTGGTTAGATTTAGTCTATACTCTCAGGGCTTTGTGGTGAAGAGTGGTTGAATAGAATGGAAATACTCAGTATTGGCTGTAGGTGATGGAAAGGAATGAGGTTGTGTTTAGTTCTGTCTATTTTCATAAAAAACCTCAACAACTTCTTCACATATGCCTTGTACAAGTGTCTTCAGTCAGACTAACAGCCTGATTTACAATCAGGAAGGATCTTCCTGATCAAAATGTCCAAAATCCCAAACATTTTTGTTGCAGGGCACTTTGTTTGCTAGGACCTGCTGATATCTTTGACATTATGAATTCCTCAACCATCACAGAAACTTCAGAGCAGGAACTGAGGGGAATATGTCCAAGCAAGTCCCCTGCTTCTACATCCAGAAACCATACAATACCATTCATACAGTTATCAGGCTTTATCTGCAAAGCTGTTTTATGCCACTTCTAGTGTCTCTAGACTGTCAGAAAAATCATTTTCTGAAGAAGATATAGTTATAATCATAGAACAATAGAAAACTTAAGGTTGGAGAGAATATCTAGAGGTCATTTAATGCAACTCCTGATCAGGGTCAACGAGAGCAGCTTGCTTGGGTCTTTGTCTAGTCATGCTTTGAATATCTCAAGGATGAAGATCCCATGGAGCTCTCAGCCATTGTTCAAATGTTTGAACATTGCACTGATGAAAACACAAAATCTATATATAGTTTAACACATCTTTCTTGAACACATATCACCAGGATTGTACTCTGTATTTGAGATGAAATCTCCTTAGTCTTGTACAATTAGTCTTGTGCAACCTCTGTTAACAATTACATGTTCTGGAGGCATGTTTGACTTTCACAGTTGGATCATACTGAAACTTAATAGTTTTTCGTTTATGAACTCCTGTGACCAAAAGCCTTCTCTTCTAGCTCTTTCTACCTAATGTATTCCTAGATGATAGTGGACAGGTTTGAAACCGAGCTGCTGAGTTCATTTTGTACCATCCCCTTGCACTTTATGAATTTCATCCTGTTCCTACTCTCAAGGTCATTTAGTTCTTTCACTATGAAGCAGCAATACTTTTCTGTCCTCCAAATGATGCTTACCAATTTCTGCTTCATGCCAAGATCATAAATAAAAAATTTACACATGACTGTTTCCAAAATTGATTTTTGAGAAATTTCAGTAGCATTCTCTTTCTAGGCTAATGCTTCCCCTTCAGTTGAGTTTGCACTCAGCTCCCCGCTTTTATAATTTCTGCGCTAAGCACTATCACCTTAATCTTACAAATTAGTTTAAATGTGCTCCCATGCCATATTCTTTTCTGCATTTAGCAGTATTTTTTTTTATTAAGTTCAGTAAAAGTCATCTAGTGTGATATATTTTACCCCAAATAAGCTCATATTGCATTGCCTCTCTTTTTTTCTATGCAGTGTCAGCCATTTTTCCTTCAAAAGGACTGAATTGGTGGCTTGCTGGCTTCGTATTTTCTTAGCATTATTATGTTATGGAAAAGATGTAATTAAAGAAGTCCATGGACTCAATCTGCAAATATGTGATATTTCAGAAGTAAAACTACTGATTCAATAGTGGCTTCAGCCTAAATTCTGTGGAAGCATGAAAGAAAAGCCAAGAAAGAATTTGGGAAGATGCTGAAGACATGGTTAAGCTCTCCTATGCAAAATGAAAAGGAGAAGAAATTTTGTGCTTTCTGAAAACTTTACTTGCAGATTAGCAGGTCTTCATATCCAACTGCTTTATAAAGAAAAAAGTTAAAGAAAACTTCATGAGAAAAGTGGGTTTCTTTCTCAAATGTTCTGGTTGGTCTTAGCTTTCACTGCTTCCTAATCATTTTGTATTCCAGCTTGAGAGCCTATCCACAGTTTTTCCAGAGGTCAGCAAAATAAACATGCCAAAATAGTCACAAAATATTTCAAAGACAAAATACCTTCCTAAGGTACTTCCCCCATTTCAGAAGAGAGACTAATATCAGTTCAACAGAACCAGTCTTAGATGTGTGAGCAAAGGGACTGGATTTCTTTTACATTCTCAAGACCTTTACTTTGCAAGGTTGACATGTTAACTTTTTGCCCCAGTTTATTGTATGCACTGTTAACATTCCCAACAGAAATTTCCAGATCAAGAGGTACAAAATGTAACAGGAAAGGAAGCACTTTGCCTCGCCACATCTACACCTCTGTGTCATTTATTCAAGTATAGTGAAGTGAATAAGCAACAGAAAGTAAATAATTAATTTTTGTTTTATTCTAATTGTAAAATTGCTGTGATCAGGTTGTAAGTTTATCATAAAAAAAACCCTTCAGCCTTGGAAACACGCATGCTTACATTTAAACATCCCAGCGAAACCAGCAGAGCTACCTACAATACTTCAGACTAAATGTGTGTGTGTTCCTCTGTGAGGTCTGTTATAAGAGGGCGTTAATGTTTTTGGCGTAGAATTTCTGATTGCTAAATTGCCTACTAAATTCCATAACATAGCTCGTGCTACTGTTACGCCAAGTGACCTACATGCATAGTCAGTGTCACTTTAATTGCAAATCATATATTTTCCTCCAAAATAGCCCAGTTTGTGATTAAGACTGTGCTCATTTGCTATGTAAGTAATGATAGTCTGGATCTATTTCTGGTTATTTAACTCATACAAATAACTAGATAACTACATAAACTCCACAGTAGGCAGAAAGTGTCATACATACATACAGCATATACACAACCTGCAGGGAATATGGTCTTCAGTACTGTGAAAGTGCAAATCCCACCAAGTTGTAAGGCTGCTCTATATCCCAAGAACAGAAGAATACGGACTCACACACTGAAATGGTATGATACAGATTGCACCTTGTGTATATAAAAAACTGGAATTTGCTATTTGAACATTCAAATACTAAATTCACTTTCTCATATATCCTACAATTAAACTCTCATGCCCAAAACTGTCCTGAAGAGGGAACAGAGATTGCCTTTTGAATTTGAAGAACATTCCCTCCCCATATTATCCCTAAAACACACCCCCATCCCCATCACCTATTTTCCACTCAGGCCTAATTATTCTTTTTCTTTGACCAAAGCAAGGGCAGCAGGTGCTTCCCACATCCCCTTCTCCTAAAGCAGTATGTTTTGCTTCACTTCTCACCAAAGAAAAGAGGGAGAGAGAGAGACAATTTCAAGGAGATAATGCATTTGACCTCTCTGCTAATATTCAAAATGCTGGTCAGGAAGGTTAGGAGCAAACATCAGCTTTCTTTCACACCTCTTAGCAAATTCCACAAATTAATAACATCATACTGGGAGCAGCCTAGACCCTGAGTAATGAATGTTAGCCGTAGTTCCTGCTGGCTGCTTCCGAGATGCATTTATTTTTCTCATTATCTTACACACAATCTCCCAGCTATTGTCTGCTACCCCTGCTCACTCAGGAAACCTCAGAAAGTGCTAAAGATGTCAAGAAGCAATAAGCCTCATTTATTTTTATGGCCTTCATCAGCACTTTCTTTTTTGCTTAAAGGCCTATAATAGAATCTACTGATTAGAATCAGCACCATATCAGAATATAGATATGATAGCCCTTTTCTGAAGGTGAATGGGCTACTGAAGGACACTTTCTCCATTTGATACTTCTAGAGGATACTGAAGCTAAACAAAATTAATTGTGTTCTTCCTCTTCTATTTCCTTCTTGCTACTTTCCCAGATATTTGGAAATTGATTAACCAAAATGTTAAAGAAGATTATTATAAAAAGTCTAATTAAAGAAAATTATTCAGCTAAAACAATACCACAAATTAAGCAGTTTGATAGTTACTAATAAAATGGTACAAATGAACAGAGAAACTCCCATTTGTTAAGTGCTATATTTACCACAAGACCAAATGAAGAAGCAAATAATTGACTTCTGCTAGAATTTTTGTCACTATAACTTCATCCACATCATAGTTACAGGCCAATATATTCTCTGTTCTTTCTCTGCACAGGTCTGACCTGAAAAATGTTCTATTTTAAAAAACCAGGTATATAACTCCCATATAAATATTTTTTAAAAATAATTTGTGTCTTCTTAGTGCCTGTCTCTTCTCCATAGACAATCAAAACAAGTGAAGGTTAGCAGACTTCTAGCCCAGTTCTTGTAAAAAAATTTCAGTTTATTACAAACATAACAGTAACTTTTGCATTACAATTATTAGCACAAGAAAAAGGACAGAGGTCAGACTGCACAAAAAAAGGATGTGGGAGATGCTGATAGTGTAACCACTACTCTTTCTAAAAATATTGTATCCTTACACCTATATGCAATTTAAAATGATTGGTTTATATCTATAAAGAAAATTCACCCAAAGGCTTCCTCAATGATAGATAGCAGTATTCACACAAGTTGTTTATATGGAACAAGCAGTTTACTTTCAGTATACTCTTCTTATTCTACTTTAACTTTCTTTGCAAGGCAATACCTCCAGATCACGTTGTTTCCAAGATGTTCTGAGTAAATCTGTGATGTACAGATTTACTGGTGGCATAGGAAAGTTACTGCTTTTGAGCATCATCTCATTCCTGAAGAAGTAAGGTTCAGGCTAGTAGAGGGACTAATATTTTAAGAATAATGTTTCAGTTCTTCAAAGGAAGAAGGCACTCTGGATGTGAAAATCTGAAAAGAAATCTTCCATCCTAGGATCATCCATGGAGAGCTATAGAAAAACTATTCTCTGTCACTGAACCTGGTGGGCTATTTAAGTATGCCACTTGCCTCTCGTATAATATATTTTCAGTCATGAAGTGTTGTTTTGTCTGGGTGACCAGAGTAAGAAGTTGCTGCAGAAGAATAATGAAACAGCAATCCTATGTGACGTGAACAGATTTACTATACTTTCACAGAGATTGCTTCACATCAAGTCCAAGATTCAGAAGTTATATAGAAATCGCATTCACAACACAAAACACTCATATACATACATCCTAAATCCATCACACTGAAAAACAGAAAATGTGTTACTGCACTTGGATCATCTAGTGTAAGTTTTCATTCAAACAGAACTAATCATCTACAGGAAAAAAAAAAAAAAAAAAAAAAAAAAAAGATTCTCGATGCCCAGAACAGTTTTTAAAAAAACAGTGGGCTATAAGCAGGATTTGTTGTACTGAAATCCATCTTTAACTGGAATGGACTTTCATAATTTTCCTGTGTTCATTGTAGGTAACAAGCTTTGCCCTTTCTAGATGTGGGTCAGGATATGCAATTGCATGCAAGAAGTTAGCAAAATAGTATGCAAAAAGTTAATAAAATTGTCCTGACCTGAAACAGACATTTTTAAAAAAATAGGAAATCGGTAAATGCAATCACCCTTCATGAAAGATGTAAGAGGAAGCTGTACTCAACATGGTAGCACAAGGGGGCCATTTCTCTCAAAACTTTGTTTACTCTTTGCAACAGCTTTCACAAAGGGATACAGAATATTTGCAGGCAGCTAATGGAAGTGGTCAAGCATACACAATTTCCTGGTTCCAAGGAAGCAGCCCATGAAGAGGTCTGCCCACATCCCTCGCATGGAGATAAGCCAACCAGAGACAAGACTGAACACCATGTTCAGATGCCTCAGCCATCAGACGCACACGTAGAAACACAAACCTACCCACGCATAAACAGCATCACTGCGCATAGACAGTGAAGAAATAGAGTCCATTGCTATAGCTGGCTGTTTTTTCAGGGGTTATTTTCTACGGCAAACCTGAGCTCTTTCGCAAGGGCTAAAATCTCCTCCTGTGCCACATTACCAAGCCTTGCTTCTAGAAACGGCTCCTATTTCCTTGTTCATCAGAGCTGTGTCACTCAGGTCTCCTGACTACTGAGCTCTGGTGTCACAGCACTATCAAAACTAGCTGGCTGCAACAAGGCTTTTACCACCCCACACCAGCTTAATGTCAATAAGTAGTTCCCACACCTTGCCCCAGCACAGCCACCAATCCCCACAAGGTTTCAACAGTTCATCTACTGTCTGTGCTGTTTCTTCATACTTTTCAGGCCAGTCGATCCTACTTCTTGCCTCTGCTGCATCCTTCTCCTTGTCTCTCCTGCATCCAGGACACACCCTCTCTCCTCCCTCTGCTTTTCCCAGTTCTTCCTTCATTGGCTGCTCCTCTTGCATACCCCTATGAGCTATTTAACTACTTAGCAGGAACCAGCCACAGCTGCACCTTATCTACATCAGCCAACCCACCACCCCTGAAGCCAGCCCACAGCTGTATATTATCAATGCTAATTAACCCAGCTTCATTCCTCTACACTCTGTCCCCTAGCTGACTGCTTCCTCTGGCCTTGGATTCTGCTTTTTGGTATGGTTGGTATTGGCATTGTCCAACATCAGATTTTTGAAGATGTTGGCATAGCTGAAGTTTATGTCTAAAGAGAGGTAATTCCCCTCCTTTCCTTCCAACCTCGTAGCTGTAGCACACTTGGAAAACACAGACCATGTTCTTCCAGGTTCATTGCCCGTTAGTAGAGCCAAGCAGATCTTCAAAGCAACCCCAAAGCGCTCCTCAAAAGGCTAACACCATGCAGTTTAACTAGTTGGAACAGTGAGCTCCACCTTATCATGCACATGTGGTGCGTTTGGGGGAATTTTAAGATAAGAAACCTTCCTCGTTGTCCACTGTTATCTACGTGGTCACACTAGACATGTGCTGCCATTGTAACCAACCTGCTTGAGTACACGGCAAAATTTAAATGCACTTTGAATGCTAAAGCCGCTCACCTTTCTTGAACAAGCTACCAATCATTAATTGGGAGTATTAAGAAGCTTGTAAACATGCTACATGGATGAGGCACCTGATGGAAATGAAAAGCTGGACTTTCAGCGAGAGATATTATTTTACTAGGAAAAACAGGCATCGCAGCTCAATACACGACAATAGTACTAAAATAGAGAACTCTGAGCACTTCTGACTAGTGATTTTCCAGTTCTCTGTGAGGATGTCATCCATGATCTTCACAAAATCTGCAGAGCTTTGGATAATTGCTGCTTTAACAGGACTTCCCTCCCCCCCCCCCTTTTTTTTTTTTCCCAAGTTTTGTTCTAGGTAGATGACTGGGGAGGCATCATAAGCACACACTGAGCAGAGTTTACACTTTTACAATTCAGGATAAAAACAATCACTTAATTCTTACTATTCCTACCTAGCAAATGTTTTCCTGGGCAGATAGACTAGATGGTTAAAAAGACAGCTTTCCTGGTCCATTTAAGCTAATAATAATTTAAACAGATTTAATATTTTAAAATATAAATGCAAGTGAAATAAAACTGATTGAAATATGGTACATTTCAGGTTCTTCATAAAGTATAAGCAAGAGATTTTCAATCTGTAAAACAGGCCCTGTGGTGCTACACTCTTGAAGGAAAATTAATAAATAAAGGTGTGAGATTCAGGAGCAGTGATTTTTAAAACTACAGAAAGAACCCAGATTGCATGTAAATCACCTGAAAACACAGAGCACTACAACTGATGTCAGCCATCTCTTTCATATTCAGAATCATTAATCTCTTGGACATGACAAATCTTTTTAGCAGGAGGGAATAAATTCGAGATAATAAGTTTTAAAGTAATGAATAACTCTTGCCTATGAAGTGCTTTAATGACTCTCCTTGTCAGAATTCAGATTTTATTATTAACTCTACAGAATGGCAGCAGCCTGAGGAGACAGAGTTACAAATCAATTTCACTGCTTTTTCATAACGAGTCACTAATTGACCTCAATTTCTGATGGAGTCACATATTTCCTCCCATACTTTATTTTAATGATGTGTATATCAAGGATTTAGTGACTGGTCATAAAGGAATTTATTTTAACTCTGTGTTGGCTTGCATAGGCTTTTAATGACAGAAATATAAATCATTTTGAAAGCATTAACTTTAATCATTGAGATGTGTATTTTAAACCCTTTTATAGTTAAGATGATCATCATTTTGTTAAAATATGTGCTTGATTTATCTACTTTAAAATACAAAAGAATTATAGTGAAGAAAGAACATTCTGAATCTTCATGTAACACTAATGATTACAGACTATAAAATATTTTACTTAGCTTTCATGGGGTCTTAAAAAGAAATGACATTAGAATTAAAAAATGGTTTTGGTAGAACACTGTTTACTACACCCTGTATAACTATGAAGTACACCCTTACAAAGTTTCAAAGTATTTGAATAATGAATAGCCAAAATATATTTTTAAAATTCCAGTGCGTGAGATTTTTTTCTGATATTTATCTGCCAGAAGCTCAAACATCATTCTTCACATCATTGGGTGTTTGACATACTATAAAATGAAAATAACTGGCCTTTCCTAAACCAGAGAAAAGCTAATGCAAATCCAGATGTTTTAAATAGAAATATTGTACCAGTCACACCTGAGTTGATAAGGTAAAAGAGACAATATTTGAATGATCCAGGCTTTCAGAAGTCCTTTGAGGGTGTGTATTCATTTTAGATCTCATTTTGGGCATGAATTACAATGGAGAAGGGGAGAATTATGGGGCTGGAGAAGAGTAAGGAGGCTGCAGGTCCATTTGCTTATCTGGCCAAGCCTTGCACCTGCTGGCCACTGACTGTCTCCATAGGTCTGGTGGCCATCAGCAGGAGACATCCATTGGTGTGTGCCCACTAGTGAATATATTGTTGTGCTGGACCAGATGCAGTGCCAGTAAAGTACTGGTTTTGGGGTGTGTGGGGGGGTGTGTGTACGTATGTACGTACTGGGGACATCTGCTCAACCCAGCTGCTGGCTGGACCTGGGGACACAACAACAGCTGGGCTATAGGGAACTGGTACAGAAGGAAAAGCCAAGGTCTGTAGAGGACCAGGAGGAGGAACTGCCTGGATGCTGAAGTTCACCAACTTCAGCTTCCCTTAGCAGAGAGCACAGCTGAAGTGTGTGTTATGAGACTGGACCCAAAGTATCATTGCAAAAAGTTGTTTGCTTGTACTTCATACACATTGTGTCACGTAAAGAAAGCAAGAAAAGCAAAACTGCATTAAATACTTGCATTCAAGCCTAACTTCTGTGTATATAAAAAATACTCTAATTCAGCCATGGACTTTCAGTGCTGATCATTTTTTACTTCTATTACTAGGAAAGATCAATTCTATGGATCATAAAACTTTCAATCCTGTGTTACATGAAGTCAGACATATAATGATGTATTTTAAGCATCAAATCTATGCAATTACTTTTGCAAAAAACCCAAACCGTTGCAATTCAGGTTTTTTGACTATGTAAGTGTAATGAGGAATAACCAATACCTAAAAAAGTAGGGGAAGCCAAACACACCACAAAACACCTACAAAGCCAAATGCAAATATAACTGCTGTACAGGCATCTCCAGAAAACAGTATTAAGCCCTTCAACATCTTATCATCTCATATTGACACCAAAGCATCCCTTAGTATTATCCAGACAAACAGAACCATGTTTGTTCACATAAACACTCATAGGGCAGTCCTTTCATTGTCTTCACTTGCCGCAGTCCTTTCCTCACCCTTTTTTCTGCATTTGTCCACCATGTGTTAATGCTGTTTTCAGTGATGGCAGTAAACAGTGGGGAAGGAACCAAATCAAATTCCTTACTTCACCTGTGAAGTGCATAATATTGCCATGCTTGTTGGTACAAAGCTGCCTGTCCTTTTCTAAGAATTAAAAAAAATAAATAAAATAGGATTACCTAATATACTGGGAGATAATTCAGGCTTGATTGTCACACAGACAGATTTAACATGCAGTACCTTAGTGAAAAATGGGAAAATTCAATGTAAAGAAAAATAAAGAATAAGACAGACATATAAAGCACTCTTTATTTATGCCAGATCTTCTAGTGCTAAACTAATATGAGTTGGTGTGAAATAATGCAACAGCTGCAAAAGAAGAACATGGGGAAAAGCTAAGAATTGTCACCGGAGGAAAGAAAGAAAGAAATATGAAAGGTCTTTGACTTTAGAGAATCCTATGAGAGTAAAAACTCCACTCACTAAAAATTATTGGGCCATTTTCACATAAATGCTTCTATTTTTTAAAGGAAAAAGCATAGAAAGAACAGTTTTCTCAAGCGTAGTAAAACTCTTCTCACTTTTTCTTACAATACTGTGACAAGGGGTACCCCACTTCACGCACTGATGGAAAAGCAGGAAAAAATCATGGCTTTATTACATTACACTGATGTTTGGAAATATGATTTAACCCAATACAAGCTAGCAAATGTCAAAAGGTGGCCTGTACCAAATCTTGTAACCGCGTTTTGGCTAAGCTGTTTAAATTCTTAAATGAAGTAGGTGTTTAATCCCAGCTGCATTAAACTCCAGCTTAGCTCTCTCACTGAACAATATGCACCATTAAAAAACAAAAATGTGCCATGCTTTTCCCAGGTTGCAGCCAGCCTGGAGAAACCACTTATGCTCTGTCATCACTGGAATTTAAAACACTTTTAACTTGTCACATCTTTACTGAACGTTGCAGTGCAATCAAATCCTAATTCTAAAGAAAAGCAGGTCCAAAGTGTGCCATTTCACAGCATTAAGTAACTTTTAAAGATGCTTCAAGAGATGCAGTCATGTAAGGCTGATATTTAGGTAACTATTATGTTAATTATATATTCATACACATACATCTACATATCTGCATCACTAAATTATCTTCATGTTGCTTTTCTTCTCTAGAGGTAAACTTTGGTTTTATTTCCTTTTCTGTACCACCTCGCCCATATAAAGAAAAAGAAGGAAAAAAACCAGGTGTCTGAAAAACATTGTTTCATATACATATAACATAAAAATCTATGTATGGGTGTGTGTGTGCACAAATGTTCAAAATAAATCAAGTGGGGTACACCTTGTCTGAAGCATTCTTGGGTACTACACCTTTAATAAGAATATAGGCTGTATTATGCAAAAAGCAGTAGTTTGCTTTTGCTTCACACTCCATTTTTCCTCCTTATAGATTAAAAATATATTAAGAGGTTTAAATTGCAACCTCAAATCACAGAAATAATGTATAACATAAACTTCAGCTCAGCTTCCACAAGTGTGTGCATTTGCATGATCTCAACTTACACGTTCAGAGATTTATGGCCATAGGACTTTGCCTCATTTAAATAACAGCCAGTTATTCCCAGTTTCTCTCTGTATCTCATTTGGTGTATGTGCAAGACATTATTTAACACAAACAATTTAAATCTTGCAACAGTTCAGCATCATTAGTTTCCTAATGGGTGCAGGGATGGATGACAGCAGGAGAAAGGAGTGGTATAGGCAGGGTGATGCTAGCATGGCCAGAGAGATGGGGAGGCAGAAGAGCACTGACAGGAGCATGAGGGGCTTCATGAGGGTAGGGTAGGGTAGGGCAGGGCAGGGCAGGATAGGATAGGGCAGGAGAGGGCAGGAGAGGAGAGGAGAGGGCAGGAGAGGAGAGGATAGGGCAGGATAGGATGGTTCAGCTGGAAGGGACCTACAGGAATCATCAAGTCCAACTGCCTGACCAATTCAGGGCTGACTAAAAGGTAAAGCAAGTTGTCAAGGACATTGCCCAACTGCCTCTTAAACCCTGACAGGTTTGGGGCATTGACCACCTCTCTAGGAAGCCTCTTCCAGTCTTTGACCACCCTCTTGGTAAAGGAATGCTGCCTAAGATCCACTCTAAACCTCCCCTGGTGAAGCTTTGAACCATTCCTCCATGTGTCCTATCACTGGATACCAGGGACAAGATCTCAGCACCTTCCTCTCTGCTTCCCCTCCTCAAGGAGCTGTATGGAGCAATGAGGTCATCCCTTAGAGCAGATCCTGGCTGAAGGAGGAAAAACAACAACTAAAACACAGCCAGGTGGAGGGATGTATTGTTTCCTTTGTGTCTGAAGATGGTTTTGGGCCATGGGAAGTTCATACACGGTTTAGTGAAGACGGTTCTCCACCTATACATACAAATGGATTCTTACACACAGTTGCAAATCGCATTCTGTGTATTTATTTTAGGGTGTGATTTCAGAACTTGTGGGTTTTGCAGATCTGGCTCAATTTTTGAATACACATTGGTTACTTGCTCGAAGGTATGGGCTTTCTGCTCACATCAGCTCAGGTGACAAATTGACATCAGCAGTTTCTGTAGAACTGGGATTGTCCCTGACCAGAGTGCCTAGCACAAAAAATTGTGTCTTCACTTAAACAGCACAGTTCTCAAATATTTAAGGCCCATTAATACCAACCAAAATAGTTATGTCAAGTGCAGCTGAACATATTTAAATTAAGTAAAATGTGATCTTATACATATAAATTATAATCTCAAGTAAAATACTTTCTAGAGATCTTTTAATATTTTATTATTTAATTACATGAGGAATTAAATAATCTCTTTCTTTTTTTTATTCTACATCCTGTATTCCAAAATCAGGGTAATACAGTTTCCATCTTTTCTCTTGTAGTCTTTTTCCTAAGGATTTGCCGCTATTTAAGGATCACATTTGGGATTTTGGTGTGTGTTTGTTTGCTTTTTTTTTAATTTGGCTAATCCTCAGAGGTAGCCTTTTTTTTTGGATGTTTTTTCCGATGTTTTTCTATAGCACATTCATTGATATACATCATGTCTATGTCATTTGTATTGTAACAGAAATGTTTCACAACTTTGATCAAAAATCAAGAAAATACAATTTAAGAGGGGAAGGTAAGATATGGGATACTCAGGCTTGTAAACAAACCTCTGATGACTTGGAGCCAATGGCTGATCTTGCCAAACGGTCTATAAGCACAGTGAGTTTCAGTTTTAGACACCTACAACATACTTCTTGAAGTCTTCCGTCATCATCAGGGCAGTGAAACAGGCACTTGCCAAGCACGTTTCACCCATCTCCTGCAGACAGCTACATTGGGATGAGCTGAAGCACATCTTACAGAGCCTATTTCTCTCCACAGAAGAGATTCCTGGGAGACTGGCTGAGATGTAGGCATATGAATGATGGTTAGATAAGATGAATTCCACCCGGAACCCCTAGAGTTCTTTTGAATCTTTAAGATTTCTCATCTCTAAACAAAAAAAGAAAAAACAAACAAACAACTAACTTAAAAACAAAAACAAAAACCACGACCAAAAAACACTGAGTTTCCCAATTACAGGCACTTGGGAACTTTTTCAGGGTAACTTCCAATTTCCAGGTGCAACCCATGGCATGAATTACAAGTGAATCACCCTGCCAATGTGCAGAATTGATAGATAAACCTGTATTTAAAAGGATTGATTGATTGATAGATCAACCTGTATTTAAAAGGCAGCAGTGGGTGTCTGGATCCACAGAAAGCTACACTAACCATTAGACCTTCCCTTACAGCCTATGGCTTTGGTGTTGATAACAGATATGAACCTTGTGCTAGTGAACCATTCAGTTTGGTAATTCAGTAACCTCATGCAAACCTACAGCCAGCTAAACTTCCTTCAGTTTGTGGAGTTACTGATTTGCATCCAGTCATAAGGGAGCTGCCTGGTGTCCTGGTTCTCTGCAAAAAGCACTGCTTTGTTCTGTGGGTGAGAAAGGGGAAGCTCCATGAAGGTGCTCCTCTAGAGAGTTTTCTGATTTTTTTTGTAATCACCAAAGATCACCCCAGGGTATTCACTGCAGGCATCATTCATTCATCTTTCCAAAACTTTGCAACTGTCCCCAGCTCATTCATGTGTTTCATCCAACAGCTGCAACATTTTGAAAAGACAAATGACAGGGCAGAGAAAGAGAGACAGGGCGCCTTCTTGTTCATAGCTCCTCATCATGGTGCCTTGGTTGTACACCGACCATCTTGAAATCTCTTGAAAACATCCCTGGACAAAAGCAAGGCATGAAGGCAATACCTGCTCCCACAAATATTGCCTCAGCAACACATCCTGAGTAAGCAGACTTCAGATGACATGGATAAGCAACCCTACCTGGGTGAAGAAAATCAACTCTTCACACAAAAAAAAAACCCACTGTATAGTCATACACTGACAGGATGGAAAAGAAATCCAGTTCATCCCTAAACATATTATTTAGCTGCGCATCACTGAGAAATCTAGCCGTAACATATGTTTAGGTTTCTGACCAATATCAGCCACACACGTTATACAAATAAGCTACTTTAGCCAAACAAGTCACAAGAAAAGGGTGGTCTCGCATGCCAAGGGTACTGAAGGCTACGGGCACTTTTTGTATCTACCTCTCCAGGTCTGGCAACCGTGCCTGGAACACGCCTGGCACCCAGGCTGGCTGACACCGAAGAGCCCAGATTTTACTGCGCTACTGAAATACCAGCCTGCAGACAGAGTCTGCATGGAAAGCGCCTCGAGGGTGAGGTCCCTGCAAGGATCCTGCTTCCAAACTGAGCTAAGGAGCTATTTAAGGGAGCATGAGCTGGCAAGGGCAAAAAGCCTGCAAGGAACTGCTTGAGCAATTCTGCACTCTGTGCAGTCACTTTTCCGTGCCCAGCAATGTTCTCCAGCTCGATTTAATTTACTGCCGTAGATATACCCAGACCATCTTTCATCCTAAAAGGTGAATCAATCTTCCGTCATCGGGGTGCTCCTGTCGTGCAGAGGGAGGAGGTTAGAGGATGTATGCTCTGTAAAGTGTAACAGCCACAAAAAGGAAGAGCCCTCGCCAGGACTTTCTGTAATGGAAGTTTTACCGAAGGCAGTAGCCAGCATTATCTTAATGTTCATTGCTCAGTCTGATTAGGAAAAAAATCAAGATGATAACTTGCAGGCACCTGTATGGCTGGAAATGCTACCCAGACTGTATTACATCTTCATAAAAATTTGTACGATGCGAAACATAGAGCTCGGCCCTATGGTATTATAAGAGGACATATTTGTATGGCATCTCCAAAATTTCTTTCTTCTGTAACATACTCAAGCCAAAGACCTAAAAGATCATATCAGTATAACAGTGACCATCTTTTCATATTCACCTGTCACACTCATGCTCGTCACAGAGAAGGAGGAAAAAGAAAATCACTTTTTATAGCACTGGCTGAGGGTTAAAACATTGGGGGCTTATAAACTGAAGAAGTGGGAAAAAATGGCATTTCAAAGCTGCAGGATAACAAGGAAGAAGCACTTACATGTGCTGACAATTCCTTTACATAAAAGCAGTTCAGGACATGCCTCAGCTGGCCATATCTCCAGCAACAGCACCAGAAAGAGATATATTTTTTTTAGTTAGCTTACTTAGCATAAAACCTGTGCAGATTTTTTTGGTCTGGACAAAATGGATTCTTAAATTGATTTGATGCTATAATTTCTGAAGAAGTTGCATGCTTTCAACTACTCTCACAGGCCCCATCACATTTCATCCATCATGTTTTGCATTTTAAGTTTTCTTTGGTAATGTTTATGTGTAAACAGGAAAAAAAATGTTTTTAGGTGATTCCCATGAACTTTTTACTATTAGCGTGAATTCAGAATTTGTGTTGATTTCTATCTTGTTAGACAGTAGCCATCAGAAATTAAAACTCAGCAATTGCTGCAACATCTGTAAGCAACTGAAAGTTAAAATAAAGATAATGAACACTAGAAACAAAGCAGAAGCAAAACATAGGGATGATGTATGGCATCGTCTATTCCATTTCCATGTCTGAAAATAATGATGATAGTAATTGTGAGCAGATTAGTTTCTGGAATACCAATCTCCACCCTCTCCCCTCCCTTTCCTTCCTTTTAAAATGTAGTTAAGGAAATAAATGTTGAAATTATAGGAAGAAATATACCAAGTGACCAAAAGCAATTGTTTGATGGATGTTTGAAGATCTCAACAAAATTAGTGTTCAACAGGAGATCCGGGTGTAAGCAGGTGCATTGTATTCTTGCCAAGCAGCACTGATTTATATCAGTGTGGGTAATAAAATATCACAGATGATTTTCCTGTATAACAAGGCTGACCTATCGCAAAAGGAATCTTAGCACAATCATATTTGTTCTGCTGAAGTAGAAAACTTCATTGGAAAGTGGAGAAGGAAATCAGGGATTCAAAAAGGCTTAGTGTGAGCTGTGAGGCCCAGAAGTGCCCCCCACTTCCCAGGGCTGGATGTATTGTTGGTGACCTCCAGCTGGCGTGGTGGGTACATAGAGGATACAGGCCAATCTCCCCTCTCTCTGTCCTCCTCTGTCCCACCAACTTTCCATCAAAATGTGGCTTGGGCACATGAGACATGCAGGAGTGGAGAGTGTACTGAAGGGATCTCTGAGCTGGGTAGCTGAGGCCAACACCGAACCCATACCACAGGGCACACCTCCCCCATGGTGCTTACTGGTTTTGACAGTCTTTCCTCCTGAACATCAAATAAGGGTTGTATTCACTTCACTTTAAGTACTTCACTCTCTATGACAGTCTTACTCCTTGAACACTGCAATGAAAGGCCTCAGTCACATATGTCTTGTCTTCATCATCAGACACAACCTTGTACTCTCTCATGTAACCGTTTGTCTGACTTTGGGCTGGATCACCAGCACAAGTGGTTAAAACTTTTGGTAAAGACCATTTTTCTTCCTTTTAATATGCTATCCTAATTATATTATTAGTCCTCTAAAAACAGTAACTGTCTTTGAAGGCTCCCTGGTTATTAAAACTGGAAAGGGATGGTCTGGACTATTGAAGAACCAAAAAATTTCATTCACTTATGGAACAAGATTACCTATCAATGCAAAGGAAAAGAGGTTGTACCCAAACTGAGTTACTTCCAGAACTGAAACAAGCCTGCAACACTGATGAAAACCAAGCTTCATATGAAGACATGTTGAAGCGTGTAGGATGTTTAACAAGACTGAGAGCCTGTAGTTTTACATGTCATAACTCCAGAAGACCTTGTCATTGATGTTTTAAGCACCTTTTTTGCCAGCTTTTTCAAATGTGTAACACAGAGAAAGCACAAAGTTGTCATACATAGTGCATAAAAGATAGGAATGCTTATTACTTTGTTTCTTTAATAGTTAAGACTAACTGCTAAGGATAGCTACCCCTTTATTAATTTCTTAACACAGGTTTTGTAGCAATATGAAGTGCTTTGTTGTTTTGACTTCTTGAGTACTAACAAAGGCAGAAATCCTCCAACTAAATTTTTAATAGCTGCGTTTTGGCAGGTGTCTTTTCAGGCTGTATTACTCCAGTGTCAGCTACAGGCAGGTCTCTTTACCCAGGAATACAAGAGATTATCTGAACGGCAGCCTGTGTCTGAAATGTCTCCCTGTTTGGATTGCAGGCAAGCAGGAACATACAATTCTGTGGTCTCCTGATGACAAAGCGGAGTGCTCAGATTCAAGTTGCCATCCAAATTTTCAGCTCACTTTAAAAGAGAGTGCACTGGCCAGATCTAGAGGCAAGATGTTCAACACAGTTCTGCGGCAGGCTCGCTGTGAGCAGCTTTGCAGAAACTGCCTGCTGCCATCTCCCTGCTGGTCTATGGATAATTTTCAGGGCTGTCAGTCGGCGTCCTCATTTGCATTACTCACAGATGTCCCTGAAAACCCATGTATCCTGGGACCGTTTTTATGACACAGGATGTGAAATGAATGTTCTGTAATTTTAAATTAAACATCTGCAGATTTTCTTAGTTATCTAGATTCTGAGAAATCCTGCTTCCATTTACAAGTTAATTCAGTTTAGTTCATTCAAATTCTACAAGAGCATTGAAGATCTTTATATCTTGCAAGAACATAAAACACCATAAATTAAGTGGAACATGCAACTCTTGTCTCTTGCCACTTTGAAGAAGATCAGGAATAGCAGGAGAGAAATGAGAAGAATTATTTCTACATATATTCTGGTAAAAGAACAAAGAACAGCCCTATAGTTTTCAAATTATTGCAGGCCTTTATTAGATTTAATTTTTTGTTGTCTTTGTAGCAAGTTGTAACGTTTAAATTTCCTAGCCTTTCTCTTAATTATCACAAGTACAGTTTCCATATCTTCAGATATGAAACAGGATTAAATTTATCCTTAGTAGGTGGATTCAAGTGATTAATGTTGGTACATTCATGTCAGTGTCTCTGGAGAAGAAAAACTCACCAGGGTCCACATACTTTGTCTTAAACTATATATTTTAAAGGCAAGTCCACAATAATTTCCCCATTTTCCTTCCAGATACCCTGCTCATGTTTATGTATTCAGATTATTTTTTCTTTACAGTTCAATAAACTTCCAATATTCAGAGATATGTCTCAATGGGGCTTAAAGACTGTATTATTCATATTATTTGTAGTTACGCTCAATACTTAGTAAACTAAAACTTGAGGCACATTAGTGCTGTTTTGTTATGCCAAAAAAAGCTCTGGTGACTGCCCTAATTTGACTATAGGTGTAAGAACCACTCATTAAAATCTAATGTCAGGCTCAAAGCTAGCAGAAACTTTCATTATGCAAACATGAAATTGCTGGAAGGGCTAATGAAGGTGGAAAGATACCCTAGATGTCAATAGAAAACAATCCAATTCTAACACAGCCCCTCTTCTGGGAATGTCCCCCACCTAAAATAAAGATTTTGTTTACTGATATCCTAGCACTTGTTAGGCTGAAGAATCATGAAAGCACAGTAAAAGAATATAGTGAATCTCAGACATAACTTATTTCTTAATTTAATGGTATATGTAACTCGATTGCTGTTGTCCTTGTTCTTCTCAAATTGAACACTCTGGTTTAGCCAGCATTTTATAGTCACTGTATATCAAGAACTGACAGGGTAAAGGAAACTAATAGATGCATTTAATGTTCCTTTCCTATTCCTGATTTGCATTCCACAGAATTAATTCTTCTGCTTTCTTTAAAACTAAATTCAGATGCAGTCATAGTTTAAATAGACATCCATAAAAAAAATAATAGATAAAAAGATAAAAAAAAAAAAAAAAGATAGAGGCACGTTTTGGTGGTGCTCCCAGCTGTGGTCTTTGCCTGCTGATGACCTTAAACCTATTGTCTCATCTCTACATTACGTATTTTTATCAGTAAAATGAGAATATAGCCAAGTAAGTACAGAAATTACCTCAAGACATCACCTTGTTCATCTTTCCATTTTGAGAAAACTTTAATTATACTTAGAAAGTCTCCAAGAGATTTTTACCTAAACTCTTCTTTATCCCACAGGGTTAAAATCTTCCAAAAACTACTTGATAATCTGATGATGATGGGACTTATTGTCTACTGGTAAAAGTGGTTTTAAAGTTATTAATTAAAATAACTCTATAATCTTAGGTGTCACAATAAAGTTTGTAATATAAAGTTTATATTATAAAGTGCAATGAGTCCAGTGAAAACTGTTGGATGTTAGAAAGATCAAAGACTTTGAAACAGAATCCCAAAGTATTCACTATCACCTGCAGACTTTATTATCTTGTTTTTATTCTTCCTCAGTTGCTGGAAAAACTGAGGAAAATAACAAATTAAAGGACATGGTGAGTTTCAGAGTAACATCAATTTATTGCACTACAGATTGTGATCTTGGCAATAAGGCGTCACTAATCCACATCTGTTCGGGATAGGAATATAATGATGATGGAAATGGCTTGCTCATGTCTCTGTTTGATATTTGCCTTGGGAATGTGAGAATACATTTGCATATTCTAGCAGGACCATAATGTGAATAAAGAATAGTTTTCCACTAAGCAGAGTTGTAAAATAAAGCTTAATAAGTGGAAGATATTTCCTAGACATAGTACCTATCAGCATGCAAGTGAGCTAGTCTGTTCAGGAAAGGTGTACAACACGTGTTCAACCTATCAAACTATCACATGTTTAATCTGAAACTTTATTACAAATCTGGCATAAATTGTCTTTCTGATGAGATATGGCATGACCTCCGTCTCCCAAGAGCTCCAAATGAATTCATGGACAGCCACATACTTTCCAATTATTGCTGTAAGAGGCTGTAATTTAGGGAGCATTACACTTTGTGATAGTCAGCATGAAAAATTAATCTCAGCTTTTTAAAAAGATTCAAGATAGATCAGTGGAAACCCAAAATATTAAAAAAAAAAAATAAATACTAGCATTGCTATCTTAAGGACACTTATGAATTATTATGACAATTTCACAAAATAGTGATGTTTTTCATTGTTTTTGCAAACACATCTGAATACTGTGTAAAAAAGACACAAGACCGAAAGCCAAGAACACCTGATACTTCTAGTACTGAATTTCTTTGTGGCCTTTATTTAAGTCACAGTTTGATGAATACTTAAACACTGTCTGATGGCCTGGAAGAATTAAACCAAAATCATTTGCTGAAGCACTAGGGTCTACCTCCTTCACTCTAATTACAGCAGCTTTATTACGAATATCTGCAGAATCAATTTGAAAGTATACCCCTATGTGTTATTAAATGTCAACTTTCCCCATAAACTAGAATTTGTCTCAGTTTAGTAAAGTACTTAAGCTTATACATAACTTTAAGCACGAGTCATCTGACTACAGAGCAAGAGGCAAGCTAATCAAATTTAAATATTAACTAAAACCTGTCCTGAAATGGGTAATAATAGACTGCATAGCTTGCACAGTAGATTTTTTATTGGTAATCTCTAGTCATTTTGCGAAAGAGAAAAGTGCAGTTATGACTGTTACAGATGAGGGAAGTCACACAAAGAGACAAAGTGATTTGGCCAAGGTTATTTCTAGATCACGAGCAGAATGGTGGACGCATGTCAGACCAATGCGTAAGGCACAAGTCAGTTGCCCACCCAGTGGGCCATGATGCTTAAAAATACTATAACAAAAGCAGCATTACATGTCTTTTATTTTATCCTAGTATTGCTTTTGGGGTAGATTAACACATTGTGAGAAGAATATTCCAGCTAAGGGCAGGAATATACACCAGATGTAACATGCTTCATCCTCTACGTACAGAAATATAACTTCTGATTATTGATTATGTATATTACATATAACCCCTAAACTATGACAGATTTTATCAATATCTCAGTAAGGATACAGGGAACCCGAATGGACCAAAGATCTAGTTAAAACAGATTTCTTGCTTTTATTATCCTATCCTTTGTAGCTGTGTAGACTCTCAGAACCCCAGTGAGATAGAGTGTTATCGGTTTTGAAATACCTAGTTATTTAATTTTTACAGAAGACAACTAAGTTACTTTGCAAAAATAAACCAAAAAAACCCTGGTGTCCTAGAAATTTAGCAGAGGAAATGTAGATCTCTGTTAACTACTATGCTCATGCTAGACTTCTTTTGGATTTTGTGGAGGAAGAATAGTACTCTATGGCACAGGGTGTCCCATCCTAAAATCAGAAGGACTGACCCACCAAAGGACCTATTTCTCCCCACTGAACACAAAGCAATCTTGAGGCAAAATCGTAGAAATCTGTGCTGTATAAATCTAAATGTAGGAGTGATACTACAGGTGACTTCTACAAATAGTTCAAAGATGCAATCTCCAGAGTTTTCCACAAGAACTTACAGGTTTCTGAAACGCACACCAGATTTTCATCTGCAGTGTCAGTAGATTTACAGATTCATTTATAGGAAAGTGTAAATCACACAGGAACTTTGAGATAGAACAGAAAACTGAGTCCTAAAGCCCAGGCTAATATCACCATCTTTTCCACAAGATGAACGCAAGACTTGTCTCCTCCCGCAGTAAATGACCTTATCTCTCTCTACAGGCCTATTTGAAATGCAGTAGTTTGAAGGTCCTTGTTTAATTTTCTCTTCAGATTATGACTTCAGTTACAGAACTTGGTAATTACACTATTAGCAGGTTCATGTAGTGATGGCTTGAAGCGGAGAAGAATGAAAGAACCCTAACGCATCTAATCCTCCAAAATAAATGGCCAAAGTAGTTGGCCAGGATGAAAAAATAAGGGAAGAAGGAAAATTTCCGCTTTCTCAAAAGAAGGTTGAGAAGCCAGTAACTGTGAACTTCTGCACTGAACTTTACTCTCTGTTCATGGAGTGGTAGAGAGGAGTATTTACTACTAATTCACTAGAGTAGTTTTATACTTAATAGACAGGGTGGGGAGCATAGAACAATGACACAATCCAATATAATTGCTAAAGTATACACAACAAATACATTTAGTCATTCCAGAATGCTAATATTAACCTAGAAATCACAGATGGCCTCTATCTGATGGACCAGTTAAATAAGGCTTGAGTCTGGATCTTAGCAAGCTTGTGTCTGGCTCCCAGGTCCATGTCAATCACGTGTCTTAACACTTTAGAAAGGTTGTAAGGATACACCAACACTACATAAAACAACATGATGCAAAACGTATGCTTATGCTAATAGAGAGAGATCCAGATGATACCACTTCTGACCTTGGTTTCACGTTCTAACACACGGTTTCTCTTAGCAGGATTTATCAGGACACTGTGCATCCTGAGCAGAGAACAGACTTCTCACATCACTCTGTTAGCAGACCTTATACAAGGTCTTACACAAGATCATCTTGGTCTTAGATCTAAGGTCTCACTGGCACTTATTCAACAGTGTCTGCACGCTCGTTCATTTGTCATAGAAATGCCATCTGACTTTCTTCACTTCAGCTCCCCAGACTGCTTGTAAACAGATAGTATCTGAGCATCCAAAAGGTATTGTCAAAATAAACCTGGAGGGTTAGATGCGCTTAGGAAATGTGACAACGGAGACAGCATAAATATCTAAAACAAATGCTTCAAAACTAAATTTGAATCCCTTACAGTAAACGTTATCAAAGTAAAATCTCTATTTACATTTACCAGGAGTAACTTTAATCCATTCCTTCAAAAAAATTAAACACCTCATTTTTACATAGTTCAGAGAAACCTTCTGCTTGTAAAGATTCCCTAACACAAATTATTGAAGAAAAGTTTATGAACTAATTTTTAAATCAATGCATAATAAAATGAACTCCAATTCAAAAAGATATAAATGTGGACATCATGCAATCACTTGAAACTGTTAATTGGATAATTAGAACCCTTCAGCCACCCCTAGAGATTGTCTATCACTCTTTAAAAATTCTGAAGGTGAAAGATGTTTTCATTGACATTTTCTCCTGAAAAGTCTGACTTTAAAAATAAAGTATTAACTCTATAGACATATATGTAGAGTAGAAATTAAGCATTTTGTTTTAAATTACAAAACTGATGAAAAACTTTTACTGGAGTTGTGTTTCAGAGTTTTCCTTCTTTCTATAGTATGTCACAAACATTGAAGTTGTTTGGGTTTTTGGTGAAAATGCAGAGTTTTCTCCCACTCTTGTAAATATTACTAAAACAAGGAAGGGTGGGGGAAGAAAAGAAACAAAACTAGAACCACCTCTGTTTAAACCATCTTTGGTTTCACAATGAGACTGGATAAATTCTGGCACCGTTCCCAGAGAGGTTGTGGAAGCTACATCCTTGAAGACTAGGCAGGTCCCTGAGAAACCTGATTTAACTCTGAAAGTAGCACTGCTTCAAAAAGAACCTTGGACAGAGTGCTTTCCAGAGGTTCCTTCCATCCTAAATTATTCTATGATTATTCTTATTCTATGATTGTCCCTCTGGTGGTCAGGTTCAATACCTCCTAATACTTTGTAATCAAGCCAATGAATTTAAAATAACTGTAATTGAGGATCATGTTTCTAATATCCTCTAAAGACAGAAGAGATTCATGATAAGGTTTTTTTTAAAGGAGAGAAACAAGTGCACACACACACACAAGATGGAAAGTAAAGGAAAAGAGCACAAAGGATGAGAGAGAAGGTGGAAGTTGTAGATGTTAGGGTGTGTGGAATGGGAAGATGTGTGAATATCTTGAATGTAAGGACATCCAGTCAGTGAGGTTGACAACCATTCAACATGAAATAAAACTGAAAAGAAGAAGCAATAATAGTAATAAACATTGAAGTACACGAACCATAACTATATTGAGGCAATGGAGACTGTATGAAGGACAAGAGCTCTCAGGTTATGGATGGATGGGTCAGTTAAGGAAGCACTCAAGTGTAGCTTGATACCTTGGGTCCTGTGGGAAAAAGTAAACTTTATTGGGATATAATCCCAAACTATTATTGGATGCTTAAGGATAGTGTAAAAAATTTTATATTTTTTGGGACTGTGGGACTATGCAAAACTTCTGGGATGTTTAGGGGAAGGGCCGAAGGCAGGTAAAGAATTGGATCAAAGACAGTTGAGTAAAAACAACCATGGAAAAAAAGAAGGAAAAGGGGATTAAAAGGAGTTACCTCTATGTAAACAAGCTGCAGATCAGGACAAACCCCACACCTGATTAGTACCACCTGAATTACCTGTTTTCTTGTTGACCATGCTCTCTACATGTGTGGGTATGTGGGATGACTCGCCAGTGATGCTAAGCAGGATCAGTTATCAGGTAGGTGGAGACCAGTCTTAAGAAACTCACAAGGCCGGAGCTGAGGGCTAGAAAAGGGTCACAGTCTGTGCACATATCAGAAATCCTGGTCAGCCAGAGAGGAGAAATAGGGTCAGCTGTCTGTCTCGTCCGTGTCTGTGCAAGTGTTACAGGTTTCTGTGGGGGTGACAGTAAAGGCACCGCATCCTGCCTGGGTCAGTCTGTGTGGCTGAACGTGTGTGTATTGCACATCTTGGCATCTCTACAGTAGAGGCTCAGCCTTGCTTGTGTCCAAACGTGCAAATCCCTTGGGTCTTAGAACTCCTCAGATTTGCCCTCCCTTAACAACAGTACTATGAAATAGAAGGAATACCTTTCTTCTATTTTTGACTAACAAAAACTTCTGATAGAAAATTACGTAGCCTTTTAAAAGCAGTATCATACAAGTTATGTATATTGTGGTAGTCCTGCCTACATCTCTGGTGAGACTTGACTTTTTCACAGTGTGGTCTACTGTGGCAACTGCAACTTGTCTTTATCTTGTTAACAAGACACCTGGATGACACCACTTGCAGCCAGAGTCAATATTCAATGTCTTACAAGTTGCTCCTGTTAGCAAGAAAGCACACTTCAATGACTGTTAAAACTAATGAAGCTTGTCTTCCTCAAGACTTGTCTCCTATATTCCCATATTTCTTCCAAGACGTTTCAAACTTCCACATTTTTTCAATCACATTTGTACTTCATTAACTCCAAATTTATCCTGGACCTCAGCACGTCTAACAACTTCAGTCCTCACCTGGGCCCCAAGACAATACACAACTGTATTAACACTGAACTGCTATCTGGACCTTGCCAAATATGTATATATGTGTATACAGTTGATTTCTGACCACTTTTTACTCAATGGGCCCATGAGACAGTGTTCTATTCAACTGCTGATTTTCATGAAACTGATAAAAATCAGTACCTTTATGAACACTAACTTTCTATTAAATTTATCTGAAAATTACCAAATAGCTCAGAAATTTCTGGAGTGAGAAGGAAAGGGGAGACAAAAATGCAGACACACAGAAAAATTATATTTGTTTGTGTGTTTGGTTGTTTTGGGTTTTTTTTCTGGAAGAACAAAACAAAACAGGGCAAAAAAAACCCCAAACCCAGTGCTAATCAGGTAGTTGTTTTATGCAATCCTATTTACAGACCAAAGATGTCCCCAAAATTCTTTTTATGGAAACAAATGAGGGTGGGGTTTTTTTTCAATTTTAAGTATCATTTCAGACCTCTCTTCCCACAAAACTTTAGACTCAGGTATGTCCTAGTTAATTTGTTTAAATGTATACAATTTTGTAAGCAAGTTTCTTCATAACTGTGAATTCACTTAGAGTTGTCCTACCTGTAGGAAGACATTATGGAAGTTTTAAATACTCATTTGTTTGGCAAGGGATTGCTTGTTTTCTTCTCCAGTGTTCAGCAGCTCAGCCAGCCTACCTCGCTCATCTGTTGTGGTGTCTTTGTATATACTGACCTTTGAGACATGAAATTTCTGAGCAGAGGAAGGAAATGTTGTGTTTTCTATCTTATATTTTCCCAAGCAGCATTGAAAGTTATTACTTGGTCAGAATACCTCACAATCCATAGACGTGCACACCGTGTTGTTAATTCACAAACACCATCAGACAAGCTCACACACTGAATTAGTGATGCCATAATCTTTGCTAGCAAAGTCTGCTCTTACTTACAGAAGATATTCCATTTTTGGTAGAACACCTGCTATCAGAAATTAATGAGTTTGAACCTGCTTACTGAAATGTATTGATACGGTCACAGGAGGTGATATTATAGAGTTTAGTTTTTACTTTGTATTTTAAATAGATGGGAAAATGTTTACCTTCTTCATATAAAGAAGAGGTGCCTTTTACTGTTAATATATACATTGAGTGAAGTTTGGAAAGAGGCTGTAGAAGATAGTAATGTGCTTTGTTAACTCCATTAGGAAGCAATATGGAGACAATCCCTCATGACTGTAAATCGAATGTTCTGGAAGAAGGCATGGCTGCCTCAGTTCTCAGATGCACATGCAAATAAGAAAATAAGTTACTTTTCAAACTTAACTGGAGACTCTAACCAGTTCAGTATCTGCTGAAGGGGCAACACACGAAAAAAAAAACAATCCAAGAGATTTCTGAAGTATGTTGATGAAAAGTCCCTATCACAGGTGACCAAAGAGCTGATGAGGAGAGGTACTCTACAAGATCTCACACCTACAGCCAGGAAGAATTTGTTTGGAATGTGAAGGCTGGGGAAGCTCTGGCTGCAGTGAATGTGAGATGGTGGTGTTTGGGATGCTGAGAAAAGGGAACAAGACAAATAATAGGATCATGGACCTGGGATTCAGGAAAACAGACTTCAAGCTATTCAGAGAACTGCTTCAAAGAATCCCATAGGTACAGTCCCGAGAGAAGAAGGATCCAGAAGAGTGGGTTGATATTCAAGGATCCACTCCAAGCTCAAAAGCAGTCCATCCTGATGAGCAGGAGGCCAAGCAAAGGCAGCAGGAGGCCTTCATGAACGAACAAGTTGCTCCTGGACTAACAGACTAAAGTTCCGCATAAAAGGGACATTTACAAGAGATGGAAACAGAGGCAGGTGACCCAGGAGGAATATGAAAACACTGTCTGAGTGTACAGGAATATGGTTGGGAAAGTCAAAGCTCACCTGGGCTTGAATCTGGTGAGAGACGTGAATGACAACAAAAATGACTTCTACAGCTATAGCAGCAGCAAAAGGAAGACTAGGGAAAATGTGGGCCAGCTGCTGGACAGAGGAAGGCGGACAGGATAGGATAGGATAGGATAGGATAGGATAGGATAGGATAGGATAGGATAGGATAGGATAGAGCAACAGAACAGAACTAGACTATTTCAGTTGGAAGGGGTCTACAATGATCATCCAGACCAACTGCCTGACCAATTCAGTGCTGACCAAAAGTTAGGCAAGTTAAGGACATTGTCCAAATGCCTCTTAAACCCTGACAGGCTTGGGGCATCAACTCTCTCTTAGGAAGCCTATTCCAGTCTTTGATCACCCTTTTGGTAAAGAAATGCTTCCTGATGACCAGTCTATACCTCCCCTGGTGCAGCCTTGAACGATTCCCCCATGTCCTGTCAGTGTATACCACAGAAAAGCTCAGCACCTCCCTCTCCGCTTCCCCCCTCAGGGAGCTGTAGGGAGCAATTAAGCTGTCACTCAACGACCTTTTCTCCAAACTAGAAAAACCCAAAGTCCTTAGCTGCTCCTCATAGGACATTCCTTCCAGCCCTGTCACCAGTTTTGTTGCCCTCCTCTGGCGAAGGACCTTAACAGTCTTCTTAAATTGTATGCATAGAGCTCAAGCTGAGGCCACAGCAGCAGTGAATGCAGCGGGATAATCACCTCTTTTGACCGGTTCGGTGTACTGTTGGATGCTCCCCAGGGTGCAGTTTGCTCTCCTGGCTGCCAGGACACACCCCTGGCTCCTATCAAACCTGCTGCTGACCAGATCCTTTTCTGGGGGATGGGGACGGGGGGGGCGAGGGGGGGGAGTTGTGTGTGTGCTCTCCAGCCGTTCTTCTCCTCCCACATGGTGACAAAGGACACTCAAAAGACCAAAGAAAAGGCCATGCCTTCTTCATTTTGTTCTCTACCGGTGAGACCAGCCTTCAGGAGGGAAAGTCTGGAACAAGGACAAATTACCTTTGTTGGAGAAGGATCAGGTTAGGAAACGTGTAAAGTAACAGGATGTGCACAAAACTGTGCAACCTGACGGTATGCGCAACCTGACAGTATGCACCCACCAGTGCTGATGGAGCTGGCTAGTGTCATTGCAAAGCTACTTTTGACTATCTTTAAAAGGTCATGACAAATGGAGGAGGTTCCTGAAGACTAGAAGAAAGCAAATACCAAGCTGTCCCTCACCTCTGAGACTTTGCATGGATCTGATGACATGGAGGTTACTCATTCATTCCTCTCCAACCTACACAGAAAACTAAGCCCCTTATGAAAGAAGAAAGTACAGAGCAGATTAATTTTTTTTTTGAGCCAAAAGTCAATGTCTGTACCCAAGCAGTTGCCTCCTAACACGAACTGAGGCAGCTCTTAAAACTGCGATTTATCCCTTTGTAACTTCTGGTAAACCATTTCCTGATTGAATACATTTTCTTTCCTTTGATTTTCACCTTGATGTTATGCTTTATTTTATGCTTTCTTTTCAGTCTAGAAGGGGAAAAAAGGAAAGATCACTCTAGTGCCCATTCCAAGGAACACTATTGTCAATGTGCAAAGGTTTTCAATGCACACAGCTGCAATAAAATCATTATATCCCTTCTCTGTTGTCCACATCTCCATTATTCAGTATGCAGAGAAACCTGCCAAGAGGTAATGAGGTGACCTTCGAGGTCTTAATCTTCATTATGTCGAATAGTTCAGTTTTCACCCACACATACAGATATACAGCTTTGCATGGAGGTATTTTGTTAAAAATGTGACTACTGCAGAAGAGGGGGGCAGTGGGTTGGGAGTTTTTTTTGTTTTCTTTTCTCTTAGAGATTCCCTTCTATCATAAGTTACTCTACAGAGGAACTCCAGAGTGACTAAACATACAGTGGAGCTAGCAGGCTGAGGAATGCAACAGACGCAACAAAGCATTTTGTCAAGAAATCAGCCTCTGCTCCTTAGCTACTCAAAGGTACAGAATGATGATGCCTGTACAGCTGGACAATTCTTTATTGCAGCCACCAGAACTATTTGGTAGAGGTCAGAAATGCTCCAGTTAAAATATTAGTGGAAATACAGCTATAGAAAGTGTGTAACCACTCTCCTTCTCCCTCATGCAGACTGCAGCAAAAGCCATTTACCACCAAAATAAAAGAGAGGGAAAAAAAAAAAAAAAAAAAAAAAAAAAAAAGAAAGAAAAAAAGACAGAAACAAGCAAACCTAGGCACAGCCATACAATTTGGTCCTTAGCTAGAGAAATTGTATTAGCACTATATTACTATGCCATTGCATACATAATTCAACTGTGAAATTCCTTTAAATGCAATTTAATTAGCCATGCTACAGCTTAAGGTTGCTTGGTACATAACAAAGGCAGCTTCAGAATTTCCAAGTCCCTAGGTATTGGCTCCAGCAAGCCTGAAACAATTCACTTGTCATAGAAAACCACATACCATAGCAGATGCTAAATAGGTATTCAGAGGGATTATTACACCAGATAGCATAAAGGAAAAAGGGGGTAAAGGGGTAATTTACACCAGGGAATGAAATGTGTCATTTTCTGCAGAATTTCTGCTATTGTTCAGAGAGCTTAACACTTTGCTGCTTTTTTGTGCATGTCACTAGTGTGAACCCAGTTAAATGAATTTTGTTAAATAGCCTTTTATGCTGTCTCAGAAATCCCCCAAACAAAATAAAGGCAAACAACTCCTTTGGAAAACAAATAAGATTCCAAGCAACTTTCCAAAAAATTGACTTTTTGGTTCTCATTAGTTTAACATAATATGTACATGTATGCATACATACATATATACTTTTTTTTTTTTGTTACATACTGACATATATAGCAAGAATTCTATAAAAAAAATATAGAGTCTTTTTTATAAATTTTAAAGTTTATTGACATGTATTCCAGTGTAATTTGGTTTCCCTTTATGGAAAAATACATTCAGTCCTTCTTTCTTGGCAGGAAAATATCCCCTGAGAGACACTACCAACAAACGCCCATGGGTTAACTTTTCTTAGAAATTAAAAAAACAAAACAAAACAAAAACCAAAAAACCCAACCAATAGCAAATAAACAAACCAGAAATAAAAAACAAACCTCTGTTTTCACCTTGTTAGTTTTAATTTCCATTTTCCTGGTGACACTATGCTGTCACCTACTGGTTACAGTCACTTTTTAAAGTATAGTCATTTGAAGAAAACCAAGAAGCAATAGGGTTTGCTTTGGAAGATCTGAAAAAA
Source organism: Falco punctatus (assembly GCF_963210335.1). NCBI lineage: Eukaryota > Metazoa > Chordata > Aves > Falconiformes > Falconidae > Falco > Falco punctatus. The sequence goes on from NC_137581.1 coordinate 6,633,154, forward strand.
AATTTCAGCTAGTGAAAATTAATACAATTTTCTCTAAAGTCAGTGGAATTTGGCTGGTTTACAGCAGCTGAGTGGCTGATGCTGGTGGCAGTAGAGAAGCTTTGGGCTATTCTACCACGAAAGCCCTTGTGATATGTCTCATCTTAAAATCCATCCTGGGGTATAAGCTTTCATATTAAAAAGACTCACTATTGCTTTAAGGCACAGAATAAAGCCCACCTTGGGATTGTTTACTGAAGTGCTGGCTCTAGCCACCAACAGTGAAATCTCATGGGGTGATTTCTTTCTTTAGAAAGACTAAAACCTCTGCACGCTTCTTTCACAGTTACCCCGCCATTTTGCCAACCACCTCACTTTTCCTTTCTTTTTATTTGTGTGTCCTCTGCTATGTAGGGTCATCCTGATGGGCTGTCACCTACCTTCATCAACCCTGGTGCTCAGCCAGGAGCTCTCCTTTGCTGGTTCAGCTCATGGGGCGATTGCATGCTTGTGCCATATGCTTCTGATTACCGGGCAGTCATGCCTTGTGTACAACACGGTCCTGTGCTGATGGTCTGGACTCACTGCCCTCTGGGAAGATGACTGTGAATCAGGCCATATACATCCCTGTTGCTCCAACATTTGCATGTATGTGGGACTCCCTGAGCAAGGCAAGGGGAAGGCGTTCAGCCAAAGCTCCAGACTGTGGCTACACAAAACAACAAATGAAAAAAAAAAAAACCAACCAAACAAAAAAACCCCACAAGCCACCAAAAACAACTGGGCAGCTAATACTAGGTGAACATTTGCAGAGTTTGCAGCTACTCTGAGAAACCGGATCATATATTCACTGCACATTATCCACAGCTGCTGTACATTGTGACCCACATTGCGACCACCTGTCACTGCCAAAAAAAAATAAAAAACCCTAGAGAGGACTGATCCTGAAGTCACCTTGTGGAATTACAAGTGTCCATCCTCCTATCTTCTGCACTTTTCCTCCACCTGTTATTACTCTAGCCGCTCTCTCCTCCAATTACTTGTTTCTCAAAAACACATTTGCGTTGGAACGCAGGAAATGGACATTCCTTTTTCTGTTCTTTTCACAAACACACAGTTACCACTAGAGATTTTTTTTTGTCCCTTCAAACACTTTCCTACAGGTGTTTATCATCTTCTTGGTTTCTTGGCCATTTCTCCAGCAAGCTGCTTTCCAACTGCCCCATGTTGCTAGCAGTACCACACATGGAGAACAGCTGAAGAAACAGTGTTTTCAGCATAGCAGCAGGGCAAAAAAAGATGAGTATTAGAATAGTTTATCCAGCTCTCAGCTTCATTAACGTGATGAGCTTTGAGCCAACACAAGATACGAGGTACACCTGCCAAGTCACGCACACTTCCAAAAGAAAAAATATTTAGGGCGTTAAAATAATTAATGTCCCTTTGTGTTACTAAAAAATTCTATTTATTTTTCAGTGCACATTACTTTACTCCTAAGGTGTGATAAAAGAAAAATTAAGCCCAAAATAGAGCTATAATCTGCACAGAAATTGCATGGCAATGAATCTCGTTCATCAGGCAAATACCTGTGGTTCACTATGGTGGGGTTTTTTTCCATCTGAGGTATGATTTCCTGATTTACACATTTAAACAGAATCTGCCTTTGAGGCCACACCTTAGGGTACTGGTTCTTTAAAGTAAGGACAGAAATATACACACACTTGTAATCACTTTTAGATAGAACATCAATGCTTAAATATTGGCTGCATGTCCAGCCTCTGAAGGAAGCAAAGGAACACAGCTTTCAAGTATGTACAATAAGCAGATATTTGGAAACGAAGGAGGAGAAAAAATCTGGAAAGCAGAAAGTGATTGAAGTTCCTGAGGAGTTACTTCACTTGGACAAATCAGAGACTTCTTGGGCGAGGACCATGCTCTAATTTGTGTTTGTGGTGTAGCCCTTGTTCACATTCTGGCTCATACCTTTCATTGCAACATGTTATTAAATACAAATAATTAATCAAATATGACCAGTCTGCTAATCCCATTTCATAATTCACCCCTAAGACACATTTCTTTGCTAAAAAACTTTATTAAATGCATCCCCCAACCTTGAAATTGGGGTCTTCCTTCTATCTTCCTTCTCTGTGCTTCAAAAGTAATAAGAAATCAGTCTAGAAGCATTTTGCAAAGAAAAGGCTAAGAAAAGAGTTGATCTCACCAAGGAAGAAAAAGTACTGACAGGAGATGCTTGAAAGGCTAAGTCGTTTTATCAAGTCAAGATCTCTAGGGACTCGTAATCTCTTCTATAGCACCAATGGATTAAGTGATCTGAAGCAATGATTGCACAGGTTTTGTACTTTTTTTTTACCCATTTCTTTTCTCAGGTCCCCTACAATCCAGAGTCTGCAACAATTAACAGTAATGACAAAGAGCCAGGACCCTGGATATGAAAGGTCAGGGTTTGGTGTGGTAAATATGTTGGGTGAATTCAGAACAATTATTTGCGGTAGATTTAATGATCTTAGATGACAACATCTCAGCACTTTTGAGAATTTAGCAAAGCTGGGATAAATACTGGAGCACTGGAAAAGGGAACACATCAGCATCTTACATGTGTCAGCTAATCTCAGAATGCCTTAAGAAACTCTGGTCTTTATTTTGATATAACAATATTTGCATCAGTTTTGATGTGAATCCAGAAATAAACATCCTACCAAAGGAAAAATAAAAACACTCTTTCCATTTTAATCTCATCTCTTATGTTTACACAATAAAAAGAAAATTACATCAATCAATCAATCAAATAGTTTGTAACAGAAAAGGTACAGAGTTATTATTTTGTTAAAAATACAATACATATAACAATTGCTTTTACAGCAGAGCAAAAATAGTTGAATAGCATTATATGGTCAGTTCATACCCACAAATTCTACTAACCAAACCAGAGCTGTAAGTAATGGTATATGTGATAGACAGACTTTATTCTCCTCTGTCAGAGGACAACACTTAGCATAAAGACTACCACAACTCACGGGGTTGCACTGAATCTCAAGAAAAAATTCAAAACACACCACAATGAATTTTGTGCAAATGTTTTACAGTGATCAAGATGGACCTCACGTTTCAAAACAAACCCCACACTTTGGAAAGTCATAGGCCCATTCTTTCACTGCGGGATACAATTTTGAAATGCTTGCTCTGAACAACAGGCTTTTCATGTTTACACATTTTACAACAGTTTTTAAAATGTACGATCAATTTTCTGAACGGGGTGCAAGATTGCAATGGTGGGTGTTTTCAGGGCATCATTTTCCCTGCTACATAATTTCTAATGGGTTTACATGAAACTAATAAGAGACAAAAACCTACTATTTGTGATTTTCAGCTGAAGATTTAAAGTTCCAAAAGGCAAAATGCTAAATCTAGCAAAACAGTCAATAAATGCAAATTTTTTCTTCAAGTCTGCTGTTCCTGGAACAGAATCTCTAGAGTATCTTTCACTCAAATGCCCTAAACTATGTATTAGAGGTGTTAAATCCCCCATAACAGAGCTCACAGCCCCCAGAATAATCAAGGTACTAAAAAACTAGCCTAAGACCAACTCACTCATGGGCTAGCTAAAATCTACAGCAATTTGATAGGGAAAAGTTGAAAAAAATTAACAAGTCCTAAACACCATTTTTCTGGAGCCGTAATCTGATCAAGTTGTTAAACTTCATGCAAGAAGTACTGGATGAAGTACTACAGTCTCTTTTACTACAGAATTCAAAACTAGATCAGCTTAATGGGTACTTCTGGCTTTTATAGCTCATAAATCTCTTATGTGAGAACAAAAATGTTTTAGCTCACATCACCTGATAAAATACTGAAGTCCTTCTATTAGCTCACAGACTTTGGACCAGGAATTTTTTTATGAGAAATGAAAGATGGATGGATTTTTACTGAGGTGATGACCAGGTTTAAAACTAAAGAAACGTTTATGTTCGAGGCAGGGAATATGAATCAGGGTTTAGCCTTTAAAGTTCTGTGTATAAGGGATAGAAAATAGCCATACTTTCATTTTGAAGTTATGGTATATTGTGGTTTTAGGAAAAAAAAAAATCAGAGAGGAAAAAAGATAGCATTTAATAATACACAGATTATTTTAAAAGAAACTGATACACAGGCATGAATCTTTAAGAAAGTGAAGAAATTTGCTATTGAAGAGCTGAAAAACTATCATAATAATGAATCTGAAAGGCTTTAGTCTAGAGAATGATGTACCTATGAAGAGGATGCTACTTCATGATTGTCAAATGGGACCGACAAATCCAAATGTCTTCAACATAGCCAGCTAAGCACAAAGCTCAGAAATGCTGATTTACTGAGAGCAGGTCACTGAGAGAAATGGTGGCCGCTTTGTTGGACTGATCCAAAACCAAGACTACACAAAAAGTATTGAGGTTTGAAATCTGGGAAGCCTTTATTCACATTTTCAAGGAAACAAACCTTTAGACAACAGGAAGGAGAGACGGGGGGGGGGGGGGGGGGGGGGGGGTGGGGTGTCCCAGAATGGGCCATATTGAGCCAGCAGAGCCCCAAGGCACAGCCTGCCTGATCCAGAGCAGGACTTGGTCTTGGAAACATGCAAAATTCCATGTGAATCTATAATCTGGGATGTGTTTTGGTTGCAGATCTGCCTACACCTCCTTCCACTGGTTAGATATTCTGCCATTGATTTCAGATTGGAAAAAGTCATCTGAACAAATACATGCTCAGAAAGTGTCCAGTCCAACAAAACTTTATTCCTGTCTGCGGGGGAGTCTGAACAACTCTCTCTTGGCAAAATGGCTTGGATAACAACAGATGATAAGATAAGACTGTGACTGTACACAGCATATACAAATGTAATATCTGAAATTGCCTGACATGTTGTTTTCCCCAAAACTGATAACACTGAGAGGAAATTAAAATGATAAAGTTTGCATAAGTCAACCACCAATCATATTAAACCAGATTATCAAAGGTCTTTCCAAGCAAGGAATGAGTCTGCTTGAACATAAAAGCAGCATGAAAATTTGTGACTGTGGAGAGATATGTTGGAGTATGAACAGAGTGACAGTCAGGCCAAGATTGACAATTCCAGAAGTTATCCCATTGGTATCACAACCTCTATCCAAGGCTTGATGGAGCATCCTCCCTGCTGGATGCCATAAAGAGCCTGCACCCTGCCGATGGGCTGACAGCGCAGGGGCAACAAGTAGGTACCCACACCTCAGGTGTGGGGGTGTCAGTGCACAAGGGGGGCTTTCTTATCAGCAGATAAATTAGCAGATCACTGGAGCAGCACAGGAGCACGTGAAGCTGGAGCATCCATGACACCTACAGAAGGAGTGAGCAAGTAGCAGACGTGCTTCCAATGCATGCTTGCAACCTGCACCTTTGGCAGGGTAATGTGCACATAACTCTGTGCATGATTACAATTTATGGGGATTACTTACAGAATTAGGTTTTAAAATTTGTAGGTGCCTATTAACATTCTGTTAGCACCTGGTAATGTGATTTATCTGTTGTATTGCTGATGCTGAACATATATTTCACTGATTGCCAGTTAATTACATGTTGCTAATATATCAATACAGTACTTTGATTCCGATTCAATAGAAATCACAAGCTGAACAGTTTTGACTGCAGCACCAATGTTCGAAGCACACAGAGCAGCCAGTGTTGTGGCAACCTTAACAGTCTGTTTTCCCCACAGATGCAGTTTTGATCTCTTCCAGGAGGTTAAACGTACTTATCTTTGTTGTTAAAAAGAAAAAAAAAGAAAATTAAAAAAAAAGACAACTGCTGTCTTTACTTGCCTGTCTTAATTCCTTTAGCAAGCACCTTTATTACAGAAACAGGTATTTTAGTCCTTTTTGAAAGTCAGAGCATCCTAAACCAGATCTGGTTTGGTCTTTTTCTTCCCTTCCAATGGTGCAACACAAAATAAGACGCATTGGGAAATTCAGACCACTGTACAAGTAGCATGCAGTTTGCCGTAACCTTACAAGAAGAGCCAGCCTACTTCAGCAGGCAACGTAACATACATTTCTCATCTGGAAATTATTCTTCACACAGTTTTGACCATCTTCTCTTTCAGAATTTGAATGATGTTTCACCTCCATCGATGTTAACACCAGTCAAGAGTAAACACACTTATCTGGAGAGCTGTTGAGCACCTGCATCTCTTTCAAAGGGTCTGTGAGAACTCAGTATTGCAGAGAGAGAGGTCTTTTCTTTAGGATATTCATTTATGCTAGTCAAGTTCATTAAAAGTATTGGCTATAATTTTCTATCTGCTACAGATCAAAGGGGTAGCTCTTTTTAACAGAGCTGCTACTGGAATCCATATGTCTGTTTAATTCTGTTGGCTTGGGTCCAACTGATAGTCTTCTTCTGGCACCACGCCATTTTTTCTTCAATCAAAATGTAAAGAAGATGTAGATCTGTGCACAAAGAAATGGCAGCTTTCTGACAGCAGTTCTCATTCTCCGCACCAGATTTACTGCACTCAGCACTTCTCATGGAAAAGAGCAGGCGGTCAAAGGGTTGATGCACAAAGAACTGACACTACTTGGTAAAGCCTCTGAATTAATAAAACCTTAATATTTTTCAATGAATCTGATGCTCTGATTGTAATATTACTTCTAGTGTTCTTTTTTTGTTCAGTTACTTCATTGCACATCATCACTGGTCTAATATCAAATCTCTGAGTTAGTAACAATTTAGCTGGGCTGACAGAATTAGAACTAAAATATGAAATGAACATGTTCTTGCACTTATGAATCTCTGAGACTGGAGCTTGCCCTTGCCATTCCCTGTGTTTTTTTCCTGACTTAACAAACTCAAACTATTAATGCAGCAAAAAACTTTGTGACCTGAACCGAACTGCCTGTGAAGAAGCCATGTGTCAGGAAAGCGTGAAGGCAGTAGTGTACATCAGTCTCACAACTGCTTCGTTAGCTTCTTACTTGAACTAATAATAGCTAACGTACGATATGTCCAGCTAGGCTACGTTACACTATATAATTATGTATGTGCCTGTCTCCTTTACAAAACTGAAACATAAGGCACTACAGACAGAGGCTTCAAACATTTGTTACCCACAATTTCCAAACATTTTAAATATGCCATATAATTAGTGTATGTGTTCATATTTCTTATTTTCATAGTTGTTATTGTGCCATTACTGTAATTATCCAGCAAAGCAGTTTTTAAAAAAAAAAAAAAAAAACAAAACTATAAAGCAATTCCATGCATGTTCAATTTTATCTATGAACTACCTAAGGAATATATCAACTTGGGGGAAAAAAAAAAAGATTAATGGATACTCTAGAAGCATGATTTGTTTCTGTATTTAACATTAATTCTTGACACATTATGGAAATGTTAAGATTTAAAGAATCATGATAGCCCTAATACTATGTACAAGCTATTCTGAAAAATTAAATGTCTGTGTCAATATCATGCCATACTCTTTGGAGCAACTTCAGCTGCAAATTATTTAAAATACATTATACATCAGAGGGTATGAAGTTGAGCCCATTCTGGAGTCATATCCCCTGAAGAGGCATCCATCCTCTCCTTTCAGGATGGCCTTTTCTCATCCCAAATCTGGAGTTGCTCTGCAGCAAGGCATAGTCAGTCTTGGCTGAGGCTGTCCCTTGGCACCCAACATGTCTTTCAACATCACGTTTGATGACAGACGAAATTGGTTGTCACAGCCATGAGTGTGAAGGGAAGAGGTATAGGTGGCTGGTTCACACTCTCACCAGGCCATTCTGCAATTTCAGGCTGCTGGGGTGGTCCACCATGTAATCTAGTAAACCAGATTATTATTATTTTTATTATTACTAGCAAAAGGCCACACAGTTTGTATTGAGTGCAGGTTCCCAGGACTTTCTGGGCTTGTCTTAGTCTTGACTGGTTTTGACTTGTTTTAGTTTTGACAGCAATTGTTTAGGTGTCAGGTTTAGGCATGGTTGGCTTTAGTTCACAGTGATAATTCAGTCTACACAGAATAACTGCCTGTTATCTATGATGGTTTTCAAGACTGTAAAGTCAAGACATTGCGAAAGGCCTCAGGCTGTTAATACAATTCACAATGGTCTATCAGCAGCCCCTACAGGAGCACAGTCTTATTAAACTGGCTTAGATATAAGAACAAAAACCTGATTAACTGAGATTAAATGAAGAGAAAGCCTACACATGCAGAATGTGTTAAGAAAATGTTAAAAATAAATTCAAGTGGCCCTAAGGATGGAGGATGAAGGGACACTGCACTACAAACATCCAAATCCTCCAAACAATTAACCTGGGGTGCAGACAACTTCTTCAACCCTTGTCCCACCTCTGAATCCATCATCCCTGGATCTCAGAGAGACACTGTGAGGCTGTGAATTATACCAGAGAAAAGAGGTGGGTAGCAGGAAGGTTTTCCTGGATAACCGTTATACTTATTATTGAGGCTCCTCTGCATTATTTTGGACTATTGAGTGGTAACATTATCATGGCTGGACTAGCAACAACTCTTTACTGGATTTGAATTAGACCAACAAATTAAACTAACAATACTCTCGGCTCCACATGTATATGGCACATTCCCTTTTGACAAAATAAAATTTGAGTGCAACTGATAGGGGAACAGAGGCAAAAAGGGCTAAACCAGGTGCACAGGGAATACCTTGTGAGTGACATACCTGCAGGTTGCTAATGCTGGAGAGAACCCCTCCCCTGTTTTGTCTGTGCATGCCCCCAGCACATGGGACCCTGCACCCTGCCCTGAACTGCTCAGCTTTGTTCAATCAGGACCGCAATGAACTAGTCACCGAATAGACCAGAATTCAGAGGATGCAGAAGCAGATTTCATCTTCTTTCTTGCCTGCATCAAGAAAGATCTTCTGCTATACCTTCTGCAAAATGTAGCATAGAAGTTGCTGGGCAGCAGCTTTTCTAGGAAAGGACAGCCTGAACTGGAACCAGCAGGAGCTTCACCAGCTCCACTGGTGCCAGCAAGTGTTTCTAGAGTTCATTAGGAAAACTGCGCAAGTACCAACTGAAGAGAAGATGGAAGGAAGAAAGGTTGAAAAGCAGTAAAGTAAAAAATGAACTTTTGTTCTGGAGTAAAATGGCCACAACCTGGAGCATTTGCACTCCGGTTTCTCTATTTTAAACTCACACTTACTTTACTGTGTACTGAGTTCCATGTCATGACTAACTTTTTTCTTTTTCTTTTTTTTTTTTTTTGTAATAAACAGATTAGAAAGCTACTTAGCAACAGGGTGCACAGCTCTTATCTCTGTGCCTTAGGAAAAGAAAGGCAGTGATCTCAACTACCACAAACCTATGAATCTGGCCTCAGTAGCGTGAAAGATAGCAGAGTACTTTCTGAAGAGATAATGGTTACAGACAAGTAATGGCTGAGAAATAGGCTCTCCAAAAGCTGATTGTACAGACTTAATCAATATCATCCATAAATATCATATTTTCGAAATATATTTTGTATAATACTATGACTAAGGAAGTGTTCTAGACTATTTGAAAGCAGTTAACATAAAAATGCGTATATTAGAAAAGGACAAAATTAATCTTGGTCATAAGAAGAGCAGATTGCAAAGACTAGAAAAATAATGCTGAAATGGTTGACCTTGTAAAAGGGAGATTACCAGAAAAGCTCTTCAAGGCTTAGTTTCTTCTGGTGATACAGCTACAAAATGCCAGAGTTACAATAAAATTTGCAGATGATGCCAAGCTGTGTGTCAGTATTTCTCTAGAAGGGAAAAAAATGTAAATGCTAGAGAAAGTATTGAAGCTTAAGTATTTGGCATGAGAACTCATTTAAGTAAATTTAAGCTGAAAACGAAAGAGCAATTTATATCCAGTGGAACATGAAAACGAAACAGATCACCTCTTTCTACAGCATACAGAACCAGCAGAGCCCATTGCATATCACACCTTGGAGGAGGGGGAAAAAAGTAGCAATTGTACTTGATGTTTCCAAAACTGCTGCCCCAGCAATAATGCATCATTAGCACTAAATATCAAACTCTGGAACTGCCAACCAATGATTAAACCACTTGGGTCATTAATAGCCTACAGAATGTGAGAGATGTTTCCCCACTGGCTTGCAATTAGGAAGCACCTGTGCTTGCACAGTTCAAATTAAGTTCACAATTTTGAACTAGTAAAATTGCAAAAGGTTACACAATTTATTAAAAAAAAAAAAAGTGGCTTTGCTCCCTGTTACACTCTGACATGATTTCAAAGGTTGGTTTGGGTTTTTCCCCATCTAAACATACACAGCTCACAGGAGAGGAAGAAAATATTTATTGATCTACAATATTTGTCACATTCACTTAAAGATCTCTGAAATAAAAGTACACAGTATCATGAGATTCAATGGCCTAATCCACCTGCCTGGATTATTCCATGAGCATGAAGAGCAATGGAACCCCTACCCTAAGTCTGCAAGAATATTACCAATTCAGTTTAATTACTCAAGTATATTAATTGCATATTATTGAGGCACACTTTGGTGTGTGGAACAGCCATTCCACAGGCTGAGGCATAGCAACCCAGGACCTACAAATGTTCTCTGCCCTGAAGGACTGGCACTTGTAGGTCAGATGGCATAGCCCAGATATAATAATATATTATTAAATATTATATTTAATTTAATTTAATATCAAATAATAACAGATAATTTTGGACAAATGGATCCATCCTCAGGTGTCTGTTATTCTGCCTGAGCTCTACCATAGTTCCTGGAAGACAATCCTGTGTTACAACACTGTGCTGCTCCGAAAGTTGTGGGTAACAGAATTCATCTACCTGCTTTATGAAACTGTCCAGTTATTTTATTACTATTTTCCTGGGATTGTCTTGTTTATACAGTCCACAACCTCCCTGGAGGTTTTCAAATAAAATAGTAGGTGACCAGATAAAATGAAATCTCTCTCAAAGTGCATATGTCAGAATATAAATTGTGTGGGAAACTTTCACTGTGGTGTTTCCCAAGTTTTTTGTTCTTTATTTTGTATCCTTAATAAACTTGAATATTGTTTTATAGATATTGTTTCCTGGTTTTTCCTTTAACCCTAGTGTCTTTGCCTTGCCAGTCTTCAGTCTGGTTTCTCCTCTGTTGTTTGGTCCACACTGACCCTAGTTCCCAGTTTCCAATTCTTCTTTTCCTCTTCCTTTTCATTTTTATTTTCTCCTCAAATATCTAATAATGTATTTGACTCTGAGATTTTCTGTTTTTATTGTCTGGCTAGACATAGTCAGATGGGACAATATCTACCCAGGTCTTATCCCTTCTTCATTCAAATGAGACCTCCAGGCAGTTAATGATAAATTAGGACCTATAGTTTCCTTGCTCCATCTTCCGTTTTCTTTAACCCAGACTAGGCTCTGCCCCAAGCATGTACAGCTCACACGTGGATGAATTTTCATGAAATTAACCATAAAGCTTTACCAGGTATCTGTGAAAATGGTTTTAATCTGGTTTAACATTTAGCCAATTTGTCTCAGATTTTCTTGGGTGTGACCGATTTCCTTTTAGCCTCCCAGATTTAAAATACCTACACTAAAGCACTTAAAAGAAGAAAGGAGGGTGTGAGGGAAGAGGAGGAAGTATTTGAAAATTTTAAGCCATTGTCCCCTAATCGTGTTCCTGTAAGCAGTCCGATTAATTTTTAAAAATAATATTAAATGGTTAATAATCATTGATCTTGGAAAGAAATATGTCAAGCAACCTAGAAATCTGTCATGCTACTAAACACATTTACTAACCAGCGTTGACACAATGAGGTATGCAATGTGTCCTGGTGGGATTAGGCAAACAAACCAACCCCAAAGTAATCTTGTTTCCATTTGTAGATAACTTACAAGGGAAAGTAAAACAAACAAAAACCAAACAAAAAAATCCATATATTCAGAACTCTCTGGATTATTCTAGCAACTTCAGGTCCTTGGAAAAGAGTTAATATTTATCAGCTCTTCAGTTACTGCACTGCACTGTGCTCTGACTTCATATTTCTTGTGCTGCTCCTCTCATTTTCTCCTTATCGATCTCGGTGAAAAAAACATGAAAAGCAAAAGGGTAACGACCCTTCATAGCCATTTCCTCTCTTTTTTTTATATCAGAATACTTCATTTCTCATTATCTTTACACCCCTTCCTGGCACTCAGCTGTGTAAATGATATATAAAAATACCAAACACTTGAATATAACCTCTACCAGATAAAGGAGTAAACAAACACATCTCCTCAGACCCCTCTAGTATGTGATTCTGCACCACTCCCTTGATGATTAGATTAGACTACATTCGACTTAGGGTGAGAGTTAACCGCAAGGTTTCCATCTGATGTTCAAGTTTTAAATTAACATTTAAAAGTCGCTCATACGAATTACCAAGTCTTTTGAATCTGCAACCCTCAACCTGGAAATCTGGTAAGAAATGAATCCCTGATAAAATTTTTTGCATTTCTGTTTTTAGTCACAGCTGGAAGCTTAACAAGAACAGCATCTCTATCAAGTTATTTTCATGTGTTGCCCTGGCCAGACACCGAAATAATAATTAAAAAAAAAAAGGATATTGTGTTTCAGTATCAGCTTAAAAACTTTGCTTTAAAGGCAATTCTGAAGCTGGACAGACTTGATTATTTTTTTTTCCTTGGGTTTCATCTTCATTTATTTAAACAATACAATAGGAACAAACTCTTAAGACCACAGGAGTAGAGGAGACATTCCAGGGGCTACAAATCTAGGGAAATCTTACACAGGAATCTAGATTTCATATTTCTCCAATCCAGTGCAGGAAATGTCACATGGCAGCTCAGGAGAGGAGGCACTGGGGAATACAGTGGAGATGTGACAGCTCTCACCTCATATAAAAGTGCCTGGGGCAGGCACACAGGAGAAAGCACCTTCCAGTAGCCCCTTCTGTGAGTGGGGCTCACCGCAGGACATCAGCTTTGATGTAGAGCTCTATTATCACCCATGGACTCCCCTATGCAAGGTCTACCACAAGACGCAGCAGGACAGAAACTGGGGTGCATGCAATAAACAAAATGCTACATATTTGTGTCCCTAGAGCATGCAGCACCTTTGTAGCTTTGAGGAAAACTGCAAATGACATCATCTCACACTTGTTTCCTCTTTTAAGGTATGAAAATTAGGAAACTAACTGTAAATGTAGAACCTGAAATATTATCAATTGGCTTTTTTTACCATTCTCCTTCAGTGGTAGCCTTGTATAGCTGTGTGTGCATGTATACATGCAGTGTATTTCATGTATGTACAATGTTCAGAATAAACTTTTTGGTTTTAGTATAAGCATCACTAACTCAGAGAATAATCTAATTGTATTATAGATGTGAAACATATCCATAGTACTCCAAAGGTGCTATAAAATATTATAACCATAATTATATAAGTTATTTCTAAGATATGAAGGACCAGTCAAACTAACATTAGTGGGATCGGAGGTTCCAATTCCCTTAAACATTTAGGAGAATTAATGGCAAACTTGATTCTAAAGGCAATGAGGATCTCACAGCTTTGAGGGAGAGGAAGGGTAGAGATGAGGAACAGGGGAATGAAAGATATTTTTCCCCCCCTGATTTAAATACAATGGTAATGTATAAAAGTCTGAGAATTCTGCTTCTTTCATTCAGAGACCAAAAGGGTTATGCTTCTACCTATTGAGCTCAGTTTGAGTTAAGATTTTGCCCATTATGTTACCTGAAATACATTACAGGTTATAAAAAAAAAGTACATCCCCTTAATCTATTTGCAATTCAAATGTGAAACTTGCAACAAAACTGCAGCGCATCAACCCAGAACAAACAACTCATCAAACCCCATAAACATGGCATGATCCCAGTAATGAAAAATGAGCTTTGCAACAGCCTGTAATTAGCATGGGAATGACAGGCACATTCTAAACCTTTCTGAACATATGGGTAATTATTGAAGAGCTGTGACAGTAATGCATCAACAAGCCTATCCATCTTACTGTGGTTCTACATTCCGGCTGCCTCTCAGTAGATCTTAACATACTATTCAGTAATTTGGTGGAAACCTCATCACCCAAGAGCAATGATGGGGTTCCATCTATAATGAGAACAAAAATTAAAAGAATCATCACTTTAAAAGGAGTGTTGATACTCCATATAACCACTCTAAAACATTCCATATTCCCAACCTGCAATCTTTCCAGCTTTACAATTTGCTGGTGGGAATTTTCAAAATTTCTGCAATAATGGGTATTTGCCTACAATTCTATAACAAGAAAGTAGGGGCAGGGGGGAAGAAAGACGACCTGTACAAAACAGTCAAAGACAACTGTGGACTTCATCAAGAGACTTACAATTGTAAACTTATTGTGCCAGAATCATTCAGATCACCAAAAGATGAAAATTATTATTAAGATCTTGTAATATAGTAGTATCTTGAGGCCTTCCCATAGGGAAAGAAGAAACCTTATTGATGAATGTGTTACCCAGACAGATAAATAATGAACAGAGAAAGACTGTTTGGAAGCTCCAAATGAACCAAACAAACAGTAGATAGTAGAAAAGCACAGCCACCATCACTACCTATTTAGGAAAGGAAAACTGGAGTACAGGAGGAGGAATAGTCATCTATCTGTTTTGTAATGCTTGCACACAAAAAAAAATAATCTTGTCCTGCCATCAACACAAATTTTTATTTATACTTGACAGCTAAAGAGGTTGTTTGTTTTTTTTTTTTTGCAATGGTATTGGAAGACAGAAGAAAGTGGATACCAGAACAAAAATCCCTGTCTAATTAATCAGGCTTCTCACCCTAACCCCTCCTTTCTACAACAAATAAAGCTTGAAAATGGCTTGCAGTTTAACTTTCACTTTAGATATATAGAAATGGGGGTGGGGATGGAGGGGTAATGAAAAGAGAAGGAGAAAGGCTGGGGATAATATTCACCTTCACACTGAACCACTTCTCCTAGCCTGAGTTATATAGCAGAAGAAAAGACAGGAGTGAGCTGACATCAATCATCCTTATGGATCTTTACTTTTTATTCATTGTTCTATTGATCTTTTTCAGCATTATTTCATAGGTTGATTGCAATAAAAGTCATTTCTTATTATGTCTCCATTTTAACTCATAAAGTATATGACACAATAGTTTTTGAATGAAGGACAGGTTCCCTAAGGGAAAGAACAAAATCCTGGGTAAAAGCACAGATTTATTGATCTCTCCTTCAATAATAATGATTAAAATCTAACCAAGCACTATTGCCTTAATAAATTATTCAGTCCTCTTTTCCTCTTCCACATTCCAACTGGATGAACTCCAAAAAAAGAAAAGTTTGATCACAAAATGCCAAAAATACTGTCTTCTTCATACAGTGAGACATAACACTGTTAAAAACATACTAAATAACAGCATCTTACAGACAAGGAATCCTTTTGCCCAAAGACCAACTGACCAGTAACTGGGGAAAGAAAACAACATGTCCTGGAAAGGAGGGGAAGGTATTTTGTCAGTTCTTCCCATTTTCTAGGTGAATTTAAGGGCACTTTTTCCTACTCTGCCATGTTTTCTCTTGCCATGGAGCAATGAGGACTGTCCTCATAACCATAACTCTCTCTTCTGTACAAGAATACAACCCCTGCAGGTTAAGCTGAGGGTTTATACCCATCTATCAAGTGCCTTCACTTCACCCCAGATCTCAGGAATGCTTCATTGTCAAGACATCGTTTGCCTAGGACTGCTCCTGGGATATCCAGGCCTAAGGCAGAGATTTCCAGAACAGGCCATGCTGTTTGCAGAAATAAAACTGGCAAAGGATACAATTTATTGGTTAGCTTGAAATCTTGTCCATTTTAATTTGTTAAAACTTTCATGCTGATGTGTCATTCAAAGTTGCTGATAAGATTAATGTATACTGTATGCTCACAAAGAATGAAATATATGCCACAGAAAGTAATCCTTCATACACAGTATGCTTACACATATTTCCCCCTTTCAAACAAAAACTTGATGAAATAGTAGGAAGATCAGCATGAAATAAATAACATTTCTGGACAGTGATGATGCGTTGAAAAGAAATGTCTCATATAACTGCTCTGGAATTAACCTCTATGCCACAGCTCCGGTACATAATTACCAATCTGGATTGCCAGGGAAACACTTGTCTATCAAGATGACACTGGCTATGGATAGGAGTGGATAGAGGTGTCAGGCATGTAAAATAAGATTAATGATTGAAACTATACAAATCTCACATTAACTTTCCAGAAAGGTCAAAAGAATCATGTAAGCAACCATTTTCTCTTGTGATTATAATTCATGCAGTTTTCAATCAAGGACAATGTTTAAGAGCATGCATACTTAGTTTAGTATAACCTGGTAAATATATATAATATTTATTAGTTGAGTAGTTTTCGTTAAAAGAAGTTACGTAGCGTATGGAAAGCATTAGTTGCCACAGTTGATAGATTAACCAGGTGAGATGAAAATTATACAGACTGCTGTAAGAAAACTTGGCTATTCGCGGGTTTTGTTGCGTTGCATTTTGCGTGCCCGGGCGCGGGCGGGGGCCGGGTGTCGGTGCCGCGGGCAGCTCCCCCCGGCCGGCAGAGCCGCTGCCCCCCGGCTCCAGGCCGGGCCCGCCGCTGGCCGAGGCCGAGCCCCGCAGCCGCGGGGGCAGCGCCGCGGGGAGAAGGGGCTGAGAAGGGGAAAACCCCCCGCGGGGGGGAACAGCGGCGGCAGCGAGGGGGGCCGGGAGGGGCGAGCGGCAGCCCCGCAGCCCCCCGGGGCAGGGCCGGGCCGGGCCGGGCCGGAGGAGGCCGGGGGGGCTCCGGGCGCCGCAGCAGAGGCTCCCCGGCAGCCCGCGGGGAAGGGCAGGGCAGGGCAGGGCAGGGCAGGGCAGCCCCCGGCGGGGCAGGCTGTGCCCCTCAGCCCACGGAGCCCGCGGGGGAGCAGCTCCCCCCCGCAGCCCGGGGCAGGGGGTGCCCGCAGGGGGCTGTGACCCGCGGGGGCCGCGCCGGAGCCGGCTCCGGGCAGGGCCCGTGGCCCCGCGGGGAGGAGCCCGGGCCGGGGCCGGGCTGCGGGCAGGGCCGGTGCCCCCGGGGGGGCTGGAGCCGGCTGGGCCTGAGGGGCTGCGCCCCGCGGGGGGCCCCGCGCTGGGGCCGGGCAGGGGGTGAGGACCCTCCCCCGGCGGGGCAGCAGCGGCCGGGACAGCGGGGGCGGCACCGGCCGCAGCCCCGGGACAGCCCCGGCCCGGCTGGGGGCAGGGGCAGGGCGGCAGCGGCACCTGGCACAGTTGGAAACTTTTTTTCATTTTATATCAATACTATCAAATGCAAGTGTAGTTCCACACTTGAAGCACCAAAGTCCACAAACAGAATCTATCTTTTCGTTGTTTAAAATACTCAGAACCTATTTCTTCAAGACTGATTTAAAACAAATTCAAAATTCATCTTAAAGCAAGAATGCATAAGGTTGTTTCAAAAAGGGTAATTTACAATCTCAACAACCTTATGATACTCAAATCAGCAAGGCATCAATAATGATACCCTCCCCAAACCAAATTGTATTAGTGTTTTATGATCTGTTTTGGCTGGTGCCAAGATAGCTTCATTTAGAAAAACACGCACCAAACACCTACCAGGTATATGAAATTCACAATAGGTAATGCAACAAAGCATTTAACTTTCATTTCTTACACACGCTGCTTTACGGTATGAACATGCACCCCAGTGCAACTTTTACTGACCTTTAGGTCTGTCAGAATTGATCTCAGTTTTAAACAGACTCTTCTAACATACCACAAAAGACAGGGCCAGCTCTAATTCAGTATATCGTATTTTCCTCTTAGCTGGAGACAGATACTAGCTGACTAAAGCAGCCCACCCGCACACTATTCATTTCCCCAAGCACCTTCCAGCCAGCCCTGTATAAATGCCACCTCTCATTGAAATAAAGTGTGCTACAACTGATCCCAAAGTGCTCTCCATCTTCACTTCTCCTGGTGGGGGCTGCCGGGGAGAAGCAATGATTTTCTACATTTATAATGGCAAAAACTGGAAAGGAAAAAATAAAATCCCAATATAGTGGTTCCTTTTTTAAAATACAAACCCCTTTGAATTTGCTGATGTTTTCCCATATTCCAGACAGGACTAAATATCTTTGCAATGCTGTTGTCACTGGGGTTTTTGTCACAGTCTCAGAGTAAGAGGAAAAAGATATCTGATTGCCAGACACTATAGAAATCCTAATTAATCAGTGGGTGGATTATATATGTCACATTCTAAGACATAGGAAATGCTTGCCTCTCCAGAAGCAAACAGCAGCTTCAATATATGGTTCAAAAAAATAGAAGGCTAAGCCATCAGAGCAGTGAGGGTCCATTTTGTCAGTAGCAAGTGGCAGAAAATAATAATCTGTTTATAACATGAAATAATTTTCATTTATGAATAGGAATATAGGGTATGGTGGCCCGTGATAGCAGGGAACGGAATCTGTCGACTTGTAAGGTTTCAGCCCTAAAATCAGCAGCTCTGTTGCTGGCTCCAGTATGTACCTGTTGTATATCACATGTTTTTGCTGCAACTCAAAAAAGATTATTTATTATGAATCGTGGCATACTCAAAATCTCTCAAGCCCTGAATCAGCTAGATCAACACTCCATATTATCAACAACAACCACAGCCAGTTAAAAGTAACACTTAAATGAAGTTTTTCCAGTATGAATTCAGAATGACAATTTTGTGCGTGAATCCTCTATAGTGAAGACAGTTACATTACAAAGCTGGCTAATTCTACACCTAGTTTTATGTCTGTTATTCAATATTACCTCGTGCCTCAGGATGTTCTTTCAAAGTCAGTTCTGAAATGCATAAAACTGCATCTTAGCTATTCCGAGCACTGAAATACAAAATACAGCCATGGATAGATACTGACTAGGGGATTCCTCAGAGGCAGCGTGCAATTATCCAGAGTGAAAAGCAGGATAGGAAGATATTGACAGGCTTGAACTATTGAATTTAGGAATAACTGGGCAGGCAATGATATTGACTCTCAATAAAATTTTCACTCAGGGCAAGATTTAATCTGTGAGAAAAACCAATCTTAATGCAAAGGCATATGATTTGTTTGCCCAACAGAAAACCTCAAGGAAGAAGAAATGAAGTGAACATCCTAAGCCTCACTGAATGAACACAGGTTCAAGGTTTGAGTCACTCTCTGTTACTCTTTCTCTCGCTTTCTCCAACACACACCTTCCCAGTATACATATCTTTCTGCCCAGCCACAGAATTGCAAATAGGACACCGATTTCCACATACAATCTGGCGCCTCACAATAAATATTTCATGTTTTACATGTGTTTGTTTCTAAGAGAAAGGAGTTAATAAACCAATATTTTAGAACCAAAATATATATCAGATTTTAGCCTATTTTACCAGTAAAATTCAAATGCTTTTTGAGAGGAGACATTGGTTATCCCACACTGGAAAAAAAAAAAAAGAGCAAATAAAAGCAAAGTTCCTTGTCCTGGTTAGTCCTGAAGGTTTGCAGCTGTTTTAGGAATGGAGAACAGACCTTCCAACTTAAGTCAACCCAACAGTCATGCCTTCTCCCAGAATGAAAGGGCCAAGCTTTAGAAGCGGGTTTCCCCTAAAGCCACACAACATTTTACAAAAAAAAAAAAAAGATCACATTTGACAACACTGATAAAATTGGGATTACAGGTTTATGCATAGCATATAGCATTATACAGTATTTGCAAAAATAAGTGATCAATAAATGCAGGTTTTGGACAACTATCCTGAAGTTTTTACTCCATCTGCGTGGCACTGGTGTGCACTACCTAAGAGTAAGGGCACAAGAAGCCAGTGTTAGCAGAGTGTTGCTATTTGAGTTACAACAGCCAGGAAATAATGCAACACAAACAAACTAGCAAGCAGCAAAAAGATTTACCATTGGTCAAACTCTACTGCCATGCTGATCCTCCAGAGGCCAGACCACAGTCCTCCTCCATCTCTGCTTCATCCAGACCCTTCTACCCCACTCCTCAGAGCTATGTAACCACCTTGCTGTAGGATCACAGCTGCACAGTCAAAGCAAGGCCACAGCTGCATATTATCAATGTCAATCAGCTCACTGTCTTCATTCCCCTAAGCAGAGCATGCCGTTCCTATAGATTTTGTAAGGGGATAGTTAAGTGTTCAAATGCTGAGTGTAGTCAGAGTCCAAAATACCATCTTTGTATTGTATATTAGCCTCAAGGCAAAAAGTAGAAGGTATTCCTGAAGCAACAAGTTAGCTAATATGGATCCTGTCCTTAAGCACCCCATCTTCTTCGGTAACACTGTAGAGAATGTAGGCAAGCTTGGAGAGAAGTGTCTTTCTAGGATGCAACAAGACATGAGTGTTTAGGTCTTCTTGTACATGTCAGATAAATGTTTGGCTCAGTGTTACACAAGAAAGTTGAGGAAAGGTAAAGTCTCGAAACAAAAGATGTCATCATTTCAGTGGGTAGCTATGCATTGCCAACTTGTTGGACCATCTGTCCTTTTTTACAGATCATTTCAGAAGATAGGCAATAGTCAATAATGTTCCACTTTATTAGAATATATAATCTGATTTTTTCATTATTGCACTTTGGAAAGGAGAACTGAAAGTTTATTGGGAATTGTTTCAGAAATTTCAGCGATTCATAAACTGCCAGTGTAAAGAATCTGTATTTATTATGGAGATCTAGGTTGGCTCCTACCCAGAACAAAACCCTATTTTAAGTCCAAAAAAATTCAGCTTGAAACTTGGAACCCTTGTAAACTGTCTATTCAAAAACTGTTTATTCACAAAGACATGTTGTATACCTGTGAATGCCTACCAGAACAAAAGCTTAATTCCAAAAAAGGAAAAAAGAATTTTATGGCAATGCTTATTTTTGAAAAGCGTTATCAATAAGATAACTTGCAGTGAATAAATGTAGTAGGTCTCCAAGACAGCAGAATGCCTTATGTTTTCCATACTTTTGTTTTGTTTTATTTAACTAAAGGAGAACTTTATGAAATTAAGTCAAATGGATGCATGGAGAACAATAACAGTATACACGCAACCTCATCATCCAAAGATGACTTCCTCTAGTTGTGTCTTTCTAAGAAATAGCTGTCTGGGATTGCAAGGAACCAAAGCTGTTCAGTGAAGAAATTTAATCTTCATACTCAGTTGAATAAGTTTGAAAAGAAAATCTAGAAGACCTGACTGACACAGAGCAGGTTTAAAAGGTGTCATTTTATCCACTTTTTACAATCTAGTAAACATGATAATTCGGTATGCTTATTCATCATAGTGGTAAATTTACAGTAAACAAGAAAATATTTATTGATATACTGAGAATTTGGTCACCTAGGGGACTTTGCCATTTGGACTGGTCAGAAAGAAATGCTGCACATGGATTGGAAATACAGGTAAGTGAAGAGGTGTGAGTAAGATTTTTATATTTTGTACATTCACTAGATGAAACTTCAGGCACAGACTGATTCCTAAGGGATTCAGGAAGAGTGTCTTCTTTCTTGAATACTCCTACTGCTTTCTTCTGCCTCATGTTCCTCAATGAGCCTTCAGAGATAAGTAAGAGCCAACTGCCACTTCCAGAAGCCCATATCCCAGATGCAGTCATTTATAATAACATGATTTAGGTCTAGCTAGATGCAGTTTTGAATGACTGAGCCACGTGCAGTTGATTTGGTTATTTTTAAAACATGTGCTTCTGCCCTTGAGGTTCCAGATATAGCAGAGTTGAACCACCTCAGGTTTAGTTGCACATTACAGGTCAGATATGCCTCTGAAAAGCTATTAAATGTGTGCCTTGTATCCCCTTCCATGCCAGTGTCTCTACTAAAGAAATGTTTGTAGAATATACTTCTACCTCTTAATAGATGCAATTGGACAGTACAGGCTCTCTAGCTTTTCTACATCAGAAAATATTACAAATATTTAGCTGCGTTTGGAATTCAGGAACATATAGAGGAGGTTTGAATGCAGCTCTGTTCAGTTATAGTAGGGAACAACTAGAAGAAAGAAGTAACTTTCAAGAGAAGATATAATTAGACCTGACTGGAAAATGGGAGTCCCACTTCAAAGTAAATTTCTTCCTGAATTTCTTTTCATTCATTCACTCCTTTGCAGAGACCACCATTATGAGCAAAATCTCACATTTCAAGCTTCTTCCAAGAGAAATTTGCTACTTCAATGCATTCTAAATCGAAAAAGTTCCAATGGTGGCTTGAAATTCCATTTACCTGAAATTTATATTTTTCTATTTTATGCAGATGTTAAAGATGTATTAAAGACCCAGTTTTGTAAATGAAATCTTTTGATTTGATTTTTTTTTCTTTCATTTTTAGATTTGTGGTGATTTTTAAGATCAAAACTCTGAAAATTCTTAAATTTATAAAAACTTTATCCTAACAATAGGTTAGGATAGTTTAGATGGGTGATGACTCTCTCTTGAACAGTGCAGTTTTCCTGAGAGTTGTATTTACCCCCAACACACCATTTTTACTCTTGATGCAATCCTAATTTTTTGGAAGATATTTTCAACAGCATGTTCATACTGTATATTGATCCAGAGAAATGATCAGTTAGATGTATTGCTTTCTATTTATGCACATATGTAACCTCTTTTAATATAATTGCAAATTTAATATTAACAGCATTTTTACCTTAGGGAGTCAACAGCATCATGTAAACAAATTTACATCTTAGAAACTAATAATGTGTTTAATAGAAATAATCAGTCTTTTTTAACACTAGCTATAACCTGCAGTTTAGAATTCAGAACAATAATCTGTTCTTGTTTTGTAAGACAGTTCTTTATTGTTTAGAAACCTTTGCTGGAATTATTTCTATTTTCACAAGGACTACTGAGACAAAGGGAAAGGAAAATGAAAAGAAGAGAAAAAGAAGAGAAGAGAAGAGAAGAGAAGAGAAGAGAAGAGAAGAGAAGAGAAGAGAAGAGAAGAGAAGAGAAGAGAAGAGAAGAGAAGAGAAGAGAAGAGAAGAGAAGAGAAGAGAAGAGAAGAGAAGAGAAGAGAAGAGAAGAGAAGAGAAGAGAAGAGAAGAGAAGAGAAGAGAAGAAGGAACTGTACAGGCGCAAATGATAACACAACACCCAAAGTCATGAAGAATAAAGCCTGTGGCATCTGTTTTAGACTTGCCCATCCACATGGAACTTTCCAAAGGAATTCTGTTCGTGTTCCTTTTCTGTGTAAAGTTCAGTTGAATGATAATTTAGTCATTGGCAAACTCCATTTGTTTGCAATTCAGTATCTTAGGTTCATGCCATATTAGCTGGTTTCCCTCTGATTTTTCTATTGCAAAAAAATCATGGCTTTTCCATCTGAATAGAGGCAGGAAGATTTAGGGACGTTTGTTTTCACAATGGAGGCATGGGGTGTTGGTTTGTTTGCTTTTCATGTGTATAAGGTTTTATTATTTGAGCTGTGGTTATCCAAACAAAACTTGGGCATTCATATCTGGCTATACGCAATACTCCTAAGCAGTGGGTGTGGAGGGTAGTTAACAGTGAGGCATCCCTGCATGGCAAGCCTTGAAATATTTTCCTTCAATGCACACCAATCATTTATTCTCACCCTCTTCCAGCTGAGATCAGGATAGTTAGCATGAAGTGAAATCAGAAGGTCAACTTCTGTTAGTCATATGCCTGGAAGCATGTCTCTCATCACAAACACTGCAGGATATTTTCTTAATCTTTAGCAATTAGTCATCAGATAATATACGGGTAATTTGTATAGTGTCTATAACACTGTGACCCTTTTCTCAAAGAAAAAAAAGCTCACATACTGTCAGCTCTGGCTTCCTTAGCCTGTAGGAATCTGGCTAGTTTCCATGACAAACACAGAAGAACAGAGGGACTATGCAAGACTTCAGTTTTTTGTAACATGGGGGTAAATTTATTTCATCCTCCCTCTAGTATGCTCCACTCAGAACACATGCATTGTTTGGCTAATGTTGTCTGCCTTTACGTTTTTTCCAGGCCCTAGAAAATACCATGCTGCAGGCTTTAACTATTCTTACTGCATGGTCAGTGAAGTGTTCTTTTAACCTCTTTTTACAGATGAACATTAGAGTTTAGAGATTTTAATGAAAAAATGACCAAATGTATCAACCTTTTTGGGTTACCAACTGACATTTACATATCTACTTTTTCAGCAAACGTAGCCTTTTTGCAGTATGATTTCTGTTCAGAGAACTATTCCAACCACCTCTAGATGCAGCTGAGGGTACACCACCAACATAGACCCAGAATGTCAGACTAGGTGCCTGGAAAAGAAAACCCTTTTTTGTAATAGCAAACTTTAATTGGTTAAAAAATGTTATCAATACCTGTGGTGCTGCATTTCTTCCCCTCCCCTGGCCCACTCTATGATACCAGGAATCCCCATTAGGCCTTACCCTCTGTGTAATAAGTTGTGAGGTTAAGCATTCCTTGATTGTACTGGCCACTCTGGCACAGCTGAGGTAGAAATTGAACTAGGTCTACCAGAAACATCCTTTATCTGAACCATGACAACACTTGACAGCCTTGAACATCCCTTAAGAAGCCTGGGAACACTCTTTATTATGACTCCAAGTGGTACAATACCATCGTCAATGGAATTCTTTTAAAAAAACCATTAATTACCAACTCAGATTGCACCCAGGGTGGAAAAATACGGATGATGAAAGCCAATCATCTCTGAACCTATAAACCACAATCCTAAGTGAGGCCCTTTGAGCTCTCTTGGGCTGCAGTGGGCTGCAAACGGCATCTCCCTCTGAGTGGGACACTGCTCAGAGCCTGCAAACTCCCAGGTCTGCAGTACTAGGGGGGCTCTCACTAAATGCTGAGGACGGGGCCTGGGATGATTTTCCTCCTTCTCAAGGCTCAACCCTTCACCCATTGAGACACACAAAGGCATGCAACATGAGTATTTCACTGAACTCAAGGAGGACTTTTAACAGATAACCTTTGTATGTATATCTAAATACATCTATTCCTTTGTGTCTGTGTGCGTGTGTGTGCATATTGATTTAGCAACCTCATGAAAAGTATAGTATATTATTTCAAATCCATAATTAAATCACTTTTATAATTTAAGTAGATCCTATTTGATTTACTTTCTAAATGATAAATTAGTTAATTATTAAGTGCTGCTAAAATCCTTTGGTCAACCCTAAATTGTGAATATTCCTTATATTCTCTAGATACAAACCGTTGTCCAAGTCTGAGACTAAGATTGGATCTAGCTGCACCTAAACTCTATTGAGAGCTTAGAAGGAAAAGTGTCTACTCTGAACCTCATGACTTAAGGAGAGGGTCTCCCTCACCCTTTTACACTGTTAGTCTCTGTGTAAATCATTCCAACAGAATTTGATTCTTCTTTGTGTGATTTATCTATGTAATAAGTAATAGAGTGAACCTTGCCAACAAACTTTGTGAAGTCACACTCCCACAAATTCCTATTAAAACTATTTCACTCATACCTTTAGTGGTGATTCTTTAAGCGACTAATGCTTAACCGGTCACTTGTGACAGTAACCCACGAAAAATTTGCTCCACTTAGGAATAGAAACCAGCTCTTTAGATTGTAATCTCTCCTTCTACTCTTCTTTCTTTCATTCACTATATGTCTTTTAACCTCTGAATGAATGAAACCAGGATTTTGTAAATAGGCTTGTCTGATCACCGTAGATCATCTACGGAGCAGATGTAGCCTGTAAACCAAGCAGTGCTAGGGGAGGGCAAAAGAAAGGTGAGAAATTACTATCTCATAATGCAAACACCCAATGGGTCTGAAAAGAGCACTCAGTTACACATCCAAGTTTAAAAGAGTTCTCAAATCCTCACGCGTGAGCTGTGTGTCGGTGAAATCTTCCTGGATGAGATGTAACATAACCGTCCTTACACCTTTTTCATCACAGACTGTGCCAAACTGAATTATTTGGATTTGTTCAGGGGCTAATGTTGTATGCACAGACTATAGCAACAGATAAGCAGATACGTGGCCACCCATTAAGATGATTAGGACAGCCATACTCACGTGGGTGTCTAAGTTGGTTGCACAAGAAATCTTAAATATTGCACAGGTTTACTGTGGAGAGCTTGGTGTTTTTCTGAATTGACAAAAATATATATTGTGTGTACACACACTTATTCATTTTATTACTGCTGATCAAATGGCAACACTTATGAGAAGCAAAGCAAATCAAATGTAATTTGGGAACTCATCTATTTCTACTCCACTTGAACCAAATCAGCCTGTTGAGAATTGCAGTGATCGTATGGATAATTAGCATTGTGATTGTTGTATTTGTTTCTTTATGAGGCTTTAATGTGTTATTTGTTTTCCCCCTCTTCTTCTTTCCCTCTTGATATTTTAATATGAATTATTGAATCAAAAATACTTTAGTGAATCTGTGAGAGTAAATGAATTGTAAACTATCCACCCACTTTGTCCCTTTGTCTGTATTATTAGCTATGACTGTATTCATTAATACATATTGTTTGTCTGTGAAGGAGAATGGCTGATGTGGCAGTAGCATCTCTAGACACTGAAAAGCTTTTAGTGCAGTATAGAAAGTGGATCCAGCCCCAGAGGAGCTTCTAGCATAAGGTATAAAGCCCAGGCATATCAATTAATTGTGTATGTCACACAAGATTCTAACCAGCAACATTTTTATTTTTCTTTCAGAGCTTCTGGTCTCTAACATCATTTCAGTCGGGAAGAACTTGAATGGTTTATCCTCTCAGCTAACCACAAAAGAACTAGTTCACCATATGAAAAGTCTTCATTTATCCCAAATATATTGCCATATTTGAGAAGTTGTTAAGTGATTTTTCTCAATATTTTTGCGAACAAAGTTTAATTTTAGGATGATATTGTGCAAGTGTAAAATTTTCAGGAAAGTGTGAGAATATGAAAACAGATACTTCTGGTGCAATTTGTTTCCAAGAGAGCCAAAGGACTCTGATTTTGCACTCTGAAACCCACATAATCTTCACTGCTTGTGTTCTGGAATACAGTTGAAGCAAAGGGATGTTTACGAGGTCAAGTTTTTGGGTTTTTTTCATGCTGAATTAGCTCATCTGGCTACTATTATTTCAGTTGAGGAAAGGTTCTGAATTTGAGCTCAATTACAAAACTGAATACAAGTTCCATTTCCCAGGTCTCCAGCACACTGTCTATTTAAATCTATCTGTAGAAAGACAGGAAAAAATGATCATCTCTTGACTGTAGGAATGTTCTTACATCTTATCAATTGAGGTAAGATTTGGGAGTAAGTTCATATGCTGTTAGGGTCAGTGATGCTCCTTTTCAGACAAAAACCTACCAAGAAGGAATAGACTGCAGAGTCTTCTGGTTCTGGCCAGTTTTGAACGCTTGGGTGTTTCAAATTTAAGTACTGAAATGCTTGTTCTTTGCTGAAAATTTGACACAACAGTTTTAAAAACTGTAAAAGCGCCTGAAGAATTTTTGCCCACTCCCACAAACATAAGTAAATTATGCAGATTTCAGTTACTGTGTTCTATCTGGACAAAACTGTGAGCTGACAGGAAAACATATAAGCATCACATTAATCTTTTTTGTTCCCCCTCTCCCCAGTCTTTTGAGGTTAATGACATTACATTTCATTATGATTCTTGAAATACTGAAAGAAGCCTGGAAGAAGCAAGCACCTTATAGTACAGGGTGTTTATGTCCCTTCAGTACCAATGCTTACAAACTTACTTTTGGTGGATACTATAAAAATATCAAAACAAAGATTTTCTGTTGCATACTTTAAAAAAAAAAGAGGGGGGATTTGAATTTATGGCAATAAAAACAATACAAAGGTAACAACATGAAGAAAAAAACCCCACATTTTTCATATGTTCACGTTGTATTTTAAAGATCTAGCCATTCTGTTGCACAATTAACTTCTGGCTGTACCAAGACCCCCAGTAGTTCCACATGGCACCAGCAGCAGTAATAAAGCTGCATGGCTTTGTTCAGAAGATGTGATGCTCCTTTCCAGGATCATACAGAAGAAAACAGAACTGACCAAATTCATAAATGATAAAATTCACACACACAAAACAAAGCTAAACCCCAACAACTAATAAAACGAACGACTGTTTGTCAAAGGCAAAGCAAGATAGAGAGGTTGATTGAAGAATTATAAATATAACCCAAGACTCCTAATGCAGAGCTTGTATGCTAAAAGAGACAAAGGAGTCTGTAGGGATTTGGCAGTCTATCTCTGTAGGAGCTGTTTGTATCTTACAATCAAGGCAAGCAATGTAAAAACCTGAGAAGAACTCAGCGGGTTAGAGCTGTGCTAGTCAGCCTTGCCAAGCCTCAAGCATGCCCCGTTCAGCTCATTTTCACTTCTACAGATAAGCTCCGATGCTTCCAGTCACTACTCCAAATGTTCCTTCCCCCCCCCTCCCCCCCGATCACAGAAATAGTACTACTCACAAGAGTCCAGTTAAATAAACAAATAGCTCACAGCATTGATGTAAAGGATTGAAGCTGGGTTAATTAGCATTGATAATATACAGCTGTGGGCTGGCTTCAGGGGTGGTGGGTTGGTTGATGTGGCTCTGTTAAGAGTTTGGGCAGCCAAGGAAGAGAGAGGAGTTGAGGAAGCAGAGAGAAGGGAATGAGTGCCTTGGGTGAGGAGAGACTGGGAGAAGGCAGCAGAGGGACTGTATGAAGAGTAAGCTGGTATGAGGTGGTGAGAGACCTTGCTGCAGCTTGATAGTCTGGAGAGTGCTGTGACAATTGGTGCCCCATGTGAGCCCCTTCAGATTATGAGACTGGGTGTAATGAGTGGTGACAGTGGTGATGGCTGTGCTGGGGGAAGTTTGAAGTTTTGAGTGGTGATGGCAGTGCCCAACGTAGCGGGGACAGGTGGGGATAGCCAGCGATCCAGATCACGTTGAGATAGGTGGGAAGAGCCTGGGGATCTGGATCAGGCACCATTAAAGGTGAGATGTTGGGATCAAAGAGGAGGAAGCCTGACTGCCGTGGAGTTAAGGGACTGAGGGTAACGGGTGATAGTGGTGGAGTACCCAGCCAGACGTGGCAGCAGCCTGCAGCGGCGGCAGGTCCAGAGTGGGTCCAGCCAGACAGTGGTGATGGCTGTGCTGGGGGAAGGTGCGGGAGCAGCGTGGTGCCGTGCGTGGCTCCTGCCATTGCTGCTGCTGCTCGGCCTGGTGGTATTCTTGCTGGTGTTTATGTGCTCATTGAAGGTGTCTCCAGCTGAAGAAGAAATGGGCGACCACAAGGATGTTAAGAAGTTTTTCAGGACACAGAATGATGTGTTAGTGCTGTATTCTAGACCTGCTGCTGCTGAAAGCTCACTCAGGTTACTGTCTGGTGTGTCCCAAGAGGTGAAAGGACAAGGTGCTGTTAGTTCATCAGAACCCCCTTCTGCAGAAAACAAAATCCTAGATGTCAAGAAAGCAGATGAAAAGAAAGGTGATCAGCTCACAGAAGCTAAAAAGCCCAAGATAAAATGGAAGAAGGGATATGTGTATGAGCTCAGGGACAAATTGTCTGGACTGTATGAAAAGTTTATTTGTGAAAAAGTTGTGATGATTGTTAAGTACGTAAGGCATGAAATGTAAAGAAAAATAAAAGAGTTCAGAGACAAGTTGTCCAGACCTTATGAAAAGATTATTTGTAAAAAGGTTGTGATGATTGTTAAAAACATAAGGTATGAAATGTTAAATAGGAAAAGAAAAAAAGGGGGAATTACAGAGGACTGTATGAAAAGTTTGTTTTTAAAGAGTTTGTGATGATTGGTGAAAACATAAGGTATGAAATCTTAAAAAGAAAAAAAAAAGGGTAATTGTAGAGGATTGAAGTTGGGTTAATTATCATTGATAATATACACCTGTGGGTTGGCTGATGTAGACAAGGTGCAGCTGTGGCTAGTTCTGTGAAGACGTTGGGTAGCCAAGGAAGAGAGAGCAGCTGAGGAGGAGGAGGAAGCAGAGAGAAGAGAGAGCATGGCCTGGGTGAGGAGAGACCAGGAGAAGGCAGCAGAGGGACTGGCGTGAAGAGTAAGCTGGTATGAGGTAAGACCTTGTTGCAGCTGATAGTTTGGAGAGTGCTGCAACAATTGGTGCCCCATGTGAGCCCCCTCAGATTATGAGACAATTGTAGTGAGCGGCGACACACTGAAGCCTAAAAGAGTTTTCATTGTGGATGCTGCTACAGGGTCCCGTAACACCTGATGTATAATAACAGTTTTGTAATGGTTTAAGAGCTATTCTCTGTTCTGCTCTTGACTCTGCAGATTATTCTGGTTCCTCACTAACTGCAGCTCCACACCACGTGTAGTCTTAATGGTGGTCATTCTTGGCTGAAAACATAAATGTGCCCCTCATTGCAAGGCTTTTCCCTCTGTGTTTCTTCCCTGTTTGCACCACTGCTGTCTTTTTTTTCTGACTAGAGGCCACTTTCCTTGTGGCCTTTAAATGTAGTGGGTCTGACTGCAATAAGAAAACTTGATTGCATAAGTATATCGAAAGAGCTAATCACTGCCTTGGCACAAAAGCCTATTGACCTATCAATCGGGAATGATAGGATGGCATTTTCTGTAGCCATGCAATTTCATTGCCGTGTTCCTTAATAGCTAGCTATGCAGTATCATAAAAATTCAGTCCAATGAATTTCAGTGAAATGCATTATAATAGGGCAAATAATCAGATGAACTCTAAGTACATACTAAGTAGTATTTATTTGATTTTTTACAGCAAGAGAACAGGAAAAAAAGACTTACAGAAGCCAGAAAAATGTAAAGGAGATTTTCATGTCTCATCAGTTACATAGAGATAAAATGTAAATTCTCCTTCATATAGAAAAAATCTGAAGATAACAGATATCATTTTGTCACTCCATCCTACCTGCAGTAATTATTCTTAGAATGTTTTTTGACCATCATGTCTTAGTTTATGCCAAAAAATTCAAAGATGCAGATAGAATTGCTGTTTATGTTACACTCAAAATATTACAAAGCCCTCTTGTAGTTCTCACTCCCACAACTACGGAAAGCTTTGATCCTGCAAGCTTTTGCTCATGTAAGTGCACAGAGCACCTTTATCATGACCAAATATTAGACTAAGATCTCTAAGACAGAAAGCAGGAGTCTCTTCAGTTTGACTAATGTAATAAATGTGCAGACTCACAGAAGGAGAGCTAAAACAACGTCAAAAACCTCCAGCACCTACTGTCTGCTGCCTTGTGGAATGCACTGGCCGGTTGAGTGAGGATGAACCAACTCAAAATGTTTAGGAGATTAAGATATCTCCTATGTGCTCTGTCATCTGTGGATTCACAGTCATCAGGTTTCCCTTGGAGACAGGAATATAAACTAGTCCTTCCTTACAGATCATATTTGGAAGACAAGAAGGTAGCCATTTCTCCTAAACTGGTAGTCAGGCACAACACCTAGCATGCATGTCTAATGCGTGTCCATTAGCTAGGTTATTCTGTAAGACTTGCTGCCCTAGCCAGCCCCTACATGTTAGGGTTTTTTTTTTGTTTGTTTGGGAAGAAGTAAATATTCTATGAGAGACAGAAAATAGAGTAATCCAGGAAATACTGGATATTTGTAGTTTTATGTTAAGAAGTTATTGAGCCTGAACTGACCTTTAGATCACTTCTTTCCTGTATGCTTTAAGTAAAAGGGTATGGAATTTTCTACACTGCCACATTTTCTCTCTCCTAGATGTCAATGTTTACTGCTTATCCCAGGCAATGTTTTCATTTGGAAGGAATGAGTGGTCCAAATATCAGAATACTGATTAAAGCATTTAACTGGCTGATAGTAGGTACAAACACAAATACCTCAGGTGGAACTAAGAACTGGCTTTCCAGTGTCTCAGGTGAATTCCCAGTCTCTAGGACACTCGATGATGGATATGAGAAACTCTCTGCTTGTGGTTCCCCACACTTCAATCAAGAAGATATACCATGATGCCAAGTGGTTTGCACCCTCCAGGTACAAAAACTGAAGAAACATCTACTATATGAATGCCCAGATAATAAAAACTAAATTTCTTTGGTGTAAGATGGTGTTAGACATCTCAGGGAA
Organism: Falco punctatus; assembly: GCF_963210335.1. Taxonomy (NCBI): domain Eukaryota; kingdom Metazoa; phylum Chordata; class Aves; order Falconiformes; family Falconidae; genus Falco; species Falco punctatus. Next base: position 6,665,309 of record NC_137581.1, read on the forward strand.
TGCCCAAACCAGAACTGTAAATAACCAAGGAGAATGACTGTTAAAGACACATCTCCCTGGAGATACTACCGGATTTCAATTTAGAATATGGGAGAGGGAGAGAACCAAAATTTTGGTTTTGTCATCCATAGGTACAGGTAGGAAAGATGTTTAATCTTGTGGAGCTAGCAAACTTCAGTTATGTAGCCAATAGCAGAGTCTGAGCACCAGGGTGGAAGCTGGGTAAGATAACAGGTTTGGCATGGGTCAGCCGAGTAAAGTTCTGAGGTCTGTGACTATGAATCAGAGATGCTTGACTGATGTTTCCTTTCTTAGCTATATAAAAAACTATATATGAAACTGCCTGACTCCATGGCCATATGAGGAGTTCCAATAATTTTCATGTAGCTGCTCGCAGCAGTAGGAATGAAAGCCTTGAACTGATTTTCCAACCCATTCCCTATCTTCCCAAAACCAACTTGAATTAAAATAGCAAAAAGCTGGACACCTGTTCACCTTGAAATGTAGATCACCGCTATCAAATTTAATGGGAAAATTCTTATTGATTTCAATAATTCACTTGGGACTTCAAGGTTCTTTGAGCAGTTCTACCTCTAATATAACGGTAACTTCAAAAGAGTTTTAATCGTGATTATTATTTTTTGAGAGAAAACCACAAAAGCCTGCATGAACTACAAGATAAAGTTTCTTGGAGCAGTATTATCTTGTGGATATTATCATTGATTTGAATCAGACAGCAAAAGATTTATATTTCCCTATCACTGGTATGTCCCATTCACTTGAAAAGGAAAAAGTTGGGTTTACTGAAAAAAAAAATAAAAAGAAGAAAGAATTGCTGGCATTAATTGTCACAGTTTTGATGCTGGGCTTATTATATCACAGATTCCTTAATAATTTGAATTAGAGGAGGGACAGCAGTAAGTATGCCTTCTAACTCTGAAGACAAATAATAATGTGCTTCCTTTTAGCTCTATTAATATGAATAAGCATTTAAAGGATTACTAAAGTGTCTTTTTGAAATCATTACCCTGATTAGCATACCATTAGTTCACACACAACTTAACAAATAAAATAAGCATAAATGCTGGGCCAAAAGAAAAGCCTATGTTTCTGCATAACAATGAACGAAATAATCATCAGCTGCAGCAGTTAGGTTTACTTGCTAAATGCATAGATTAAAAAAAAAAACAACATGACCTTAGTTACTTTGTCTGCAATAGTCTTGTAGACTTTTGTCATGCAAAAAATTTCATTCAGAAAATCCTTGTGAAGATTAGAAATGAAATTTTATAGTGTTAAGCCTGTAGACTTCTTTGGGTGAAAAATCTTGGATGTTGTGATAGCCTTTTTGTTACATGAGGTGGACAATACTTAGTGTAATGAGGCAGTGGTCTCTGGCTGAAAGCTACATGTGCTGTTATAATAGAGGGCAAACATTGTTTGTTTTGCGTAAAACCAAGTATCAGTATTAAAATGTGTGCTAGAAAGATGGTGAAATGAATGGTTGTGTGGCTGTGGAGATAAAACTAATATCAACAAAATGTAGCCCAGTTACTTTCCCTTCTTCATAAAACTGAAAATCGCCCATGTGATTTGTTTACTATCTTTCCCAGAACTAAATGGCTGATTTTCAGTAATGTATGATTTATTGTGCATTTAAATAGACAAACTCTATGAACCACTAGAGATTAGTTCAGGGTCTGTTGAACAGAGCGTAGCTGTTAAACAATGTTTTGAATAGAACTTGGATTTATTTCTCTGAAATACACCTTTTGCTCCTGCTGAAATTTGAAGCCTGTTTTTCTCCTCCTGACTAACTAATTATCCTTTTCTAATTTTGTCAGCAAATCAACTTAATAATAGGCTCCTCTGTTTGCCAAACCAAGGACGTGGTTCAGCAAAGTCTCTTAAATGGTGCTCAACTTGGAACATGTGAATAATAATAAGGATTTTAGGCATTGTTTTATAAGAAAATTAATTTGGTAGGTAAGAAAGAGAGCATGAAAGCAGAAAAGGTTGAATTTTATCTCTCAGAGGAAATAAACAACATGTGCCTAATATACAAAAGGGGTCAGTCTCATGTTTTCTTTTGATGAAACTGGAGGAAGTAACAACAAGAGAGACAGTCAAATAATTCCTTTGTACTGTTTTTGCTGAATTGTGAAAGTATTGATGTGCTAACATGCTAAGCTTGTTCTTAGGACCTTTGCTTCCAGTTATTGTCATCTATTTCACAGAACCGCGTGGGTTCAGAGAGATCCCCCAAGGTCATCTAGTCCAAATTCATGCTCAAAATAAGTCCTTTTGGGGTTACTCAGGACCTTGTCCACTTATGCCATTGCCTTTAGTCGTATGAGCTAATATTTTGGGGTCTGAAGGGTGGGATTCACTTAATCTCATATGCATGTGAGCTGGTTAATGGGGATCTGTAATCAGTACAGAAGTCTAATAACACCATTTTTTTATTCTTCTTATTTTAAGAAAAAAATCTGCAGTTCATCAGATGAATCATGCTCTGGATTTGCCTTCTTTTCACTGACCATAAAGCCATCCCAGGTTACTGGTTCAGATGGAGTGGCTATACTGTAAAAATCTGATGTCAGGTAGGATGCATCTCATGCAAATAGGAGTAAATAAAATAAGTATCTCTAGTTTTTTCCAGGAATGCAAAGGTATACTTTTTTAAAAACAATCACCTTGCTGAAATTGACATCAATTACTAAATTTGGAATAAACTTTTATCACTGATGCACTAACAAGAGTCATGGTAAAACTCAAACTTACTCTAGCTGCTTTAAAGAACATAAAGCTAACAAGGATATTGTGTCATCTCTAGGGCAACAATCAACTTTGATACTGAATTAATCTCAGAAATTAATATAAAATAATCATGGAAGAGTTCCAATCATGTTTGACCACCTAGTTGCTGCAGGTTTCACCTTTGTTACCTGTTTCTCACTGCCATGACTGGTGCAGTTTGCTCAGAAATTCGACACCTGGGTTTCCATCCCTTACCTTAGGCAATAACATTGGAAATAATTTATTTTGAGCAAAGGTCTTCTCTCTTTTCTTCCAGCTACAGCCCTCATATAAAAATCTCTTCTTTGCTTATAGTTCATAAATGTCAAAATAATATCTGGTAAAGTGATGGTAAAAATAATGGTAAATATACTTCTGAGGGCTGATACATCTTCCTTCACGGTTAATGATGAAACTCCTATTGACCTCCATCATCAAAATTAGTTTAGTCATAAATTAGCCTTTTAATTACTCCTCATTATTCAGTCATTTCAGCCCCTTAATCATGAATTGTTTCATCCCCTTCCATGAACAGCTGCCGACTTGATTAAGGTTTTTTTTCTTGTTTGTTTCCCTCACTGGTTATTGACAGAAACAGTCTATATGCAGTATTTCCTATCAAAGCACTACCCAGATAAACCCAAAGACACCTGATCAAGGATGTGGCACTTCTGTATACACAGCTCTCAGTCATGTTTTCTGTAGTGTCACACTACAAGCTCCTGCTCAATCTAATTTGCTGCTGATGCTTTTTGGTCTCCCTTGGCAGTACTGTGGCATCTAGATTTCTTTTTGCCTCTCGTGTACCTTAGGGGTTTTTTTGACAGACCTATTATTATCTGTTTTTCCAAACTAAAGACACAGTTTAAGAGACAGCTAAGGAGTTACACACGTGAGCACAGATCTCACCTCTCAGCATGAACTCCAAGCAGATGCCACCACACTATTCACGTATGATGATTAAAGTTTAATAAAATTTCTCATGATTCAGTCTTTCTGGCTACTTTTAGGGCTGGGCTAAATTGTATTTAGGATTCTGTCATGTGTTTTCAAGGCAGGCAAATGCCTGATTTATTATTCTTATTCACTTATTTGTTGCAATGGTGTTACCACATTGTCTGCCCAGGGTTCAGATGATTTAAGTTAGCAATACGAGCCAGAATTATATGTGGAGGCTTAGAAGCCTGCTTAAGCTCTTTTTCTCCTCACTGGCACGCGTTCTGTTTTTCATGGTCTGACAGTGTTTTTTAATTCATTTCACATTTTACTTATTAGCTTGTTGGAAAAGAAGTTAATCCTAATTTACTGGAATTTCCCTCCATTCATTTTGCATAGGTGGTCCACTGTCCCTCCTGTCCCATTATTCAAAATGTTGATGAACATGTCCTTATAACAGTAAAAATGGGACTGTTATCATGTTAAGAACATTTATCCCAAACATTAAGACTCGCGTCTCCCTGAAATGGCAGTGCCTTATCCATAAACAGTGAACCTACACAACAGGTTAATGCAGCAAGTTGAGAATATCATACTCAATTGAAACCACAGGTGAAATTTAGATCAGCAAAATGTAATAATCTGAACTGAAGCTCTTCCAGGACACCTGGGTTATCTCCTGCTCTTATAGAGGCCGGCATGGGATCATTAGTGACCACATGTAGCCAAACTTCATTTTCCATCTCATCTGAAAGATCTCATCTCCAGCAGTACAACAGCCAACACACATGCTGGGTCACAAATTGAGACACAGTCTATTAAGGGAAATGTTGACAGTACCTCTCATAGCACCTTGCTGTTTGTTAGGTGCCTCTTCCAGCATGACCCTGATTATGTGGCTGCAGGTAAATAATTTATGTTCTGTATTGGATTTCTGGGCCTGTGCCTGCAGCAACTTCTGGCTGTTCTTTTAATATAGCACCTCTTCCTTAAATCCATTCCCTCTGTGAGCTCCTGCATCCAAGGAAAATAGGAATGTGATCATTTCAAAGGACCTTAAACAAACTCCTGCTGTGTAAAGACGTTGTATAAATTATTCCACAGTCATAAAAATAGGCCAAAATTGTCTGGCCTTGCTAGAACATAAGCACTCATTTCAAAGCTGTCTTTAATCAACATATAAACTACATTCCCACTCTTCCAGTAGGTTCCACATCCACTGGCAATCAAGTAATTAAACACAAAATTAAGTTGAGATTTTTTTCAATCATCATAACCTTGTGAATTCCTGATTTCAGCCTATGGCTGTACTAGTTATCCAGTTACTTGACAAGTCATATGTTCCACAGTGTGGTATTTAATTAGAGCTATTCAAGCTATTAAGTTTTTGCACTGGTAGAGAAAGAGCAAGATTTAAAAAAAAAAAAGAAAAAAAAGTCCATGCAATCCTCAAGGCAGGTTGAAAGGATTGAATGAAGCACATATTTTTCCTTAACACACTCCTGTGCTCCTGTGAATTCAATGCAGTTGTCAAACAATGTCACTTTGACACACGGTAGCACCAGATAAGCAGATTACAATGAAAAACAATAAAAAACGAATTGAGCTGGGTCGTTCTTGACCCACTTTGTCATTCACCCTGGGGATCTTTTAAAGGTATCTGATGACAGTGCAGCCAGAGGGCAATGTCCTTTAATAACTTAGTATCTGCATCAAATAAAAGTCAGCTCTGCTTTCCTTCCATTCCAGTATTTTCCATGCATACCTCATGTCTGCCGTATATTTGTCCTTCCCTGCCCCTTATCTTTTGTTAGCCTTAAAGAAAAAGAAAGCTATAGATGTGAAAGTGCAAAAAATTTCCTTATCACTGGGAAAATGCAAGAGGGTTTCATTTGCATCAATAACTGGGTAGCAGTCTTCAGGTTATTGGACAAAATTCAAGATACCTTTGCTAACTCTGGACTTGATCAGGAGTGGTATTCTTCTCTCAGCAGTACAAAGAATTGCTGTCTTGTTGCGTCTATAACCAAGGTGATATTTTTGCATTCTTTTGTTCAGAAGTGAACTTGGCTCTTTTCAGGGTGTCAGTCTAAATCTCCTTCCCAAACATGATTTTTTTCAAGTAGTTTTGCCTGGGGCCCACACCTCCCACACATAACCCGTATGAAACCCAGCGTCCAGCTATCTGCACAAACGCCCACTCTGCTCCTACCTTCAGCCACCTATGTGAAAGTCATCTTTATATCTGAGATTTTTGCCTAGTCGAGCACCTAATTCTCCATCCGTAAAGGCACATGCCCAGAAAACCAGAGCTATTTATCCAAACAGCACTGAGGCTGAGTCTCTGAGGTAATGCCTTTACTACAGTCGTTTCCTCTGTCCCACGTCTGAGTGTCTCAGAACTGCCTGGTTTAACCTCAGGTTGAAATTGCCTCAAGTAATTTGGGATTATCCTTGGATTTCCAGTATAGTCAACAGTTCATATAAAAGGCTAAACTTACAAAGCTCTGAATGATCTAGGATCACAGGACTGAAAGAAAAGATATAAAATAATAATAATAAAAAAAGAGCATGTACTGTATTCCCCAGACAACACTGAATTGTTCTCTCCAGTCTATGATCTAAAGGCTTTCTTTTTCTAGTTTGAACTGGTTAAATCAACAGTGCTCTCCCCCCCGCCACTCTATTACATTTCATTAATGAAAAATGAGAATCTTTTTTTTTTTTGCATTCTCCCTGCCACCAGTGTTTCCTCCTTTCTCCATCACATAACCTTCATTGCAACTCTTCTTGCCACTTCAACATTCTTCCTTATAGGTGGCCTGTAAGATACACCAGTATTCCACCACTTCTTCTCTTGTTTCTAAACATCTTTTATTCCATTCATATAGGTGCTTACAGTTGATTCTGTATCCATTGTCTCAGCTTTTTGTGACAAGAGGTTGTTGACCATGACTCCATCAACAGCACATAATATAGCCCTGTGGTGGGTTGACCTTGGTTGGAGGGCAAGTGCCCACCAAGCTGCTCTATCACTCCCCTCCTCAGAAGAACAAGGGGGGAGAAAATAAGATGACAAAAAGCTTGTGGGTCAAGACAAAGGCAGTTTAATGAAGCAATAGCAAAAAGTCACGTCCATGAAAGCGAAGGAAAACAAAAGATGTTATTCTCTTCTCCCCATCAGCAGGTGATGTTTGGCCACTTTCTGGGAAGCAGGGCTTCAGTACACATAGTAGTTGTGCTGGAAGACAAATGTCATCAATAACAAGTGCCCCACCTTCCTCCTTCTTTCTGTTAGCTCTTATATCTGAGCAGATGCCATATGGTATGGAATATGCCATTGGTCACTTTGGGTCAGCTGTCCTGGCTGGGTCCCCTCCAGGATCTTGCCCACCCCCAGGGCTGCTAGTGCAGGGGAGGGGAAGGTTGGAGAGGCAGCCTTGGTGCTGTGCCAGCACTGCTCAGCAGCAGCCAAAACACCAGTGCACCATCACCACCTTCCCAGCTACCAATACAAGCACAGCACTGTGAGGGCTGCTGTGGGGCTCAGCCAGACCCAATGCAATCCCCAGAGAGGCACTTAACCCCTGGCTATGTCACCAGAACATATATAAAACATAGATCTCAATCTCTTTCTTGATAATCATGTGGTTTAATAAGGAGTGGCTATCGCACCAAAGCCTTACTTCCTAGGTTTACAGAGAGGCATCTCCAATTTTTTGTAGATGCTACAGCTGACTGATAGTTTTGAAAAGAAAATATTGTTTGGAAAACATTTGAATTTCTCACTTCAATACTTTTGTAAGATTTTTTTTCTTTAATAGATTATGTTTGTTTGTTTCTTAATTATTTTTTCCAGACCCTTCTGGCAAGTACAGAGCTTATGTTTTGCTGGCAAGGAGCACTTCCAAGTCCCCACTGTTTCCTACCCAATTCTCCTGTGCATGTCATAAAGGCAGCTCTTTCATGCATCGCATACCTGGGAGATGCTTCAGGTGAGCCTTTTCTATTTAAAGATTTCTGAGAGAAAAAAACGTTGGATACACCAGGAGGGATTTAGTAGCCTCTGGAGAGCCTTAATAGCATTTTAATTTTTGTTGAAATTAGAATCCAATAAAACTTTTCAGGAGTTAGGTATTTGGTCAAGCCTCACAAATTTCTAATTTTCCCTTTCTTAGCTTATTTAATGAGAATATCTTTATGCATAACTAATGACTAACTTTTGGTTGGATTAATTTAACCATACAATGCAAACTGTAGGTTACTAGAGACTGAGTCTCCTTCATGGAGAGATGTCAGTCATACCAAGACACAACCACGCCTTGCATACAAAGTCTTTGCTCAACGTGCATCTTTACAAAAGGACAGCTTCGGACCTACATTAAATCCTCTCAGAGGCACTTATAAAAGTTCGTACTGGATAGGAAGGGGACTTCCAGAGGGTCCTTAACAGGCTTGAGGGGTGAGCCCATGCGAAGTTCATGAAGTTCAACAATGCCAAGTGCAAGGTCCTGCACTTAGGTTAAGGTTATCTCCAACATTAATATAGACTAGGGGATGAATGGGTCAAGAGCAGCCCTGTGGAGAAGGGCTTGAGAGTACTGGTGGATGGAAAATGGAACCAGCAGCATGCTCTTGCAGCTCAGCAAGTCAATTGTATCCTGGGCTGCATCAAAAGAAGCATGGGCAGAAGGTCAAGGGAGGTAGTTCTCCCCTTCTACTCTGTTCTTGTGAGACACCACCTGGAATACTGCGTCCATATTTGAGGTCCCTAGTACAAGAAAGACACAAACCTGTCAGAGCAGATCCAGAGGAAGCCACAAAAATGCTCAGAGGGCTCAAACACCTCTCCTATGAAGACAGGCTGAGAGAGTTGGGGTTGTTCAGCCTGGAGAAGGGAAGGCTCCAGGGAGACTTTACTGTATCCTTTCAAAACTTAAAGCAGTCTTATAAGAAAGATGGAGAGATATTTTACCAAGACCTGTAGTTTTAAACTGGAAGATGGTAGGTTTAGATTGGTCATAAGAAAGACATCGTTTATGGTGAGGGTAGTAACACACTGGCACAGGTTGTGGATTCCCCATCCCTGGAAGTGTTCAAGGTCATGTTGGATGGGACTTTGAGCAACCTGGTCTAGTAAAAGATGTCGCTGCCCATGGGAGGGAGGTTTGACTTGATGATCTTAAAAGTCCCTTCCAGCCCAAACCATTCTATGATTCAATGGCTACTCTTACTACCCTAACTAGTCTAAAAGCTTCTGCAGCTGATAAGATTTATGCATTCTCACATGCAGTCACCAAACACATGATATAATTTAGTTCTGCTGTATTATTTGGTTCTTCTCCTCAGAATTTCTCCATCCTGGTTCTAGTTACCAAATATATTTGTGCATTTGTGTTTCTTCAGCCGTTCCACTGCCTGCCCTAAAGACCTCAAATTATCTCTTTTACCACATCCTGTTATTTGCACTTAACATACTGTTACACAGTTTTGAATACAATTAAATTTTTATTCCTATTCATCCACAAGTAACACAATCATTTTCAGCCATCTTTTAAAGTGGGGTTGGGTTTTTTTTTCTTTTCTCTGCCACATGAACATCAGCCCTAGTATTTGCTCACCTGAAAAATATTAGTGCTTTATTAAAATTGTTGTAATTAAAAAAGGAAGTAATTTTATGTTTTGTAGTGCTTTAATTTCTTATCTCCTTTCTCTTACAAGTTGGTTTAGGAAAAAATAAAAAATAAATTAATGCATAAGCCTATTCACACACATTCAAAAAAGGAATTCAGGGAAGTTTAAAGTGAAATGAATCCCATGTGGCAGAATTATATTATAGTTGATCTAACAGATTCTAGTTTTCCTAGGAAGCTTTTATGTTTTATTATGCAAATCTAAAGGAACATGAATTGTTGACCAAATAGACTCTTTTGAAGCTGTTATCAAGTCAATGAGTACTTAGAAACTCTCAACCATGCACATGATTGACAAAGCAGACAATAAGAGCTTTTTTGGAACACTATTGTCTCTTGTGCCAAGGGATCTTAGTGTTCATACATGCATAAGTTATCTTTTTAATTTGCTCATAATTTCATATCCTGTCTTTCCTTAGAAATTTGTTTTTCTTTTCAATAATCTAATAACTCAATCCACTTTCATTTGTTTCTTGTAAACTGTCAACAGAGGAATGGTTTGATAAAACTCCATGTAAAGAAAAGCTCTCTCAGAAATAATGGCAGCTCACTTTTTTTCACAGCAAAATCAAGAAGTTTCAAAGTATGTACTCCAAGAGACCCAGAGACGATTAGATGATCAGAGTTAAAGTTCAACATCACAAATTATCCAAGTATGCACTCAAAGCATTCAGCATGTTAATTCAGAAGTGTCAAAAACATTACTTCTTTCTCATATAGCATCCTGAAAGGTTTATGTTCATCTGCTCTTTGCTGCAAAGAGTGCATCATGTAGTGATAAGAATAGGTCCTTGCCGTCAGGCTGTGACCGTGCAGCAAGGAGCTGTCTGCTGGCTCTCAGCTGCTTCACTCCGAGTCAGATGGAGAGAGGAAAGAGTGGAATCTTCTTCCTCTTCGTAAAGGCAAGAAAAGATTCCCAACTAGGGAAGGATCTCCAGAAGGCAAGATTTCAGAAGGTATAGTAAGGAGGAAGGTGATAATATGAACAGAGATAAGGAGGTCCTGCCAGAACTAGGCTTTGAATGAGTAAAAAGTAAAAGGTTCTTCCTAAAGTTGCAGAGGGAAACGTTAAGACTTTATTGCCAGAGTTTGAGCCCCAGAAAGCTGTTGGTTTGAGAACAAGACTGACGAGAAGAACCCACTTTTCATTGTTTGTGCTTGGGCACAAACTGAAATACAAGAAACTGTTTAAACATACGGAAAAAAAAAAATATTGTAACAGCGATTGACCATTGGAACAGTTTTTCCAGAAAGGCTGTGGGGTATCCATCCTTGGTGATAAACAAAGCCTGACGGCACAGGGGCCTGGGCAGCCTGCTCTAACTGAGCGTGCCTTGAGCATGGGTTTGGACTGGATGATCTCCAGAAGGGTCCTCCACCCACAACTATTCTGTGATTAGCACAGCAAACTGAGGCAAAATGTTTCCCCATGAATATTAACCTGTCCTTGTTCTATTTTCTCTATGTTAAGTATTTGTGGCTAATTCATGTTCCACCGGGAATTAGTTTCAGAGATTCACAGCCCCCATGGGAACAGCTATGCTAATTTGTGGATCTTTTACACTATTGTTTAGAATACTTCTGTTAGATTCTGCTTCAGGGTCTTGCAGATCTGTTTTAAAGACCTGCTGTCTCATTTTAAACATTTTTTGTACAGTGCAATCATATATTCTAGGACTGCAGCAGAAAACAGCGACAGATCCTTAAATGCATCAACACTGTCTGGCACCTTTAATTAGCTACCACAGGGAGCTAACAGCATTAACGTTATTCTAACTAATAAACTATGTTTTCCTACCTGAGCCTACGATGTCCATTTGCTAATGCCAGGACTGCTAATCTGTGATGGCCACCCTAGTGTTCTTTCAATATTTATTGTAATAAGGCTCTCCACTGAAGCCTGCTGTGATCGTTGACATGCGTTATAATGCCAGCTTAATTACTAAACTACTAAAATGTACATGCTTATATATGCTTACAGCTGTGAAGCGCTTCCTTTAGGTAACGGATAGCAACATAAACCAATTATTAATTGTACTACCAGGAGACAAGGAGGAGGAAATTTGAAGTTTTCCTTTCAGTCACTTTCTAGCATTGATGTAGTGATATTTTACACTATGAACTCCATTTTTGGAGCATATGAGACTTTTTTTTAAAGATAAATCAATGTTTCTCTTAGGAATTGCTGCTACAAGTCCCCTTCTTTCTTCTCCATTTCCACATTTTAGTGATAGATATATCAACTGGCAAATGCAGCTAGGAAAGTCAGATGTTAACTGTTGTTCATAGTATTATCATTAATATGTTAAAAACAAAACAAAGAGCACTTTACAGGTAATGACAAGCTATTCACACATGCCCAGGAGTTCAACTTTCATCAAGATAATCAACCAAAGACATGAAAAATGCTTACTCTTCTATTCAGCTCACATTTTTCTATCAGTATCATGCCATTAATGTGCTGTTGGGAGGTGCAGAGTGACAGATTGTTCCAATGAGGATGAGTACATCGACTTGTAGCTTAACCCTTATGTATATCTCTTTTGCCTCAGAAATGGACTCTTAAGCAACTTCTTATATAGATTTATGACTTTCAGCCTGAGAATGTATAGACAGTTATATGTAAAGAAGTGGAAAAACATGATCTTTGTCTGAAAAAAAAAAAAAGCTGAGGACTTAATCATATGATGTAAATGAAGACCTGGTGTGAAGCTATATTAAATGAGTAAACTCCTTAATGGATGCACTACAACTGTCAGCAACAAAGCCAAAAAATGCTGTATGTTCTTCAGCAACATATTACAATTCAGAGTGAGAAACAAAACCAGTTAAAGGCACTGAAAAGAGTTTTGCTGAATGCCTAATGCTGTGGATTTGACATAATTTTTTCCCTACATTTTGGCTTCAATAGTGAATTGTTCAGTTTCAATCTTTATTTTACATGTCCAGCAAATCAGTTGAAAAGAAGGGAAAAAACCTGTAAGGGATCTTGGAGGGAATTTATCTAAATCCTACTCCATATATTTTTGTTGGTTTATTTTGACACAATGACTATCATCTTTTCTTTTCAATTCAGAAAGTAAAAAATGTATACACAATTCATGAAATTTTCAGCTGAGTACCTAATAACTGTCAGTGATTTACTTGTTTACTAGATCCTATCAGATGCTTTCAACTTTGCCTGCTTTGACTTCCCCCCACACCTTCCCTTCCTAACATAACACAGAGTAATTTAGCTTATTTCATCTAATCATTTTCAGTCATTTACTCATGAGCAGTCCTTAATTGCAATTGGAGTAGCAGTCCCATAAAACTGTGAATGCTACAATTTATACACTTCTTTTATTGTAGTTACACTATCACTATTTGGAAACCCTTTCCTTTCGTGTTAGACAAATTTAAAAGTTTAAGTGCAGAATTAAGTACTGAATCTTAAACTGTATGAACTCAGCAAAGCCATGTTTGGTACAGTAACTACAAGAAATAGAAGAGCAGAGCAAACATAATTTTGGCCTTACATCCTTACAATTAAATTCCCATTTGGTTCACTGGAAATTCTGATGAATCACACTAATGCTTAAAAACCAGCAGCTAACATCCAACAGTTCAGTTATGTGTAGACAACTAAACCCAGAGGTTAAAAAAAAAAAACCACACAAAATTGCTTTCTTCACCTCTGAATGTTCAAATGCTGAAAAGCTTTAGTCAAGTCTGTTTCTTAATAAGACATTAATAAATCCAAACTCTGTCAAAACATTAAAAAATAAGATCTGTTTTCTTTCTTCCAAATACTTTCTTATTCTAAAAAAAAGAAACTGAACCTTAGGCTATCATTTCATTATGGGTTTTGTGAAAACAAATACATCTTGATTACTTTGAAACAACTTAAGTCCTGTGGTACTGCAATTTATACCTTCAGAGAGTACCATCTGGTGTTAAAAATCCAATATTGCAAAGACTGACACCACTTGCATCAGATAAAAAGGGTTTAAGATTCGTGAGGTTTTTTCTGATTAAACTTTTACCTTTTTTTCTGGGCTACTTATGATGACAACTTCCTTCTGTCTGTTGGAAGGAAATTTATTTCATGGAGAGAGTAATACATATGCACACACTGCTGGTGTAAGAGCCTGGAAGAGTCTGATTAAAACCAGGAAGAGATACATCAACATAACTCTATTTCTGAAATAGTCAAGAATATTTAGGGAGATGCTATTTCAAAATTTTTAAGGTTTAGGTTTGTGGGGGTTTTTAGTGATCCAACAGGAATAGTAATTTTTATTTGAAATTAAAGTTGTTACCACAGTTACACTTTGTTGAACTTACCATGGTTTTGCTGGTTTTTGTTTCATTTGAAACCAAATCTCACTCAACCTGTGACTTTGAAACACATACTGAATCTCAAGTTTCTTTTTGTCTTCTCTGTCTCTCATCATTTTCCCTCAAATCGCAATAGCACACCATGCAGCATGCATGTTATTTTACAGAAATGCTACCCAATCCATTGATTAGGAGCATCCCAAGCTGCCTTGGCAGGTACCGGTGGTTAACACAGTTTTGCTGTTCAGAGCATGAACCTCACAACTCTACAGACCTAACCTCTACACTCACATTGCTGGGAGAAATCAAACCCAGCAAAGTAATTCCCGAGTGTTGTGTTTGGAACATGCAGTGCAGGGTTGTGCTGACACACTTCCAAGAGATGACATTTTTATTTCTGAAACGGGTTCATATTATCAGGCTTGCTAAGTCTGAGTAGGACAGCTTGCTACATGCTGTGCTTTCTAACAGTGGCACCGCTGTAAAGTGTTTATCTGCTCCCTTCCTTTAGTTGTACTAAAGGAAACAGAGCGACATCAGTGCACGTCTGTATAAATGTAGTAATTAGGCTTACCGTCACAGTTTGGCAGTTTGGAAGAGGTTTATGCTCAGGAGGAAGGGTCCTTTTGCTCTTTGAAAATAACATTATCAACCACTAAAATTAGTTGTTTACTCTGTCCTGTCCTTGTAGCAGTTTTGAGACCAGCCTTGGTCTTGGTCCTAACAGACTATGTGTACAAGGATGACACTCGTCTCACTAACTATGGGTAGTTGCCTACTGTTTTTCTTCTGTTAGATACTGACAACATCTAAAGCACAGTGCATATGAGTAAATTATATTTTAACACCAAGAATGAAAGGTACCTGGTGCTCTTGCTCAGGTAGAGATGTCTGCAACAGTAGCCTCTATATTTATTACCCATGTTGTCACTGAATCATTAGGCACAGAGTTTTTCTTCTGCTTCTTACCTTCCAAGATGGCTGTGACAGATGGTATTATTTTTTGTCTGTTATGTTCCTATTCTATTCCTGTCGATATGCACACTTATGAATGAATTTCAGCCTGTCAGCCTTGCAGAACACTCTGCAAAGCGCATGAGTATTGCAAATAGGTACTGATATATGTTGGCATCATTTGTTCATTTATCTCAAAGCAATCACAGTGCATTCAGCTAACATGTATATACATACCAAATTAATAGGCAGGCTGCCACACATCAATCAAAACTTTAATATATTGTTCCCTCTCAGCTATTCCACTCTCCCACAAATCTGTTCCCTCACCTAAATCAACTCATGCTACAGACACGTTGGAATACATTTAAAAGTGAACTTAGTGTTTAGTTGCACTAAATTCATTTTACAGCATGCCGAGATTAGCTTTTTCTGATTCTTAGGACCTGCTCAGCAAGAAATCCTTTTGCTGTTCAGTAAGAACCAATGCTTGTTTGAAATACAACTGTCTGTTCCACAGTATAACCATATTCTGTTTATGAACATAGTTCTGAATATTTTATTTCTTTTTGTACTTAGCTGAGAAAACAGATACAGTTGTACAGAACATGCCTTCCCTAAAGGCATGTACTGAATAACCGAAGCTCCAGTTGTTGGTGAAGTATCATAGGTCACACATTTTACTTTCTGCATTTCTAGGAGCAGTATTTTGTTGCCTCCTACCTCTTGCTTTCCCCTACTGTTTCTTAGTGGCTTTCCCAGGAGGAAACTGCAGCTCAAAGAATTATTGATCATTTCTTTTCCCTCTCTATTTGTTTCACATGTCCCAGCTTAATGGAAATTAATTTATTTTTTTATTTTGTGACCAAATGACAAGTCTAAGTTATTACTCTTCAGTCTAGAAGTCAAGGATCCTCATATTCGCCATTCCTCATACTTACCTCTTCCAAAAGAAAAGTACACATATATGCATCATACTGTCTGTAAAGCATTTAAGTACATGCAAGGCTATTACTCTTCTCGTGGTCTTGCAGGAAAACTCTAGCGCTGGAGTGGTTTTGATTTGGCTCCAGATGCTTTTGAAAGGTTGTTTGGCCATCTGGCCTAACATCAACCCAAAATTCAGGAGAGATATAATGGGATTTAGCTCATCAGGTACAGATTTATACATCTGAGTTTTCAGCTCTTCATAGTGCCCAGAGATAAATGGACAATTTTGTGGTAAAATTAACCTTATCTCCCAAAAGCAGATATTTTAAAATCTTTTCGTTGGCCATGGAGATCTACAAGAACAGGCAACAGAGGCTAACTCAGATACAGTCACAACTTTGTAATGTAAACCCTAAACCTACTATATTTTCTTAGTTTTGCCTTTAGCGAGTTGCCCCTGTATTTCACTTGTTATTTGTAGCACCATTTTTGCTTGATATGGGCCCTCTGTTCCTCTAAATTCTCAGCTAATAGCACCATCATAAATATCTTCAGTGCCTTTAATCTGGCTATGCCTTGTAGAACAGTATATATGTTTGTTTATAATTACTATTTCTTTGATTTACTTTAACAAGTTCCCTATGTTTCTTTACTCAGTTTTGCTGTTACAGGAAACTTCATTCTGGTGGTAGATAAAGTTTGTGCATCCTCCTGGATCAAAAATCTCTTCTGTAGTCAGATTCTTTTGCTAGGAGTCGAATGACTTGGGATGTCTTCTTTGATTATTTTGTTCCTGTAGCATTAATAAGGTGCTGTTGCAGGCATGGTTAGTTCCCCAGGCCTTGCGCTAAGAAAAACACCAAAATAATAACAGAACGGCTTCTTACACCATTTTTCCTCATCTCTATTAAAATGTCATCCCAAACCATATGCTTCCCCCCCCATGCTCATCCACAGGTTTTTTTTTTCTATTATTTATCTTATGACTAAATACTTCATTAATTCTGGGTACATTGTGTTTACACATTGTTTTGTTTCATGCTGCCGTCTGTCTCATTCTGCTGGTGAAGCACTTGGGGCCGAGAGCTTCTATCAGAATCCACTGTTTAGAAAACGGCTGTCTTGTGCTGGTGCAATACACAGCTTGTGAACTATAGCATTATATACAAATTATACACGTACTGGGAAAAAAGTGGTGTAAACACTGTTTAGCAAAACGCCTATAATTTGTATCAGTATGTCTGTTGCAGGGAAGAGCAGGAAGCTGAAAAAACCCTAGGTGTCTTGCCTATTTTTTAGGCCATTAACTAAAGTAAGAATTTTTAAGAGCATTGTAAATGGGATTGAGTAGGTTCAGGGTTCTAAATAAGCCTCCTTTTGTTACTGACTTTTAATAAATTTTAATAATTTTGACAAGTTTTTGCATGACATGACAACTGTTCCCCCCCAGCTTTTCAGATGCTTCTCTGTTTCTACATTTACTCATGATAGCTCTGCTGACCTTTAGAAAGAGCTGGATTACAGGAGTGCATTACAGTTTATGTAAAGATGTACTGTCGTTCAGTCATATGCATTTGTAGTTCTTTAGGAAGCCATATATAATGAAATCTGTGATGGATTAATATTGCTGATCATACAGTTTAAAGAATTCTCTCCTTCTCTTCCATAATCTGTCTCTCCCTTTGTAAAAATGCAAAGAAGGTGAAGCTATAGTCAGATATCATTCTGTCACCACTGAGAGGAGTTTGACACAAGGTTGATTCCTTGACAGTCAGAAGTTCAACTGCCTGGTTTGATCTTCTGAGCTACATATGAGCAATGACCCATGTGGAGGAAGAGGTCCCCATGCTCAGGTCTCCATGAGGAAGCCTGTGTTTTGGAGAAACAGAGCAGGACCAAGCTTCATAAACCCCAAGTTCCCTTCCTGCCACTGGAAGGTAGTGTAACTTCAGGGAAGACACCTCAATTCTCAAAATTTTTGCTTACACTTGATTTACACTGTAAATCCTTTTAAGCAGGAAGTAGTACATCATAGCCTTTGCATTGTGCGTGTTCAGATGGCACTTCTGCAAGGCAGTATGATATTTCAAATGAAAGCTGAAAAAAGCACATATATTTCTATTTTATTTTCTCTTATAAAATCTCAAAAGCCTCAAGGTGTGGTTAACTATTTTTTATTTGTCATTTAGAGCATTCAGACTAATAACTGACATAGTCATGTGTCACAGGAAACTAACATCACAGTTAATTGGCTTTGTGAACCTCTCCCAAGTTTTTCAGCATTTCAAGTTATTCATGTACCTCATGTTTCACACTTGGAGCCTGAAGATATTTGCCTGAAGTGTTTGGGGAGTTGGAAGCTGAGGAAAAATGAAATTTGTAACCAAATGTCAGCAAATTTAGTCTTTTTCCTCATTACTGTTTGACTGTAGATGTGGACAGGAGGAAAGAAATGAAGGATGATGGGCTATAGCGTGCAGATGGGCTCGTGCAACCGCAGCCTGGAACTGATGAGGCTACTCATAGCCCTCTCACAGTCAGTAGGATGGGGTTGAAGAAGATGTTTCAAGGAAATTGGATGGAATCAGAACATAATGTATGACTGTACCTTCCAAGGTACACTGCCCATCCCATAGCTTGAGCAATTTTTAGTACAGGAATGTTCATAGAAAGAAATACAGTGGGGCAGGGAAGAGAGAATACTAGGATCAAGAGAAGTTGTCTGAAGACACAGTTTCAGACACCAGCAGATGGTATTTGTAGCTGAGCTACTGCAGCAGAGAATAAAGCACTGTCAAGGATTAGGAAATGTGTAAATCAGAACAGAAACAGGCAACTTGAGGGACCAGAGATAACTGCAGATAAAGAGAAATCTTCCAGCAAGACCAGTTTTGTAGGGCACTCACTGTCTGTACTGGTATATTAAACAAGATCAGGGCACAGACCTGAGCACTGATACATTATTGCATGTACCAGGTCTATTTTTATTTAAGGACAGAGATGACAACCAGCATGTTCAGAGTAATGATTAATATTTTTCATGGTGATCTGGAAAAGAACGAGAAAACAATTTCGATCAGAATTCTCAAATATTAAAACCAGAAAGGACCAGTCACCTATGTGGAAGAATTGGGATAATTTGATAAATCAAATACCAGTATTTTATCTATCTTTCTGAAGTGAAGAAAGTCCTAGCACTAAGAAGAAGATACACAAGCCATCTTTGCCAAAAAAGTAATTATGTCATGAAAGACAATGACTGTGGAAAGGATATATTTTGGTACTATCTAAAAAACTAATACAGTTTCCTTCTGTATTGCTGTAACAATCAGGGCTAATGCATTTCTTAGAAATTTGAACAGGAATTGACACAAAGATGTTTCATTGTAGGGATCAGTAACACCAAAGGAAACTTCGCTGACCAAGCTCTTCAAAGATGTATTCTAATTTGATAAAATAATTCCCGTGTTTCTTTTGCACAAATATGTTTTTGCCCAGCTGCCTGGTGAATAATCAAAGTTAAAGTTATTCCACACACTTATTTCTATGGTAAAAATCCCTTGGTCAAACAAGAGGGGATCTGTCAGTAAAACATGCAAGATTTAGTGTTGCTATATTGCACTGGATGGAAAGAAGGAGGTGATCCTAGAGAATTCTGTCACATTGATAGTTCTTGGCAAAATGATATGAAAAAAATCAATGCATGGGAATAAATATGGATTGGTATCAAGTTGGAAAGCAATGTATTTATGGATAGTAGTTAGGACTTAGGACACAGAAGGATGTGTACTCCTTTTTGTTTTACAAGAGGAGGATGAAGAAACAGCAGAATGGCTGTAACCTACCCAACCAAAAGAAAGCAGAAGTGAGAGAACAACAAACAGTTAAATCACATCTCAGTTACCAGCAAACAAAATATGGCAAACAGCAGCTTGGATTTTACACTCATTGTTGGGAATAAATTATTTTCTGATGAGCTGGAGTCTTAGAAAGCATATTTATAAGATATTGAGCTCAAGCATCAGCCTAGTGAACACTATTGAAAACCTTGGCTTTTACTGCCTGGTGCCCTGTTTATTCCCACCAGAGCTTTACAGCTTTACAAGTCTTATTTCCCTCCTGCACAGCTACTAGCACCGATCCCAGCACCACAACATACCAGGGCAGGAAGAATACGCTAGAGCAGAACTTATGCTGCGTATGCCAGGTAGTCCTCGACAGGGATTTCCCTGGTTATCCTCAAAGCTGCAGAGGCATGCAGCAATTCATGCTGAACACAAAAAGCAGCACACAGGAGTCCTGATACTCAGCTGCTCTGTGATTTCATTCGCGAGACGCGTAGTGAGAAATAGTTGTGTTGCCTCAGCTCTTCTTTTCACATTGGAGTTGTTTGAAGCAGATTTTTCTGTGCTGGGAAAACACGTTCACTGAATGTGTTGCAGAGGTGTTGTGCATTAAAGTACCTGCGCATTGGTGGTCAGTGACAATTTCACTTGCTATCCTCAAGCACACGGAGGTGCTTATATGGCAGCTTGGCTGAACATTAAAAAGGGATGTTACAAACTGCTTTATAAGGTTGTGGTGCTTTTTTGTTGTGTCTGTATTTTCCAACACATAGTAGCAAGATGAGAACATTTCGTTCTTACTATCATCATAATCAATAACCTTTACCATGCTGTTGCTAAAGAACCTTAGTGCTGGTGCTGAGCAGAACTGACACTGCCAAACCACTGTTTCATTGCTGGGTATTAATGATGTCTGTAATCATCCTAACTAATCACAAGAATCTGCAACCATAAACAGCAGTAGGTCTTTTTCTCCTATTGCGGTGTTTATAATATACTTCTGAATTTTCTTTGCTTCCAAACTTTGCTGTTCTGGGTAAGCTAGCCTCCTCCTATATGTGAGTATAGTTTCACTGAGTTTACTGGTATTCCATAAAAGCCTGTCATCAGAGAATCCAGGTATGCATTTGGCTTTCATTCAGTCTGGCTAGTTAGTCTGGCTTTCGCCGACTCCAGCTCATTTTATGTAGGGCTTTGGCATTAGCATGGTTAAGTGTTTACACCTTGCCCTCTTGAAAACTCTGCTGTTTTTTCAAAGCTTTAATTATGTGACTCCTGGGCTGTGATAGGTAAAGTATATTATGCTTATCATCTTTATTAATGTTATGAACCCAATAGTGTGAGATCAAATAATTCAGTATTTAAACAGATTTCACTTGTAAGTTGTCCGATAGAGGTGTAGATTAACATTCATGCTGGAATGTGGTCTATAAATGCAGAATTATCTTTATGTATAACAGATTATTGAAGCCATTAGAGAAATATAAATGTAAAATTCTTTCTTCATAAGTTTAAGACCAGAAATCTTTGTGACAAAAAAATGAAAGAAGAATGAGAT
The DNA here is from genome assembly GCF_963210335.1 of Falco punctatus. Classification (NCBI taxonomy): domain Eukaryota; kingdom Metazoa; phylum Chordata; class Aves; order Falconiformes; family Falconidae; genus Falco; species Falco punctatus. The sequence goes on from NC_137581.1 coordinate 6,686,344, forward strand.
TATGCATTTCAAAAAGCTTTAAAATAAGCTAAAATATGTTAATGATATCAAAGGATATTCCACTAAATTAAGGTTGCTTCATCCAGGGGTGTCTTTGTATCAGTTCCATCAGATTATTTAACAGTTTCTACACAAAGTTAAAACATAGCCCGAGATAAACCAAACTACTCTTTACTTTTCCTGTTGTCTCCTTGGAATCACATCAAAACAAACTTTTCTTTTGCCACCCTTTGGATATGAGCAGCAAAGTACTTTTTTTTCTTTTTCTTTTTTTTTTTAACTGCATGCAATCTGTTCCTTTTATATGCCCTTCTTTGGAAACACCCGTTTTATTAAATAACGTGGAAGTTAATTGCAGTCATTATAATCTCCTTAGATCCTTTAATAGTTTAATTTGTGTTTGTGCATGCAGCTGTTGGGATTGAGTGAAAAAGTACAAACCCACACAGCCTTACACAGCATTCTCTTGATTAAGAACTGATGTCTCCTAAAGTAACAATAATGGATGAAGCTGGGGGCATCTACAGAGAAAAGGCCATATGCCTGAGATGCAGGCAATGCTCAGAAGACACCAGAAAGGTTTCTAAAGTAATGAAGGAACAGCTTTATTGTCAAGTAATTACTTAAGAGAGAAGAAAACAAATTCATGCTACTGAAGCAAGTCAGTCACTCGTGAGACTAAGTAGGTGTAGCAGACATGCCACTTTTGCTTATGCTTTTTAGCAGGAACGGGGGAGAAAAAAAAAAGTCCTTTACACAGTGACAAATCACTATGAAGCATAGAAAAGAAAAAAGCAGCAAGCAGCATATGTAGTGTAATTAGGAAATGCTCGCATTGTGCAGACAGTAAGCCAAATCCTACCCTTAGTGACAGTCATGAAACTCCTCTGGAAGGTAGCCAACAGTACATTTTTAATGCCTCCAACCTGTACCTCCTGTCTCCGTCTGCAGTACCACTTAGTCATGCTAACTTTTACCAAAACATTTTTGTCTTCTAAATGACAGTATTCTTTGACCCTGCATTCTGGAGTCTGCTTTCTACTGTCTCCTTGTCATCCAACATCCTGCCTTCTGTTGGTAAGCTCCAGATTTCTCTGCCCTTTCACACCCGTGAGATACTTAAATAACAAATTCACATTAATTGCAATGGGTTTAGTAGTATTTTCTTAAATACCTCGAGGCCGAATGGCTACTGAAATAAGTGAGTCAAGTAATTGGTGGCCTTAAACAACTGTGGTTTCTCTCACACAGAGAAGATCTGGATCAAAACACATGCATGACGCTTTCTGTCTTCCCACAGTTGCTTTAAAGCCCTTAATATTCTGGATCAGATTTTCTCCTAATGCAAAGCTGATGGATCTCCTACAGTTACCCTGAGTGACCTCTGTGCAGACCATACTTCTTTGTGGTTCTGGTGTCACTTTTACCTGGCTTATGATTATGGAAATGGAATGGTCATGTTGCCTAAACTCCCCAGTTACCAAATTCTGATTTAATTAATCAAGAATGTGCACAAAGTTTAGGTCAAGCTGACCCAGCCTCTCAAGTCGTGAATGCTCAAGTACCCATCATCTCAAGTCGTCAAAACTGATGACTGAAAGGACTTCTAATCAAGACAGTCGATCTCGGGAAAGAAAGGATAAGAGAGGTTCTGATACAGAAACAGCATGCCGAGCTGGTTCTGGGGTTTCTGAAGGAGTGCCAAGTAAGGGGGATGTACAAGAATTTTGGTGGAGTCATGGGGCAAACAATGGCAGAAGAGTGAAGAGGACGTAATGACCATCAGATCGTTGGGATGACCACCTGGAGGCATAACTGCCCAGAGGTGTAGATCCATCCATATGCAAATAATCCAGAGAAAAGTAATGAATGTGTATAGTTGTGTAACATAAAATGGGACCCGTGAAATAGTTGGGCATGCAGGGTAGGTGGAACAATCCCCCACGCACCTGTCGCCACAATAAATCACACCTGCTGCTTAATTCTGTGGTGGTGTTACAGAGTGTTATTCCCAGATTTTGATGACAGTCATACCATCAACAAAAATTACAGTCTATAAGACTGTGTCATGGTTTAACCCCAACCGGTAACTAAGCCCTGCACAGCCACTTGGTCACTCCCACCTGATGGGATCAGGGGGAGAGCCATAAGGGTAAAAGTGAGAAAATTCATGGGCTGAGATAAAGACAGTTCAACAGGTAAAGCAAAAGCCGCGCACACAAGCAAAGCAACCCAAGGGACTCACCCACCGCTTCCCACGGGCAGGCAGGGGCTCAGCCATCCCCAGGGCAGCCGGGCTCCGTCACGCGCAGCGGGGGCTTGGGAAGACAAACGCTGTCACTCCCCGCGTCCCCCCCTTCCTCCTTCTTCCCCCAGCTCTATACGCTGAGCATGACGCCGTATGGTATGGAACATCCCTTGGGTCAGGGGGGTCAGCTGTGCCGGCCGTGTCCCCTCCCCGCTCCTTGTGCCCCCCAGCCCCCTCGCTGGTGGGGTGGGGTGAGGGGCAGCAAAGCCCTTGGCTCGGTGTCAGCACTGCTCGGCCACAGCTACAACAGCCCTGCATTATCAGCACTGCAGCACAAATCCAAAACACGGCCCCATAGCAGCTACTGTGAAGAAAATTAACTCTATCCCAGACAAACCCAGCATACTCTGAAAATCACTTTACATGACTATGTACTTCCTTAGGAGCATAAATAATCTCAGCTGAGGTCACAAGGGGAAAGGGGGAGGCAAAGCAAAGCAGTGAATTTAGATGTTCCTCATCCACTGGCCAAAGTAGCTCAAAACTGTGTTTCTTCACTTGCATAGCAAGCTCATTAGCCTTTCTTTCTGCCTTTATCACCTGTTTATTTTTATCACTAGCCCTCAGGACTCATCCCTTGCTCAAAGGGCTTGTTTTCTGAAATACTGTCTACATGTGCACTTAGCACTCTTCCAATAACACAGTTTCAGGTACTATTTTGGCTAAATCACATCAACTTCTCCCCCTTCTTTTCTTGAGAGTCTTTCAAAGTGAGTTCCTTCCCACCTCCCCACCCCACTCCCCCAACCCCCCCCGCCCACCCCCACCCCACCCCCCCCACGCTTCCACTGGTTTTATAACTCCACTAACCTCTCTTTCAACAAGCACACAGTTCTAGTGCTGTTTGTGATACCTCTCTCTCCTCCCTATACTGATGCTGTCATTACCCCCTTGTGTTTCTCTCCCCCCTGCCACTTTTATATAATCTCCAAAATGCACGTGTTCCAACTGTTAAACCATGAGCATTTTCAGTCAAAAAATCTGTGATAGAATTGTAATATCTGACAACATCATGTGCCTATAGATTTATGCTAAAAATCCGACCTGGTTTGTTATGTCTTTCAGTCTGAAAATCATCGACCATGTCCTCTGTCAATATTTACTGCTAAATATATTTTGGCTTGTAATTGTCAAAGTGCACACTATAAATGTGCAACAAGCTTCCACATGTGAACCTAAAGTCAATGTAAAGAACGAAAAGATGGGAAGGAAAGGTAGCTCCACATAGGAAGAGAGAGTGCTGGTAAGTAGCTGTTAAATTACTTCTGCTTAGCAGGAAGTGTACTACAAGGTGATACTTAATGTGCTCCGTTAACAGGAACATACACAATTCCACTTCCTGCTCCATTCTTCAGACTCCTCCGTTCCTTATATCATGGTACTGAATGTGGGATCAGATGCCCAGAATACTTAACTCCCATTAAAATCACAGATCTCTGAACTTCTGGATCTCAATGGACAATTCCGAAATTTCTTCTGACTGGCAAACTTCACCCAATCTCAATACAGAAGAATCTTGAAGACTGCCCAGACACAGATGGGTTTGCCAAGGCAGCTTCTCCAAATCTGGGTTATTATTTTGTTGTTTTGAATGAGTATATTCTCTTAAGGTTCTATACGGCTCCACAAAACCATAATAATGTATGTTCTCTTTACGATTAGTGTGTTAATTAAACATTTCCAGCTCAATGAATGAATTCTATATAATCTCTCTAGACAATTGAGCTCTGCATCCTTAATTGCTGTACCATAGGTCAAGCAGATGATAGCTTATTTGCTCTTGTGGAAATAAAGAATTTACTCCTTCTTTTAAGCATTCGGCTCCTCTTCACGTACAAATGTAAAAATCTCCACAGTATTAAAACAGTATAATGAGATAATTGTTGCATTCAAAACTGCCTCAGTTTAAATAAACTAAATAATTTCAGTTTCTGCCTTTGCTAATTAGCAATTTTTTATGTGTTTCATTTAAACATAATGCTAGGACCAATTCAGCACTTTCACCTCTGGGACTCCATTTGTTATGTACTGGTTCCTTAGAGACTTAAAGCAATTAAAATTAAATTGAATTTATAGCTTAATCCTTCCCTGAGAACTACAGGACAAAAATTATTAGAGCTTTCCAGAGGTTTTCTTTTTATAGAACAATCCTGTTCACTGACTCAACCAAAACTCTGCTTACTTGCACCAGCAGTACATACCATCCTCTCACAGTAAATAAGTAATTCTTTTCCTTTCTTACTGTCAGCTTTGCACAGATCAGCCTAGCAATACTTCTTGTTTAAATACTGACTTTGAAGAGTACAATGAAAGTAATTATATTATGTATACACATACCCATTCTATTCATGTTTAAAGCGGACCTTACCATGATCAGTCATAACCTCCCAGAGACTGGAGTATCTGCACTTCATGTTTAGGTTTTAAAATGGGCTACTTTTTTCCCCTGTGTTGGTTTGTGGTAGTTGCAAATACAAACAGGATAGGATTCACATGAAATACCATGTTGTCAGCCATCTTGGTCTTCCTTTACAATCAATGCAGAATAAATAAGCAAATTAAGGCACAATTCATTGGCCTTATTTAGATGCCAACATCAGGATGAGATAAGCATTGGAACAGGTTGCCCAGGGAAGTGGTTAAGTCCCCATCCCTGGACGTGTTTAAAAGATGTGTAGATGTAGCACTTTGGGACATGGTTTAGTGGTGGAGTTGGCAGTGCTGGGTAAACAGTTGGACTCAGTGATCTTAAAGGTAATTTCCAGCCTAAATGAGTCTATGGATCATGACCTGGTGGAAACGACTGCTTCACAGTCTGGAATCTCTAGAGCTGCTGCTTATGGTTGTGTCTGGCAAATTGAATGGCATATTTAAAATTTCAAACTGCAGCAGATGTAGGTGGAAACACTACTTTTCTTCTTGTTCTAAATGTAGCTTGCATCCAAGAAGCATATAAAAGCAAAGGATGCAGCATGTCCTTGTTATACAATCTCTTGGTCAGAATTGAAGATGTATTTATATGTGACCATCCCACTCTAAGAGGGTCCGACTCACTTTTAATAGACTAATTTATATGAATGTAGGCACTAATAAATGCTTCAATAATTGTCCTACTGAAACAGTTACAGAAAAGGCTATGCTGTTTGAGATGTTACCTATCTGTAAGAGGGAATTATTAAAATCATGTTGAAATAGGGGTAAAAGATGGGAGTTGATCACACTAAATTATATATGAATAGTTAAGCAATGCAGGAAAGTTATACAGAATATGATTAATATCTCTGATAAGTCCATGATGAATCATGTGATAAAGAATAGAATGTCCATATTTTAAACATAACAGAAGCAAAATAAATCCTAGCAATGGCCTACGTTCATTACTAGCTGAGGGGGATAAGACAATGAGAAGGCAGAAACATTTTTTTCATTGTGTATTTGACACAGTGTGTTTGGCAAGAGGGTGAAAAAGGATTTCATGCAAGTTGAATCATTTAATTTTGTTCCAGTGTTAGCTAAAAGAAAAAACTAAAAGATATCTACTAATGTTATACACTGTAAAACTGGCTTTACAGTTAACTAGAAACCAATAATTTTTTGAAAGAATTTGGAACTGTAATGCTAATTTATTGAGGTGAATTGAAAGAAAAGCAGCTTTCTATATATTTTTAAAAGATCAGATGGGATGATTTGAGCAATTATAGGCTGACTAGCCTAAAACGTTTTCTAAAAAAGGAAGTCACTGGAACAAAAATCTTGTCTAGTCAATGTCAGTCTGCATAATATGCTAGGAAATAAGTCATCAAGCAAACTTCACAGGGCTTTTGGAAGTGTGATTGAAAAAGATAATTGTAGTGATATAATATATTTAGATTGCTGGATTTAAGTAACATATCCTTTTGTATGATCACAATGCCATTAAACAGATAAAAACAGATAAAAGGTTACTTAAAAGACCATCAGGGATTAGCAAGGAGGACATTGGGTTGGATGTGCTAGTGTATGAGCTGGCAGAACACAGCACAGGCTGTGATCATGCTAACACACGTGAAATTATTTGTTCACACAAAGTTTCAGCTACTTCACTAGGCACGAATATAGAGAACATCCACACTAAAATTGCAGTGTGTGCTCTCTGAACGCTGGATTTGCCTCCTGAGAATTTAAACCCACAAATTTTAATTAGCTTATAAATTAAAATTATTTTTAACCACGTCTTTAAAGAGCTGTTTTCCTGTGTCAGGCCATTTTGTCTTCAACTGCTTGAGACTAGCCTGATGAAGCTAAGAATCATACACAAGATCTCCAAGAATGATATATTTCTAAAACAAATTAGTCAGATGAAGGTGTGTTTTTTTCCACTTTCATTCCTCGCTGCTGAATTTCTCCTTTAATAGAGGTTAACATTTTGTCCCTTTCAACAAAACACAAGGAGGGAACTTTCTCTGAAAACGTCTGCCCTCCACCGTTATTCTCAGTGTACTGAATCCATTGGCTATAAAGGTGGCTCCTTTCCTGATTTAAGCTGCTTTGACACTTTCCTCTGCTGCTTAAAATCAGTGTCCATGCTCTCTAAAGCAAGTTGATTTCATTCCTGCTGCTGGCATTTGAAAGTAAAAGACAGCTTTTCTAGAAACTGCTTCTGTTCACATTCCCAGTCAGAATAATGGATAATAGCTGCTGTTTCTGCCAGACCAAAGCCTCAAAAACTTACACCTGCTTGCTGTATGTATAAATAATAACACTCAATTTAAAGAAGGTCCTAGGCAAGCTTTTTACTAGTCACCAAATACAATGTTAATGCTCTTGAAGCAGCAGAAAATTGTAGTTCTTGGAAAAAGATGAACTAATGGATTCCTTTCCCACAAAACAGTCACAAGTATTTATAGCAAGGCAGCAGAAAGTGCTGCAGCACCTGCATTTTTTCTACTTAGGTAGATTTGTGGCTGTCTTCCCCCCCATGATTTAGTTCTGCTTCCAAATCTTTATGCAGATTCTGACATAATTAATGTGGTGGCTCATTAATGCCATGAAAACATGAATTCTGTTTGCTGTCTGATCACTTTGTCCCTGATATACAAACTTTTCCCATGTCTTTTGTAGTTGAGATACTCCCTTGAACAACTTTGATTAATTTTTTAAGCTTCATGGTTAAAATCAAGGGTCTGCACAAACCTCATTGGCCATAAATCTCACACAGTGTCCTGGTTTCAGCTGGGATGGAGTTAATTATCTTCTTAAGAGATAGCAGAGTGCTGTGTTTTGGCTCTGATGTGAGAACAATGTTGATAACACACTGATGGTATTAGTTGCTGTTAGGTAATTTTATATTAAGTCAAGGACTTTTGTTTCTCAGACCCTGCCAGCAAAAGGGCTGGAGGGTCACAAGAAGCTGGGAGGGGACACAGCCAGGGCAGCTGGCCTGAGCCAGCCAAAGGGATATTCCATACCATGGGATGTCATGCTGAGTATATATAAGCTGGGGGGTTGGCCAGGGTGGGCAGATGGTTGCTCAGGGACTGGCTGGGCATCGGTCGGGGGGCAGTGAGCATTTGCACTGTGCATCATGTTTCTTTCTTCCTTTCCCTCTGGATTTTATTCTCCCCTCTCCCCCTTTTTCATTACTGCAGTTAATCTCATCATTGTTATTGTTGTTATTTCATTTTTATTCTATTTCAATTATTAAATTGTTCTTATCTCAACCCTCGAGTTTCACATTCCTTTTCAGCTCTCCTCCCCATCCCTCTGGGGTTAGGCCAGGACAGTTTCTATCGATGGTATCCTGTCAAGTGCCACATACCTAACACCTCATTATTGCAGCTTTTAACAGTTACCCAGAGGACCGATTACTAATTTTGTGTTGTCACCTGGTTGACTCCCACGCATGCTGAGTTAGAGCTGTCCCACCAGCTGTCCCACCAGACACCCTAAAGCATGGACACGTGCTATCAGTCTCCTCTACTAGAAATTCTTTGATTGTAAAAATTGATAGATTTCTGCTGGCTTCCAGGAAAAGGGAAATTCACTTTTACAAATTGTTCAAACAAGGGATTCAGCTTTACTGAATTATAATTATTTTTCCAATTTGGCTTTCAGTTGTGCTTCCTTTAGCAATCGATCTTACTTCTATCCAGATGAACAATCCTACACAAGATAAGCTCATTTGTCCATGTTAGGGTGCACTAATGGCTGGTGGGGCATGGATCTCACCAGCCAGAGCCCAGCCCAGCCCCCCCGCACGTGAGTATGGCAGATTTGGAGATCCTACCAGGTTCAACCAAGAGCCTAGGCAAGTTCAGGCTAATGAGGCAGGTCTAAGATCAGGCCATGAAGTCAATCCACAGGTCACAGCCTAGATTAGTTGGGTCCATGACCCAGCATGGGCATGGTTGTGAGGGATCTGGACACAGGCATACCTACAACACACTTCTGGCAGGGACTGGCACGGGTGGTATAGAGCTTCTGGGACCATTGTGCAAAGTGTGTGGGTGGAGGCCCCCAGTGAAGCTGATTCAGGCCAGGAAGGGCTATTAGTACCCACTGAGTACTAATGAACATAATCTGGGTGATGAATCCTTTACCTATATATTCTTCTTGACTACTTCCTGACTGCTATATCTGAATGATGGAATTCTACAAATGACAAATTTTCTTAAACTACCCAGCATTCATAGTAAGGACAAAATCGCCTTTAGCAGAAGCATCAGGCCCTAGCACTAACACATCTGAGCCCAATGGACTAGGCTTGTTTAACTTGGAGAAGACAGGGTCAGAGGGAACCTAACAGCAACCCTGCAGTACCAAAGAGAAAGTCGCTGAAATGGCAAAGCCATCCTCTGCCCTGAGTTCCAGAAGAAAAAAAAAAAAAAAAGTGTCCTAAATTAAAACAGGGAGTTTCTAGTGGGATATAAGGAAAATAATTTTTGCTGCAAGGATAATAAAGCACTGGAATGGTTGCCTAGAGAAGCTGTGTGATCTCCTTCCTTGGATATTTTCAAGTCCCAATCAGACAAAGCATCCTAGTGCAGACAACCCTTCCTTGAGCAGGGGGCTTGACTAGAGACTTCCTGAGGTGCCTTTAAATCTGAGTGATGCCATGATCCTACATCATTCACATGGATAAAAGCTATAATTTCTCATCTCTAGGTCCATAAAATTCACAAATACGTAACAGTTGTAACTTCACATTTCTTTGCTCCTTTGCCCTTACCCATAATCTTGTACACTTTAGATACGACACCTGCTCCGTATTAAATATAGGATAGTTCAAGGAAAACAAAAGAATCTGCACAGCGATTCAGGAGAAACTGGGAACTACTGGTAGGAAAAGAACTATGTTTAATATATTTTTTAAATTATTTTTTAGGTTCCCTAGCAAACAAGTAAGGAGAAAGAGAGTTTATGAGGAAGCCAACACCTAAATAGCAAATCCCTCTAGAATCAGACCTTACTCAATAGTAAGGCTCTGTTGCTAGTGAGGTCATGGATTTTGTTCAGCAGAGCTCAATAGGAACTGAACCCCAAAACCATCATTAGTGAAATACATTGGAGTGTTTCCATGTCATTGTATGTGAAGTAGCATTACTTGTGATGTCATTAACATGGAGTGTTCACAAAATTGTCTCAAAATTTTGCAAATCACCCATTTTGGCGCTGTCTACAGAGCAGACATGTGCCAGGATGAACAAAATGATCCCTTCTATTATTTATTCTTTTGGCCATTACACAACCTATTTATGAATTAAGGTGCATTTAAACTATGACTAAAAGAAGTAACCGAAGAAAATCATCATAGGATGCGTAATTCTGATTTGTGAACGGAGAGCTTCACAAATCTGAATACAAGTAGGGAGCCTTGTCTTTATTCTCTGGATTTTTTTTCAGTTATTATTCTATAATCTAGGCTCTAAAATATTTGCTGCAAAGGCAAAATCAAGTACCAAGTCTAAATATCTCTCTTCCCTCCTCTAACTCCTCCCTGTCCCTCACAATCTATTAATCTATTCTGGGGTTTTTTACATTGCAAATCATTTCAAAAGTGAAAACAGCAAAAAGAACGAACAATCCTTGCCTGGAGGGCTTGACGGTATTCCAATGAGTGATGCATGAGCAGGCAGGAGGTTTCTGAAGAATGGCTGGCATATCAAAGATTTCTTTTCTCTGCAGTAAGATAGCACTCATTATCAAAAGAGACATGAAACAAGGACCGCTTCCCATTTGTGCTGTTAGGCAGATGAATCCAACCAGTTACTCTAATTCTTCAAGATTAAAGGGAAATATAATAACATAAGAAAGATGGTAATGTATTCTTTCATGAAGAACCAATTATAGGTGTATAGCACATTTTGCAAAGACTTTTATGGACAGCTGTTTGTTTAGGTCACTGTACAGTTTTCCAGGATTAAGAAATGGTGAAGTAACATATGCAAGAACTCAGCAATATTTTGTATTAGAACTATGCTTGAATATCCTCAGACTCCACATTTGATTAACCAATGTTTTAAGATTGAAGTCGTCATTGAGGAGGCTATGTGTCATTATAAATTACTACTTTGTGGTTTTTACATGAAGTAATAGACCTTGTATTTTGAAAAGCACTAGTGACAGGCAGATCTGAGTTTTGTATGATCATAGCCCACAATTCCATAACTTTCCATGGAATTATTATAATAGATTTTGTGCCATTTTGTGCCCTGTACTTTAAAAAAAGGATCAGCTTTTTCTAACTTCTGGTACCCTTGATGCCATGATTTCTGAAAGATGCATCACTATTCCATGATACAACCTTCTTCCCTTATATTTAACTGTTCACAGGTTAACATACAGTTCTCATTATAAGTTTTACTGGACTTTGTTAATATTGAAAATCTGGCCATTTACATATTTAAACATTAATCCGTGCTTTATTTCTAATCAATTAGCTTAGAGATCAAAACAAGAATTCCTGAAGTTTGCTGGTTCACTCGCTAAGCTCACCAGGGGTTTTGCCATGCTATGACTACCGTTCGTGCTATGCCCACCGTAGCTGGGAATTTCAGGTAGTCCCACTGAATTATGGAACAGAACTTGATCCTACCTAGCTACTAACATCAGACAAGAGTTTTGGCAAAAGAAATGAAACTGTGCACAGAGCTCTACAAAAAAATGAATTGCTTTCTTCTTCAATATAATTTTAAAAATTCCCCCAAAATGTTTCCTATCCAGAACTGGGATATACTGTCACTAACTAGTTCTGTTTCCCCCCAACCATATTCAGTGTCGCTTGACACAGAAAGACTTAGTAAGGCAGCAATTGCCGCATGTCTGTGTTTGAATTATGCAGATGTCAATTCTGCACCCACCTTTTTTCTTTTTGTTCTTATTTATTTATTTATTTATTCATTCATTCATTTATTTTGCTAGTCAGCGCTTTGTGACCTTAGTGGAACGTCTAGAATTTGTCTAGGCATTTCAATTAAAAACATATAATATGTTGTAATCACTACTGTTTATCTGATTTAGTGTGGATTTGAAAAGAAAACAGACAATTTTTATAGTTTTGATTGTCTTTGTTTTGGTATATATGCATATCAGAAGAAACTTATTTTAACTTATTTTATTAACATCTAAGCAATAATCAATAATTTCTAGTAAGATTGTGCATTTTCTTGGATTCTTTCATTCTTATTTAAACTGCTAATCTCTGGAAGCCCTCAAAGTCTGATGTGAAATCACCTTTTATTATTTTAATGGTCCAAGTATAGCACAAACAGCAAAACCATCACCTGTGCTTTTTATATACATACTATACATTTCAGTGAAACTCAGCACTATATTTTGGCCAGTGCTATATTTGGAATTCATATAAATTTATCTTCAGTGAAAGTCTTCTCTTTACGTTCACTTTTTTGGTATTGAAAATGTGAGTAATGGAATAAATGCCAGAAGCCGTGACTTTCAGAAGAGCCAAGAACTGGCCTAGTCTGTTCACTGGAGTGTCAGCAGGATGTTTCTTATTGATTTAAACAAAAGGTGAATGAAATCAGTGATGACAGCTCCCCCTATACATCAACACAGTGTTGGGGTTTTTTTTTTTTGTTTTTTTTTTTTTTTTCCACCAAGAAGCAATTGTACATTTTGGACTCTACATATGAAATTGCACATATGAAGCACAGTCTACTGGTCATTTGCTACCTTCTGTTTTATAATTTTAAAAAATTGCATTTTTAAATTTTAGGGGAAAAAATTACAATTAAAGAAAAAAGATTGAAGAGATTTTGTTAGACTTGCTGTGAAAAAGCATAATGAAACATAAAAGAATATTGCACACAGTATATGCATTTGCCAGCAGGTATGCAGTCTTGTATTAAACTCTGCAAATATATTTTATGTAGCTGGGAATGCTACCAGGACCAAGCTTGATGAAAAGGAATTTTCCCTGTGAAGTGGGAGGTGAAGCTCTGATCTAATTCATTTAACAAAACAAAGACTTTTTTGCAAATCAGATATCTAAAATCTGATACGACAGGGAAAGTTATCCTGAACTTCTTTTAAAAATATCATCCATTTTCTTTGTCTGACAGAAAAAATTCTATGGATTCATCAGCCAGATGTGTTATTGAAACTGTTATTTATTTTTTGTTATTCTGAGTTAGTAAACTCACACGCTAATGGCATCCTGGAGGTTTCATGAAACACATAGCCAGATGCTCAAGCCCAAGTGATGATCTTTAAGTCAGATGAGTTGATGCCTAGTGCCGAAAATTTCCTTAGCAACTAAAATAAGCTTTTCTGTCACTGCTTTGGTTTGCCTGTTTGGTCAGTTGTTTGGTTTTTACTTCATAGTGTTTTCTAATGGACAGAATTCAGATGACTACAGTTGTATTTCCCAGTTACGAGGTATCTTCTAATCCGCCACACTTCTTTCCTCCAGTTTTATAACAGCCACGGTAACATTTGTCTTCCTTTTCAGCTGCTTTGAGATCTGTGGACGCTGATGGATGGTACCGTCTAGGAAATGAATACTATTGCAGAGTAAACTGCTTGGTAACAAGACAGCGTGGCGAACATTTGCAAATATTTTATGCAGCTGGTTGTTCTCTGTCAAGAAGAATTAATAGTATAAAGCTATGAATTAGATAATCTGTCCTTAGGGAGAGAAAGTTTGAGAGCACAGTTAGTGTCTGACAACTTTCAAAGGCAACAAATGCTTCTGCTTTGTAAGGTAAGATTTTATTGCTCTACAAGTGCTGATGTTCTAGATCTATGCCAGTGTATTATCTCTTTGGCACTGTTCAGCATTCAAATTTATTTCACTCTGCTTTGCAAATAAAATTTCTTGCACATATAGCCCATCACAAACCACTCCCACATAAAAAAAAAAATCACTGCATCCAGAATTTTCCTTGAGGTTTCAAAATCTGAAATAAGCCCATTTAAAAATTATTATTAATAAAACATTGCGAACATTGAATTAGAGCCTGTCTTCCTCAATGACTGAGAAGGGTCATGTACAGTTGGCCTAAACCTTCTTTTAAACTCCTATACTCAGGGTTTTTTTATAGACAGGTGCTTGGTGCCTTCCTGCTCATTGGCTAAAAAAGTCTTGATATTTTCCCATTCAGTAGATTGGAGATTTTGATGCAATTTATCTGTCTGTACAGCTAGGTATCTAACAGGCCACAAATATTTGCAAAATTTCTGTGAGTGCCAACCTGAGGTTCTCCTGGCATTTCCCACACAGAAGTAAATATAGCTTAATTTGTAGCATGCTCTGGAGACATCTAAAAAAAAAAAAAAAAAAGAAATTACAGAAGAGTAAGAATAGTAACAGAATTTTCTGTACTTCAGCAGTTCGCAATAGGGGAATCCTTGGCTCCTATGCCTTTGTGTGCAGTCATTCAGAGGTTGTTCTAAATTAAATCATAAGCTTCCATAAGAAACTTAAGGCCAAATTTTCAGAAGTTTTACACTTCTGTTAAGTTTGAAGCATATAGGAGAGAGATACATCAGCTCCAATAACTGATCTCCTTTTTAGCTCAGAAACTAGGTTACACTTTCAGAAATCTGACCTTAAATAATAATTCCTCAATTTGAGGTCCCCCAGCAAAACACCATTAAAACCATTGTTGTAGGCAAACTTAATAGCGAGCAGGTGTTGTTTCCAGAAGTACACTATGTAAATTGTCAAGACTCTTCTCTGCCACATTTTTAGACTGTATTTCTTGCCTTATCTGACAATATTACAATGTAACTATATTGATATCAAAGTCTTATGATAGATCTAGTGTATTTTTCATTCCTGCCGATGGAAATGAAGTAGAGATTCTTCATGGAAGAGAATGATGCACAGTATATATAATAAAATTTATAAGCTCTCAAGATCAATGAAACAGTATTGGGTGGTTTGTCAAAGGACCTGAACAGGAGTGTCTGGTGCACTCAACGTGCAGACAGTAATACCATTTTTTGCCATGTATATTAACGGCAATAGCATAGAACTTCTGCTGTTTTGCAATAAAGAGGAAAGGGCAACTTTTATTGTGGAAATGTTATGTCTCATAAACATTGCGCTTCAGCTTTTTCATCAATTCTGTGGCAGTGAGCTAAAAGGAAATGCAAGGAAGGAGGCAGGTACCTCAAGTATATCATGTATAAGCAAAATGATTATAATACACATTATGAAAAACCTCAGAACTTGTGGGTAACAGTAAGGGAGGAAAAAAAAAATCAAACTACCAAACCCCCAGAATTTTTTTGGTTCAGGTATGTTTTCACCTGCTTTACCTGATCAAAACAACCTCACCCACAGTGCGTAATTCATGGATGATGGGATGAGATGACAGTGAACCAAGCTCATGTGGTCGTCAGCACATTCAAGAGTTCCTGTGAGTGGCCAGTATGACACTGGGCCAGAAAATGGAGGGAGTGTTAACTAAAATTTCAGATATCAAGCTGAACTTGCAAAATGAATTGTTGAAGACTAAAGGCAGCTTTTCAAGCATGATGTAAAAACATAACATCTGTTATACTGAGAAGTTTAATTGTCAGATCCTGCTATAGCTTTATCTTATATGGTTTGTTGTTGGAGTTTTTGGTGGGGGAGAAATATTATCTTCAGCATGAAATCTCAAGAGTCACATTAGATTTCAGATTTTTAAATAATTCTCATTGAAAAGTTAAAATCCGTATTATAGAATGTATTTGTGTGGCTGCTCTACAACCTCAGGAATCCCTGTTGTCCCTGGTGTTTGAGCAGTGAGTTGGATGGTTAGGCACCCCTCGATGGTACCAACAACTCTTGCATGACCCAGGTGGGGAACAGTACTACCTGTACCGGGAATTCCTTTTGCCTGGCAAAGCTGGAAATGAAAATTATAATTGGTCATCCCCTGACAGCCTTGGCACATTCCTGACCCAAACTGTAGCCTGAGTGAAATGGCACCATTGCCACTGAAAAATGACCAACTCAGCGGCCAGGATGGAAATTTACGGATGACTAAAGCCAATCATCTCCAAACCTATAAACAGTGGTCCGAGTCAGCCCCTTTGAGCTCTCCCAGACCACAGCAGGCTGCAACCAGCATCTCCCTCTGAGTGGGATGCTGCTCAGAGCTTGCTAACTCCTAAGTATGCAGTGCTAGGGGGACTGTTGCCGAAAGCTGACTGCAGAGCCTGGGCTGATACCCCTGCTCCTTGCGGCTCAGCCTTTTGCCATTGAGAAATGCAAAGGCATTCAACGTGAGCATTTCACTGAACTTGAAAGGAACTTCTAATAGGTATGCCTTTCTGTATTTGTACATATATTTCTAGACACCTATTCCTTTTTGTCTGTGTGTGTGGCAAATTCATTTAAATACTTCATAACCGATACAGTATAAGTATTATAATTTTGGATCCATAATCAAACCACTGATATAATTGAGATGATAAATGCTACTGAATCACTTGGTAAATGTTAAATTAATTGATGATTAAGTGCTGCTACAATTTTGTGATCAACCTTAAACTGTGAATAAAACTTCGCTCTCTATGTAACCTTAAATATAATCTGCTGTCCAAGTTTGAGACTAGGATTGAATCTACTTTATTAATTTGATTTTTCTTTTAATTTGATATTTAATTTGATTGTTCTTTGCATGTTCTATCCATGTAATAATAGAGTAAACCTTGTCATTGAACTTTGTGAAATCTCTGTCCCACAAAATCATTAAAACTATTTTTCTCGTAACTTGTTATGGTGATTCTTTAAGCAACTTAACCTGAACCACTCATTTGTGATGATTTGCAGAGCAGCACACACTGTGCAACCTGCTCTGGCTGGCAGGCTCTAGCTTTGAGCAGGCGGGTTGAACTACATGATCTCCAGCAGTCCCCTCCATCCTCAAGTATTCTGTGATTCTCTAATTTAGCTTTTCTAACTTTATGACAGACTTTAAAACATAAATTTAAAAATTAAAAATATGAACTTTACAATTATTTCAGCCTTACTAGCTCAGAAATCTTCCTTAATAAATGAGAATAGTGGATTTTTGTATCTCCAGGCTTTTCAGCTAACAGTAGGGTTTTTCATAATCAATACTTAGACACAGTCACAGCATGATTTTCTTCCTATTCTATCAGTGTACCTAAGTGTGAATTTAGAAGATTGATTAAGTATCCACTTTTTCAACTAAGAAATTTCTTAATATAATGTTATTGTGGAGCAGTTTTCAGCAATTGGTATGAGGAGGGGAAGAGTGAAAAGAACAACATCCCACAACTGTAAAATATCCTTGAGTATTTTGTCAAGTGTTGCCCATGTTTTCACCTATTTAAGTTCCACTTTGGTAAGTCATAATGCTGTAAAGGCACTCTACCTTGAAAAAAAGTTCTCTGAAAACCTGCACAAAACGAAACATACAATAAAGAGGAGGGGGGAAACAACAAAAGAGGGTTACTGAGAGAAGTGAAGCAATCCATAAGGAGTTAGCTGTAGAAAGGATGCTGTGGGAATTGGGGGTAGGGTATACAATTTTCCTTTGGGGGTAGCGCCTGCTTCTGCTACATCTCATTTTTGTTTTGTTTTTAAAGATGACCTGTAGCTTATATGCATGGAAATATAGTAGCTATAGTAACATTCCACAGAGACTCACTAACTACATGCACAGATTCTGCATCATGATTATGGAGTTGGCTACAACCATCTGTTTCAAGCTCCTTCAGAACAGAAAAGGAAAAATGAACAGAAAAGAATAGGTTGAGAAAAGGTGGGAAAATCACAAACATTGCCTGTGGCAGTTTCTGCTTTGGAAAAATGCTTGCTGGTTGATTAGAAGTTTCTGTGTAACATTGGATGGTATTCTGGTATTAATATGTTTTAAATATCAGAACAAAAGACACATGTTAAAATGGGTTGGTTGCACACCTCACACTTCTGATTTTTAATCCCTCCAATGGCACTTATCTTCTGTGAGATCCTAAGCTGTTCCTTTAATTTCTCCCAACTCCTAGAAAGTTAAAACTGACAATTCCTAACTTATGTGACTTCTGAGACAAATTCTGTGTTAATTTTTGTGATCTCACTTTCCTTAGGTTTGTAAAATTGCACTAAAAGTAAGTTTGATTCAATTTCTGTAAATGCACATAAAAATAGAAATGGGCATACATATATGGTGGAATTGGAGCAATTAGTACAAAAAAGCCATTTTTTTTCTTCCATTTGTATTTTTATTCAAACTCTATCTGATCAGTTTACAGATAAGTATGGTACAGATGATAAATACAATATGCTATGTATATACCAACAAAAGTGCATCCTGTAGGTTAGAGGCCATAAATACTTCTGTCAAGACAAAAGAAAAACTCTACCAAAAATTCTCAGTTTGCTTCACTGAAGTAATACTGTATTCTGTACTGTGGGCAACCCAGGTGCTTAGGGAAAAAAATCAGATCCCACTCAGAAACACTTTGCAGTAGAGCAGCTCTGCTCCTGATAGAATCACTACTACATTGCACCAAATAAAAACAAAACAAAATAAACAAACAACGAAAAAAACCCCAAATAACTAAACAAACCACAAATATAATATTTCATCACTGTTCCCATTACACTGTCATGTGCTTTTTCTTCCCCCTAGTTCCCTTTTCCTATCAAACCTGATTAGACAGCTGAATGCATAAATAAAAGCTTGCTTGCTTGCTTGCTTAACTTGCTCTCTATTCCAAACTCATTCAGAGGGATCACAAGTGGGGATTGATATTGGTCTTATCACCGTGGGATTAACTCTGATGTCATATGGAGCTCCCACTGTATCCCACTTGTGTTCCTGGACGACAAAGATGCTGTTGAGTTGTAAGAGTTCTATTTTGCTCTAAGTATAGAGAGGAAAAAAAAAAAAAAAAAAAAGAAATAGGACAGTCTATAAGTATCTAGGTTTATCAAAGAAAAAACAACCAAGGCAGCCACTATGGATGTGAAAGAGTCACAAACTCAAATAGAAAATCAAAATCGATGATGATGTTGAGAAGATGTTACGAGGTTTTTAAAATTATTTTTTTATTTTTGCTAATGAAAAGAGCAGTTTAGCAATCAATAGTTCTTCAGAAAGCTGAAACATAGCTTATTGCAGGTTTATCTACAAAAATTGCAAAGAATCCTTGCCTTGTAACAACAGAGTGAGATTCATCTGATCAAACTTTGGAATTGGATCCACCTCCTCTTTTCTTTAGAAACTTACACTATAGATATCTGCATCTGAGGGTCTTACTTTAATTTGAACTACTGGAGTGAAATAAGAATGACTCATTTGAGTTATCTCAGTTGTGTAGTTTATGATGAGATGGCTTCTACCTAAATTTTCTATTTATTTTTTTTCCTGCATTGAATCATAACACAGTTCAGGTTGAATAGCCCAATGTATATACTACAGACATACCAAGTTAGGTGAATCCCTACCTAGTAAGGTAAAGTTTACTTATTTAACCCAAGGTTGACTGTCCATAATCTAGGCTTGTCTAGAATTTCGTTGCCAATGGAGAAAGGGAAACGTATTTTTATAAAAGTGATTTTCCCAACTTTCCTTAAGTTACTTACCTGATGATAAAGCACCTTCTGAAGGTGCCTAACTCTCTCTGCTAGCTATAGAGGGGCAAAAATTTAAAATGTAGGCTGGACATCAAACTCTCAGATGGCTAAGATTAGAAGAGCATCCATTTTGCTTTCTGATAAAGAAAACTTTTAGTAATGGGCTACGACTTTGTGTCATCTTTCAGCAAAATTTAAGCAGAAATAAAGAAGCTAAATATTAGTCCTGAGTTGCAAAAATGCTGTCATAGCTAATGAGTAGCAGGATCTTCAGTTTCTGGTCCAACTTCAAGCTAAAGGGGATGAAAATTATCAAAGAACAAAGTTCGTGTTAAAAATTGGCATTCAGGAAAAAGGTAAAGATGGAATTCTACAGAAACTTTGTTGCCAAGGTTCGTTCGTCCCCTTTCTCCCTGTCCCATTACAACACAGAGCCTTTCCATTTGGACTGCTGCTTTGGCTGGAGGAAACATGCCCTTTTAAACTCCCATGGCAGTGACACAGAGACCTGCAGAAGGAGGGTCTACTGTAGATGACACTGGTGTGAGCCCTCCCAGCATGCCCCATGTGATGCTTCTCCTGGCCTTGGCAGAATGAGTGCTGAAGGAGCTCCGGGTCAGTGTGCTTCTGGAGTAAGCCCTGCCCGGCAGTTCAGCCTTGGGGGGGCTGAGCTCATGCTGGGAAGGGATGCTCCAGACACTGCTGTGTGTGGACACACTGTTCCCAAGCTTGGGAGAGGTGCCCCCACAGCTGTGGGGAGCTCTGGGGCAGAGCTGCTTTGCCCAGTTTTGTCCAGCCAACACCTGCCCAGCCCTTTCCTCACCACTGCCCCTGTTCTTTGCTCGACTCCTGGGTGGTATCTGGGTGTTTCAGGGCCACTTGGAAGTATTTTTCAGGGTGGCAGGAGAGAGAAAAAGCAGCTTGGGTCTCACAGAGACCTTTCTCTGACCCTTCCCTGTGCACAAGCAACCAGAAGGAGCAGAGTAAGTCCACGTGACCCAGCTCCGCTCCATCAAGCTCCTACTGAAGGATCTGAGTTGTGGCACGGCAACGTCATGAGTGTCCCTCTTGTCCCCACTCTTCCCCAGTTGATTCTACAGCCCAGCATCAGGTGCATCATTTCTCATCTTCCGCATTTTCCCCTTAACCAGGTGACAACACCACACCAGCAACCTGGAGAGACAGGTAAAGGGCCAAAGACGAGGTGCCTCAGGCCAAGCAGGCTGAACTTTGGCAGGAGGTCCCCGTGTCCCAGTCTCCTCTGCCCTGCTGGGCATGTCCCAGGTCACTGGCTGCAGCAAATCCCTTGGCAGTCCCCACCTCCTACACATTGCCAGGGGTCAGTGCAGCCTGCCGGGGGCCCTTTCTGCTGTGCGACTGCTCAGCAAGCTCAACACGTGTCTTGCAGGCTGGTCCCAAACAGTGGCCACCACTGGTCTCCTCTGGCAGTGAAGGTGGACGTGGCCACTCGGCTGGTGAGTTTGGAGAAGATGGGCTGGACGGCCCTTCTCTCCTCCTTTTGCAGGCAAGCAGTTCTGCTGCACTGCGGCTGCTGCTGCCCTTCCAGCAGCACACATCCATCCCCATCATTCTGCAGCAGGAGAAAGCTGAGTCCCTGGGGGTCCCTCCTTCCCAAATGGCACTCTGCCTTGCTCTCAGTGGCAGAAGGACAGTGCTGAGAGTGTCCAGGAGCATTCACCTGGCACCTCTTGTCTATGACAATTGTCTAAACCATCTAATGTAAAACCAGATCATGAACAATGACATGACTAACAAAAGACAAGGCTTCAGAGCTACAAATACTCTCCCAAAGAAAAAGGGATTTTTAAAAATAAAGTTTTTTGCTTAGTTTTATTTTGGCTCCTCAATGATAAGGACATTTATATTGAGTCAGTTAGCTGTTAATGCTATTCCAATTTAGAAGTAAAAACCCAGTAAAAGAAGCATTGAGCAGAAGTATCACATATCACAGAATAGTTGAGGTTGACAGGAACACCTAGAGATCATCCAGTACAAACCCCCTGGTCAACGCAATGTCAAAAAGAGAGGTTGCTCAAGATAGGAAAAAAAGACTGGATAACCACGCTGAAAATTACAGAAATCCTTCTTTATGATTGGAGATTTGGCCAGCAATACAACCTGTGGCATATGCTTTTTTTAAATTTTGTGTTCATTCCGGGAATAAATTAGTGTGTCCAGAATGTGGGGAATGTTCTGGGGCGCTGTCCACATAAAATCTTTGATGGAAAATAGCAACAGCATAACTGTGGACTTAACTACTTGTTTTGACACAATGTAACAATCTATATATCCTTATCTAATTGTGTTGTAATGCCATGAAATCTTCATTGTCTATGTTCTTGATAGTTTAATGAACTCTGTTTTAAAATATATTAAAATCTCAGCAGGTGTAGATAGGTATAAGTCAGTCGTAATGAAAGACTATATAACACTTTTCAGCATCTGAGTATCAACCTTTTTTTTTCTTTATCCATGATCCACAGAGAACTGAAACCCACTGGGACAGTGCCTTGAAGTGTGATATGCAACTCTCGCATTAATTAGAAAATGAACTTCAATCTATACCTTGCAGAACCCACACAAGTCTAAACAGATCATTTGGGTTTATGTTCCCTGACTGTGTCAGGATGCTTCTGGTTTCATTCAAAAGAGAAAGAAAATACGTTAATTACATGTCCTTTTGTATCTATTGATACTAAGAAGATGTGAAGTGATCCTGAGACTATCGTTAGACCTATAGCAGAAAGCATTATGCTGTTTTTATCTTTCAAAAGGTTGCAGTTTAGGGAGGAAAGCAGTTTTTAAAATATTTTCTTCTATTAATTTAGTCTATCTGGAGTATTTTCTGATCAGTATCAGTTTTCTATTGCTCCAGACAGGTCACACTTGCATAATTGTTATGATGCCAACATTTCAACTGTAAAAAAGTGAGCAAATGTGAAACATGGTCTCATGGAAACATCTAACGTTTCAGATTTCAGATTCATAGATCCATATCATAGAATAGTTTGGGTTGGAAGGGACCTTAAAGATCCCCTAGTCCCAACCCCCTGCCATGGGCAGGGACCTTCCACCAGCCCAGGCTGCTCCCAGCCCCGTCCAGCCTGGCCTTGAGCCCTGCCAGGGATGGGGCACCCACAGCTGCTCTGGGCAGCCTGGGCCAGTGTCTCACCATCCTCACGGGGAACAATTTCTTCCTTATATCCAATCTAACACACCCTCTTTCAGTTTAAAGCCATTCCCCCTTGTCCTGTCACTGCCTGCCCTTGTAGAAAGCCCCTCTCCAGCGTCCTTGTCGGCCCCTTTAGGCACTGGCAGCTGCTCTAAGGTCTCCCCGGAGCCTTCTCTTCTCCAGGCTGAACAACCCCAACGTTCCCAGCCTGTCTCCATAGGAGAGGAGCTCCAGCCCCCTGACCATCTTCCTGGCCTCCTCTGGACTCGCTCCAACATGTCCATGTCCTTCTCATGTTGGGGACCCCAGAGCTGAACACAGCACTGCAGGTGGGGTCTCATGAGAGTGGAACAGCAGGGGAGATTCACCTCCCTTGACCTGCTGGCCACGCTGCTTTTGACGCATCCCGGGGTGTGGTTGGCTTTCTGGGCTGTACATGCACGCTGCCAGGTCACGTTGAGCTTCTTATCAGTCACCCACCTCCCAGGTCTTTCTCCCTAGGGCTGTTCCAAATCCATTTTCTGCCCAGCCTGTATTTGTGTTTCGGCCCACCTCTTAAGCCTGTCAAGGGCTCTCTGGAGGTATGATTTGCCCTTAGTGGAGCCATGTTGTCTCTCACCCATCACCTCCCTATTTTCCATATGTCTTAGCACAGTTTCCAGGAGGATCTGCTCCATGATCATGCTGGGCACAGAGGTGAGACTGACTGGCCTGTAGTTCCTCAGGTCTTCCTTTTCTCCCTTTCTAAAAATGGGAAGCAAGTTTCTCCTTTTCCAGTCAGTGGGAATATCACTGGATGGCCACAACATCTCAAATATGATGGATAGTGGCTTAGCCACATCATCTGCCAGTTCCCTCATGACCTGCAGATGCCTCTCATCAGGTCCCATGGACCTGTGCATCTTCAGGTTCCTTAGATGGTCTCAGACCTGATCTTATCCTACAGCAGTTGGTTCTTCATTCTCCCAGTCCCCACCTTTGCCTTCTGTGACTTGGGCAATGTGGCTGGAGCACTTGCTGATGAAGACCAAGGCAAAATAGTAATTGAGTACCTCATCTTTCTCCATGTCCCAAGTAACCAGGTCTCCCATTTCCTCCAGGAGAGGGCCCAGATTTTCCCTAGTCTTCCTTTTATCTCTGATGTACCTATAGAAGGCTTTCTTGTTGCCCTTGACATTCCTCGCCAGATTTGATTCCATCAGGGCTTTAGCTTTCCTTACCTGGTTCCTGGCTGATTCTTTCCTGATCCTGTACATAATCTAAGAAATTCAAGAGATAGTAATTGCGATTGTGAAATGTTTTGTTCCAAACTGTTGGGAGTGGTATTTGCAGGCAACAGAGAATTAAGAGTAGACTTTTCTTTGCATATTATATAATTTCATATTGTACTGTATCAGTAGTTGTACTACAGTTACTGGATAGGACTCATCTTTTCTGCCTCTACCTTACAAGTTCTATTAAAAAAAAAAAATCTAATCCTTGTATACTGTCATAGTCCAACTTGAAAATGTTGCAGTACATTCTGCACATTGCCACTCTATGACTTCATATTTCTTTGGGGGTTTTATGTTTAGGCCCCTAATTCAGCTTGAGTTTGGAGCTGCTCCAGTTTAGCTCCAGGGACATGCTAGGGTCATGGCTGCTGAAGGCAGAGACCCATCTTGTTCCTCTATCTGCTTGTTCCTTCCCTTCCATGTGTTGCTTTCTCCTTTGTTTTTGCAGAAGAGCTTGTGTTTGCCTCATACAAGACCATGTTGGTGGAACTGATTCTGGTAAAAATGAACCCAAAAGTAAAAGAGAAGGAAAAAGAGAGAAAAAAAAAGTTTTTTTTAAAAAAGTAGTTTTAAATGGGTTTAGTGGCTCAGTATGGTTCATGACAGATTTTGGCCACTGAATTATGGCTGTAGAAGACCCATTTTGAAAGGACTGATAATTCCATGCTATAGTAACTTGGACTATAGAGGAAGTTAAATCAAGAGGTCTTAATTCTGGGGTAATATTGCCCAGTCAAAAATGTTGGAGTTTTGTCTGATGTACTCCCTGTTTACTAGCTATTTATTTTTGGTGGTTTTTTTTTTTTTTTTTTTTTTCTTTACAAGGGTCTCTACAGAAAGAAAAAAAAAAAAAAATCCACCAGCTATATTTCAAGCTTCATTTTACTTTTAGACACACTGGTGTTATCCAAATGCATGCTAATGAAAACAAAGTCAGACTCAAGCTCTAAATCAATAGTGGTTTCTATTAAATGTATTTTTCCTGTCCTCTTGCTCTGCTGTGTGTATAAAACAGACTCCAGAACATGAACTGAAGAGTTTTTGCTTTCCAACTGCAGTGTTTTATAATCTACTTTTGCTAGTCTTGTGGAAAGTCAAATGAATCATAACATACATATTTATGTATATATAAAAATATATATATGCATGTGCATGCGCAAACTCAAATACTTTTTTCCTCTCTGCTCCTCACATTTCTCTGCAAAACTCTGCTTGTTGTGAAACATCTGTGTATAAAATTTAAATTCATATGATCTGTTTCAAACATACCTAATATGATGTCCTTTGTGGTTGCCGTCTGTCATGCAACAGCAAAAGTGATTATTTTTTTCCCCCAACAGAAAAAGAATGCATAATATCAACCAGGATCTTTCAAAAAATGTTAAAGGATCCACAGTAAACACATCCAGTCTAAGTCTCAAAGGAGGTATGATTCTTTCTGAATCTCCATATAAAAAGGCTTTTAAAGTTTACCAACATCTGATTTGAATTATTTAGCTTAAGCTAAACTGATACATTATTCATGTTAAGTGAAGCACATAAATAATGCCAATTTTATCTCCAAAAATATTTTAAAAGCTAACTTGAATGCAGCTTGCAATTTATAGCTGAGGCTTTACCGACTCATTAGAAGCAAAACTGAGTAAGAAATTTCTGACTCGATTCAACAGAAAATGAGTTAACAAGTTATTGCATGTGAAGGTGACTGCTAAATATATCCCCTGAACATTAAATACAGCCACCTCAAAAATGCAGTCTTTGAACACACATATGCACAAGTACACACACTCTCCCATCAACATGTTCTGTAGCCTGAAGTAGTAGATGAATTACATGCAAGGACTTCAATGTCATTGAACCATTCTCAACAGAATTGTTAAGTTTGGGTCTCTGTCACCACCTCTTTAACTATTTAGAAATATACCCGTAACTCATGAGAGCACATAAGTGATACTGTTGTCATTGGAGTGCTAAACACGAACAGGATTGGGCAGCCTAATAATGAGGAAATAATTCTAAAGGTGGAAAAAGATATTTCTGTTCAGTAACAGGTAGTATGGATCAAGGACTTAATTGCTATTTTGATCCTTTAAGCCAAAATCTCAGAACTGGACACAGTTGTCATATAGGACTAAAGCAACTCTTTGTAGGGCAGTGGGAATGTGCTAGCAGCTGAATCAGTAGACATTCAATTTCTTTATATGTAAAATCAGGGAATATTGCCTCTGCAGTGCTGTTATGAAGCAATAAAGTTACCACTGACTGATGCTGTTGCTATTTCTGTTTTAGCTAGTTTCCTACTGGGCAAATCAATCGATTTCATCTCTGCATTTCAGATGGTTTCCTCAGAATTACCTAGACAAAAGGCATGGTTGTTTCCTTAATTTACAGTCCCTAAAGAGTCATCAATTGCCCTTTTAGCCTCTTCTTTCCTTTTGTCCCTATTTGATTACTAGTGCTGACAGAGATGATATGGCACTATCTAACTTGTCTCTTCTTTGCATGGAACATAGTATTTTTACCCCTTTTCCTCACTCTGACAGAGCATACAGACATGCCTGTTGTCTCCAAGCTTTCTTTTCTCTTATCTTGTCTCAGTTGGTGGTGATGATCTGTGTGATACAGATTTATCAGTACCCCTTTCCCCTTATCACCTATGCTAAGCCAAACTTGTCCTCTACAAACCTTTACAGCTCCTCATGAAAAGCCCTATTCATCAACGAAATGAACAATGAATTTAAACATGTGGTTAATTATATATCTGATGTGGAGTATATTTGCCATTTCTCTATTGTACTTCTATAACTAGTTATATTTTCCATTTAATTGATTTAATGAACCTTGGCATGATGGTCATTTAATTGCAAATTCTGTTCATGTATTTAAACTTTTTATTTACATCCATCAGTGACCTAATCCATACCAAAGAAGGTTAATTCCAAGCACTTTCAAGAAAGAGAAAATAGTACAAACCTTTTCCATATTTTACATAAGATACATTGGAAAGTTCACTACAAACATAAACATGCCAGCCTTGTAGTAACTTTTGCTTACTTGAACTCTGTTAGCAAATGGATAAGCAATTCAGTGTCTTGAAAGACTGTTCTTGTACTCTTGCCCAGCTGGATGGGTGAAGCAGCAGAAGTCTAGTATGAAAGCCTGTACTTTTATAATATTCAGTATAATTTTATATTTTCAAAAGCTTTAGTAGCTCTGACCCACATCATTCAATGGTCAAAATAATCCTGCAATTCTGGGAATGTTTTCCAGGCTCAAGCGATATGTCTAAACATACTGCAGCTTAGTTAACTGTTTCTGTCCCCTATGTAAAACTGGCTTGGAAACCTCAGAATTTGTTCCCCAGAAACATTGGCCATCCTGGCATGAGACTGCCACATTTATTTTTGCCATTATTTCCACATGTGGACTGGATCTGGCAGAACGCAGCTGGGATAAAAAAAGGGGTTTGGCAGATCATTAACAGAGGACTGATCCTGTGAAGACCATGAAAAAAAAATCTAGGGGCTTTTCTGCTACAAGAGATGTCTTGGGAGGCTAGATTTAGGTTGTAGGAAGAAAGGCTTAAGAGCCACCTTTCTCTGTATCCTTCTCCTTCTCTCCTCTCCCTTTCCCTTTCCCCTTCCCTTCCCCTTTCTCTTTCCCTTTCCCTACCCCCTCCCTCTCTTTTTCTCTTTCTCTTTCTCTTTCTCTTTCTCTTTCTCTTTCTCTTTCTCTTTCTCTTTCTCTTTCTCTTTCTCTTTCTCTTTCTCTTTCTCTTTCTCTTTCTCTTTCTCCTTTACTTTCAATTTTGCTTCCCCTTCCCTTCCCTTCCCTTCCCTTCCCTTCCCTTCCCTTCCCTTCCCTTCCCTTCCCTTCCCTTCCCTTCCCTTCCCTTCCCTTCCCTTCCCTTCCCTTCCCTTCCCTTCCCTTCCCTTCCCTTCCCTTCCCTTCCCTTCCCTTCCCTTCCCTTCCCTTCCCTTCCCTTCCCTTGCCTGCCCTGCCCTGCCCTGCCCTGCCCTGCCCTGCCCTGCCCTCCTCCTTCCCTCTTTTCCCCAGAACATTTCCAGTTCCACATGGGAGGAAGTAGGTTACAGGAATTCTGAGTATTATGCAAGTTTAAAGATGGAATAAGCAGAAGTTGTTACATTTTTAGGCAACTGTTGAACCTTCCAGTGTGCGCAGAAATGGTGAAGTTTCAAGCTAGAAGTGCATTGAAACCACGCGGTTGGAAGGATGGTTTATGTTGAAAGGAGGTGAATCAAGGGAACGCAGGGATTTTTATATTTGACACCAGCATCCTCTGGAGATGTCTGCAATGTACATATGTTAAATTACTTCATGGACCTCTCAAATTATGGTCTGTTGTTCCATATCGGTTACCTGACTACTCCAGCCAGCATGGCAATGCTGCACTGACACGTGCTGTTCGTGGTTTTCAGGTCTGTCCTGTCCACTGTCCAAAACACCCTGGAGTAATCAGCAAAACACCTCATGGTAATTAAAGCTGAACTGGAGCAGGAAGAAGTGAGGACAGGTGTTTTAGGACTTAATGAGCAGGACACAAATAATCACATGATAAACATTTTCATACTTAACCCTAAACACAGGTGAACCAAAATGCCTGGCACTATTAAAAATACAGCCATCCAGGACGAACCCGCAAGTGCTGCTTGGAGATGCTTTATGACACCTTCACACTAAGCAAGATGCAGGGTAAGAATATTTAAATATCAGTCTCCAACATTTTCATTGTAATAGTAATTCATTCAGCACTCAGCGCTTCACTGCTCCTCAATGTCAAACAGCAGCTTCACCGAATGATCAGATTGTCTATAGGAAATTGTTAAAGACGGAAAAATCTTAAAGTGTTTCTCTTTTCCATTGATGTGCTTCTTTGTAGCTGTGATGTCTTTTCCACTTCAGTGCATCATTAATGGATATTTTTGATAATCCTTCAGAAAGTCAGAGGAATTAAAAAAAAATAAATTAAAAACTAGACAGTCCTAGTATTTAAAAATATCTTGAGATTATTAAGTGTTTAAAATCCCTCAAGGAGAAAACATTTGTTTGAAGAAGTTCCCAGGGGAAGAAAAAAAAAAAAAAAAAAAAAAAAAAAGTTATATTATTTTAAAAGTATCTGAAAGTTGATGCATGTCAGAGTGACTCATTTTTTCCAAAGGACTCCACGAAAGCTTTCAGGGAGAGGGGGAGATAAACTGTATAATAACAAAACCTTTGAGAGATAAATGCTTCGATATCTCTTTTATAAAAATTGAGTGCTTCTGTGGGGTTTCTTCCAGTCTTGGTAGATTTTTTTATGGTGTCTCTTTTTTTGGACTTGAGGCATCTGAAGAGCACAAAGCAAATTCTGCAGTACAGAAGAGGCCATCCTCTGCATGAGTGAAGATGTGCTGTGATATTTCATTCTGTGCTCCTTTCAGAGTTAGCTCTAAGAGCTTCACAGAGTCTTTACAGGCAATGTCAAGAAGGGGAGAAACAAGTGAAATGGAGAGAAAAGAAATTTGGAAAGCTTTGCTGAAGCATACTAAACACACATTTATCTCTAGAACCAACATCCCAAAACTGCCCTCAGACGCTGTCGTATGCACTTGCAAAGTGAAGAAAGTATTTAAACATTGCAGCTGGCGTGTGCTAACTGAAAGGCAGATTTTCCTTAGGAACCACAGGTACAGGACTACCCGTACCCTCCCAGCTGGAATTCTCCCAGCAACTGCATATATAGAAACAACACAAGTAGCCATTCGGTCCTTAACAGCCGCGTGAAACAGATCTGAGTTGGGAGAATGACCAGAGCTTGTAGACAGACAGCAATGGGTCCAAACTGATAACAGCTGTCAGGCTCTTTGCATACCCCCAAGCATGGAGTCAATATCAGCTGAGCCACAGCTCGCCCAGTGTGCCTGGGCCCAGTCTGTCACAGAGCCCCTCTTGGAGGGAGCAGCCATGGCATTCAAACCCTCTCGCCCTCCCACTCCAACAAGAGGGGCTGTAGGAAAGATGACTATTTGAAAAGTTTCCCTAGACCTTGCTAATTCCCATGTCCTTGCCCTAAGGATTATTTGAAAAAGGTTGCCATCCAAGGGACCACTGGAGTAACTGAACAGAATCAGCACCAAGATTCCAGAGCCAAGACCAGCCCGGTCTAATTATTTTGTCTATAAAAATAATAACTACCTCCTCATCCCTTCTGCTTCCCTTAACAGCTTCTTCGCTGGTGTCTATACTCCCTAGAGCCAACTCCACTCTCTCTAACTGTTGTACAAGTTGCAGACTCTGCCTTCCTCACCATGAATTCACAGATAGGAAGCCATTGAGACTCTATTTCGTGCATTCTCCAGCACATCATTGATCAGGAGCTCCTTTTTAACTAAATTGCTGCCTGCTTCTGGGTTTTTCATCTGTTCAGCTAACTATGCCTCTCAGAGCCTGAAATTCCCTGTACAGGTGTCTCCTGCAGAGAAAACCACTGCTCAGCCCAGGGAATGGCTGATATTCTCAAGAACCAGACAGAAACCATCAATAGAAATTGCTGTCTGCAGTTTTTTCAATACTTGCATCTTAGTTGGACTTATTTCACAAACTCTGTGCTCTGTACTTCAAAGGGAGCTTTCCAGGGCTTTCCTTGAACTTACAATTCCCTTTCAGCCGCTGAGACACCTCCTTACTTACATTGTCCTCTCTTAGTTTAGGACTCCAGAGTAAATATAGTAAGGACTTGAAGTCTCAGAGCTTCGGCATGTGCAAGTGCCTATGGTACTGCTATCCCCACAGGTATCTGTGGAAGAGGATCTTTGTGATGAACACAGCCTAAATAGATCCAGCTTTAAGAGCCAAAGCTCTACCCAAGGAGTGGTGAGTACTGATCCTGTTTTATGTCCATAGAATTAGATGGCTTACATAGTGCATCCTTGTGGAGGGAATATGGTAGAGAGCACCCATTCTTAATTTATCTTTATCTGTTCATGCCTCGCTGAGACATGAGGGATTTGACAGTATTGTAAATGGGTTGGGCATCCCTCCTGTCCCAAATCACCTCCCAGAGTTCATCGTTGAAATCAGCCAACAAAAGAGTGGAGATAATTGCAAGGCATCTTCTGGGGCTGTAAGGGGACAGGTGTGGCTTTTCCCATTAAATAGGATCGGTTCATCAGAACTTTTTTTTCTTTTTTTATTTTTTTTCTTTTGGGGACCATATTAGTAACTAGCCCAGAGAGGCAGAGCCTGACTGATCAAATGTCTACCGGACTGCCAGAAGGAAGGATGTAGCTCTGTATAGACCAGTTTCCAGCCTAAGGCCAATCACTAAGAAAAGGATAAAAAATTTCCCTTGGCTTTCAGCTGTCTTTAATGCTGGGAGATAACTTGACAGGGTTCAAGGGATGTGGACGAGAAAATATGGTGTTTATTTTTGTGCTGATATGATTTTTGCTTTGTGTTGATGTGTAAGGTACGCTGACAATGTGATCTTTCCTCATTTATGAAAGGAGGAATGAAGCTTTTATCACACACCTCAGAAGGAAACACTGTGAGTAAGCTAAACCTATTGCTCTGGGCTGTCCTGTGACACAGTTACTTTCATTATCCATTAACTCAGATAATACTAGACAGTAAGTCATCCACAGAACTCTTTATCTTCAAATCTTCAGAAGCCTGGATGTAGATACAATTCTTTCACTTTATAGACTAAGTCAGCAAGAGGTGAGGGGCAGATTTGAAGGACTGCATGCCGTAAAATGGAGCAACGACTAAATTTTAAGACATTACTGTTACAGATTATTGTTTACATATTCCTATCTCATTAGACAGCTTACAATATAAATGCACTTTTAAGCTGAATAACTAAATGTATTCTTAATTTTGCTTAGAGAAAAGTCTGTACAATTTTTGAGAAAGCATGATAAAATAATCTGGTTCAATCTCTCAATAGCAGTTTCAGTTGCAAACTTCATTTAACCACTAAAATCATGCATATAACTGAGATGTGATAGACCAACATAACTATAAGCAATGCAATCGGGGTTTTATCCAACAGCAATTAATCTTGTCCTTGATAAATCAAGCAAGTGAGGGTTCTGCTAGAGTTACTGGAATGACTATGTTTCACAGCAGTGATGCTGCTGCTTTAGCATCCAGCATTCAGCCGGTAGCATTTTCCAGTCACTCAGGAACATTTGTTATCAATTTCTTGTACAAATACTCCCATCATAATAAGGTAATGCAGCCATCAATAGAAGTAGCATTGCCACATAGCCTCATCATTGCTCTTTGGGGGGAAATTAGTTTGTGTTCTACATCTCTAGTAAAATCTCTGCCCTTCAGCCTGCTGACAAAAGCTGTTACCTAAAACAGAGCCAGAACTCCTATTTGTCAGCAGCAATTAGTAAGAAGAGAATATAACATGTGCATAAATATACAAATAAAAAATTGCCTAGGGACAATCCAACACTCCTAAAATGACAGTTTGCTGTGGTTTTATGTCCCAGTTCATGTAAGATTTTCTACCTAAGCTAGTATTCCTTCATTGTGTTGGGATCTGATCCTTCTAAGACAATGCCTGAGATGTCTGCAGGACACTTCGGTTCCTGTTTCCCCTTTAAAGCTCCTCTAAAGTTTTATGAAGGAGTTAAATACATCCTGGTATGAATCCAATATTAACCAGAACGACCACACCTAATTTAAAATGCCAAAGTAGATGCACTAATACCGAAGAACACTTATTACTTAAATACTTAAATACAAAGTGTTACATTAAATGCAGTGGGAATGAAGAACAAATAGCATCTCGTTTAGGTTCGCCTTGTGGGAACCACCAGGAAGATCCAAGGAAGAAGCGTGTTGTATGTATGTTCCTAGGAGTGATAGATGAGACTGATAAAAGGTAAGATCATGTGATCTGGTTACATGTATTCATGTCAGGCTGCTCTTATTTTCACTGAGTAAAGAGCAGTAGCTTCCAAAAGTCATTATTAAAGAGTCATCTTTTCTATTGAGCTAACTGTAACATTAGTTACCTATGTAAGATAAGCGGATTTTGGGGGGATATCAATTGATTTCACTCATGGGTGATATTTAGCAGTGATGGTCTGTAGGTAATTTATATGACAGGGAAGAGGTAGTCACCACACCTGGAAAATTCTCTTGTAATTTGCTGTAATCCTCACAACCAGTGTTTCATTTATAAACTGATCTTCTAGCACATAGTGTTGTTTAGATTTCCTCCTGAGTAAAATGTCACCTTAAAATCTTCCTAAACGTTTCCACGAATGCAAGAAGCAGGGAGAGCTATGGAGATGTGTGTTGTCTTCAGTGCCCAGGCTCCTAATGTAGGATGCCTGTGTAGGTGAGATGAATCTGAGAAGTATGACTAGGCTGGAATTAAACATCAATAACATCTAATCTGGGTGCACATGGATGGGAACTCTCAGGGATACAAGGAAGAATTGTCATTACAGGTCTCATGTAGAACAGGAGCCTATATGCACTAAGCAGCATTTCATTCTCTTAAAGAGGTTTTTTTTTCCTACTTTCTCAAGGGAAATATATCTCCAAACTGCTTCCCAAAGGCCTGCTCCAAAGTCTACACTGGGCAGGATCTTTCCTCTACCTGTAAACCTTATCCATAGGTATTCTGGCTTTTGCAGGGTATCATTAAGTTTGAAGCATATGCACCAAGACTATTTAAATGAGTTGTTAATTAGTCAGTGCTTAAACAACAACACATTTTCTCTAGTGTACTGTTCCAATACTAATAACTCGTGCTCTTCCCATCTGTTTGAATCCACCTGTTATCATTATTTTAAACCTACAATGAAAAGTCTTTGATGAAAGAATCAATTTCACAGTATATGTTCATACCCAGAAACAATGATAATACTTTTTTGCTGCCGTCATTAGGCACATGTTAACTACTTTCCTTTAGTGTTGATATTGTAAATTGAAATTCATACCAGAAATGAGACAAGGATGCTTTGGGGCAAAAAGGGTTGTACTTTTTTTGAGGGGAAAAAGATACTGGAAGGAAAGCTACATAATATTTCCACATGACCATATGTTTTTTATTAAATTAATGCTTTTCACATATATTTCACTAAATGAGGCTCAGCATAATTGACACTGACAGCGTGAGGTTAATCTTTTGGGTATTCAAGCAGCTTCCTTATTCTTAAATGTCCTGGATGCAGACCTGCAGGTATTTTCATTCTTAGTACATATTTTTCCTAAGGAAAGTGATTTAAGACTGGGAAAGCCAGGTAACCTGGGGAAGTGGGAACCATTGTGCTGAGCCAGTGTTATTGATCTACAGCTTGTTGATATGCCTTAATACATCCTTATATTTCTCCTATTTCCCAAAGTGACAGCAAGCATTTTTGTTTCGAATTTTCAAATTAGAAATGGGGTTTGGGTTGTAATTTCTGGCATTTATGGGATTTTATTTATTTATTTATTTCAAATCACAAAGAGACCTCAGTGGGGGAGATAGTAGAATAAATGAATCAAGTATTTATGCTCACACACTTGTGCAATCAAGAAATAAAGGAAAGAGCATATGGCAAGAAATCACAGCTTGCACTATTTTGCAGAAAATTGTACCTATAACCCAAAACTAAACTAAAAAAAAAGAAAAAAGAAGCAGAGACAGGGTAGAAAATTTTAAAAGAAATATCAGGTATGTAAAAACACACTTGAATGTAGAAGTGTGTGTCAGAGGAGACATGCCTCACTGGAGATCTATGTCTTTATTTGCTTTTCTAAGGACAGGTATCTTGTGACATCTGAGATGTAGTTGCTACCCTTGGGGCCTGTGTGTTCCATCCTGCCCCTCCTCGGGCGGTGTGCCCTCCCTGCCAGGCACTGAGCAGCCATCCCAGCCTGAGGGATCTCTCACACCGGACACCTATGTGCTGAATCATAGCCCTGGTCAACACAGCAACAGGAACCTAAGGAAGGGTTCAGCTGACCAGATGTGGGTATCTAACACAAGCTTAGTCTTTCACCAATGGCTGTGACGCTATTAAAAGCATGCGGCTCTACCCTCCAGTGCTCTGACATAGCATGTATGCCAGTCCAGAGGAGATTTAGCAATCTGCAAATCAGTGAGTGAACTGCAGAGAGTAGGCTTGGAGGACTTAATCAGCTCTGACTGGTGCTGGACAGGTTAGGCAGCAGCATAAAAATGGAAAGTGAAATGTGTAAGACTGTTTGCATGAATGTAGGCGTAATAAAGGCGATAGGTGGTACAGCACCCATAACCTAATGTACTTCACTCAAACAGAATTTTACCCTGAGATACCAAATGACCTTTCTAAAGATTCAGTGGCACAGGATACCAGGTAACTGAGACCTTACTTAAACTATTATCCTCTTCCCTTTCCCAGCAAGAGCAACACATATGAGAATATATACCCACAAGATTACACAGTCTTACATATAAACAATGCATATAAACAAACAGGCACAAAGCTGATCTGTGCCTAGATCTAGGGCTGTTAGAACAGTATTCATGGAAGGAAGGCAATAATCCCACATGCACATGTTCTTACAGTCTGCTGGTGGGCAACAGCACAGAGCTATGAGCTGCTGCCAAGTGACCTGCACACAAAGTTGTTCCTCCACTGGAATTGCAGAAAACATCCAGATCTATGAAATCAACACAAAGAAACTTCATTCCTCTGTTGTGCATCTGGCTGGGAACACGTGCATTTTCTTAAAATGTCGAACCACTACTGTTACACTCCTGCCTCTATAAACAAGCACATGTGACCATTTTGCAGAAACTGAACATAAGGAGTCAGGAATGCAGGCAAATCTTGCCTTTACATTTCAGGAAGGAGCTCTCAATCTCATGGCCTGCAAAGAGGTCAAATGCTGTCTCAGCCTGCATTCCTGAGTGTTATTTCCCATCAATGATCCAATACCCTTGGAAGGATTACTCAAGATTTTCATAAGAGAAACTTAATATTCCTTTCCTTTATGGCAAGTGCTCTCCACACACATCTACAGTACTCCTGCTTTGAAAAAAAGTGTGTTTCTAGAGTGAAAAATCATTTCATATGTTTCCAGTTCTTTAATATCACTTGCAACTGATGCCACAATCACAGACTGTACATTTGGCAAAGCCTGATCAATGCATATTGAGCAGCATCAAAAATGTCTCTCATTTTACAGTAACGATGTCATGTGACATGTCATTCAGTGTCACTAGAGACCTGTCATATGCTGCTGTTCCAGTTTCAGGGTCACTCTGGACCAGCCACTGTGGTGCACTACTCAATTTGCAGAGAGAGCTTTTTCATTTCCCTGGCAAGCCCCATGGACTAAAGATTTTATTGTACCCAGACAATTTTTTATAAACAATTTCCAGTTAATTTTGTTGTTTTCTGCAGAGATTTCAAACACAGCTAATCAGAATGAAGAACCTTTCCAGCCTCCATCAGTAACTTCCATTTGATTTTACAGAATTACCATAATTAACCAAAGAATACAAATTCTGTTATTCCTGTCTAACCTGCAAAAGGACTAAGAATCCAGGCACTGTCCTATGTGGAATATGTCCTGAGCTAAGGACTTTGCAGCTGAGATTGAGACAGCATGCAAGAAGAAATAGCAGGGAGGAGTACAGATGCAGGTGACAGTAGTCGGATTGAACAAATAGTATGCGTTTTGACAAGATAAACTGTTAAGTGCTCTACTTGGAGAATGGTCTGCATGAATAGTAGGAGTATTTGTTGTGTTTGCTCTGTTAGTATATTTGTAGGAGTGACCTGGCATTTAAGAAAGGGTTTAGCTGAACTGAAGGTTCTGTAGGTGTATATGGCACAGTGTAGCCTTGTCTGACTAAGAACTAGTCTGGGTGTAAGTGTAGGAGTTACTCCAACCTGGGAGTAGTCTTGAAAGGCATTGTAGCTTCAAGAAATGCCTTCTGAAGTTAAAATGTGTGCCTGATCTTCCTGATATTGGGGAATACCTACTTTCCTTGATGGGTATGTAGTATCACCCCAAGTATCTGGTAAGCAACTTCGTG
Source organism: Falco punctatus (assembly GCF_963210335.1). Taxonomy (NCBI): domain Eukaryota; kingdom Metazoa; phylum Chordata; class Aves; order Falconiformes; family Falconidae; genus Falco; species Falco punctatus. The sequence goes on from NC_137581.1 coordinate 6,723,202, forward strand.
AAAGCCTCCTGCCACCTTCACCGTTGTTTGGCTTGCAACTTCCTGGTTGTAGGATTAAATTGAGAACAGGTTCTGCTCTCCAATTTGCACTTGAGCCCAAAATAGGTAAAAATGTAATGTGTCCTAATAGTAAGACAAAATTGCGCACTATTGAATTTCTACTCCAACTCCATTTTCAAAAGCACCAGAGGGTGAAATCTAGTAGTACCATAATGGTACTCAGAGTGGTACCGAGGAATGAGTCCTGAAATCGTCTTCTACTGCATAGAGCTCAGCTAAATTTTAGCCTGCCTTGTTCTGCCATATAAACATGTGTCTGGGATTAAATAAAAAGCAGGAGAATAACTCCACATAAATATTTCTGACTCAGTACCATTAAAGATTGCATTAAATCAACTCTTTCTGAACATGTCTAAGTTTAACTTTGGCTTTAAAATAAGCTCTTGTAGAGTGCAACAGTTCTACAAAATGTTCTCCAGGTGACTACCAACTGTTTAGAGCATCATTTAGCACTTTACAGTTCACAGCTCATTCCTAAAGGTAGTGCTTCCTTATGCCAGGTACTTAATATTCACTCCAATACACTTAAAAAAATAAATTTGGGTTTGTTCTCAACACAAGTCCTGAGAGGTGTCAACGGCCCACCACTTGCAGAGTGCTGAGCACCAACTGGCATTTGGATTCATGGTAATTACATTGTTAAAAGATATCAGAGATGTTGCCACTTTTTGTTAAACAGAGACAAATGCCATTGCTCTGTTTTGCTTTGTGCCTCGTGGTTTCATGAGACAGGTTTTATATATAAAAGTATATATTTGTATCTTTTGTGTGTGTGTGTGTATTTATCATATAAAAATGAGATCGATTTTTCTGGAAAATGTTTATTCTTGGAACATAAACATGAAATTCCCCGATTAAAACTCACACACTTTTTAGGCTCTCCAAACCTACATCTGAGCAGCACTTGACATAACATTTGTAAATTATACTGACAGCTATCTGTTACGGTACATTTTGCTATGACTTTTATTCTCTGCTTGCCACCACCATCACCACTATTTGCCTATTATTTCCACAATTTCATCTTATCTGGTAGACCTGGATATAAACTTTTTTGCGCATATTTACACACACAATTAAATAAATCTACACAATTCAATAAATTTGCTAGTATTTTCAATATTGGGACTGTAATTTTTTTAGAGTAGATTTTCTTACTTGTATGGAATAATGACTAAAGTTATGGGCTTCTACACACTCTTGGAAACCAGTGAAATATGTGAACAACAAAGAAAGAAAATCTGAGTATCTGTGGACTTTAAATGATAGTCTTGCTCCCTTAAGAAAACTGATGATTACTGATCACCACAGTGAGCTCCCTTGAGAATTAGATGTCCTTCTTAATGAGTTTATGTTATAAAAGGGGAAAAAAAATGTGCTAATTGTGTTAAGAGTAGCAGAGTATGGACTGCACCACTTAATCCTGCTTCCCATGAAATCAGTGTTGAAACTCCGACCAAGAGAATTAATACCACTGCCACAAGTCATTGTAGCTCCTGTGGGCTGTCAGGTGGACAGGCAGTTTGTACGTGCATCTGTCCTCTAAGCTCAAACAAATCGTTCAGCCTCAGCCTCTAGAAAGATTGTTTGGAGACCCTAAGACTTTTTTTTCTCAGCTCAATTTTGGGTAGAGGTCAGAGTTCAAAAGGTAACGCTCACCTTTGATAGAGCTGTATCTGCTAAGAAACACCAAGCTATAGCTTGTGATTTTGAAGTCCCATCTCTCAGTTCAGAATGCCCTTTACTTTAAATAACAGCTACTGAAAAATATTACCTAGAAAAAAAAATACCTTGTTTTAAGCAACTTCACTTCTCTTCACCCATCTAAGTTTGCTAACTTATTACTGAAATACTTTCCTAGATTTCTTGGAGTATTTTCCTTACACAAAATAAAAGGCTTGCCTTAATTTTTTCTTGAGGAAAGTGATGGGGTTTTAATGAGACTAATTCCAAACAGAAATGTTCCTACTCCATGTTTGAAGAGCAAAATATGAGAAGCTTCCAGATATATGTAAAATGAAGAAAAAAAAATCAATATGGATTTCTTTTAAAAGTTTTTTGTTTCCTTTTTCTTTCTAAGAAAAATGGTTTCTTAGCTGGAAATTATACAGGTATTTAATCGGCTGAAGTCTTATTAAATGCCTTTTTAACCCAATCACTTCAATAAATACTAATTATGAGTCATGAAAAGATATATAGAAAATATTTTATAAAGAACATAATAGAAGAATGCAAATGTTTGTGGGTTTGGGGATTTTTTGTTTGTTTGTTTGTTTGTTTGTTTGTTTTAGGATTTTGTTGTGTGAGCGCTTGCAAAAATACAGAACACAGCGAACCTGTTCTGCATTGTTCTTTGAGTTTATAATGGTGCGTTTTGAAGCAGAATGTATCATGGGCTGTGCTCCAACAAATTTTGTGCAAACTAAATGCTTGATGACTGGCAGAGTACTGTAACTTGTGAAAGAAAGTCCATTCCACTGTAGAAATATTGATGATGAACATGTTGCTGGTAAAACACGTAAGGTGAAGAAACATTGTACAAAATTTCATTTACACAGCTACTAGGACAGCTAAAACATCTGTCCTTTCCAGCCCAAACTTTTCTGTATTCTGCCTATTGAAAATACCTTATTCCATTCACCACATTTCCTAGTAAATCTGTAATGTAGGGAAAAGTAGTCATCTCTGTTTTATGGATAAAAGGTGGAAATCCAGATAGATCAGTGAAGTGAAGGTCATGTAGAAAGTCTCTGGCCAATAAAGTACTTAATCCAGGAGCCTAACATTTGAAAGCAATAACTTCAGTCTCTTAGTCATACATTTTTGTTCATGCCAGTAGGATAACGGCTAGGAACAATTTATGAAGAAAATAAACTTTAAAAAAAAAATATTTGTCTGAGTGTAATATCCTAAACACAATAAATAATAACTTGCAGAGGAATGAAGCTGGGTTAATTAGCATTGATAACATACAGCTGTGGGCTGGCTTCAGGGGCGGTGGGTTGGCTGATGAGATAAGGTGCAGCTGAGGCTGGTTCTGTGAAGAGGTTGGGCAGCCAAGGAAGAGAGAGGAGGAAGAAGTAGAGAGAAGTGAGAGCATAGCCTGGATGAGGAGAGACCAGGAGAAGGCAGCAGAGGGACTGTATGAAGAGTATGCTGGTATGAGAAGGTAAAAGACCTTGTTGCAGTTTGATAGTTTTGTTAGTGCTGTGACAATAACCCTATCTTACTTTTTCTTAAGAACTTAATATTGCCCAGCGCTAATAACCAAAGCATGACATTCAGATTGTCACCAGCTGGCCATTTGATCAGTTAACCAGTTTGGGGGCCTAAATTTCTGCAAATGCACCTGTTTTCATGCATCACTTAATCTCTAGAGAAGCCTAAAATTGATCAATTGCCTTTATTCCAGGCTGTGGTGTTCCATAGGTGCCTATGCATATGTATTTTCCTTGGAGATCCAGACCTGAAGAAGGGGACAGAATTTAGGTACCTGAGCACCATTGCAATTTTAGAATGAGCAAGGAGACATCAAAGCTCCACCTAAGTCTTTATTAGATGTGTTCTATTTGTACTTTACTTAGTCAGCTTGAGGTTTCCTCTTGACTTAGTTGCAATAAAGGTGGTGCCACACACCTTTTGAAAACTAAGTTAGCACAAATATTCTTGACCTTAGGAGCCAAATATCAGCCTCAAGGCACATACCATGAACATACAAAGATGGAGGCAGCCATCAGGGTAGTGAATGAACATCTTCACAAAGCCCTAGTTCTCCATTGCTGGATAGGGTTGGACTGCATGTGGAGGACAGTCTCAAGATGTGCTGGACACTCCAGCCTCCTTAAGTCTTGCTGTCATGTTTAATTATTTGGCATCAGTTTTGGACTAACCAGCACCTTCCTCTCAGAACAGTTCCCCTACCTGTACAGACACACATGGACTTCTTTCAGGAAGCCACAAACTAGGCAGCCACAATGACCACTTGAGAAGGACACAGGAGCCCTGGATGTTTAGGTACTCCTCAAACCAAGTAATCCTGGGCTTCGCAAGAGTATGCTCTGATTGCCACTTGGTGGTCAGATTTGGGACTTTCAAATTGTCCCTGGATTATGAGTTTTTTAATTCAGTAACCATCCACAGTAAAATGACACGCTCGCCATCTTCACCCAGGAATAATTACTGCAGAAACTCTTGGGGCGGAAAATGACTGGGGCAGGGGGTGGGGGGACGACACAAAACCCAACAGTAAGCACACTTTCTCTTCCACTTGGAGGAGTATCCTAATTACTTCCACCAAGTAGGTCAAGGTCCTACTTGGGTTCAGTTGTTTCTAACATAGTACGTTTTTTGTGATGCTTCAGCGGCAGAGGAGGAAGATGTCCGTTCATACCACAACTGTTGTTAGGCACTTGCTCACAAAAGATTATCAGTATCTGCTGTCTTGTAACTGACATCCACAGACCTGTTTCCTCTGTTAGATCTCAAAACCAAACTGAAATTCAGGCTGTAGCTAAGGGAAAAGCTGGTTTCAGAAGTCTAGAAATGTTTCTGAAGATCACTAAATCATTTAGCCATATGAAAACCAGTTCCAGTGTGCATGGAGCAACGAGCAGTAACATAGTTACTAGCAGTAACATATCTGTTGCAATCAGTTTTATCCCTCTGCGTGACTCAACAACCATTTTTCTTGTGTGTCCTTATTGATATTCAGACAGCAGATAGCTTTGCTAGAGATATCAAAGTACGGAATGTGGATTTCTAAAGACCAGGCTAGGATTTGGTTCAACCGCCTTCAAAACAAAGCCCCTTCCCCCATGATGTAGGTGCAATTTTTCAAGTATTATATATGCTGTGAGGAACTTTGAAGTTAGTAAATATTATTGTGTCAAATAAAATAAAATAAAGCCTTCTCAGTGAGACAAAGATCAGCTTCAGTGCTATATAATATATGGCTTTAGCCCCTGGCAGAGAGTTCTGGGAGTTGCAGCAGTTGAAAGAAATTTGAGAGCACAGCAGTGGGTTTGGATTACAGAGTATCTAAGCTACAGTAGAAAATTATCTTTAAAAAAAAAAAAAAAAAAGGGTTTATGAGGTGAAATACTTATGTAAATGGTCTTTTAAAATGTGTAAGAAAAAGTTGTAGTGCACGAAAAATCTTGGAAAAGAGAAAAGAATTTTTTTATTATTATTTTGTATTTATAATAAGAATTTTTTTTCTGTCCAATAAAGCATATGAAACATGAAAAAGCTTTAATTCTTAATTACATGTGATGAGTTTCCACCAAGATCACAAGTCCTGGCTTTGCTGCCTATTGCTATAAGAGTGAAAGCTGGCAACCTCTACTTTTACACCGTAACCTTGCTCAAGGTGTGAAAGCAGTGTTCCTAAGGAAAACACAGCTGCTTTGGAAGTATCGTGGCTCCCTGTGAGGCAACAGCTAAATAAGGCAACACATTTGAGCATCGTCAGGAAGGGCACTGAGAACAGAAAAGAAGGTATCATTTGCAACTGCATAAAACCTTGGCTATCATGCATAGTTCATCTCTGCAGAGCAGGAGTGACATATTAAAGAAGGTATGGAGCAGAGCTACTAAAATCACAAAGAGGACAGAACCATGGCTCCAGGAGAAGAAACCAAAGAATTTTGGACTCTTCAGTTCAAGAAGAAGGAGACGAAAGCTGATGGAGATATGTTCAAGCTTCACTTCCTGAAGGTGTTGTACAAAATGAGCGCAGAACCACTAATTGCCAACCACACAGCACTGCATACACGCAAGGGGCACCTTGTGACACTAGTTTAAACCAGATAAAAGTAGCCTTTTTTTACAAAGTACTTTGTGAACTTCTGGAATTCGTTTCCACAGAAAATTGTGAGGCAGGTAATATCAATAGTTTCAGAAATAAAATAGAGAAAGTAATCAACAGCAGGTCCATAAACAGTTATTAAAGGGGGCATTTATCCCTTCTAAAAGCACTGAAGAATGACTGGTGAGGAATAAAGATAACAGGCTTCCTATGCTTTTCTTAAACTGTGTCTCCTACTGGCACTGCCAAGGACAGACTACTAGACTAGATGGACTATTGATCTGATCAACTCAGTTTATTCTTATAATCTCTTTTTCTAGTGGAAAGCTTGGAACTAGTCTCCTGATTCCTAAGGAACTATCCCAAGAAATATTGAAAGATGAAGTTGTAGTTCTGGTTAGAGTTACAAGCTAGAGTAAAATGTATGCACTGGAGCGTGTGTCCTTGGGTGTGTGAAAGCATTGAAGCAACCATGAATGCTCCACCGCACCCACCAGCAACAGGGATCCATACAAAGGATCACTAAACAGTCAGTGAAATAAGCATGCTTTGTTTTGTGCATGGTTTTAAATGAGTAAAATGAATTACGGCATTTCAGGGAGACCCTGAAAGTTCTCCTGTGAGTGCAATGAAAGAGCAAAAAAAAATACCTACAACAGCAAAATACTGCACTAAGAATTTTTTCCACGTAGGGGTGGAATGAAATAAATTAATCTGCCTTTCAGTTATGGTAACGATCTCAAAATGTTTTGCAGTAATGATCTACAATGCACACTTTAAATGTTAATATGTTATATGAAAATTAATTTTTGATGGTCTGGAACCCCCTAGTTGTGGATGATGTGGCCTCAGTTAATGTCATATCTTCTAGTCATAGAAATATTGTTCTCCCAGAAGATGCTGGATAGGTGAGAAGTGAGTAGGACAGTTTTGCAAAAAATGAGGCAAGGGTATGAGGCAGTGTTTGAATTCTTTGAGTAATTTGGTAAGGCCATAAGACCTTATGATAAGTGCATGACACCTTACATACCAAGGCTGATGGCAAGTCTTATAAGTTTTATCTTATTTCAGTATTTGTAGATCTGCATAGAGGAGAGGTGAGGTGAGAAGTGGTGTCCTCAGAGAATCTTGCAGCTGTTTCTAAAACCGTTCAGCTTCCCTTCCAGACCGGCTGCCTGTGGAGGTTTCTGAGTGCCATCCTCCAAGGAACCTCCCACCTCCAAGAAAGCTGAAGAGGCACTTTTTTTTTTTTTGCAAGGACATGCAGTGATAGGACAAGAGGTAATGGTTTCCAGCTGAAAGAGGGTAGATTAGGAAGAAATTGTTCCCCGTGAGGGCGGCGAGGCGCTGGCCCAGGCTGCCCAGAGCAGCTGTGGGTGCCCCATCCCTGGCAGGGCTCAAGGCCAGGCTGGACGGGGCTGGGAGCAGCCTGGGCTGGGGGGAGGGGGCCCTGCCCAGGGCAGGGGGTTGGGACTAGGTGAATTTTAAGGTCCCTTCCAACCCAACCATTCCATGCTTCTATGCTCCTATGATACCATTCCTTAGGAAGAAAAAAAAACATCAACAAACAAGCTAAGGTTATGCATAACATATGCATGTGTGAGGGAAGGAAGCCAAAAGGAAAATATGAAGGCACTGCATGTTTCCAGATACGTTTTCAGACCTCTCTGTTTATCATATTTCTCTGTTATTTGACATAACTTCAGTATTGGTCTCTACCATTGGTACAGTGCCCATGGAAGTCACAGAAATGTTTATATAGGGTTCAGAACAAGTTCAGACACATTACCTTTCTCCTAAATTCATGGTATCTGGTAAACAGGTTTAAAGCAAATGCTTATGTTATCCAAATAGCCAAGAGATAGTGCAGAAACTTTGAAAATCTGCAGCAGATCTTACCTGCCTGCTGTAGGCACCTAGATTTTGGTCAATAGGATCTCATCCAGAAAGTCTTTCTGTGTGCCTAATTCTCTCCATCATAAATAGAGAATTAAAACACAGTGGTAGGACTCCTTCACCAGATAGTGCCTTAGCTTCCCCTGGTTTGTGCCTTTGCTTCCACTTGTTCGTGCCTTTCATCAGAAAAATTTCTCTGCTCTTTCATACTATGTTATTAAGCTTCAACTATTTGCTGGGCCTAGTTAGTATCTGTACTACAAGTTGTGTTGTGGGGTTTTTTAACTGCAGTGTCACAAACCCTTTTTCAAACTTCAAAACTGCAATAAAATGCAGGAGTAAAACCCTGTGAATTTTTACTTGTTACTTACAAGTTAAAAAATTTTTTTAGGATGAAAATTATTATATAAACTACATAAGCACGTATCAGATGTTAATCTCAGTAAAACTTTGGGTATTTTTCCTATAAAAAAAACTTTTAGATGTTCATATGATCAATGTTTAAACATTCAATGTTCAATTGTTAAGAGGTCTTCTTGAGTTTATGCAAAGATTAAAATTAAAATCAGTGGATCTTTAATTGTCCAGATCCAGAGTAGATTTAAAAATTCAGTTTAGATCTTTTATTGTCTTGTGAACTTTTTTGCACTATGTGCTTTTACATTACCAAGTTTCCCTGTTGTTTTTTTTTTTTTTTTGGGGGGGGGGGGGAGCTGGTTTTTGTTGGGGTTTTTTTGGTAGAAAGTAGAACAGGATGTTAAAGAAGGCTTCAAGCAAGAATTCTAAAGAGAAGAGGAGAGAAAGAGAGGTGGGGGGTTTCAGCAATAATATTTATTCTAACAAATTGTCTTTGTTTAGCACTGAAGAAAACGGAAAGCAACTTTTTCAGTCATACAATGTTATTAAATGTTATTAAAATAGGAAAAAAAACCCCACACTTCATTGATACTCTGAACTCTTCAAATAAATACTTCACTTGTGATGGCAATGTTTTCTAGATGTGCAAATAAGGGGCTAATTACTAACTTGTTAGATTTTTTTCTGTTTTTCCTACAATATTTAGGTTACTAGTTGCCTCCTCAAAAAGATTTATCAGAAATATTTCCAAATGACATTTCAAGTCTATTGAGAGGCATTCAACATTAGTTTAAGGTGAACACCACAAACAAAATGTGAACCAAATTAACTGAGTTCAGCAAGTCCATCCTGTTTTTCTGATTCCCTCCAACAAGCACATAAGTGATTGAAATCCACCTCCCTGAAGGCTTGCAAAAGTGTGAAACATACATGCCTGAGCCTTTTAAATAGGCATTAGAGAGATTAATCATGTTTGATACAGGTAGGAGACTCATTGACATCGGAAGGGCAGAAAGTTCTCCAAACCCTATGCTATATATTTTACATGCCAGCAATTAAACAAGGGCCAGGAATATTCCTGCAGTGGCTTTTAAAAAGTGCTGGCTGATATATTTTATACAAAATTGAGGTTCAACAGTCTTATGTTTAGGTAATATTTTAATAAAATTAATAAAAATAATATTTTTTCTTGTCTTCAAGAATTAAATTGTTACTAACTTCCTCACATTCACTTTGTGATTATAAAATAATTGCTCTAGTCTAACAGAAGAAGGGAAATTAAAAGATTCAACTGAGTAATTGCTACTTACCAGTGTTGTTATTCAAGTTTTGACCAAGTATCGAACATTGCCAAAGGGCATTCATAAATAATATTTTGTTCCTTTTAACCTTGTGTTAAAATAAAATAAAATTAAAAAAATAGATAAACTGTTCATAATGGAAATTACAGGTTGCTCTCCAACAAAATTTGTGACCTGTTTTGTTACATAACAAATCCTTTTATCCTGTCAATACGATGGGCCATAGCAAGTGCATGAGACAAGGGAAATCATGAATCAAGTTAAGTGGATGATACATATTGTAACTGCTCTTGAAACAGATACCCAGTCTATAATTTTAAATATCTTGTTCATTAACATTGTACGCTACAAGATTAGTGCCTTAACAGCAGGTGTCAGAAGGCAGCTACCATCTCTTGCACATGTGCTGACCATTTGTTTTAAGAAATGGAAGATAGGCATCCACCTACTCATGAAATTTCAGAAATATCCTCTGATTTTGTATCTTTATAAAAATATTTAACTGGAAACAGAAAGAAATAAAGCTGTGTTACATCAGTCTCTGTTCCACAAGGAAACAGGTTGGATAGATATTGAATGTCTAACAGCACATGAAGGAAAAACAAAAAGGCAAGTTTTTTACACAGCATTCATTGAGATAGAACTCCTGAAATGCAATCCATTGTAATTTCAAATATGAGAACAATAACAGGAATGGCTATAGAGTTCTAGCCTATACACTGAGATTCAGCTAATTTACACGAAGAGGGCCCATGGATTCCTTTTTTCTTATTTCAGTCTGTTTTCTGCTTTCTCATGCTTAGCATATGAAAAAAACAGATTTCTTTAACAATTCCTTACCTTCAAATATTCATATAGAACTTTAAAGAATTTCTGACAATTAATTATAGCAATTCTGTTTTATCCTGCATAAAAAGGAATTTGACATCAACATCAAACAGCTGGCAGAATCAGTAAGAAAATGTAGACTCCAGCTTCCAGTTCTGCCTCTAGTCAGAAACACTATTTTTTAAACAATAATAGTAATTACTACTTAATAACTAACAACATTTGCTTATTAAGAAAAAAATTCTTTACTGTTTTTGCAATCCAGTTAATGGACAGAATAGTATCAGTTCCCTATTATTCCAGAATTTATGGCTAGACTATGTGAAAATCGGCACCATACTTTACTGAACAAGAAAAATCATGTTGCTTGAAAGTTAAAAGTGATGTTGTCAGAAAAAGCAAACTTTTCTTCTGTTGTAGTTAGTGCTATCACAAGAGCTACAGTGTTGGCTGTCATGAAGCAGACATACCTCATCCAAATTTTAAAACACAAATCCCTTCCAGATTGTGCTATATAATGAGCTGTATTGGTAATTTACTAGATGGATAAAATAGAATAATTACTAACAGTAAAGGAGGACAGATATTTTTCAGTAAATATTTCTATATTGGAAAGCAGAGGTAATAATGCAGCCATAAAATGTAAAGTGAGTGAAACACTATTGACTCCAACCATAACAAACAGTAATATTTAGCACCAGTTACTACAACTGAGGAGTTCAAAATAAGCAACTCCAGATAATACTCCTCTAGGAACTTAAAGCATATTGCCATAAAATTATCTGCATCACAAATGCTCTCTTTCCAATATATTCTGAAGATCTGGAGATGTTCCAGACTAAAGCCACGCTTTGAAAATACATAACAAACTGTATTTTTTTCATATGGAAACTTATAGATCTGCAGATAGAACAGCATCCCAGACAAAATCATAGAATGGCTAATATAAAACTCAATCAATGAGAATTAAAAGAATGCAGTACTATTAATGGTATTCTACATTTATAGAAAATTAAAGTATATTGGCCACATTTTGCTATGTTTACAACATTGTGTGATGGAAATAATGATGTTGGTGCAGTATATTTCTGTAATACACTTGACTTGAGACCACATGGTATCTTGAGTGATAAAGCTTGAACAATTTAACATTCACGTATTAAACAGATTAAAAACTTCTGAAATAATAAGGTTCAGAACACAATTCTAAATCAGAATTATTGTCAACCAGCTGCATCTAAAGTAGAATCCCACTGAGATTTTTGAGTTCTTTTGGGCTCTGTATATCTTAATCTTTTTATCAATGGCTTAGAAACAGATAAATACAGAGTAAAACCACATGTACAAAAGTCACCGATTTTGTTGATGACCAAATGCCTAGGGAGCAGTAAATAAAGGAGGAGGACAGGTCACTGTCGTAACTCTATGCCAGCCAAAACCAGCACATTCTTCCCTATAGCCTGTAAGCAAATCATGCACGTTTCAAATCTAAACCCACAAATCAATGGCAAGAATATAAGCCATGATAATGCAATGGCAGATTTTATCCTGAAAGCTGTGATCCTGAAACGGTCTGAGGATGACAAAGGGTAATAAACTGAGAGTAACTTCCCAGTACAACTTTGTAACCCAAAGGGTTAATATGATCCTCGGATTATAAACACGGAAATACTCTGCAGGATAAAAAAGACAAACCCAATGTTTGACAAAGTTATAACTCCTGCTGTAATTCTGGCCACAGTTCTGGTATCCATATGTTAAGAAGGATGCTAACACCCTTGAAAAAGATTCAGAAAAGAACCACTGAATGACTGGTGGACTGGAAAATATGCAAAAGAGGAAAAATGGTTAAGATCCGTCTAGCTTATTATAGAGACCACAAGGGAGAGATGCAATCCCCTGCCATACGCACCCATAAGAGAAAGAGAACTTTGACAATAGATAGATCTTCAGTCTAGCAGGTAATATATTTAAAAGGTCTTTTGGAAAATAGATGCTTAAAAATAAAGTAAAATAAAATTAACAAGGCAGTATTGCCATAGATGATGGATGTTCAGCCATTAAAACCAATTACAATTGCAGTGCTTATTCAGTGAATTTTTAATACAAAACACTGTTAGCATTGCATCTAGAAAGCTGGAGACCATTGCTGTTAACAGCACCCTCTACCAGGAAAGTGAGTCTCATACCAACATAACTTCAAGGGGTATTAATTTCTGAGCTATGTGACAGCAATTTGTAGACTTCAGGGCCCACAGAGACTCCTGGAACTGCACCTTCCCATTCTTTACCGGAGGAATTTTTAACATAGATCCCTTTTTTGTCCTTTTTATGCTCTTCTGTGTGTAAACAGTTTGTCTTGTCATGAATACGCAAAGTTATCCAGCCACGATTACCCATCCTGAACAAGGACATTTTTGCTATCTCTTGCCCTTACGATTGCTGCAGAACTTAGCAGCATGATCAAAGTAAAGTAATTCTATGGAAAACTGTAACTTCTGCAACTCACTGACTGAGGATTTTACAAGGTGCTATAAAATAGAGGGAGACAATTTGGCATATCCGGCCATGCAAAAAACTATATATATTAAAGGAAATAGAAAACTTTGATTTGAATTCATACAACTTCATGTAACTTACCAAAATATTTAACACTATCAACTCTACCAGACAGAGCAGGTCAGAAGTGAGCATTGATAATTTCTGCTTGGATAATAAGGCCTGTTTTCTGATGCTTGCTGAAGATAAACTAAATCTGTAGGGTCCTTCATTTCTGTAAAAGGCAAAGTCTATTCTGGCCATTATTTTGCTTTCAGTTTTCTGGCAAAAGGATCCAGCAGTGCAGAATGGCAGATTAGAAAACCATTTCCAGTTAATTCCAGTTTCCTGATCTAACAAAGGAGGACAATGAATATAGCACCTGTCAGAAGAAGGACTCTGATTGGCAACATCAGATCAAATCCTTTAGGGTACTGAATACAGGCAAATGTTTTTGGATAAAATATTACAAAGGAAAGATGTAAGAACAGATACATGCTAAGGGAGCACATTGTTGCTATTTCTTAAAATGAGTGCAATAAGGAGTGAGAACTTGCTTTTGCTGATTTGGTTTAAAAAGTTGGGGGTTTTCTTAACAGCTGTGGGATCTCCATGTGTAGGAGTGGTTGGACTTGATGATCTTAAAGGTCTTTTCCAAAGTAAACGATTCTATGGTTCTACATTTTCCTGCCAGTCAGATTCATCCCCTTAAACCAGCAATATCCTGTAATCATCTGCTGCATCTCTTGCCACCTTTGAGAATGTGAAGCTATACATACCATCAGCCCACACAAAACACCAGCTGGCTGAGAAGATACTAGGTGGAAAGACGGTTTCTCAATTATTACAGCATGTATGGCATATGATAGAAAACAAAGCCATCATGAAAATAATCTGCATCAGAGTTTAAGAAGTGAGAGAAATTGCTTCTTCTCCATCTTTCTACACATGCAGACAGAGCTTCTCCCTTTTTTTCCTCTCCCAGATTATAATGCAATAACATTATATTTCATTTCATGGCCTCATACAGCTAAAAACAAATCCAAAGCCCTAATAGATAAAAGTGTGTAACACCTCTGGACTAAACTTGGCTGCTATGAAAGTACAGTCTGTTCCTCTCTCTATAAAATATTTTTCAAACTCGACTTTAGGGCAGCAACTTTCCTGATACGCTCTAAACTAAGTGGAATTCTCACCTGTCCAACAGTTCTGCTCCAATTACAGTAAGGTTAAACCTGAATATTTACAAGTGTATACAATATTTTGCCCTGATTATTGCAAGACCAGTCCTGAATGGAACTATTTTTCATTTGCTTGGTTCTTGCTTTTGAGGAAAAAGATTTTGAAACCTATATTTTAGGTTTTCAATTTTCAGATTGCATCATATAGAAGATCACCTTTTCAAGCGTTGCCTCAATGCTCTGAAGGCTGCAAGCATTTTTCCCCAGCGAAACTTGTGATTCATATGTAATGACTTGCCTCCAGGAGTGAATGGTTTAAGTACATGCTCATACATCATGAAACATGGAGTGTCTGATCAGCTAACTCTTGGGAGAAGGGATGTTGACTCTTCTTATGCCTAGAATTGAGCTTAATGGCATCCCCTCTTGGTTTCAAGAAGCTTGGAGATTTCTCAGCAACCACCAGTTCTTTACTCACACTTCTTAGCTATTTCTGAACATTTTTGTTATTTCTTAGTGCCCAGGATCAGGCCCCATAGATTTTAAACTCTTTACCAAAAAGCTCGCTGTCTGCCACTTGTATAAAATCATGTATAGGTCAAAGGAAGCTTTGCTCCTCGTGCCACCCCAAGGTTTCGCAAAAGCAATACTGCAGTGTCATTTCCTGCAAGAGCACATCCAAAAGCTTTCAGTGCTACACCTCCAAGAAATGTTGCTCTCGCTGAGAATCTTGATCAGAACGATGAATTCTGGTTGTCTACATGCACTTGTTTTCCAGTGTTTGAATAGCTGCAGCTGTAGCAGTAGTTGCTGAAATACATGAAACTTTAGGTACCTCTGGATCAATCTGGGTACTTCATTAAAAAAGGTCAAGGTGTCTGAGTAGATATAGCAGCAAATTAACACTTAGCAGTTGTGGACCCTGCTCCTTCTCGTGCCACAGGCAGACACGGCTTTTTTGCAAAATGTCCCACCCCACCACCGGCTTTGCTTTGATGTGAAGCCGAGCTATTAGGAGCGGCACCTCCTGCAAAGCTCCCTGAGACCTCGCCGCAAACATCAAAGTGTAAGTACTAGATATTCATTAATTATTTTATATATCTGAAAGTAAACATACCCGTTTAAATTGAACAAGTGTATAAAGGAAGGATAACGAAAATAGCGGAGTGGAATCTACCTTCAGAAAACATCTAGTTTATAGCTGGGACAAGATCCAAGCTCGCTGGAACGAACGGGTAGGGGCCAGTGCCTGCCTCGGACACTTGTACTACAAGGCAAACGCAGCAGCCATTATTTCCTCAGCAACAGTGCAAATGTAGTCCCAGCTTCATCCAGTGCTAGATTTGCCTGATTTTCTCTCTCTTTGGGATGTCATCATGGAAATGGTCTTGATTACTTAATGTTCCTTAAAATGGTACTAGCTTAGCTAATCAATGTTATTCTGTTGTTAAGCAGGATATTTTTCCTTTCTGAAACAATATTGATTACCTAATTACTGCCATTAAAAGCACCCAAAACCCAACACGCATTTAAGCCAGAGATGGCACGGCTGCTATTAAAGCTCTCACCAGTAATACTATTCTATTTCTACTCAGTTTGCAGAGCTTCCCTATTTTTTAACGTCTTCAACTCTCTCACTATCCTAATATTTAGCAACTTTCTCCCCTCCCCCAGCTTCCAGCAGCAGACTGTAAAATTAATGACAAGCGACAGGATCCAACAGCTTGCTCCAGAAAGCAGTGATACAAGAGAAAAAGAAAGGGATATGGCAGCGGATATGGATGCAGCACCTGTTTCTAATTTTTAAAAGTTAAAACTTAATTCCACCTCATTCAAACTTATTTTAGAAAGCAATTGACAACAGGAAAAATTACAAAATTGGCAGGAAACTAAGACTTGGGTGTTGAGAATTAAGAACTTCAAACTGTGAATTAGAATATATATGTGTATCTATATATTGCTATTGCATCATTAGGAGAATTTGGCTCTACAGCTATATTTATGATTATTGAAGGATTCTTCTGTTTATATTTAGCCATAAAATTACACATACTTAAAAACTCTGATACCTTTCTAAAAAGGCAGCAGCCAACCTGTCTGTCTCTGTAGTCACAGGGTGTTTTAACCTGGTACTCTGAATGCTTTGTGGGATTTGTCCTAGGTGAAAAATCACTCCCTTTTCCTGATTTTTCACTGTGAGTTATGTGTGCTTTGTGAATCATGAATTGTACATACGACTGCATATGTGTTTATGCATATTCTCTGTGTGTGTTCTGTAATGTATAAGCATTACACATATATTCTTTTACAATATTTATATATAGACAATGAAGTTTAGCATCTTTTTTAATTAATGCATAGCATATATTATAAGCAGGATTCACACTTCAGATACAGTATGCATAACATATATACTGTATAACATCAGAGGACTTTTTTAAGCCCCAGCTGTGCAGATGATGCCATATAGGTAGCCCACATCAGCCTCATGAAAGCCAGTAATGTTTAAAACAGGGAAGGGTGATGGTCTGTGAAGAAGCTAGAGCAATACGGTGTTTAGGCTGCAACATCACCACAAAAGGTAAGTATTATTTATACTTTCTTGGTGAGGTGTGACATGCCTTCAAGGGTGTTCAACTTCACGGTGAGAAATGTCAGAAAGAACATGAAGTATGGAAAAATAGAGCCATAGAAATAGTTTTTCCTATGTGGCATACGATGTAGAAGGTGGAGTGAATTCCTGGATGCACCTCAGAGCATACCAGCCAGGGCCCCAGCGGTACAGATACATGGCAACTGACGGTCCTCATCCATCCAGCTACAAAATTCCAGAGCTGCACGAAGTTTTTGTGCCTGAAGGAGACAGAAAGCCCTGCCTACACCATTCTTATTTTGCTGTCTCAGCCTCACACACTTCAGCAAGAGGGACAGCTGAGACAGACGTATTCAGGCTTGTAAGCAGTCTGAACACAGACCTGAATGACAAGGTGGACCACAAAAATACAGCGAAACAGGCAAAAAGGGAACAAAAATGGAAAATTTGTAGCCAGGCAGTGTTAGTAGTTACAGGACTCATCCTAACAAGCCTCGACAACAGCTTTCTGTATATTCAGTGGAACTGGTTAGTTGATAAGCAATGTGAAGGTCAGAAAATTGAATTAAATTTTACTTAAATTCCATTAAATGCAAATAAGTTCTTTTGATTTTTGAGTTTTGCTTCTGCTAGAAGACCAGGTTAAGTAAAAACATTGATCTAGCGTAACATGACACTGTTCTCCTATGATAACCCTAAAAATGCTCACATTGCTACTGACACCAAACAAGCCAGAGAACCAACCGGGTACCAGAAAAGGGAACAGGAGGGAAGGAGGACAACGAAAGAGGAAACTTACATTTATTTCTCCTTGGTAAAGTTTTTCTTGCAAGGAGTGGACTTAAAATCACGTTGCTTTTTGCTGTGTGACCTGTCATAAAGAACCACATACACGTTCCTGCTCACAAGCAGCATCAGCATGCTGGTCACAATTTATTTCAAAAACAAATGAGGTCCAAAAATATCCTCCTCTCTAAACAGGTTGTGTGTGTGTGTGCGCGCACGCGTGCCTGCATGTGTGATTTATGCAAAAATCCTGTCAAAATATTCTGGTTCATCAAAAGTCTAATTTACATATATTTTTGGGACACTGTAGAGGCTGATTAACATGACGTATCGCAATTCGAAAGGAATGTTGACTGAAGCATTTTAGGAGCCTGGAATGCAAGAGCATGAGGTAGATAAGCATATGGAGCTCAGTGAATGAAACAGGAGGCTGCCTATTCTGCTATGATTTATGTTCCTCAACTTGTGAAAACTTGATGGCTTTCTGAGATAAGAGATTTTGTTTAGAAAAATCTAGTTCAATGAAAAAATTATTACAGAGCTTTCTTTATTCATCTTTGATATGCCCAGTTATGTCTTCCATCACCTTTTACAGACACGAGGATATGGGCTTTATTAAAGAGGAAAGGAGTCAGTGTTATAGCTGTATTTATAAATAGTAAGTTAAAATATTTAATCGAAAGCATTTTGAAATTATTTTTTATCACTTGGAGTTAGAGAAACCATAGCAACACTCATCCTGCAAAATAAAATTGAATGACATTTTATATTAGGGCTTTTAAATTTCTGCTATAACTTACCCATGCATCTGAAACTAGATTAATTTTACATTTTCTCATTATTTATTTAATTCCTTTTATTTAATTGGATACTGACATTTCTCCAGAGTCTCACAATATGAGAGAATCACATAATTGTTCCCTAACTGCTTTCTGTATCACCAAAACAATGTAAACACCACTCTCTTGCCAAGTCCAAATCTCCAACTAGTGGAAATGTTTGCTACTAACATCCTGAAAGGAAATCACCTCATGCATTATTCACACTCTCATAGCTCTGCTTAGTAACTTTACAACAAAAAACAGTACTTTACTGCAATGAATTATTCCTCCTCACCCCCAGCAACATCCACTACAGTTAATTATCGGTTTGCACGGGTTGATAGTCCAGAGCACAGGAGACAAAGAAGAAAGTACTCACCATCCCAGTGCCAAATTATCAGCTGACAGGAGACAGAATTTCACATTATTATAACATAATAGGTTGCTTATTGTTTTATAAACAGGTTTTTATGCTGTTTGCTTTTGGTTTTTTGTTTTTTGGGGGTTGGGGTTTTTTTGTTGTTTTTTTTTTTATGGCAGGTATTTAATAACTGGTGAGGTCCAGCCATCCTTCCTGGGAATGAGAACTGGTAAACAGGAATAATTCTAATAGGACAGAAAAAATATTTTTTGATCAGTTAAGAGTTACTATTCCTCAGGGGATCCCTGGGACACAGTTCTGTGTTTCTTCATTTCTGTCAGGATATAATTTTAAAATGACCTTTATTAAAACAGCTTGTGATGCCTTAAATTCTTTTTCACCTGTACAAACCCTTGAGGCGTGCCCAAGCAGAGGCTCTCTACCCCCACTTAGGCAGTCATTCACAAACGTTTGGGTTGAAAAGCCAGGTGACTTTTGTAGCATTTCCTGAGACAGTCCTAACACGGATGCTTAATTTAGATATAGACGTACCTGAATGTTAAGCACTGATCCTACCTAAAGTAAGCACTATGATTAGTTGCAAATCAGTGCAGAGAGATAACCTTGCTAACATGGTCCAAGGGAAGATGTATTCAGCCTAAGCTGGCCTTCATGTCTAATAGAGAAGGGTTGGATCTTTGCAAGAAGCAGCTGGTGGCAGGAGCTACTGTCCATTTTTATGTGATCAACCATTAGTGATCATTTCTGTTGCTTAATGTAGAATTCAGTATTACCTAGGATGCTGCAGGATGCTCGCTGTGCCCTCAGGCTTCCACTGCAGAAGGACCCATGTCTCCCATAAGTGCTGCATTACATCATCCCCATGTCTACCTTGAACTAGAAGACTAAGCTCCCATTCTAGCCAATAATGATCTAGTCAATACAGTCAGCAGAGCCTAGAAAACTATTTAGCTGATCAGACAAGATACTTATTTTTAGGATTAATCTGGAGCTGAATCCCACATTTGGCTCCTGGTTATAAGTTAAGCTGTCATATAGGTAGCCCAAAGGAACTTCCAGGCTAAGCAGGGAGACATATAATGATTTTAGTTACCAGCTTAGGCAGTGCTAGATGGCAGATGAACCGTATCACAGTCTGGGACTTCGATGTGTTTTTTTAATTCCCACTTTAGCAAGTTTTGGATATACCCATCAGGCAAGATAAAGGAGTGTGACTTGCTGTTCATTCCCATACGTGTACAGGTTATAAACCTACTTGCAAAGTGGCATCATCTAGGGCAAAATGATCGAGATGTGTTGGAAACACTTTACTAAATATTTCTTTTTTAATAATTTGCAGCCAATCTACATCAGGTAGTGACAGAATCTGAGAGTAAAAGGAGGGAGTCATAAGCCTCGAGTTGTCTGAGGCTGACTTTCTGACAGGATCTGCTGAGAAAGAAGCAGACCTTTACTTGCTAAAGGATAGTATAGTGGTTAGTTTCTGGGTGTGATATGAACTTAATATTTCTAACAGCTGCTGGAGTGTTTATTTCTCCATGAATACAAGTCTCCATGTCTCCATCTCACAGAGGCATAGCAAGGTTGAGTACCGGTTGGCACTCATTGCAGATGGATGGCAGTGCTCTTCCTATCTAGGGTAGACAGGAGATGAAGTTCCCTGATAAATTATTAAGCTCGCAGGATAGCACTCTTCTTTATCCCCCAGTTTACAGGAAGGCACCCTGGAGGTCCCACTGGCCAGCTCACAGGTGCTCGCTGTCACCACTGGGGGTCTCACCCACCACCTTTTTGAAGAAGATGAGGACAGTGATCCTTGCTGCTGCACAAGGATGGAAGGATGGAAGAACAAATTCAAGCACCAATGGCAGCTTATGAAAAGATAGGAATAGATCTGCAAGTTTCAGGGAGAAACACAACTACCTGACATCCAGCCCCCCTCCCAGAAAAAGGCTGGCATGTGGACAAGACTAACGTGGGGTTTGAAACTTCCCTGCGGAGAATTTTGGCCATTATTGAAGCTGCATTACCAAAAATTATTTCTAATGAGAGATGTAGCTCAGAACAGTGAAAACCTGTTCTCCCTCCAACAGGTTAATTCTCTTCCTTTGCATGTAAATCATTTTGGTTTCACGCTTTGCATGGCACTGTGAATGCATGTGGAACATTCCCTGTTCCACTTAAGAGTGCATATCGATACTACTGATCATGCAATCAGTTAATTAGCTCTGAAGGGGTTAACATAGATGAAGGAAAGTTCTGACAGCAGACAATGCCTGAAACCACACATTTTCATGGCATTACCTTGCAAAAAGGCATCACACTGAAATAGCATAAGAAAAATTAAACAGGAGAGTAGTAGCCAGGGGAGTCTTAAAGTTAATCCAGCGTATTGCTGTAAAAGGGCTCACCATCTGGATCCTAGTTTGCTACAATATTGAAGCTTCATGGCATTTTCTTCCCTTCATCTTCATTTTCAGCTATCATTCATAAGAGAGCTGAAAAGCCTGTGCAGTACTTCAGCGTTGCAGCGCGTGTGCGATACAAGATGCTTTCAGAAATCCCTGTCGAAGTGTGTAAACAGGTAATGGTCTTCCGCAACTCCGCAGCTGTCTGTGTGTCAGCAGCCTCTGACAGACTGACAGCCATGGAGCAGCAGCAATTGTAGAAGTGCTGGAGCTCCACAAGTACCCAAAAGCAGACTGCTCTCACTTTCCAGGCAGAAGGGTAGATGCTGTGTCGCCTGTGCCAATCACTTCAGATTCAAGTAACTCCACTAAGCTTTTCTGAGCTGTTTCGAATCCCCCTCCTTACCCCTGGTAAAGACAAGCAACAGCTAAAGGGACCTCTTTGCATAAAATACCTCAAAACACTAGAGGGCCGGTTGGCTTCCTAAGCATAGTGCTGGTGCTGAGAGACCGTAACTTAACAAAACGCTGAGAGACTGGGGATGCCGGCTTTGACTAGCAAGGCAGAAGAGGAACGCATCAGCGATTGCATTTTACACGATCGACAAATCTGCTTTGAAGGGGCACACGGGCGAGGTGGCCAAGAGTGCGAAATGAATTATCTCTCACCGGCTCCGATGCGTTGGTGGAGGTCGGCAAGGAGCCTGGCACATGTTAGAGCAGAAGAAGAGACCTTATATGTCTTAAAGAGAATTAAACAGAGAGGTTTGGCAGGGTGGTTTTTGCTGGGGTTTTTTGTTGTTTGGTTGGTGTGGGGCTTTGTGTTGTTGTTTTTTGTGTGGTTTTTTTTTCTCCTAGGCTTTGGTAAGGGGAAAGATAAAAGGTGTTTGCTCTCAGATACCTGCAGTTGTCACTGTACACAGGCAGGTTTTCATTCCCAGTGAGTGAAAAGACAAATTCTCCATTTTGGCTACTTTTCCTGGAATAAACCCAAGCTTTAAAGGAACAGAGCCATGTCCTCAGGTCACAGAAATTCAAACAGCACCAAGGGAAAGCGGGATTTTACACCAGCTTGCACCCATGTAAACAACTTCTGTTCATGTAAACAACTTCCTACCAATTTCAGGAGGGTAGTCTGACTTCCTCGCCCTGGAAGCAGAATCTGACCCATCAAATTGTTTTTCCTTCTATGTACTGAAATGTATTTTATGCCTGCAGTCCCTGCATATCACGAGCCACAGCACGCTATGACTAGCCGGGGAGGGGCAGGGGGGAACAACAACAGAAAGTTTACACCCAAGCACCAGGCTGTTTCAGCTGTCATTAAAAATGAAGATAGATGGAAGGGACAAACAGGTTTTCCCCATCCCTTGAGGAGGAGACACTAAGTGACAGCCCACCGCAGCTGAGGGCTGGAGCAGCGGGGAAGAGCACCTCGTCGGCCAGGCTGACCTTGCCACCAGTGAGCAGCATGGTCCAGCCCCAGCAAGGACAGGCTGCCCAGGAGGTGCTCCTGGAGGCTAGGAAGCTTAAATTCACTTTGAGCATTCACAAATAGCTCCCACTGTCACACTTCTGACAGGCAGATACTCTGCAGCTCCCGGCACTTCCCAGATACTGGGAGGATTTTTAAGGAAATAATCACAACCAACCTCAAGAGGCTTTCTGAGGTGTTTTTACATGACACAGTTCCTGTCTGGGTGTTTTATTCTGCTGTGCAGTTACAGAGATCTGCAGTATGACCCATTAATAGGATGGGTTTTAGTAACAGAGAAGTCATTGAGATCTACAGGCAGCTAGGATTATTTAAGCCTTTTAGATGAATTATCTCTAGACACACATGCACATGCACACATGCTGCCTCTGTATTTTCAAGACCATTCTACTTCTACCTGCAGGGGAGGACCATCTCTGCTGCTTGTACAATTTTCATAAATTACAAACAGGGGAATTTTCCTAGGGGGAGATTAGTCAAATCACTTTCCATTGCTAAAGCACACTGATCTTGCAGTGGGCTTCTCTGTCCTTAGCAACATCCCGAAATAAGTTTTCATTCTTATACAATCAGCAAATACAGGATGTACCAAGTTAAAATTTAATCATCATAACATTAGCAATGTCTTGGATATGCTCGGAAGAAGCTGTGTAGCACTAGGGAAATAACGTCCCATGAGAGAGCAGTACCTGAGCTGTACTTCTTTTTCATTGCTGATGACCTGTTAGCAAAAGAATCCACAAGTATAAGCAACAGATCTAGTTGGCTGTGAGTAAATAAGAGGAACAGTCAGCTATTTACTGCAGTGCACGCTTATCTGTATTATGTTTATTTGAGGAAACACTTTTATATGGCTTATCACAATACCTCAACCTGCAGAATTCTTTGATCGAAGATCCCATCCCCTTGAAAAGTCAGAATTATCATAAAAATCTTTGAAGCAAAAATCCAAACACTATGAATATTCATTCTCTTCACAGCTGTTACATTTATGGAAATGCAATAACAGCAAACTTCTTGGATTTGGCAAAGAGTTTTTACCAGATGAATACATGCCAGTAAAAGAACTTAAGTGAAATTAAAAGCCTGGCTCACTCTTCCTTCTGAAAAGAAGTGTGCTGCAGTCCAGAGCATTTTGAAAGTTAATGGAAGAGGTTTTTTTCAAATTTCAAAACATGTATGCAAATTTCAGCTGGCAGTGCATGCACAGACCATATTTAATAAACACATCAATTTGAAAGCAATGTTCCATGTCCCCAGTTAAACAGTCAATGATTGGAAATTTTGCCCTGATAGAAATAACAGCAGCCTATTTGCTTGTGATACGAAATGCAGTCAGAGTTGTCATCTTCCCTGAAAGTTTAATCCAGTCATATAATTTTACCTCTTAACTAACAATCTCCATGGTCAACCGAGAGGGGAGGAAAAACAAAAAAAAAAAAAAGGTACCTGTCCGTTTATTTCTATTGCTGTGATTTGCTAAAGCCCTGCTCCAGCAGCTCTCAGTGGAAAACTGCATAGACCAGGAATGTCTGCAAGTGAGATGCACAGACAGAAACATTGAGCACAAGATGTAAGGTAAAGAAGACTGCAACATACCTTCAGCAGCGTGCTCCTTCCTTCCCAGCCAGCCAGTTCTCAAGAATGTACACTACTGATGGGACTAGGAAAGTAATTGTAAATGGACTACTAATAAGTAGATTCAGGAAACCAGATGTGACAGCAGGGTGTCACTAGGTCCTTTTTAAACTTGCCTCCAGTGCTGTCTCCTAGTTCTTCCAGACAGAATTAGACAGTTGCTGCTAGGATCTGAGCTGAAGAAGCAAGGGTGCTTTTTGACTGCAGTTGCTAATGCTCCACTTTCAGGAAAGCGCAGAAGTATGTGTGTGCCTGCACTAACTGCACACACTCATCAGCCTGCTACAAGCAGGGAGATGTGATATGCATACTGAAAGAGCTGTGCAGGGAGGAGTAGTTCAGAAGCACACCCAAGCCTTTTCTGCTAGTAATTGCACCCTACTGACCTCGCTGGGCTGGATCACTGCTGTATAATTCATCAATAAGTCAATCAGTCAATAAGCAATGGATCTGAAATAGTGCAGAACGGGAGGGGAGAGGAGGGGACAAATGCAGCTTCAAGCTTTCAAACAACAAACTTTCAAGATGATAGCTGTTTTACATTTCTCTGCCCTTAATGTTCCCACTGCAAATGTCCATAGGTAAATGCAATTGGATCTCATTTTCATTAATAATCTGAAAGAGGATTTCTTTAGCCACGATAAAGCACATTTTTAACAGGATTCCTTAATGAGAACTATTATTATTCCAGGAGTTATAGGGGTACCAACAGATCCCAGTGTGAAGATGGCCCCACAGAGCAAGGTGGTGTACTGACCCTAAAAAATAGAACTTAGAATCAGATTGGATATGAAAAGAGTCAGCTTGGATACGAAAAATGCAATAAAAAAATATCTTTACTTTTCATGGGAGAAAATGAGCTTCATAGAGGGAAGAGGTATGCCCAAGGTCACACGTGGAATTTGAACCCAGATCTCCTACATCCTATCCCAGTTTCTTACAAATAAACCCAGACTCCTCCTGTAGGCTCAAATCACCAAAACATGAAGCAGCCCAGGCTGCCACTAACAGCAGTCATCGGCGTGAATCAAAGTGGCAACAGTCCATCTTCTGTCTTCATGTCTTCTTTTTAAATGCATCATTTTCATATGAATTTGACCATGCAAACTTGACAGGTAATTCTGCTGGAATGTGCTCCACCTTTCTCCTGGAAAAGTGAGCTGTCACAATAGCTAGCCCACATTTTAAGCAAAGCTGTAGGTTTAAAATTGCTTTGGATGGTCAAGCCTTACTCTATATATTGAAAGATCCCCTTCTAGATCCCGCACTGGCTTCAGAATGGGTTGGAGTGGGGAGGGGAAACATATAACGAGTAATCAGCACTGGGGTCTAGCAACCCTGGAGTGGTTCTAGAGATCATTCATCCCAGAACTGACTGTATCCTGCTTTATTTGTGAGGTGTGACAAGATCACAGCTCAAGGTGGTGTGGCTGCAGGCCATAAAGATAAACAGTAGGACCTGAAAAATCTTCAGAGACTCCACCAGAGTAGCAGCATGTCTGCAGGGAATATTTTCTGAGTTAAGGGAAGAGTTTCTTTTTGGCTGTTGTTATTTACAGACTACCGGACAGAACAAACAGCCTCGAGTCCATTGTGTTTGAAGCTTTAATGAACAAACAATACAAGACAGACACACTGCAGTAGGGCTTGCAAAATGTAGTAATATTGGAAAAAACACACTTAAAATACATTAAAGCCCCCTCACCTCTTTTTTATAATGTTTTACTCTTAAATACTATTATATTATCTCAGTATCATCTTAGTTCGGGTCTACATTGACATTAATGAGAAGTCTCCATCAGGGAGAAGAATCTGATCCCTGAAAAACAGCTTTGGAAACCCAACAGGAATAGTTCTGCAGAGTGTTTTCAGGGATGCTAAACATGGCTAATTTAATTCGATTCTCTATCAGACTTAGCTGCAAGAAAGCATTTCAGTTCTTACCCTGCATCGGACCTGGACATAGTGGGCATTTCTGTTTATTTATATTATTTTTACTCCAGAAAAGGAAGTACGTAAGAAAGCTCCATAACTACAAACATTTAATCAAACAGGCAATACACAGAAGTAGGGAGCGTAAGAGGACTAGTCCTGGGAGCAAAATCACTGCTTATTGAGGTGTGAGCTTTTATAGATATCTGAAATGCTGACATTATATAAGGTTGTTCTTCTCTATAGACTAGAATTTACTAAAGACTCTAGAGGTGCGAATAAGTGTTGGAAAGAATGAAATGGACAATTCCATAGGTGAGAAAAGACCAGCACAGAAACATTTGGGACACGTGGGAATGATGCAAGGAGCTAGGATCATATTGTGAATATTGTGGGTGGAATAACAGATGCTTATAACTACTTTGGTACGTGCTACATGGACAGAAGTATGTCTACATGGAACACAGTGGATATCTCTGTCCTCCAACCTGCCCAGAAGTCACATGAAGGGTGGAAGCCTCGTCCTTCTTCTGAGCTGACAGGCATCTCCAGGAAAATCCGTTCCCAATTAGGGCTGCTAGTCCTGCCTGAACTCAAGATCTGACTTAAATTTATGTGGATTTGTCAGCATAGTACCATGCTTAGGGCAGCAAATGCTGCTTCTCAGTAGTGTAGACTCACCCAGGCTCAGTGCCAGGCTAAACACATCATGAATCATTGTTTTTCTGGTTATTGTTACATCTTTATTGCTACAGCTTAAAAAAAAAAAAAAAAAAAAAAAAAAAAAATAAAGGAGAAAAAAAATCCAAGAATGGGTTTTATTGCATGTTAACTTGGGTTCAGAAAGGACTCTAGGAGTTCTGGGATTTTTGCCAAATCTTTAAGAATCTGACAATACTTACAAGTTGTATTAAAGACTAAATAAACTACTAGTGATTTGGAAAAAAATCACCAAACAAATCTAAACATTCATTGAATCAAGATCTCTTTACAGAATAAGCAAATCCTCTAAAAAAAATTATTTTTTTCCTGCAAGATAGGCACTTTTTATGGGAAAAAAAAACAAATATCCTCCTACTCTAGAACAAAACCAAGTATAATGCATATTGTGCTGTGATATGGAAAGCTCACCATAGAATATTTAGCAAACAGTGAAAACAGCAACTCCCTACAATCTTTCTCCAAAGGATGATGCATTTTCACTTGAAAATACATTATCTGTGATGAGTAAAAGAAAAACCATTTGTTCTCATTGTTTTTAAATAAAAAAACAAATGCATCAAAAAGCCGAATCATTTGGTGCAGGTTTTCTTTTCAAAACTTATTTCTTTTGGGTGCTTAATTTAGAAATTTTTTGAAACATGAATTTACAGAAACAGCACTTGCCCTGGAAATCAAATTCTTTCAAAATGGTATAAATAGGGCACCCAAAGACAATAGTGGTGTTGAAAATCTTAACTTTTATACTTATTATGTTGGATGATTTCAAGATCTTTAAAAAGATAAACACCATTCTATCCTAAATCAACTGATTTTTCTCAAATTTCCTTAATAAATAAGGTCTGGAATTTATATAGGAAGCAAAATAACAAGGTTTCTCCACTCCTGATTTTTAAGTAGCATTAGGCTAAATCAATCCTCAGATAAGAACGTTAAGAAAAATACTTGACCATAAAATAAGTTAATAATTTTAAAAAGAGCAAATTAAAGGTGGCTAGCACTGTTTAATGCCAACCTATATGTAAATTAATCTACAGTGGGTTCATGAGAAATGACAAAAAGTGTTGTTTAACAGTCATTCAGGGCTTATTTTGTTTCATTTGGAAGATTCGAGGCTAAGGTAGACTTGGAAGATTGTATAGGAATAAACCATTTTCAAAAGACTGAATAAGGAATAAGACAAACCCTTGGAGTTCCTGGAAGTAGGGCTCATATGAAATCAGTATAAGTCTCCTAAAATCCAAAGTCTATTGTTTCCCAAAACTCAGAAACTAATATAAAAAGTGGGGGTGAAAGGCAGCAGTGACCATTTCTATTCCTAATGAATTAATTATGTGTGTACATAATGTTCCTGCCTTTCATGTGCACAGAGTCCTGAGGCCACATACAGACACACAGAAGTCAACAGAGGATTGCCCATATGGGTAGCCTTGCAGCTACCCAGGTACTGGTATATTGACAGAGAACAGGCTTTCTAGAAAATAGCATTCAAGGAAGAAATCTAAAACAAAAAGTTTGAAGATAAAATTAGGAATTGTCTCTTTTTTTTTTTTTTTTTTTTTAAATAGTTATTCCCTAATTGATTATTCCATGGGTTGTGCTAATACCATCTTAGTATAAATCAAAAGAACTAATGTTTCTGAAAAGAATGTGACAAGCAGACAATCTCCAGTTTAAAATATTTTTTGAATGGTGTTGTGGTTTAACCCCAGCCAGCAAGTAAGTACCATGCAGCTGCTTGCTCACTCCCCTCTCCCCTGGTGGTATGGGGAGGAGACTTGCGGGGCAGGGGGGGAAGTTAAAACCCACTGAACAATTTCATGATTGAAATAAAGTAAAAAATAATACTAATACTACTAATAATTATTATAATGGAAAGAGGAATAACAAAACCAGAATGATAAATACAACTCAAAGAAAGAAAAAAGACATAAACCAAAATACGTGATGTACAATACAATTTCTCATCACTCACTGATGCTCAGCCAGTCCCTGAGAAAGGATCGTGCCCCTCCAGCTAACTCCCACCTGTTTATATACTGAGCATGATCTCATATGGTATGGAACACCCCTTTGGCCAGTAGGTCAGCTGTCCTGGCTCTGCCCCCTCCCACTTTCTTGCTCCCTTCCAACCTTCTCACCAGCAGGGCATGAGAAGCTGAAAAGTCTTTGACTTAGTACAAACACTACTTAGCAATCACTAAAAACATCAGTGTGTTATCAACATTGTTCTCATCCTAAATCCAAAACACAGCACTGTACCAGCTACTAGGAAGAAAATTAACACCCTCCCAGCCAAAACCAGGACAAATGGCCTTGTCTTTAATCATTCCCTACTATCCAGTCTCTTTTTGTCTGTACTGTAGGTCTTTCTCCCTTCCATTCTTTCAACTCCATTGAAAATCCCAGACAACAAGTTTCATTAGTACCCATCAGTGGAACCACAGATGTTCAACAAAAACCCCAAAAGGTTAAGGCCCCCCAGCTAGCAATGTCTCCTTCTTCAACAACAAATCAATGCTTGTCTATACAAACACATTTTTTAATATTAATAAAATACAGAACACATAAAGGAGCCCTGACGCCTTCAGTAGGTCGCAGACGGTCATTTTCTGCAAAGCAATCATTTCCAGAGCCAAAAAGCACAGGACAGGGCCCAGAGTGACAGCAGTCGCTTTAGGTGATAAAGCACCTGGAAGTCACATCTCCCTTAAGGGTGAGAGAAAAACTGTTCTACATGGTACTACCCTTCCTATGTTTGTGTGTATAGATACGTGTATGCATAACATTAATGATCAGTTACAAACATTCCAGAAAGTCAGAGATGACTATATATAGCTATATTTACATATATATATGTTTGTATATGTGTATATATATATATTTATTCAATATGTATGTGTGTGTTTATGTATGTGTGTGTGTGTGTATATATATATATAACATATGAGTGTATGTGTTCAAATACACTTCTGCACTGACGTTTTGTTAACTTGCCTGACAGCAATATGGAAATATTATTGCCTGAGAATAGATGGTATTTAGGAACTTAAAGCCCATATCTTGATACTATATTGCTGTTAGCATTCCACATTTCACATTCTAAAGATATTGACTTTTTTCTCCTCATACTTTCAGAGCGAGGGTATATGAATGTCATTTGAGCGAGGCTGTGTATTTAACCTAGAAGACACTTTTTTTCTCTAACACTGAACATTAATAATTTACCCTCTAAGATATTAGAATAGCATCAAATTCCACTCATATTTTTACAAGATTTGTATGTGACAGCTAGTCTTCCAGGTTCTTTTTGTGAGCAAAGTTCTTTGACTGTGGTCTATACATAAGAAACTGTGCTTTCTTAAGTTATGAATACTAAGTGTTTTTAATACTATATTTGAGTTTTCAGTAACATTTGTATTTATGAAAATTAGTGCCTGACAACAACCTGTGAATTGGAATTCACACCAAAAGTCAAACATTAAAAAAAAAAAAAAAAGTGGATAGAATGTGATGTGACTGCTTGATTATTTTGTGATTTTTTCTCTCTGCTTATGATCTTTTTTGCAGTCTCCATTTTAAAGTCAAGATGAAAGTCAATTCAGACTGAAGTCACAAGGAGAAAGAGGCTGTAATTTAGAGGATGGATTCTGATCTCGTTCACAACCAGCCCTACAGCAGTATAATTCTTCAGCCTTCCTATACGACACTGTGTCTTCAACAAGAAAGATCAAGTCCCGTTTATCACTAATGAAGGTGGGTCATAGTTCTAACATAGTTGCCCATTTACAAATATCTTTCACATGTTCCTCTTTGTGATTTTGAAGTCATGTCTCTGAAATACCAACTGCAAGAGATTTTGTTTTCCCCATTTGTCCTAGCTAACATGTGCGTCAGCATATGTTTTCCTTAGTAAGGCAGCCATTAGAGGCATAAATGTCAGACATGAAGAAGATACTGGGCCATGCATTCTGTTTAACAGCAATGCGCACACCCATCTGTCCCTTCAATCTCTCTGTGAACCTGTTACTGTGCTTCTGAGAAGGAAACCGGACTGCATTGGGCTGTGAAATTCCATGTGTCTAGATATTTAATTAAAAAGGTACAGATAGGAAGGATGTGAGGAGTTTTGGTGTATGTGCAAACTTCCAAAAAAGTCTTTCAAAAAGCTTCGTTGATTTGGGAACAGAGATCCCACTGGCATCTAAGGAGATGTGCTCCTGAGTCATGTGGGCTCTGTAACATGCATATCTTCATTACCCATGCTTAAACTAATTATTCAACAGAGATTAAATTTGAACCCTGGCCAAAGTACATGATCTTTCAAAAAATTTTTATTCCATGTGTATCATTCAAACAACAGATTTTAAACCCTTTCTCTCAAGTACCTTTGTGAGAAGGAAAATGTAAGTACAAGTTTACCTCCTTATCCATAATAGTCAGAAAGCACTGCTGTCTCCAGTCCCACTACGTGAGATAAAAGCAAGCAGATTTTAGTGAACAACCACCTTTACTGCCAATTCTAACTTTTCACTGGAGGTGAATGTCTATGTTTGGAGGGGGGAGTTTCTCCTGACCCAATCTAACTTGAAAAAGTTGGATGAGATCACAACCCCAGGCTTTAAGTAATTCAATATGCTACAGAGCTAAAATCACTTGATCTGTCTCTGCCTTGAACTATAAATAAAAGGTTGACCATACTTATTCTCTAACTTCGTTTCTCAGTAGTGTTCCATGACTCTTTAATCTAATGGGCATTTTCATCCCAAGGGAAAAAAACATGTAAGCAGAACCTCCTCTCACAAAGCAATAATCACACTCATGGACACTGTTGTTGGAACAGAAATACGGAAATGCTGGCATTGAAACTCATGATATGAAGCCCATCAATCCTATTGCCACAGGCCAAAAAGCAGCAGTAGAATATTTCATATATTGAGAAGGGTCAGTATGGCATACTATTGTAAACTGGGCTGTTTCACTGCAATTAACTCATTTCATATTCACCATCGTTTATGTATTCAAACAGCACAAATATTCCCAGCATGAATGGATAACTGTAACATGCTATTTTATTGCTGGGCATTCTAGATTTGGGTTCAGCAAAATATTTTTATGCCCTTGCTTTCCTTTAGGTGAGATATTCCCATTGCCTTCAGTGGAAGAGGGGAATATCAACAGGAAGCGTAACTGAGCTGGTGTAAATACTGCTGGGTTAGAGGAAAGAGGCAGCCACAGCATAGTTAGTGAGGTGCTAATTGGATAATGTGGTGAGAAACAAAGCTAAGCACAGAGGAAGGGCAAGAGGCTTAGATAACTGGAACAAATGTGAGTGCTGAGCTCTAGGAACAGATATAAGAGGGAAAAAATGGACTCAAAGTTTGTTTGATGTAGTAAATCATTACACTGGAAGAGTCAAAGGAGACAGAACAGAATGAAGGCTGTAGACTAGTGCGGAAACTCCCAGGCTGGACTTGCCTGATGACTCCTTCATTAAAGCCCAGAGAGGAACAACTACGTGGCTTTTCTGAAAAGCAAGCTGAGAAAACCAAGCCTAGTTTTTTTTGTTGCCTAAAACATGAGACTCGTATATGAACCCTTTGATGCACCTTACTAAATAATGCCCCTTTGTTATGTCATTGGTATCAATAATCGCTATTATAAAGATGCCAGAGAGAGTCCAGTCCCTTCTGTTTAGACATGATGCTTAGACTCCTTGGCTAGGCTTCAGACTCCTGTCTATCAAGAAATTGGGTGGTCAGAGTGCTACCATGCAGAGCATAAAGCCAGTCCCAGTATGCCCATGGCATGCAGCCTAGCAGGTGGGAGGCAAGCTTAGAGTAAAGTTTTCCAGGAGTGGCTCTTGGTGGGGCTTATACTCCCTGTCATGCAGAGATTTCTTCCTTTCTTTTAACTTTGGAATACAAATAGAGATCTCAGTCAGTTGGTTTTTTTAAAAGGAAAATATTAAAATATTATGTAATTTTTTCTTGTTGTTTTTTTTTTCCTCCTGAGAGTTTGGTAAGACTGTGGATTGTCTCCTGAGAAAAAACATGGAGGCTTCACTGGTCTGAGACACTTCAAACTGAGCTGGAAAGGCATGACCAGGAGGGTTTCTTCAGCCCCAGGGGAAGGACTGGGTAAATGGGTAGGTACTGCCAATCTCCAGTTCCTGTAAATTTATTTCAAAATATCCATGTACATGAAGATTCATGCCCTGTTGCTAGGCAGCAAATCTGCACATTCCTGGTTCTCCCTCGTCTCAGGAGGGACCAGAGCAATGCCCTGTTTGCCATCAAGGAACTCCAGAGATCAATTAGCTTTCTGGTCTGCCCTGGGTGTAGTTTTACAACGCTCACAGTTACAAGCATATCCATGAAATCAGACACTTGTTCCTGTTTGTTTCTACTTGGCAAACAGAGCTTGGCTGAGAGGAAGGAAAAACAAGCTAAAGAAGTGTTGACAGGGGAAGGTTTTTCTTCTCCTTAAGGATGCCACAGTATCTGTCCCTCAAACTACATTTTTTTCCCCTATGAATCGTAAAAGGAGGTTGTTAAAAGTTATTTTGTACCTAGGATGAGGGCTGCTGTTGGATGTACTATGCAGTAGGAGCACAGGCAGTGTAGTGTTGAAAATTCTTCTGGCAAGGAGGTGGAAAGAGCAGCCAGGGTCCTATCCCATTTCCACAGGGAGCAGAGGATACATGCTGGCTCTGCCCAACAAGATCCATCACTGGAC
The DNA here is from genome assembly GCF_963210335.1 of Falco punctatus. Classification (NCBI taxonomy): domain Eukaryota; kingdom Metazoa; phylum Chordata; class Aves; order Falconiformes; family Falconidae; genus Falco; species Falco punctatus. The sequence goes on from NC_137581.1 coordinate 6,756,682, forward strand.
TCTCATGTTTCAGGTCCTTACCATTGCGTCTCAGGCTGGGACTGCTTCTTCAGGGTAAGAGTTCTAAGACTTTCACTCAATAACTACATGGAAAAGGGATAGTGCTTTGTCATACTTTCTGGAGGAGCTGCCAAAACGGTATCCTTACTGTTCCTATTTGATGCATGCCCTTTTTCTGAGAAATGTTGAGAAGAAACTCAAATTGGCCCCAGCAAGTATTCATGAATGACCCCAAATTCACCTCTATGTCACCAGGACTCATCCTCTGCATGGCTTTTCATGAAACTGCCTTCTAAGAGGTTTTTAAGGGTCTTTCCCTAACAATGAAAAGCACCAACAAGAGCTTGCTCTCTTTATCTGGGAAAAGGAAACAGAGAGAGGTATAAAAACAAGGTGGCTTGCAGAAGAAATAAAATAATCTCATAAATTTCAAAATATTGCCAGCTTGGTCTGAAGTTCCCAGAAAAGCTCTTAGGTCAGTGATCACAAATAGCAGCATTTGCATCCATAAAAACTGGCAAAGATAAAAAGGAGAAATTTTTTTTTCATAAGAATAGGAATTAAGGAAGACTGATTTTCCACAACTTTTGTCTGGTGGTCAATTGCTAGACCTGATTGGAGGGTATTTTCCACAGCTGGTCATTTACAGGGGCTCTTGCTCATTTTGATATTTGCTGTTCAATAACACATGAGCTGATGCTGAAGCCTTTCCCTCGGTCAGGTATGTATAGGGACCATTTCTAAAATTTCTTTTCCCTATTCACATATCCATCTTTACAAAACTTGTAATGTCTTCATTATCTTTAACCCCTTCTAAACCACTATCAAATCTGGCTAAAAATAAGCCAATGGAATTCACAGCCCGCAACATACATAGATGGTTGTACATGTGCACAAATATACTATTTGCAGAGTAAGAAAACTTTGAGGAAGCATTAGAGAAGAAGGAGGAGGTGACAAAGACTGCATGTCCACACTTACCCATGAAAGTGAGGATGTCCAGGTCTGAGACTGATCTTAAGAGAGGCTGAGGATCCATCAGGCTATGAAGGGCTTAGAAGGTTTCAGAAATAGTGGGGGGAATGATAGAAAACACAGCAGGTCTTAACAGCAGTTTCTACCAAACAAGAAAACATGGTCCTGACACATATACACAGAGTAGCAGTCCATAACATTGAAAAAATATTAAAATATTTCATCAGACACAGAAATTTCATAGTAGCTACCTGTATATGGTGCAGACAGGAGACTCAGAACACTTACAGTTTGTATTTGTCTTATAACAGCGTACGTGACTGAAAAGTTTAAAGGTTTCTTTCCAGAAGAGAAAAATGGACGGGAGCCTTCATATGGCAAAATTCCCATGTTATACCTGAGCCAGTGGAATCTTATGACCCAGGGAATAGTCAAAGCTGGGAAAACTATACAGCCATCCACTCCTACACCTGGATGCTGTGTCACTGCTTGTTGCTGTTCCTCTCTGTGCCTAAAGCGCTGGAGGGAAGGGGGAAACCGGTAGAAGGATAAATCCAGTCAGTGGTATTTGCCTTTTGGGCTACAAGTGTGGGAAGGAGTGTGAAGCACCATAAGCATTTCCACATCTGGGAAGACAGAATCCCTTCTAAGATCTGGGAGTGATATAATAGCATCGGACAACAAGGGGATATGTTACATCCAGGTTGCCAGAAATGAAGTTTTTGGCTGCTTTATGCCCAGAAAGATGCACGGTATGTCCTATATAAAGTTGTGTCCTGCCTGGCTGCACCATGTGCTTAGGGCTGAGTCTTCTTCAAGCCCATGCTTGCTTGACTTTGCAGATGGGATAGTTACTACAGAAGACCTTGTAAGCATGGTTTATTGAAAGGGTTTTGCTAGGCATAAGAAATGTTCATATATATCATGCACTGTAGCACCTTTTTCTTCTGCGCTATGTTTGTGTTTCATTAGGGGTTGAATCTCTATGGCTTCATGTCAGAAGCTTAACTTGATGTTACTACTACACTAATGCCTGAAGATCTCAGCTACGGTATACAGGTTTTGTAGCGGGATATTCCTATAATTTATTTTACTTAACCAAGGTACCCAGGAGCTCTCAAAGCTCTGTAGCTTCCCTCTACAGCCAACAGGAAGAGATAGGTTCCTTCAGAGGCTGATTTGGAGTGAGTAAATCACACATTTGTCAGGACCTCAGCTGGAGTGCTCTAAATTCTTCCCTGCGAGAAAAGAAGTTTCTGAAAAATTTGGAGTCTTGTCAGAATAGAGGGGGAAGGGCTCAAAACGTCACTGCCTGGCTGGATAAAAAAAAAAAAAAAAAAAAAATCAAACAAACAGAAAAAAACACAAAAGAGAAAAAAAAAAAAAAAAAAACCAAAAAACAAAACACCACCCAAAAAACACCTTCCACAAGCATGGAATTTCAGTGATGAATCAAACCATTTCTGCTTAGCTCCCTGAATGTTTTGACTCCAAACCAACCTATTTAGTTCCAATTTATGTATTTGCAGTGTCTTGCAGGAACCATGGTTCAGGCACTTCACAACCCTAATTTCATTCTTGGGATGAACACCCTGACATAATGCTTCATATTTCTCAGTCTTGGTAGGAGGAGGTAATGCATCAAATATGAGCTGAACATCTGTCATGCATTAGGGGGGATGAAGTCCTGGAGATATTCCTGGCTATATAACACAAAGAGAACAAAAGTCACAGGAACTAAAGTTCCTATGACAGATAAGGCTGGATTTATTTAACTTAATTTTAGAGATCTGCAGTGTAGATGGCCACATTTGAACTAGTCTTCTAGACTATTTATAGCCAACGGGACAGAAACAAGCACTTCTAGAGTGCGATTCATTTCATTGTAGACATCTATAACTGGTCAGGTGATTCCTCTATTTCTCATTATTAATTATAAGGAAAAGCAAGGGGACTGAACTGAATGACTACACAGTAGGGACATAATCAGGTGAAGTGACTCTCATTCATTGGGACAACATTCACAGAATATTTTCTTTTTCAGAATTGTTCTGCCTGGGAGTAATTTTGTAAAGGAAAAGCAGAAACTTTCTCTGCAAATAACATTCTTTTCAGGAAGAAGTGCATCTAATCATAGACCAACTTTTTCCATTAGAAAGAGTTTTAATAGAAAAAATTCAGCCAGCCCTATTCTTTAGTCTTATACATCTATAAGTGAAAACATGAGGATTTTCCCTTTTTTTTCTCTCTCTAACTGCCAAGCCTACAAACACACAGTTGGGTATGAGATGAGAGTCATGCTGTGTTCTTTCCAGATTGTGCAGCATTATTAGTATTATTAGAAATAAAGGGGATTCTATTTATTTTGTAATTGTACCAGATGACCTTTATTAATACTGCACAATGGGTCAAATATTCTCAGTGTAGGACAGAGCTATATAATCTGCGCCATTGGTTTGGTGGCTGACTTGTCTGTTGATCCCTAGCCCATGGGAAAGACTCTTTTCCTTCACGTGGGTAGCCACCTCCACATGGCTATCCTCAGTATTTCCCCAGTTTCTGGGACAGCAAGTATTTGACATGCCATTAAGAAGTTCTGTCACCTTACATAAGCCATTCATTTTCATTGTGGTGTATGTCTGAAGAAAGCTAGCTGTCTGAAGGCTAATTTGAGGATAAATCTAGCAGAATTTATTATATAGCTATTTTATTCTAATCTATATCTATTCTATTATATATTTGAAGGCAAACTGGTTTTTTATAAGAAAAATGTTTCCTATTTCATAATGGTGATCCAAAGCAAAATTTCCCAGGATTTAATGCCATTCTTCCTCTTTACATTAGAATTACTTACATTACTTACATTAGAAGAAATCAATTTCTAAATGTCCCTTATTATAAATTCTCATAAATGTTAAGGTTATTCAAATTCAGATTAAATAAGATCCAAAGAGGTGGTCATTGCAGTTCAAAAGAAGAGGCCTGCATCCTGTGTACTTCTGTTTCTTCTTAAATCTATACCTATTTATCAAATTTCAGAACCCTAGGCCCTTTTCAGGGATAATGAGCCTCCCTTGCATTAGGGAAATACACTTCAGTATTGTGCCTTTCCCCAAGATTTTATTGCAGCACGTGATGAGAAGCAGTATAAGGCAAAATGATCTTAGGAGCTGGAGTGACAAGCTGTGAGTCTACTCAATTTCTGGTATCAGAAGCAGTCCCTATCTAAAATAATTGCAATGTCATAAAGTCACAATTATACTGATGTGATTTATAGTCCTCAAGCCAGAGATTTCATGACACCTCAACCCCTCCATTTCTGCAGGTTTTTTTCCTAAACATTGATTTTGGGTTAAAGCACTAAACAAATCCTGAAAGAATCACTAAATAAATCTGACATGAGACTTCTCTTTATTAATATATAAATCAATAAGCATAAAGAAGCACATTCAATAAGAACAGGAAAAGTGTTATAAAGCAGATCTCTTAATTACAACCTCAATTAAAATTATCCTTCAGCTCTGGATGACCTCTTGCATGTAAATCACTAGATTAACTCTATCCTTCTGTAACTCAGAAAGGACACAAGTCCTTAAAATTACCAGTAATGAGACTGGTATTTTCCATAATCTCTCTGACATCCTATCTAGAAGGGAAGGCCATAGAACTGGAAGGGACATCTGAACCATTAAGTTCAACATCCTGATACTGCAGTAACCATGCTGTACAAACCCTTCATAAAATTATTAAGATGCGTCGTAAAACTAGCTAGGTTTCACCCGTATAAGAAAGCTTTTCAGCCTCTCATGGCTCTGTTTCATGTCAGGCTACGTCTATTTATTTTTGTTTCAGACCAGTATTGAGACCTTGATCTTAAATCACTTGCCTCCCCTTGTTTTTATTCCTCTGATACGTTGAAATGATTTTCCCAACCTGAAATCAGCCAATACGGCTGTTATATCAAATATCTCTTCCTCTTGTGTTGTTAATTTTATCATCACAGGGACTTGTAAGAACAGGCTTTTTGTCTTTGAGACCCTCTCCACAGGGTTTAGATTCTCCCTGTTCATGTTTATTAGTATCCTTTCATCATTTGTTCACAGTCACATGCAAAGCTGGTCTAGTCAAGTCTTGGACTCTTTTATAGTCTTTCCTTCATTAATCTTTACTAGGAGATTTCGTTGGACATGTTGATCTAGGTGTTGCAATAAACACTTTTTATAGAATACTCACAGTGAATAAATGAAGAGACACTTGTGGCTACAGGTATTGTGGCACAGTATTAACCCTGCGGGTTTAGAACACCACACAACCAGCTGTGAAGGCATCTTCCTCTTTCCAGAGCTCAAAAATATTCAGTGCACCTGAAGACTGCCAGGTTAAAAGTATTATATTGTTGATTCATGCCATTTAAACTTTATTTCTACTTTTGTAATGAAGTGTATGCATGCTTGTAGGAGATAAGCTAGGATTCAGAATACAAACTTATTTATGCATTTATGTGCAGGAGTATCTCAGAACTCCAGTGTTTTAGGAGCTATATGAACTAAGAAAAATAGACAAAAAAAAAAAAAAAAAAAAAAAAAAGGAGCTCAGACAGCAATGTTTCTAATTATCTGAGTATGGCAATCACAAGGAAACGGTATGGCAAAAACAAGTAGTATGCCATCCTCTGTGCTCTGCTCATTTGCTCATTTGCTCTTTAACAGATCTTAAAGTTTGATGCAGACATCATTCTAATAAAAGACTGGAGGAGCATAATAAAATTGATTTTATGATCATAATGAGCCATATAGAAAAAAGCACAGGAGTATTTCTGGGGAGTCACTTTTCTCTTCCCCAGCTTTGCAGACCGAAGGGCTGGAAATTTGGTTCAGTTACACCCTTGCACTATGCTCATTGCTACATGAAAATCACACACAGACTTGTGTGTTACATGCAGTTAAGTCCTTTGAACTGAAGATGCTACTTTATACATTGTGCAGCCCTATCATTTATTAATATTGTATGAAAGCCACTGGGAGCTCTTAGCACTCAGTGTTGCTTGTATTATTACGTAGTCTTCTTTACTGAACTGCTTTTTCCTTGCTGCTTGACTTTTCTCATCATTCTTGTAATTAAAATCTCTTGATTCTATTTGGCATTTCACCATCTGCACACAAGGAAATACCTTGGAAATGGCCTGCCTGTGACTTCACACTGTCCACTAATTAAACTGGGGTTTAATCGGAAATTCTTAATCACCCTTAATTTTCTGACTACAAGGTGGTTGTGTCTGCATTCATTTCCCCAGTGACTTCTTAAAGGATGGATGTACAAATGAAAACTGACTGTACAAATGAGATTGCAGGGTTCCATATTTATTCCTTCACAGTGATTCTTGATCAGATTTGCTCCATTTACAAAAATAGTCATTATTTTTCTAGCTGCTACTTGGGCAGATTTTACCTGGAATCCAGCAGTCAAGCTGTGTCCTTTGCAGATGCACTTTCCAAACAGAAAACCTGGAAGCAAGCAAAACAAAGCAAAACAAAACCTCTTCAAGAGAACATGTGGAGAAAAAAAAAGTCCCTTTGTGCTGGTTTTTGTGTTAACATGGAAATTTTTGTCAAAAATCTTCTGGATTTGAGCAGAAACACCCTGCAATTTTTCTCTTGGATTTTTGGAGACTGAAATCTTAAAAAGCTGAAAAGTGGCGCTGAAAAATGTTGTCATAAAAACTTTTTTTATCACATTATCACATGAAAAGACATTTTTCTCAAGTACCTCATTTTTACTTACAAGATTTAGAGTTTAATCCACTGAAGTGAGGGTAACTTTATATTGTACTAAGAAAGCTCCTTGACAGACAATTTGATCAGGGTGGAATCTTACTGTAGCTGCTTTAATGTTACAGACAAGGGAAAATTATAAACGGAATAGTACATTGGATATGTTCTTGGTTGAGAGGTATCAGTATCAGGAGAAAGCACTACATACATGGGTTGTCTCCTCAGCTGTGTGATGCTGAATAAATAATTTTAATTCTATTCCCACTATTTTCCCCTTTCTGCCCTGTCTTCATCTTGTATTTTGGACTGCGAGCTCCTCAATGTGAGTAGTTTCTTTTAGCTTGTTTACACATTTGGTTTATTATAAAGAGACACAATTAATTTTTCAAGTTCTTAGTAACTGCTGTTTAGCAAATCATTATTATTTTCTATTTCCATTTCTTTCTAGAACTGCATTTCAAAAGGCTATAAAGAAAATAAAATTCTAGGAATGTTTAAACCACTCTGTAATTGATTAGTTTGTCTGTCTATACTCTTCTGGCTCATTTGTCCATGTAAGAACTCTTGGTATATTTAAAAGTTTTTTGCCATCTCTTTCCAGCACATTGCATGATCAATGTATAGGCAAATCATTCTCCACTTTTTCAGTACTCACTGTTTTCATGAGTGATGTGAATGCATTACAGTCCTCTTGAGAGTTTCAGAGATTCTGTCGTGAAAAGACATTTTTCAGCCTTCCCATCTCTTTGTAATGGAGCCTTCTCTGATGCCACCAGATGAGAGAAATGCATTTCCCTCTCCTGACCTTTAATTCAGGCCTGGGATACTGGCTGTTATATTCCAGCTAATTCTTGTTGTCTTTCCACCTGCCAGTGGGAAAAAGCTGAAACCCACCCCTCTGTGTTACACACAACATGACATTAAAGGCACAGTAAATACCAGCAATCTGATTGCTGTGGCTCAGCTTCCATCCTTCAGTCCCAAAGTTCCTGCATTTGAAACTCTGGCAGTGGTAGTGTAAAACCTTCAAGTAATAAATTTGAGCAACTAAGACTCAAGGATAAGAGGGAGATAATGTTCTTAGGATTCAGACTTGGATTCAGTCCCCTGCCATGCCCAAAATTTCATTTTGTGAGACCGAGACTCACAGAGGGGCCAGGACAGGTGCTTGTGTCTAGCTGGTTAAATAAGTAATCATAGAACCATAAAACCATAGAATAGCTCAGGTTGGAAGGGACCTTGAAAAATCATCCAGTCAAAACTTTCACGGTAAAGGCAGCCTAGACAAGATTATATATCACCCTTTCCAATTGCATCTTGAAAACCTCCAATGATAGGGACTCCACCATGTCCCTGGACATCTTATTCCAGTGAATGATTGTTTGTACTGTAAAAAATTTCTTTCTTATGTTGAGATTAAACTTCTTCTGGTGCAACTTGTACTCATTGCCCCTTGTCTCCTCCATGTGGTTCTTTGTGAAGAGAGAGACTTCATCCTCTTTGTGGCTGCCCTTTACGTACTGGAATGCTGTGATGAGGTCCCCTTGAGCCTTCTCCTCTCCATGGAGAAAAGACCTAATTCCTTCAGTCTTCCCTCACAGGCACCCATCCTGGCTGTATCTTCTCTGTACCAGGCAGTCACCCTGTACCAGGGACTAGATACATCCCTAATTACAAAGGGCTTGAATACTATTCTAGAGATGAAAGAGTTCATTTAAACTCTGGTCCTAGCTGCTGTGCCTGGCAAGGCACTTGTACCATGCAGGAGCCTTGCACTTCAACCACATCCAAGATACCTCTGCCTTAATCTCCTTCCATTCTGGTCTGTTCTTCAGGGTTATCAATTATTGACTATGGATTAACAGTTTGAGGTCAGGAGCCCTGTTATACGGGGCACGACCTTTAAGAGCTGCTTCCCGTGGTGCCCTGAGCTGTCAAGGTGTTTAAGGTGTTTAAGGAATGCTCATTTCATTACCACATTGCTGTAGGTGGTGGGGGAAAGTATGTGCATTGATACAGCCTTATATCAGCACATTTAATGGGGGGCAGCTGGAAAAACGAAAAAAGAAAGCAAGTTCAAAACCAGTGGGAAGTATACAGATGTCAGAAAAATTCTGCCCTCATTCTGTCCCCGGACAGGAGGAGATGTGAAATGTGGGTAACACAGCTTATTGCACATGTCAGTGGTAGAATTAACACTGAACTGCACATCATAAAGATATGGCTCATTGGCAGGATACTCAAAGAATACTGGTGGCTTTATTGATGTCATTGTTCTCCTCCTCCTATTTCCCCAATGTCTAAACCCAGGAATATCTCATTAAACCAAGTCTTTTCAGGGAACACCAGGGAGCATGGGAGTATAAAAAATTGCTAGTAAAACAAGAACTGCCAACTGAAACCATCAAGATCATTATCAGGAAAGGCTTCAAATACTGCAAGTGTAACAGGGACGGTTCTGAGTGCTAATGAGCATCCAGACAGGACAGGCATTTTCTTACCCCCTGAGGCAGGGTCAAAACTAAACTGACAAACTCAGTGTGCCTCAGCACTGGAGGAAGAATACTCCTGAAAAGGTCCATAAGTGTCAGAGAAAGAAAATCTTTAAAACGACACATAAACCAGACAACTCAGATAAAGGCAGGTCTGGGCTGTGAATACACACACATGCAAGCACATATATATATATGTATGTATATATACACAAACACGCTATAAGTTTGCACATAACGTTTCATGTAATACACATGAAGAAAGACCACACTTTATAACCTAAGAGTTTAGGGTAATTATATGAAAAGAGTAAAAATAAAAAGTACCTTCTCTCCCACTGCTGACAGCCTACTTATAACTTCTCCTTCTGTATTTTCAATACTTACTGATTGCATTATCATACCATGGGAATCATCTGCCCAGATGTGGCTGTTTGCTGTGTTTACGTCAGTATAGCAGTCCCAGCCATCAGATCTCCACGTCACAGGATCTTCCCACTCTTACTGCAACAACTGCTCTGGGGCAGGACTCAACTCAGCAAACCAAAAACCCTGTTCATCTCCCACTACAGCAAAGGCTCCTCTCTCCCCTTTACCCTATACCTGTTCAAGGTCCTGCTGCTGTGGCTTTTGCCATCTGGCATTCCCACTTGGTGACTAAAGCTGTTGACTGCTGGCCATTATTTCTCATGATGGTCTTTCGTCATGAAGCTACAAGGCATGTATGTCCTTAGGAATGTCTTCCCAGTCCTGGGGGAAGACACTTTGGGGCAGTTGTGTGTCAGCAGTACCTTCTTTTTAACTTCCCACTTCTCTTCCCCCTACACACACACTTTGATATGGGATTCATAGTGGGGCATGGTACACTACAATGTCTCTAAGCATCTTCTACACTCTTCACCCTGTTCCATCACCCTCTAGTTTCCTCTCTGCAGCTCATGTAGGCTGGGATCAGCAGTGACTGCTTTACCTGCACTGAAGTCACAGGTGCTGTCACTTCCTTTGTACCCCAGGCCTTTTAAATTCTCCCATCCTAATCGTAAAGACACAAGGAAAATGTACAGACATGTGACTGACCTAGCACTTCTGCCAGCAATATGTACCACTACCCAAATGTATTGACTGACCCACAGGCTTCTAAGGATCAAATAGTCCTGTTCAAATCAAAAAGGATTATTCACACACTTTAGATTTCCAAAGCTTTTTGTATGCTATTAATGATTAGGATAGTGTTCCTGATTCTTGTGACTTAAAATGCAGCTTATCCCCAAAGTTTATGGCATGCTAAAATGATTTGCTGGGGTTAGGGGGAGGCAAACAAAATCAACAACAACAAAAAAACCCCAACAAACAAAACAACAACAACAAAAAAACCCTACACCGTAAGAAAAAAGGAAAAGAAAAAATACAAACAAGATTTGAGAATTGAATGCAGTGAACATGTACTTTAATATTTTTATTTAGTATTCGCCCAGTTCCCATACCAACAAAGGAAAATAGCTACTTTCACTACAAAATGTAGTGTACAAACACCAGCTTTCCTGGTACTTGAAGAATAGATTTTATTCTGGAGAATAATTAAGGTCTGTTAGAACTATTAGCTATACTTGAGCTTACTTTTCTCAAACACTACTACAGATAAAAGGATAAATTCTAAATAGTAAATTCTTCTATTAGCCAGTATCTTCCCAGCTGATAATTCACACAAATCTGCTTGTCAAAACTACCATAACTTCTCTTTATCTGAAGAGTACTGGCATAAACGTCAGAAACATACCCCTCAAAACCTTTGCTTTTACCATCCATTTTATAAACTATTATCATCTTCTATAAAGAGTAAGTGTTATTCCTGTAATTTCTTGTAAGATAGTCTTCCCATTTGCAGGAGAAAGTGTGGTATCTTTGAAAAATTTTTACTATATGTGCTTGTCTAAATGCTAAATTATTTTTGAAACCTCTTTATACTGCTCCAATAAGTTTGGCAATGATAACACAGATGCTTTCTACACTTGCCTTATTAAGATGTAAGATCTGGCTGAAATGGGTATAATTTCCAGTTATTTTCTTGCTCTTTTGTTAAATCCTAATTATTCTTATTGTAAAATAGAAGTCAGGTCATGCTTTTATAACAGCGAATGGTGAGTTGAAATCGGAGGATATTTTTCCAAGGAGTGAGCTTGCTCACAAAAATCACTTTAGTCTCATGTGTGATTAATTTGTGTCTCAAAGTAGCCAGCAAAAATGCATTTTATTTCAATTTTATGATGAAATCACAGGCTGAAATGTATTCCCCATGTTTCTTATGACACTCAACATTTAGATACCGTGAACAACAAGGGGACTGGCAGATTTGCATGACATGGATATGGAAAACATGTTGACAAAGCAAAGTTTTCAATATTTTTACTTGAAACCTGCACTGCAACAGCTGCAGCTATCAGCCAGAAATCTTGTGGAACCCACTCTAAGTGTTCATGTATTATTTGTGCCTGTCATGTTCCATCAGATGTTTTATCTGATGTTGTTGATGCACCAAATGTTGTGTACTTAAGATTGGGATCATGTCTTCATATGTCTCCTGCTCTTTTTCTTAGTATTTCTTAACACATACAGAAATCCATGAGTCTTTATTTTGTCATGTAACTGCTTGATTTTTACTAAACTTGCCTTCCCACGCAGAAGTTTTGATACGTGTTTCTCTGCTGGATTAAGGTCACTGTTTTTCTGTCTTTTGATATCGCTGATATCACTTTTTCAAGCATGGCTCTTCTTTCAGTCAAAAAAGGCTGACCTCTCTATTTTGACAGACCTGTTCTTGCACCTAAGAACATCAAATAGTGGAAGACTACTCCTGCCAATGAGAGGAAATTAGAATACAATCTAAATCCTTCAGAGGACTGAAAGTGCACAATAAACAGGCATGAAGCATCCCTTGATGTCCCCTCCAAGAGTGCACTTCATGGGCATCAGTCAGACTTCCCTCAACCCACAGAGCCCTAACGGTGGTAAATAAATGTGCCGTTACGCTGTGAGAAGCAGAAGCTCAGAGCTATTAAGTAGCTGCACAGGAACTCTGCCCCTGTGTTAAAAACTGAAGCCGTGCTTCCACATGGCAGTCAGTGGCTTCAGTTTTCCTCTCCAATACAGCAGGATAAGGTGCTTTAGCTGACACTAGTCCACAAGGTGGATGCCACGTAGAATTAAAAAGACTGCTAGCAAGGTATAAAATTCCCATCCCAGAAACTCAGAGTACTTCTCCACAGTTTTGAGGAGCAGAGGAAGCAGGGAATAACTGGGAGTTTTAATGGACGATGCTGACAGCACCTACTGAGAGGGGAAGCAATGCTCTGAATCTGAATGCCACTGCAGAGTGAACAGTCTTGGTATCAAATGATCAACAAACCAGAGTGCAAACGTGCACAGTAACGAAAAGTTGCTTACCTGGTGAGTATCTCATCAGGAGACACGTGGTTATGCTGTGACAAAAGGGCTGGGATTTCTTAATCTCTCCTGTTTCTCCCTCCTCTTTACCCCTCATCTCCTTTTACCTCAAAAGTCCTATTTGGTTCTTCTATTCTCCCTGCCTCAAGAAAAAGTACATAGATATTCCCGGGGTGTAATTAAGAGAACCTCTGAATCTTAGAAAGTGTTCTAGAGATAAAATATTTGCTTTTCAATCAGCTTTTCACAGTTTTTTTTAAAAAAATAACTAGTGTGGAAACAACATCATTTACCCAGAAAGAGTGGTGAGGAATACGAAAGACCTACCTGAGTTGACTTCTGATGTGTGAAAAACTGCAGATAGTCCTGTCCATTGGATAACAAGTACCGCACAGGGAAACAGACCCCTCACAGAGCCATTCCCCACAACAAGCTGTTAAAATGCCAAAGCAGATGCCCACCTCAGAGGAGACGCCAAACCTGTCTCAGCTCCTTCCTGAAGATCGAAGAGCCACCAGGAGCAATAAGGCAGCATTGAGCCAGGACTGCGTGAACCCAGCTCAGTGTAAAAAGTGTTCAAAGAACACAACAGTCCAAGCAGATGTCGTGGAATTAAGAAATTACCAGCCTGATCCAAAGTGGTTTAAAGTCAATACAAACCTCTGTAGTGACTTGAAAGGCCTGAGGACAAAGCCTTCAATGTATAATTTCTGCTGGAGGTATTTGAAGATTTAGGAGCTCTGTAGGGAAGGCAAGGCTGAAAAGGATCTCTTAGGTCATCAAATCCAGTCACACATTATTTCCGATATCTCATCCTCTACTCCCTTTCATTACCGTATCCGTCTCTATCTGTGAATGTCAGAACAAAGGTGCAACAGCCCAATATTTCTCTGATGAACACGAAAAGGCACAAGAGATAATAGAACTGGTTTCTTTAAAACCTGAAGTTACATATTTAACCTACAGTGAAACTGAAAACAAGATGCTTATAATCACTCCTGCGAGGCTCATTGTATTCGTACTAAGCCCCTACTGACAGCTGGGAAACCTGGAAAAAGAAGCCATTTACACTGAATTTACTGACTGAAACTTTGTAAATAATTACACAACTCAGGATGCAAAAGACAGGAGACAAAAAAGATCAATCTTTCTTTGATATGTCAGTGCTGCACAGTTAAAGACATGGAAAGCAAAGGAAAACGTGTCCAAAGTCAGCTGATTTGACTCTGAACTCAGAAAAGGGAATAGGACTGCTGAGTAAGAAGGAGCTATTTTTAGTCTTTTTTTTCACCGTAGAACCTTAAGTTAAAGGACTTGAGCAAAGGTTAGGAGCATATAAGTGTTATTTTCAGCTTTGTGTCTTCGCATTTAAAAAAAAAAACCAACAGTTAATATATGTTATATAATGTATTTATTAGCAGAGAAATCTAATCCTTCTTCTAAGAACAAAGGCATAATTTAACACATCTTACTTCAAAAAGAATATATCTTGCATGGAGTTGGGTGGAGGTTTTTTAAAACCTCTTTTCTCCAGAAGGTTTCCTTTTTCTATAACTCTCTTCTTTGGAAAGATACTACTGTCCTGATAGAAGGCAAATGGAAGATTCATAATGGATCATTTATAGAACCACATTTTCTTCTTCTCTTTGCAGTTGGATATGAAACTTCATTTCCTAAATTTTCTTGGAGAATTCTCGGGAAGGTATTTTGTTTGTCACTTTTATCATGCAGATATCTGGCACTTAAAATTCATCTTCTGATGGTGAGTTACAAGACTGTGTCCTGTCACTGAAGCAATGAAGCTCTGAGAGTTGGATTTTCAGTGCATAACTACTAATTTTAAATTTTCCCATTAACAATGTATTTTTTTTTTAATCCAGGCATTTTGGCAAATGTTCTTGTAACGTTTTGGGGAGTCACCAGATGGCACTAAAACATTGTAAGGTACCAAAAATCATTACATTTCTTGCCAACAAATGCATTACTTTGCGATAATACCATTTTGTCTCTACTTCAGCTGCAGCTTGGACTAATATCTCCTTTATATTCCACAGAACTAGAAACATTGGCACATGCTCACTGAGGCAGAAAGCACCAAGATGAATTTAAAGACACATCATCAAAGCCATTACACCCCCAAGAATATTATTATAATAATTTTAACCTTGAGGTTCCTTTTCTGGAAATCTGAGTCTATCAAAGAAAATTTTACACGGCCTGCTTACTATATCAATACAGATTCAACCTGTTCCTAATGTTCCTAAGAAAGCTCTAGCCCTTTCCTTGTTGCCATCAGTTTTCAATCTATCTTTCCCTCATCTCCACTGTGCAAGGGAAATACTGAATACTTAAGATACTGCTATCATATTTAATATGAAGATGTAGTCTGCTTTATATGTATAGTTCTCAGTAACTGACCAAGAATTTCTCTGTCCCAGTTTCCTGTATTCAACAGTGACCAAAATCCCCTACTGAAAGATGGATATAAGAAAAATTAAAATAATTTAAGTTCTATTTAGAGATCTTAGAATAGCCTAGAAATCTTTGGGAAAACATTACATTTTAGATTTATCTAATGTAATTTAGTATATCTATCCTATGCTGTAATTTGCTTACTGTTTTGCAAACCCTTTCACTGGCATATAAATTTAATTCTTAATCTGCCTGGATTCATATGGTACTCTCCCCATGTTAAGAAAACAGAATATTTACATCATTTTCTTATTCTCCAAATTGATGTAACTGGCCATAGTTGTTTTTTTTAACCAATGACTGAAACCTTGACAAATGAGTTTTACAAATATTGAAAGAATCTGTCCAGGTCTACTTCAGAGGAAACTACTCAAGCCAAGGTACTATATCACGTGTATAGTCCTCCTAGGGCAACTCAGAGAACAAATGCAGTAGTATAAGTCATATTAAAATTTAGGGGAAAAAAAATCTAAAAGACTAAAAAACTTTACTGAATTACAGACTCAATGAAATCACCATTATGCTTGGAAGGAAGAATGTCCTATTCATCTATTTACTTTTTAAAGATAGAGACAATTAAGAATACAAAGAGCTTTCATGGAAATTTTGACAAAACAAAAAGTACACCCTTTTGAAAGCTATGGGCAGAATGGTTCAGTTCCACTCGGCCTGCTGAAGACTCCCAGCCAAGTAACATTGATTTTGATAAAATATTTGCTTTACCTTCTCCCCTTCTGAGCATGGCAGGAAGGACAGAGCAGAAAGTAGAACAAGCACAGTAGTTCAGCCTAAAGTTCCTGTTCTGATAGTCTAAAGTGGAGAGAAGTTTTTTTGAGTTAACATTTTTTTCACTGAAACCTGCCTGAAAACAATTTCAATGTGGGGATTTTTCAAAAGGCAAGGAAAGTAGCTGGAATAGTTATTGCTGCAATCACTGTTTTTTGACTCTGTGTGAGTCAGCATACTCCAAAGATTCAAAGAACATGCTTGAAATTGTGGCCTGGGGATAGTAACAGTGCCCCTGAAACAACTAACTGTGTGGCTACCTATAGAGAAATTTCATCTTTATGATTCATGCCAGCATGGACCCTGCCCTGGAGCCCTCAGCGCACTTGCTCGGAAACAGTCCCATAAAGCTAAAGTGTCCCAGAGCCATTCCCTGATCCCCCTGTTTTCATCCCAGGGTGAATACAAGGCCATAAGCTGGCCACACTCTCATATCCATTCATCACATTCTGAGTTTCTGCATTACCTTATGAGCAAAGTAAGGAGGCAACACATTTTTCTCCAGAGAAAATCCACTGTGTGATAGATGAAGCTTCACAAATACACGCTCCAGAAAGCATCCAATCATTTAAAGAACTCCCACGACCAACCACAGTAACCTTGAAATATTTTGGAATATTTGATAAATCTCTCTCCCACCCTAAGCTTATTCCTTTTACATGAAAAATCATGACTAAACACTTTGGTTGAAGTCAGGTAAGTGCTTTGCAGACCTTCCATCATGTACTTGAAAGTTTTTGCTAGCCTGGGTTTCTCTAGAGCAGAGATTGCCTTTGAAGGGCTGTCATCTCCAGCAGTGTTTTTCCAGTGTGGAAAAACCAACTCCTAGGAGAAACCCACTCTGTGACCCTGTGTTTCATCTTCCCATTTGTGTTTTCTATTGCAGGTAGAATTACTGATTACTGTTTTGCTCCTACAGATGCAACTCTAACAGTCTAAATATGGCAGCACTGAAGCAGTTCATAAACATTAATTAATGTATCCTCATTACATCCCTCTGAGGAGAGTGATGATACAGCGGTGAAGGTGTCTTGGTATGGATCCAGAGGTGTGAGTTCATACCTCTCCCTGGACTCATTCCAAGCATCACTCCCAGTCAGCTTTGCTATAAATGAGTACCACAGCACTGGGGCTGAGGAAATCAAAGGCATCTAGATGGGATATTAGCCACATCACTCCCCTGTGGGAGATTAGCAACAGAAACTTGTCCTTGCCCAAAGGAGCACAATTAGCCCCTGTGGTGGTTTGTTTCCTCTAGTACAGAGGTGCTTTTATAAGCCCTCTGAGGAGAACTGGGGCAGAGAGGGATAAAGACCCAGATCTTCAAAGACACTTTGAGCTCTAAATCCCTGTAAACTCCACGGGCGTTAGTGGCACCAACTCTTCAACTATTTGTGTCTAAGTGATGTGTCTCAGTTCTGCAGCAGAACAGAAAATTGACCCTGACTCATACCTCCCTTCAGTCAACTGGGATATTTGTTTCCTCTTCTGCAAATCTTTGCTGGTAAAAGTAATAATTACTCAAGAGATCCATCCTACTGTGTTAAAGAAGAATGTCTTGAAAATACATATGCCTTGTCACACAACTGGGAATAAAGTTTGTTTAGTCATAGGAGATGAAAGCTAATAAATACTGCTTTGCATTCACTGCCTGTCATATTCATTATTCTTATTAAAAGATCCAACGTTTTTTTCAGCATGGGACAAGACAATCACTGCCTTGAAGAGCTTATACAAAACTTTTCATTCAAGAAACTCACAAGGTGTTTAGAAACAGTAAGTCATTGGAAATGATAACATGTCTTTATAGATGGGAAACTGAGGTACAGAATTCACTGTACCACTCAGAGCATCACTTAACTGATGCCCAAATGGAAATAAAAACCAGCATTACTGATTTCTTGTCCTGTGCTCTAATCACCAAAGCCATTTCCTCCTAATACATTATTTAAATTGTTTTCATTTTAATGAACTATAAAGAAATAAAAATTTGTTTAGATTGCCCCAAGGTGAGTGAAGATAAAAAGGCAATACAGATACATGGCCTCCTCCTTTTCCTCTAAGCGCTTCATTGTATTGTACAAACAATACAATGAAAATTTTGAAAATTAAATGCTCCATCATTAGCTAAATAGGCAGAAGTAACTGTCTAAGTGATAAATTACAGGTTCTTGCAGCATCATTTAAAGACCAAACTACACTGAAAAGTAGCCACTTTTATCAGATATTTTTTGGACTCTGCTAGATGCATTGGAACCAGTGAAGCAATAAATACATCAAAATATGGAGGTAAACAAAATCATAAAACATCCAACGCAACAACTGAAACACCCACAAATACATAAATATTTATGAACCAAGAGGTACTTCTGAAACACCCAGCAGGTTTGATAGGATTGAACAGTCCAATCAAAGCATTATGTGTTCACATGATTGAGGAAATAGGAATTACATGGCAGGGAAAGGAAATAGTGGATTTGCAATGTATTTCAACTAGCTTTATTGTTTTTAAACTTCCCAGTGCCAAAAAAAGATAGCCTTCAGTGTGAGTTGAACATGGAATTATGAGTTTCCAGATACAGAGTATACCATGGGGAATTTCAAGCAACTCAATACACTTCTGAAGCTGTCATCTAAAATGTTTATTCACATTTAGAATATTTTTTTCTAGCTTACGCTCCCTAGACAAATCTGTGCTTTGAGGCTCTAAACACGATGGTTTTGAATGGCAGCAGGAGCAGCAGCCCTTCAAAGAAATGGAAATCAAACACACCCGTTCAAAATCATCCTTTTTCAGTGTTGGCTCAAAAAAAAGGGCCATCCACAGCATTTGTTTGACATCCATAGCTTTGTCCATCTGGATGGAGATCCTCAGTCCCTTTTTTCTACCAGATGTTTGTGTAGATCATCCAAAGACATGATGCTGGGACATCTTGCCCTTGTTGTGTATAAAATAAGGCAACAGCAGCATTTGTAAGCTTTTAAAGGCTTTATACAATCAGATTGCTATGGGATAGACTTGAAAGGTGAACAGAAAGGGATAGACCTGTATGTTTTTTTTCATAATTTTCTGAACATTTGTTATTTTTTCTAATTTAAAGACCATACGGGTCATCAAAACAGACTATCTAGTAGGATCTTGTAGGTATTACACATATAAGATGTTATACATCCTTTCTCTGGTGAACAATGATATAGGATACCAGGAAATGGAATGAAGCGGTGTCAAGGGAAGTTCAGATTGGACATTCAGAAAGAATTCTTCACTGAGAGGGTAGTCAGTCACTGGAACAGGCTCCCCAGGGATGTGGTCACAGCACCAAGCCTGTCAGAGTTCAACGGGCATCTGGACGACGTCATATGATTTAGTTTTAGGTAGTCTTGCAAGGAGGAGGGAGTTGGACTTGATCCTTATGGGTCCTCTCCAACCTGAGATATTCTATGATTCTGTGCTACACCATGTCTTGTAGGGACCCCAGGAACTTGTGTCTGAAGCACATTTTTCAGAAAGTTACCAGCCTTATTCAAAGATACTAAAGGATGAAGAATTCAGTACTTTCCCTTGTAGCTTGATGTCATCAAACTAAAATTAGTCATCTCTTTAGTGCCCCCTCAGTAGCAGGAACAACACTGTTGAGGGTTGCCTAAGGAACTGAACAAAATAGAATAAAGCAGCGAAAAATGGATATGGCTCCTACATTGCTGCACTTCCAACTTAGTTTTCCTAAAATCTACTGCTTAGTGCTAATAATAATGTTCTTTCTTAGGACCTAAAACTTTTTTACTAAGAATACGAGCCCATATATTTTGGTGCAGACCTGTAGCTTCAAAGCTGCAGCAGATTTTACATGTAATAGGTATTACGATAAAAACATGAAAAGCTAGTTGGGGTACACAGGTTGAGATCTACTGATCTTTTCCTCTCCCCAAAAATCACTGTGACCCAGCATTGTGATTCAAGATTTCTAAATCCTTTATCTATATATGCAATTGTGTTACTTTTTACATATCCTCTTCCAGACAGGGGTGTCAAAGGAAGCACCACTCCTAAAATTAGCTGTAATCAATGCACGTTGTAGCATTCTGTAAATATCTGATGCTTTCCAGCCAATGTGGAATGCATTTAGAGTTACACACATTTTTCATTCAGAATTCCTTTCCATCACAGGAACCAGATAAAGTACAGTAGATTTACTTGTGTAAAATGACAACTTGTACCTAGTTGGGTTTTTTTGTTAAATATTAATTAAATTTCTAGATAAAACACACAACAAATAACTAGTCTTACTGTATTTTCCTGAATGGACAAATTAGTCGATGAATAACAGCAAAATCTGTGAATTAGTTTTCTCTGGTATTCAACCAGGTATTTCATGTTAGATCTGAATATACAGGGACAGAGCTTGCAGCCCTTATTTGTACCGTGTAGCCTTTGCAGAACTAGTATTGGCATTGTGTCTTTCTATGATGTCCCAATGGCGTTATCTGTACACTCATTCCACTACAATTTGGGCATCATTTCAATGAAATCAAGGGAAGGAAACTATTGTTGTTATAGTTCTCCACTTCAGTAAACAGAGAACATCATGAATGAAGGTTTTCAGATTCTGGTATTTTCTATAGATTTCAGAATTTGGATGAAAATTATGAATCTAACTGAGCCACCACATGAAATTAGCCCTTCACCAGGCATTTTTGTCTCAGCAGGTTGGTTCTGAGCCTTTATTCTCGCCACACACTCTGCAGGGTGCTTCACCTTGGGTCATTTTGTTTTGAAGGGCTCTAGTTACTATATCACCATGGGTTTAGCTAAACACTATCTTTAGCCCTGTAGATCACTTGCAGCAGCAGGAGGCCTCCATGCTCCCCAGCCTGGCTGAATACAGTATTTTAACATTGCAGCAAGCACTTCAAGGAGACTTCCAAAGGCAAACAAACTAGTGTGGGAGATGAGACCACTGAATGCAAGTGTCTGTAGTAATAAACTATGCTTCCATGGGACTGATCCTGCCTGGCACCATGTACCTGAAAATAAATTTTAGGGTGTTCGGGGCAGGTCATCTTGTGTCTCTGTGCAGAAGCTAAGAAGCAAACTACTGATGTATGTGACTCCCATTATAATTATCCCTTTAAGTATTGTCTGAGAGACTCATCGTGTCTGCCAGCTCCTGTGAACTTCGCTAAACAAAGGACTGCAGAAGAAGGTTAGATTCAGGACCTCCACGTGTAGATTTAGTGTTGAATAAATTATATGGCCAAATGTTGCTGGTCTCTTTCTAGGGTGCGTAACCAGCAATTAAAAATAACTTGTCTCTATAGTCACGAGTGTGTAGACCAGCAAAGCTACAGGTCATGTTAACCAGACCTTAGCTGGCATAAAGGCAGGCACTAAATTCCATGAAAGGGCTTGAATGGGGGACAGAGGGAACAGCCTCCATCCCACACTTCTGCACTTCACAGCATATTTGCCTGGGCTGCAGGGAGGAGTCCTCACACTAGGGACTGCTCATGGGCTGTACCTCCTGGAAAGAGTAACAGTGGAATCAAATCTCTGGGAAGCACAATGATGTACAATAGAATAGAATAGAATAGAATAGAATAGATCTGACATATCAAGGTCCTGCACTGGCCTATATACATCTTCACTAAAAATGCTGGCCCACATCCTTCTGGAAGAATATATACTCTTCATAGTCGTTTCTTTTTCCTAGAGAAAACCACTAGAAAATCATCTCTCCTTTCAGATATAAAAATGAAATCTGTCAATCCACTAAAATCTGTCTCCCCTAAAACAGATCCTGTCTTACACATTTACAACTCTGATCACCTCCCTCTGATCAGCAGCAGCTCTCCTGTGTGAAGCTCAGGATGCTTGGCTTGAGAGAGTGGGTTTGTCAAAAAAGCGGGCAGTGATCTTTGTATTTGTTACTGCTGCCTTTTTAATTATTTTTTTTTTCTTATTGTGTAGTCACAGGAATGACATCTGGCCAAATATGAAATGAAACATCCAGGGATACAAATTGTTTGCAAGTGAAATCTTTGGGGGAAGGGGAAAAAGGGGTCCACAGAGACTTGCTTGTTTATATAAGCAGTGACTCCTCTAAGTCAGTGTCATCTCAGCTGTGGAATTTAAAATGGAAGTTCTGCTTCATGTTTATATATACTGCTTAAATGTCACCTTTTATTCATCATGCTTTATTTTACATCTAAACTAGTACTAGGTCTTCTGCATAAAGGGAAAAAAAGAAAAGCATTTAAAAAAGGAAAGTTTGGGGCTACATGTTGACAGATTATATGGAGAATGAGTAAATATTCTTTGGCAGAGTATGTACTTGATCTTACTAAAATCTTATAGTAATAAAGCACTTCTATTCTGGGAGCTCCTTGAACATCTTTTATCTAGAAAAAAAGTTAAATTACAGTGCACTGAAGCTGCATCTGAGAAGGCAAGATGAATGTACAGTTGCTTCAGGATTAATGCAGCTTTAAAAACAATTTACAGTCCAAGAAACTATTAGCACACACTAAAGATTCTATTAAAAGCTAAACAAGACAGTAATATCATAGAGAGCACAAAGCAAAACAAGACCTTTGAAGAGAAAAGCAGGTTTTGGTTTTAATAAAAAATTATTTGATGTTTTGAAGCAGTGATTTCCAGATTGTTGAACTTTTGCAATATCCTGATAGCTTATACAGTCACGCTTAGGATCTTCTTGGTTTCCTGGTCATCAGTATAGCAACAACGTTGTAATGCAGTGGCCTTCCCACAGGCTAGGATCTCTGCTGGACTGTAGAAGACCTCAAACCTGCTTTGGTATGTTTTGGTCCATGTTAAATTGAGAAGTAGTGGTCTACTGACATCAAAATAAAAAAAAAAAAAAACTTTTCCTAGGTGATGACATAAAATGAAGGTAAGTTACAAAATACAATACTTTACTTAATAGGTACATTCTGTTCAGCCTTTGAAGAAAAGGGAACTGCAGGGGGTCCATATCACCTAAATAGGGAATTTGTGCAGTGTAGACAACTAAATGTGAATCAGTCAGTCTCACTCCCCTTTGCATTCAGAGAAAAGGAACATGCACAAATGGAATGGCTCACTTGGATGTCAATTTTAGGATGAGATAAAAAGTGTTTTAAAGATCCTCCATCGACTATGTTGGGAATCTAGACAACTAATTCAGTTATACAGCTATGACTTCCAACCTAAATGTATCTATAATGAATCTAAAGAAATTTTTGTAAGCCCTCTACTATAAATCCAGCCAACCATCCTGCCATCCTGTTATTTATATCTGTCTATGAGACATAAAGGTTTTTTTTATGGTACAGCAAGGAAGATAGCTCAGCCAGTATTCACCTCTATCCCCTATGATATTAGAATTACTTCAAACTGCTTGTTCATAATATTCAAATTAGTCATTTCAGATAACAATAAATACAGGGGGAAATTCTATGGAACTGATGGAATTCTTTTAAAATATTGCATAATGGGAAACAATTTGTGTTCTCCTAGACAGAAACTTTATCTCTACTTACAAAAAAACAACCAACCAACCAACCAACAAAAACAAACAAACAAACAAAAAAAACCCAAACAAACAACAAAAAAACTAGCTAATTCTTTAGTATTTAATTAAATAAGTCACTGATCATTTTTTGCACAACCTGGAATTCACTGGTCATGTTTCTCAATTATAAACTAGTTTATACTGGTCAGTCTGTAACAGTCAGCGCTCAGAAGTCAAGGAAAATCAGACCTATGGCTGAACAAACAGCCAAAATGTGTAATGATTCAAGTCTGAGGTCATTACTGCTGCAGTAGCTTTAGTTCCTATTACACAGATGCCAACAAGCAGGGAATAGAGTGGGAGTGAGCAAACACTCTTCTACGTGGCTCACAATCCCATCTGAGCAAGGCTGCCATGGATGCACTGATTGATCTAGGACATCTAGCTGCAAGTGTCCACTCATCCAAAGGGCTCTCCTGCCCACAGTTTTATTTTCCCCTACAGCAGGTTGGGTCAAGGCCAACACAGCTGGTATCTCTGCCTAGTCCTGGTGACATGACAGTACTACGAGGACAGATGGGTTACATCATCACTGCAGGGTTGGTCATGCCAGGCCTGACCTGTCCTTACTACTGGTAGGTGCATGCTGGCATCCTCACTCAGAGGTTGAGTGGATCCAGACTTTCTCAGCTAGTCTCAAGGTTGCATCTCAATATGACCTTGTGTACATAATCTGTACTCATGAAAGGAGTATTTAGGGTGCAGCAAAGGCCCAAAAAACCTTTCTAGAATGCACACATATATATTGAAAATGCCAAACAATTACAATAACATTAGCTAGTGTGAAAAATTAATATTAATAACATCTCATGATTTTGGTGATGCAGTGTGAAAGGGATTTTACTTGTGGAACAGTAAATCCATTATGAAGTAGCTTCCAATTTCCTCAAAACCATACAGTGTTGACCATTTTTTGAAAGAAGGTTCTAGGGCACATATTGCCTGATAGAACACCTTTGATGGACTTGGTGTATAGAACATGACTATATTATTTCTGAAATGAAGACTGGGGCAAATTATTTGTACTGTCTGAGAAGGCTTGATTTGCATTGTTGATAGTTTTTTTACACAGCAGATAAGAATCCCCCAATCAAGATCTCATAACTGGACCTTCTGCCATTTATTTGCACCTCATTTCACTCAGTTAAATTTAGGACCACTTTCATATTCCTTCTGCCATCTTTGCTATACATACAAAACATCATGCAGTTTTTTTCTTTAGTCTGTGTTCCTGTGAGTTTCATTGTAACCATGGTCCAGTATATGAGAATTGGCTCAGATGTCTATTTGATAAAGTCTTTTCTCTCCGAGGTATTTAATTTAATAATTTTATTGGCACCTTCATGCAACATATTTATTAGGATTTTATTCCTCCAAAGAACACAGCTTTTTCTCTAACGAGTAATTTGTTGCTGTAGTAGTTTATCAGAGGTTTATCATGCCTAAAGATTTCTGTTAACAGTCCATATTTTGTAGGGCAGTTCCATGCAGAGACTCGCTAAGGAGAACTGAGGAGAAAGCAAGGAGAGTTTACTCAGCTATACACGAGCAAAGTACATGGATTAACAAAAGAGAATTACTATTGCTAGATTTCAACCCACTCGTTGTAGCTTTATAGAAAGGTTTAATGAAGAACCAAAGCTGCACCCTATCTAATATTTCATTTGAGCTGATTCATGTTTCCAAGTGGAGCTTGAAGTTAATGGTTAATAGTTAATGGTTATCAGAGGGTGCCAACCCTTAGAAGTTTATGTAGCCACATTCTTTGAAACCAAAATTCTCCCAAGGCTAAGAATAATCACAAGTTCTATGTGCTTCTTAGGGTGCTCGCCACAGGTATTTTCTCTATATGGGTCCCTCTCCTTTTATCTCTGTTGATTTTTGTTTCAAAGTTTTATGCAATAGATTTTCAGGCTTGCAAATTTCAACAACATACTGTAGCAAGGATCTCCACAGCTTGACTGCAAGCTATGCAAACAGCTACCTGCTTTTATTAATTTTAAATCTGCCACTTGCTATCTTATTTGATGTCCCAGGTTCTTATTGTGGAAGGGAAAATGAGCAGTCATTTACATGTTACATCCCCTTCATTTTGTAGACCTCTGCCATATTCTCTCAAAGGTCTCTTTCCATGGCTGAAGAGCTCAAGTGTACTTGGCCATCCTTCATACAAAAGTTGCTACACTCTTTTGATAATCTGAGAAGGAAATCCTTTCTTAAAACTTTTTTCAGCTTTACCAAATCCTCGGCAAATAATTTTTCATTTATCCTTTCTGAAAATAAGGAAGGGGAAAGGAGGAATAACTTTACATAGTGTTTTTGTACACAAATGCATCATAGATTTCTACCTTTGTCTTGTCCCCTGATCTTCTCCTAGGGTTCAATTTGGTGGTTAACAGCTGATTGATACATAGAAGTGCTTGTCTATTGCACCTCCAAGATCACACTCCCGAATGATCAACAGTTTGTAGCCCATTACCATGGGTATAAAGTCAGGATTGTTTTCGTTGGTTGAATTATTTTACATCTACCTATACTGTAGAGGGCAGCGCAGATTCTTTTGGTCATGCAACCACCTGGTCTCATCTTCTTTATCCTTTTAACCATTCCTTTACTCGTGCAAGGGCCTTCTCTGCCTGCCTGGGTTCTATGAACGCCTCTGGCAGGAGACCTTGTTGACAACTCTCCTGGAAGGAAATCCACCTAAGCTGGAGACAGCTACTGCTGCACATGAAGCCTATTAGTAGGATTTAATATGTAGGACTTAAAATGATTCTTCTTCTACAGAATGCTGACCTCACAGCTACTATACATATAGGATAAACATTCATAGCACACTCTGCTCTGAGAATACTTGCAATTTTATTTACATTGAGGAAGACAAAACACCAGTTTCAATGAAGCTATTCCTAGTACAGGAGCTGATCCTGCAGAGATACTGACAAGGAAGTCTTCATTTACTTTCTAGAACATGCTTAAGCTAGTGTTCATAAATACAGCAGTTATCGTTATAAAAGCCCATATGCATAAGAGTTTTGAGTGAAGCTCACCTTAGATGAAATCAGTCCCTGCTCTAGGTATGGCCAGTAGGCTCTGCAGAGCAGTATGCTTTCAAGGGTGAAAGAGGAGGCTCCTGGTTCCAGGGAAAAAAAGGGGGGAAACCAAGGTTTTCAATATACTGTTCAGGAGATCTTCATCTCTTCATACCCAATTAATGAGTCATGAGGTAAAGGGCTAGCTCAGATCTGCCAGGACAGATCCTCATTACACCAGCCTGGTCTGTGCACATGATCTTTGGGTCATCTGGCCATACACCACTGCCAGCTGGGAAAGAAGACGGCGCTGGCTTCATGACACCCACCAGGACATCCACCTGGCTGTCAAGTTCCTTCTCTTCATTATAAGGCTGAGATTACATTACAAGGACAAGATAAAACACAGCATGTAGTTCTGAATATCTACCCCACTCCCTTGCAGCCTGATAAAAAATGAAATAGATATGTTTCAGCACTATGTAGAAGCCAAGGTTCTGCAGTCTGCATTCCTATGACAACCTAGAATGAATGTTTTGATCAACAAATTTTATTTCAGTTCTCACACTTAAAAATTCCATTGGTTTCACAAATGCAGAATGTAAGAGACAGCAATCAGAAAACTTAAATGCAATAAACATAAAATAAGAGACCTCACAATACAAGCATCCTTGCAAATCTGCATTTGACAGTAAAAGAAAAAAAGGTGCAGGATTCTTAGATTCAGAATACTAGAGCCAGACAACTCTCATCTCTCTCCCAGTTTTATCTGGTACTGTGCTGACCATTACTGTGAACTCTTCACTACTGTCACTCTGTCTTATCCAGATGATAGACACATACTCTGTTCTTTCACTGTAGAAGGATCTTCATGACAAAAGAGAACACTTGGTGTTATGTACAAAATAAGGGCAACTCTTCTCATCTCTTTGAACATTCTCCCACTATCAAAAGACACAGTTAAGATAAATAACATAAATCTCTTTGTAGTTTTTTTTTCTTCTTCTTCTGTAATGCAAGAGCAAAATATATTCTCTGGGTTTCTTCTTCTGTTTCATTGTAAGAGAAATTGCCTGTAGTTCAAACTGGGGTGCGGATAAGTTTGGATAGAGATTCCAGCCTCAGAGAAATGAATCAGAAATTAAAATGAATTAGAGGTAAGCTAACATATGTTATTCTCCCGGTTTGGTTTAAAATGGCAAAAAAAAATTCTTGTGATCACTTTGGAGGTGTAACTTGTCATTCACGTCTGGTTTCAGCACACTGTAACTGGATTATGAAATCACTCCTAGCTGATACAGATTTATAAAGGGTATATATTGCAGCGTGATGGGGCTTGATGGGCTTTTTGAAGGCTCATGAGTATGTATTAGCCCTAAACCCTCTAGAATCTTTGGAATTAGGTTGTTTCTTTGTCCACCATATTAAGCAAAAGGTGATTAGCTTTCAAATGAGAAGGTAGGAAATAAACAGAGATTTGATGGTAACCTCACAGGAAAGGGACAGAAACTAAAGAGGAAGGAATAGAGCAGAAGAACGTTTAGGGGTAAATGTGAACTGGGGGGAATTTTAGTAGGAGAAGACAGTATGAGAGGAACAGAAGGTCTGCAATCCTCTTGGTGCATGTTACTAGAAAAACTTGGAGTTACGCCCAGGAATCCTGAATCTTTCCCACTTTTTCATGACAAAAAAAAAGGAGAGATTCTGGAGAAGACAATATGTGACCAGGAAGTTAAAACTGTATGAGAACATATATACGTACAAGTTCGCAATATATATTTATGGGGCTTAGTTATATTTCAGCATTCATGAAGGAAAACTAGGAAAGATTATAAAAATATAAGAAATAAGTGATTTACGGAATTTTCTGTTCTCTATGATTAAAACAAGAATAAGGGGATATTTGATTATAATATTGTGAGAAAATATCTATTCACTATTGTCCTAGACTGAAGAAATTGATTCTACAGGACATCGCTGTAGCACATCCCAAAGAAGGCTATATTTTTCAATAGATTTTGGAAGAATACTCAAGGACTACAGGAATGCACCAGAAATACCTCAGTATTCCTCAAGCAATCACTCCATATCTTAGCTCTTGCTATGTAATAAATGTCATATTTACTTCCTGTAGAACTCTGTCTTTCTTTTCTTCTTCCCCTTGATGCTGGCCACTACCAATGGGAAAGAGTTTATTTTCTTAGAAATAATTAGACAAATTATTTCCTCTCTTTGGCCAGCTGGTACTACTAGAAAATTATTATGAGTAAAATCTCAAAAAGTCCATTTCAGAGGAATTGCTGATCTTTCCTTTTTTTTTATCAGTATTTTGTGTTATAACAAATAAATTAAATTTTCTTATGCAAAAACATCAAGAAACAAAATAACTTGGTCTCATTCATATTGCAAATTTTACCTTACCTTGCAATCTATGAAAGATATCACAGAATCACACAATGGTCAGGGTTGGAAAGAACCTCTGCAGACCATTGACTCCAACCCCATGCCAAAACAGGTTCTCCTGGAGCAGGTTGCAGAGTCACGTCCAGGTGGGTTCAGAATGTCTCCAGAGCAGGAGACTCCCCAGCCTCTCTGGGCAGCCTGTGCCAGGGCTCTGTCATCTCAGGATAGAGAAGTTTTTCCTCATATTCAGATGGAAGCCTCCTGTGCCCATTGCCCCTTGTCTTGTGTCTGGGCACCACTGAAAAGAGCCTTGCCCCATCCTCCTGACACTTGCCCTTGAGATGTTTGTATGCCTTGATGAGGTCCCCTCTCAGTCTTTTCTCCTCCAGGCTGAACAGCCCCAGCTCCCTCAGCCTTCCCTCACCAGGGAGATGCTCCAGTCCCCCCATCATCTCTGTAGCCTCTGCTGGCCCCTCCCCAGTAGCTCCCAGTCTCTGTGGAGCTGGGGAGCCCAGCACTGGACCCAGCACTCCAGATGCGGCCCCACCAGGGCAGAGCAGAGGGGGAGGACCCCCTCCCTCGACCTGCTGGCCACCACGCTCCTCCTGGTGCCCCCCAGGGTCCCACTGGCCCCTTGGTCACAGGGCACACCGCTGGCCCACGGGCACCTTGCTGCCCACCAGCACTCCCGGGCCCTTCCCCGCAGAGCTGCCCCCCAGCAGGTCACCCCCAGCCCCTGCTGGTGCCTGGGGCTGTCCCTCCCCAGGGGCAGGACCCTGCTCTGGCCTTTGCTGAAGGTCACTGGGTCCCTCTCCGCCAGCTCTCCGGCCTGCCCAGGCCTCGCTGGATGGCAGCGCAGCCCCTGGGGCACCAGCCGCCCCTCCCGGTGGGGTGTCACCAGCACACATGCCGAGGGGACACTGTCCCCTCATCCAGGTCACTGGTGACTCAGTTGAAGAGGACTGGACCCAGCGCTGACCCTTGGGGAACACCGCGAGCTAACGGCCTCCAGCTCAGCTCTGCTAAACTCTGCATATAAAAATGTTAATTTTTTTGCTTTTTATGTCACTGTATGTTTTGTGTAATTGGATGTGACATATCATATCCACTCTGCTAATAATTGTTGCTCTAAATGGTAATTAGTTTTGAAATTCATATTCTAGTAGATAAATTGGTGATCTAACTGGCCATTTGTCATTGGTTTTAGTATCCAATGTTTCCTTATCATGAGCAGTATAAAAAACAGACCACAAGAAAATTGTATGTTTAAACTGAAAGAATTAAACCTTTTAACTTATTTATGTCATAACTAATTTCTTTAAAATAAAATTTTACCAAAATTAATCTGTTAGTGTTGATGAACCAACAATTTCTATTTAGAAAATTGTTCCATAGTCCAGTTCAGCTTCAGTTGCCAAGTTATAAATACAATATACTGAAGTAATTTCTGCTGCTGCAAAACCAATATTGAAGATAAGTTTTGATTGCAAGTTTTTAATTAATGATAGAAGTAATAAAAGTCCACATTCTCAATAAAACTGTAGAACATAGCCATGTAAGACCTGTATAACTTTGCTGATTTTTTTTCCAAAACTTTTTCTTCTCTAAACAGGTATTTGCTTTCTGTGGACTAATAGCTACTGGAATACAAATTTTAGTACCACAGTTAACAAAATTAGGACTATACTCACGTAGTAGTGAAGGCTTTATTGTAATTATCACTGCAATCCTCAGCTTAGAATGTTTTTGTACAAATGAGTGACAGTTAGCCATCATGTCAAAGGACAGATAACCAAATAACCCTTTGTCATAAGTCTTCAAACTTTAACTTTTAATAACAAGTATTAATAGAGAAGTTGGAGGAAAAAAATGGAACTTGAAAAACATTAGAAAGAGGGAGCTATTATTTATAGAGAAGTTGGAGGGAAAAATGGAACCTGAAAAACATTAGAGAGAGGGAGTTATCACAGCAAAAGTGATAACCATGGTAGCTACAGTGCTCATTAATTTAAATGAATGTTCTAATTCAGATGGCAGAGCACCTAAGATAGAGATAGATATATGATGAAGTAGAACAAAGGAAATGCCTCTGTATTGTTATGTGCAGAGTAACAGAAACACATTTTATGAGAACAAATGTGAGGGGTTAGTGATATGGGAATTTGGGAAAGGAAATCCCTGAAACTATCACCAATTCTTGCTGTCTCAACTACTCTCATCTTCCCAAAAGAGATCATGTAAATAGTTCAAGCTTTCTCTTCTTTCTCTGCCTTTGGTCAAATCAAGACTTTTGTTGTTTTACTTGGCTTTGAAATGAAAAAAAAATGTATAAAGTTATATTATCAAGTTTTTTATTTATGTAATAACATATTCTACAAACTATAACAAGAAAGCTGAACTTACCAGACTACATTTTATTAATTTTAGTATGTTGCTTAATTAATGCATGTCAGGTTAGACTGCACAAACACAGGGTTTTTTTAAATGGTGTCATCATGCTTATAAAACAAAATACTTCTACAGTTTAATGAGGTACAATCCACTTATAAAGATATTAAAAAGATATTTGATGTCATATACTAGCAATTAATTCTCATCCTCTACCATCCCAAATAGAACAGAAATTGTCTCACACCAGCATTCAACAGTACAAATCCCCAGATATGTATATCATCCCATCAGAGATTCATGCAGTTATTACCTGCCAAAAATACATTCATTCTGTATTATCTACTAGCATTACCACAAGTAAGCTCCTTCTGATGTATATGAAAGCCACAGACTATACGTCTGTTCATTGCCTTCTATCTCCTGTTTCCAGTGATGTACTATGTAATGCATCATTCATCCACAATACCAAGCTTAGCTTTTTTCACAGGTCTTATTATTTTACAAGGCAGAAATTGCTCTCTTCCCCACTTCATATATTTGTTGGGGAAATTTCATAATATTAATCTTTCCTATGACTGGGATAATATTTCACATTAATACCTTGTATTAATATTTGGGAAGGAATTGAAGCTGATTTTATATCTCCTCTGGAAATCATATAGGTTTGAGTAATTCTTATACCACAGTTTAGGTCCACTGACCTCAATACAGATACATGAGATTTACATCATTGTTATATCTCTGTATTCCATAAAGAAGCAAGGCCAGGGGATTAATTAAAGGGAAGAAGTAGACTGTTAATAAACAAGGAGTTAAGGAAGCTTATGTTCTTAAGACTCAGGTGAGTCAATCTTCTTGGGCAAAAAGGTTAAAAGGAATTAACGTGATCCCTCTCCTTTACAGTTAGAAACTGTTTCTGAACAAGAGCAAATAAGATGTTGCAACCTCTTTTTTTTTTTTTTTGGGGGGGGGGGTGTCAAGGTTTTTATTAATTTGTACACACTGGTTTCTCACATTTTCCATTTTGTTTTCTTTAAAATACAACAAAGAACAAGAAAAATAAAGTAGAAGCTCTTAAATTTCCTTTGTCACGTACACAGTTTTTACAGTGGTTGCCGTTAGTAGCTATTGTTAGTGTTGAAGGAGTACAAGGAGATAGCTTGTTTATAATGTTTCTATTTTTAAACGTTACAGGTATTGCAGATAGTCATTGACAAGAACAGGAATTAAATTGTTGTGTTAATAGGCTTAAGTAAAGCATGATGGGACAAAATGGGCACAAGGCTCTTCATAAAAAGACTTTTTTTATTGTGCTTCAGTGTTTACCAAAAGCAGTTCTCACCAGAAAGCAAGGTGAGGACAAGCAAAAGGAGAGGCATTATGGAATTAAAAATACTATAGTGTAAGAATTCTTAAGGTGACAGTTTACTCTGGGTGCTAATTTTATGATGTTATTTATTTATGTCATGTTATTTATGATGTTAAAGAGAGATCCACACAGATCCTGTCACTGAGCTACGTATTACCTCTTAAATTTGTAACTTCTGATGGTATGGACTTTAGTTCACAACCCTAATTGGGCTGCATAAAGATCTCAAATACCTTGATTCCTGGAGCGTGATGGTTAAAACCAGCAGATGGAGCGAGAGTGAGCCAACAAACTTCTTGTGAATAAGTCATTGTATGGGTCTCTCTCCCATCCTCAGTCCTTTAATCCTCGTCAATTCATCTATTGTACCAAAGTTGTACTGGAGTTTCAGGGTCCTGTCTTAATGTTGCCAATAATCTGCATTGAAAGGAGGACCTGTAAAAATATCAAAGAAAGGCCCAAGTTTATCCAGCAAACGCTACCCTCCATTTCCCAGTGTTGTGTTTGAACTGCTTTACCTTTCCATCACCATGGGGCCAGAGACTTGGGTTACAACAGGGTTCTGGCTCCTCCCTCCTGCTTTTCCTTATTCCAAGCAAATTAGATACTGCCATTCAAGGTATGCCGTTACCCGTTACACCACAACCCAGAAGCACAATGGGGACAGAACAAGGCTGTCTTTAACAGGAGTAACTGAGTTATAGGTAATATCCTAGGCTTGTCTTATTTATGTAACTGAATTCTACATTTATGGTTTAGAATACATCCAGAACTATATCCCATTTTCTTCCAGTTAATAAAAAATCTGGAGTCTGTTTTTGTGACTGAGTAACACCTAATCATCAGGGTTTTACACACAGCAGCTGTGAGGTCTAACGCTGGAAAACTTGGGAGATACAGAGTCACACTTGGACAAAAAGTTAAATGGAGGAGCAGGAGTGTTGTACCTGGTGTGCCTGACAGTTACAGCTACCGTTGTCTGAGACCCAAACACTGAGAGCTTGCAACTCCAACCAGAACAGAATGGAAGCTGGTAGTGCTGCTTAGGTTCCACATAATTCAGGATCACTTTAAGCTTCATCACAAATCACAGTCTTATTCTGTTCTTCTGCCCCCAGCTGCAGGTTGTGTGGGATTTAATAGCTGTTCAGCTGCAAGGTGAGTCGGTTGAGCTTGATGCTCAAACAAAAAAACTATTTTTGGCTGACTATTTTTTCATCGTATCACTGAGTTGAAGTAACTCATTCCATTCTTGGTCTTTCAAAAATTAAACAAGGTTTATAAGAAGCATGGAGAAAAATTTTTTACCAAGGCCTATGGCCATAGAATAGGGAGTAATTTTTTTTTTTTTTAAATGAAAGGGAGTAGATTTACACTAGATTTAAGGAACAAATTTTTTACAATGAGGGTGGTGAAACATTAGAATAGTTTTCCCAGAGAGGTGGTA
Source organism: Falco punctatus (assembly GCF_963210335.1). Lineage (NCBI taxonomy): Eukaryota > Metazoa > Chordata > Aves > Falconiformes > Falconidae > Falco > Falco punctatus. Next base: position 6,790,832 of record NC_137581.1, read on the forward strand.
GATGCCCCATCCTTTCTATTTGAAGAATTCTGTATCATCAGCAAATTTTGCCACAACATATCCCCTTTTCCAAGTAATTCATGACTATGTTAAACAGCAGGTCAAAGAACAGCACCTTGTGCGACTTCACTGCTGACCTTCTTCCATGGAGAGGGCTGATCACTTAACTTAGCCCTGTTTAGTCTTCCAGAACTTAGGACCCTTTCTGTTTTCTTCTTTTGGATGCAATTTCAGTTTTTTTATTAATACCTGCTTAATTCTAAAGAAGTCCCTTTTAACTTTGCTGCTTAGCCATTGCTACTTTTTCTCAAGTCCGTTGCAACAGCTGGTACACATGGGCACTGCATTTTCCCTGCAGTGTCCCTATATCTCTGTAACGATAAGTCTCTATATCATCTGCTAAGTTTTAATTACTAAGTTTTAATTTAATTTATTTGCAGCAAACTTTTTCCAGAAAAAAATATGATTGTTATGGGGAAAAAAAAAAAAAAAAAAGAGTTTTAATGATCTGCCTACAAGAGCTCGGGGAGAAGTGGTGATGACAGACCTCAGCAAGCTAACTAGGGAAGGGCGGTGAATGAAGGAGGGTTAAAAAGTACACAAATACACACAGCAGGCAAAGGTAAGAGCAGATGGATGGAGGTACCTGCAGCACCCTGTGGACCAGAGGATAAGTGAAACAGGAGTTCCTACCCTTCAAATATCATATCAAGCCTGGAAACAAAACTATTATGTGAATACTGCATATATTAAAAAAAATGATAAAAAGGAGTCTTGTTGAGTCCCTGAGAGCTCTGATGCCCCACAGAAATTTCCCTTTTTTATTATTCAATCCTATCTTTGCCACAGAGAACCAACCAATTCTTCTGCATGAGAAGTCCATACCCTTTTGATGATGATCAATATCCATCTGTTGTCTGTCTTATCCTAAGATCATCAACCCTTTTCTCAGGGATTGTTGTTTTTTTATTTTTTTAAAACTATTTTTAATTGTATGTTTCCATTGTAAGGATCCAAGTCATGACTGATTTCAGCAGACACTAAAATAACAACAACAATAATAATATTAATATGAAAATAAAAATAATTATGTGGGCCAGAGTTGTGGGTCTCCTGAGGTGTGGGCCCCAATGCTGTCTGGGAGACCTACCTTCATTGGAATATACATTTTTATCCTTCCTTCAAAGAACAGGATCTATACATAATGTATGTAATTTTTTTTTTACTACAGGAAAACACCTGTATCTCCCAACCCCCCCCCCCCGCCACTTGAACAAAAGGGGAACCACTGTTATCAAAAGCTGTATTACTATAATATACAATCATGGCATTAAGTATTATTCCTTCCACTTTCAGTTAGCCAAAGTCATTTATGCTCCAGATGTGTTCCCTTTCAGAAGAATGTAACAGGCTCCAATTCCATCTGTTCCTGTTGCTGTGGATGTAAAACCCATTTTAATGATGAAAACATAGCCCAAAATAAAAGCAAAATACAGAGTACAAAAAAATTATTTGGCCTTAAAGGAACTGTCTGCTTTAAAATCCTCATACTGAGCAAACAAAAGCAAAAGTATCTGTTGATGTAATATTTATCACTCAAATCAGTAATGTTGCAATGATCAAAGAAAATATATTTACCAGTAGGGTGCTGGGTATAGATGTTAGAGTTTGAAAGCAGCAACAGTAAAATATTGAATCCTGAATACTATTTTAATACATTAGACTCTTTTGACAACAGCTCTGCCCTGTTATAATTCTAGTAGAAATGAAAATATTAATGTAAGGACCAAAAGAATAACTTCTGAAAGAATATTCTTTTCTTAAAAAAAAAAAAAAAAAAAAAAAAGAGGAGATAAGGCTTTGCAATATTATGCTTTCATGAAAATTCAGCAATTCCTGTGCTGTGACAAAACAACAAAAAAGAAATATCTTTCCTTTGAACTGTTGCTTTCATTTTATGCAATCAGAATGTATCAACATTTAGTAAAGAACAAGGAACTCTTTCTGAAGGACACATTCAGTTTCTGACCCACCATAGTAGATAAGCCTCAACCAACTCTTGATTTAGTTTTTTCTTTGCTTCAAACACCTTTTCCAGAGAGTGTAAGTGAACATTCCTTTACATCAGCTTTTACATTGTTGGATATGAGGCCTTGATGGTAAAGAAAACTGGAAGAGTCAAGGGGAAATAGCAGGTTTGCTTCTATTTATCTTAAAGTATTTAACCCAAAGATTACTCCGAACCTACAGTTCTGGGTTTTGGGGTTTTTTTTAGCTAAATTGTTTCTAATCTTAAGGCTGGTACTCAGTGAGAGTAAGAGGCAGAGGCTGTGGATGAGAATGTGAACTTGCTCTGAATAATATTTTTTTTCCCCCACTAAAAAATAGATTATGTATGGCAATCTTACTATTTTGCCTGCCTTCACTTCTAGTTGAACCCAAATAGTAAACTGAGAATGTCTCCTCTGGATCATTATTTTCCAGCTCTCTTTCCAGCTTCATGTCATGCAGTCATTGTGCCTTTGTCTTTTCAGAAGTTTTAACTTTGTTGTCATTGTGGGAGTCTCTTGTTTCAGCCTCCAAGTTGCCATTGTTCTGTTTCTCTGAGTTTGATCACTGAATGGAACAAGTATTGCATTCATTTGATAGCGATTGATTAATTTTTTTTCACAGTACATTGATGTCCTAGAATCATAACCTTACAGAGAAAATTTGGGGGCAGATTTGACCCTCAGGGTCTAGGCCATAAATTGAAAATACTGAGGTAGCTGCAGTAGAAATACCCAGAGGTCCTAACTGTGAACAGATTGTACTTTCTACAGTTCCAGCAGGAATTACAGGTGCTTACCAACTGCAAGGCTGAATGTCCCAATATCTCCTCTTCACACTTACATTTACACAGGTTGTAACGAAGCTAGGCACTAGTTCAGTGCTGCAAAGACCTCAGACTTGATCTTGGGATTTTTTGAATCAGAGAACATCTTAAAATCATGACACCTCTAATATTTTTTTTTTTCTATTCCCAGTAAGTCAATAATTTATTGCTGATTTTGCTTAGCAGCAAACTGTGATCTGGCTTTATTATTACTGCAACTTATGGCAGAGTCAAGACAGCTGGAGCCAGGAATTTGGTCTTACTTTGTCTCTTCTCATTCTCATTTCAGGTAAACAGTAACGATGCTGGCACACTTGCCAAACAAGGACCCAAGATATGTACAGGATTTTTACAAGGATATCTTGTTCCCCCTGGTTTCCTTGACAGAGTTTATTTCTGCAGTCACAAGCAAAGACAGCTTCCAAGTGCTGCCTGGGGTATCCAAGTTTCAGTGCAACTTTCCCATAGATCCTTGATTCCATCATTACTGAGAAAGTTGCACGACTTCCATTCAAAATGCCATCACAGTCTAGAGAAGTTGAAACAATTTCATCTCCCTTTAGAGCAGAAATTCACTTAATTTGTCCTGGGTTTACATGTTTAATATAACTTTCACTTTTACCCTAATAGTTGTATCTTGCTTGATGTTGCCACCTTTGTTTGGATGAATTACAGCCTTCTTATTTCAAGTATTTGAAAACACTTCTATGTCTTGTAATTGTTCCTGTCCTAATCCTAGTCCTTCTCCTTTTTTACTCTGTCTTCCAGATAATTCCAGAAATTAATGTTTGACCATGCACTTTTCTTTACAGTACTCCTGAGGAGCAGCATTGTCTTCAGTTTATGGAGGTATCACTCCTGAAAAGCTAAACACTCTCCCAACATTACACAGGAAGCCTGCGGTACAAGGGCGTACTTTATTCCTTAAATCTTTAACCTGAATTAGAAAACTAACCATCCTTTCCATCATAGCATACATGGCATGGCTAAGGAAAATGATCTGTCATGACATTTCCAAGGTTACAGCAAATAATGTTTTTTGTTACAGCAAATTGTGTGTGTGTGCATATGTGTAATTTCAATTTGTTTCTTAAGACCAAGACTGTGAGACTCTTAACCTCACTGTAACTAAGGAATGGATAAGTAGATGAGCCAGAAGATGTTAAGAGAGGGAGAAAAGCACTATTGGGTCACTCCAGGAGCACAGACTTACCCTTTTGGAGCAACAGAGAGCGAGCACCAAGCCTGTATGTCCCTCTTTAGCACTTGATGACATCACAACCACCATAATTGGGGGTGTGGGGATGTGGCAGTAACTTATGGTGAGTTTGTTGTAATTGGCATCAAGTCCTTTACAGTTTTTTGCCTTTTTATGGGGAGGCTTCCCTTTGTCCAAGCAAACAAAACCCTAGCAAATGGTTTTAAGGGGTTTTGGATGCCATTGTGTCTCTAGGAAAGGCACCTGAAACAAAGATACCTCTTTATCTGAATACTTTTTAATGTTACAGCACTTGCACTGGGGATGTGATTACATGCCTTCTGTTCACCACCCCAGGAATGTCAGGGAGGTTCACACTGTCTTCTCATCACAGCAGTTGTGGCAGTTTTCCCACAATCCACAGTAGATGCTGCCTTGCCCAGCACCTAGATGGTGTGATTGCTGTTTAATATGGCAGCCTGCTGTGGACCACTCCCACTGTTACCTTGGCTAAAGTCTATGAAGGATGCATTTTGCCAAAGTTAAAGAAAGAGGCAATCTCAGCCTCACAGATAGGGCTCTGTTATCTCCAATCTCTATCACAGCAGTTAACCTATCAGACTTCTTCTTTTTTTTTTTTTTCTCTTTAAGGAAAAAAAAAATATTAGAAGTATCATGCTGTTAGATTGAACACAAAAATTCAATGAAATGTTCAAAGGCAGAGTACACAATTTGCTCTTCCAGCTCTTGCTGTTTTAAAAATAAAATGTGGTTTTGGTATAACTTCCTTAATGTTATGTTGAACCTAACATTGCTTCTAAATGTCAGCTTGGCAAAACCATATAAAGTTATAAAATAAAATAAAAGTGGAACTGAGCAGGATCATAATCAAAAAGCTTAACATATTTATTTGTAAATGCACCTTTTTTGTATGATTTTCCACAGCTAGACAGTAGCCATTTCAGTCATCAAGATGGAACACGACTTGCTATTCTGCTATGCTGTTATCTCCTGTCCTTTGATGTTCCAAGTCTAATGAAGAGTCCTGAACATCCTTGAGCAGTTTGGTTTCCATGTTTCTGCACTGTACTCACAGCAGGTCTTCAAAAGCCTATGGCCATCATTGGTGTTTTCTACAGCTCCTACTGTTGTTATCACTCACATAGCTGGAACCACAGTTTTTGGGAGAAGGTGCAGTGAAAAAAAAACAAATGGGGACTTCACATGGAGATACCCTGAAGTGCAATGCCTGATGTGTTACTTGTTCACATTGTCTGCTGAAGCACCAGAGAAGAGCTATCTGCATTTATCCAGGATGCAGGAACACAGTAATGGGTAGGAATCATACTAAGTACAGACACGCTATTATGCAGTTGTGTTTTTTAAAAAATACAACCATAGTAATGGGTTTTGCTTTTTAACTGCTCAGGTTTTTATTTTTATTTCTTCTTTATATTACCATGAGTTTATTAAAAGTTGGTCACTCATCTGTAAAACTCATTTCTATTTATGATATTTTCAGTGTGCTTTGAAAGAACTACCACAAGAGCATCCAGGTAGGTTCTGAAGCAGTGTCTACTTACAGAGCTTCTTCCTTTTTCATATTGATGGCTTCAATTTATTTATTTCTTCTCCTATCCCATGTTCAACAAGTAAAATCCCATTCCTAAAATGTTGTTAAATGAAAGAACTGGCAGTTTAAGAAGGCTTAGAATCTGAAAACTGCGTGCACAGCCAGTAGCATTTGGCTAATGTCTTCAAAAGTGAAGCACAAGGCAGTGAAGAAAGAATCTACTTACCGGACCATTCTTTGAAAGGGACCTCGGTACTCTCTTTCTCAGCCAGCAAGCTCTGCCAATGCATGGAAAAGAGTGTTAAGAATGTATCATAATGCATATATACAAAGGGATAAGGGCTCTTTTAATGACCTGTGGTAGTGACAAATTACTTCAGCCTAAGCTCCAACTCAGCTTTTTCAATCGCCGCATTGGAGAATATCATCAAAGCTTCAGGCATTTCATGATGCACACTTCACTGCTGAGGAAGCAGTGGCCTTCTGAAAACCATATTCCCCCTTGATCTCTGATGTCCAAAAAGGGAACTTTTTATAAATCCCTGAACAGGGCTTAGAGTAAGGCATGGAGTTTATATATATATATATATATATAGATAAAAAACCTCTTCCATCATTTTAACCTCCAAAAATGCAATTTAAAATCCAATGGGACTTGTTGTGAATCACAAATTTTAGTGATGTGATGTGAAATTTTACGAATAACACAGTTAAATTTCTTTTCTTTAAGAGAAAATTTTATTTTAAAACAATGCACTGTAAATGATGCAAAGAGCATATAAAGGAACAAGAGATTCTTTGCATTTTGATGAGTTAAACTGAAAAAAATCATTCAGGTCAGCTAGAAATAAATTAGAGTATTTTACTGTGTATCCCATCTCTATCTCTGAACACAAAAGACTAGTGAGCTCAGTAATTTTTGTGTTATATAGGTATATCCTCTCCTTTTCTCTCCCTTTTTTCATTTCCTTCCATTTTACATTTCTTCCAGATTTGTCCCTTTTGCTGCTTTTTCTGCCTCCACACTCACACTCTTTCTGCTTTTTCTGTGCAAATATAAACTAAGCAATGCCTCAGTCCATCCTTTTGAACTCCCAGTTCAATCTAGGCTAGATAACAGGAAAAAATAAGCCCTCCACCCCATCCCTCTTCAAGCACTGCATTGCTGCTGCAGTACAATTACATTATGTAACTGGGATTGGTAAAAAGCAGTTAACACTGGAAAAGAAGTTTCTGAATAATAACACAGACATAATAACATTGTGCTGACAGATCCTGATTGACAGAAAGAGACAAGTCTTCCCATTAAGAGAAAACATGAAAGCTAGTGAGGATGACAGTGGTAATAATATCGTAAAGCTCAGTTTCTGCCCCTCTGCATCTTAGAGATGATAATATTCTGTGACTTTATATATATATATATATATATATTTCAGAGGTGAAACACTTAATCTAATTAACTACTTGCCCTCAAAGGAACTCACTTAGCATGTGTATTAAAGCTTTTTCACTCCATTTTCACCTGGTTTTCTGGAGTGTCAGAAGATTCTGGGAAGAGGCAAGGGACAAAAAGGCCAGTTAATCCCTTGACAGTCTTCCAACATCAAAGCAGGATATCTTACGTGGCCTCAAAAGAAACCTAACAGGACAAATATCAAGAAGCTCAAACCTAGGCTAGTGCCAAATGCTTTAAGTAGACATATACACATGTATATACATATATAGATAAAAAAGCATCATGTCTCTGATCATTTGAATACTCACATTTGCACCTAAACTGTTGTCTTCATGTGATCATATCTACTGATGATAGGTGGAAATGGTTAGCTGCTGGAAAAATGCCATTTTCCCACTTCCTAAATGGAATATTTTGATTTTTTTGTGTTGAAGCAACACTTCATTCCTAAATTGAGCTAATTTTAGACAACCAATTGACAAATTGGATGCCTTCTGCACTCCATTGACAAATTGCAATCACACCTGCCCATATTTTGTGTACAGTATTATTTTTATCAAGGCATGGAGGCATTGTGTTATATTAAATGGTGTCTTTAGGTTGGTTTTAGGCACATCAGGATCCACTTCTGTCTCTATCAACAGCAGAACTAAAATACTATTCCTTTCTGCCTCAGTTTCCCCTTTCCCTATTCAGAGTATGAACCTGAGAGTGCAAATTACCTCTCAATATGTATTTGAATAACACTTGCCACCAAAATGGCTCACTTTTGGCTGACTGACTACTTCCTGGTATCCTCAGAATATTCTGATATCCTTGAATATTCTGAATCTCCAAAAATACAGCTATTGACAACTAGGCTCCAAATATTTCTTCCATAAATCAAAATCGTAACACAAGCAAAGGGCTTGCCATAAATATATACATCTCTGCTTCCCTCCTTCCTCAACAAAAGATGATGGAAGAAAAGATTGTCTTTGCAGTATGCTCAGAGTGCCAATAAATCTGGGTTATACAGTTCCAGCTGGGGTCTGAATTGCAAACTTGAAAATACCCCTCCAACAGCTGCATCTTGTTAGTACTGATGGAGTACCAACATTTCCTTGATCTTAGCTGGCCCCTCATGCAACTGCAGCTGAGTATCTCTCCTGCTGCGATGCTTTGAATTGCACTTGCACAACTCATTTAAGCAAGGTACAGCCCTCCGTTTTTCTGCAGAGGATCTAAAGAATTAGAAAGATTAGTTTGAAACCTGGCTTGCAGAGTGGGATCTGCTGCTCTGTTAGTGCTTGGTAATTCACCCAAGTTGTGCCCTCAAATTGTTTCCGAACATATTTTAAGCTTAGTCTCTCTTCTGCCAGGTTAAACGGTACCTCTGAAGGGATGCAGGAAACAGTCTAAAGTCCAAAATAGGAGCTCCTCTCTTCATGTGCCATAGGTCACATAAGTGCATCAATTAGGTGGTGTGGCACTGCAGCCACTCTATCCCTGATACAGGAGATAGGCTCTGGGCCTGAAACATCCAGCATCCCATGAAAAGGCTGAAGGAGGGAACGGCACAATACAGACTTTCAAAGCTCTTTGCATGCTTCATTAGCAAATCTTTACACATTGTTATTGTTTGTAAGGTTAAAGCAGAAGAAAACAAAGCCAGGAGCAGGCCAACAGTTTGGTTTCTGCATAAAAGCACACCACAAGACTGAAGTCTTTTATCTCCCATTCTTCTGCAGCCCAGAGTCTCTCACTGCAAGCTGCAATTCTTCAGTGTGAAAGATTATAGAGGGTGTCTCAAATAAAACCCCATGGTTAGGAAGCTCTCTTGTGATGTGGAGCTCTAGATCCAAACCCCCCTCACTGCAAAGAGCCTACACCTTCTTCTTCCTGGGCAAATGTCCATGGGCACTGCCATGTGTAAGGGTGTCACATGCCGGTCTGAGACCGGAGCGTGGTTCTGTTTGTATTGTCAGGAACAGAATTAAGATTCAAAGCGGAGTCAAGAGCCAAGGAACTTTATTTGCCCAACAATAAATCTATGAATGCAAAGGGAGAGAGAGCAAGAGAGAAAGAGAGAGAAAGGAAGGAAATAAAGAAGGAAAAAAAGGAAAGAGTTCAGAGCAATAGCTACCACCCTGGAGCTGCAGCGTCCTGACAGTCTGATTTATTTCCAAGTCCAGTGGGGGAACGTTCCGTCCGATGTTAGTTGGTTCTGGTTTTTATAGAGTTGTTACAAACTGTTCTGCTTAACCACACCTTCCACCCAGCAATGGCGTATGTGCCAAACATTCCTCAGGGGCCTCCAGGCACCTTGACCCCCCTGACCCCAAGTCTGGGCACATGCACAGGGGCTTGATGAAGTTTTGCAGGATCAGCCTCCCCCATGGCTCCATGGCGTCACTCGGTTTCCTTCTTTAACAAGGTATAAATAAGTCTCTGCGGTGGCAGTGGTGTTATCTTCCTGCCTTAACAATGTATAGATCATTCACTGTGGGGATGGCATGTTTCCTGCCATAGCACTGTTGAGACAGCACATCTGCTGTGGCGATGGTGGGTCTCACTGGCGCAGTCTCTTACAGAGGGGCTAGTGGCCCACTAGGTATTTGGATAATTTCAGTATGCCCTGACAACAGGCAAGCAGAGACAGAGTGCAGGACACTTTAAAGTTTTTTTTCAGTGTGCTAGATGAAGTTCAAGTGCACTTCAGACCAGGGGATTTATGACACTTTGTTTAGGGCTGAGGAAACTGAACTCCAAGCAGAGAATATGTTTGTCATTAAAGAACAAGTGATATTGGAAATGTTTTCTGAGACATAAACACTTAGCAGAGTTTTCTCCAACACAAACAGGGCTCACGTTAGCTTTTAAAGTGTGGCTAGAGTCATCAGAGCCATAAGAACTTCATAACTGGTACTGACCTGGAAATAAAACCATGGTTCTTCAGACACGAGAGGAGCTTGGACCTCTCATTGCATGACTCAATGAAGACTTCCCAGGTAGAAAGGCAAAGTGCAGAGACAAGGCCTGACCCTAAAAAGAGCAGAGAGCTTGTAAAATACATGTGGCATAGCCATATGTTTCTGCATTGGGATAGCTGAGGTACTCCCCTTTGAGGCAATGCAGCAGTGCTGATAAAGAATTAATTTATTTTCCCTAAATATTATCAAATCTTATCTCTCAGATCTTCACCTCAGAGTGGAAAGAAGTGCTGTGCCTCTCACAAGGGTCTTCCAAGCCTGATCTTCTAGACATTTTTCCCTCTTTTTCAATTTGGCCAGTAACAACTTAAAGGGGGATGGGGGTAGAACCAAACCTTTAATTAGTTGCCTCCTCCTTGTTGCAACAGGAGTCACCAAGCCTAAAGAACACATTCTGGCTGCCCCTCTTGCCTCCTTCCCTTGTGAATATTTCAGGGTTGAACTGGCAGCAAATAATTGATAGCTACTCATATGAGTAAAGCTACTGCTTCTAATCAGGAACTTGAAGTTCCTCCAGGAACTTGTGCTGGATGCCTGGCAATTAATTTGTTGTTCAGTGACAAATTTGGGATTAACAAAAAGTGAGTATGTAAAATGTTTTTGGAATTTACCTCATTCTTCTCTCCATTGTCATCAAAATGTTACTTCATCTGTTCAGTTTCATATACTTATTTTGGGGAGCTGAAGGACTGTAGCGCTAGCTCCCAAAATCAAAGGATTAAATGTGTCAGAACCTTGCAGGGAGGTTGAACATCTTGACTATGAAACATAGTTCAGTATGTTTCACAAGATTAATATGAATTTAATTGAACCAGCAGAAGGTATGGCAGAAGAGTAATGCACAGAATGGCACAGCTGTTAATTCTTACTCTTCTATGTCTGATCCAATTCTCACTCAAAAGGAGTCTTTCCAATTAGTTTAACAGAAGATGGATTGGACCCACAGGGTTGATTCAAATTGCAATGAAGCACCCAGGAAACCTTTGCTAATTTCTGTAAGCAGTAAAAAAGCTCCTTATTTAGTATAAATAAAATTGATACTGAAATGGACTGAAGTGGTGGACAGGCTTTCTGTTGGTCTTTGGAGAAAAATGAATTTTATTCTAGATTTCTCTTTCCAGATTGATCAGAGTTACATGAAAACAAGCATCATTATTCAGAGGTCAATGCATTTTGTAGCAAAACCTATTAAAGTTTCCATTATTTGTCAGAAAGAAAGTCCATTTTCCAAGTTTGAAAGAGCAAAATGTTACAATAATTACACAGATTGGTGAAAATATGAGTGAAAAAAACCTCAGTGAAACTTCCCTTACATATCCATCAGTCTAAAACTAATTAGATAAACTATATTTTGCATCTTTGCTTTATACCTGAGAGAACCTAGAATGACAATCCTTAACAGAAGCATAAAAGAGGATGATAACAGTTAGAAGGATCAATGGGTGGGAAGCTGGACTCTGTTCACATCTCTGGCTTTGATTCATGAAGCCTTGAGCAAGAATCAGCCTGTGATAGACTTAGATGTCTACAGATGCCTATGTGTGTCTTCTTGGTCTGTTTGCCTAGATGCTTTTTATAGGCAGTGGAAAGACAGAGGCATTTGTTGAACACTGGTTATTTGAGCTGTTTTTTACATTTACCTTAGAGCTGAGTCATATCTCCAAAGTGCCTAATTCTCTCTCATGACTATAAAGACTTTCTAGACAAGCAGCTTCAGTTTAGACATCCATATCTGCATGTGTAAACCCTACACAGTGTAGACTCCTCCGCTTTTTTTTCTTGCTGTTGTTTTTTGCTGTATTCTTGCTGTATTCTTCCCTCTGCTCAGAAATTCATCTCTTCAAGAATATATTTAGTTGAAGAGAAACATTGTCTTGCTGAACATTACAGAGGCAATATTAATATACTCCATGCTTTGAAATGGCTGCAGAGAGATTCAGTGGCAACATTATTTCTTTCTGCAAGGGACATTCCACAATTTTTCCAGTTGTGTGACTTGGATACCACTGTTGCTAGATTTTAAGCTTTCCTTTAACTTCACTATGATCAGAGCGTTATATTGTGTTTCCTCAGAATTCAGTCATGTTGAGGCTGTCCATCTTTGCTCTATTACACTCCTGGAATTGTACAGATGAGCTCTGTCCCTAAATTATGTACAATCTACTGAGAAGTATGCAGCCCCTCATGGTCCGTACATTTGTCCTTTTGCTCACTTTTCCAGGGTGCTCACATCAGCTGAGCTCTTCTGCTGGTGGACAGATACGGTGCCATTCATCTTCTCAGCTATTTCTGTCTCCATTGATCTATAACACACTTGCTTTTGCTTTCCCAAGCCTTTATCAAAATAGTTCCAGCAATCCCCCCAACACACAAGAGTGTTAATATATATGAAAAATGCCTCATTAAAGATCAGATTGTGTACAGTACAAAGCCACACAGGAGAGGGTGTACCTCCTGAAGGATTCCTATTTCTTAGGTCTGGATGGTTGTAGCGTGCTATGTACCCTTTACTATGTCATAAAAAGGTATAGATCACCCCTGCACCATCAAGGTTTGCTTGCTTCCTTCCAGCAGAAGCAGCTACAACCCTGGTTCCTCTGGCTTTTTACACATACTCATCTTTACCTTAAGCTCTACACCAAAAATCTTCATGGATAATTAAGGCTAACTCAGTGATATTGTCTAGAAGTTAGAGATGGCAACAATGTAGATTGTGCAAGTGTCTGCTTGAGTTCTATATGTGATTAACTGTTATGGTGAGGAAGGAGTTATTCTTATAGCTCCTTCCCTATCAAGCAATTTTATAGGTAAAGAATCTATTTCTTCAGCCTCGTTCACAGCACATCAACTTAAGCCTTCCCTGACCACATAATAGATCTTTTCCACCTCTAATTTCTGAGATTTATTTGCTGATGCCTATGGCAAAGGAGGAGCAAAGCAGTAAGAACAATATATGACTGTTAAAAAGCCAGAATTCAATGCTAGTCATGTCTGAGCATACTATTGCTGGATAATAACAACTTTTTATGAATGTTTGGAGATAACATATGTCTCATCACCCTGCTCCTCACAGGGTGGAACTGTAAACAAAACATTTTATATGAGCACTTGCTATAAAATTTAAAATAAATCATGTCCCTCTCTTACCCTGGTTAAGTGTACCCTTACCACAAGTTGGTTTCAGTGCTCCAGGATGAAGATCCCTGATCAACTGCCAGTTGCATAGACTTCACACCCACTCTTAGCCCTTATATTGTAACAACTGTGCAGCCTTAAAGCTGCAGAGAGTTGTCTGGGAAAGTAGGGTTTATTAATGCAGGCACAGAAATGTACTAACATGTAGCTCTTTCACTGTAGATGGCTTAGAGTGTGTGCAAAGGAGGTCTTATCTTCTTGCACCTGCCTGAGTAGCCATCTGTGATAGGAATTCATTTTCTGGCCTGGCCATCAGGTGGTGAAGCAAAGCAAATTCCACCTCAAGTCAATTACAAAATGACAGTGTAGCCAAAAGATCCCAATCCAAAGCTCTTTGAAGTCCAAATTCAGCATACATTGGCTTTGATGGCATCTTAATCGAATCTCTGTTTCACTGCTTTTACTTATCCCGAGATCCCTTGGATCCTGAATTTAACTCTGTTAAAATGCAGATATAAACAAAGGCATAATTCACTGCTACCCTGCTACCAGCGCAAACTCTGTTTAGTTCCTAATTACAAGCACATCAAAATGATTTTGACTGACCTGTTTCAGCTGGAAAAGAGTTGACTTTGAGGACTGCCACGTTGGTCCAAAGTCCAAGAGAGCAGAAGTAACTTGATTTAGTTTGTGCAAAGTCAGTACCTGAAAGTTCTTAAATTAAAGGTTTTGCCGGCTCAGGTTAAACCTATTTAACTTTAGGCATGTGTCTAAAGAAGTCTAATTCCTATAGGTTCCACACATAAGCAATTCATAAATACAAACTCCTCTAGAGGGCAAAAAAAGACCTGTAAAGATACTAATTGCCTAATTGTCTAAATTAACTATATGAAGTTACTTAAGTGATGATCCTTCTTCATGCTTCAGGACTTCAAGATGATGCACATTCTTGTGGGAAAATCCTGGCTGTAATTTTAAGGCTTATCACCACCATATATTAGCTGGGATTCAAGCTGTTTCTGAGGGAGCCGCAACAAGGGGTTGGATTGAATAAAACTACAAAATCAAGTAACATTTGAGACATTCCTTCAGTACACTAGAAAAAAAATTCTGACTAAATCATAGTATCATACAATGGTTTAGGTTGGAAGGGACCTTAAAGATCATCTAGTCCCAACCCCCCTGCCAGGGGCAGGGACCTTCCACCAGCCCAGGCTGCTCCCAGCCCCGTCCAGCCTGGCCTTGAGCCCTGCCAGGGATGGGGCACCCACAGCTGCTCTGGGCAGCCTGGGCCAGTGTCTCACCATCCTCACAGTAAAGAATTTCTTCCCAACATCTAATCTAAATTCACGACCTTTCGGTTGAAAACTATTGCCCTTGTCCTATCACTATAGACCCTACTAAAATGTCTGTCCCCACCTTTCTTATGAGCACCCTTTAGGCACTGGCAGCCGCTCTAAGGTCTCCTGGGAGCCTTCTCCAGGCTGAACAACCCCAACTCTCCCAGCCTGTCTCCAGAAACAGAGGTGCTCCAGCCCTCTGAGCATCTTCGTGGCCTCCTCTGGGCACACTCCAACAGGTCGATGTCCTTCTGATGTTGGAGGCCCCAGAGCTGGACGCAGCACTGCAGGTGGGGTCTCCTGAAGGTGGAGCAGAGGGGCATAATCCCCTCCCTTGACCTGCTGGCCACGCTGCTTTTGATGCAGCCCAGGATACAGCTGGCTAGCTGTGCTGCTAGTGCACATTGCCAGGTCATGTTCAACTTCTCATCCGCCAGCACCTCCAAGTCCTTCTCCTCAGGGCTGCTCTCAATTTGTTCTCTGCCCAGCCCGTGTTTGTGCTTGGGATTACCCTGACCCATTTGTCAGGCATCATTTGCCCATAGTGAAGCCACGTTGGCTGTCACCAATCACCTCCCTAACTTCCATGTGCCTTAGCATACTTTCCAGAAGGATTTGCTCCATCATCTTGCCAGGCACGGAGGTGAGACTGACTGGCCCAGGCCTTCCTTTTTTCCCTTTCTAAACATGGGAGGCATCTTCCCCCTTTTCCAGTCAGTGGGAGCTTCACTGAACTGCCACGACTTCTCAAACATGATGGATAGTGGCTTAGCCACTTCATCCACCAGTTCCCTCATGACCTGGGGATGCCTCTCGTCAGGTCACGTGGACCTGTGCACCTTCAAGTCCCTTTAGATGGTCTCAGACCTGATCTCCTACAGCAGGTCGTTCTTCATTCTCCCAGTCCCCACCTTTGCCTTCTGTGACTTGAGAAGCGTGACTGGAGCACTCACCGTTGGAGACTGAGGTGAAAAAGTCATGGAGGACCTCAGCCTTCTCCATATCCTGGGTAACCAAGCCTCCTGTTTCCTCCAGGAGAGGGCCCGTGTTTTCCCTGGTCTTCCTTTTATCAATGAAGTACCTATAGAAGGCTTTCTTGCTGCCCCCGATGTCTCTGTCCAGATGGTATTTTGTCAGGGCTTTACCTTTCCTAACCTGATTCCTGGCTGCTCAGACAATTTCTCTGTATTCCTCCCAGGCTACCTGTCCACCTCCGTCCACCCCCTGTAGGCTTCCTCTTGTGCTGGAGTTTGCCCAGGAGCTCCTTGTTCATCCATGCAGCCTCCTGGCATTTTTGCCTGACTTCCCCTTTGTTCGGATCCATCCCTCCTGGGCTTGGAGGAGGTGATCCTTGAATATGAAGCAGCTTTCTTGGGCCCCTCATCCCTCCAGGGCTTTATCCCATGCTACTCCACCAAGCAGATCCCTGAAGAGGCCAAAGCCTGCTCTCCTCAGGTCCTGTATAGAGAGATTGCTGTGCACCCTCCTCTCTGCCCTAAGGATCTTCAGCTCCACCATTTCATGGTCACTGCAGCCAAGGCTGCCCTTGAGCTTCCCATTCCCCACCAGCCCCTCCTTGTTGCTGAGAACAAGGTCCAGCATGGCACCTTCCTCTGGCACTTGGAGAAGGAAGTTACCATCAATGCATTCCAGGAACCTCCTGGATTACTCATGCCCTGCTGTGTTTTCCCTCCAACAGATGCTGGGGTGGCTGAAGCCCCCCATGAGGACCAGGGCTTGTGACCGTGAGGCTGCTCCTATCTGTCTATAGAGGGCCTCATCCACTTGGTCTTCGTAGTTGGGCAGCCTGTAGCAGACCTTCACTATGAAGTCACCTGTCCCTGCCCTCCCTTTGATCCTGACCCATAAACTCTTGGTTGCTCCTCATCCATCCCTAGCTGGAGCTCCATGGACTCCAGTTGATCGCTGACATGGAAAGCAACACCCCCCCCTCATCTCCCCCGCCTGTTCTTAAAAATCCTGTATCCTTCCATCCCAGCCCTCCAGTCACAGGATCCATCCCACCACATCTCCATGATGCCAATAAGATTACAGCCCTGGAGGTGTGTGCATGTCTCTAATTCGTCTTGTTTATTCCCCATGCGATGTGCATTTGCATAGCAGCATTTAATTTGGGCCCCTGATGAAGCTGACTTACTAGCTGGAGCTGGAATCCCTCTGTGCTGCTCTTCTGGTGCTCTTCTGCATATTGTTTGTCCTAAAACAACTTTCCAATGAGCTCCTACAAGCCAGGACTCCTTCATGAAATCCTAAACTGTCAATAGTTGGAAAGAAGGTATAGCATCATAACCTGTAAGGCAGGCATCTGTAAATAAGGCATGCAGAGTAGGGCAAGACACCCTGGCTGCAATTCATAAGAAGCTAAGTAGAACAATTAAACACTGGGTTTTGTTCAATTTTTATATCTTATTTTTTGCTAGGTCTCTCAAATGTGAAATATTCTGTCACTTTTTCATTTTATTTTTATTCTTGCTGTGAACTGTATATCTATACTGAGAAAATCCTTGCTGTCGATTTTGTTGAAAGGATTCCTGTAGCAAAAGAAACATTTTTGTTGTTCCTTACTCTCACTCAGAGCATTAACAAGAGCAGAATAATAGATTCCTATGTACGTGCAATGCCATTCTTCCTATAAAAATGCATATACAGTACAGTGCTTCTAGCTTGTTAACAGCTACAAAATGTTTCTATATCAATATCCTAATATATCTGCAGCATTCTTCATCAGTCATCAACAATAAGCTGTGTCCTGCACTGATGATGTTATTTTTTAATCTCCACTGGGAGCAGAATAACATGAAGTGCAGAGAAGATGTGAGGTGTCTGCTATGTCCATTTTTACATTAAAATCCCATTGCAATGCTGCCAAATATCTATGAAAATTGTGGGAAGCTATATACTGAAAGACTGGAAATTTGAGGATGAGGTAGGTGGAAGGAGAGAAATTGTGTTTCCTGAACTTCATGCTTAGCTCTTTTCTTTAATCATACCTAGAATTCTGGTATTTGTGATGTTTTGATGTCACATGTAGATTAACTGTAGCAAATTCAAGACCAAACCTATCAGGGTAAGAACATGTGGATATACTATTTATTTAAGCCTCAGCTGTGCAATTTGGAACAAGTAAAACATTCAAGAATACCTATCAAAATTAATATCAGTAAGTGTTCACTAATATGAAATAAAGATTGCAAAATCTGCATCTCATTTTCTTTTCTCACTAGACACAGAATCATCAAACCAAGGAACTTTGGATAAACACCAGATTGGTTGTCCTAGTCATTTCCTATGGTATTCCAGACCCTGTTTGCTAAAGGGTTCTAAAGCTACCATGTTCTATACATCTGAAAAAAACAAATTTATAATCCCCTCAGGTAGTTTAACCTGCTGGAAAACAAAACCTTTCCCTGTGGCTGGCAACGCTGTTCTGCATGGTAACCTCTGAGGTACTCTGAGGGGCTTTGCATTTTCCCTACTGAATTCTTCCATTTGCCCAAAGCTTCCCCCATCTAATTATTATAATGAGAGCACTTGAAGTGGAAGAAACAACCCCCTAATTTATTTGCCTAAGGTTATTGCTCTATTTTCCCCCAAAGTTTTGAAAGTTTTTTCAATAGTGAGCATGGGCATCTCTTCATCATGCTGCTAAGAATATAGGTTAAAATACATTAAATACATGAAAATACATTTAAAACTACACATCTAGGAAACCTGAGTGATAATGTGGTAATAAAAAATATTTTCAAGGAAGGTAAGACAGTCTAGCTTCACTGACATCAGTGCAACTGTGCTGATTTACATCCACAAAGGGACTGGACCAATATGTTAAGTCCAAACATGACACAAATTTAATATGTATGTGGTCAAAATATTACTCTGTACCACCACAGTGCTTGTGCTCCAGTATATACATATGTAGTTCTTATTTGATTGCACAACAGTCATACCAGCTCACAATATTTTAGCAGACTTTATTATGCAATGACAAGCATGAATTTGAAACTATATGCTGTATTTTTGAGTTAAAAGTTACTGATGATTCAGCTCAGGTTTTCTACTTCTATTGCTGTTGTGAGAAGAAAAGAAAAAAAAATCAACAGATCTTATTCCAGAAGGAAACAGAAATATCTTTACTGCTCACTAAACTGTGCTTATAAGAACTGATACTGCTGTGAAGCTTATAACTGATCATAATAAGCAACCTTTGTTGCTAGAATTTCACATCAAAGTCAAAGAATGGGATTCATGAAGCTAACAATTTTCAGATCACTCCATCCCCTCTTGGGTGAATGTTATAAATGACCTTTCAGGGAGACTCCTGTGACTCTGTGACAATCACACCAGCCAGAGAACATTTCTCCTGTGTTTGAGTTGAGCAATATCAGGTTACTGCCTAATCCTGACCTATCATTAATCACCGCAGAGCCAGCCACAGGAAAAAAAAAAAAAAAAATATTAGCAATCAGATAGAAAAGTCTGGAAGGAAAGAGGCTCCATTGCCTGACAGAAGCAGAAGTAAGTGCTCTGGCAGGCTGTTCAGATTTGGAAAACCCTCTTTGTCTAGCCATGCTCTCACAGCAAAGAGGATCAATAGAAAGAAATCAAATGCATTATCTTTGTTTACATCCCAGGCACAACAGTGTGAAAATCCTCACTAGGCTAAGGAGCTTGACGGCCTGTGATGGATGCCCTGTTTAAATGATGCCTTTGAAAGCTTTCACAATGATCTGACAGAGGACTCACTGGAGAATAAATGACTTTCCTTTAAATTACAAGAGCCTGGGTTGAGAAGACAGACAGTGTGAATGTTGCACTATAAATTCAATATATTCAATGGCTTCTGGTGCTAAGGAGCAATTGTTAATGGTGAAAACACATCCAAGATTGTCTTTGACCCAGGGAAGTTTTGGTTATCAGTAATGAGAAAGCTACGACATTTTATTTTGAATTATTTCTTCTACTTACAGAGTATGCTTGCAATAAACAATAGAAATGTGCTTCGGGCTTGAATTTGCTATGCTGGCAATCCATATAAAAATAATACATAAAAATCCAATGGAAGCATTCAAGTGTGCATTGTGTATTATTCTTAAGTGCATACTGAGAGTGTACCAGTATAGCTATTTGGGATATTAAGTGTGTTATGAAGCTTTAGAATAATACGTGAAGGTGGCAATATTACACAAAAATAGCCTTTCTTTAGATGAAGTACCTATATTTCATGCAAAGTGTGTGGGGTTACTGGTAAAGAAAAGTTCAATCTTTTTGTAAAATGTGCACACTCATGCTTTTCTCCATATATTACTAAGTTAAGAGTAAAGAAAACTTATTTGTAATAAAGTAGATGGACTAGCAGAAACACTTACTCTTGTGGGTCTCCAGTGGATAAGTAAACCCACGCTAAGCAAGCAAAGTTTTTTCACCTCCAGGCTGGACCTAGATACACTTGCATTTGGATTACTAGATACCATGCCTGGAAAATTAATTTCAAGACATTTCAGCCACCATGTGCACATCAATATAGAAAGCCTAGTTAGGACCTGAGCCCTAAATGTAACATTTTTGGCAACATATTTATGCTCCCTGCTGAGGTGGCTACATGCTTCTCAAAGACACTGTACTGAACCACATTTGAAACAATGCCTCATGTTGTGGTGGCTTTCCAAAGACCAGACTCAGTAAAGGGCTATGAAGGACTTCATTGTGGAGAAGACAGCAAGCCAGACAGAAATTACTGACTTTCAGGACTCCCTAAACTCTCTAGGAGCACTAACCTTTTTACCATTAAAACAATCCACATTTCCAAATTCCTACAGCTTTTTCTCTAAAGGTAGCTTGCTAGTAGCTTGTGTAACTGAAAGATTTAGAAGCTCTTCTAGAGCATCATAATCCATGCAACAAATATCCACATGCCAATCTATCATGTATCACTCTTGTTGCCATTTTGTATAAAGGAAACTGAGGAAGAAAGACAGAGAACTTGTGCACATTACATAAAATCAGGAAATACTAGTTCAACATGTGAAACAAAAGTGAATTACACCTGTAGATAGATCATTCAGCACTAATGTGACCTTATGCCTCTGTAATCTGCTGGAAAAAGGAACAAACTACAGTGACCTGAAGTTACTTTATTGCCACATTACAAGGTGCACACCCAGGTTTCCATGTTTGCTTCTTGTTGGATTTTCATTGATTGCCCAAATAAATTGCTCAGAGTCACCACAGGAAGATCTCATAATAGGAAACCCCAAAAGACATGGGGAATGTCTTGTTTTCTTTTTGGATGGTGATTTTGCTTTTGTTGTTGTTTAGTTTACTATTGTTGTTTTGGTTAGTGGAGTGGGTTTTTTCCACTCAGTGTCATGAAGTTTGACAAAAAAATACTTTGTTAAAATTTGGTTAAAGATTGCCAAGGTGTTCTGTGGAAAATGAATATTAGGTACCCAAGAAAGACGGAGATCCAGGAGATTCAGTCCTTCCTTTGACCTCTTCTTTACTTCTCTCCTTTTACTTTTTGGGACACTTCCAGGTGTTTGCTCTCTGTGCACCCTCTTTCTCCATATGGAGAAGTCTTCCAAGTAGACTGTGATTCACAGAGCTCCTGCTGCTGTACTGCTTTCTGTAATCTGTATTGAATAGTGGCTGGTATAAACTAACTGAATTTAATTCAGTTTGAACATTCTTTGACCAGTAATCAATTTTGCCCTGAGAAAAAGCCTTAGTAAACACACCTTTTATCAATTGTCTCTAATCACTTTGCACCTTGCCTGAAACCATACAAGCAAAAATAAAAATGTTTAGTGGATTTTGGAGATTCTATGAATATACTCAAAAATCTCTGACTCTTTTTGAAAATATCAGTCTAAATGGGTAAACCTCAGTTCATCATAAGGCTCACAAACAATAGTCAGTCACTAGCTTTATATATGTTAAAAAATTTTTCTTCAGTTACGCATGTCAGGGTGCACTTTAATTAAGTTCAGAAATTCACCTCAGCCAAACACATGCCCTGAAGACCAGAAATGTTTCCCTGAACTTCAGTATTCAGTTAGGTCACAGGATGGACCAGAACTCCAATCCCAAATTCTAAAATTCTCTATTAGACCTCACAGCCCACTTTAAAGTTGACATCAGTATCCTCAGCCTACATATGAGTAAGCCTAACTACATGATGTGCTGACAATGGCAACCCTTTATACCTTGCTATTCCAATAGTGTTATTGAAAATGGAATTGAGTTGTCTTCACTTTAATCGAGGGTGAAAGCAAGAGAAGTTGGGAAGGAGTGGGAATGAGCTATGCAATTTGTTGACTACGGCAAATCCTGCTCCATAATTATATTTCTTTCTATGGTAGTTATTTGAATTGATTTAGTAGTCAGAGCACATCATTTTTTTTTTTTTAAAAAGGAAATTTACAATTGAAGGTAATGGGGTGTTAATAAAATATAAATCTGCTGGCTGTTGAGGCTCATGGATAGTAAAACAGACTATTATTGCTCTGAATGTTCCACAGAAAAATAAAAAGCTGTTGTCTTTGGAAGTATTTGCTTAAAACATATTATTTGGTTCGCTCAAAATTTGCAGAGCTCTGTTATTGGAAAAGGGTTTTTTTTGCAGCAGAGAATTCAAACAGTCCGAGTCCTGAATTATGGGATAAGAAAAAAAAGACCGCCATCAAGCAGTACAAATTAATGATCTTAGATGATGGTCTGCTGAGACACTATGTCCTTTCTAGCTCTATGTGACATTGTGATCATAGTTGTGTTAGCCAGTAAGTACCTTTTCAAACTGGTTTGTGAAAATTTAACTGTGGTTTTAAAGAAAAAGTGAGGAAATTAAAGTTACTATTAAGCTGTTTGTTCTCAGTTTGGTTTGCGGGTTTTTTTGTTTTTTTTCTTTTTGGCCAGGGATGTGGTGCTTAGGGTTGAAAAACTGAGTGATGCTTGAATCTGAGAATGTTGCCCATGACTTTTTCTCCTAACCGTCAGGGAGCCCTTTTATGATCTTGAGTATTCTTCAGTTCCTCACCCAATTTGTACCACACCAGCAAATTGAATTTTCATTCGGATTTGTTTCAAAGTGCATTAAAGCCTCCACAAACTGAAACAGCAGATGTATTTCTTCATACACAATTGGTAGTTTTGTAGGGTTTTTAAGCTTGGTTTGCTTATAATAATCTCTAAAAATAATCTTTGCAAATTCAGTATTTGAGAATAAGGAGCCATACCAAGGATATTTCCACCCTAAGAATTCTTGTATGCTGCTGTTTTGGTGTATATTAGCAACTGTAACAGGAAGGATTCATCATAAGACTGTGTAAAAGTGCTACACTGTCAAATGTTTTATGGAGTATGAAATTGTAAGTGTCAACACAGTAATAGGAAAATGGGGATTGTAGTATAGTTAAGAGTGATCAAAATCAACACATACACACAACTGTCTGGATGCATCATAAAAGCAGAGCATTCATAATGGTTGCCTCTCCACGCCAAAATGAAAATAAACCAGAGAATAGAAAATGTACAGCTATGATATTTTAGGGTCTAATATCAACATCCAAGTGCTGTCCTTCGGTACTGGAGAGTTGCCTACAGCAATGCCCGGACTGAAAGCTCTTCAAAGACAATGGTATTCTTCCTTTTGGCCTACATGATAAAAAAAGAAACCAAATGTGAGACAGTCTACACCAATTTTACCCTTTAAGTCAGCCTTAAAATTCAAAGTCTCATTCTAATGATGCATTCACCAGTCTACCGAAACAGTGGATCCAAAACAAGTCTTTGTTTCCTCCCTAAATAAATACAGGTTGTGCTGTGGCACTGCGGTTCATTGCCATGGCACAGAGCATTAACATTGCACAGTGCAGAGGAACTATTCAAAACCTTTTTTTATTATCCTTTACTACTTACATGATTAGGGTCTTCAGGAAAAGTGATTTAGAATCACATAAAGATAAATTTGCAAAATTTGGAGTCTAGACTTCTGCAACTGAGAAGTAACTGCAACCCCCCCTCCCCCCAACAAGCACATGACACTGTATGTAATGATTTTGTAATATGTGTAAATTTTTCACATACAATGTATGTTTTATGTATATTCATAATATGTGTAATACATGATATTTTTTGAAACAAAAAGTTACTTCCCATGCTTCCATTTTTACGTGCCCAGTGTCAGATGGCAAAAATGCAGGTCTTCAAGTGAAATGACTACTTGTGAAAATGCTGCTTTTTAGGATCCCTAATAGCAACACTTTTTGGCACAAATTTAATTCAAATGAAGAGCAATGCCAGTATCTGCTGAGTCAAAGTTGGATATATGCACAAATATTTTGCTATGTGCCACGTTTTTCAGTTCTGTGCCAGGGATCTAACACACATTCAAAGGACAGAATATCCTAAGGTGTGCAATGGTCCACAGTAATTTTCATTTTAAAGGATATATTCACGCACTTAATTTAAACAAATCTCACCCCATGAGTGAGGTCTTCTAGAAAAATTACTTCAATGGGTTAAATTTGGAATAATAGGAGCTAAAGATATCCTCAGTGTGCAGAGGCTCATTTCTTAATGTGGGATGGTTATAATTAAACTTCCATAGGCAATTGTTTCATTCCATTTCCTCCATCTCACTACTGCCCTTAGATAAATTGAAGGTCTCTTTGCATATGAGTTTAGAATTCAAACATGGTGTAAGTTGAGAAATCTTTCCCCTCTGGTGCATAAGAATAGAGGAATGATAGTCATCCATTGCTTTCAACAAAATTAATTTTAGGATGAATTTAGAACACAGAAACTAAAATCTGTGCCACATTCTTGACTCTGGTTTTCTAAACCCTGTGCAGAAAAATTCTTATTATTCAGAACTGTGAAAAATCACATTCACAGCTATTGCACTTATAGTGCCAAAATAAATAACAAATATTTTCCTCACTAAAGAATTCAAAGCAGAATTGCAAATATCCTGCACAGGACTGTACAAATGAAACTCCTCAGTTCAGAATCTACCACTGGTGATTTCTGTCTTTGCATCTGGGCAGGAGCTGTTAAGGTTTGTTTAATTATTACTTACACTATGATATAGTCCACAGAGAAAAATTAATTGCAAAATGTATCCATCTTACAGGGAAAGTAATGTTAGCTAGGATAAAAGCTGAAGCTTTTCCAATTAAAGCTGCTGTCAGTAAAGTGCAGAATGTGATTGCAAATGCAAAAAAGCAGTTTAACTTTAGCTCTCCTGCAAATACACCATGGATTGGGTATGTGAACGCCATCTGTCCAAATACTGGCCAAACTGATCTTTGTAATAATTATATAGATTCAAACACAGCCACCATGACATGTAGCAAAGTGTTGCTTCAAGGGCCTTTGAAGACAAGCAAAACCTCTGTTTATCCATGGAGGACTAAATCATGACTGACTTTCTAAGTATTTATTCAACCCGCTTCCATTGCATTCATTGGTGGCATGTCTGAATTTGGGCTCAATAGAGCTGAGGTCAGAAGAACAGCAGAGTTATATCCACAACCCTGTTAAACACTATTACCATTTTAGTCCCAAGAAAGAACAGACTCCATGTTCAACTGATATTAATTGCTTTAGCTGCCATATTGTCATTTCAACATTAAAAATATGACACGATTAATTAGTTAGTAGATTTATTAGATTTTAATCAATTCTTTCCTAAAGAAATATGCTACTGGACCAAATGGAAAGTTATTGGCTCTTTTAACACAAACATTATTCAGAAATGGTAATGAAAAACAGCTCTTGTTTTTTTTAGAAAAGTAACAAGCTGATTGATCCTATTACTTTAAAATATCTTCCTATGTTGATTAAGAAAAGAGTTTTAAAGATGTTCTGGAGAGAATGTTGGCATATGTTCAAGTGCTTTTCTGAATATGGGCCTTGCTGAGGCTAAGTGGGGCTAAGTGCAGTTGATATGCCCGGGGGACAGGATGCCATCCAGAGGGATCCGGACAAGCTCAAGAAGTGGGCCCATGTGAACCTCATGAGGTTCAGCAAGGCCAAGTACAAGGTCCTACACCTGGGTTGGAGCAACCCCCATGATAAGTACAGGCTGGGGGATAAAGGGATGGAGAGCAGCTCTGCAAAGAAGGACTTGGGGGTGCTGGTGGGTGAAAAACTGGACATGAGCCAGCAAAGTGCACTCACAGCCCAGAAAGCCAACCATCTCCTGGACTGCATCAAAAGAAGCTTGGTCAACAGGTCAAAGGAACTGATTCTGCCCTTATGGTCTGCTCTCATGAGACCTCACCTGCAGTACTGTGTCCAGCTGTGGGGTCCTCAGCAAAGGAAAGATATGGACCTGGTGGAGCAAGTCCCAAGGAGGGCCAGAAAAATGTTCAGAGGGCTGGAGCACTTCTCCTATGAAAGAAGTCTGGGAGAGTTGGGGTTGTTCAGCCTGGAGGAAAGAAGGCTCTGGGGGGAACTTATTGTGGCTTTTCAGCACTTAAAGAGGGCTTTTAAGAAAGATGGGGACAGACTTTTTAGCAGGGTGTGTTGCAATAGGGGTAATGATTTTAAACCATTAAAAGAAGGTACATTTGGAGTAGATATAAGGAAGCAATTTTTTTGCAATGAGGGTGGTGAGACACTGTCACAGGTTGCCCAGAGAGGTGGTAGACGCTCCATCCCTGGAAACATTCAAGGTCAGGTTGGATGGGGCTTCGAGCAACCTCATCTAGCTGAAGATGTCCGTGTTTACTGCGGGGGGCAGGGGGCGGGGGTGTAACTAGATGACCTTCAAAGGTCCCTTCCAACCTAAACCATTCTGTGATTCCATGATTCCTTGTCTGTAAAGGACCTGACTTCTGGTTATGTAGGAGTCTGCTGTAAGTAATGGATGCTACTAGTAGGTGAACATTTCTAGATGTGAAATCTTGGTCCTGTGTCAGTTTTACTGACCCAGGATTTCATCCAAGATTTTGAAGTATGGAGCTAGGGTTGAATCAGATAGTACAGGCAACACAATATTTTAAGTCAGAATCAGAAGTTTTACAGAAAAGATGCAGGATTTCCAGTTTGGATCCAATACTGCAAACATGATTCCTCTAAGCAAGCAAATATTGTCAAGCACAGATCATGAAGGGCAGATATGCTTTCATTCACACAGAGTTATTGTCTCAATTCACCTATTAAGCAGAGTTCTACCTTTTGAAAAAAAAAAGTGAGTTTGTTTAGTGTTATACACTTTGTGCTATTCTATTTCATTGCAAACTATAGCAGTATCTAAATAATCTAAAGTTATTTTGTACCACCTGAGGATTTACACCACCAGATTTGTAAAAACTTTATTTTATGAAAACAAAGCGTACGGGTTTTGGCATTTTACCAATGGAAACAGCAAAAGCTGGGACTCAGAAGATACATACCAATGCAGGATTCATTTCCATTCCATAGGAGATTCACACACGCTTCATTACAGTTAAGTTCGTGTAATCACAAAGAGGGAGGGATCAATGCCAGAGACAATCCTGATATAAAACCCATATCAGTCTCTCCCACAGAGGTGTAATGTCTAAGACTATAAAGCCTACCATAGTAGGTAGGAACCAAAGGCCCCTCTAGCCCAAAGGTATTCTTCCAACAGTAGCCAAAAACAGCACCTATTGCTGCAGAAAAGGTGTCATAAAAAAGGCATAAGAAAATACTTCCCTAGAACACTCTTTCAACTCCAACAAACTGTGGCTCAGGGAAGTTCTGAGCCAGGGGTACTATCTCTCTACTCAATACCTTGTGATGGATTTTTCTTCCATGATTTTTTCCAGTGACTTTTTGAATTTGTGTAAAATTCTTAAGACCCACAGACATGAATTTCACAGCCTATTTACATGCTGTATAAATATTATTTTATTAACTTTCTAGCTACTATCAGTAACAAATGTTGGAAGCTCATTACCATAGCTTCCTTTATCTGTTAGGTTTCTTTCAGAAGTCAGTACTTAAGAGAAGTAGAAGCAGAGACCTCTTCCTGGAGCTCTCTTAGTGTTCAACAACTGGATGTGGTTTCCCCAGTCCAATTAAAAGACACCTGCCCAACATCCCAGTCATCTTTACAAACTCAACAGTATAAATTTCAAAACAAATCCATTTTAATGAAAATGAGACATTTCAGACACACCTCTGATTTATGTACAATTGTAAATGGGCAAGTAGAAGAATTATTGGTATCACTCTCTGAGGTGGGAGCAGCAACTTTAGATTAAGATAGTCTGTATTCAAAGGATCATTTTAAAATAGAAAAGTGATGAAAGGAGAATGCAAACCTGAAGTTGTTACTAACCTACCTGCTGTCTTCATATATCCTTTAAAGAGAAAACTATAAAGTTGCTGCAGTAAAGAACCTTTTTTTGCTAATGCTGTAAATACAGGGCATGCACCTGTTAAAAGAGTATTCTTTTGTATTAAATCAAGGAAATGCAAGTAATCTGACATCATCATTTGCCTGGTGGGGCCATTGTCCAGTTGGAAAAAGCAGCTGTGATATCTCTTGATCATTATACTGTAGAATAAGGAAAGAAAAGCTTTCCAAAGGACTTCATGCCATTTACTACTTGCTGTTCATCCGTTATCTTGATTACATTATTAAAATAATCATGATGTAATGCTGACATTGCTTTTGCAACAATTTTAAGGCTTATAGTGTATCCATTGCTCTTCTGTATTATCATGTCATTTAAGGAGTAACGCACATCTTCCTTCCCAATACCATTATGTTATTTTGTGAAAATAAATTAACAAAAATGGCCAGGGCATAACCTCCATTCTTATGCATAATTTATACGGCTCCATAATTAATAGCTGTGTCCGAGACATAAATTAGTCATTCTAAGTAATTAGACTTTTCTTAAGAAAAATGTGTTTCATCTCACACCAATGCATGGGTTATTTGGAGATATTTATTCCTTCTAAATGACCAGTATGTAAAAATATTTCATAAGCAACATCATTTTTTCATAATCTTTTAAGATAATTTTTATATGCTTGTTTTCATGTGTGATGGTTCTATTTTTCTTTTGTTGGTTATTCTCTCTTTTATTGCAAACAAAAATATGTTTGGATAAATTGCACATAAAGTTGTTTATTGCTGCTTAAATCTGCTGGAGGTTTAAAAGGAACATACCCTGCAGCAATTCTCATTCAAATTGGGTAAAGATCCCACCTCTTGTTAAATTCTGTGCTTTATTTCTTCTACACCAACATTCTGCAGAACAGACAATAAGCAGGATGACCCTGGAACTCAGGAGAGGCGCTGCGTTGTAACAGGTGTTCACTGACATAGATCCAGCAGCCACGGGACTATGTTTGTTTACAGGTCATGAAGGCTGAAGACACTGCCGAATTCTTTATTTTCAGCTCCTTTTTTCATTTACAGTTCCTGATATGATAATGCCCCCTGGAAAGGTACATGCCTGAGGCACAGGAGCAATATATAGACTAGTAAATAAAGCAAGCTGCAGGCAGTCCTTTGACCTGAAGCCACTTGGTGTGGTACAGCTTATGTACATATATCTAAAACCAGGGAGGACTCTCTCTGCTTGCTCATGGGGAAAGTTGTTGCCCCTGGATTGTGCTTGAAGAAGTGGTGAGAGACTGTTAGTCATCATCAGCTAAAATCATGCCAGAGAGCACATTAATAATTGAACAGTATGGACAATCGCAGGCCAGTGCTTACACCCCACTCGTGTTTTATTAATTAGTATAGAAGTTAGTCAAAGATTTTGGGGTTGGAACCTGACTGACATGCTAGGGTAGCAAGAACAGCAATTCCTGCCCCAAAGAGCAGAAAGCTGAATATGAATGCAGTTCCTTTCCCAGTGCAGGAGCTGCAGATTCTTCTTTGCTTGCAGGAGTGAGAAAAGGCAGGAACAGATACGCTCCCTGCTGAGGAAGTTTCAGCCCCACGTCTCCAGAGGGAGGTAATTGCATATAGTCTAGAACAGAACAATATAGTTAGTGCAAATTTTGTTTGATGAAAGTGAAGTATGCACACACTTCTATAGGTTTTCATTTCCAAAGCACATCTGAGAAAACATTTCTGCTTGGAAAAAGCTAAACTACGGTTATGGCGGATTGATTTCTGGTCTCTGTCATCACTTACAAAATACTGCTTTAGCTCATGAAATGGCAAAATGTTATGACTAGTGATTGGGGTTAGTTTCTGGGTGCGCACCACAAACACATGAGCATTTACACATTTTCTGAAAAATAAATCTTGCCTATGGGAAGTGGCTGAGCTGTGTCACTGAGATCAGCAATCACTTTGGAAAATGCCAGACAATAAGACAGCTAACTAACACTAAATATTTGTACATAACCATTTGATGACCTTCTAAATACCTTGCTCTACAACTGCTGACTGTTAAAAAAATCAGCAATGCCAAACAAACAGAGTAACTTCTTTCAAGAGTTTTTTCCATTATGCCTCATTTTTGCCCATTGAAGTCAATGGCGTTGGATTTAAAGGGCACAGGATTAGGTCATTAAGTGTCTCCTAATCCATTTGTCCTAAACCTCCTAGAGAGAGACAAGCACTGCAAGTGTAGAAGAGAAGACATTTGTTTTAATTTTGCTTATTTGAGGTAACAAAATCTGGCACCAAATGCATTTGTGTGTCTGGGTGTAATTATTCTCCTTTCAAAGAACTGCTATTTCTCTCTCGCCTCAGGACCATTAAGGTGTTAAATACGAAGACACTGCTTGATGGAAGCAGGCTCCAGACAGTCTGAGATGTTAAGAGTCAGCCTGGTGAGAGTTACCACATCAGACTGTTGATTAAACAAAGGTAACTCAGTACCTATCACCAACATGGAGTGTGAGGAGGGGTGGGAGGCAGAGAAAAAAAAAAGAAGGTGGTAAGAGTAGAAAGCTATAGAAAATCCTACCCCTCCTAGTCTTCACAAAGTTGTTTCACATTCATTTTCTTCTCCCTTAACCTCTCTCAAGTCTGAGGTTTAATATTTCTATTGAATGCAATCACAGCTTTGTGGTCTGCAACAATTTCCAAGGTAGAGATAGGCAAAGACAGAAGCTGGTGGATCATGGATTTGCAGCACTGCTGCCCATTCCCTCCACCTACCCTCCTGTTAGTTGACAAGGACAATCATCTCATCACAGAAACAAACTTAAGAAAGATGCCTCTACCTTCACAATAAATTGACCTGGATATTAAAATGTAAATCCATCATCATAAACCTCTGGAAATTCATTTGGATAACAACAACAAATTTGAAGCTAGCTTAAGGCTTTGAATAATGATTTGAAAAAAATATATATAAGTTTTTTTCCCCCTTGTTTACCTGCTTTTGGTTAATTTCATGAAACCAATGTTTTGCTGTATTCTCCAACAACATCTGCAGACTAACCTGTGGCAAGTGAGAAGAAAGAAAAGTCAGATGCCCTGGAGCTATAAATCAGCATATGACAAGATAGTTGCAACTGGAGCAGTCTAACTTGTTCTTGCACACTCATACTGGACATTTGCATTGTCATCTCCAGTGATATCTTACCTGGGGTATTTTTCTGGCTTGAACATGGCAGTATTCACAGCTGGACATGCATGATGCTGTGTGCAGCCCAGTTATCAGCTCTGGAAGGTCTCAGTCTGTGCAGAAGGTCTAAACAGAAGTGTATAAAATATATTGAACCGGAAGGAAATTTTTTAATTTCCCCAGGGGCTTGAGGTTTAGAAAGAAAAACCCATAGTTTGAAAAGACAGGCTTTTTCTTATAAACGTCAGGGATGATACTGGTTTTGAGCCACTAAGACTACTAAAGTTTTGTCTCAGAAACACACTGCGAGGGGATTCAGTCATCCTCTGTGCTTGAGCTTGTTTGTTGTTCTGTGTATGTTTATGGCCACAAAAGGTGACTTTGGGCTAAAATATCTGCTGTGGTTGTGAGGGGTTGGGGTAAGCATCTGTGTCTCTTCCTTTACAGGAACTGATAAAAGAGAAAGCACGTATCAGCAGAGGTCACAAGGCTATTGCCAAGATCATGATAGATCTTCTATTAAAAAGTTTATAACCCAGATAAAATCTATTTTTACCATGATAAAGCCCAGCCAGCCAGATCTCATACCTATAGCTCCTTTCTGATATCTGTTGGAAACAATTGTCCATCTGGAATAATTTTAGCAGGCAAGGAATATTGCAAGAATCCATATCCATGGAATGGCTTTCAGGATTTGTCTCCAAATCAATCAAGTTCCTTTGATTCCTTCTCTCTTTCACTGGAGACTGTATTACAGTCAACAATGCAATAAATTCTGAAGACACATCAAGAGATAAGTAACCCCTTTCTGGTTGTTTTTCATATCAACACTGCAGATCCTCAATTTCTCTGTAATCGTAGTACATAAAAGGCTCATCAGTAATGGTACAAGATATGCAAACAAACGCTCTTCATTCTAACTATATAAGAGAATATATCATTCACCGTAGCAAGTCAACCTTTACTTCATCAGATTATAGTTTCTCTTAATTCAGAGACACCCTTAAAAGTGAGAAAATAGGAGAATGGCCCAGGCATAACAGAGTATGTGCGAGACATCCACTGTGAGAATGGCAACAGGAAGCATCCTCCAAGGTCACCACTTCCCCAGCTGAACCCACTGAGCCTCCAAAAATATCTAAGGTCTTCCTTGCAGTTACAAAGTTTGTTTCCCAAAGGAAGTGAAGTGAGATTTATGGGAAAATATGGACCTAAAGAAACAAGAGATCATGATGGGAGGGAAGAGAAGGATAAGTCAGGGAGGGAGCTCTGGCATGTAAATGTTTCCAAAATGTGGGCCTTGACTGTGATTGACAGCAATGAATATTGTCATTCTCACCCAGCAGCTGTCCTTTTTAACAGCAATTTTAGAATAAGGAAAACAATAAAGATTTTACTTCACAAAATTTTACTCTTTTTGGTTCATCAGGAAGGCAATTCTACAAACAATTTGCATGGTTTCCCATGAAAATAGATCTCTGTAGGTTTCTATCAAGTAAAAGCCATCTTTTCTCCTTAGCACTCTACATCATTAAATCATCAGCCCATCATAACAAGGACAATGTGAAGTGCTGAAATGATGGAATGCAGACTGGGATCTCACAAATAAGAAGTGTATTTTCAACATGCCGTTGAGTGAGCCAGTGGAGCAAAGACTGGCAGCATACCTGTCCTGCTGAAAGCCGATTGATAACAGGGGTAGATTATTTATAGCAAGCCTTATGATACAACTTTTTATAGAACTTCATATGAACTCAGCTTGTTATTCCTTCTCATCCTGAACATAGCTCCACATCTAAAATGCTATTGTTAGTACTGATAAAGACCCTATTATGAAGAAGTAGCATCTTCTACTGAACCTGTTTCTCTTTCTGCAAGTGAGATCTTATTTCATTTGACTTGTGAAGAGTCATCAATGCCCAGTCATGAAGGAAGAAGGGGCAGGCAACTCAGGAGAACTACAAGGATTTTGTGAGGTTACGCAGAGAGAAAATTAGAAGGGCCAAAGTCCAACTAGAACTTAATCAGGCTACGGCTGTAAAAGACAATAAAAAATGTTTCTGTAAATACATTAGCGGCAGAAGGAGAACTATGGAGAATCTCCATCCTTTATGGGGTGCTGGAGGAAACATAGAGACAAAGGTTGGGAAAAGGCTGAGGTACTTGATGCCTTCTTTGCCCCAGTCGTTAATTGTAAGACCAGTTCCTCTCAGTTAGTCCCTGAGCCAGAAGATAGGGATGAGGAGCAGAATGAAGCCTCCATAATCTATGGGGAAATGGTCAGCAGCCTGCTACACCACTTAGACACACAGAACTCTATGGGGATTTATGAGATCCACTTGAGGGTACTGAGGGATCTGCTGAAAGACCTCATCAAGCCACTTTCCATCATCTATCAACAGTCCTGGCTAAACCAGGGAGGTCCCAGAAGGCTGGAAGTTATCACATGTGACACCCATCTACAAGAAGAGCCAGAAGGAGGATCCAGGGAACTACCAGCTTGTCAGCCTGACCTGAGTGCCAGGGAAGATGATGGAGCAGATCATCCTGACTGCCATCATGTAGCACATGCAGGACAACCAGGGGATCAGACCCAGACAGCGTGGGGTTATAAAAGGCAGGTCCTGCTTGATGAACCTGATCTCCTTCTAGGACAAGGTGACCCACCCAGTGGATGCAGGAAAGGCTGTGGATGGTGCCTACCCGGACCTTAGCAAAGCCCTTGACACTGTTTCCCAGAGCATCTCCTGGAGGAACTGGTGCCCAGGGCTGGGACGGGTGTGCTCTGCGCTGGGTAACAAGCTGGCTGGGTGGCCGGGCCCAGAGCGTGGTGGGGAATGGAGTCACATCCCGCTGGCGCCGGGCACAGGTGGTGTCCCCAGGGACCAGCGCTGGGGCCAGTCCTGTTTGATGTCTTCATCAGTGACCTGGACGAGGGGCTGGAGCGCACCCGCAGTGGGTTTGCAGAGGACACGAGCTGGGGGCAGTGTGACCTGCTGGGGGGCAGGGGGCTCTGCAGGGGGTCTGGGCAGGCCGGGCCGAGGGGCCGAGGCCAGTTGTATGAGGCCCAACGGGGCTGAGTGCCGGGCCCTGCCCGTGGGTCACACCAGCCCCCCACAGCGCTGCAGGCTGGGGGCAGGGGGCTGGGAACTGCCCAGCGGGGAAGGGCCTGGAGAAAAGGTGGATTTCTATAGCCTTTGCTAAGCAAAAAAGATAACTAGGTGAAGTTTAAGAAAGATTGGAAAGAGTAGTTAAAAGGCTATTTTATTATTCCCTGATTACTAATAAGATTCCTTGAGCTGCCTCTGAAAAAATATTTGAAGAAATTTAAATACTTATTACTAGACCAGATTGTTAAGAACCTAAGAAAATCTTTATCAGAAGCTTGGAAAATGTGCAGGATTGAATTGAAGAAAGCCTTAAGTACCAAGGACTTGGCTAAAGTTATCATCTGGTTGATACAGAGGAGTACAATTAATAATATTTATGAGTAAATTACCAGGTTAGATAACTAAATAAAGCCCCAAACTCCTAAATGTAATTTGCTTAGCTCATGCATTTGCTTTCAGTGCTTCCTAAAGATATAACCTAATGTGTATGACTCACCTCTAGAGCAATGCAAAACCATGCTCATAAAGACAAGTCTAAATAATTACAAGAAGCAGTGCCACTGAATATCTTAATTCTTACGGGCATACAGCTAGGTTATCCTTTTCACTTGGTCCTAGTGTAAACTCAGGGATACACACAGGTTTAAGAAATCACTCCTGCTTTCCCTTTTCTCTGCTAGTCCACTGCCTACCTCCAGGGAAAAAAAAAAAATCATATTTCAGTGCAAGAAGTATGTGATTGGTAAAAGTAATGACAAAAAGAAGGAAGAATCTGAATACAAATCTTATGGTTTGTATTTCCTTTGAAGCCATGTGAGTTTTGTGAAGTTTGCAGTACATGGAGATGGGGTCACTTGCAGTAAGCTTGAAACAGAACAAGGGCTTAAAAAAAAAAAAAAAAGATTAGTCAGGATGAGTTTGGTACAGTACTCTGGGTGATGCTGTTTGTGTTGAGAAAGGAATGTACTCTGAATAATTAGAAAAGGTTCCACTGAATGTACTCTGAATAATTAGAAGAGATGAGTTGGCACCTGAAGGAGATAAGGAGACCATCAAGTCAGGAAATCATTGAACAAAGGAAATTGAAAGGTCTACTCCACCTAGATCTGACCTATTGTGAATGGAATGATTAGGTGTCAAAATCGAATGAATATGTATGTAAAGATGTTATGTAACCTCTCACGAAAACTTTATAAAATACCTAATTTTTCACTGAAAACTTTGGAGCTAGCTTGTCCCATGCGAATCTGCTAGCTCCCCAACGCTGCACAAAATAAATACCTTTGCTGCTTAAAGACAAAATTTGTCTCTGAGCAGTTACTCTGTGCCGTTTGGGCATCAAGCTGTTCTGCCATTCAGCCTCCCTGGGTGCATCGCCATAGAGAATTCCAAATAGTCTCACTTTCCTTATAAACAAAGCAGATAAAATCTTTCTAGAGAGGAAGCTATGCTTTCTTACATCTACAACTGTAGGATAATAGTGTGCCCTTTGTTGTTTCTGGTTTTCTCCCCCCCACACCCCACCCCTCCCCACCCCACCCACCCCCGCCTCCACTTTCTACTTAAGAGACACTGCAGTTCTACAAATCATGAAAAGACTAAAATCTTGTTTATCCTTTTCTTCCCAAACTGTGCATGTCTATGCATGCAGAATTTATACAGAATAAGTGTTACCAGTGTTCCTTCCTTCTGTATGAATTACAGTGGGGTCATTTTGATCCCAAAAAGTGATTGTGCCAGATAGTGTACAATATTACGATGGACTCACTTGAAGACATATAGATAATAGAAAGCTTTGGAGAAAGAAAGAATTCTTGGTAGCGTATTTAGAGGACAGAGACAAAGCCATGAGGAGAGTAAGTGATTTGGCCACCTTTACCCAGGGAATCTAGGGTCCATCTGGGAGCTGATTCCCAGATGTGTATCTAGATCCTGAGCTTGAGAAATGCTTCCATCCTAAAGTCCATCTCTATTTCTCTTACCTCTGTCTAAACTTCTGTACCATTTGTTAGTCTATCTGAAAATAGCTAATTAAGTTTTGAAAGGTGCCTTGGCCTGCTGAGCTGGCACCACTTCAGTAATTATGCTGATGCTAGAGGCCCACAGTTTGACTTTCAGAACGTTTTTTATGTTAGGGATGTAACTGTTGTTAGATAAAGCACAATTAGACAGCTATTAGTTAAAACAACCAAAAAACCCGACACCTAAAAAACCCCCTATAAGTAAAACCTTAAGGGTATAAAAAATAAAAATGCCACAACCCCAAACACATAACTGATAGAAATAGGAGAACTAAAATGCTGCAAGAGTATTTGCCCAGCAACTCATTACAGCAATCAATGAGTGACACCTCAGGGCCATCCACCAACCAGTAAATATCAAACCATTTGGGAGATGCTTTTCAACTCATATGCCCCATCCACCGTTGCCCAAGGCAGTGGTGGCATGACCCTACTGGTGGGGACACCTGTAGCATGGAGGACCTCCAGTGAAGCCTGGGACTGAGCTGGCATGGTCAGAGCTGACAAGCTCAGCATCTTGCTCTTCCTGACCTCCATCACCACTCCAGCAAACCATGAAAGGGGAATTAGAGGTAACCATATTTCTGCAACTATGCATTGTTCTACGCATTAATAATCACTCTGTCACAGAGGCAATAAATACTCAAAAACTCCTTCACATGGGTGCCGTTGTTGCACAGTAATTAATGCATGTGCATAGTCTGTCCTGACCTAAACTATGACAAATGGATGTGAGTGATCAAAATTTTGACTGGCTTACTCAGCATTCCTCACCAAAGATATGCACAAATGTTTAATTAAATATTGAAATTAAATTAATGAATTAGAACATATCACCTGAGAAACACCTCCCTCAGAAAGGGAGATTTCATTCTGAAACAATGATATGTCTGATTATTGAAAACCACAGGAAAGGGAGGAAAAAATGTTATTTTGGGAAAAAAAAATATTGCCCTATAAAAACTGTGAGACAACATTACTGGTTTTGGACAAACAAAATTAGTTGGTGTGTTTTAGATTACACGCATTTTTCTTGAACTGGAAATGAGACTTAACCATATATCTGTGCATAAAAATTATATGTACAATGGGTCTATGATTTTTAGAACTTTCTCTCTAGCACTTACAAATCTGGAGTATTTTTACCAATATTTTTCCCAATATTTCCCAATATTTTATGTAACAGATTTTGGCAAGCTGGAGAAAGCTTGGTGGTTTTTTATTAGTAGATCTAGCCTTACTCTCACTGCATGAGAGAGAACAGCAAGAGGTTATCTCTGCAGTGATGCCTCAGTTCAAATAAACGTAGGCAATGAATCAAGCTTTTTCCTTACAGGAAATTCTTCTCTGCAAGCTGCCTGTCCAAACCCAATACCTTCTGATTCATCAGTAAGACATTCTTTCTATTCACATAAAGGGCTCAGAGCACATAAATCATCCAAGACTGAAATTTCACCTAACTTTAGCTACTTAAGACTTCAGCATGAAGTCTAAGACAATGAGCTAAGCTTTTCCAAAACTCAGTAGGAAGGCTGAGACACTTGTAAAAGATGCTTCACCCCTCGCTAAAATAGGTATGCAGCTCTGGAAGTACTCTCATTGGCTAAGGACTAGTCTATGGACCTATCTATGTAGTAAACCTATAGCTGAAGTCAGGTGCAACAATGCTACCCTTAAAACAATTTAATACTCCCACCTGAAGACCTCTACTGCTGGGGATGATTCGTGGCATAAAAACATAATTCTTGGGGTCTCTGGTGGTGTCTGCACAGCTCCCATTTGGAAAACTAAATGCATCTTTTTACTGGAAAACAGAATGTTTGATATGTAAATTATTGAAATTATTGACAATGGACTTCCTCATTACCATTTTTACCAAGTAACATTTTCAGAGTAGACCATGCTTTAGCATTAGGTTTTCCAAGTAAATAGATCACGGGCTGAAATTAAAGATGTTGCAGATATATTTGTACATGAAGAAGCCTGATAAGCACAAACATATAGGGTTTGCGGCCTGCAGGTATTCTGATAAGCTCAGCTGTGCCTCCACAAGAGTATCAACTTGCTTTTCTAGTCAATTCCTTCAAATATTGCCTCTCCTATTTTGAAATAACATTATGTCAGTACCACAGTAGCTTTATGAAAAGAGCTGTAAATGGAAGAGTTCTTATTATGGAGAGATCACCCTAAACGATGCCGAGTTCTGAGTCATCAGTCAACTGCTTCAGCGGTCTGCAAAAACTGAAGGCACATCCAAGTGGTTAAATCCTTTCTACAAGCGAAAACTTCACTTTTGTCATATATACAACTGCTTCAATGTGAACATCTGCCATTTGCACAACTGTTTCTGAAGGCCACCATTAACTTAAGGCTTCCCAGAGAGGCAGGTAAAGGCACTTCTGCTACCCTAAGAATGAGGGACTGAGGTAAAGCTGCCTTTGCCAGCAGAAGTGGGTGAGAAAGGACAGAGTTGGGGTAGAAAGACAGTGGCAAAAACTTGCTTGGAGCACCTCTCCACTGCCAGGGTGATCAAGAAGACAGTGGAGGGATCAAGAAGATAGTGGACGGAAAGGTGAGGGACACAACAACTGTGAGGAGATTTAATCCCATTTCCTTGTTTATGGGGTTTGGACATCTTCTAATTAGCCTCTGATACTGAATCTTCTTAAAAGTAGGAGAAAGTGGATACTTTCTGGAAGGTTTCTATCTGGGCATGGACAATGTGCTCTTAGAATCTGGAATCTTGTCTCTCCTGGTTCCTCCACGATTTTAAACATTAAACTAGCATAGATTGCTAATTTAATTAAAAACATTAAAAAACTGTGTAGATAGCAAACAGAGTACTATCCAAAAGCTAATTCCATTAAACCCCCTATATTTAAGTGGGTCAGTAAATGTATCACTCTGCTGGGCTTGTGTGCTAAGTAAGTTAAGATCCCTTTTAAATATATGGCCCTTTGAATACACAGCTATAAGAGACAGCTGATGTTTGGTAATCTTTTTGTTAAAATAATGTCTCGGGATTTGTAATAAAATTTAGCTCAGTTGTTGTTATATGTAGGCATGATTAAAACTTTGAGATTACAAACATCTTGATAAATTTAATAGAGTTCATTCACAAGTTCATTCACAAGCTT
The DNA here is from genome assembly GCF_963210335.1 of Falco punctatus. Classification (NCBI taxonomy): domain Eukaryota; kingdom Metazoa; phylum Chordata; class Aves; order Falconiformes; family Falconidae; genus Falco; species Falco punctatus. The sequence continues at coordinate 6,830,187 of NC_137581.1, forward strand.
AACACAATTGCAAGTCTTAACCCCAAAACACCTACTGAAATCCCTGCCATAGATTAGTACAAAATCAGTGTAACTAAAAGTAACTAAATAGAATTTTAGCATAAAGTCTGCACAAGCACTAAAACTGATGCTAGACCTTCAATATTAATTATGTTGGTAGAAATAAAAATCTATAGGTCAGAAGTGATGAAAGGAGTTTATATCATTTTGCTGCCTGCATACATATTTTAAAAGTGCTTTGTATGTAAAGCTGGATGATACATGGAACTAAATCTAATAGCACCATCTCATTTTTCATAACCAATTTGGAGTTAATGTAGTAAATCATATGTACATATGCAAATCAGAGCTCTTGTAAATGAAAAAATACCCAATAATCTTTACTTAAATAAGTTTTTTAACCAAAAAAACCCTCATGCTGTTTTCCTACACATGGGATTTTGCTGCAAAATTAGACAAATAAGTTGTTTCTGCTAGTACTGCATTTAACAGACAATTTATTTTCCAAGGGTTAGTGCCAAGACCCAGCAAGATCTTTTATCTTATATGTGTTATCCATTGCCATTTCTATTCAGGTTTTTTCCTCTCACCACAAGCACCTTAATCATGAGGAATGCTTGCCACCACACCCCCACCCCCCACCCCCCAAGTTATCATTGGATTTGTATATAAATGTTTCAAAGTACTCTGTCAATCATATATAAGCTGCCATTTTAATAAGTTTGCAACAATTACATGTCCTTATTGATCTCTTATAATACTAACTATGTATTTAAGTCCTTTATTTCCCCATTATTCACTGCAGATGCTCATTATCTAACATATCATTCTGAAATATCAGAATCAAGACACATATCAAATGAAGATAAAAAATACCAAGAAATAAAAAAATTAGAAAGAGTCATGAAGATGAAAGAGTAAAACTTTCCAGACATTTTTCAATTAAAAAATCTAAGATAAACCTAAAAGTGCCAATTTGCTGAAGCTGAAACATTTCATTTGACATGTCTATATTTTGACAGAATTTCACTGAGCTCAAAATGGCGTATGGAGGGATTTCATGTTGCCTTCCTGGTGTTTCTGTTCCAGCACTTGAAGACCTTGAAACTCTTTAACATTGATAGTCTTGTCAATTGTTCAAGCTGTGAAATTTGTGATGAAAAAATCAATTTTCCTGAAGAGCTGCAGGATCCAGGAAGTTTCTAATTCACCAGAAATTTAAAAGATATTCCAATCCAGACTGAAACTGAACAAATCCCAAGTATTTATTTTTTAGCAGACTGGAAATCTAGATCCTCATCTGTCCTAATTTCAGCTGTAATAGAGTTGATTTTCTTTTCAGTAGCTGATACAATGCTGTTTTGGATTTAGTGTGAGAATAATTTTGATAACACACTGATATTTTAGTCATTGCTAAGTAATGCTTACTCTAAATCAAGAACTTTTCAAGTTCCCTGTCCGCTGCCAGTGAGCAGGTGCACGAAAAGCTGGGAAGGAGCCGAGTCAGGATGGCTGACCTGAACTAGCTGAAGGATATGCTGTACCATAGAACATCGTGCTTAGTATATGAACTGGGGGAAGAAGAAGGAAGAGGGGGACATTTGAAGTGACGATGTTTGTCTTCCCAAGTCCCCGCTGCGCGTGACGGAGCCCGGCTGCCCTGGGGATGGCTGAGCCCCTGCCTGCCCGTGGGAAGCGGTGGGTGAATCCCTTGGGTTGCTTTGCTTGTGTGCGCGGCTTTTGCTTCACCCATTAAACTGTCTTTATCTCAGCCCACAAACTTTCTCACTTTTATTCTTCCAGTTCTCTCACCCATCCCACCAGGGGGGAGTGAGTGAGTGGCTGTGTGGGGCTTAGTTGCCAGCCAAGGTTAAACCACAACACCATCTATTCTCGTCTGAGAAGAAAAAGAATTGTATAGTAGTATTCAGCTGAACACAGGAAATCTTACTGCAGCCTTTGGAACCATAGCATTTGATAGAGGCTAGAGAGAAATAAACAGGAAAAAAGGATTAGCTGAAAGACAAGTTGATGGTTTTACTGATTTCAACTAAAAGTTCTTCCCCATATTCCTTTAAATAGAAAGTAAAGTAGAGATACTACTAGGACATACAGTCTACTAAATTATACAAGAAAGAAAGGCCATAGATACAAAATTTGGGTTTGATATGAAAAAGTAATAGGTGGGGCTGATGTAAATGATGAAAGTCTTTAAAGGCAAAGACAAAAGACATAACAGAGTATGGTGCTGATAACGAGAACATGCCCTGTACCGAGGACTTGAGGGAGCAAATGTTGAAAGGGACAAATTGAGGGCAATGATCCATTCATACAAAAGTAGATCATTCTGCAATAGCCGTCAGATAAGAAAGGTTTATATGAAAAAGGTGAAAAGCAGACATAAAGAAAGAGATTTTGTTCCATTTTCAAAACCTGGTGCCTCTGTGAAGAATGCTAACACAAAGTTTCAGAAATATGGCTCTGAAACGTTCTTCAAGGTGTGAAAGAACAGTCTCAAAACCAGAATACTTGTACATATGATCATAGCGAAGCTCTGTTGTGAGCTAATAGCATCCTTGCAACTAAGAAACAGTATCAGAGCTCAGTCAGTCAAAAACCGGGCTCAAATTATGCATTCACATAAAGTGGTCTAGCCAAGGAGGGTGCAATTGCTCACCCTCCCCAGGTCTGTTATCCATTCCGATAAACTGTTATAGAAGTGAGTATACGTGAAATGACTTACAAGATTCAAGGCACTGCCTCACATCTTTCTATGTGTTTTAAATATTAATATTGGCAGTAACTATGAGATATAAAATGCAGGAAAATCATCTTAATTATAAGCCTCTGGAAATATTTTATGAGATAGTCCCATGAACCTATGCTAAACCATTGACTTCTCTGTATTTAATAAGGTTAGGTTATTTTTCTGGTGTGAGATAGGAAGTGTTGTCTAAGGAAAGAAGGAAAAATCTCTTGCATATTTTAAATTAAAGACATAAAGATATGGAGAAAACAATTGAGAAATGGTGGTTTATTAAGTTTACACTTGACATCTGAGCTTCTGTCACTCACTGCACATGCTTTCATGGACTACTCCACTGCTGAGGTAAAGGTGTTTAGTGTCATGTGTTTTACCTTGCAACTGAGTTTCATTAAGCATAAAGATAACTACAATGATCTATCCAATGGGGGATAAGCTAGCATGTCACCGTAGCTGTATCAGTTTAGACTTCTATATTATTTAATGAGCAAAAATAAACAGGTAAAAGACCTCTTACTCCATTTGTCATAGATCCATGTTGTTCTAGTTCTAGGGAATGAAAGAGTTTGATGTCTTGTCTAATAACCTCTAGCATCTCCAGTAATGAACATCTGAAGTGTTAGAACCATTTACAAAATGTGGCTGGCCATTCTTGGACTTTTGCTGGCTCCATATGCAATTTGTGTGTCCCTTTTGCAAATTCAGTTTCCCTAATTTTAAATTCTTCTAGCTAATTCCTCCTTCCCTCTTAATGCTTCCTTTGTATGTTGACATTAGTGAAGAAATGTGAGCATAAAACTGGGGTAGCAAAGTAGGGAATTAAAACCAGTGAAGATCAGCTGAAGACTAATTATACACATTTTACTAGGCTGAAACTTGTGTGAGCCAAAAATGCAAAATCAGTCCATTTCCCTGGAAGACACTTTATTATACACAGGAGATAAGGATTTTCACGTACACTTCCCATATATTACTACTCAAAGCTTTATCTAACCAAGGCACGCAATTGTATTCAACAGGCATCTGAAAAAATATATAGGAGTTAAAGTTTGACTAAGTGAAAAATTGATTATTCTTCTAGAAGAAGGTTTCACTTTTTCCCTTTTTTTCTCTGAGTCTTCATAGTAAAATCTCTCAGGACAGCTGATAAAAAGAACTTGAAGTGTCTAATCTATAGACTTATAAAGAACTGCAAATAACCTGCACAAGAAGTCATAACTCACAGAGGACAAAGAAACTGGTCTACTTTTCAAGTGATGCATCAGGCTCTTCTCTTTTTTTTTTTTTTTTATTTTATTTTCATTTTTATTTAAGTTTGGCAGATTTAGAGAGTTTTGAAACATTATGCAATTGTTTTGGTCTTTTTATTTGATTTTCTTTTTATTTTTTAGAAATTGTGATTTAGTCTAATATATTGTCATGATCCCCAGCAGAAAGATATATGTCCATTACTGCTTCTCTATAATGTTCAATAGTGGGGGGTCATTTATTTTCAAAAGATGACAAGCCATTTTGCAGAAAGGAATAGAGTGTCTTCCATGCCAAGCTGATATTTTTCAATATTTCTTGAGGTTTCTTTTCTTCTGTTCAAGTCATTGACTTAGAAAACAATTGTGCTTTCAACAGAAACATTTATTTTTTATGAATCCTAAGATTAATTTTCATAGCTCACGGTGTCAGCTTAAATCCAGATTTTCCAAGAGACTCGCCTAGGTACCATGACACTCAGCATTGCCACACTAGATTTTAGACACTCAGCTCTGGAAATTGTATTCATAATCTCAAGTGTAGACCTTAATTCCTTGTATACAGGAGTCAGGCAGAGTTCAGTGCTCAGTTTTGCAATCTTCTAGACACTGAACTGACAACACCCAACAGTAAACACCAAAAGGAAAGCTTTGCCTGGTGGTCAGCACCATTCCCAACTTGGTGGCTCAGGGCAAGGACCATCATTCCATTACCCCACAAAACTACATGACATTTCTTTTTGCACAGGTGACTGATGCAGGTCGTCGTCACCACTTCAGTCCCCTTTAAGTTCTAGCCCTGGAGTTGACAATGTAGATTCAGTTCCCTCTGCAGCCTAACATTGTGTGAACCATGCATCCTCTCTTCCTACAAGTTTTTTAATCACACCCTGTTAAAGCATACTGGGATAGTGAACCTTCTATCCCTCTTGACATTCTAAAGTCATAATAACCATCTGGATCAAACAAGAAATTTTACAAGATGGACCCAAATTAGAAATAGATAACAAAACATTAACCATCTTTAATTTCCAGTAAAACATCAGATACTGAGATGTAGCTCCATCATTCCTTACTTTCCTTTGACCTATGGTGGGAAAAAAAGCAATGTAGCCTAGTAAGAATCTTTATTTTTATTTATCTTGTATACATACATTTTGACTTTGAATATATATATTCTGAATTTGATCGATGTGATTTTATATTGGCTGTATTTCAAGATCCCAACTATTAACTTTTATGAATTCCAGTGCCATAAAAAACATATTCAGAATAATTCTGGCATTGGTATTTCCAACCCAAAGCATTCTGGTTTTATTGTATATTTCTGGGAGATTTGCTGGTTACGATTTCTTTTTTGCTTACGTTCGCAATACGACTTTGCTAGCATCCTGTAGGGTCATCTCAAATAGTTAACTCCTAGTCAAATAATACCCTGCTCTGAAAGCCTTTGATATGCTAATACAGCAATGTAATTTCAGACTTGAATTCAGATTAATGTACAGTAATTACTCACAAATACAGGTGAAGCTCTTTCAATTTTACTTCCCCTATTTACAGATCAAAGGCATGGCTTAGCCCTGACATCAAAGATGTGATTTAACCTTTTGAATTTTATCACAAAGAACAAAGATGAGTTACAATTAAAATAATTTTTAATTGTCAATTAAAAAAAAAAAACAAACAAACAAAATCGTCATGGTCAAGTAGTCAAAGGCAGAAACTCTGCAGATTAGACGTAGCAACAAGAGTAAATCCTGGCCTACAAGTAGAAAAACACAAGCTAGATTCTTGGTAGAGTTAGTCAAGCTCTACTATGGTTGGTGGACTAAATTCTCCAACCTGTATCATATAGAGCACCCCAGTAAACAAATCCACTGACTTAATGAGCGTTGACTTCAAAGGAAAGAATTTACTATTATAATGTTGGCAGAACCCCATCTGGAATGTATTATTTTAGAGTATCACCTTAAACATTTTTATGGATACACATTACTATGCTAAAGAGCATTTTCATAGGCATAAATGCAGATTACTCTTATGAGTAATACTGTACAATGTGTAAATGCAAGATCAGAGGCTTAGTTCCCCTTTCAAGTTAATAAGAAATTCAAGAACAAGTCCTGTGTTCTGTATGTGTTAACCAGTCTTCAGTGATGAGTAGTTTCAGGAAATAATCCTTTTTACTTTTCCATCAATCCTTCACTTAAAATGTTCAACACTTATATTCATGTTGCATACAGTCATACAGCAAAACTATATTGTTTCTATTCTTCAGTCAAGTCTCAAAGACTTTAAGTAAAAAATCAATGAATTGTCAGTAAAAATTATTCATTTGCAGCAGGCTTCAGATACATTTGAATAAGTATTTGAATAAATATTATTCAAGGTGAAAATGAATTACCTCAATAATGAACAACAAACGATGCTACAATGGATTTACTCCTCCCTTATAAGTCACTCTGCTTTATAAACTGGGACATTTTATTCTGCTTTTTATGTCTTGTTCCTTATAGTCACATAATATATAAGTTTGCAGATTTTTTTTCTGTATGGCGTGGGGCCTGGGAGCACAAAAGAGTACACAAAGCATCTTTTGTATCCCACCACATCAGTCAGCAGTTTCTAGTACAGCATCACTTGATCTACCGCAATTGAGTCGCATGGCTGGGTGGCAGTCAGATACCTGCAACTTCTCCATCCAGCTGCAGTTGTGTCCTCCTGGAACATGTTTGGGCCTTGACTTTGCCCATCCTAATCACACACATAAAACATTCAGCAAGTTACCATCAGCTCACCATTTGATCCTTGCAACCTCCTTTTCTCTGGCCCTTGAAGGCCCTCAGCTTTTAAGAAGTCTGAAAAAAAGATTTTTCCTTAGTCTGTTTCTTTTCAGAAGCAGCCCCTTTACACAACTCTATCAATTTCCATTTCCCATCACAGCAAACAGAAATTATTTTCATCCCATTCCAAGTTTCTCATCTTTTAGCCCACTTGATCTTGAAAAAAAATTCCTCAGCCTGTATTGCAGTGTTGGCTCCCATCACAAACTGGCCTATAATGCCAGCCTCTCTCATTTGCTTTGCATGTCTTTACCCTTTTCCCCTCTAACATTCATCCATATCTTTCCAACCGCTTGATCCCTGACACCTTCAAACTCCTTCCAGAAAATGATCTTTAACTCTATGTGGTATAATGAACAGTGTCCCTGCTTTGAATATGCTGCCTCATCTCTGTACAGCCACGTTTCTCCTGCCCTACACTCTGAGCCAGCTGTGATGAAGAGGAGTTGCTTGATCTTTTTTTTTAACTGGACTTAATGCAGTGAGGTCCTGGCCGACGACTAAGACCCCAGCATACTACCCTACTAATTGCAATGCATTCTAGTAACCAGTCGTAATATTTGGGGCTTTTAGAGAGCTGTGCTTTATTTTCAAACCAAAGGACTGCATTCTGCTTCCACCAGTTAGTAGCTTTGGGACAGAGCAGTTAGCTTTATCTGAGTCAGTTTATTTTCCCACTTTGGGAATATTTCCCACATAATATTTCCTACATAATACGCAAAAGTTCTCGTTTGTTGGCAAGAAAATAGTTCAGAAATCTTTTCCAGGACAAATGTTTTTTATTTCACCCTAGAAACATATAGTAAATAACATGCCCAGATCATCTTGGCAAGGCATCATTTTTACCTTTGTCATTCACTGAGGAGCTAGAAAGCCAGTACATATTTCTCATTCGGCTTGTGTCAAAGATATTGGCATTGCTACAGAAGATGCCAGCCACTATTTGTTGCATTGGCATTCAGAGTAATAACATTGGTTGTGATTAACTCAGTTTGTATGGCCGCATTATCCTCTGCATGTACTTTACTTGGAAGCTTTGTACAGCAATATTATCTGTCATATTCCCCATTTTTGCCTGCAGTTAATATTGATGAACAAGAAGAACAATGTAACTTAAACTCAGCAAGTCAGGAAAGACACCAAGACCCTTTAGATTTATATTTCCAAGTGAAAGAATACCTCTCAGTGCTGCAAAACCCGCTAGATGAAATCCCATCTTGTATTCAAAAGACATTTCTTGAACCTTCAATAGGATTCTCAGGTACTGAAACATACACCCTGTTACAGGACCTCAAGATCCAAAGTGGCACTCTCCTGTCACCTATGGGAATTTTTGTGCATAGTCTTTTCATAAGGCAACTAGTAAGGTCTAGACTGAAGTTAATCTCTGCATTCTAGGACAAACCTTTAATTAATAATACTAAGTCCTCTTCTAACATGAGGGTATCAACTCTGTGCTGCTGAAGTGTGTACCAAACCAGTGAAGACTGATGTAGAACTGAAAACAAAGAGGTAAGTTCAGATAACACAATGCAAAATGTCTATTATGGCAAGGATCTTTACCAGGATGTCAATGGGAATTCACCCCTGACAAAATTAGGAGCTGGATCAACCTTTTTTGTATAAGGATCAACTGAACTCCTGATCACCCAATTCTGTAGTGGAAGAAGCCCTCTGAAACAGCTCTGTATTGGTTAGTATGTTGTCCATGAGGGGGATAGTTAATACTGGTAATTCCAGTGATCCCCTGTGTCAGAACATGCTGGCATGACTTAAAAAGCATCAGTCCCTTATTTAATTTTCAATTCTCAGAGCAGAGTAGCAATTTGGTAAAGGCTGAGCTGAAACCCTAAGAAACATTCTCACCTGCTCCATGGGTTATTCAGCTCCCATGCAAGCCCTTACAGGTGCCATTAAAAAAAATAATAAAAAAACTAGTCAAAGTTGGATTTCATTTGTCTCTGTTCTAACCCCCCTCCTTCCAAATAGTCTTGTGACAACGGTCACCTAGGCTGGAAATAACTCTTCAGCTGTACTGGCTTTGTAAGCAAGCAAAAAACTAATTACATGTCAATGAGCATAAAATAGAGGCAAAATCTTTTTACATAAAGTTGAGAATTTCTGCAAAAGAAATGCCAGATGTTCCTTGGGGACAGGCTATAGGGTGATTTCTTATCAGGAAGAGGATAAAAGACATGACACATGGATTAATCTGAATAAGAAATTATCCACCGTGCTAAGAGAAGCAATGAAAGTAAGTATGAGCGTGACTTGTTTTGCCATACTTATTTTGTGGGCCAGTTTTCTTTAATGCAATGTATGTATGTTATTAATGCTTATTTTCTTGTCCAGTTGAACTGAAATGGTGACATTATCAGGAATATGCTAATAAAACTGTCTTTTAACTAGTGCACACTAATGACAGGTAATCTAATTTGACAGATTTAGCAATTCAGCAGAAGATCATAAAAATAGCCAGATTTTCTTCAGATGCTTTTTAAGCTTTTAAACACCAAGATTTCATACCCTGATGAGACTTCAGAAGAAGACAAATATTTATGGTAATTTGAGAACAGTTTTTATAATAAAGTTTAGGTCAAAACTTTTACTATTTATCTATTTATTTATTTAGTGAAATCTTCCCCAAGACAAGATAATAATATCCAGTCAAAACAAGAAACAAAACACAACAAAACAAGAAAAAAAACACAAAAAAAAAAAAAAAGAGAGAGAGAGAGAAAACTAAAAAGTTAAAGCACTTAATTAGACTGGCAAGAAAAATCTCTTCAGAGTTACTGTAATACAGGGGATGCATCAATTCTTGTTTCTAGTTTTAGGTCACATTGCCTGTGATTTGTATTTGTCACATGGAGTTTGCATAAAATGTAAAACTCATCAACAAGAAGAAGCATCCACAGTGGGAAAAAATAATTTCAGCCCACAAAGTACGAAAACTGTTTCCACCATAACAGGATAACCTCAACCAGCCATCAAGGAGACTGCAATTTTATTCTACAGCACCAGTTGCTCACAAGTGAGAGTTTGATTGTATAAACCAGATCTTGAGAGCACATTATTTTTAGACTATGTGTCAAATCCTCCAGCTCAGATACAGTGGAGACACAGGACTGGGAAGAATGAAACCTAAATCAATCGCTCAGTGATTAATATCACTTAACCTATGTGCCTCTTCTCTCCTAGCTGAATGTGTACCAGCTTATCATTCTATTACTGTTTTTAGGCCAGCTCTACCCAGATCTATAGTATGTAGGGTAGCAACAAGGGTTCCAACTCCACCAACTTTACAAAAGCTTGCAGTCCTGAGGAAATTAGCCCCCAACATTTTCTGTGAGCTACGCTATGCTATATATTGGCCTATATAAACACTTTGACCACATCAAATACAAGGTCATTTAACTTCACCCAGGAGACCTACTTAATCTAAATTGGTATGATGCAAGACTCATAATGTTAATCAGATACCTAAAGTGCTGTCACATATGGTCTTCTGTGAAATTTAGCTCTTATTCCATGGAACGCAAAAGACTGGATTATGTCCAACACCTCTTGGTAGAGCAGTGAGAAGGGAGAAGAAAGATTGTTCTGCTTTCCACATGTGAGTTCAGGTACAATCTAGAACATTTCTAACAAAAAAAAAAAATAATTCAGCAATAGAAAGAACTAGGCAAAAAAGTCTCTTCACGACATTCCTAGTATGCTTCCAGTTTCTTGTGTGACCTTTAGCAATTTCAGCCTCCCTCAGTTTCTCCTCAATTTCACCTCAGTTGTCATCCACAAAAATAGCATTAAATTGCTTTCTTCACAGAGGCATGGTAAGACTTCTAAAGCAGATAAGAAAGCATTAGAGAAAAAGTGGCAGAAACATGCAAATTGCTGTTAGCAGAGCTGTTTTCATTTCTAGCTCCCTTCCCCTTCACTGCTTCTGCCATTGTTTTCTGTTTTCCTCATCAGAATGAAAGCACAGAGCACAAGAAGAAATCTTCCCTCACCAGCTACATCTCATGACTTTGTAGTGTTTCATTTGTTTGTTTATTCTCTTGCACCGAGTCATTCTGATGGAAATCAAGACCAGGCTTTTCCTCCCAGACAAGGTAGCACCGCAGTGCATTTTTTAGTGTCTTTGTTATGCAAGAAATGTGGGCTTGAAAAGAGCTGCCATTGGGCTGATTGAATTGTCTGGAAGAGAGTTAAAATGTGCCCTGAGCTGATTAGGCCAGCCTGTGTCAATGACAGAGTAAGAGCAAAGGATTTAGCATCCGAGAAATTGCAAGGTTTATTTGAGAAGTGGAATGCTCAGCACTATTTGCTTTTAAGCAACAAATATTTTGCTCTAACACTGCTGAGCACATCATACATTTATGGTTGTACTATGCTGGGGCATGCACATGTATTTTTCATGCTGCACGCTCTAACTGACTTGCAATGTTTGTAATAACCTGAATTTTCTGGTTAGATTGAAACAAAGCCACAAGATTGAAAAGTAGACAGCCCAGGAAAAGAATAACTCATGGATCTTGGAATAGCTTCTGTCCTTACAGAGGTCACCGGTCTCAAAGAACACAACCTCAGAGCATCTCTTTGGCAGGACATAGTAAGAAATGCTGTGGCAGTAAGGAAAACCATTTTTATGCCATAATGCAATAATAGCTCAGACAAATGCCCCTGAGTCTGCAGAGTTTGCTGAAAACTTTCATGCTAAGCAGAAAGCCGACACAACAGGGAATATTCTCACCATCTAACTTTAGGTTCCTGGAGTCATTGGGGAAGGTTATGCTCCCTATATGTGTGCTCTGAATCATGCCCTGGAGGACAGTACTGTTGGCTTTAGAGGTATCGTGGAGTATCTTCTTGGGCATTTTGCTAGGACAGCAATTTTTATTGGAATCATTATCCACAAAATGGATGTCAGTAACCTCAGAAATGCCTGGTTTTTTGTACATCCAGTAGTTAACTGGATTTCACCTCTACCGTCTTGCAGAGGCACTGCAGCAGGCTGCCTGCAAAGATCCACCACCCAGCAGCAGGAACCAAGAGGTCTGTGGGACAATACACTCAATCACATAACATTCAACAGCGGGACAACACACGGCCACCTCTAGGGCTCCCACATTGCTGGTCTCACTGCTCCCAGTCACCTCCTTTCCCAGAGCTAATTTGAGGATTTTTACACATGGAGGCAAAAGCAAATTTTGGGTCCTCAGAATTGCTGAAGAAGGTGGCTAATGCACCACTTACCAGCCAAGGGGCAAAATTGCTGAGTGCTAGCTCTGCAGCCCGCTACCACAACCTGATGCCAATTACCAGTAAACAACAGAGGGATGATCACTTACAGTCACTCAGAGCATTCACTGCAAGTCTGTGTGTGGCTGGTGACCAGAACCACTTCTGAAACTGTGGGCAAGGAAGAAGGCAGAGTCATAAGGGCAAGGTGGATATGATAGAGGAAGAGGCAGCAGCATTTTCAGATGCAGGAACACTGTTAACTCAGATTCCTTCAGCCCAGCTCCTCTTTTAGTTTTACCGCTGTACATGAGGCGAAGTTATTCCACTAGCATTGAAGTTGGAAGATGGTTTGGTCAATAATCATGTTCTACTTTTCATTATGTAGTAAACTTGCCTGTGATGGATTGTACTTTATTATTATTATTATCATCACCATCATCATCATCTCATCATCAACATTTTATATATTATATATGATATAATATATATTACCATTACAAAAATAATTTGAAAGGTACCACACTTGTCTTCCTTTAATTGTACACCATTTCTGGTTCCTTGTTTTTCTCAGGGCTCAAATTTCACAATAGCAAAAGCAGAAAAATGGTATTTTCAAGGCAAAGTTGATAGAGACTCAGGTTCTTTCTTAGCAACATTTGTGATTGCAGGGACTGAAGAGTGGTGGTGTCTCAATCACTGCTCTGGTAGCACATTCTAGGTTGTGGGTTTTTGTGCTGTATCATCACCTGTGTTGTTATAGGGTGATGGAAAGTATTTTACGCTCTCTGGTGCAGAAAAGACATCCTGTGGCTCCACCTAAACTACTCTTTCCTACTTGTTCACATACCAGTTTGGGGATTGCTACTTCCTACTCCCATGAGACAGTGTCTCTGTCTGCTTAGACGTGACATGGTGAGCTAGGCTTATATATTATCAAAATCCATTTCACAAGTGTGCATAGGTTTGACAGATGTTCAGAAAATAACATATCTGTGTTCAAAAATATTTGCATGAAGATAACTTACCTTATCACAACATTCCTGAGTTTTAGGATAGACAGATCATAGAATTTCTAATTATAGCTTTCACAGTTAGTGTTACGTGCACTTGTAATTGTTGTTTTTAATGTTATTACATTAACACATGGCAAGGGGACGGTACACTTCACTTCTGCAAGCTTTAAATGAAAAGACTGCAGCTGAGAGTCAGGCTGAAGACTGCATGTCATTAGTTATGGTATGAATTCATAATACCCTGGATAGTTAACAAACTAAATGGACAGGACAGACCAACAATAGAATAGCTATCACAAAGAGGTGGTAGGTGTTTTTCAGAATGATGTCTAGAGTTAGTGGTTGAGCCAGAAACAGAACTGGGCTTCAAACCTGCTTGGAGAAGGCCATGGAATTACAGAGCCTATAACCCCTTCTTCTCCTGGCTGCCTTTAGGACTGTTCAGCTTACCATGCCATAGCAGCTCCTCAGCTTCCCCTCACCCCAAAAGCAGATTGCAATCAAGGTCTCAAGCACCCCAGATCAGCCTCCCATCAGACTAAATATTGATTGTTCCATTTCTGTAATGCTTAGCCTGCCTGGGACCATCTTGAACATAATAGGGATGATACTTGGGGCAGGGTGTTGTATTAAGACATTTGGACCACTCCCCAGTTCCTGATGTAGCTTGAGAAAACCACACAGCACTGACACTATGCTGCACACATATCCTAAATAACAACTCTGAGATGTGCTTGAAATTAAGAGTGACAGAATAATTTAGTAGCAATGTGGGATGCGATTAACTGTAATGAGATGACACTGACCAAAATGAAATTCTGAATTGAATGATTTCCTAATAGCAGCAAGGCTATTGGAATGCAGGACTAACCCTCCTTATGAAATGCTTCACTTTTTCAGTCATTTATCTCCTTGCAATCACCTGAATGAAAGTTGGGGCTGGACTAGAGGTTGCGAAAGGAGTGTTTGCTCTGTGTGCATGGCTGGTATTCACAGTGGAGAGACTGAATGTCTTAAATAATTTTTTAAATAAATAACCAGCATGTGTTTAAAAACATAGTTCCTTCTTATTCCCCAGCCATACAATTCATAAAATGCAGTGGCAACAGCCAGTCTAAGTAAGTGAGAACAAACAAAAGGAGGCATTACCAGAAACCGGTGGCATAGATAGAACCTGGGCATTGCAACCAAGTTTTATTTTTTAAAATTTCTCTTCAATAGAAATAAACGTGAGGCAAAGGGAGTGGACGGGGTGGCACCGCCTCCAAAAATGGCAACATTCCTAGAAGAGTGATAAGGGCTGTCCAACGGCTTTTATGGATGACAGTATGAGATTTCAAAGAGATATACTGTGGGTCTTTTTTTTATTCCAGAACCAAAAGCCAATGAAAGAAATTGAATCTCCAGCATCTACATGTAAATTTGGAAATGTTAGAGATTCTCCATTAATTGACAGGATGGGCTGTGGGACGTCTGACCTTACATGACTGGAGAGATTGCTGAGAGAAAGATTTCACCCTGGAGAAATGCATCTTAATAGTAAGGACAGCAAAACTGTCTGCGAAAAAGCTTCAAATAACGCCAATCATTGGTTCAGAACAAATACGGTCAAACAAAAGGTCAGAGACAAAGTAATAAGCAGAAGCAAACTGACCAAGAGGACGGCTGTCCAGTTTATGTATAATGGAAAGCAATGCAAAGGCAGAAAGTGTCCAGACAGAGGCAGCCATGGGAGGGAAGGGACCACAGCCGCCTGGACAAAGCAAGCGGAGTATGTCACCATTCAGAATGAAAAGCTTCCTGGGGAAGAGAAGGGTGGTGTCAGTGCGTGAGGAAGTGCTTGCTACAGTGTGATGAGATGGATGGCAAGTTTGATTCGCAGAAGATAATAGAAATGAGAGCAGCAGCAGAGATGGAAATGCAGCAATATTTGTTAGGAGAAATCTGATTAGCTGTTAATGACCTACTGACAAGCTTTCTGAGACAACAAATTTGGAAACAGGAAAAGGTAGCAAAAAAAGCTAGCTTCTCCCCCCCCCCCCCCCCCCCCCCCTTTTCTTTTAAAGAGCAATGGAATAATGAAAGCTGATTCTGTGTCTGCAGAGCAACAACTGAAATACACCTGTTCAGCTTCTTTTGACACAAAGAGGCTGATCTGGTCTACTTTGAAATCTTTATGACCATTAAGGGTTGCTGAATTTGGACTAACAGTGGTAAAATAAAAACTTTTTCTGGAAAACTAGAATAGACATGGAAGAATACATTTGAAAAGGTAGGAAAATCTAGGAGGAGATACTTCTGGTTTAGCACAGAAGATTGAAAAACTAGTTAAAAGTAAATACAATGTCTGATCCCAGAATTTGATGTACTTTCCTTACACAGAAAAATAAAGCCACAACTGAAATGTCACCTGCTACATCTTCTACTTGTTAAATTGAAAAAGCAAACCATTTCTACTGTCTAGTAGAAAGTGCAAAAAGAAAGAACAAAGAATGATGAAAGTATTTACTGATAAAACAGGTTCACCTTAAACCTAAAAATGTCAGTATTCTGTGTTAATTAAATCCTTAAATGTAATTTGTTTTTAAATACATTATTAATTAGAGAACCCTCATGAACGAAGACACTGAGAGTTGTACCTTTAATTACAGAGGTTTTCATTGTACAGCTGATTCTCACTGACACAATGAACCCAAGGCAAAACATCCTCCAAAACAGCCTTACTCCAACGATCTTGCTAAAACCAGGGACATCATTTCTCAAGCTACATATACAAGATCGGAAGAATGGGAAGATGGGAAAGGTGCAGAAAGAAAGTGTCACGTAATTTCACCACACCCATCAGCCTGGCTCCCCAGGACCCTACGGTACAGACATGGTATGTATTGCAGACATACATCCAGGTTTATTCAGCTGCTGCAGGCAACCTGCTGCTGTAGGCTCCTGCTGTCTATGTGATCTGCAGATGCAGCTCCTTCTCCTGTTTTCCTTTTTCCCTTTCCCTGTTTTATCTGACTTTGGGTAAGCAGTTGTAATCTATAGGTTTTGCAAATGAGATCATGCCCTCTAAAAGACAATGATATCTGCTGCCTCGTAATTTTTCCTACAGAGGCATTTTTGGCTCCCAGTAGTGGTATCTTTGGCTTCTTGTATTAGTAGATGCAACCACGTGAGTGTGAGCTTTATGTATTTGTTTATATATGGTCTTTATATTTGACAGCTTCAGCTCGGTGGGTGATGTGGGTGAGCGGTTATGTCTTTCCTTTATGAGTAGTTACAAACCTCCTGGGTGGCCTTGTTTGTCTACTACTGAAAGGATACCTTTACTACAAAATATTTTGGAAATTGCTTTTGGATCAAGCAATCTTATTTTTCCAGAAAACTTATTTGTCCAGGAAATTCCATGTAAACACAATACAACAATTCCTATGTACTTATGCTGTTGTCTTCCATAGCCTCTTTTTTTTTTTTTTTTTTTTTTTTTTTTTTTTTACTGCAGGGTTAAAACACATTTTGGAGAGTACTTGGCACTCTTTCTCCTTTTTCTTTTTAAATTTTCCAGGACATAGGAAACAATGCCCTATAATACTGTTGACACTTGCCATCAGCAGAGTCTTTCTTGTCACCCTCACTATATTTCTTGTTCTGGTGGTGATACATTTATTTTCACCCCTAATGACTACTGTATAATTGACATTTTGTCCATAGCGCAAAGCACTATCCACCCTTAACTCAGTGCCTCCGATGAAAATTGGTTAAAACCAGGTCACCCAGATTCAGTTCAGACACAAAGTCTTCTGGTGCCCAGGCATACCTCTGTTTATCTAGATTTAGAAGGTCATCTTTCACACATCAGTCACGCAAGACATGTTAGCAATTCGACATACCTAGCTGGGATGAACACACTCTTGACCCTCCTTTACATTTCTGGAAACACATTCATTTTAAATAATTTTTGACTTAGCAATGGAAGACACCTTAATGTGAACAAATTGTGTACTCCCACTCCTCCTGAAAATGCATAGCTAGATCTTTAGATCTAAATCTTCTAAGACATTTAGACTTATTCCTACTAAGCGTAATAGGAATTTTTATCTTAACTGTATTTTAAAACTTTCAATGTTTCTTTCAGAGGAAAGGAGATGCCTAAATGGGATACAAGTACCTAAGAGCCTTCTGAGGACTTGGAGTTTAAAATTTGTTTCTCACTTATCCACGTATAAAATGGGCATATTATAGTGTGCTAAGTTACAAAAAGTTTATGAGGCGCCCAGGTATAACATCTATGGGGATTCAATAAATAAACAGCAGTTAAACTCATTCAGAGTATTTAGATAGGCTTTACCTGACCTGAGTAGAGATTGCATCTGTGAACAGCTTTTGTCTCCTGTGAGTGGGTTTTGAGTTTGTCCCCCTACAAAACCCCTACACTTGCTCACTGCCAGTAACCCACAATTTGCCAATCAAGTCATGTATGTTATCCACCACCTCCTTTGTACACCATACTTGCAATTTTCAGGCTACTTCCCTTACACATCAAAAGGCCTTTGCCTGCAACACAAAACAGGTGCTAGCAATTTTCAAAGGACAGTGGTTTTTTACTCAGAGATTTTTTGAGAATTTACCTTTAACAGCTAGACAACGAAAATTCACTGGTGGGGAGAGAAAAAAAAAGGCAAGACCTGAGCCGGAGATGGATCAGACCTCAGATTTTATGTTTTAATTTTTTTTTTTTTCACCAAACTCAGAAATTAGGCAATGCTTAATTCAATGTGAAATCAGTTTTAATCAAGATATTGTAGAACCTTGAAAAGGAGGGTCTATAATGATTTGACTGGCAGATCTTTAACATGGCAAAGCAGACGCCTGACACTGAAATATATTTTTGTTTAGGTTGAAGGTAAACCGATCACAATTGGTTTCCAGCAGCCCCTTTAATTTACCTATTTATTTACTGTATTTTAATTTTTCCTAGTGTTTCATAGGTTCAGTTTCACACTTGCCTCCATCAGCTTTGTGTTCTGCTTGTAATTTCAAATTCCAGTAATGTTTTTCTACTTCCTTCCTTGGATACCAATAAAAGCTCCATCTGTGTTAAAAAATTAATATTGATGTGAAGATTGAGTATAAAAATGTACCTAGACCAGCTTCAAACAAGTCCTGGTGATTTCATTAAATCTTTTTAATAGCCACTGTCAGTGGGAACTCTGTGTTCTCAGAGAAAATGACTTGCTGTATTTCTTCAAAATCAGTTTGATTTTTAAGCCAAAACAGCCCCAAGCTAAAATAATAGGCAATTAGTTTGCCCACAGTCAAATTAAGATTTGTCAGCCAAAATCCTTTATGGGACATGCAATAGAAGTAGCATGTTTTACTTTAAAAAAAAAGAAATTACACTTTGTGGGTTAGTTTTACTGATTGTCCTATTACAAAAGGCTTGTGTGTTAACTGATTCAGTTACTGCTTTAACAGTTTTATCTCAGAGTAGGAAAAGGATTATACTGGCCCAAGGACTTTTATGCCTTTTTTTTTTTTTTTTTTTTTTTTGGATTATTAGGAATACTAACTGAACTGTGATTGCAGCAATCAAACATTACAAACACAGTAGTTAGGCCACCATAAAATGTAATCTGGAAAACTCATGATTTATTCAGGGTGCTTCCCACGATCTGTGCATTTGATCAGGAGGTAAATTCGGATTGCCTCCTCTCCGTTTCAGGTTGGGAAATATAAGTAATAGATTCCAGTAGAGAAGTGAGTAAGTAATATGTCAGGCTGCAGGTCAGGCAGGAAATTCATAAAGTTTCCTCAGAAGTTTTCAGGATAACACAAATGCATGGTTTTCCTGTCTCCTAACGGGGACGCTTTCTCTCCACTAGGACTGTATATGTAAGTTATCGTAAGATGAAGTAGGTTGCAGATTTATAAGTACGTTAGCTGCTCTGTGAGTAGCAGTTCCCTGAAAGCACACTTTTATCCCACAATGAGCCAGCGTGGCTTGCTCCGCAGAGAAAGTGAGATGTTGCTTAGGGTCGTTGTCATGGAGTAAATCTGGCTTTCTTCACGGCAGCTTGTTTGGGTTGCTACAGACCAGTTTAGCAATTAGAAACAATAGGCATAATTTTTTTTTATTATTTATTTCTACTGATTTTATTTCAGACAACTCCCTTTACTGTGATAAAGCCACTTTGGTGAACATATCTCTCTTCTTTTTATGTGACTCATCATAGGCTTAACACCAAGCGTATGTTTAAGGTCTTGTTAAGTGTTGTGCTGAATGGGCTGCTAAAAGTAAGAATTCTCTCACATAATCTTATGTATTTACAAGTTAGGCAATTTGTTTAAACCAGGCACCAAGGATTCCTGTATCATCAGTAGACAAGTGAGATCCCATAACAGGTCATAACAGAAGTCTACCTACCTTAGTATCTTAGCTTTACCAGTGCTTACAGCAGAGTACTGTGAGTACAGAGAACCTGTAGCAACATTTCCCAAACATATTCTCCCACTTTCCAACCCTTCGGCTCAGTGGCTAATGTCTTTGCATTTATATCCTGCATGGGGTTTTCTTCAAGTAAAACATCCAGTATGTCCTTGACCCCACATCAGCTTTTAGCATCCTAAATGTCACATGGGGTAGAGTTCCTGTGTGTAACCACCTTTCATGTGAAGAATCAAAATCTCCATGTCATAAAGGTCAAAGGCTCATAAGACATCTCTTTTCCTGGCTTGATATATTTAGCTCTTCCAGTGGAAGTCACTCCAAACCACCATCAAACATCTGCATTGTCCTTCTCTGAATTTTCCCCAGTTCTCATCATAGAATCATAGAATGGTTTTGGTTGGAAGGGACTTTAAGATCATCTACTTCCACCCCCACTGCCATGGTCAGGGACATCTTCCACTAGACCAGGTTGCTCAGAGCCCCAGTATCTCGCATACCTGTTTGGAGAAGGGAAGCAAAACTATAAACTATAAAACTATAAAACTATAGAAGATAGAGATGAAGAGTAGATACATACATGAACAACTGAACCATCTGTCTGTCAAGACGTTATCTTGGTTATTGTGTTTCTAACACATATGTTGCAATCAGGCTCTGTTCTACCTTCTGACAACACATGCTATTGTAGTATAAGTAATAATAATAAAACGTAACAGAGTTCTCATGATACTCACCTCAAACAGGCTGCTCTGGTACTGAACTTAGATTTGTAAACATCGGTGAAAATATTAGATAGATATATTGTGAAAGGCACATACACTTTAATTAAGCTTATTAATTAATTAATATATATAAGATATAACATTAATTATCAATATTATATATATTATAATATATAAAAAATATATTAAAAAGTGGTTGGGCCACGTTTATAAACACTACTTTTATCAGTTTCAAAGGATTATTTTAAAAAGTTTCCTGCTACTGAAGGGTTTATTTTTGTCTTCTGTTCCTAGGTGTGTCAGTGGCAGATGACTCTGTCTCAGGACTGCAAAGGAGTTTTGCAGTCACCTCTCCAGTACAGGACCTGGTTACTCCTGAGGGCCCTCTACGGCACTCTAATACAAGCCACAACTGTCAATACATCATTGATAATGCATAGAATCCAAGGGTAAGCCTCAAGGTTTCGTTGCTTGAAAAGCATAATAAATTTGCACTGTGTGTGTGCATGAGTGCACCTGGCTTCTCCTAGACACGTCTCAGCAAGATTTTCTTGTGAAACAAGGAGATAATGAGAAGCACAGAGCTGACACACAAAACCCACCAGGTCGTTCATGAGTGTTCCCCATCCCTCTGAAGTTAAAGCAAAACGCTTACCCTGTTCAGGAATACTAGCACTACCAGGCTATGGAAATCTGAAGCAGAAGTATACTGAGAAATACGGCAGCTATAATAAGACTGTAAATGGCATATCAGAAAGGAGAAAGACAGAAGCACTGAAACCTCATGTTGCTGGACAGCAATGTTTGCATCATTTTTGAGGGTGGCTCAAGAAGCAGTTTTAATCTCTATTTGCTGTGTTTTAGCCAGGAAAACCGTGTCGCTTTTGAAACCACGAAGACTACATTACTGAAACAGCAAAAATCTCATTTACACATAATTTACAACCACAAAAAATTTCCAGGGTGTCCCTCTTTCAGTTCTGACAAAGAGAAGTATGGGTACTCTCCAAGAATACAGTACAGACATATGTATACCCATATATCACCTCGTAGCAGACAGTTTTTCGTTTACTTAGCTAGGTTGCTGAAGTAACTTACTAAGCACAGTTTGCAAATTGTGTGTTGCTCTTCATCAGCGATGAGGTGGTTGTAAAGTTACAAGGGTTAATTCCAGTAGACCAAATGCTTGGAGAGGATATTTATTGCACAGTTGTCAGTGTTTTATTGTCTGGTGATGTTGGAAAAATCTTATCACTTAGGCAGCTAAGGGAGCTCCTTCATTGCCTTGGGGGAAAAAAAAAGGCTCATATTTTATAACAAATATCGTAACTGTTCCACATTTTATCACCACGTTATACACCAAGGAGTATTCTGCTCCAAGCTATCACATCTGTCTCCCATGTTGGCTGTCCTTACTCAGCAGGCTGAATTCATCTGCAAGAGCATGATATTTTCACACTAAGATTTTCAAATTTTTCTTCAGGAAGATGAGGCAACGGATCATGATGTTTTATATTAATTCTACAGTCCCAGAAGAATATGCCCAAGTTTTTATGAGGTTCATGAGTTCTTGGGGCTTTGAGCAACCTGACCTAGTGGAACGTGCCCCTGCCCATGGTAGGGGGGTGGGAACAAAACAATCTTAAAGGTCCCTTCCAATCCAAACCATTTTATGATTTTATGATTCTACAGTTCTTATGAAGTTAAACATTTCTTAATAAGCAGAAGAGAAGGATGTATTTTTCACAATGTGGCTCCTCTGTCTTTCCAAAAAAAATTGAAATATTCCAAGATTCCTCTAAGCATCTGAATTCAAATGTGGAGATTTATTTTATCTATTTAATTGATTTGTTACTTTTAGAAGCTGGTAAAAAATATTTTCCAGATAAAGTGAGAAGTTGGTGTTGATACTTCAGTGTTAAAAATAGATGACTGGAAAAAGCTAGCCAAAAATTAGTAATAAACAATTCCCAAGAAAGTGTGGATCAACTAGCTAGAGCTGTCTTTTTTAAGAGCGATCTGAATAAAGAGGAAATTGGACAAAGACTCCTTTGCCAACATACATGAACTGGGAAATGCAGTGTGTGTTTAGTTCTTCATAAGAAGAACTCCCCAGGGGAGGGGAACCTCAATCCATCCCACTCCTACCAGTTGAATGCCAGTGCCAGCAAGAGATGCCCAGGGCCTGGAGAGGAATCACAGGTCAGCAGGAGAGCACCTGAAGAGCAGCACAGAGGAATTCCAATCACTCCAGCAGGGAAGTCAACTCTATCGGGGGCCCAAATTAAATGCTGCTATGCAAATGCACATAGCGTGGGAATAAACAAGAGGAATTTGAGATGTGCACATGCTTGCACCATGATCTTATGGGCATCACGGAGATGTGGTGCGATGGATCCTGTGACTGGAGGTCTGGGATGAAAGGATACAGGCTCTTTAGGAATGACAGGCAGGGGCTGCCTTCTGTGTCAATGAACAGCTGGAGTGCATGAAGCTCAGCCTGGGGGTGGATGAGGAGCAACCAAGAGTTTATGGGTCAGGATCAAAGGGAGGGCAGGGACAGGTGACTTCATAGTGAAGGTCTGCTACAGGCTGCCCAACTACGAAGACCAAGTGGATAAGGCCCTCTATAGACAGATAGGAGCAGCCTCACGGTCACAAGCCCTGGTCCTCATGGGGGGCTTCAGCCACCCCAGCATCTGTTGGAGGGAAAACACAGCAGGGCATGAGTAATCCAGGAGGTTCCTGGAATGCATTGATGGTAACTTCCTTCTCCAAGTGCCAGAGGAGAGGTGCCATGCTGGACCTTGTTCTCAGCAACAAGGAGGGGCTGGTGGGAAATGGGAAGCTCAGGGGCAGCCTTGGCTGCAGTGACCATGAAACGGTGGAGTTGAAGATCCTTAGGGCAGAGAGGAGGGTGCACAGCAATCTCTCTATACAGGACCTGAGGAGAGCAGGCTTTGGCCTCTTCAGGGATCTGCTTGGTGGAGTAGCATGGGATAAAGCCCTGGAGGGATGAGGGGCCCAAGAAAGCTGCTTCATATTCAAGGATCACCTCCTCCAAGCCCAGGAGGGATGGATCCGAACAAAGGGGAAGTCAGGCAAAAATGCCAGGAGGCTGCATGGATGAACAAGGAGCTCCTGGGCAAACCCCAGCACAAGAGGAAGCCTACAGGGGGTGGATGGAGGTGGACAGGTAGCCTGGGAGGAATACAGAGAAATTGTCTGAGCAGCCAGGAATCAGGTTAGGAAAGGTAAAGCCCTGACAAAATACCATCTGGACAGAGACATCGGGGGCAGCAAGAAAGCCTTCTATAGGTACTTCATTGATAAAAGGAAGACCAGGGAAAACACGGGCCCTCTCCTGGAGGAAACAGGAGGCTTGGTTACCCAGGATATGGAGAAGGCTGAGGTCCTCCATGACTTTTTCACCTCAGTCTCCAACGGTGAGTGCTCCAGTCACGCTTCTCAAGTCACAGAAGGCAAAGGTGGGGACTGGGAGAATGAAGAACGACCTGCTGTAGGAGATCAGGTCTGAGACCATCTAAAGGGACTTGAAGGTGCACAGGTCCACGTGACCTGACGAGAGGCATCCCCAGGTCATGAGGGAACTGGTGGATGAAGTGGCTAAGCCACTATCCATCATGTTTGAGAAGTCGTGGCAGTTCAGTGAAGCTCCCACTGACTGGAAAAGGGGGAAGATGCCTCCCATGTTTAGAAAGGGAAAAAAGGAAGGCCTGGGCCAGTCAGTCTCACCTCCGTGCCTGGCAAGATGATGGAGCAAATCCTTCTGGAAAGTATGCTAAGGCACATGGAAGTTAGGGAGGTGATTGGTGACAGCCAACGTGGCTTCACTACGGGCAAATGATGCCTGACAAATGGGTCAGGGTAATCCCAAGCACAAACACGGGCTGGGCAGAGAACAAATTGAGAGCAGCCCTGAGGAGAAGGACTTGGAGGTGCTGGCGGATGAGAAGTTGAACATGACCTGGCAATGTACACTAGCAGCACAGCTAGCCAGTTGTATCCTGGGCTGCGTCAAAAGCAGCGTGGCCAGCAGGTCGAGGGAGGGGATTATGCCCCTCTCCTCCACCTTCAGGAGACCCCACCTGCAGTGCTGCGTCCAGCTCTGGGGCCCCCAACATCAGAAGGACATGGACCTGTTGGAGTGTGCCCAGAGGAGGCCACGAAGATGCTCAGAGGGCTGGAGCACCTCTGTCTCTGGAGACAGGCTGGGAGAGTTGGGGTTGTTCAGCCTGGAGAAGGCTCCCGGGAGACCTTAGAGCGGCTGCCAGTGCCTAAAGGGGGCTCATAAGAAAGGTGGGTCAGACATTTTAGTAGGGTCTATAGTGATAGGACAAGGGCAATAGTTTTCAACCGAAAGGTCGTGAATTTAGATTAGATGTTGGGAAGAAATTCTTTACTGTGAGGATGGTGAGACACTGGCCCAGGCTGCCCAGAGCAGCTGTGGGTGCCCCATCCCTGGCAGGGCTCAAGGCCAGGCTGGACGGGGCTGGGAGCAGCCTGGGCTGGTGGAAGGTCCCTGCCCCTGGCAGGGGGGTTGGGACTAGATTATCTTTAAGGTCCCTTCCAACCCAAGCCATTCTATATTTCTAAAAGTCTTTGATGTTTGTTTCAGAATTTACTAACACCTTCAAGATCTCACCAAGTGATGTGTGTTACTTGCTTCCTGCTAATCTGAAATATCAGGTTTTATATGAAATCTCTAAATAAAAAAAAAAAAAAACCCACACTATAAGCACTCAAAGCTGTGCTTAAAATGCAAGAAACAATTGAAAGGAAAAATAATTCTAAACTGTAGGGAAAAAGTCTATTTAAGAGTGTAAAACAGCAAAGCTTAATGAAAACCAAGATAACAACTTATATTTTTTTTAGTCGCGACTCACTTACAGTCACTGGAGCCTCCTTCCCAAACAGGCATTATACTAGACACCTATTTTAGCATACAATGAATCTGAGCAACTCAGAGTTCAGGTGAGTCTCAAATGTTGCTGAACTGGAATCTGGGACATTGGATAATGAATGTAATATTAAAGGAAACGTGTCCATGCATTCATAGTTTGGCAGTTTATACTTTTGATTAATTTATCATATTATAACCTCATTCCTTTATTACCACCAGGAAAGTAAGAAATTCAAAACTTTATTGAAAGGTGCTCTGTTCTGACTGCTCCATAGAGAATGGACATTGTTAGATGTCTTACATGAACTTGCTTCTACTAAAAGTAAATTGAAATTAAGAACCAATTTTATTCCTTTATTAGAAGCAATTACCTTTTCACAATAGATACCATACCAACTACAAATTCAGTCCTGCAGTCTTTCAGGTGTGTGACTTAGTATGATTTAGTGAACTCAGTCAATCAGGAAATAAACATTGTTTGATATAAACAAGGTGGAAATTTATTACAGATTTTCAGTACAGCAACACAGATTCTTAAATCTACTTGTAACAGCCAGAATGCAAACCATGTGCTGCAAGTCACCAAGATTAGTCCAAGTAGACATCTGGTAGATCTTTCTTAGTATATAGACATTTTCTTATTACCTATTTATCTCCCTAGACCACTCTAGCACCACCACCCCAGTCATCTTTAAGCATCTTTGAGGCAAAAGTATTGTGATGTTTTCTGTCTTTTTTTTCACAAGCATATTGGACATCCATTTTTGCTCACAACCAGTTCTGAGGGGCATTTGTAGATACTCATAAAGTGAGCTGTACAGCCAAGGAAATAACTTCCTTACCTAGGCTTCCAACATGGAATACCAGGAGGAAAGCAGTCAACAATAGGCTTTAAGTCTTATGCATGTGATTGGGAAGATATTCATATAAAATGAAAGCTGATGGAGATTATTCACCTTCTCTAGCCCTAAAGAAGGGATGAACAGGAAGACTGTCCAGTCAAGGTAAATGGTAATTTTAAAGAGGCTATATTAAACAACAAAAAGGTAACTATAACTGTCCGCCTTTGTACCTTAGAAGGTCTAATAAAGTGCAGCTACCATCTCCATATATATATATATATATATATATATATATATGTATATATATAAATATTTTGCTTTAGGATATGCATCTATAAGTAAATATAAAGGTTCAAATTCACAGATAATTTTCTCAGAGAAGTCCTGTTCTGCAGGACATTGCACAGACTTCTAGCAAGAGACCGACCATGCCACAGGGAGCTTATATTTAATTGAACAAGACAGACTGTGTTAGAGTAGACACAGTGATTTCCCTCTTATATTTCTGTATAGTATAAGTGGGTCTAAGAATAACACCCAGGATATCTGGAAGGACATATTTCAACTGCCTCTATTCAATAGCTTTAAATACATCTACCCCAGTACTCAAGGTCTTTCTTTCCCTATTTTACTTCTACTATAGCATTCATTGTTTAATACAGTGGAGAAGATTAAGAGCTTTCCTAGTGTTACCAGGGTGTCTTTTTGTCTGGATTGGTGTAGTTCATTTAAATGATGCTTACAGTACAAGAAAGAAACCATTTAGCCTGAAAACAAGAATCTTACATAATATTTGTACAGGAGATTTAAAGTGACAGACTGAAACAACAAGCTTTGCCATCTAATATCCTTCTATTTATTTAGTCTTTAATAGAACATACAAAGGCATTATTGCAATCCAAATGAAAAATTTTTGGAGTCAGCATGAGCCCTCAGTAATGGGTAAAGCATTATTGCCTGTTGAAGTCCCCAGACAGGGTCAAAATTTAATATGAAAACTAAACCTGAAAATTGGTCTTTCTCCCCACCCCTCTCTAAGCAACAGAGTAGAGGAAACCCATGCTTGCTACACATCTCAGTGCTTTCTCTCCAATCACCCAAGTCTTCAGTCACCTTAGGACCTAGGAGCAACCTCAAAATCCAAAGCAACATTAAAGAAAGAATTTTCCTTATTTAAAGAAGGCAACAGATAGGTTTATCAGCAGGCAGTAGTGAAGTACATTTAAAAGCTGTTCCATAAGTACAAAATTATCTAACTGGCATAAGGGCCTCATTTATGTATTTGGTCAAAACTTCTTTGTTAGATCTTTGCTTTTACTAGAAAGCACAAAAGATATTACATGTAATCTTTTACTGAGCATCAAGATCTCTTAAATTCCTTATTTTCATATTTATCTTTCATGGAACTTAGTCTGAAATGATACTTTTTTTCTTGGTTTTAATTTGAAAAAACAAGTAATTCTGCCTGTCTTTCATAATTGGATTATTTTAGCTATGCCATCTGAGAGATTTTATTTTCCAGAGAGTAAGTGTTTAATTTACCCGTAGTGCAATTTAATTTCTTATAAATCCTTGAGGATCTAGTGCTTTTGTGAGTCTTATCTGAAGAAGATACATCAATCAGTATGGCATCACTAAGTAGACTATGATATTTTCAAAAAATTATTAGTGGTCAGGGAAATCAAATGCTCTCTATCTTTTTGAGGGCATCCCGTCTTCTATTAGGAGTATCATTAGGTTTATTAAATGGCTTCTCCAAACTTTTGACGTGAAGAATGTCCTTCATTAAGAAAGGGTTAGAGTGTCCTTTATCAGAGGAAGCACAGTCTTGCAGATTATATGATAAAAATTGCATGTGATCTGACCGCACTGAATGATCAAAAATTTCCTTAGTTTAAAGACATGACTTTTTATAACTAAAAAATACTCTGTTCGTAGGTCAGTATTGGGGGTTTGGTTCAGTGGTGCTGCAATGGAGTTGGCATAAAGCCAACACACAGAAAGAGTATCTCTACTCCTAGGAAGTGCAGTTTATGGCAAATACAATGTTCCCTTTAAGGAAATTTGCATGAAGTTTCAATATAGCTGAGATCTGACCGACAGTGTTTCATATTGAAGACAAAACTACAACTTCTAATAAGGTTTCTACAAAAGTGTTTTTTCAAACTCTGGACAAAAATCTGTTTCTGAATTTTTACCTTGTAAATTCCAAGTTTATCCAATGTTACCTTAGCATGAAATGTATAGTTGCTTTGGAGCTCCTTGTTAGCATGTGAAAAACTTTTATAGTCTCTCACTCAAAATGATTTGCTGTGCATCACACAGGAAGGTCCCACTCAGGCAGCAGGGGCTTAAACTGTGTTTCCAAACTCCGGATGAGCACTTGCGTTATCAAACTGGCAACCTGACCCTCCAAATCAGGTTTCTTCACGGACATTTATCTCCATAGCTTTAGTGACCAGTAATGCAGATTTCCACATTTGAGATAGTCACTTTGGACTCCCTCCAAGAGAGGAGGAGACTCAACACGCTTTAAAGACATGATTCATTTGAACCATTTTACACATTTCAGTTTGGGTAAGTGAAAACACATTCTGCAAGTGCTCATTTTTTGTCTCCATCCTATATAAAGTAGTTCTATTGATTTCAGTTCTTGAAAGCTGAATAAACATCTAGCAACAGATGCCTACATTTCCCCATAGGATTTAAAGGGGGAACATCAACCTTTTTTCATTCTCATACAGTGTTTGTTTGGTAGAAGGGCAGGTTTGCAGTACCATTTGCATAAAATCATATCTCACATTCTCACTTGCAGAATTGTAATTTGCAGAAATGTGTGAGGAAATTCTCCACAGACAAATCCAGGCAAATACTTGATGGACATCCCTGTTCAAATTAAAAACAAATGTATTGCTACATCACACACGCAAAGCACAATCTTCACAATTCCAGTAATGTCACAGGAAGGATGAAAGGAACAGCAGGATGCCAAATCCGAATTCCTTGCATATCTTAATGTAGTTAACTCATTAACGTGGATATTTAAGTAATTTTCCATGTCAATATGGATATTAATTAAGTAGGTACAACAGAAGTAATGCAGGAAGCAGGGGTAGATGTAAGCCTTAATTGTTTGGCTCTGTCAAAAATACAGAATCTTTTTCAAGGTGGCACAAATTAGGAGGTCAATATTAGGTGGGACATGAGCTACCTTACAGAGACCAAGTAGTCATAAAGATTACATACAGGCATCAGCTTTTTCCCTGAATATTTTCATTTCACCCAAAATATCCCCCATCAAACCGTATCATTTAAATTAATTAATTGTTGGTGGCTTTGATTTCTGCATGCTGGAGGTGGTTGGTTTTTTTTCAATTTTACTTCTCTCTGGAACACAAAATTTCTTATTTTTCCACCAGGCAACAAGAACTGGCTTTGAAATAATTGCACAAAAAAAGCTAAGCTATTGAAAAGAAGCATCTTAAATACAAAAGTTCTGCAAAGGAGGATCTCTGCTAATGGAAACAAGCACTGCACACGATTAAAAGCTGAAAGCATCTGGGAAAAAGCAAATTAACTGAGCTTCTGGAGTGAACAGACGTGATCTTTAGAGTTTAGAAATATGATTTCCCCCTTCTCATTCCCTAATGAAACACAGAGGCAGGACATTATAGCCTACTTATTTTTCACGTCTTTTGCTCTGAGGTACAGTTGCTTCTTTCTGGGGTTTATATTGAAGACATCCAAAGCCTTATCCAGAAAAAAATAGACTGTTCTGAGTACTCTTGACATGGTTAGGACTAAACCCCAAGAGAAAATCATTCATTTTGTTCAATCATTATGATTGATTAAAAATAAAATACAATGATTAGAGCATACAAAACTCAGTGAAAATATTTTCTTTGGTTGCTCAGCTGTAATATTGTCATCAAACAATTTCATCAACAGAAGGGGTTTAGCCAACTCATCTTCCATAAACCTTATAGCAAACGCTGATCTGAAACCAAGGAGAAAAAGGGATGGAACTTCTTAGCCTGGAGGTAGAGGTTGTTTATATTATTGCCTTTATTATTGCCTTCAGTTAAGCTTGAGCAATTCACTATGTAGTACAAGCGCAGACCAAAAGGTCATGTTAACTCCCAGATCTTACTAGCCTATATTTGCAAAGAAAGAAAAGTGAACATTCAGGAAGTTAAAAGTTCTAAAAACTAAGCTAGGTCAAGGTTATATGTCTAGTAAAGTATACTTGGAAGTAAGTTTGTATTTTATTATTCTCAGCCTAGTAATATATATTATAGCACCTCTGCTGAAAAGGACCTGGAAGTCCCGGAGGATCAAAGGTTAATCATGAGATAGCCCTGTGCCCTGGCAGTGATGATGACCAACAGCATCCTGGGCCATAGCAGCAGGAACAGGGTCAGGATGCTGAGTCACCACCCCCACCCCCCCCTTTACTCAGTACTTGTTAGACCGCTGCAAGATATGGCATCCAGCTTTGGCACTTCGGTACAAAAAGGGTGGTGACAAACAACAAGAAGATTGAGGAGGGACGACTGGAGCACTTGCAGCTGTGAGGATAGAGACCTGGTACCAGGAGGCACCTCACAGCCGTCCCCCAAGATCCGTGGAGAAGATACCATTGAGGTAGATCCAGGCTCTTGACCATGGTGTATAGTGGGAGGATGCATAAGTTGAAACAAGAAAGGTTCAGGCTGGATAGAAGGAAAAGCTTTTCACTCTGAGGATAGTCAGGTTGCCCAGAGAAGTTTTGTCATCTCCATCACTGGAGATTTTCAAGACCAAACTGAATAAAACCCTGAGCTACCTGGTCTGATCTTAGCACTGACCCTGCTTGGGAGAAGAGATTGGACGACAAACCTCCTGAGACACCTTCCCACATGAGTTTTCCTGTGATCCTATGACCCTAGAAGAAGAAACAACATATGTGGTTAAGTTCTGAATTCAAGGTGTAAACAAAGGGAATTTATCCCTCAGTTTGTTCTTAATTATGTTTTTGGAAATAGGTTGTAGCTTAAATTCACTCTGAGCAACAGCATTACATCAAAGAAATGCTTTGATGACATTTGATCCTTAGCAGAAACAGCTTTCAAGATGTTAAAGAACAATTAGTCATTAATCCCAAGAACAAGAATGAAAATAGTTCAATATTAAGTTCTAGAATAATCTTTATAACTGGCATAATCTTTACACAAGTGCTTTAGCACTTGCTTGTAAGCACGGTAATTTACGATCTGTGATTTTCTCTGTCCTGACTGTGATACACAATGTTTTTCTTCTGGGAAGGGTAGGATCAGCTTACCAAGTGTAAGTGTCTGTCAGTGAGATAATCATCCTGGGCTGCTTCTATGGTTGTTGGAAAGAAACT
The DNA here is from genome assembly GCF_963210335.1 of Falco punctatus. Classification (NCBI taxonomy): domain Eukaryota; kingdom Metazoa; phylum Chordata; class Aves; order Falconiformes; family Falconidae; genus Falco; species Falco punctatus. The sequence goes on from NC_137581.1 coordinate 6,861,617, forward strand.
GGCACCTTTAGCTTACAAGTCTTTACATCCCATGTCTGAAATAAATCAACACTCTCACACTCAAATGGCTGATTATTTTATCTGTATTGACTATAAAAGGCATTTCTCTGAACTGAGGTGAAAGAAGAATTCTTTGTGGTGCCCTTTCCAACTGCTGGCACTTAGACCTCCATCTGCACATGTGCACATGGCATAGGTAATTCCTTACCCCGAAAAAGAGTTAGAAATGGATTTTAGTGTGAAGACAGAACAGGCTATGCTCACCGGCACAACGCATGGCCAAATACAGCGACTAGCCCTGTTTAGGCACAACCCTCTCCTTTTATCCCATTATCTGTTTTCCCATGCTTGTCCCTCCTCAGCTGCCTTGATCTTCCCTTTTTGCCACCTTTGGCTTCTTCCCCCAACAGCCCTCAGTAAGCTGTGTAATCCTGAAATGCTCTTCCCAGCACCACAGTGTCTCACCCCCATAAGCAGTGACACCCCCCCAGTCTGTTAGCGTGCTCTCCCATTGACCTGTAGTGCTGAGTGTCACTCCTGCCCCGTGGGGCTGAGGTTCCTCTGGGACAGCTAGGACTGTGTCTCTGAAGGCTTTGGGGGCTCCTCCAGCTGCCCCCTGCGAGGGCATCTCCTCCTGCAAGGAGATGGGCCTTTCATCTTGTAACTTAACAATACATATTTACAAGGGTGAGAGCTAGAAGCGCACAATTCATCAATCAAATTTTGCAGGCTTTTCCAAAACAACACTAAAATCTAAGGACTGAATCCCCAGCTAATACAAATCAGAGCAGCTCTCATCTGGTTTTTAATGATTTCAGCGTATCATTATTTAGTGTGCATTTTCTTCAGCTTTTCCACACTGTGAAACTTTGATTTTATATTCCATTTTTCAGGCATTAGACATGGCTACATGGCAATATTGTCAATATATATAAAACTGTGTGAAAGTTATTTCTTTTCAACTCACTTGTTAAAAACTTTCTGGAATACTGCATGGCAGAACAGTTACATGAATATCAGGTGAGATATGTTATGTTGGCATGTGGCATCCATAAAATCCTCACAAGGTTTTAGCTATTTCCCCCCAATATTTCACAATAAAGAATACTATTTTGTTTCAGATTCCCATGAGATCATAAAGACAAAAAAGAGAGAAAAAGACATGTTCTTTATGAAAAGACAATAAAATGTGTCTGGGAAGCTTTAAACTTTACTATTTTTTTGGCAGCTTTTCTTTTTTTCCTTCCATTTACAACCAGTTCAATACATCACTTCTGAAGATGACATTTCTCTTTTCCCCACCAAAGAAAACCAGAAAACTCCAAGCACCTAAATCAGAAATTTATTTTTATCTTTATCTTCAACTTCACTTGAAACTTTGTTTGTCTGACAGTTGCATCTCCCTCATTACCAATGATTTTGTGGTATCGCTTTACAGCTGACTTTGTTCTGACACAAGATCAGAAAAGCCAGAGCCTAAATGCCTAAGCCATAAATTTTAACTGTCCTTCAGTTTAAACGCTTCCTGAAGACTGTTCTCCATTTGGTGATTTGTAGACGCTGGTTTTTCCCCGCACTGTTATTACATTGCCCTCTAGAAATGCTGACGAAGATTTGCTGCGTGAGTTCACCCTGTGTCAGCCTTTCATACTCTTCCGAGTTGAAATGTTTCTATTGTCATTACCAAGAAAGATTCAACATATGTAGATGCATATTCTGCACACCATTATGCTGCCAGCAGCCAAATAATTTCTTTTGTTGTGCTGTCAGCTTTTTCAAGGCCACTGAGAAGCACAAGCCTTTGCATGGAAGACCCAGACCACTGTGCGTGACATGGAGGCTGTAGGAAATGCACTGGCTAGAGGGTCAGTAGGTAGCTGTTGACCTCTAGACACTGCATGGAGCAGGGAGGAGGGACTTCCAAGCCCCAGAGTATTCATGGTTACTGAGGATCTACTGTCCACATTTTATAAAAGGCACGTGTGGACAAGTGTGCTGCATAAATTCCCCATTTTTTTAGTCTGTAAGATAACTACACACTACATGCAAAGCATGACTGTGAAAAACCACCCCAGTGAAACGGGCTTTCAAAGTTGATAATCACACCAATGACAACTTCTTCTCAGATTTGTCTAGGATCGTGCTCTAAAACACATGCTGAGATGTGCATGGAGAGCAAGAGGACAGGCAAAAAGCCAGTCTGAGCCTCTCCTGCCCAAACCAAGCAAACTGGGTGACCAGGGTGTGGTGCTACGATGGTGAACCTATGCAGAAGATGGATCTAAGGCAAAAGTCAGCTGTGTCTGACTGAGTAGTCTCATGGCAGGAACCTACTGTGCTATCAGTGCTTGCTGTCATTACCCTCTGGGAGGACATCAAGGTTAGTCCAGGATTACACCTATGTGGAGCTTCCTTAACTCAGTGATATAAATCACTTGTGGTGGGAAGTGCAGTCTACTCGGTTCTTGGTCCTGCTATGGGATTCACTTATATCAGGACAATGATTATTTAAATACAGGACAAAATAAATGCAACAATCACAAATCACTCTTTAAAGTGACAAGGTAGGGACAGGAGAAGAGAGCCAGAGACCTGTACAGGAATGATGGGATTAATGGGGATATTTGAGAGAGGGATGTTTAGACAATGAAAAGGTTCAGGAAAAACCCCAGCAAGAATAGTAAGGGTCAACAATATGGAAAGCAAGAATTAAGGGACATGTGAGACAATCAGAGGTGGAGTGCAAGGAGATCAGCAGGAGTCCTTAACTTGGTAAAAAAAAAAAAAAAATGAATAGAAAAGGGAGACAAGGAGAGGCAAGTAAAGAGGAATGATGACTGAAGCTATCGCTCACATATAGTAACGCTTATCTGTCTTTGTGAAATATTTTTTGCAGACTAGGGAAATGGAGGCTGTGGAATGCAGAAATGGTCTCCCAGCTGACTAGTAGGAGTAGTGCTAATATGAATATTACAACTATTTCTGGTGTGGCAGCAGTCAAGAGCATAACTGAGAATCACTGACTATCTGATTCTATGAATAATGCAGATAAAGTAATAAAACAGGCACTACTGCCATAGATAGCTCCTGGCTGGCCCAGATACAGCAGACACCAAGATAACATAACAAATAAAACTAGGAGAATTGAGCAGGAAAGCAGCAGTCACAGCTACTTATGGGTCCAATGACACAAGCAAATTCTGCTCACTCTGGAAAACTTTCACAAGGGGGTGTAGAAATGGATGTTATGTTTCCTTAGCATCTTACCATCTGCAAATTAATGGCAAAATTTCTTTTAACCTATTAATAATTTCTGACCTGTAACTGAAAAAAGCAAGAACTTTTGACAATTCTGTAACAACCCGGATGACTTCCCAAGCAGGTTCTGCCCTACTCTCTCTGACATAATTTCTCTACCTGTTCAAGTTCTCATGGTGCTACAAGCTACATGAAATTAACTTCCTAAAACAGAAAATATGGGAAAACAAGCATTCCTTATACTTCTGCAAGAATAGAAATGAATGACATATTACGCATTTTCAGCCCCATACAAAAACTCCTGGGTTTGCACATATCTATTTGCTTTAAACCCAGTTCATGTAGAAATAGTATAGAATTTTGACAAGTTTTAAAGCATTTTACTTTGAATTTAAGAACACCACCACCACCACCCCCCACCCCACCCCCCAATGGAATAATTGAAATCATAGAGGAAAAAAAATTATCCCCTTTGGACATCATAAACAAAATTCCTTTAATCACCCACATGTTATTAGCCATTAAAAGCAATACACTAAATCAGAGCAGTACTTTACAAGAGGGAGATACTGCTTCTGTTGTCACCTAATGCACCATTTAAACCACTGCTTGGTGGTTTATCATTAAAGCATCACTTGTCATATTGCCTCTGAACAAATGATCCCCGTGCCTGATTTACAACCAGGCACATTAGCCTTAGACCTCATCTTACCTTATAGAACCTTCTTCATTTCCTCTAAAAAGCACAGGAACCTCTCAAGGACACTTGGGTTTATACTGTCACTTTCCATTGTAAAATTACTTGCATGAAAACTGTTTTCACTAGGGAGAAATAGATGCCTTTTTGGCTTTTTGCAATGCCTTGGTATCGTGCAAAGCTCATGGAGATCAGTGGCTTTTCTTTAGAAAAGTGCATTAAGGCAGATTCTCAGTTGATGTGAAGTGACAGTTTGAATGTCAAGGGTTACCACTTTCAGAGCTGGTCAAGTAGGCTTCCTTTCTGTCAAATAGAAAGGAGGATGTAAACTCTTAACTATCTAAATATTTACAGAGTGTTTATCACCAGAAATCTGGGACAACTAACTGCCTGGTTTACGTATTCAGAAACACAAGCCTGCAATTTCCTGAGACCTGTAGCATTGCTTTCAGATGAGTTTCTTTGGTATCATACAGCATGCTGTCTTTAAACAAAACTTACACACGTCTAGTTTCCTTATTTGCCAATTAAAGCAAACTGGTGAGTTTTCAGGCTATGTTGTGGTACAAATAGACATGCCAGTTAAGGGTGAAGCTGTGTGACAGAAGGAGCCCTTTGATGAACGGAAAGGCACGTATTTCATGTGGACTATTGTGACACACTTGCAAAATGACAGGTTAGGATCTCATCCAGAGGGTGATGCAGGAGGTGAACTTTTCTGGTGAAAAGTTATACAAGAAAGACAAGGTGTAAGTAGTTATTTGAAAGAAGACATTAGATATAGGCAGGTTTATAATACAAAAAAAAAGAATCTATGACCTTTCATCCATGCCCTAATATTCAGACCTGAGATTACGTGCCTAAATTAGTATCATGCATGTCCAAGCTCCTTCTAGAGACAAGGGGAAGAGAAAAGCACCTGCTGGGCTGATTCAATCCACTGCCCTTCACAGCTCTGGGTAAGTGAGGTCTAAGGTCTCAGCTAGGATCACAAGAACAATATTTTCATGTTTGGAGAATCTTCCTGTGCTATTGCTGAAGGAAGATGAAAACCAGATAGTGGTAAAGGATCACATGGCATCATCTGAGTAGAGACCATGCAGCATACTCCTGGCAGCTTGGATTATTACTCCAGAAATCCGGCATTTCATTCCATGTGATATCTTTTAAATAGATGTCTAGGACTGGAAAAAATCCTCTTGTTTCCCTATTCCTAGACCTTATCCTGACTTAGGTGCCTCAATTAAATGTCCAGTACAGTAAATGTTATTTAAGAGGCAGAAAGCGTGAGATGTGTTCTTTGTTAAACCAAGTACAAACCTAAATTTATTTCCAAAGGCAGAAATTCAGTGCTGTCAAAAAAAAAATTGTGCTTATGTTTTCAAGCACAGGGGTACTTAATACTCACCTTTGTGAAGTTGCATCTCCGTAATAAAGGGCTTCTCAATTGCCTCCCTAAGCTCAAGATGTAGGTGCAACAAGGACATAACCCGAAGCACACTATCAACACCACAGGGGCCAAACAAATCATCACAGTAAAATGTAGCCGTGGTATTTCTTCTTATTCTTACTCCTTCTGATTTAACTTCAGCTACAGGATATGTTGACACCTTTCAAAAATTTAGGTAACCAGAGTTTGTCCAGCACTTCTATGTATGCTTTTGAAATTTGCACTGAAATATGAAGATGCTGTCCCCCATATGAAAGAAATTATCATCTAATTCATTGTGAAACAGTTCCTTATTTAAAAGAAAGCTCTAAGGTTGAGTGCTTACATCTTTCATCAGAGCAAATTCCTGTGGAAGTCAAGGGAAATTCTGCCAGATGAAGGACTAAATTAAAAAACTTAGGTTCTGACCCCTACTACTCATAACTTGTGATTTATGCACCGTTTTTACCAAATGATGCATTTCATGGTTTCTTTGATTCAGTGCTGCATGCCATCTTATTCCAGTTATTTTAAGAAGTGATCTGTGTAGTGTTAGCATGATGAACCTAAATTGCAAAAAACATTGGCTGTCTGCCAAGAATTTGAAAAGGAAGGCACTCATTTTCAGAAGTGCTTGACAGCAACTAGATCTTTTCTAAGTACCCCTGAAGGGCCATGTGTACCCTGGCTTAAAGACTGTGAAGGACTGAAATGGGGCTAAAAGGCAGAAGGTTCACTCTCATCAGAATATGCTCTACATAAGAAATATGTCTAAAGGTCTCAAGGTGACTTAGGACATGTCTCAGGATTGTCTCCTTACATCTTAGACATCTGCTGTTTTAATCAGATCTTTGGGCTTCTCAGAGGGGTTCAGTTTAGCAGAAATAAAATGAATCTATAAAAAAATGTATCCGGTTACTTGAAAGTAATTTCTAGCTACTTCTCATTTCCCATCGGCCTACATTTATAAAGTCATCAAAAGTCACATGTTGTGTATTTCCGTTTTTGTATGATACACCTTGATCTGGTTGGCAAGGGCCGGAGCATCCACAGGTCTCCTGGAAATCTGGTGACTTGCTGGGGAGCAGGGTATCTCACTCTTTTTCATTTCATCACTTTGGAAGAATTTTTCTTACTAGGAACATTATTCAGTACCTTCCAACTTCTGAGTATCTTGTTCTTTCTTCTGAAGGATCTAGTACTGCATGTAGTATTGCCGAGTGTTGGGGAAAGATTGCCAGAGTTGGCCATGGCTCCAATCCAGTCTGGCAGTTCCTGTGATCCTACCAAATAAATAAGGATATATTCGATAATCTGGCACTTGGAGTCATCTCATATCAGACTGTGTCATCTTTAGATGAAGATGAGTATTACAAGAGCACTTCTCTCACTAGTGGTCATCAAGATGTCAGATTGTGCCATGCAACATCAATTTTTGTTGGTTTGTGGCTTGTTTTGTTGTTGGTTTTTTGGTTTGTTTTTTTTTTTAAGTTGAAGGTTAGGAAAGTTTAGCATTCGTAGTATTTGATTTTTACAAAAAAGAGAAAAAATCAGAATGTTCTATTAGGACCTCCTGTTCTTTTGAATAGTTAAGAACGTTGGGAAAAGTGTTCTTTTGAAAAATCTTGTGATGTAGTCTGTAGAAAAAAAAATTATATAATATATGCAAGCGTATATTTCCTTTGATTCTCCTTAAATCTAAAAATGGAACATCTTATATAACATATGTATCTGCAGAGGTAGATTATCCTCTCTTTTTTTCCTCATAGGCTGTTTGGAGGAGAGCTCCATTTTCTTCATAATTAACTACTGAAAAGTGGAACACTGGATGATTAAAAACATTTCTTTTTTAAAAATGAAATTATTTATCCCCAGAGGCTAAACACAAACATGATCTGTATATACAGATTTTTCTGCAGGTCATGTTTAGCTATAGATTCCAAGTAATTGATCTAGCCAGAATGAACATTCTGATCAGAGGTATGTGGTAAAGGAAAACCTCAGAACTAAATATATGTTAAGCTGAATCTTCTTATTCGTTTTTAAAATTACATTAGTGAAGATTGTTCTGCTATTCTATAAGTTATAATATTTTAAAACTTAAATCTTCTCACTACCTCCTCTGGATTATTAAAAGTTGATGACAATCTACACAATGTACTTCCTTAATAAAAATTCAAGTGCATGCAGCAATAGCTTGTATTTCTTTTTAAAATATGACAAAAAATACTGATGTAAACTACATGAACTATTTAATTCTTAAAATTTACACATTCTTGTAAGGATACATAGACAGCTGACACTAGTCTTTAGTCTTAATTTGATAAAGGAAATCTCTTACCTTATAGCAAATTAAGCAAAGTAGGTTTGGGTTGGGTTTTTTTAATTGTTGTTTTCTGCTGCATTATTAATAGTTTCTACTGAGTTTGCACTTAGAAGACACAGTCAGAGACTTAGACTTGTTTCATTAGATATGTTACAAAAGAGTGAATGAAAGATAGACTGTATCTGCAACAGCTTGTGGTAGGAAAGCAAGCATTGCTCTCATGTTTTCATGTTCATACTGTTCCATATGCAAATTATTTCTCATGTAAGAGGGTGTTATTTTTTATCAATTTATTGAAGTAAAGAACTGGCAAAACAAATATATTTGATTTGTTTCCAGCAAGTGTAATTTTAGACAGACATAGATTTCATTTTTGTTTAACTTCAAATATAGATAAAATAGTTACCAATAAGTAATGAACATGTAACAAAAAAAATCTTATTAATATTTGCTGTTTTCAAAGGCTAAGATCAACACCATCTATTAAAAAAAAGTTAACAGATAATGAGATATTTTGATAAATTTTTTGTTTCTTTCAAAATGTCACAAAATTACCAAACTCAAAACATTTTGTAAAACAAAAAATCCCAGATAAATCCTTTCTGTACTGTTATAAAAAAATCTTTGTCACAATAGCATGAAAATGTATCATCCAATTCAAATAGGCAAGATTATTATGCCTTAAAACAATAAATTTGAAGAGACAGTGACCTGAAATAGAAGTTAGCCAACAGGAGATCCATATTCACATCTGGCTCTTTAACTGGACAACCTTGAGTAAGACAGTTCTCCCACCTTTCTCCATCTGCAAAGGGATAGTGATGCTGATATTCATTTCATAGTGCCTTGCATTTTAGACAAAACATGCTGTACAAAGTCTAAAGTTTGAGGGTGTTTTGGTCAAATTCCAGTGACAATGGAAATACAGGACACCCCCCCAAGGTCATTAATGTTAATTTGTAGAATATGCATTACAGATAGCAGAATCTGCCTCATAGTAACACTAAGCAGTAAATTGCATAAACATAATACTGCTTTCCTACAATTGGTGTAGGAAATTTTATATTTTAAAATTAAATCTTATTTTAAGAGCAGTATATACAGTGCTCATTTAGAGCTTTGAAAGAAGAGCCTATTGAAATTCTTCTCCAGTTACCACTGAGAGTTTTATCCAGTTTTATCTGTTACATCTTCATGAGAAGATTTAAATAACATGGCTGAATAGAATAACGAAATTTCTCTGAATACATTGACATTTCATAAACGTGACCTATGCTAAAATCAAGACAGTGGCCGGAGAACTGAGATGACATTAGAAACTGGAGTCTTTGTTCTATAAATAGAGAGACAGTAGACATGTTAAAAAAATGCTTTTAATTAACACCATTTAAATATCAACTTTTTTAAAGCTTGCTGACATTAAACAAAGAAATTTGTTTGGTCTTCTAGGGCAAATGAAAAATAAAATCATTTGCTACTGCGATCCAGTCAGGGAGATGAAGTGTAGGGAAAACCCACCTGCAGAACTGCAGGAGGTCTTTGAATGAGCAATTACAAAAAATGCACTAAACTTCCAGTGGTTCTTGAAGGAGAACACATATTTAGAGTAGCAGATGACTGAACAGCTACACTTCTCTTGGAAAACCATTCCAATGACTTTCAAAACCATGGCCAACAAACACGAAAACAGAAGGACCATACTGAGCAAATCCTAGGAGCTTAATTAATGTAAATCATGAAGAATGGGAAAAAACTGCTCTTTTCAGGAAAAAAAAACCAACAAAACCCAAACAAAAACAAAACTGCCAGGTTTTGAGAATGGACAATTTGAGAGTCTGAGATGTTACTGTTGCTATTACAAGCAGCTAATCAGTTACTGCCATCTACAGAGCTAATCTCACAGATCCACATTGATGAGGACGTTTTATGCATATAATGTCACAGCGGTCCTCTGAAGGTCAGCACTTGTTTCTTCTAATACCAGAGGGAATCTTACCACTGAATTTAACAAATGCAGAAACATTCTGCCAAATTTATGACCCATTAGTCTGGCCCTGCACAGGAGAGTTAGCCTGCTGTATTATTATTCCTGTGCCAGACATCATTGAAAAAAGATACAAAGTACTTTTCACATTTATACAAATATTTATTTTAATTTGATAATTTTTTTAAAAAATAGAAAATACTCTAGGAACCTCACTTGCAAATAACATCATCCAAAAATATCCACTCAGAAACAGTGAAGTTTGCTTGAATTTTCAGACAGCCTGAAACAACAGCTCTGATAACTAGGTGTTAGTGTCGGTAGTAGTGACAATAACATCAAGACCATTGTTACAGCTCATTACAGCATGCAAGAAAGGACTAAGAAGAACCGAATTTGCATTTTCAGTATTTTAGGCAAAATTGTTTGGGAAGGGGAAACAAAGAATACCTTTCTCACAGATGGTTTAGAAATAAAATTGGATAATAACACCCCTGAAGACTGAAAGATCGAAGACAGGGAGACAGAATAATAATTTTCATTTTTCTCAAAGAGCCATATTCAAATTTTTGTTGAAGTGATTCCAATCAATATTAAACACCTACAACGTATTTCTCCTGATGCCTGTACTATAGTGAAATACATGGCACAGAATTGTAACCATGTTTGGAGACGAGCGGTCTGGGTACAGCAGCGCTCTACAATGGAATTTTCTTCCTGGAAGGGGACTTGAAGAATTGCTTTTCTGCCAACCATGACCTCTGATTATGACAAGGTTGGAAAACCTGCCATACAACTTCCAAAGCAGATATTTGATTAAGATACTGGACCTGACATTGCTGGAAAGGACTTTGTCAATTTAAGTTGCAGAGCAAAGAACTCTTGCATTGCTCCCTTTAGCCCAGAAAATGCACTTCAGCACAACACAGAAGCAGAGGTGGTTGCCAGTTCACTCAGGGGCACTGAGCTTCACGGTGGCACCTGCCGGCGCAGCAGAGCCATACACCCCACTGAACAGAGCCGTAGAAAAGACAGGGAGATGAAGGGCTGAACTCCCCTGAATGTCCACTTGTAAATCTCTTTGCAAAACCAAACCCAACAACAATAGCATTTCTTGCCAAGAGTAAGCAGTTATTTGCCCACTAAAGAAAAAGAGCATGAAATATATGTATACCAGCACCATCTAGTGATGTCTGCCAAATTCTTGGTTCCTTGACATCCAGAACTCAGAAGAAAGCTCCCTAGCTGTTTGCACACCTGCACCAGCATGTCCACAAACAATACTGTATCACCTTTGAGTTGTCTTTGAAATTTTTTTCATAATCTCATTTTTATACACTAAAGGTTTGCATGTTTTCAGCAAAGATCTTTCATCAAAATACAAGCAAAGATATCTGAACTTACTGAAACATATGTGATTAACAAGAGTACAGCTTAAAGTTGTGTAGCATTGTACTATCTCAATATTTTAAAAGTGTTGGCTGTGTATCTCAGAGGATTTTGCCTGAAAGAAAATTGTTGAAACGTTTATTCACGAGTTATTAATTAGTAAAAGTCTGATGATGACATTGAAAGATGTTTCAGGTTTATGAAGACCTTAAGCTTTCACACTGATCAATAACAAAAATTTGCACTTCTATTTTGATTCACCTGAATTTTCTGTTACCAAAACAGCTGTGTTGCTATCTGGAGCAATCTTCATTTATTTTTATCCAACAGTGACATTACATGACAAGAAGGGGGGTGGGGTGGGAGGGTGGAGTGGGGACACAACATGGACACAGGGACAGAAATATATGAAGTATTTAAAAGCATTGTCTTATAATAAACAAAGGCACTGGATTCAACATTTTAGAAGGCTCACCAGGCATGACAACAACAGAAGCGGTGATACGTGTAGACCAGAGCTGATACATCAAAGTAAGTATTGCAAGCAAAACTCTTCTGGTTGAGACAAACATTGAAATGTAAGTTTTCCTCAGGTATGAAAGAGTGTTGCAAGGGGAATAACATTACCTTAGCAAATGAAATATAAAGCATTTCATGATAGCAGCATCTAGCCCAAACACAAGACTTAACAAGACTACAGCAGCAGAGAAAAAAAAATACTAATTTTGAAACCAGCATGGTGGCAACTCCTAATCTACTTTAGGCTGCACTCATTGCAAGGATAAAGAGAGCAAACAGGTGTTGGTTGCCTTGGAAGAAGGGAAAGCAAGCTCACACACAGCCTCAGGGTAGGTCACACTAGTAGGCACAGATGACCACAGCTTCTCTTATTACATGGCTACAGAAAGAGGACGTGGAGACTGTAGCAGTCCCCTTCTTTTGGAGACAGCTCTAATGTAATAATCTGCACTCTTTGCATTCACTCAGGGTTGTTGTTTTCACCTAAGATACTTCTATCCTCCAATGTGCTCCTTGTATGGGAATTTTGGCTTGTCTCCTGCTATTTTTGAGCATGCATATGTATATGTGTATGATCTACTTTGCAGATGATTACAGCTGCTGCTACACATACATTAAAACTAAGATTTTTCAACTTTGGTCTGAAAAAGTCTTACAAATGTATCAGCCTAAGCTCATAATATCCACTGAAATCACGAAGAGAAGGAAAGCTTTGTAATGTATTGTCCTTGGCAATCCACCTCCTTTTTGTTTCCACGCCTCCGCTGTCTCAGACTGCCTAGAGTTCCTGTGATATGTGAATGCTTTGCTGAAATCCACTGACTGGTTGGTTGGTGTGTTGATTAGACACCTAGCATGCAAAGTCTTAGCTGATCAGTCTTACATCGCAAGCATCTTTTCAGATGCTGCAAGATATCCAACACATGGTTTGTACTGAAGAAAAACCTGACAGCAACACCAGCAACAAGCATTAATCATTTCTTCTTTTTATCCCATGCTCAGGGTTCTACTTAACAAAGATCTACTTGGTTTCACTTGCATAAGTCACGGGTCCTAATACCACAGATACAGATATGTCAAATAAAGTATGTAACATACATGGAATGTGAAGTTTGAGTTATTGCTATTTGTTGCTCCAAGGGCAGATAAAAAGTAAAATGAGAGTAGTGACCCTAGATGGCAGTATGCAAGCTGGCTCTTGTCTTAAAGATGAATATGAGGAAGCAAAAGATCAGAAGGAGCCGTAACTGTTAGGATATTATTGCACATTCTAGCCTGAATCACCATTACAGCCTCACTAACTCAGTAGCTGTGCTGCCCACCAGCATTCTTTTTGCTAATGGTGATTCACCATCACAGCCTTTTCTTTGCACTGTATTTGTCTAGAGCAATCCACCTGGTTGAGCAGCTTAAGGTGACAAAGATGTTTGTTTGCCACCTAGGTATTCAAGCCACCCTAATTCAAATGCTAACGTTATCCTGTTGAGGTCTGTAGCTCCCTGTGCAATCAATGGTGAGACATACATTCTTCTGGAAGATCATTCAGAGCATGTACATTAACTAGTTATAATATGAACCTAAACGTAGGTGGAGAAAATGAAGGTCTGTCTCTATGAAACAGCTGCTTCTGGAAAATACTGGATCCATCTGAAAAGTCTTACTCTCTAAATAAAACGGCTATAAGGCAAAAACTTGAGAACAGTCTTGAAGGATAAGGATAGTGTTATGGAAAGCTGAAGGTTCCACCTTTTCTTTACATGTGTGTTCATTCAAATTGTTATGTACCCATGGCTCCCTGGGCTGGCCTGAGGAGTCACGAAGATCACAAGGCTGTAACTCGTTGCTCACTCTGCCCAGGTTTGTGTCTGCCATGGAGCACAAGCTCTATTTTTCCAAAGAAGAGCAGGAAAGGGAGGTAGATATTGGGGTTACCTTAACTTTTTCTCTCCTATGCAGTGAGCATTATTAATATTATTGTTGTTGTTGTTATTCAGAGGGGAAGAAGTGATTTTCACCTTTGCATCTTTGTCAACACAGCATTTTTCCCCAGATACCTGCATAACTTGGAAGGCAAAGGGTTTTGTAAGGGGGAAGTATCACTATGTGCCTAATATTATTTGCTATGCATCTAGCCACATTTGAAGACATGATAGTGGGCTAAGTGGACATGCTATCTGATCCTGTAGGTCTGTTCACATCATTGCACAACCCCTAACCTTTCCCTCTGAAGTGTCTTGCCCTTTGGTGCAGCAATGAGGGAGAAGAGGGTCACCAAAGAATGGCACTACTTATACACCCTTGTACAGATTTATTCAACAGCAAAGAAAGGAGAGACTTTGGGATTTTAAACTTTTTTTATTATTATACTTTCTGTGAAAGTAGCTCGAAACCAGATGGTATCATAAAGATAAAAGAAGTTCCATTAAGTACTAGCAGAGATGCTATTAGTATGCTAATGGACAGATGTTTTCTTAAAGAAGAGATAAAAGATATAAAAGGTGTCAGGAGAATAAATGGATCCTTTTTTTTCAAAGTAGAATCCAACACAGAAGTGACCAATAGGATAAAGCAATTCAGCAAAGGAAGAAGTTTATAAAGTTATTTTAGAAGTCTTGGCAACATTGACTTGAGGATTTAAAAAAGTTGCTATTGAAAGTTTCATTAATAGCCCTATATATACTGATGTCCCTGAGTGAAGAAGAGATGCTAGCAAAATAATAGCTTTTCACAATATAGCTACACTCAAAAATTATACCCAGTAAAGCGGTTTCCTAAAAAATGAAGTGCCACAATACTTCATGTATGTTGATTATATGAAAATAATGAAAATAATCCGGTAAGTAGAAAATAAATCCGGTCACTAATATCTTAAACCAGCCACTAAGTTATGAATAACGGTGAAATAGGCCTTTTAAAAAAGAAGTTCCTTAAGCCACATATGCATTTATTTTTTTTAATCTAGATATATGTCAGAAAGCCATTATCACATTCATATCTCAAATCCTGAAATATGACCTGATCTTTTTGTTTGTTTTTAATTAAATCTATTGAGGTCTGAACCTGAGAAAAGTCTTATTACCACACAATGGAGCCTCCTATCTAAGAGGTGATAACTGTACCAAGATGGAAACACTCAGATGATTTATAGGTTATAAACCACAGCATTATTACGCTGTACAAAAAACAAAAGTGGGGCTTTTTTCTCCTTGAGAAAGCAAGAAGCACCTTGTAACCAAGTGTGTTGTGGCACGTAGCTTCTTGGCTTTGATTCTGACTCTGCAGATGCAGAATGCACTAGTTTGCTTTATTCAGGGAAATAGCTCCACTGGTACTATCCATGAGAGTAGAGAGACCTACATGCTGTGTCATTTGCAAGATCACTGCAGGTAGGCAGTGCTAGTCTGTTGACATGTACCCAAATCCTGTAAGTAGCTCAGCAAATTGAAAAAAAAACTGCACAGAAACCTGTGGTTGTGGATTTTACAAACTGATGGCCAGGATTTCCAAGGCAAGGCAGTACATTGGGGCTGGCCCCTCGATAGTCATGGACATCCGTTACAATTTTGTTTGAAAAGTACATTGTGTAACTTATGTGCTGATCTTTAAACATTGTCTTTACAACACCTGTAAACCATTAACAAGGAAATACATTTTAATTTTTCAGCACAACATGTATACTCACATTGCTTCAGAGATTATAACCCCTGGGGACATCTTATTTGAAAGTTTTTCAAAAACATAAGACTGGAGCTCAGCAGATTTCATTGAATCAGCTTTGGATACAAAGTGGTTGCCAAAACCACTTACTCAATGGACTAAACTTGCCTTATTTAGAAAAATCTTTTGACTGCAGTCTGAAACTGTCAGTGGAAATGAGGAAAATTCAGGGGTGGGGGGGAAAGACTGCTAAATACTGTGGAAAGTTCTTGTTTCCATTTAATTCTGCTCAATTTCCTACCTGTGCTTCTGATCCTGCCTTAATCCATGGGAGGGAGTCACAGCTACTTTGTGCCACTCACTGTAAACATGATGGGCAGTATTACAGGAGAAACACTCCCCTAGTAAAGAGCTCTCAGGGACTCCAGATTTACCTTTCTGCCGGCTACATCATAAGATAAAAGAAGGGTCAATTTAGGGACACAAAAAAAAAAAAAAAAAAAAAAAAAGGTCTATTGGAGACTTTTTAAGCTACATTTCAACTATTGGTAGAATTGTGGCACTGATACCAGGGCTAAAATATTATTGCTATTGGAAAGTACACCGGCCAGTGTAGGGAAACATCTATATTGCCATCATAGCAGCTTTGGCTGAGTGCTATGCAAAAAAACTCCAAACAAAATAAACCAAAAAACCCCACCTCCCTGATTTGGTGGAGAACTGTTGCCAGTGGAATTAGAACATTTCTTTGATAAAGGAGAACTTTGTCTAGCCCACTTCTCATACTACTTCCCACGAGGGTGGTATATGCACACAAAAGGGGTCAGCAAAAGGAAAGTCGGAAGAAACATGTTCCCTTTTGAAATGCAGAGATAGGTGATGAAACAGTTACTAAAGTTGCTAAAGTGAATGGAAAAGGAGATAAGAACAGCAAAGTGAGGTGAAACAGCTCAGGTCGGAATAAAAGAACAAAAACAGTGGTGTAGCATCAGTCTCTCTTTACGTACTGACAGTATTCACAGACAGAAATCAAGAGAAGGGAAGGCTTCCATGCAGAGATAAAAGGAGACTCTGATGCCAGAGAATGATCAATAAAAGGATACCCTTACCAGTCCTGAGAAAAAAGGATCTGACCTGATACATATCAATGTGTACCAATGTGTTCCAGTTCACTGCAAAGGAGCTGCGAACAGGAATATGGCTAAAAGATGCATGTTATCTCTTTGATACTACTTAAATATACCCAATACCACTTCTACAGTGAGTCCAGTATGAGGAAGAAAATTGTAAAACCTGGCATTTCAACCCTGATGTCAATAGCACAGGAAGCCACATCTGATTTATCATTATGGATTGCTCTGAGTGTAATACCAAATGGGACACAATTAGGACAGGGATTTCACCTAATAGTAGATGTTGTCTCATTCATTAGGCAGCTGCAGCATTCTGGGAGATACGTCAGCTCTCCTCTGTTCTAGGAGCACATGCATTGCAATCAGAAGTCAGTAAAAATATGTCCTGTGAGAAAGCCGTGGAAGAAATGGAGTTATTTAACTCAGAGAAGAGTGCGAAGCATCCAAATCAGAAGTCTTCAAACACGTAAAGGGCTTCCCCAGCTTACTCTGCACATCTAGGACAAATGGACAAGGAACGCTCGTAATGTATCTCAGCCTCAGAGACTCAGACCAGAATAACAGCAAAAGAGTAATTCAAACAGTTGAATAGTTAGGAGGATTGTGCAATCTCCATCATAGGAGATTTTTAAAAACAGGTAATGTACTTAAATAGGTATGGCGGTTCTGAAGATCTCTCAAGGTCTTTCCAGCTATATTCTGTTAAGCGTTACACCCATCTGCAGTAACACACAGGTGTAACACACGTTGCTTGTCCCTTCTGTGTCTTATCCATAAAAGTTAGGTCTCTCTCAATCCCCAAACACGAAGTTCTAAACAATCAAGTTTTGGGTCTTTTGTTGTTGCAATTGCCATTCTGGCATCAGACATGGGCCAGATTGTAGCAGCTTAAAGACCTGTCAGCTCTGACTCTAAAACAGGTAAGTGCATGCGTGAGACAAATCCTGTGGCAGCTCTATGAAATATTGAAATATCAAAAATATATGAAATATAGTGGTAACTGGGGCAGTTCCTGCTTGTTGGAAAAGGTAGGAAGTACAAATTTTGATGCCATTTTTACGCTAGTAAATCAGTCAGAACCAGAGAACATTCCTGGGTGCTAGTATTCAGTCTTCTGGACTGTAAAACTTAGAATGATCTCCCCATGGTTTTGATTATGGTTCATAACTTAAAAAAAAATGGGGCCGTACTAATAGGGGCATAGGAAATAACAATGTCATTAAGTCTATATACTCAGCAAGCCAGTATCTTGTCTAGGAAGACTAAGAAAAATCATCTCAGGAGCCAAATTTCATTTCTACTCCAACATATAGCTATTGATTTAACTATTATGATTCCAAACATTCCTGTGGATCATGTAAATGTCTAATCCCTTAGAAGTTTTAACTGAGTCTAAAAATTGGTATGATTCTTTTCCCAGAAAAGCACTTCATTTTTCTCATCACTTATCAAAATACAGGCAAATTTCAAAATAAGAAAAACTTCTGTGAAATGGAACTAGCCTTCTTTTATAAGATATTCTTTCTGTCTTATGCTAAGGTACTCTTTCCAAAAAGATTTATGTTTTATTTTTAATCTACAATCTGGCATGCATTGTTTGCACCCTGGAAAAACATCTTTTTGTAAGTCTCTATAGGAATCCAGATCAAAATATACCGGGTTACTGTAGGAATACAGAATTACGCACAGCCCTTGTCTCAGAGAACCTGTGAGAGTCAGTCTGCAAAACCCAGATGCTGGGTCTGCACAGGTGGCATGAGTTAGCAGTGTCGCCAAGATTATGGGTTTGCAGGCAGACAGGACAGTGGTGGTGTCAATAGATCACTGATACCCACAGCTCAAAAAAAATCTAATTATCTTCTAATGAAAGTTTAGTAACTACTTATAATACATCAACAACAAGTCTGCTTGCAATACTTACCAATAATTTATGAATCCTTCATAATTCTTATATAAAGGAAATCTTAAATAAAAAGTTACCTGTTTAACTACTAAAGGACATTGAGAGGCCCTGCAGTGAGATTGGTTCCTTGGTGTGTTGCTAAACAAGCATGCAGGGACAGCTTCTGTATGAGAGGTTTGTCACATACTTAGTAAAGAGCTCGTATTTTTTTGATCTCTGCTTCCCAGATAGCCAACAGAGCTGCAGTGACATGCACATTGTCTCTGCTGTGTACCTGTTTGGATATTCCAGTGCCTGAAACTAACCTTGCTGAGTTAGACTATCAGGTCTTTCCAAAGAGCCATGTTTTTCAGGAGCAAGCTTTTCTTAAAGAAGGACTAATGGGTTTGATTTCCATTCTTAGTATTGGGCATCATACCCAAACTCGATTAAATGCAAAGCACACAAACAAATCAGTGTAGAGCAAAATCCAGGATTTCCCCTCCTTTTCTGTTCCACCTTGTTGGATCTTTGGCTTATGACCTTTGTATCCCTTGCTCAACAGCCTCCCAGCTTCCATTGAAAGCATCGAGAGCTCCCTTTCATCCTTCTCTTCCATCACAGCCTGCAAGTCTAGCGACAAGGTCATTCTCCTGAAGAGATGTGGCTGTAATCCCACTCCATCTCATGAGACACCTGAGCCTATGTCTTTTGCTGCTTTGGTAGGAACGGCAACCGAGAGCTACTGGCCATAATGATCTGGGCAACAGGCTACCAGATTTACTAACAAACATCTGCTGAACTCAGGACAGGGGGAACCTGCTGCTTCTGGACCTGACCATATTGACAGGTCTGCTCGAACAAGTAGATATTATGCAAATCAAGGTCGCCGGTAAAGCTACATTGCCTCACTGTGCATTTTTGAATGAAAATGACTGTGAATGATGTGTTTTGTGTTGCACTCAATGCTTCTCCAGTGGATTAGGCATGGTCTGAGCATACACTTGATGAATCAGGACTCTGGGGACCTTCTCTCTCTGACTCATGGCAAAACTTTGCTTTTGTGGTACTTGCACTAAAACACCTCTGAGCATGCCTGGACTCCTACCCTTAGCCACTGAATTACCACCAAATGATATGGTCTGCTGTGGAACCACTGCCTGATGTTAGGTGCTGGTCCTGTTACACTGAACTGGAAGTGTTCATTTGGTATTCTTTGTAAGTGTTCTTCATTTTCTAATATACCAGCAAAAGTACATTTAAATTAGACAAAATCCAGGAAGTCTTAATGACAGATGCCATGGACAGGCCACAGCTCTAAGCCTTAGCTGTGAATTCATTCTTCAGGGTACCTTGGTGGACTACCCCATCATATTACCTCACCAATAAAATATCACACACTACCAAACAGATAAAACGCTATGGGGACATTTGAAAGCGTTCGTCTGGCTTAACTTTTCATAAACCGTATTCATCATTAGGTTCATTCTGGTTCTGCATAATCTACCTGTTATTTTCTAATAAAACTGTATTGTAAGTTTGATATCATAAAGTTCGTAATTTATATTCAGGGGAAAGTGATATGTATATATAGTGGAAAAAAGTGAGGAAGATCTTCTGTTCGGACTAGATGAGAAGTAGATAAGTAGATAAACTTTAAATTGCCTGAGCTCCAAGTAAGAAGACAGTGTTTACCTTTGTTTACCTTCAGCTATATCTCTGGGGCAGAACTGCACCTATTATAAATTAGCTCAGCCAATCTGAAATCAGTGAAGCTAGGCAGATTTATTCTAGGTGAGATTTCTACCTTTTATATCCTTCATTCCAAGCACTAACTCCACAGGGTTGTGTAAAAGTCCCATATGCTACTGACAGTTAATTTTTCTCAGTGTTTTGGAGCAAAAAGGTAGAGGTAGACAAAAGCAACTTTCAGATCACTGAATGCAATGTTGTATTTACTCTGTTCTTCCCTGCTTCTACATTTTAGAAATAATTTTCATTTGTCACACTGACCACTATAAGCTTCTTCAAATGTCCTTATCTCTAAAACAGAAAAGAAAAAGAAAAATTTCAGAAGTTTGTGAACAGTTATTTAAGGGACAGTTGCTTCTGGGCCACCCACTAAAATATATGCAAAATGACTTTGTATTAGACAAATGTTCTGTCTCACTCCAAATGAAATATGTCGAGGTAGTTTCATTGTGATATAGATAACTGAAAATCAATACGCAATTTGAAATTAAAAATAAACATATTTCTTACGATTCTAGATGAAATGGTACAACCTTTCTACAAAAAAGCTGGTTTTCAAGTACAGCTTACAGCTGCTCTTGAAAACTTTTGGCAAATAAAACATTTTATAAAAAGAAAAGATCACTTGGCTCTCAAAAGGAGATATAATTTTATAAGAATAAAATACCCTTGATGACATTATTTATTCCTCAAACACTGCCTTGACTGTCATGAGATGGTTCTGGTGAGAGGTGTGGAGTGCAGAGAGCTAAAACAGAGCCATACTAGCCTCATACTTACACTGTACTAATGTCCTGGTCTCTGAATCATTAGGTACAGTGAACAACATTCAGTTTTCCAAATGTGTTTCCTTGTCTTTTACTCCAAAAGCCTCAGAATAAATCATTCCATTATGGGTCAAATGGTGAATTAATTTAAATCAATTCTACATTAAACTTAACTTGCATTCTGTGTATTTGACCGAGATGTGGTGGGGCTTGTTAAGCCCTATTTCAGAGGTAAGAACAGATATAAATACTTTTCTTCTTCTTTGACATATATCAGAAAGGCTCATGTCAAAAAAAACAATGCCATTTTTTCTACAGTGAGCTGCTCTTTGTTCTTTAGCAGTTTTCCTATTGCTCAGATGTATCATAATGTACTTAGAAAATCTGCAATTTATGAGGTATTCTTGAGGCTCTTTCCCCCCCCCTTTTGTTTATTTGCAAGGCAGTAAACAGTATATTAGCTGTGTTTTTGAGTCCTCAGCATAATCTAAGGTTTTCAGAATATATCTGGTTAATTTTTTAGAGATTAGTGTGTTCTGGTTTATATCAGATGCTCAAACTTATTATTGCATTTGAAACGTGACTATCAAAACAGTATTGCTCTTTCTTTGTGGCTTGTAGCTGTTCGTTTTAAGGGTGGAACTTCGAGAAGTTTTAGACGGTTCTTTGAAAGTGAAATCATAAAGAGAGCTTTTTTTCAAAGTATGACTAATAATTCACTTTAACCAAGTCTTTATTTTTTTCAGGCTTCAGACATACCAGGGTCTCCATCATACTGAACTAAAAGCAATAGTGAATCTACTGTTAAAGGCAGGCCAAAACTTGAATAGAATGATGCTTATGCTGAAGTTGTGGGATGACACCTTTTCCTCTGCATCGCACGAGAGGTCAGGCTTATTTTATGCCGTCAAAATCTTCTGGAACTGTGTAAGCTCTGTGTCATCCTGGCTTCAACATTCATACATTGATGTGTCTTGGTGGTCATGCTGCTCGTCACAGAAAACATACTTGCAGCCTTCACTGCAACAGAAGGCACTGAAAGCAAAAAAATGCAAGGGAGGTATAAATAGTGAAGTGTCATTTCTGTGTTTAGTAGCAGCAAAACCAGAGTGTATGAACTTTTTTTTCTAATACACTGTGGATGGTGAAATTAAAAATTTATTAGCTCTTTTAAAAAAATGCCAAGCAGGTAAATGTCATAAAATTTTCGTTAAAAAAAATAAAAAATCCCACTGGTATACTGGAGCTATTGCATCAAATATGATTTATGTACATGCATGACTCAGTTGAAAACATTCATATTTCAGTACCAGAGATAACAAGTATTGACATCACAATCAATGGTCCAGTTCACCAAAAAGTACAGAGCAGTCTGCCTGCAAGAAGAATTTTTAACATGTTGAAATACTGAACAGAAAGTAGTAGGATATGTCAAAAAGCATGGACTAGGCAAGAGTCTGAGAATCAGTGAGAATCAGAAGATTCTTTCTCCAACAGAATTTCTAAGCTATTAAAAATAAAATATCACAGGAAGACAGAGGACATTAAGAGAACCTTCCAAATTTAGATTTGTTTATATCACAGCTTAGCTGCCCATAGCATCAGGGGACTAATTCCCCATGCAGAAGTTGTGCTCATGTTAATGTATGTTTCTTCCTTCGTTGTCATTGCAGTTTGACAAAACATTTCAACATCCTTCAACACTGAAACCATTTAAGGTTCTGCTTAAGTTTAAGCATATGCCTAAGTCATTTTAAAAGCTAAGATTTAAATCTGAGCATAACTCATTGTTACACTGGTACAGACTTAATGGACCATAGAACTTATCTAAAGTGGATTAAGTTGATAGAAAGACCTCTGTTGATTTAAATGGTTTGTAGGTCAGGGTCTAGATACATCATGATTTTTCTTCCCCCATTTTTATAGACACCACAGTACTTCTTAATTTTGCCAAATATGTTTTACGTGCTTCCTTGTTGAATGGGTATTTTAATTCATAATAATTCACCAGGTGCTCTTTTTGCCAGGGAAGTACCACAAGTCTCCAAGTACCACAGCACAGGACTGAAAAAGTTATTTTTTTGTCAAAAAATACAAAATATATTAACGGTTTGAACTGAAGTTCCTTTCTAGCAGTCTCCAGACATTGCTGATTCAGGTACTGACTAAAGTGTTTTCAACCTGAGTATTTTATCCCATCTCTCTGTTTAAACCAATCTGACAACCATTATTAAAGCGGTATAAAAGTACTTAACATTATAAGAAAGGTACTTACCTGTATACCTACCTATGTACTAACCTATGATGTGTCTTTGTGGTAAAAGGTGTTTTTATAAAGGCTACAAACATTAAAAAGTAGCCTACATTTTAATAAAAAATTAAAACACCAGACAAACTTCTATTTGTTCGTTCATTGTATGTTCAGTTAGTAATATTTTACCCCACATTTCCATATGAAAAACGGAAGCAGTCTTCTACAGACAAAGGAAAAGTCTGAAGCAAAAGGTCTTAAAACTGCTGGACCATTTTCCCTACTGAATGGGTTTTGGGTGAAGTTCTCAGGGAGAATGTGGAATTGAATTCTGCACTGCAGAGGAGAGATTTGCATCCACAGACAGATTGAAAAAGAGTGTTTTGGCATGAGTTTCTAATTAGTTCTCCTTGGGCCAAATATGTTCTCACTTCCCCTGGTCATCAATTTTTCTATTCTCAGTTTATACCGAGGAAAGTGAAAGAGGAAATCTGCTCTCCTAATTCTGTCCTCATTTTCATACTTTATTGACAAATAACTTGCAACAATCTAGATGTTATTGAGCTTCTCCTGCCTGTGATTTCCTAAGTTTTATTAGTAGCACTTTTTCTGAGGAGTAAATTTGATTTATTTCAGCATAAGCCTACCATTTTCAAACTCTAAGAGGGAAGGAAATCCACAGAAGCACTCGTTAGCTGGTCCTCTATGATGCTGAGTTCCCACTGCGATTTGAGAACATATTTTCATTTTAGCCTTGCAGTTCTTCATCTCCTTGGGGTTCAGAAAATATAGCAGTCTTCCACCAGACCCCTGCAACACTGAAACTTGCAGTGTGATTTAAGAACAATTTTCATTTTAGGCCTGCAGACTTGAGACTCCCAGGAATTGGAAAATATGGCAGGCTTAGCTGTATGACTGCAGCTCCAATTCCCAGGGTTGTTTCTGGTTGGTTTGTTTGTTTTAGAGAAGCTTTTCATATCTATTCTTCTTGCAGTTAAGATTTCCAAAAAAATCAAACACACAAACCTCCAGTAAATGCTCGTAATTCCCCCAGTGATAGAATCAGAGCTTTCCTTCTAATTTCAGGGTCTGGAGATTTGCAGCGCATCGGAACAGAAAAGCAAAATGCATTTTTGGAAAAATAATATACTAAGTGGATCGTGACAACCACAGGCAAACAAAGGCAAGTCAAGAAAATATCACGTGACAAACTTCATGTGGCTGCAAGTAGCAAGGAAAATGGAAGTCCAAGTTAAACGGTTGGAAAAGTTAAAGCATCAGATGAGGTCAGGGGCATGGTTCTTAGGATTTTATAGTTGGGATCTGATGTACTCTTAGTGAGGTGAACAGTATTATACTTCTGATGACAGTGAGTGAAATATTCAAAGATTGAGTTCAGTTCAAATAGAAACTCAAGAATGTGGTTGGACTTATCTACAAATAACGCACAGAAGTTAAATACCCACACACAACTGATCAGGAATGCCCAGGCTAAAAAGGAAAGTGTCCCTTCAGCATTCTTTTCTCTGGATTGAATGAATCTAACTCCCTTAGCAATCCCTCACACGTCATGTGCTCTTGTCCCCTAATCATCTTTGTGGATGCTCCTCTGGATTCCCTCCAGTATGTCAGTGTCTCTCTCGCAGTGCCGAGTCCAAACCCAGATGCAATGCTTCCCGTGTGCTCGTACACAGGCTAAATAGAGGAAATAACCATTTCCCTCAGCCTACTAGCTGTGGTGCTACTCATGCAGCCTGGCATGTGGTTCACCCTCAGGGCTGCAGGGGCACACTTCTGACTTAGGTTTGCCTTGTTCAGCAGGAGGACCTCCAGCTCATTTTGTGCAAAGCTGCTTTCTAGCCAGTCAATCCCCAGACTGTGCTTTTGGCCAAAAGTCATGTGGTTTGTGGCAGTCTGTTTCTTGAGTGCATTGAGATCCCTCTAAAAAGAAGCTCTGCCTTCCATCCAGCAAATTAATCGTTCCCCTCCCGGTTCGAATTTGGTTTTGGCATACTCACCTCAAACTCCAAGTCATTACTTTTAGGAAAATGCATCAAAGCAGTACTGATCCCAGGGAAATGTCACTCATAACTGGCCACCAGTGGGATTTCAAACCACTGACCTCTACTCTTTGAGCGTGGCAGTCCAGCCATTTTGCTACACACTTTGTAGTCAACACATTTATATATTGACCAGATTTGACCTTCTGAATACAATATGAGTATGGAAAATCAGATTGAAAGCCTTGCTATAATCAAGGTAAATGACATCCACGGTCTCCCATTAACTGCATAGTTGGTTGTCTCACTGTTGAAGGCAGAACTTGCCTTTGATCAGTCCATGCTGACAGTTTACAGTCATTTTACTGTCCTTCACATGCCTGGATCCAGCTTTCAGGAGGATTTGCTCCACAGCCTTCCCAGGGACTAAATGAGACTTAGAATTTGCCATGTCCTCCTTTTTTACAAATGACATTTTATTTGCCTGTTTCTAGTTGTCACAAATCTGCCCTGGTTATTTTGACCATTCAAAGAAGATACAGAATGGCCTTGCAATGACAATAGTGGGCTCCCTCTGCACTCTGCGATGCACCTCATCTGGTCCAATTATCCAGTTAATTTGAACTCCTGAACTGGGATGCAAAGACTAATACCAGATTGACATTTCCTCAGTTGACTCGCATTTATAAACTTACCATACGACCTCAGCCTTCACCACATTGCTCTTCCAAAGCTGTATCTATTCCACCCTGTTAACAAGTTTCAATTTCTGTGCTTCTAGCTGTTTGCATTTCTTTAAAACTGCCATTACCTGACCTCTTGTGTAGAGGCAGGATTAATTTCCAGGCTTCAGAAATGTGCAACTCATCTGAAAATTTGACTGAAAAATGCTGTATTCTCTCTTCTACATCCAGAGAAGCTGCACACTTGCAAATCAGATAAACCACAGCTGAACCTCTTTCCCCTACCCAGTCATATGGCCATGTCCTTTCTTGTCCTCTGAGGCCCACAAACATCTCATCTATAGTCCACTAAGCCATTAAACTCCACAATTAGTGTGGCTCTGATTCTTTCCTTCCTTTCATTTTTTTTTTTTAAACTGTTAATGCCATGCCACAAGTACACTCACATTAGAGCTGTTTATTCACTGAACTGAAAAATCGAAGTGTTCACATCTAATTGACAGCCTTAATTTGAGCAATTGCATATATCTGGTAAGACCACTTTTCATACCACACTTTCCACACTTGGGCCTCAAGTTACTTCTAGGAGAAATTAGCATTGTTATCTTTAGCTTTCAGATAGCTAACACGAGCAGCAGATGCTTACTGAAGGTTATCAACAGGCCAGGAGCAGAGCAAGGATGGTAGCACAGTTTGACTAAATACTCAACCTGATGCTCCTTCCCAAGGCTGCCTTAAAGCAACTATCCCTAAAAGCTCGCCAAGGCACATAACAAATTTTAGCTTTGAATTTTCAACCTGGACACCATGAAACGCATGGACTCCTCTATATCAATTGCCAAAACTGCCATTTGAGTTATTTTGGAAAGAGAAGCTCTCTTCCTACTGTTTCTGAAGCAGCTAGATTATCGCTGGGTATCATACAATAATTGATATGGGGTAGAAATAATGGATCAACTTCCTTGACAGGATTTCTTCCATTACCAGTGCCTAACAGAATCAGAAAAAAAAAACCAACATAGGACCAAAATCATTAACAAGCAAATACGTGTTCTTATTTTAACTACATTAACCTAAAAATGTGAGTTATTTCTGTGACTAAAGGAAAGTTTCCTTTTCTGCCAGTATAGGGAACATGCAAAACAAATGAATTTAACACTACACTACACACTAGACTGCCAGTAAATTTTCTATGATTTCCACTGAGTTTAGTCTGCACTTGACTGTCAACTATGGAGGTAGGTAGGCAACACACAAAGAAAACTCCATGGCTCTGAACATGAGCAGCGGCTCCATAAAATCCACACCTTTCCCATGATGAGCCGATCACATACCAGCAGCTGTGAAATATGTTATCAATAAAAAAATTTCTACAGAACATTGTCTACATATATTTTTAGGACCAGATAAGAACAATGGAGAGGTCTGAGATAAGGCAATGAAACATTGCAAAGACCTGCTCAAGGCAACACCCTACGTGGAAGACCTAGAGACCACCCAATGTGACAGGTGACGTTTGCTGTTGGCAAAGCCCAGGAGCAAAAATGGATTAAAGTCACACACAAAAAAAAAAAAAAAAAAAAAAAAAAAAAAAAGTAGAAAAAGAGGTAAAATCCAGTGAAAATGGAAGTTTTATGTTACATTTTTAGTAGTATTACAGCAGAAACCA
This sequence comes from Falco punctatus, assembly GCF_963210335.1. Taxonomy (NCBI): domain Eukaryota; kingdom Metazoa; phylum Chordata; class Aves; order Falconiformes; family Falconidae; genus Falco; species Falco punctatus. The sequence continues at coordinate 6,889,013 of NC_137581.1, forward strand.
GAATTATGGAACTTCAACAATAAAAGATAATGTTCCTCCCTTGTTGCCTTCTCATGAGCTTCCATGACAATATAATTTGCCATTTTGCATATTTTGTTCTGCGGCTCAGCTACCTCATGTGGTGCAAACCTGCTCAAGACCACTGATTCTTTTTGTATGTCTTAGACATGTATCGTACCTTTTCTTATTTGAATAATTTCTAAGAAAAATAATTCAAATATTTATAAAATAAATAAGATGGAAAGTATAAGAAAAAAAAAGTTCACTTTTATGTACGAAAACTGAGGACCTTTCTTTATGCCATCAAACCTGTTTATCCTTACTGCAAAATATAACTCTTCCGAAGATATGGAGAACTTTATGAGAGCGGGTTTTTTTCCCTTTTTTTCCATTTTATTTAATGGCTCATAAGGAGGAATTGGATAGCTATGAAAAAATACTCTACAAATTAGAGACATTAAAGGCCACTTACTGCCTGGCCAGCCTGCCTCTTTTTTTTGAATGTTCATTCCCACTAATCTTACAGTCACAGAGCACGTGAATTACTTTTGGAAGAGTTTATTGTGGAAGGTAATGAGACTATAAATCTGCAAGCTGTTTGCTGAGGTTCCTGGACAAAAAGGACTCAAGTAACTGTCACTCTGACTGTGCCACCAAAAAAGGCCAAACCTTTGTCTTTCAGATTACATATGTGATTATGCCATAGCTATTTATGAGCCTGATCCTACTGGTTAAAAAATTGAAAAGTTTATTTAAATTGTTAATGAGAAATCTTAATGAGAAATTATGCCTCATTCTTACTTAATTTATATGCAACTTACAAATTCTTTCTTCCCACTGAATACCATTAATGCTTCTTTCAAATAAAAATGCCCTTGACTGGACCGTTAGATTTCTACTTACACTGGGTTAGAATTGGTGTGTTCCTTAAGCCACAATCATAATTTACAAAGAAAAGGAAACAATTCAGTTTTCACCCTTCAAACTTCTATTATATTCCTAGGAGTTTTATTTGTTCTACTGAAAGTGAAGCTGGTTAAGGACGAGAGATGCTTTTGTAGGAGTTCAGAGATGAGAGCCCTCTGTTTGGATGTGTCAAGCTTTTCTTCCAGAGTGCGGGCTCTGTAACCATTTATTGGAGATCTTGTACGTACACAGTGAAGGCATAACTGTTAGCAGAAAGAAAAACACAGAAAGGAGATAAATTTAGCATCAAATTAGGTCATAGAACACAGACCTGTACTGTAGGAAAACAGTGCTGTAAGGTCACATAACATAACTTCTGGGGTGGAAAGTCATCTGTTTCTTGCCAAATTAATGTTTACTTCTATTGTCAAATTTTATATAAGCATTCAGTGTTCAGTATCTGTATAAACTTTCTCTATTCATTCCCGCAGCTGGCATCTCAGGACTCAGTGGGTTGTGTTGCAGTGACGGCAGTGCAGACAAGGAGAACAATCTCAGAACAGTCCTGTAGTATTTCAGCTCAGGCTACTTCTAGTTAGGATGATTTTTTCACACTTCACAAAGATATCTCAGAAGTCACCAGCCCTTGGGGACCCAATTCATTTAAGTAACCGAGTAAGGTTTCAATCTAAGGATCTGTCACACACATGAAGGATCTTCATAATTTCACTTTCAAAAACACTTCAGTTTAAGTTCAAAGTGGGTCAGAGGGAAGGAAAGAATCTTATTTTTTTGCTCTGACCTCATTTGCCCTCCCTGTCTCTGGCAAGAACAATCCAACCAGGCTTCGTGCAAGGTCTCAGTTCCATTTCACTGGAGAAGTCAAGGACTGGAAACAAATACCAGATTAATTTCTCACCTTTGGTTGCCCTTTCCAGATCTGTGCCATGACATATTGACTAGAAAGGTGAAGATCTTCCACCACCTTTGTTTGCATTTCTCTATGGGTAAAGAAATAATCTTGTTTTCCTGTGAGTACCACAGTAATTTCAGAGTAACATTATGACAAACTTTTGTATACTGCCTTCCTACCAACACTTCTATTCTCACAATCTGTGTGCACCTATAGTATTCTGAAAATAAAATATTTGATATTGAAGTACAACATAAGAATGTATCATGGAGCAGGCAGGCCACGATCTGATTTGAGGGGGTTAATCAGCTATGTACTCGTCATGGAGCACAGCATAAGAGTCACTGACAAAAATGAGTTAGGAAGAGAGGAAAGGCAGAATCTTCCAGCTTCAGTACTCTTCAAACAAAGAAAAAGACGTCTATGAAACTTTCAGATCTTTAAAGATAGGTGTCTACTATTCTAGTAGTTAATCAGATAAAGATCACGGAAACTTGTTTCCAGCATTTTTTCTTCTAGTTATTAATGATGTCTTCACAACATAGTAAGCCAGTAGATTCTACATACATTAAACTGAGTTACTTAAAACTAAATAAAATAAATCTGAGCTTATTCGGCAGGCTTTATCAGCACTGCAGGTGACATGCACATACCTGTTCAGGTCCTGTGTTCAGCCATGCTATAGCATGACCCCATATAAGCACTTTTTTCATTTTTGAAAGGAGGTATGAAACATTTGAGTCAATATACCTTAAAAATACCCACAGGTATCCAGTAAACATATTTAACAAGGCAAAGCCTGATGTTTCACTTCCTTACAGTCTCAGCAATTCAAGATGCAGTTAGCTCACTTTGAGGAATAAAGAAGGCATCCTCTGACTGCAGATTATTTAGTGGTTATGGCGATGCATGAAAATGGAAACAGCACTATCTGAGTGGCCAGCAGATCGACCTTTCTGTGTACTGGCCACCAGTGACACACAGGTGTACAGGGAGAAACAAACTGTTCCTGAATGGATGGCAGAGCTTACCTGGTACCTTTTTCTGCATCCATTCCACACTGCAGGACTGCTCAGGAGGTAGTGCACGGTGCAGCTCAGAAGCACACACACAGGTTGTGAAAAGCTTAAAAGAACAGCAAGTGCCTGGTGCTGTACAGCCTTAGTTTCAGTTGTGTAATTCCCAACAGAAACCTCGAGAAATATTCTGAATATTAACCTTTAATGAAAAACCCCTTAACACTGATCAAAAATCGGAGGGCATGCAATAAGCAGAGCATTTCAGGAAGGCTTATGATTGTAGAGGAAGGTGACCTTCTTCTCAGATGCATATTTCTGCAGAGTGAAGTATCCCTACAATTCATCACTAATTCTTTATGCCTTTAATCCCTTGTTTTCACCTTCCTTACAGATTTCATGTGCAGCCACGATACAAAAATTTATTCTTAATGCTCAACCACATGTAAGGAACAGTTCAGCCACCCTGAAATTGTCACAGTTACATATCCAGCTAACACAAAAAATGTGTTTGACAAACACTGCTTCGACCCCTTTCTGCTAATTAGGCCCTACTGGATTTCTCAGCTGGTAAGAATCGAGGAAGCCAACAGAAAGGAAAGGGGGGGTGGGGGGGAACTAAAAAAGTAATAAAGGTCAAAACCATCATTAGTTACATTCTTCTCATATAATCATAGAATATTGGAGAAAAGATCTTATATTTTAATTTTTACCCAAATACAATAAAGGTGTAATAACACTTGTGTTGTATGGAAGCTCATTCTTTGCTGTTACAGCAACTTTTGTGTAAACCTTTGGTAAAGAGATTGAAGAAGCAACAGTAATCATGGTACACTTGGAAGTTGCTGTGGTGTTTATTTCTTCCTTGATGAACAGCTGCTATAGCACTTTATACCATTAAAATTGTTTAGTTAGTTTCTTAAACGCTGAAAGCAATTTCTGCAGGGAATTAATTGCCTCTCTAAAAGCTTTAATGATTTTTTTCTTATTTTCCATTTCAGAAATACTTTCACCAGCTATAGATTGAAGACCAATTCTTATAGTGTCAAAATTATGCATTGACAATGACAGGTCACTAAAATTCTGCTTATCTAGCAGGATGAATTTCATTGCAATAGTTCAAATTCCTGTTAAAGGCATGCCTCTCTCTGCAGGCAGGAGAGTAATCAAGGCAGGAGTGGGGGGAGAAATCCAACCCTGCCATCTGGTTGAAGAAATTTACCTTTCTGAAGAGAAAGGACAGGATGATCAACACAGGTTTTGCTATGAAATGAACCCATCAACAATTCATTAGCTCTGTGCTTTACGTTGAAGGATATCTTAAATCTTTGATGGGATACATCCTTAGACTAAAAATCCTAGGGTGTGTTTTTCTGGATCAAATGTAATCACAGCTTTATTTTGACCAGCTTATATTATGACCAGCTTTATTTTAGCAGAAACTTCTGTCACATGCTTGAAAGAGTGTAATGATAAACACTCCTTCCGTTTAGCACAGTTCTTGGCAAGTTCACAGCAGTCCTCAAGGTCTTTTTTTTAATTATCTGAGCTGCAGCTAACATTTCCCTAGGAACCAAGTTGTAAGAAACATCTGACAGAATGACAAAAGCACAGATAAACCCAAACCAAAGTACAAATTTGGTTCCATAGTTATTTGTATTACAGTAGTGTAGGAGTTTAGAACTAATATTAGGTATTATGACCTTTTTGTGAAAGGTGTTGTTCAAATTTATTTCCTGTTCCTCAATGCTTTATAAATACATACTAAAATAACCAAGATGGATGCAGACAGCAGGACATGCTGGAAGAAGAACCTATGTGGCTGGTGAAGTAGGTAGTGTCATTCAGGTGTTGGCAGTATGCCTACAAAGTAGTCAAAGATTTTGTAGATATGTTATCAAAGAAATTTTTTTACAGAAGATTCAACAAAAGCAAATACTTAGCTTTGCAGTGCTACCTCCCCCAGGCATGAGAGAAACCACAGACACCTCTTTCAGAAGACATAATAAAGTAAAGGTGAGCAATACCATTATGGAAATAAATGATACATCAATTCAAACTTAAACAGCAAATCAGATCAACAAGAATAAGTATATTGACTATGAAGTGATCTGTGCAAGGGCAGGTCTGCAATGCAGTATCAAAATAAAGACTTTAGTTTCAAGCACTAAAGCTTTTTGTAATAAAAACTATAGGATATGTGGTTGTAGGACAAAAATTATTATCTATTAAAAAAATAGAACAGGGTAGGTTCAAAACATATACTTAAAACAGTTGGGATGGCAGAAATAAATTCTAGTAGCAAATTCATTTAAATTTAACCTAGTGGAACACTGGGTTTATAGTATATTTTTTCCTACAATTTTCACATATTATTTTATAATTGACTGGCTACTGTTTTCAGGATTTCAGTGTACTACACTAACTAAATAAACCTCCACATCCTTTTGAAGAAAGGAAGAACTTGTATATGTCAATACAGTCAGGCTGGACAGAGAGACACATGAAGAACAAAATTCAACTTACTTTTAAGAGACCCAAAAATAGCTGCCAGGATGTGTAACACAACCCTAAATTCCCACTCTTGTCAATGGAGATCTCAGTACCGTCCTGGAATCTAGGGCTCATTTTCTTATTTCTAGATCACCTTAATCAGCCTAGTTACCTTAGGGATCAGGCTGAGAAATATGGCATAGGACTTCTGGGAGACCCATATTCTTTCTGATACAGCAGCTGGATGAAGTAAGAAGCCCCCGAGTACCTACAGCATAGCTAGACACCTATGTTTAGACAACTGAATCCTCATTTAGGTTTCTTCTTCAGATCTGGATTGCTCTTAAGGCTCTACTGATTATATTAACAGCTAAAAGTCTCATTACGGAGCTGAACCATACATCTGAGGTGTTTGCTTGAGTGAAATTAGAAGCTCTCAAACAGTATGCTGATGGTAGTGACACCACTGAAAAAAATCACCTCCTTTGATTTTCTTCTCCTGTTGTTTCTTTCCACCTTCAGCTGGACAAGGGTGACTATTTAACAAATTCAAATTCCCAGCGTTAAAAGCAAAGCTATAGAATCCATTCAGGAGAATTATTTCTGCACAATTACATGCTGTGCAGCCATTTATGAAAGTGTAAAGTCAGCTTAAAGCAGAGAAATTGATATGTCACCATCTATTGATAGAGGTTCTAATAGAAGGCAAAGGACAAAAATCAGATTTATGTAAATGCTACTGTTATCCTCCCAGAAAGAAAAAAAACAAACAAACAAACAAACAAAAAAAAACAACCACCTGGCACAGCTCTATTTCTTTCTACTGGGCAAAATACTTGCATCTCATATGCTATAGAAAGAAGTCCAGTTTAGGAAGGATAAAAATAAGGAAGGAAAAAAAAAATATTCTGAAAGAATATCTGTGGATTGTTCAATTCATGCAATATTATATATTGTCAGAGCAATACATGTAACTGATACTTTCTTGCTATCTCAGCAAATCAAAGCAGTTAGATTCCAGATTACCCTTTCTGTTAATTTCTTCAGTGATGAAATGATTTACTTGTACCTCCCAATTGACTTGCAGTTGGTCTCCCTGGGATCCTTTGACCTCTTCTCACCTTGAGGAGTATATTACTTTGTAAGTAGTCTAGTGAAACAAAGAGGAATATATGGCAGAGTTAATGGTATACACAACATAATGCTGTCTATGATAAATGTGCAGTGTTCAGCAATATCTTTTATCAATCAGCACCCTGAGAATATTGTTCTCTAGAGGGGTGAAACTTAGCCCAGTGTGAAAACAGCAGAACAAGGTCTGAAAGTCACTTAAGTTCCTGTTTCATGACAGTCACTTTCCTGTTAGTCTTACATACCAAGCAAATATTCTCTTTTATCTGAGGGATAAGAAAAGTATGAACAACAGCTACTAAAATTTCAGCACATTTGTCTGCAAATTTAATGTAAAGCTGTCTTGAGGAAAATGGGTTATTTAGTTCTCCACCCAAGCTCACAGCAAGAAAAACTATAATGTTATTCTTAGCAGATGTTTGCCTAAATCATTCTTTAAATGATGCAGATTTTGTTACTTCTGTCGACATTCCTTAGCTGGTCTACCAGAAATGTTTTCCTAATGCTCAATCTAAATCTCTCTTGCTGAATATTAAGCCTATTCTTGTCTCGGATGACAGAATAGGGAATACAGTTATTAAACATGAAAATGTCAATACAAAGCTTGAAGGAACTGTAAATGTTTTGGAACCCAGAGAACAATTTACTAATTTCTACTTTTTGCAGCTTATCTGAAAATGGATGTCATGTCTTCCTGCAGTCTCTCTTTTCCTAAACTAAATTCAAAGTCTTTCCATATTTCATCATTTTTCAAGATGTCTAATCATTTTCTGTACTCTTGCTGTTTGGCATACCTCTTCTTTGAGGTTGGAGTGCCTCAAGCTCTGAGTAAAGGGCTTAGTAGTACCAAGCAGAGCAGAATGATTAATCCACGTCTCTATTGTAAGATATACTCTTATTTAATACAATGCGTGTCATTAACACTTCCTTCAAATTAAGACACACTGTAGAAAATATTTTTCTCTAAAACTGCTGTCTAACCAGTTGTCCTCTTCTTTGCTCTATTCCACTAAAAATTTCTGCCTAAAAATTTGCAATTCTTCTTGAATTATAAATGTAATAACTGTGTTCTCTTTCCTGTTACCATGTCATAATAAAATTGTTGAAAAATACTGAAAAGAAAAAAATCCCTCAGAAACCACAGAAAGTTATGACCCAATAAATATTTCCAATTGCTTTTACCTGTTCACCTTAGGAGTCAAATCCGTGCCATGTTGCTTTATCTTGCTGCTCAGAATATTTCAGGTTACTCCTATGTATAAATGTTGATGTGAAATTGCTACTTAATCTGAGAAAGTCATTATCTTCTAGCTGTCCATCAGCAGCTGGCCTACAGAATGACAGAACTCTTCCATAAAGCCTCAAAAATAATTCTTCTGTGTGCAGGCAATAAATATTCCTAACAACTATTAGATGTCTTTGGATTTGGATCAAGGAATAGAAGATAAAGTCTGTTTTAAACCTTTTTGACTACTTCAATTAACACTTCCCCTTCACACAAATCTGATATAGACATACTGATCATGAGCCGGAATATGCAGAGGTAATACAATTTATCATCACTAAAAGTGAAATTTATGTAAGTCTTGCACAACTGAGTACTTGGCATCAATTTTTTTCAGGACTGTTTCAAATGGCCTTTTAAAAGGCAATCAAAGATTGTCTTGATATGTCCATTTAATTAGAAGCTGAAAAATTTCATCCTTATACTGTTGTCAGGAGTATATTGCACGCAGGGACTGAAATACGTTTGATTGGCTCCTCAATGTGTAGCTTCACTTCAAGCAGCAATTCTAGAGCACAGATAATTGGTGCCCTGCAGCTTTCCCCACCAAAAATCAATTGAATTTCCATTACGTTTCAATTGTCTTGCAGTGGGAAACCTACAGGGTTTCGTTGGCTGGTGTTTTTTTAATATTACCTTCTGCACTAGAGAATAAAATTTTTAATGCTTTACCCTAGGTAAGCTACTAGCAACACAAGAAAATAATCAATTCAAACAATCTGCTCTCCATGAAACTACATTCCCAAAAGGGCAAGTAATCTTCTCCTGTATTGCACTGATTTTCTCATACTTCCGAGCCTTGCTTCAGTCACCATGGTCTGCAGCTATTTTTGCGATGTGTTCTTCACCTAGCACTTCATCTGGAAATGTTTTTCTATATGATTATTCACAGCAGCAAGCATCATACCCAGTAGCAACACGTGCAGAGTACTGCAGTGCTTCAAGTCTGTACATCTCAAAAGGCAAAGGAAAAACATTTATTTTGGTGTTCGTTAGTTCACAATCCTCTAAATAACAGAGCTAGCTTTGTCCAGCCAAATCATGTGGCCATATAAAACTGGCTGAAACAAGGTGAGGTAAGGGCTTGTATCGCCACTTTATATTTTCTTTCTCTATTTACAGCAACTGCTTTCACCTTATTAGTCTACAGAAGACACAACATCCATGTTGACGCCTTACTCTTCTTCAACCCCAGTTGGCCAGTACTGAAGAAAATTCTTCTGGTCATCAGAGGAAAGCTGAAAAATGGTATCTCCATGTAATCAAACACAGATTTACCAAGCAGAAGTACACATGCATGGACTTCCTTATTTTAGCGACAGCCTTTGGAAGCAGAGCACAGTGATATTTAACTATCTTGTCAGAACAAACACGGGTGGCATTTGGGAAATAAAGGGGTAAAGGAAAAACTAGTGCTTTATTAGATCAGATCCATTGAAAGTGGTTGTTCTGTGAATAAAAGACTGTTTTATTAACAGCAGTCTCCCATGCCTTATTCTGAAATTGTTACGTGACTTTAGAAAAGTTAGGGGAAAGGAAAGCATTATTTTTAGCCTTAATTGAGTACTAGGATAAAAGATTTCTGGAGAGGGAAAAAATGGTGAATAATATTGAAATGAATGCAGTTCTAAAGTATTACCTTCAATTTTATATTTAATGTTTATTTTAAATACAGTTGATCCATATCTGATTTCAGTTTATAAAAAGAATTTATTTTCTTTAGCTTTTTTTTTAAAGTATTTTTTTAAACTTTTTCACTGATCAAATTTACCATTTGAAAAGCCACTGAATGTTGATATTCTAGAGGAATACATTATTCCTGATCTTTAAACCATTTCTGAGATTTTAAACAGCACAGTTCAAAAGCAAAAGGTCTTTGCAGCACCGCTATGAAATGCTGCTCAAAAGGACTTACGCATCCAGAGTCACCAAATGTCTACAAATGCTTTCTTATATAGAGACATCATCTGAAAACTTCACATTTTCAAGTTACAAGTTGTATTTTAAATGCATTCTCCCCCTGTAATGTTGAAGAGTTAGATCAAACATTTGCTTCCACGAACTTCAAATACATGCCAAATTCCAAATTTAATTCACAAAGTATAACCAATGACATACTAATGGGTGTTACATTAATATAGCTATAGAAACACCATTACATTAATTAGAACTTTGTAAGTGCTGTAATTAAGATATTCAGTGACAGCTGCCTTTCCTGTCCCTTAGCTTCACCAAGAAATCTCTCAGCACTACTTATTTTGGAATCGTCAGCTGCATGGATGCAGGAAGAGCCATCTGTTGGCATTTTTTAAATGTTAACTGACAGAGGTTCCAAACAATTGCTTCTAATACTTCTTTTAAAAAATACAAAATATCATTAATTATTTTTTGAAATTCTGTATCTGAATTTGGCAGAATTTATGTCATTAGCACTTAAGAATGCATACATCTTTGCCTTCAGATCTGATTGATGTACTCTACCAACATGGGATGAGAATAATACCACTGTCTTACATGTGTAGGTAAAACACTTCAATGGTTTATCCTTGGACATACTTGTAAAGCTTTATTACCCAAAAGAGATACAGTCATCTACCAAAGGTCTACAAAGTCACCCAGTGGTACTTGCTCTTCTGCATTGTCAAGTCAAGGTTTATTTTTTCTTACCTTTGGGACTTCCATAGGTTCAATTTTGATACCAGCCTACATGACCCTTCTTTTTCTCTAACCTTAGTATCTTCTTAACCAAATTATCCTTGACATGTAAGAAATGCAGAAAGCTACCAACACTGTTCTGAGTTAAATTTTTTGCTTTCATATTCCGATTTCTTACTTATCTCAATGGACTTTCGATCTTGCTTGTCAGTGAAGCCCACTTCTCCCCCTCTCCCCCAAATCTAGCATTCCTACTCTGTTCATTTAATCCCACCATATGAAGCCATTTCCTTGTGAATAACATTTCTCCCTCTTTGATGTTTACACCCTCCAAACAATCTGTTGCTGTTATCAGACCTGAAGGAATAATGAATTCAGTGAATTACATATTTTTTTCCTGTGTCAGCAAGCAGATGGCAAAATTCTCAAACCCATTCATCATTTGAAATTATATTGGAAGAGCCTTCAGTTTTGCTGTGTGGGAGCTACATGAATGACAGACATTCTGCACATCCACATTATCAGCTAAGTTAACTTCATGGTTAACTCCTGTGTCCCAGCTCTCCAGTCATCAATACTAAAAAAAACATTCATTTTCTTCTGAAACCCTTGGTAGGGTAAGCTAGCTCTACCCTAAGAAGAAACTGCTGTAACTCTGGGATAATATATTTCAAGGACAATTTGCAACAGTCAGTATGGATAAGATAGCATCAGGTCTGATTTCCTACACCCTATTCCACACTGCAAAAATAGGCTTTGGCTGCAAACTGGTTTAAGTACCTTGAAGTCCCATCCCAGCCATCAACACACATACTCAGTCCTATGCAAGAAAAACGATGTTCTGGTGGGCTGCAGCTCAGCTATCTTACTGTTTCAGATGCTACAATGAAAACAAAAATGCCCAAAAGAGTATTTATACTCTAGGGCCACAGGGAGCTCAAAAAGAAATCTAAGAAGGTTCAAGGTTGTGTTGTATAAGGCATGTATGGCTGCACTACTGGTAAGTTTACAGAGCTTTGAGCAGAGCAAACAAAACCTCATTGCATCACTTCACCTCAAGAGAAGGCATTTAATTTGTAGATGTAGCCATTAAGCCTCAAACACAAGAATCTTTCCACTCATCCAAGGACATGTTCTGTTTAATTTGACAGTGTAGCTCCTCAGGTGGAACAAGAGCAGCTTGCCCACTCTTCCACTGGAAGGGAGTGGTGGTGGCAGGACCGGGAGCATGCACAGAGGTGTATGTGATGGTTTGGACTCTTCCAGAAGCAGAAGAAGCAGAGCAAGCCTGTACTTTCTAAGGTGACTTCTGAGTCAGTATAACTGGTTAGGACTGTGCCCAAAGACACAATAGAGTCTTTAAAGAGCTTCATTAATAAAATATCAATAAAGCATAAATAAATCACTATGTCAAATAATCCTGTTGAAATATAACAGCTACTTTGCATGTCTAAGCATATTGCAAATGGATTGTAAATCTGATGCTGTGGTGTTTATAGCAACCTCTGGGTTTTAGCAGCCTGGGACACTCTAAGGAGAGACGTTTTTAAGAGGTTCACAGATAGAATGAAAAAGAGACTGCTAATCTCAGAGCCTAACCTCTCAGTGCTGAATCCTGTAGTAGAATCCAAACCCATGAATTGTGGGGTAGAAGGATTCCCTAATAAGCACGGAGAGATTTGTTCATCATAGAACAGGACATGCAGGAGCCAGTCTGAGACTAAGGAACCAATTAACCTTTTTGTTATCAAAGAATGTACCTCAAATCCAAAACCAATCTGGGAGATGCATTATCTGGGACTAACCATCCTGAATCCCTTCCCAGAACACAGTAACAAAGCTCTTTTCTTTGTGCAAGCAGAGAAAGTTCATTCATTTATTTTAAACTACCTCCCATGCTCTTATTATTTGGAACAAGCCTTTATGAAGCGTAGAACCCAAACTTAATTCTTTTCTTTCACTGAGGAGTCTAAATCTGCTTCTCAAGAAGTTAACTGCTCAGTTCCATACCGTGTAGGAGGTCAACATTTCAGCAATACTTCCTTAGCTGGTGACTTTTTAGCATAAAGTATAGAAACCTTAGTTAAAGAAAGAACTAGATTGAGGTACAAATCCTAACTATAGGGTTACAGAATTATGTTCATTTTCTTAGGCTTAGTGAATCCTATAAACCATGGAGACTGATACTGCTTCTCTCACCCGTTTATCCATACTCCCTCTTTGCTGAAAAATGTAACTGTACTTTGCAAGTTGGGTGATACGGGTTCACAGTTGAAACTGAGCCACCAAGACAACTATTCTGATCCCTACATGAACATGTTAAAAACAGGATACTGTGGGACTTTGAGGGTTTGTGGGATAGGGGTTTTTTTTGTTGTTCTTGTTGATTTGGTTTGGGTTTTTTATTTCAAGCTAAATAATAATAAGAATGCCTTTTTCTGTAAAGTTTGACAAGGCAGGCATAAAAGAAATACAGTTGCTCACACTTTCAACTCTGGGCCACTTCTGGCCATGGTGAAACAGAACTCTGAGTTTCTGAGAAACTTGATGAAAATGTTAATGTCCATGGGCACCTATGGTGAGATTAATCTAACTGCTACACCCTAGCTGGTTCTGCATCACTCAAAGTAATTTTTAATTGCAATTGTCAGAGCTTGTAATTAAGGGTGAATACAGGAACTATGAAGGTTCCAGTCCTGCTTATAAGCAAATTGATAGGGTTCTTCTATCTTCTGTGCTTGAACTTGTGCTTGAACTACATAGCAATGCAAAACTATTTTAATTACATGAGTGACTTCTTTCGAAGTTAGAGACTTCAAAATTCCATGAAAAAAATCCTAGGAAGAAATCCTGTAACCTATGGTATGTGCTTTTTATTAGCAGAGTTACAAATACTCACTAAGGGACTTAATCAAATTACATGCCTTTGGATCAAACCTACTAAATCAATAAACCACTATGTTAAAAAATAGAAAATTCTTCAGTAAAATTTATGTCAAAGAGTCAGCATTGTTTCCATCAAAACAAGCAATCAAATGAACATAACAAACACACCACAATCTTTATGAGCTTCCATTTACAACTGATTTATTCATGTTTAAAAATGGAATTTTGTAATGTCACTCCATTATGCCCTGAAAGGCATTGGTAAATCAACAATTCACAGCAGTAATAAGAGCAAAACTTTTATGTATTTATGAAACTTTTCCTGGAAGTTTTAAAATAATTTTAAAACTTTCATTTTTGACACTTTCTGCCCTTTTAGATTCTAAGTATCAGAAAAAGAAAATCAATGTCATTAAGAAAAACTGGGTTTTGCTGGTCAATAATGTAAAAAGGAGAGGGAACTATAGTTTAAGGGGAAAATTCAGCACCCAATCAGTTAAGAACTTCAGGAAAGTCTAGCGTAAGTGTGAGCTCATTAATATTTCCCCTAGCACAATCAGATCATTAGAAGATGTCCACCTGTTTGAGTATTTTGCTGCAGTGGTCTGGGACTTAAGTTTGAAAACCTTCGTAAGCAGCAGAAAAATGTCGCAAATGTCTTTCTACTGAGAAGGTTTTGCCTACGTGAGTAAGGAGTACTTGTAGGTTTTTCATGGTTTATATTTTCACACATATTAGTGACACTTTCAGAGGACTGAAAGATCCCCCCGCCCCCATTTCATAGCAGAAACTCATTATATGGGAACTAAACCTGAAGACAATTTTCTCTTCTAATTCTCCTCTTCTTTCTTCCTCAGAGGAAACTTGAGGACACCAGAACTGATGAAAGAGATTAAAGGGGTTTAGTCTGACTTTGCAGAGCAACTGTTAGGAATTCCAGATTTTACTGTTGGTATTAAACATATTCCAATGAAACAAGAAGGTGACAGATCACTGTCCTTGAGGGATTAATGGATAATTTAAGAATAATTATCCTTCCAATTCACAAGGCTGAAGGAAAAAGCACTTTTTAATCAAATAAGGGGAACTTGGTTAGTTATCTGACAATGTTCTTTGTTGGTTTAGGCTAGGCTGCAACACAAAGACTGCGAACTAAAACACCCTCAAAATCAACATAATCCAGAATTCTGATTTTGGCTGTAGTTGGAAGCACATGAAGTAAGAAGAAGGTGCAAGAAATTAAAAACAGATAGATGAGAAAAAAATGCAGCCTCTACACTCAGCTGCACTGAGTTTCTAGCAAATAACACTAGTCCTGTAGCACAGAACGTTGCATTCTTTTCAATGCCTTCTGGCATTAATTAGAATATGCACAAACACAGTTTGATAAAGATAGGCATATGACCTCTTTTGTGTCTTGCTAAATTCCTAATTCCATGAAAAAAAAAAAAAAAAACAAACAACCCAACAGGTTGTTATATTTTCACAAAACCATCTAAAATAAGGAACTGTTTGGTGCAGGAAAATTGCATTTACTCTCTCATTCCCCAGCTCAGGGATACTTGCAAGTGAATAAGCAGTGGAAGGGAGACATCAAGACATTCCTACCCATTCTCTATCATGTGCACCCCCAGGAGAAGACCTAAGAGTACAGAGCCTTTATAACTGTTCTGCTCCAACATACACGTCAAAGGGCTATGAGGCGCAACATCCCAGTTACACTGCAAAGTATGAGATTGTAAAATCATCAGAAAAAGAAAAAAAAAGTTTAGCAATATACAGTGACTGGTAAAATGGTGGTGGAATAGCAGAGTTAAGTGAGTGATATTATAGTATGACTATGAACTATAAAGGAGATGTAACCAACTTTTATAGTCAAGAATATACAATAACTTCTTAAACAAGTTATTGCAGTGAGGGAGGCAGAATGATCACTGATATAGAGAGATCTGAAGAAAAAAAATCAAAAAATAATGGAAATATCAACTCTTCTTAAGAAAAAAATACCTAAAAAATAGAAAACAAATGTTATTCCAGAATATAGAAGTTTCATTACAATGGGGTTTACTCCATTGTTTCAGCACTTATTATAACTTACAAGAAAGCTTTTGTACTGCCTTCCGTTTAGGTAGTGCATGAATCAAAAAGATCATAGAATCATAGAATCATGGAATGGTCTGGGGGTTGGGAGGGACCTTTAAACATCATCTAGTCCAGCTTGCCTCCCATGGGCAGGGATACCTTTCACTAGACCAGGTTATTCAAAGCCCAATCCAATGTGACATGGATGGAACACATCCTATGATGGGCATCCACAACTTCTCTGGGAAACCTGTGCTGGTGTCTCACCATCCTCATTGCAAAAAGTTGCTTCCTAATGTCCAATCTAAACCTACCCTCTCTCAGTTTAAAAATGTTACCCCTTGTCCTGCCATTACATGCCCTGGTAAAAAGTCTATCTTCATCTTTCTTATAAGCCCCTTTTATATATTGAAAGGCCACAACAAGGTTTCCCTGGAACCTTCTCTTCACCAGGCTGAACAACCTCAGCTCTCTCAGCCTATCTTCATAGATGTCTTCAGAGGTGATCCAGCCCTCTGATCATTTCTGTGTCCCTTCTATGGACCTGGTCTGACAGGTCCATGTCTTTCTTGTATATACGGGGATCTCAAATATGGATGTAGCAGTCCAGGTGGGGTCTCATCAGAGCAGAGCAGAGGGGCAGAATCACCTCTTTGAACTTGCTGGTCACACATCTTTTGATGCAGTCCAGGATATGATTGGTTTACTGGGCTGCAAGAACACACCGCCGTTCATGTTCAATTTGTCATCCACCAGTACTCCCAAGTCCTTCTCTGCAGTGCTGCTCTCCATCCCTTCATCCCCCAGCCTGTACTGATTATGGGGGTTGCCCTGACCCAGGTGCAGGACCTCACACTTGGTCTTGTTGAACTTCATGAGGTTCGCATGGGCCCATTCCTCAAGCCTGTTAAGGTCCCTCTGGATGGCATCCCGTCCCTCAGGCATGTCAACAGCTCCACTCAGCCTGGTGTTAGTAAACTGGCTGAGGGTGCACTTAATCTGACTATGTTGTTGGTGAAGACATTAAATAGTATTTGTCTCAGTACAGACCCATAAGGTCTTTACTGGTTTCCACTTCAACATTCAGCCATTGACTGTAACTCTTTGGATGCAGCCATCTGCCCAATTTCTTAACCATCTAACAGTCCATCCATCAAATGCATACCTCTCCGATTTAATGGGCAGAATATCGTGAGGGACCATGCCAAAGACCTTACAGAGATTCAGGTAGACGGCATCTGTAACACTTCCCTTGTCCACTGATGCAATCACTCTGCTGTAGAAAGCCACTAACTTAGCCAGGCATGATTTTTCCTTAGTGAAGCCATACTGGCTGCCTCTAATCACCTCCTTGTGTTCCCTATGCCTTGACATATCATCCAGGAGGATCTGTTGCATGATCTGACTGGGCACCAAGATGAGGCTGACTGGTCAGTAGCTCCCAGGGTTCTTCTTTTCACTTTTTTTTTAAAATGGGCATAATGTTTACCTTTTTCCACTCTATGAGGACTTTGCCTAACTGCCATGACTTTTGAAATATGGTGGAGAGTGGCTTGGCAATAACATCTACCAATTACCTCAGGACCCTGAGGTGCATCTCAACATATCCAATGAACTTGTGTACATCCAGGTTTCTCAGGTTGTCTCAAAACAAATCTTCTCCTACGATATCAGGGACTTTGTTCCCCTAGTCCCTGTCTTGAGTTTCAGAGGCGTGAGAGATTACCATTGAAAACTGGGGCAAAAAAAGCTGTTGAGTACCTTAGCCTTCTTCATGTTGGTTGTCCCCAGATCTCCTATCTTATTTATCAGGAGGAGGTACATTTTCTTTAACCTTCCTTCTCTGTCCAACTACCTTTAGAAGCCACTACTGTTATTCTTCACATCCCTTGGTGAATTCACCTCCAACTGTGCCTCAGCTTTCCTGATCTCATCCCTACCCATATAGATAACATCCCTGGAATATTCCTCCCGGGACACCTGTCCCTGGTTCCACTGCCTGTGCTTTTCTTTCTTATACTTTAGTTTGATGAGGGGGTCCTTACTAAGCCATGCTCGTGTCCTGCCTTCCTTGCCTGATTTCTTATATATGGGAATCAAGAGCTCTTGCTCTTTAAGAAAAATGCCCTTAAAGAGGTACCAGCTCTGTTCATCTCCTTTGTCCCACAGCATCTCATCCACTAATTATTTAAACAAGCAGAAGTTTGCTGTCCTAAAACTCAGGGTCACGCTCTACTCTTCATCTGTCTCATATCCCTCATGACTATGAACTCCACCAGGGCATGATCACTGCAGTGCAGGCTGCCACCAGTCTTGACAACTCTAGTTCATCCATGTTGGTAAGCAATAGGTCTGGTAATGCTTCTCCACTGGTCAGGCTGTCTATCATCTGCATTAAGAAATTATCCTTGATGCCCTCCAAGTCTCCTGGACTGCTTACAGCCTGCTGTGCTGCTTTTCCAACAGATGTCAGGGTGATTGATGTACCCCAGCAGGATCAGAGCCTACAAACACGATGCTTCCTATAGTTGAAGTAAGAATGCTTTGTCAACAGGTTCACCTTGATCAGGTGGCCTGTAGTAAACACCAGTCATGAGCTTTCCTTTGCTGGCTTGGTGCCTGTTTTTTACCCATAACTCCTATGTTCATCACAGTTTTTCAAAGACAGCTCTATTCAGTCTTTTTTTTTTTTACATAGAGAGCAACCTGCCCCCCTTCTCCCCACCTTACTTGCTTGTACTTTCTGAACAGTTTATAGCACCAGTCGCAGCACTCCAGTCATGTGATTCATCCCACCACAGTTCAGTGATTGTGATCAGATCACAGATTTCCAGCTGCACAGTGGCCTCCAGCTCCTCCTGTTTGTTCCCCATGCTGTGTGCATTGGTGTAGAGGCACTTCAGCTGGGCGATCGAGTGTCACCTTCTTAGAGGAACACACTAATTCCTTTGAGGCATTTCACAGATATTTCCCTGTTGGTTCCTGGCTCAACATCAACAGCCCCTGCCTCTTCCCTGTTGCTCAAAACACCATCCCTTTCCCCTGCTATATCTAGTTTAAAGCTGTCCTTATAAGTCTGGCCAACTTGTTGGCAAAGACCCTCTTGCCCCACTTCTTCTGGTGAATCCCATCAGCTCCCAACAGACCTGAACTCCTAAAGGCAGATCCATGATCATAGAAGCCAAAAGCTTGAGTATGGCACCAGCCATGCAGTCAGGCATTCACACATTCCATTCACCTCAACCTTCCTAAACCCTTTCCTTCTGACTGGTAGCATAAAGAACCACCTGTATTCCAGATCATTTTATCATTGCTTTAAGGGCCATATAGTCTTTTTTGATGGTTGCCTCAGAGCAGTATTGTTAGATCTCATATGGAATAGTAGGAGCAGATGATAATTTGTATGGTTCATCAGGCTTGGCAGCCTCTTGACAACATTGTGGATGCAAGCTCCTGGTAGACACCAAGTTTCCCTAGAGAAATTGTCTGGATGGCAAATGGGTGTTTCATTGCCTTTCAGCCAGGAATCTCCAATTACTAATACTTCACATCCTTTTCTGGTGGCACTGGTTCTAATGCAAGTGGGTGGCTGGATCAGTTTTGCATGGTCGACTTCTGGGTCTTGTCTGTTCCTCACGTTTCTTCATCCTTTACCCCCAGAGCATTGTACTTGTCACGCAGGGGCACTTTAGGGTAAGGGGGAACGTTTTTCCTTCTGCCCCAAGCAGACAACGGCCTAGGCTCCTTCATCTTGTGGGTTACTTCTGTCAGTCAACTTGAGGTTGAATTCAGACTTACCTAATTCTTTAGATGTTCTTTAGAAACGTTTCACCAGGGTACTGTGAAATTAATGCTCTGAGGAAATATTTAGCTTTTGTTGCATCAGCCCTTACAACGGAAAACTCTTGCACTAGAAAATTTCATCAACACTACTTAATCTAGTTTAAATAATTGATATAGAAATCTTTTATACAGCTGTGTTAGATTGAATTAGATCCTAACTTGCTATACATTTTTTATTATTTTTGGTTGGTTGGGTTTTATTTTAACTCTTTAACCATAACTGGGGATATTTATAAGGAAAAAATCAGCATGCTTATTTTAAACTGCTTCATAAATTCACTGGTTTTGAATTCATCGACTTCCTCACTATATTTCCATCCTTCTGAAATTCAATTCTAAGCCAAAAACACCAAGGAAAAAACAGTGTACTTTTTGACAATATCCTAAATTTCCTCAAGTAAAACATTATGTGCTTCTGAAAGTGTTTGATTCAAAGGCTTTGGGGAGATTTCAGCTGGATTTGTCACAGGGTGAAGAAAATCAAACTTCCTGAGTTTTCCACAGTGAATGAAACATACATGTGTATATTCAAAAAGGCAGCTAATGTCAAAATGAAAATTCCACTTAATTGAATGGTTAACAAAATCCAAAGGACCTGAGGTCCAAGTCAACCCTTGCTTCAGGCAACTCTAAATTCTATGAATATGCAAATTGCACTGTAAGCTAAATGCTTCTTTTAGAATTCAGGAAATTAATAGTATACAGAAAGCTATGCAACATGCAGGATGCACTAGAGGAAGAGAATGAGGCACACTTGCTGGCTCTTAAATTAAGGTAGCACTGTCTTGGCACTAAAACCCTACCAACTTTTGGAAGAAGCAGGAAAATTACATACAGCTACTTTTGCTTCCCCATTTGACTGATACCAAGCTTAGCTAATGCCCAAAAGAGAAAGTGTTTGTTCAAGGAACTGGGTCACTAAACCAGTCCAGGAGAGAGCAGATATCCATCTGTCATCTTTCTGGAGGGTTCAGCGAGCTCATTGCTTACCTTCAGATACTGCACCTAGGAATGTTTAAATCTCTTGATCTTCATTTCTTTAGAGCTCAATTACCATCCCTAAAGATGTATTAAATCTGATCTTAAATATACATTGGAATAAATGCATAATGATTGTGAGGTCTTTGGACACTATCATAATGAGATCCATAAAAATACGAAGTCTACAGAAGTACCTCTGCTATTTTCCCTCCTTACATTCTCCAGAACTTCATTAATAAATATTAATGCTATTTTAATACTTAAACATGTTCCATCGTGTATTACTTATACTTTCTGCCTTGGCACCTAGGCTTCCCTTAAGAAATTATAATGAATTTCTAAAGACTTCCTCAGCATGTCATCTCAGACCAAGCAAACTATCATTATTTCCCATTTTACTGTTTCTTCCTCTGTTATAGTAATATCCACAATATACCATCCAGAGTACAGGTAATTGATAGGTGATTCATTCAATTAAAGCTGTGCAGTTCTCCAGATGTTGCCTTATAACTGTTATATAACTGAAGAGGAAAAAGCAACAAAATAAAAAAAAAACTTTTTGGATACGTTTACAATAAAATACACAACGCATTCCTTAGAATTTATAAATAGTAATGTTTTCTAAAACTGTTCTGTTATTAAGAAGTTCTTAGGGTCTTCTACTCTATAGAACAATGTGGAAAACTGTTTATTTTCTTATCAATTAGTTAGGTTTTAACAATTTAAAAACTGAATTGTCTCTGCTTCTTAGACATCATTAATAATGCAGGACCCTTTTTCCAGCTTGATGTGAGGCTGTACATAAAAAACTTTTCAAGCTGTGTGGCTAAGAAATACTTCATTTGTGTCCATATTATTGCAAAGCTTTGTAACAAAAGTTTATTTCTTCAAATTAAGTAATTATGATAGCCCAGCTGTTCAAGAATTTAGCCAAGAGTTTAATGGAGCATTAATATTACAATACTTTCTTCTGAGTATAATCTATGAAAAACCCTACTGTAACTGCCATTTGTCACTGAACATTTCTGAATCTCTTTACTCATTATAATACCTATTAACTCAGCAAGTCCAGTATAAATCCAAAGAAGAGTTAAATATTATATGTATTAAAAATATTATATATATAATTGTACATTTATATTTCATAAGCTATAATACAGTCTATTCTGTGAACCGTGGAAGATTTCTGCATCATTTCCAGCCACCAGCTGGGCAACTTCTCGCACACCTACAGCCACATCTATATAGACAAATATCACAGGAACAACTTGGGCTGCATCCTTGTAGTGAAATGTTTCAACTTTTTTATTTCAAGCACCAGAACAGGATGCTTTGAAGACTGTCTTCTGGTTTCTAAACCTGTCTCAGATAGAAAGGTTTTGGTCCAGATTATGCTAAACTCTGTGTTTACTATTAAAAAGTATCAGTAATTATGCTTAAAGTAATTTGACCTGGATGAGTTGATTAATGCAGGCAGGCACACCAAAATGATACTTCTAATGTCCTCATAGTCATCCAGTGAAACTGAAAACTTCAGGAAGCTGAAAAATAATGGAAATTATGAATCAGATTTCATAATCAACTCAGAGTCAACCCACAGAGAAATACACTTCATCTCTGAATTGTTTTAACTCCAGTTGGTTGGCTTAGAAAGTGCACATAAACTGTATTCTAGAGGAGAGGAAACTAGCCAGGAAACTTATCTATTGTGCAGCATGGATGTCAATGCTACCTGAAGTGCAGGTAGCAGAGGACAGTTGTCTTCTTCCATAACTCACTGACAGATGCTTCACAGAGCCCCTTGTCTTATGGCAAGCCAGCAGTCTTATTGCAACATGCAAAGAAGTGAAAACTGACTGGGCTTGAGGATCCAGAGATCTTTGTATCTTGATGAAGGTGTATCCAGAGATCTTTGTAGTGCACAAAAGAAGGTAAAAAGCTTGGCATTGGATCCAAGACAAGGAGGTATGATCACAGAAAATATGACCAGAAATGGCACAGGATCTCAGACAATTAGCAGCAATTAACAGACAATTCATCTGAACCCAGAGGAAACGATTACCCACTGATAGTTGATCACTGCATACTGATTCTAAAGATCTCAGGATCCAGCAATGAACCACAGCAAAATAATGCTGATGGGACATACGTTCTTCAAGGAACTCATTTCAGGGGGTGGGCCACAAACAGATCAACATGCTTTGCAAAGAACTGTTGTCTCCCACACACCTGGTTATCTGTATCAGCTGGTATCCAGCAGAGCTGCTGAACAAAATCTTTTTAGCTGAACAGATGATAAAATTTGTTAACATAGCTTTTATTTGATTTACTTAACTACCTAAACACACTAATAGAATTAGGAATTTCAGCAAAATATGCTGAAGTAGAAATATTTCTAATTAGAAATGCCTGGTTTTAAATTCCCAGATAAAACAAAACCATAGCAGCATCTGGAAGATGAGGATAAAGATTTTCTTGCTTCTGGTAAAAATGTCAGAACAGTAGAACTTTTCACAAAAACATCCCAGTGCCATGATCAGTGGTACCTTGATGAAGTTACAGAACCAGACAAACATCCCATCCTACATGTGATACAGAGAAATATGTATGCTATACATGATACAGACATATAGGCTACATCACTCGTGTCATCTAGAGATTTTTTCTGTTCTTCTGGGGAGGAATGCGTTATATGCATACACAGTTGAATAATGCACTGTTTTAAGGGTGGCATAGTGTTTGACACAGTCACTTCAGTTTGCTTGGCTTGTCCTACATTACTGTCAGGTTTAACCCCAGCTGGCAACTAAGTACCATGAAGCTGCTCGCTCACACACTCCCTGCCCCTGCCCTTTGGTAGGATGGGGAGGAGAATCAGAAAAAGGTAAAACTTGTGTGTTGAGATAAAAACAATTTAATAATTGAAACAAAGTATAATAATAATAATAACAACAACAACAGCAGCAGCAGCAATTGTAATGAAAAGGAGAGCGAAAGACAGAGGAATTAAAACCAAGAGGAAAAAAACAAGTGATGCACAATAGAATTGCTCGCCACACACTGGCCGATGCTCAGCCAGCCCCCGAGCAGCAATTGGCAGCTCCCAGCCAAATCCCCCCAGCTTATACACTGAGCATGATGCTTTATGGTATGGAATATCCCTCTGGCTTGCTCGGGTCAGCTGTCCTGGCTCTACTCCCTCCCAGTTTCTTGTGACCTGCTCACTGGCAGAGCACGGGAAACTTGAAAAGTCCTTGATTCAGGGTAAGCACTACTTAGTGACAGCTAAAGCACCAGTGTGTTATCAACACGATTCTCAGACTAAACCCAAAACACAGCACTGCACCAGCTACTAAGGAGAAAAGTAACTCTATCCCAGCTGAAACCAGGACAGTTACATGATCCACCTGTGTTGCAAATGATCTGAAGGAAACCAAAAGAAGCAGGAAGCAGAATACTGAGCTGAGGCAGGACAAATCATTCTCAAAACATTTCAAGTGCAGCTGAAAGCAGAGGTTATTGGATATCTCACGTGAAGACACAGTTCACAGGCGTTTTCCAAATGAAAGCAGTCTGGCTGCACTTCTAAAGAATCTCCAGGATTGAGGATACTTTTTCTTTTATTGCTACTTACACAAAATGTCATTTAAAGGAGACCCAAACAGAGACATCAATGGTGATAAAAAATATTCAAGTGACTAAGCTTGAACAAAATACACATAACCCTAGAGTGGAGCTGGATGCATCTGGGGAATTCTGTGGCTAACTAAGCCTGCTCAAAGACAGCATTATAAATATCTGTTTGCCTAGATACACCAGTGATAAATGCTTGAATAAACACAGAAAAACAGAGGCTGGGATTCTAGTAGTAGCTCGTTTTCAGTCTAGAACTAAAGCAGCCTGGACTGTTGCAATGGTGCACATAAGAGAAATAAAATACAGCAATTTCCTACCTTGCATAAGGTCTGGGAGAAAAACTGAGGAAGCATGTGGACCAGAACTATAAAATCACCTGAAGTTCCTGACTGTCCTCAGGACTGGTGGCACAGTACTAGGATTTAGCTTCCAGGGCAGGTTTATCACTAGGGAAGGTAACTTCTGGTCCATAGCACCTCCCATATTATCAATTCACATGTAGTATAGTGTGTAACTTCTAGCAGGGCTCTCACTATGCAACCTTCCTGTCCTCATTACAAAGGCATCCTTCCCGTGCATCCCAGCAGGGTGAAATGACATCCATTCTTAGGTATCACTCTGAGAACTGTAATTAGTTCCTTTCCCAAGATACCCACAGGGTATAAGGAAACAGCAATTTCTTTAGGTCTGAATATAGCCAGATAGAACCATTTTCTGTACATAGATTTCATTTTGTTTACGTGACTGTTGTGGGCAAAACATTCTCAGCTCAGGGAGTTTTCACTTAACTGAATTATTCAAAAATATCTAATCACTGATTTGGGTATTGAGATAAAGAAAACAGAATTAGACAAACATTTAATTAATGCTAGTTACTAAGATGATGATGATGATGATGATGATGATGATGATGATGATAATAATAATGATAATACACCTTTTTTCCTCCTTCTCCAAATTCACCTTAAGCCAAACTCTTATCCTCTCTCTTTGAAGTCCCACCTTCCCTCATTTTTGTTGTGGGTTGCACTTTGCACTTAGCCCATGCCAACCCCTTTGGGTAGCCAACAAGCAGTGCAGAAGGTTGGGGTCATGCATGTAATAGTTTCCTTTTGCTAGCCCCTGGCTTTCCTCCACTTCTTGTGTCTTCATTGCTGTCCTCTGTCACTTCTGCTCCTCAGTGTCCCTGCCCCAGCATGGGTAGGTCACCCATGGCCATAGTCCCTTGAGGGTGTCCCTGCTCCAGTGTAGGTTGACCATGGGCACAGTCCCTCAGGGCTTTCCCTGCCTCAGCTTGGGTCACCCATGGCTGCAGTCTCTCAGGTATGTCCCTGCTCCAATGTGGGGCCACTCACAGCCACAGACCCCCCAGAGGCAAACACCCTTTGGCATGAAGCCCCAGCTTCACAGACTGTGTCTTGCTTGCCCTTGGCAACGTTCTCCTCTGACTGTCACCAGCGGCTCCTGCCTGCATCAGGGAGCTGCAGACCTCTCTGACTGGCTGACAGTTTGTCTCCTCATGGGAGTCTGTTTTGACCAGCACCAGGCACAGATTCTTCCAAGGCAAGAGCATTTAAACATAGTCAGTTGGATGTTAATGGTACTATAATCTGCAGTCTAATCCCTGCTCCCCACCCCCCCACCCCCCAAAAAAAAGAGGCTGAACACAAATAATGTGGGAACTGAAGACTGAAGAACAACCTTGCCAGTTAAAGGAAATCTTTTGTCTCCCAACTAACATCTGGGCCATCAAGATCATAAACAAGAAGCTAGTCATCTGCTACACAACATACGGTTTCTGGTTACTCTGTTGTTTCATATAATCTGACAATAAATCAACATATCCTGCATAACATGCCTACTCCAAAGGAACAACAAAAGGTCACCAGTCCTTCCAGTCTCAATATGGCTTTAGGAAACTTAAAGACCACGACTGTGATGCAGACACATTGCATACTCTGATTTCTGCATACTTATGATTTCTATTCATGCACAGCAGTGTTAACACTATACATTGGGCCACTCAGTTCCCATTTGGGTGCTTTGATGTTAGTGCAATTCACTGGTCCCAATTTATTTTTATTCCATTTATTCATGCTGGAGAACTACACTGACTTCAAAGGCAACATTGTTGACTCACATGGAAAGAGAAAAGATTCATGGCTATAGGCTTCTTCAACAGCTGATTTGCAGAAATTGAACAGTAGGCAGAAAGTTTCATTAGGAAAACTCCTAGGAAGCATCACAAAAGAGTGATCTGACCATGTGATCCCACCTATAAACCCAGGGCAGACTGAGGTTAGAGATAGGTAAGAAGCAGCAGTGATCTGACACACTTAACTTCAGCTAACTGGAGGCTGGCTGAGCAGAAGTGTGCCACTGAGCATCGAGTTCATCATCCGCAGGCTTTGAAATGTGGTGGAATGTTGAAGTACAACCATAGTCTAAAAATTCTTTAAAGAGGGGGTGGAATCTTAGCATTCTTAAATTCTTCAGGGAACTGGATGGAGTCAATAAGATGCATTTACAATTCAGGTACCTTGAGCACTAGTCGTATTTGCTCCTGCTCTACTAATTTTTGCTGAATTTTTAATAACTCATTGGTCTTTGATCAATTTCAAGGTCATTTCCCTTGAATAATCTGGAGACTTTGCCACCAGCTCTCCGGATGTCATTATAATCAGCCTCAGAAAAATAATTTCTTAGTTAGCATGTGAAATGCTAAGTATCTTTCAAATATTCAGCACCTTGTACATTCAGAATGATTTGTGTCAGCCCAAACTATTCTCCCAGAGAGAGAGCCATTAGAAAAGGTCGTGCTGTAGTTGTGATGATCCAGGTAAGGAATGTGGCTTTGCTAATTCTTGGTGCTTCTGAGCTACTTTCACCTGTAGTTTCAGTGACACTGAGTAGCAGCCGCAAAGGAAGAATGTGCAGGTTAACTTGGTGCAATGCTACAAGTCATTGAATATCACATTTCAGCTGGCACCCAGAAGTGGGCAGTTGAAATAAGTAGCAGATGGCATGCAGCAAGGAGCAGGTATGACCAGGGAAGGCCAGAGAAGTATTTTTTCAGATCCTTAGTCCTCCTCCTGCTAGAGAAGACCTTATAAAGTGTTAATAGTAACTTTAAGCATAGTCATGAATGCTTTTCACACAGAGGTGAACCCCTTGCAAAAGTCAACGTCAGAAGAAATAATAGGAACCCACAGCAGTGTGTGAATCCAGACATTTGAATTTCTTACAAGGGCCAAAAGTCTGTCAGCAAAGCCTAGCACTATGGTTATGTCAGCGACAGGGTGGGTAAAGCTTGTGTGTGAGTTCAATGATCCCAACCCCAAGTCCAGATCTAAGCATAAGTTGTCCCCTCCCTCTCAGACAGTCCTACCAGGAATGCAGGTCAGGAGGGGATTGTGGCACATGTCAGCCAGCTCTCAGACGCCGATATCAGAAGATCAAGACCTGTAAGTGCTCTCCATCATGTACTTTTACCTCAGTCAGGGTGTATCCCCTCCCTCAAATCCCAGACACTATATTTTTATTGACCCAATAGTATAAATGACTGTAAGGAACAGGTAGCTAGCATGTGAAGGAAGGAAAGTTCAACAGTGAACTTGTATTACCATTTTCATTTGCTGTTAACACAGGTATTAAATAAGCAGCAAGGAAGAACCTACATGAAGGCCACAGTCAGTTCAAGCAAGGAGTCGTTCACACTTCAGCAGGTTGAACCGACCTGACTTCAAACTGCTGGTGTGGTTCTGTAAACCAGAACAGAAAAAACCTTGGTGGATAGATGCTGAAAGTGTTATGCTACAGGAAAGCAAAAAAGTACACAGTATATCGATTTGAAACAGTTTGACCAATAATTCTACTGATTCACTTTTAAAAGCCTAAACATGAACTCCTTTGCAACATACAGTGAATATACTAATAGAGCATTGGGGAACACAACTGGTGGGGTTAGCTTTCTTCAGGATGAGTTATCTGGAGCAAAATATTTAATACTCGTATTCACTGGTTAATCTGTCCAAGGTGCTGTTGAATGGATGTGTCAAAGAAAACAGAAAAGAGAGAGGAACTTCCAACACCAAATAGAATATTTTCAGGGTTGATATCAATAGGTGACATATTTCACAGGACTGCCACTAAATGTCACAATCCCTAAATTTTGATTTTCTGATTGTCCTTACAGGACAAATATAAATCTTTCATTTTTACAGTTGTCTGCACAGCCTGAGTCTGTTCAGGACTAGCAATGGATTTAATGTTATACCCATCTTCTGTGCCAGCACATCCAGAAAAATGTGGCAAGCTTTCCATGTTTTTCAGGTGACAGAGATACAGCTGACTAGGAATCCATTCTTTTTGGGTGCCTACCCAACACACACCCAATATCCATGGATACGTTCTCATCAATATTTCTCTAGTGGGTACACCAAACTCTCTAGCTATGCGCTGTTCATGTCTACTTTGACTTATTTGGAGCTGCTGTTGCTACAATAACCAAGGACATCTGATGCATTTCCTTGAGCTTAAAAGCTCAGAGCTCTAGTATTTCAAAATGGAATGCCTCAGTGAATTGTGCCTACTTTTGTCTCAAGGATATGCATTATATATCAAAGATGTAGATGTGTTAAATTAATGCACTACTATGATTTCCAGCATCTGCTTTGTCCATTAATTACATTTACTGGCAAATTAAATACCTTGGCTACAAATCATAGTACAAAGCCATTTTTTTAAATAAATCTTGTTTTTCACTTGATGATCATTGCTTTATTGACTAAAATGTGTTACACTCCAAAGTCTAAATGTTTTCTGCAGGACACAAAGTTCTGGCAAACAGATAAAGCAAATTAATTCTATGTTCTGAATTTTTCTCACACTTAGTGGCTCATTTGCTCTTCAGAATGTCCTTCTTAGTAAATGTTTTCCTTTCCTTTCCCTCCAATTAACCCCAGAAAAGTGAAATTAAGTTCAATGAACTAATGAATTCAATGTCACATAATTCCATATAATTTTTAAGGTTTCCCTTTGGAGAGTATCAGTTTTTATTCTTTATCTATAAATAGATATCACTATCCTCAGTGGTGCGATAACTTCATAATTTCATTTTCTGACCATAATAAGAAATTGAAAGATCCAGAAAAACCTTTGCTTGCTTAGCATGGAATGAATTTGGAATAAGGTCAAAATTCTAAGGCTGAAAATCCCTTCTGAAGCACTGTGTAAGCATAGATGCATCCAAACTCCATAGGAACCTCCTCGTTTGTCTTCACATTTCCCTGAGTATTTACAATTTTATTTATGCACATACTAAGAGTTCCTTCAGTCTTGCTTATGTTGACTGCATCGCTTATCTCTTCATACCTAAATTAAGTATTAGAAACTAAAAAATGTTACACTCAGGATTCTTGAAAGGATCCATCCCAAAGATGTGATCTGTGAATCACATGCTGCTAGGAATAGGCTCTTCATAAAATCCAGCAGTAGCTCTGCTTTCTTTTAAAAAACTAATAACACGGCGTTCTATCCTTCTTTTTAAATAGCATCTTAGTTTTGGAAGCAGCCATGGAGGAAGTAAAAAATATTATTTTCAATTTACATCTTCTATTTATAGGAATATTTTGCAAATATTTCTGTAGATGGAAAAGAGAAAGACAGTTTTTTTTAATTCTCTAGTTGTCTTTATGTATTTTGTACCAAGTACAAATGCCTCAAAGGTCCTTAGGAGATAAGAACCCAATACAATCATTCCAATGCAAGTGCCTTACTTGCACAGCTAATGAATTACATGTCTAATGATGAAACCTTTTTGGATGGTGTTTCCTCCTTCCATCCTTAGGTGTGAGTATCTGTCTTCTGTTTAACAATGTAATGTCCCATTTTCTTAATTTTATCACAATCTTCTGTATAAGTCTAAAAAAAGTATCTTCTCATTTAGAACAATAAACTTCACATTCACATGTTACCTATTTCAGTACAAATTTGTTGTTCAAGTGGCATACTTTTTGTTTATTTAAAAACAAAGAGGTGGTTCAGTTGGGAGGTTGGTGCATTTATGGGAGGAAACCACCATATACCATAGGTTACTTAGGAAGTCTTCACAAGGACAAATAGTTCAAGAGGAAACTGGTTAAATGCAAAGATACGTGTTTTATTTCTAATTTAACAGCAAGAGTAATCAGTCACAAGAATAAACTGGCAGAGGTTATGATGTCATCTCCATAATCACATGTTTTCAGATCAAGACTATGGACACCTGTATTAATCAGGTAAAAAAAAAATTGTTTAATACTCTACTCCATAGAGTATTAAACAAAATTAAATGCTACAACTGGAGTTATAGAGGACAGCGGACCAGCTGCTCTGTTTCTGTCCCCACAGTCCAGAGAACTTTACATATACTGTTGACCTGTACTGACACTGAATGGAAGGTTTGCTGTGAAATTTAATGTCAATATAGCTGGATTCAATGTTTTGAGTTAGAATGAGTGAGTCCTCAACCAAATCCATTTTTTAATTTCATTAAAGTTCTGTATAAATTATACAGCCCTACCTGCATCAAGTCTACTTTCCTTATGCTTTAAACATATAAAAAATATATTTTAAAAATAATTTTTAAATTTAAAAAATATTTTCAGAACTCATAAATGACCAATATGCACAGTATCTTTGCTTGGATTTACAGTGTTGATAAAGAAAGTAAAAGTCTGGGAGAATTTTAAACTGAAACTCCAGTTTATACGTATCAAAGACAAGGTAAGGTCTCTGCAGAAGTGACTTATAGAGAGAAGTTGAAAATGTCTCAAGGAGGAGAAACAGAGAATCAGAATAGTATTATGTCAATGTTCTGAGAACTGATATCTTTAAATATCTTTTGATATAGACAGGCTTGAATTTCATTATCCTGAACCCTGAGCAAGAGCCCAAGTCACCTCTTATGCAAAATGCTTTGTAACCAGGTTTTTGAGAGTTGTAGTCCTAGAAACAGGCCTGGCACTTACAGATAAAAATATTCAATGACCTCTTTGCTCTAGTTTTAAACTGCCTGAAATGATAGTTTGGATAAATACACTACCTAGTTATTTAAGAATCAGTCACTTCTGTTATTGTGCTCACCATAATAGTATCTAAGTTATTAATTCTAAAACGGAGTGTCACTGGAATAATCCATTATACTTTGTTATATTATAATGTAAAAATAGTAGGCAATAAATAGAATACTTAAATGGCTATATTAATTAGAACCAAAAGAATAACCAGCTCTGAATTTTTTTTTTTTTATGTTATAAACTCAAGTTACATTTTATTAGCAATAAAGTTTCGGTCTATGGCTTATCTACGGGAAAATAAAATGATGCAGGGAAACTATCTGAAAGTTACTATGTGTAATAAAAATAATTTGAGAAAATTTAGAGTATAGCTAGCTAAAAGGAAAAACAATATTGCTGAAGAAACTGTTAAAGAAAAGAAGGCTGAAAGAATATGTGATTTTTCAATTAAGCCAGATGATCAGAATCCCAAGTGGACCGAGTATTGTTAATTGGAAAGACTCTGGAAAAGAGAGAAAGGAAAGTTCTGTGGCCTATAAGTCAT
Source organism: Falco punctatus (assembly GCF_963210335.1). Taxonomy (NCBI): domain Eukaryota; kingdom Metazoa; phylum Chordata; class Aves; order Falconiformes; family Falconidae; genus Falco; species Falco punctatus. The sequence continues at coordinate 6,920,442 of NC_137581.1, forward strand.
GATCCATAGTGAAAGATGAAAGAAGTTCTTTCCACAAGAAGTGTAAGAGATCACCCATTTAAGGTCTGTATCTGTCATGCAGGAGAGTTCTCTTTGATTGCAAATAGCTCTTTAAACTAGAAGATAAAAAGGTCCAAATGAATCCAGAGGCTGAAAGGCAGAAAAACTCAAGACTACAAAAAAGACGCAGTTTTTTTAAACAATCAGTACAATTAACTATTAAAAACTCTTGCCATGAGCTGTAAATGCTCATTGTACACAATTTGAAATCCTTTGAAAAATAGACTACACCTCAAAAGTTTCATACAAGCATTGTATGAGATTCTGCTTCTAAAAGTTACAGGCATGAATTAATCTGAAATATTTTTTCACTGTTGTTTTCCAGTAATATAAAATATTCCTGTAAAAATCCTCATTAAAAAGATTTACCTGATTGGTTTAATGTTTTAGGAATGCCTTTTAAATTTTCATTATCCCATCCATTTGTAATATAAAATGAAAACATTTTGAAAGATCATTCACAAAGACAAATTTAAGATCCTTTAGACAAAAAGGCTTTGTATTAATACAAATTTAAATGTTAACCATGATAGTGAAAGGCGAATGGACAAACTTGTCTGGCAGTCAGGACAACTCTTATATTCAAAACTATGTTTAGATGTTAAAACGAGTGTTAAGGCTTCATTTGCTTTGTACAAATATCCAGACCTTTGTGGAACACCTGAAATATGAAAAGATCTAATTTGGAATGGTTTTGAAAGCCATCACCCCAAAACATGATCTATGGATGTGAGTCTTCGGAAAACTAACGCAAAGTATCATCGGGGGAAAACTGAGAAATCCAGTTTTGATGTGCACTTTCTGCTCCAGTCTCTGGGAAGTTGGAGGGAGTACTTGGTGGACAGTAAAAATAAAAAGAATCAAGACTCTGAAAGCAAAGCTGCTTTCCTTTGTACACATAAATATGGACTGAAGTCTCAAAATACATATGCCTTTAAAAATAATCGATATATCTTTTTTCTTTGCGTCTCACTTGTAAAACAGGTGGGCCCATCCTAATCTACACCTCTGTTTTTGAAATATTTAGGAATCTTCAGAATATTCTACATGCAGATGAATAAGTTAATTCCCTTTTAAAGTTACCACTTCAGAGTCAATATCTCATTACAACGACAAAAAAAAAAACAGCAAACCCACCTCGCTGTAATGCCACTGTAATGTCTTTAAGGGATATTTCTTAATCTTGCCCTGATCTTGCAAAATCAGCCGTACATAAAAGCGAACAGTCACACATGTAATAACACCAATTAACAGAGAACATAGTTTCCAAAAAGGGTACGCTACCAGCTCATAATTCTTATGCTAATACACACTTTATTTGAATTTTTCTAAGCATGTATTACAATGTCTAAATTACAAGTCAGAGTGTGCTTTGATCTGGTATTTCTCGGAATAGTAGTGACCGTAATAAGCAATAATCTCTAATACATAACTCATGCTGAGTACACTTTTATAACATCCTTAAACTGTACAATTGCTATACGTTGGTGGTGTTTGCCATTACAGAGCTGTACCCAACTTCATTTTAAATAGCATACAACAGAGAATTTGTCATGATGTAAAACTGCAGGCACGAATAATCCATTTGGTGGGTTTTTTTAAAAGGACTGCATTTGCTACGGAGATTACCTTGATGGCCCAACAGAGAATCAGAACCTGTGTTTAATAGCTTAAATTAAAGGGGCATTTAATTTAAACTTGTGTTTGTTCACTGATCCCTAAAATAAATTCTCTGTGAGCAGAGGAGAACCTGGGAAACTGCAGCAGAGAAGTTGAAATAACTTAGGAGGTCTCTGTACATCTGCAAGGTTTACTGCACCAGACTGTATTTTTTAATATCTTGTGTAATACACTGGCTCACATGAGAAGAGTTCTCACAGGCACCAGGGAGCAGCTTTACCTTGACTTTGTTAAGATCTAGACAAGGTTCCCAGGTCAACATCCATCAAAAAGCTGTAGGTGTTAAGGTGCTTGGTACTGCGGTGCCTGAGATGTTACCAACTGGGCTCTGGCAGTCAAAACTGTAAGGCTGAGGGCTGTGTTTAGGATACCTTGTCAGGCAAGAACATTTTGCAAGAACCAGTGTTCAGATGGTTGGAGGGGAACCTTAGACTTACCTAGAATTAAAGTCAAAAGGAAGGACTTCACCATCAGAAATGTGGACTTAAGGACTTGAAAGATGCTGCTAAACAGCCCTGTGAAACTGGAACATGGAACCTACAGCCATATCTTGTCTTGGGATCTCTTTTTACTTATGTTGTCCTTTCACCCTGAAGGACTGCCCCGCATAGGGGGCCACAATTGAAGGGATGTTCCTACGCAGAAAAAGCATCCATTTAGAAACTTTTCTGTTTGATATTACATCATTTAATTTCTTCTATCAATAAACATGCCTCCATATCTTCCAGTCTTGGAATCTTAGTAACAGTCTGTTCCAAACAGAATACCCTAATCTACACAAAAATATTCTGCATTACACTGTCATGACATGAGTCAGCAGGTGTGCTGGATTGCGTGTTAATACAATATCCCCATTGATTTTCTAAGCTATTCCAGTACAATACATTTAGTACACACGCAGCTATTGTTGATATATGCCAAATCAGCAGCATCTCACCATTTTAATCAAGAAAAAATAACAAAATAAGCAAATTAATAGAATATGCAATAGCAATATATGCGTATGCTTTTTAAAGCTCAATTAAATGATTTCACAGCATCTTTCTGTGACCATACCACAGATCTGTCACCTACTTAACAGCTTTTCTCTTCTTCCAAGAATTGATTAGCTTGTACATGCACTCATATCACTGCAGTTACAAGACAAAGAACATCCACATTCTGGAATTAGTGTGTTCGTTCAGTGATATTGGCTTGAATTTAAAACCATTGGCAGAGACCTTTAGTGGTAATCACCTAAGATTACCCTGAAATATTCTTCTTTTAGTGACTTGGTGGTCCTGGGTTAACAGTTGAACTCGACGATCTCAAAGACCTTTTCCAACCTAAATGATTTGATGATTTACCGTGGTGGGCTGACCTTGGCTGGCTGCTAGCTGCCTACCAAGCTGCTCTATCACTCCTCCTCAACAGGACAGGGGGAGGAAATAATACAAACAGCTTGGGGTAAGGCAGGGGAATCACCAGTTACTGTCACGGGCAAACCAGGCTCAATTTGGGAAACTTAATTTAATTTATTGGCAATTAATAAGAGAGAAGGTTAATGAGAAATAAGAACAGACCTAAAAACATCTTCACCCCACTCCTCCCTTCTTTCCAGGATCAACTTCACTCACAACTTCTCCCCCTCCTCCCCGTGAGTGGTGCAGGGGGATGGGGAATGGGAGTTGTGGTAACTTCATAACACTTCATCTCTGCTACTCCTTCCTCCTCAATTGCTTCTCTTGTTCCAGTGTGGGGTCCTTCCCACAGGATATAGTCCTTCACAAACTTCTCCAACATGGAACCTTTCCAGAGGCCTCAGTTGTTCTCAAACTGCTCCAGCATAGGTCCTTTCCATGGAATGCATTTCTTCAGGAAAGGACTGCTTCAGTATGGGTCCCTCATGGGACACAGTACCTGCCACGAGCCTGCTCCAGGGCAGGCTGTCCATGGACTGTAACTTCGTTAAGGACATATCCACCTGCTCTGATGTGGGCTCACATGGGCTGCAGTATGGATATCTACTTCATGGCATGGTCTCCTCCACTCCACAGGCTGCAGGGGAGCCTCTGCTCTGGTGCCTGGAGCACCTCCTTCCCTCCTTCTTCATTGACCTGGGTGCCTGCAGAGTTGTTTGTCTCACATATTCTCTCTCTTCTCTCTCAGCTGCTGTTGCACAGTGTTTTTATTGGTTTTTAATTATGTTATCCCAGAGGTGCTACCACTGTCATTGGTGGGCTCAGCCTTGGCCAAGAGTGGGCCCATCTCAGAGCTGGCTGGAGCAGGACCTGTCTGACACAGGGGCAGCTTCAGGTGTCTTCTCACAGAAGCCACCCTTACATCCCCCCTGCTATCAGAACCTTGCCAAGTAACCCCAATACAACTACCTGTAGAAACTAGCACCGTAAAGCCTGTCTAACACAGAGGACTGATTTCAAGAGAAAACTACAGACATCAACATACAAGTGATGCTACCCACTTGGATAAAACAACTTAGTGATGGTAGTCCACAACCTGGAGTAAAAAGGCTTTGGTTCCACGTTCTTCTCAGTCTGAGGGGACCCAGACACAACCAGTTCTCTCACCCCTTACAACTTAATGGTACTATACAGCTCATCATCAAGGTGTTGCCTGAGCACAGCAGTGCTCACGTCTGCTATTGAAGTCTAACTCCAAGAAATAAACAGTACAAGAATTGTAGTGGCAGAAAGAGCATGAAGTGCACAAGGGAACACAAGAACCATTATACTGAATCAAACCAAAGGCCAAGCTAGCCCATGGCCAGTGGTATAGACTTAGAGAAAGGATATTAGAAATCAATCACGTACAAAGTGATTCTAGGTGCTTTCTTCATGCTTACTCACCACTACTAATGTCTGTTATCTCTTATCCAAGACTTTGCCCAATTTTGGGGGTGTTCAGAACTTCTTCAGATAATTTCATACAATTCAGTTATTTTTCATCTCTGTGAAAAATAAATAATAATCTTAAAAATTACAAATCCACCTGCTTCTTGATATTTTAATTGTACGGCTTCTAGTATTGTGGACTATGAAACATGCAGCCTCCACGTTATTCCTAATTTCATAAATCTCAAGACTGAAGATTTCTAGTTTACTTTTTCATCACAAGCTGTTCCTTACCTCACATTATGGGGTTTTTTTTTTTGGTTGTTTTTTTTTTGTTTGTTTTGTTTTGTTTTTTGACTATCCTGTTATTTGGTCTACTTTGTCATTTTGGAGATAGGACAGCAAAACCAAGACACATGGTTAGTGGCAGAGTCAGTATCAGAGTCAGGGCATTTATTTAGCTTTTACCACTGTAACACAATTGAAATAAAAAAAAAAAAGAATAATCAGCAACATTGACTCAGAGCTAATTGCTACATAGGTAGACTTAGGCTTAATTTTCCCATGTGCACTGAGATATTTTCCAGAGCAAAGCCCTGTTTATAAGATTATCTTTCTATCCAGTGACTATTCAGTGTAAAACGCATTAAAATAAGAATGCAGAGAGATGCCTTTCAGCTAAAGAAGGGAGGTTTCAAGATACATCTCATTTTAAAATGCTAAGTTTGGGTGTCTGAAAAATATGCTGGCCATTGTAAATACCTCCTTAAAGTTAAAAGGCAGACATCTCAGGAGACACAATTCCAATTTTTTTGGAGCTAAGGATAATAGGAATTAACACACCTACACCTAACTGTGTTTTTTCCCCAAAGTCACACAAGAAGTAGCAGAACAACAACTCAAATACAGAATATCTGGGAGAACTAAACATGAGATTATATGAGAACACATGAAAAGCAGTGCAAAATGCATCTCCAGTCAGGTAGCACAGAACTGAACTGCCTGGCACTTTTGGCCATTTGCTGATTTAGCAATTTATGAAGTGAAACCCTATAGTAGAATTCATTAATTTCTATGATGTAAATTATTTCCTCAGAAGTGTATTTCCCATAAGTGAGATGATTTTGCTGTGGCCATGAATAAATCAACAGTGAAATAATCTTTATAGGCAGTGCTAAAAAAAAAACTGACTCAGGGGGGAAATTTGAACGCAAATAACAGAGAAAAGTTTACAGAAAATGAACTCATTAAAAATACATTTATATTATGGAAAAAAAAGGACTGTGAAAAAGCAATCTGCCTAAACCTAGCATTGCAGATCTGACATTCATTGTATTGATCAAACCTCTGTTTTGTCAGGGAAATGTTTGATAATATTATTTTGACATAAATTCAGCAACTAACAGGACCTAGATAAATCTTTAAGGTCTAACATGCAGTTCTGAGGCTTTAATCAAGAAAAGAATGATGACCAACATTTTCTCGAGTGACTAATGATTTGAACTATATTATTTCATTTGCTTATCTAGAGATACCTTGAAGTAAACCACTAGAGGAAGAGAAACAGCGTTTTCTGAAAACTATTTTTTCAGGATGCTGCAAAAGCGGCACCACAAATCAAGACATCTCAGCTCACTTTTCAAAAACTGTCTGTGCATTCTGTATATATACAGTTGTCTTTATGTGTACCTTTGTATACAAGCAGACAAATAGATTGTGTTGCTGCTCCTTTGCCTTAAATGATCTTGCAAGGATTTGAACGTTTCCTTTTAAATAAAGTAAAAAAAAAAAAAAAAAAAAAAAAAAAAAAGCAGACAAAACCTTTTTTTCTTCCTCAGAGCTAATCCACAGAGATAATGCAGGTCCTGTTAGTTAACTTCCAAGAAGCTCTGGATCTCTGACGTCTTTCAAGAACACAGAACTGCTTCTTCAAGCTCCTGTGGTCATTCCACATGTGTTGCAGTTCAAAGATTTCAGGTATTGCATTTGTGCTCAGGTTAACTGCTTGGACAAAGAGCAGTAGATCTGACATGCTGTTCACCTTGGACAGCACTTCATGCTTGCAGCTCTCTTTTCCATATATTGGTCTTATTTAATCTTTCAGTCAAAAAGGGTGATAACTAACAGTACATGCAGAGTTCACATAATGGTGACTAACAGCACCTTTCTTCATCAGTTAGAGTCATACTAGATACATTTTTGTTTATGTGTACCCACACTTAAGTTTTTTCAGAGCGGGACCTTAGTATCTGATGCTATAACTTTTATCTATACCTGTAGAAATAAAACAAAATAAATAAAAAAAAAAAGGGAAGAATGAAAAGAAACAAAGTCATGTGGGGCAGGATTGCCCAGTATATCATTATTAAGACAGCCCAGCACTTCTTTTTATAAGAACCTGTTTTTAATAGGCTATAACTACATTACATTTTAAGTTTTGCCAAGTCAGATTTGTTGGATTTATTTTGTCTTGCTTTCTTCTGTCTGCAGAGGTATTTCATGGAGTTTCAGAATCTTCTGGGGCTTGTTCAAGCATCTGACACCACCTACCAATAGGTAGTGTCCCCACAGAATGTCTGAACTCAACCACTTCTCTTACAGTGGCTGCCCATTAGTCCTCTTGCTTGCCATTCCACAGCCTCGCTACATGATGCTCTCTCAAGGAACTGCAATATTTCAAGTGAGCATTGTCCATTCCTGTGCACTGAATAAGGGAGGAATCTCTACGAGAGAAATATCATTGCTGTACAAGTATGAACAGAGAAAAGAGGGCAGAATTAATTGGCCAGGCAACCTGATTCCCGGAATCTCTTGACTTCTGAGAGCTTCATTTGTCGGTCTTAGTACTATTTTTTGCAGACTTTGTGTGCAATCTATTTTATATCTGTCTGATTCTGATTCAGTAGTACTTCAAGCTACAAACTAAAGTGAGGTGGAGGTCAATCAACTGCTTATATTTCATCTGATATAAACCACACTATTTTCCAATAATAGAGGCTGAATACAAGATGTGATTGTGTTTTCGTATCATGTATATGTGTACTAAGCATATCTGTCCTCGTAACACCTCAAGCAAAGTAATATGAGTTGAGAAAGGTTTTTAATTATGTGTGGCTGTGAAAAAGTTCAGTTTATTTATGTTTGATGTTAATTTTGAAACAGTACATAGTCACATTACCTTTAATTAGCAGTATTCCTGCAGTCATCAAGCTTTTCAGTCATTACTTCATTTTTGCAGTAAAAATGCCTGTTAAATGTTGTTTCTGATAGGCGTGCATAAACTATAAAGGGTGTGGGAGAAAAATCAATGAAATAAATATTTACAGAGGATTAACATCTGTAAATTCTGTATCTTCCAAAGAACATAACTTTCCTGTCAAAAATCCTATTGATCTTCTTAGGCTATTTAACTCTTCTTCCTCTCTGGTGAAAACATTCTAATGAGAAATAGAATATTGTTAAGTTTCAGAGATAACTGACCCCTCAGAGTACAACCTTCATTGGTTCTGTATGGATATCAGAGAGAACTTGGAAACACACAAAAAAGACAGAACTGACAATACGTCTCCTGCTATTCTGAATACTTCCAAGAGTAGCCAATCTTACTGATTCTCCAATCCAAGTACAAAACCTATTGTTTAGTCAAGAGCCATAAGAAACATACTGCATGCTTTGAAGAAGGAGAGAAAGAAAGTTCTGGACATTTACAAATAAAAACCCTTCCCAATGATCTCACCATTACATTGCAGAGTAAGTTTTGAATGGGTTTACTTCTGGGGTACAGAGAGCTCCAATAATGCCCACTTTCCTTATTGCCCATTAATAAGAATATAATATAGGAACAGCTTCAATGGGTCATGTTCTCAAATATGGCCAATAGCAGATACTTAGGGAAAAGTAAGAATTGAGTGAGTGTGCATTGCACTTTTTAAAATTCTCCCCATCCCCTTAGGGATTTCTTCAGTTAAATTTCATTTCCACATACTTAGTAACACTCAAAGCATTTCTCCTTCATGGACTTGTGCAGTTTTCCCTGGAAGCAAGGTAAATTTTTTAGCACTCACAATATCCCTGGCAAGCAGTCAGGAAAGACTCTGGAAAATATGGAAAGCTTTGTGGCCCAGAAGTCATGATCTGTAGTGAAAGAAAAAAGCTCTTGTACTGCTTGTACAAAGAACCACCTCCTTCTGTCTGTGTTGAACTTGGGTCATTGTTAATTGAGCTGCCCCTTTTGTTAAGACAGAATGAACAATCAATCCATAGCTATACTATTTTTGTTGGGTTTTTTGTCATTCATGATTCTGTAGCTCTCTACCACACCCCCACCTTAATAGTTATTTCTGTTCCCAGCTGCATCTTAGATAATTCCATTGTTCCTTGTACACAGGTCATTCCATATCTCTCAGCATCCTTACTAAAAGCCTTATACTCTTCTATACCCAGATAGGTTCCACAGTTCTGCAGCTGGCAACATGATGCAACTCGTCATAGGAAATGCATCTGAGTGACTGATAAACCATGTGTATCTCAAGAGCTACTTCCTGGTAACCCTTCCAATATGCTCTCTTTAGCCATAAAGGTAGAAATGGTGTTAACATCATCTAATTTTAGTATATCCCCAACAGAAGAATCTCCTATTAGCAATAACTCTCAACGTATCCTAATATTGGGTATAGCAACCCCAGAAAAACACTGTGACAAAACTATGGAGACAGAAGATCCTCTCCTAATTACCATCTCCTTCCCCTTTAGAGTCTCATCACTAGCCTACAGCTTTTCTTCCTGAATTTCATGGTAGTCTGAAAAAGGTCAGCTGAAACTCTTGGAATAGAGCCTTGGGCTGCATAGATCAGATCCAGGAGCTGGGTTTGCTCATTTTCAATTAGTGTGAAATTTCCTTGTCTCTAGTGACAAGTAGGACATCTCTGGGTAAATTCATTCTCCAAGTGAGAAGACCAGGCTCTCTACAGTCAATGGACACAGCTGCCTATTTCCAAAGGGAGAGTCACAGCATCTAGTTGAGGCAGCAATTTTATTCTACGAGGCTTGCACAACACAGTTCTGCAAGGTGCAAAAATCTATGCGTGGGCACTTTGTGCTTCCATTTATGCTTTGCTTTCTGCCAGAGAGATCCCAGAAGTGAATCAACAAATCTCTGTGATTGCTGATGTCTAAACATATCTCTGGTATTCTTCATTTTAAGTTCGACTTGCTTAACTTGTGTTCTGAGCTGACAGGAAGGCAGACAGCACACCAACACAGTGCTAAGCCTGAGCTAAAAGCCCTATTTAGTATTGCTATCATATTTATTACAGTTTTTAAGCTTCCACTTTAGGGAAGGTTTGTATCCAGCTCGCTTGGTGTGAGCCAGAGTGAAGTCACATCTGCTTGCCAAACACAACACCAGCCATCCATAAAGTTGTTGCTCAATCTAATAATAGCAAGAGGAAACTCACTCCAGACCAATTCACCAGCAGCTAATCTATATAACTATAGAAAAGCTGTTTGCTGATTTATATTCTTTGCATCCCAATGTGAGGAAAAAGTGGATAACGAGCTGTAACATTTTGTGCAAAGTCATATTTGGAGTTTTACTTCTTATTCTGTGACTGAAACTAGCATTGGCGCTCTTCTTGCCCCCAGCCGCGATGCAGTGTTCCTGTGCTTTACCAGTATGAAGGTTGGTATGAGCTGCTCTTTTTGTCTCCTTGTAGAAGGAGCAGTTATAACTTCATTGGTCACATAATGATCCATGTGGACCACAGGAAAGGTAGAAATTAGTCCTTCAAATTCAGACGTATCTACGAAGTTATGAGCCCAGTAGGGAAGTAAACTGACTGATTACCTTGATTATCCATCACATGCCCCATAACATATAAAGTGTTCCCGGTCACATTAATTAGGTCACATTAATTAGGTAATTCCAGTCCCCTAAGACTCTTTAGCATACTTGCAACCATTGAGACCACACATGCTCAGGACCTCCAAAAACCATCACGTTTTTATCTGTAGTGGGGCATTGACATTTCTGTTTCCATTTCTGAGAAAATTTCAGTCTAGGCAATGTGGTACTCTTCAGCTCTGGAGCCATAGAAAAATCCTTTTGCTTAACTGTAATGAACTGCAGAATATGGGAGGTGAGAAAGTCTCCTCCTTTGAGAGAGCAGCCTCTCTGCATGACAAGGTTATCAATATCCTTTACTCAATGAATCCACAAAAGCCACTTTTCCCTTTAGCAATATGCGATTCAGAAGGTCATGACTCCTGGACAGAACTTTAATGGAGCTGTGAGCATGTACTAAAGAAAGAATATAATTCTCTTTCCACTTAGGCTCACAGCAAAAATGTTGTCCTTTTCAGGGCTCAGTAGCTAATTAACAGCAGAATACATTTAAATACAGTAAGTTGTTGTACATGCTTTGGAATTCAATGAAACCTAATAAGCAAAATCAGGCTCTTATATGTAAACTAATCATTTATGGTTAAGCTTTTGTAACATCTTCACTGCGTTATTCCTCAGACAATAAATTGTTCCTTTCAGTGTAGGCAATATTTCTCAACTCTCACACCCCGTAAATCATATTTTCTTCTCAATCTGCCAGTTTTATTTTAAACAATTGTACTGAAGTGTGCACCACAATTCACATGCCATATATTACCTCCTATCAACAGCTGCTTTAACCACCACGATTCCTACTTCCCACTTTCAGTTTTTGTGAATTTATGTGTCTTGTCAGCTGGGAGAACAAATACTTTGAAATCACCTCCACACCAAAAGCAGAAGAATAATAGGATAAAGCTGTCAGTACCACCTTGGGATTTTCAACATGATTTTTATTGACCAACACCAGCACTGTTGTTAATGATTTTGATAACTAATAATAGATCATACTTCTGAGGCCTAAGGAAATGTCTTTACACAATACTACATTGTGTTTACTTCGAAGTACTGCAATTGCTGCTAAGAACAGCCTGTTAGATACTGAATTATTTTTATTGGTTTATGATGGAATGTTCTTGTTTCTTATTGTATTTCCCAGCTGACTACAATTCTGTATAGTTTGATATCAGCCTGAGCAAAATCCAGAAAATTAACTAGATTTACAGAAAAGAAGTTCCATTCAAGGCCTTAGCAGACTTAGGGAAAAAAAGTAGAAAACTCCACCTCGTCGTTGTTCAGAGTTATATTTCAAAAGGCTGAAATTTCCTGTGGCATACAAGAAAAAATGACCAGGCCCTCAAAGCTAGGGAGCAGCCATGCTCACCGAACAGTTATGGATTGGAAGTCAAGAACTCACTTTTCTTGAAGTAAAGCTCCTCCAGTAAAAAATGTTCTCCATGATGCAAACAGGCAGTACCTTGGTGGTTAATGCCTTAGGGAGTCTTCACTGTTTCTCTGTTGTCCATGTTGTCCATGTGCTATCAGGCATAAGCAAGATCATAAGGCAGATATATAGATAAATAGTTTTATTATTGTTAAACCAGTTTTGGGGTAAAATGGCCATTTATACATATTTTATCCTGTGGTCCAAAAAATTAGGCATCTAATTTGTTTATTTAAATCTCCTGTTGTCACTGGATAGATATAACCACCTCAGGAGGGCATTTCAAGGAATTATAGAAATTATTTCTTTAAATAACTACTGTATTTCAATTTGTTCCTGTTCCCTCTTGTCCTTCCACTGGATACCACTGAGAGGAGTATATTTCCACCTTTTTTGCTTTTTACTATCTGGTAGTTATACACATAGAAAAGATCTTCTCTAAGTCTTCTTTTCTCCAGGCTGAACAGCCCCCGCTCTCTCAGCTTCTTCTTGTACAAAAAACGCTCCAACCCCTTAATTCTCTTCATGATCCTTGGCTGGACTCATCCAGTCTCTCTTGCTTTGGGTGCCCCAAAAAGGACACAGCACACCAGGGCTGAGCACAGGGGAAGGATCACACGTCTTTGCCTGTTAGCAATGTTCTTCCTAACGCAAGCCAGGAGACTTGGCTTTCTTTGCTGCAAGTGGCCATTGCTGTCTCATGGCAAGCTTGCTGTGCACCAGGACTCCAAGGCCCTTCCCTACAAAGCTTTCCAGCTGGTCATTCCCCAAACTGTCATGTTACATGGGGTTGACTCATGACCCAGAGGCAGAACTTGTTATTTCCCTTTGTTGAACAACAAAGGTCTCAAAGGTGTCAAAGGACATCCATGCAGCAGCAAAGATGCAGGGGTTGGATATGTGTTAGTATCCATGCAATCACCTGAGAATGGTCATGCAGAAATTAAGGCTTTTCCCCCCAAAAAGTGACGGGATCAACAGCCCAACTGAAGTCCATCTGCACCAACACACGCAGCACAGGCAGCAAACAGGAGGAGCTGGAAGCCATTGGGCAGCAGGAAAACCATGACATGGTTGCCATCACAGAAACATGGTGGGATGACTGGCAGAAGCAGAGAGCAGAGGGATAGGCAAGGAAGGAGAGGCTGTGGGGTAACCCTGTACGTTAGGGAGTGTTTTGATTGTCCTGGAGCTTAATGGTGGTGATGATAAGGTTGAGGTTTTATGGGTGAGAATCAGGGAGAAGGCCAACAAGGCAGATATCATGGTGAGAGTCTGTTACAGACCATTCAACCAAGATGAAGAGACAGACAAAATATTGAAACAGCTAAGAGAAGTCTCACAGTCACTAGCCCTTGTTCTTCAGGGGGACTTGCACTGACCAGATGTCTGCTGGAAATGCCAGACAGCAGAGAGGAAACAGTCCAGGAGGTTCCTGGATTGTGTGGAAGATAAGTAACTTCCTGATTTAGCCAACTAGGGAAAGTGTGCCACTGTAGCTATTGTTCCCAAACAGAGAAGGACATGTGGGTGATGTGATGGTTGGCAGCTGCCTTGGGCACAGTGATCACAAAATGATAATTTTCAATTCTTCGAGAAGCAGGTTTTCTGGCAGGAACTGACCATGTGGGGGACCCACACTGGAGCAGTCTGTTCCTGAAGCAGTGTGTCTCATGGGAAGGACTCATGCTGGAGCAGATCATGAAGAACTTCAGCCAATGGAAAGGACCCATGCTGCAGAAGCTTGTGAAGGACTGCCTTCCATGGGAGGGAACCCACACCACAGCAGGAGAACAGTGTGAGGAGGAAGGAGCAGCAGAGATGAAGCATCATGAAATGACTATAACTCCCGTTCCTCATCATCCCAGTGCCACTTGAAGGTGAGGAAGTAGAAGGCTCAGGAATGATGGAGTGAAGTTGAACCTGGAAAGAAAGTGTTAGGGGAAGACATTTTTAGATTTATCTTTTTTTCTCACTATCCTACTCTATTTTTAATTGGTAATTAATTAAATTAATCTTACTCAAGTCAAATCAGTTTTGCCCATGACAGTAATTTCTGAGCAAGATCCCTGTCCTTATCCCCAACCCACGAGCTTTTCCATCTTATTTTATCCCCCGATCATGTTGAGAATGGGGAGTGAAAGAGTGGATTAATGGGCACCTGGCAGCCAACCAAGGTTAAGCCACCACAATGTTCCATACAAAAGTAATATTAACTTTCCATTTCATGATGCTCCTGGTTTTACAATAGAAATTCACTTCCTTTCTGCCAATCTTAAATCCCTTAATTTCAGGGTATCAGTTCTCTGTAAATTAAAGGACTTGCAGCTGAAAGATTTACTTCCCTGAAGCAATGGGAAATACTGGAACCAATCTTGTCATATCTTTTTAGATACTCTATATAATATTCCAGATTCTGTAGGGCAGGAGCCAGATGTCAGTGAGAAAGTTACTTCAGAGAACACCAAAAAGGTGGGTTTTAACTGATTGTTGGAGAGACCAAGTAAATGGAATTTCCTGTATTTCCATCTGTACTTATTGCCTCTTTCATTCCACTGACTACCAGTGGAGAAGAGCCTGGGTCCATCTTCTTTACTCTCTGGTCAGGTATTTGCATACACTGACAAGATCTCCCTTGAGCCTTCTCCACACTAAATAATCCCAGTTTACCCAGCCTCCTATTGTACGGCAGCTGTTCCAATCCCTTAACCATTTCAGTGACCCTAGTGATGTAAAGTAACCATACAACAGCTTCTGGCTCTGCACTGGACCAGACACAAGCCTACGTGCAGTTATGTCTCTGATCCAACCTGTTCCTCTCAACAGCAACAGCAGCAGCTCTGGAGTCAGTGCTGAGTACATGGGGAGGTATTCAGTTGTCTGCAGAGGTGATTTTTCTAGCTCCACTGGAAGAAAAAGTGATCATTTTGGAAATGGTTTATATGTTCAATAGTAATACAGTGCCGTCTGGCATGGTGGGGTTGACCTTGGCTGGCAGAGGGTTGACCCCACACAGTCTTTTTGTTCAATCCTCCCCACCCCCAAGTGAATGGGGGAGAGAATGGGAGTAGGAAAAGCAAGAAAAACTCATAGGTTGACCTAAAAAGTTTAATAAGCAAAGAGGAATAAGAAAGACAGAACAAACTCAGGTGTTCAAGAAACGCTAATGACTTTGGGAACTCACCTGCAGACCCTTTCCCGAGGTGCTGAGTTTCAATGAAAACATCCCCAGTGCTTTCTGAAAAAGATTTCCCTTGAAAATGCCTCAAATCTTATATCAGAATCTCTCTTTCCTTCCAAGAATCCTCAAAAAATTATACTATCCAAAACGATTAGCTGCTTTCAAAAATCTGACCCTCATTTCCATTTCATCCCTTAGATTCATAGCTATGCTGAAAAACTCAGAAAAGCCTGCAAAACCTTTCATATCAAAATAAAATAATTAAATTTATTGTTAATTAAATTCTTCCTTAGCAGAGAACCATCAGAGGCTAATATCTCACATACATCTTACTTCAGCCTCATGCTGCCATTCTGCACAAGATAAATTTCACCCATCAATGCAATTTTATCAATTACTCCTACTCTTAATAATCACATCAGGACTCCACAGAATTAAACATATGAGCCAAAAAATAAAAGCATGAATGCCAGCTTGCCTGCAATACTGAGCATGATACAACATTCTGCTGTCTTTATGGAGGACTCAGAGGATCTTGGTCATTAAAAGGCAATAATGGAAGGATCCCCCAAAGAGCCTATTTTGATACTCAAAGTATTATAAAACTCCTGAAAGATGATTAAGTTCAGCTAAGAGGGCCATATTCCAGGCATTTTCTTGCTAAAAAACCAAGCTTGAGCATTCCATCAAGTCAAAGACCTTAGAAAGCTATACCCCTCCCTAGAGATATCACTAATACTATGAACAAGGGCATTATGAAAAGAAAAATGAAGAACAGAGACCTGCATAAGCGGCCTTTTGTGGAGCCTCTCCAGCAGATCTGGCAGTGGTGCATGCTTGTTTCCTCTTCTTAGGGGACTGTTCCACAAGTTATTATTCCTGAAGTGTGCCCACATCACACATGTCCCTTTACCACTCACATGTTCAGCCAGTGAGCTTCATTCTCTAATTTTCCTTTTACAATCCAGCTCTCATTCACAAAGGAGCTGTTTGCTTAATCTTCCTGGAATTTGCTGCTACCCAGTCCAGTAAGATCAGCCACATGAATAATTACCTCACCAGCTGCTAATAGCGGGGGAAACAGCACCTTGCAGACCGCCCAAATACAGCATTAGATTTTTATAGTTTTTCTTTTTATCTAAAAATCCATACAGAAGTTTCACTAATGAGAAGGTTGACATACTCTGAGAAGCTCTTCCAGTTTTGGGGATAATTTATCAATCTCTTTTCAGCTGTGATCAGACTCAAAAAACAAGATGAGCCATCCCAGTGAAAAGGGGAGAACTTCCCCCTTTTGTCACTATTTTTCGGGGGGATCCCAATTCTCTAAGTTTAATTGCAGTCAGATACCGTTACGAAAATAGACTGTGAAGACAATGATAGAAATTATTACTTTTTATCAAATCATGGCATATAGTTCTCCCTGGTGAAGCATTTAGGGAAGACTAACAACAAAGAAATCATCAGGTCTTGTCTTTCTAGTATCTAAATGTTCTTTCTAGACAGAAGATTATTCTAGATCTCTTCCCAAAGTTTTGTTGCAGATAGATCATGACTAACATTCACGATGAGCTGAGATTTCATAACAGTGTAACGCAGACAAGACTCACAGTTCCTCTACCAGGAAGCATTTTCATATCTTACAGATAAATAACATTCTATAAAATTATTGTCAGGTTCACAGTCTTTTTAGAAACTACTTTTTTCATTTCATTGTGTTTAAAAATGCTCATATGGGACTAGGAATTTTGCTTGTACCTTTTCTAATCAAATAATATGCACACTTCCTGACCTCTTCAGCTCACAGTTAATTTATTATCACGATGAATGCAGACAGCATTGCCTTCCCTCTACACACTCCTGAGATTTACCACATGAGGTATTTTTAAGTATAAATCCCTTAACATCTGCCTTAATTTAGTAGATAAGATCATTAACAGCCATTATATCTAATCAACATCTAATCCTTGTAGAAGGGATTCATTAGCAGGATGAAATGGGAGCAGAAGCCCACTAATGATAAATGTTTATTTTCTTTGAATAAATTTCCGCTAGGGAAGAACTGGCAACACTTTAAAAAACTCTTCCAGAACAACTCTGGACTGCATATTGCAGGATCACCCTCAAGCAGTAGGTCATTAAGAATGCAATGCTTGATTTTAAATCTATACACAAAAAAACAGATTCTTCAGAAAATGGAGAAAAGGGTCAGAGTTAAGAATAGTTAGAACAGCATTTTGCTTGTGGTGTCATCTGGAGTACAACACTCTTCCTTGAAGGAAGATGATGTTATTGTGCTTCCAGAAGCTTTTCATTGTATGCGGCGGTACAGGATCATGTACCATAGTAACAACATTTCTTAGGTCTGTACGGAAGGACGAGGAGAATGTGACTAGCTATGAGATTTTTGCTATGAGATCCTTTAAAGTCACCAGGTACACTTTCAGAAATGCCTGGCCATGGGCTTCTACCTTTTCAGGTTAAATTACACAGGACTCTGACTGTTATGTTGGAACATAAATCACAGTGACTGTATATATTAATGGTACCAAGCTGTGCAATGCAGTTGACACACTGGAGGGAAGGGATGCCATCCAGGGGGACCTTGACAAATTTGAGAGGCAGGCCTGAACGAACCTCATGAAGTTCAACAAGGCCAACTGCAAGGTCCTGCACATAGGTCAGGACAATTCCCACGGTCAGTACAGGCTGGGCAGAAATTGGATTGGAAACAGCCTTGAAGAGAAGGACTTGGGGGTGCTGGTGGAAAAGAAGCTCAGAATGGCCCAATAGTGTGTGCTTGTAGCCCAGAAAGTACCTGAATCCTGGGCTGTATCAAAAGCGGCATGGCCAACAGGTCGAGGGAGGTGATTCTCCCCCTCTGCTCTGCTCTCGTGAGACCCCACCTGCAGTGCTGCGCTCAGCTCTGGAGCTCTCAACATGAGAAGGACATGGACCTGTTGGAGTGAGTCCAGAGAAGGGACACAGAGATGACCAGAGGTCTGGACAACCTCTCCTATGGAGACAGGCTGAGAGAGTTGGGGTTGTTCAGCCTGGAGAAGGCTCCAGGGAGACCTTAGAGCAGTTGTCAATGCCTGAAGGGACTGACAAGGAAGCTGGAGAGGGGCTTTTTACAAGGGTATGAAATGATAGGACAAGGAGGAATGGCTTTAAACTGGAAGAGGGGAGATTTACATTAGATGTTAGGAAGAAATTCTTTACTGTGAGGATGGTGAGATACTGGCCCAGGCTGCCCAGAGCAGCTGTGGGTGCCCCATCCCTGGCAGGGCTCAAGGCCAGGCTGGACGGGGCTGGGAGCAGCCTGGGCTGGTGGAAGGTCCCTGCCCCTGGCAGGGGGGTTGGGACTGGGTGATCTTTAAGGTCCCTTCCAACCCAAGCCATTCTTTGGCTCTATGATTCTATGCTTCTATGATTTTGGGTCACTTGACAGCTGAGGAGGAACACAGTGATAAAGCAAGCTTCTGCCTGCCAAGTCCCAAAATCTTTTGTTTTGGTTATTATTGTAGATTACTTGAAGAAGAAGGCAATACTTAAAACTAGTAGTTCTAATAAAGTCTCTAAATAATTCAACACTTGCTAAGGACTGGCTCATTTTAAGCTCTTCTTCTCCTTCTCAATGTTGTTTGTTTTGGTTGTTTGGGGTTTTTTTCCCAGGTAAATGGTTACAACAATCATAAATTGCAAAGTAGCTCCAAATTATTTAAAAAGCTTTCACTGTATCATAAAAATTTGCCTACTGGTTAGATTCTAATCTAAGGATGTTCAAGCATTTATTTCTCATATATTGCACTTTTGTTTGCCTCTATTCCTGCGCTTTAACCACTTGTATAAGCAACATTCTGCTAAACCTCCATCTATCCTTTGGCTGAAAAGAGAGAATCTGAATGTTAAACATATCTTTATCTTCAGAGAACCTATGTATCCATTACTTTTGCATGTTTAACCTCAAAGATGCACTTAGAAACTACTGAGTTTCTGGGGTTTGTTTCATTTTTGCATTCAAGTTAACATTGCATAAAACTCTTACACATCGCTGAAGACAAAGTCTGAAATCCAGACCTAACACTGATCATTTCTCCAAAACTATCTGTCTCTCTGATATAGATAGAAAAAGTGCTGACTCCCTCTTCTTAACCCCATCAATGCATGATTTCTGTGCTGTTGTAACAGCCTCAACAGAAAGTATGGCAAATGGACCTTTCCTGGCCTGACTACAAGTCAGCAGTCTCTGGGGTAAATCATGAGCATCAACCATTTCAGTCTAGACAGGACACACAGAATCCACAACTACCATTTCGTGGCATGGTTATCATTGCCATTAAGCTAGTGTACACAAGCCAGGCCTTGATTAGAAATGAGTGTAGCTGTGCCTGTAGAGTATTGTTTTGAATTTAGAACTTAGTATTTTGATGTGCTCAAAGCAGTCTTACCAAAATTGGACTTTCAGACTATTTGTGTGCAGGTACAACTAGTCTGAGAAAACTAAATGCTCCAAGATAGGCAATAGATGCCTCACCTTACAGCCCAGCAGCAAGAGATGTCTCTGGACATGTGTGGGACTGGAGAATGGAACCTGGAATGCTGGTGTGGTGGCATACTTCTCCCCCTTCTCCGGGTTGTCCTATGACCTCGGGAGATGCTGGCTAGGCCTCAGTGCCTTGAGTAATGAGTTGGGCAGTTAAGCACACCAGGACTGTGTCGATAACCCTTGCTTGGCCAGGGCAGAGAACAGCACTGTCTGCACCAAGAGCTCTCAGTTAAGCCTCAACACCTTGAGTAATGAGTTGGGCAGGAAGGACCTGTTGACTGCACAGTAACTCCTACTCAACCGAGGCAGACAGTGGTGCTGCCTGTGCTAGAACTCCCATTGACTGGTCAAAACAGGGAAGAAGGATGGAAATAATCTATTATTCCCTGACAACTCCAGAATGTTCACAGCAGACCGTAGCCCAAGTAGCAACCAAGTAGAACAATACATTGTTCCTGGAATTTTTGTGAAAGTTGGTAGCTCAGGTTGCAGTCAGGCTGGAAACTTGCTGATGACTAGAGGCAATCATCTCACAGCCTTATAAACAGCGGTCCTGAAGTGAGGTGCTTTGAGCTCTCCTGCACTGCAGCAGGCTGTGACCAGCATCTCCCTCTGAGTGGGACACAGCTCAGGCCTCGCAGACCACTAAGTCTGCGATACTAGGGGGACTGTCATGGGAAGTTGACGACAGAGCCTGGGCTGATTCCCCTGCTCCTTGAGAATCAACACTTCACCCGCTGATGAAGGCATAAGACATAAGAAATATTTCACTGAACTCAAGGGCAAATTTTTAGTAGGTGTACCTTTGCTGAAATACATTGCAAGCTTGAAGTAGTTAGATTGATTAAGTCATTTTGTGATTTAAAAAGATTTGCTGCTAAAATCCTATGGAATGTGAATAAACTTTCTCTTCTCTGTCTCTCCTTTAAATCTAATCCCTTGTCCAAGTCTGAGACTACAAATAGATCCAGCCACACTGAAACTCTGCAAGAGCATAGAAAGCAAGGAGGTCTACTCTAAACCTCATGACTCAGTGGAAGGGTTTCTCTTATTCTTTACCCCACTTTCTACATACCTGCCTTTCAGATATAAACCATTGACCAAGTCTGAGACTAAGATTGGATCCAGCCACACCTAAACCCTGTGAGACTTTAGAAAGCAAGGGAATCTACTCTAAACCTCATGACTCAGCGGGAGAATCTCCTTTACCCTTTTATACCTTTGACCTTTATAAACTGTTTCTACCTCTATTTTGATTTGATTTCAGTGTGATTTACCTCTGTGCATTTACTCCCTCCGAGAAATAATAGAGTGACTCTTGCCATTGAATCTTGTGTAGTCGCATTTCCATGTATTCATATTAAACTTATTTCACTTAAACTCTTTGGTGGTAATTCTTTAAGCAACCTGACCTACCACTTCTTTTGCAGCACCTGGCCAGCATCAGGCTCCTCTAACGAATCAATCCTAAGCTTACGCTGCAGTTGATGAGTGAACATGCCCAACCTAGGTTTATCAAAGTGATTTAACCTTGAGAAATAATACCATTAAATTACTTTTAGAAAAAAATTCTATTAACCCTTAGTCCACAAGTTCTACAGTTTGGATCAATGTGACATCCAGGCTATGGTATTGGTATATTGCACCTACGCTGCACCAGGTAGGATAGAATCATAGAATCATACAATCATAGAATAGTCTGGGTTGGAAGGGACCTTAAGAGGTCACCTAGGCCACCCCCCCTGCAATAAGCAGGGACACCTTCAACCAGATCAAGTTGCTCAGATCCCTATCAAACCTGACCTAGAATGTTTCCAGGGATGGGGCATCTACCACCTCTCTGGGCAACTGGTATCAGTGTTTCACCACCCTCATAAAAAAAAAAGAAAAATCTTCTTTAAATCTACCCCGAATCTATCTTCTTTCAGTTTAAAACCATTATGCTTTGTCCTATTGCAATAGGCCCTGCTAAAAAGTTTGTCCCATCTTTCTTGTAAGCCCTCTCTAAGTGTTGAAAGTCTGCGACAAGGTCTCCTTTGAGCCTCTTTCCTTAGGCTGAACAACCCCAACGCTTCAGCCTGTATCTGCAGGAGAGCTGCTCCAGCCCTCTAATCATTTTTGTGGCCCTTTTCTGGACCTGCTTCAACAGGTCCATGTCTTTCCTATGCTGAGGACCTCAGAGCCATACTTCAGGTGATGTCTCATGGGAGCAGAGTAAATAGGCAGAATCACCTTCCTTGGCCTGCTGACCACACTTCTTTTGATGCAGCCCTGGATACGGTTGGCTTTCTGGGCTGCAGGTACACATTGCCAGCTCATGTCCAGCTTTTCATCCACCAGTACCCTCAAATCCTCTGCAGGGTTGCTCTCAATCTCTTCATCCCCTAACCTGTACTGGTCATGGGAGTTGCTCCAACTGCAGGACAGGACCTTGCACTTGGCCTCGAACCTCATGAGGTTCACATGGGCCCACTTCTCGAGCTTGTCCAGGTCCCTCTGGATGACATCCAGTCCCTCAGGTGTGTCAACTGCACCACTCAGCTTGGTGTCATCTGCAAACTTGCTGAAGGTGCATTTGTTCCCACTGTCTATGTCACTGATGAAGATACTAAACAGTACTGGTCCCAGTACAGACCCCTGGTGGACACCACTTGTCACAGATCCTCATCTGGACATTGAAACATCTTGGTGTGACCATCCAAACACTTCCTCATCCACTGAACAGTCGACTCATCAAAACCATATCTCTACAACTTAGAGGGAAGGATGTTGTGGGGGACTGTGTAAAAGACCTTACAGAAATCCAGTTGGCTATGTTTTGTATTCAACTATCCAACAGGATAGTTGGTTATGTTTTGAATTCAAGGGTAGTCCTACTATATGGAATCTATATTTTCTCATGAAAGCAGACTGCTCTAGCTTAAAAGTTCAGGCTACCTACAAATTCCACCTGTCTTGGTTGCAGGTTATGTCAAAACAAGATCACCTGATCAACTTCTGTTCACATTCCTGCCTGGGCTTCTCAATGCAAGGCCTTATGGGGTTGCTGGAGGCTTACGGGAACATATTGAGCATGATCAAGTAATCTTCCTAGGATGAAGAGTAACAAAGGTACTTTTATGAATATGCAAAGAAAATAAGTGTTTATGTTAGCCTAAAAATGGCCTTGGTGACACTGAGCAACACTGTAGACACCACCTTTGGCTCATCTCCTGGTCAGTTTTGTTCACTTACACAGAAGTGGTGTTCTGAATTGTGACCTATTTCTTTTCACCTCAGGAACTTCCAGAGTTCATCAAAAGTAAATTAATCTGAATCTTTTGAAAACACTTCATAATTCTGATGTGAAATCTAAAATTGAGACATACTGAGTCTTTGCTCTTTATATTTGTCCCTTTCCATCATATTAATCTTCCCACACCCCTCCTTTTGTGTATTTACATCTGTCTTTGTCTTTGTTTTGTTGTTCAAATCTAAAATCCATATAAAAGTTTCACTAATGTGGGGTTTGACATACTCTGAGAAGCCCTGTCAGTTTGGGGGATATTTTATTAATCTCTTTTTTCAGCTGTGATAACACTCAACAAACAAGATGAGCAGCTCCAGAGATAATTTTTACAGTGATATATGCAGCTATGGATAGGACTTAACACCAAGGTCAGGAAAATTCACACAATCTGTTTGAGAACATAATGTTGTAAAACTGAACTCATAAATAGACTTTGAGGAAAAAAAGTGAACAGGAATGAATAGTGAGAAGTACATGCTCATTTGGCACTAAGCATCTATTCTCCATTGACCCCTATGCAGGAAAACCCTTTTCAAGACATGAGATGAGTCTCCATCAAATCGTTACATTTGGGATTTAGTGTCTGTCCTTTCTCCAAACTAGCGGTAATTCTCTGTCCATGTGGATCCCTGAAAGCTGCCTTTAAAGCTGGTCAGTAAAGGTCTGGCTATATCTTTGCTACTCTTTAGAAGGCAAAATCTAAATGCTTGTGCACTACGAAGCCCCTGCTCAGCTCGTGGAAGTGGGGAACAGGAAGGGGCCATGGGCAGCCAGGACCACTCCTCCTAATCCAGGGTGAGGGACCATAAAGCAGAGGTTCCAGATAGGCGCTAACCAATGTTTTCTTAAATATTATACCAGTGACTGTTTAAGTGAGTATCAGATCACTAAAACACCTACTCTCTCTCATATTCGGCTTGTTAGTGGATCATTAATGTAATTAATTATATGCTACCCTCCCAGCAAAAAGCCTTACCTAGGAAGAATGGATGAGGAGAGTCCTTCACCATAAGCATTAGCCAGTATTTTTATAAAGATCAGATTAACTCCAATATAGTCATATTTCTGGGATAAGAAAGGCCAGATTTTTGAGAAAGATGTGATTTAAATACACATGCTGAAATTCCTGCTGGATTAGAACATGCAGGTTGCCATTCATCACAAAGGAGGCAGCTCTTACTCCCTCCTACTTGAGGTGGCTAACTACTATTGTAACACCTGATAAATGGGTTTCTAATGCAAGCAGAATGATTAACAAAGCCTAGACCAGGATTCATTAAAAAGATATTTTGATATCTAATTGCATTTCCATTAATTCAGCCTAATCCCTTTTCTCCCATGCATTCCACAAGACTTAAATAAAGAACAGTATGTCTCTCAAGAAAGTACCCGCGCAAGGTTCTCACCTTCCACCACAGACTGCATCGGAATCAACATATACATATGTATGTTGAAAGTTCTGCATACTAGATGGGTAGGAGCCCAAAGCCAGCAAAGAGAAGCAATGAGCACCTGGGTGATTCTGAATACATCTTTGTCTGGTTTAATTCAAAATGTTATGTCTTCTTTGCAAGATACAAAATAAGTGGAGAGCACAAAGATGCTTCAGGCTGTTCTAATGGTTTAATTCAACACATCAAGATTTCATAATGTAAGTGTATGAGAAGAGACAGAGATAAATCCAACATATATGAAAGCTGATGACTGAAATCCAGAGCATACCAGTCAAAAGCAAAAACCTTTGGTCTTCATCAAAGCAGGATTATTTGGATAGAATATTCCTTCACTTGTCTAGACGATGGATAGCATGGTCAGAGCTGGTCATCACCTCATATCGCCAGTGCACTGCATCCTGGGGTAGCTGGATGCTGGCACACATACTGTTCAGAGTGAAAAACTCAGCAGAGACATCTACACTCACAACAAAGTACAGCTACTCTAGAGCAAAGCCAGTGGGGAAAGCACGTGCTGTGATTTCTACTAACAGCTATGGGAAACAGCACATTTCAAGGAAGTGCTAAAAACAGGCTCTGAAGTTAGGAAAAATAAGCAGCAAGTCAGCATCATTTTGAGTATATTGAGAGCTGCAGTTCTCATTTTCAAGGAGCTTCTGACCACTCACTAGTTTTATTTCATTTGTGTTACATGGACAACAGGTTAATCCACCGTATTGCTTTTCCACCTACTTCACTGTTACTGCCAAATCAATTTGTGTCAGTGAGGTTTGTTTCACTCGCACGCCTCCAGGTGCTTACTTATACTTGGGACTTGTGCTTTTTGTTGTTATTGTTGTTTTTGCCCTGAGCAAGTTATTTTGGTTGCTGAAGCAATGCACTGCTATACACGGTGCTAAAACCCAGAATGCAGATAAAGGAGCAGGTACACTGCATACTGCAGTTCAAGATTTAACGCAAGTTTTAGTCTTCATGCCTCTTGTTTTCAGGAGGGAGGGGAGAGGATGGAGGTTAAATTTAAGCAAAAGCACTATTTTCTGCATGCAACCCCCAGAGGACCAAATTCTGCCACTTTTATTCTTCTGGAGTAAGCCTGATAAAGTACACAGGGTTCAACAAAGGAGAGTTAGGTTATGCCTTTAGGCACAGCCCTGAGGAAAGAGTGTAAACAAGGGATCCAAAGGCTAAGAACTGCTCTGAGAAGGTTAATTATTTCTTTCACTCCCTCACTTATTTTCTTCATTATTTTTACTTCGGAATTACAGGGTATAGAATACAACAGGCATATATCTCCACTGCAGAAAGCAGAAGAGCTGGAGCTGGAGCGAATCAAGTGTTGATTTTTAATCCTGATGTGGTGGGTTGACCTTTGCTGGCTGCCAAACCCCCACGCAGCCACTCTCTCACACCCCTTCTCAACAGGACAGCAGGAGATGATAGGATGGAAAAGTTCATGGGTCAAGATAAAGACAGGGAGATTACTTACCAGTTACTGTCATGGTCAAAACAGGGTCAAACTGGGGAGGGTTAAATGAATTTATTGCCGGTTTATTTTTAAAAAGAAAAAACTAAAACCATCTTCCCACCACCCTCACTTCTTCCCAGGCTCAAATTCACTCATGAATCTCCCTCCCCAGGTGGCACAGGGAGCCTGGGGAATGGGGGTTGCAGTCATTTTCATGATGTTTCACCTTTCTGCTCCTTCCTCCTCACACTGTTCCCTTGCTCCAGTGCAGGGTCCCTCCCACAGGATACAGTCCTTCTCGAACTTCTTCAGCATGGGTCCTTCCCATGGATTGCAGTTTGTCACAAACTGCTCCAGCATGGGTCCTTTCCATGGGTGCAGTCTCCTTGAGTAATGGACTGCTTCAGCATGAGTCCCCTATGGATCTCAGTTCCTTCCAGAAAACCTGCTCCTTTGTGTGCTTCTTTACGTGGGCTGCAGTTTCCTTCAGGACACATCCACCAGCTCCAGTGTGGTGTCCTCCACAGACTGCAGTTGGCTATCTGCGTCACCATGATCCTCCATGGGCTGCAGGGATACAACCTGCTACCCCATGGTCTTCTCCACCGGCTGAAGGGGAATCTCTGCTCCAGTGCCTGAAGTATTTCCTCTTCTTCCTCTTCACTGACCTTGGTTTCTGCTGCACTGTTTTTCTCACATCTTTTCTCACTCCTTTCTCTCATAGCTGCTGCACAGTGTTTTTTACCCTTTCTTCAACACGTTATCACAGATGTGCCACCAACATGGTTTATGGGCTCATCTTTGGGCAGTGGTGAGTCCAACTTGGAGCTGGCTGAAACTGTCCAACACGGGGGCAGCCCCTGGTGTCTTCTCATAGAGGCCACTTAGCAGTCCCCCCTGCTACCAAAACCTTGCTACATATAGTAAATACATCTGGTTAAACAAACTGACTTGGATATGATAAGTGTATTGAAAAAAAACCCAAAACCCAACAAAGTCTATCTGCTTCTAAACAACAGAGAGGAGTAACAGCAGGAACAGAGATGTAGTGACCTGTGAAGGGTCAAAACAGACTAAAACAGGCTTTCAAATATAGCTTAGTGCTCTGAGTCAGATCTGTGATGGCACATTTTAAACAGTGCAAGGAGTGAGCTGAATCCAACTTGCTCTTGCCTTGCACTCAGGAAAGGAGCTGTACCAAGACAGTGCATGTCCCCAGCACGCATTTGGCCTGGCCAGCTAACAGTCTGCCAAGCAATTCCTGCTCACAGCTAGGGAGTTAGACTGGGCCAGGACCCATTCCCAACAGACATTTTAATTGGAAAGAGTTTCAGAAGGAAAGAATGTTTAATAGTATAAATAGACCATGTCATGCCAGTTGGGCTTAGCTCCAGAGGCAAGTCCTGGGCAAATATAATTTATTAATATAAAACATAGCTAGTAAGAATGCATGAAAGAGGATAATGAGTTAGCACATCTCTTGGTCGGTGGGCCATTCACATGCATTTCACCAACTAAGGTTACCATATTTTATCCACCACTTTTTTTCTCCTTCTGAAAAGAACAAGAAACATAGAAACATGCTTCCTGCATTCAAATACAAAGATTGCTTGAGGAATCAAGGCTTTGCATTTGTTTTCTGTCCCTGGCTGCTCTCAAACACATGCTGGAAAGCCAGAGCTGAGACTGAATACCTGTGTCCTATGCCATCACACCCAGCACTTCTGGCACCAGTGTAACTAGAAGACTCAGCTGAGACCATTACACAGCTCCAGGTTTGGGAGCCATCTTCCCTGCACACAGCTTGCAGAGAAATGCACTTGGGACTGTCGAGAAGCAACAACACTGGCTAAGAATCATCTCTGAGGTTGAACAGCTGCAAGTAAGCCACCTGGGACTAGAGTAATCAGCGTATTTTTCTACAGGGCCTGGTGTGCTTAGCATACCTGAAATGTGCACACCAGCTCAATCCAAGAAAGATTCATTTGCAGCCTTGACATTACAGGATTTAACACTTTTTGGACAGGAGTAAATTCATTCTGCAGTAGAGTTTGCTCTCTCCAGGATTTATGGGAATCCATGCTTAATTACTGCAGTACTGGCAGTCCTCCAGCTCACATCCCACAGTCCTGCTTCCTACCTGAACAGATCCACGCTGCTATTAATGGCTATGTATGCAAAAACACACCAAAAAGACCAGGCACCATACCCTGATCTGTAAGCCAACTGTTTCAGCACACTTTGCACCAAAACAAATAAACCTCTTCACATTCCCAGCACAGAAACCCAAAATCCAAACTGACTTTTGAAGTGGACCACAGCCCATGCTAAACCCTGAGCTGTGCCTGAGTGCTGCTGCTTCAGAGAGCTGACCCTCACCAAAGCCATGCCAGGCTAGCAGCCCATATGGACATCATGTAAACCTTATGCCCTGGCAATGTTGCTATACTAACATAGATGTAAACTTCTAATGCTTCATTGCTTCAGAGACATTTGGCAATACATTAACTTTATGTACATATTGGCTATCCATCCTTTCAGATGAAAATATACACATACATATGCATACACATACTTTAATGTGTATGGTTTAATCTCCCTCCCTCCCCTGTTTTCCTCATTACAAGGTACATATAAGTGATAATTATACCTGTCAGAAGGGCACACCACTCCTCAGTGCCACCACTTTCTTCTTGCTAATTCCCATTGTACTTACACTGTGTAGCACCAGCTGATTGTCAATGCCATTTTCAAATTCCGCAAATAATCAAGAAAGAATTGTCAGAACTTATGGTTCATCTTATATTACGTCTAGATTTTGGAAACATCCTAAGTATAC
The DNA here is from genome assembly GCF_963210335.1 of Falco punctatus. Classification (NCBI taxonomy): domain Eukaryota; kingdom Metazoa; phylum Chordata; class Aves; order Falconiformes; family Falconidae; genus Falco; species Falco punctatus. Next base: position 6,949,115 of record NC_137581.1, read on the forward strand.
TGCGTAATGGAGAACAGTGCATTCATGCCTTTCTGTAAACAGTGCAGTCAAACAAACGTATCTATGAGGATAATGACAATGGTGTAGTTTAGAGTAAACCAGGACACCCATTTATACTTTGGTCAATATAGAGTTTATTCACACATAACTTACACCAGACCTGAAATTAATCATAGCCCAAAATGTTTATCTACTTTTTCTTAAAATTACTGTACAGTGATTAACAAAGAAAACACCAAGTTTGATAATAAAGCAGGGTGGGCATATTTCAGTTCACTGCAATAACGTCAGAGACAAAATTATTTAGAGGACTGGAACTGCATCCCTTCAGGAGCATGGCAAAACATGTGCCAGGCAATCTCCTTCCCCCAGTGGCTGCATTGGCACCCCTCGGTATGCATGGTCCTGCTAAGTACCAGACCTCAGCCACAGAATTGCTGAGTAGTTTCTCTCCTGTTTCAAGACCCTACACATCAGAAGCCAATGAGCAGTAGACTGCAGCTCCGTGAGCCACTGAGAAACACCATGGTCTGTGCATCAAAGCTGTGGAGAAGGGAGTGTGGTGAGTCTCAGCAGTACAAAAGAGATGAACTGCTCAGCCTGGAATGATCTGGTAAAGAACGCAGGAAGGTTGGAAGGTCTGCATATATACCCCAAAACCATGCTGACACAGGCAGTGGCCAAAGTGTAGACGGGACCATCAGCCATGACCCGTAAGCAAAAAAAATTAGTATCATGCTGGAAGGAAACTACCTACTGATTGATGACCATGATTTCTGTAGAGGAATGCAGCTGGGTTAATTAGCATTGATAACATACAGCTGTGGGCTGGCTTCAGGGGCAGTGGGCTGGCCGATGTAGACAAGGTGCAGCTGTGGCTGGTTAAGTTAAGGGGTTGGGCAGCCAAGGAAGAGAGAGCAGCTGAGGAAGAGAGAGGAGGAAGGAGAGAGAGAGAGAGAGAGAGAGAGAGAGAGAGAGAGAGAGAGAGAGAGAGAGAGAGAGAGAGAGAGTGAGTGTGTGCGTGCGTGCACCCTGGGTGAGGAGAAACAAGGAGAAGGCAGCAGAGGGACTGTATGAAGAGTATGTTGGTATGAGATGGTAAAAGACCTTGTTGCAGCTGGTTATTTTGGAGAGTGCTGTGACAGATTTTGAAGGAAGCCTTTCAGAATTACAGCCCTTATGTGATTTATATAGACCTAAAATGTTTTCTTCTGGTCAGAAAATTATGCTTAGTTTTAAAATTACATTTTAGCTTGCAATTTATTTTTTTTTAGTCATCTTTCTTCTGGGCGCCTTAGATTGCAAATTTTGTGATACATCTGAGGACCTTCTGAAAACCCATTTTTGCAGTATACTTAAATATGGTAAATGTTAATGATATCCTCAATCTGAAGAATTGTGCTTAAGTATTTTAATCCTGGAAGAATGTCCCAATTCTTATTGAGACAGAAGATTTTACTTCCAAGTAGATTTAAGTAACACATTGCTGCCCTGTGTTCTGCTGTTTGCCTTTGATTTAAGCCTTCAGTGGAAAGCAAATAAAAGATACAGAACACTAATTAAAGAAATTTGTCTCCTAATATGGTCATTTGCTGTTCTAATTAAAAAAAATAAGGTTTTATTAAGTAAGGGCAAATGATTTAAGGCAGCAACCCCTTTTTTATCACAGTACAAAGCTGCAATTGCTTAGATAACTCTTGACTGCTCTACAAAATTGCACTTCTGGTAGAGATGCAAGAATGGAGGGCTGACATTTTTAAACCCAAATCATTAGGGTTTTTTTCACTAGCATTTTACTTGACTCCTTTTAATTCCACAAAGTTGATATACGATAGTGAAGTCTAGCACACAATAAATTTCACCCTGAGTGGACAGAGGTGCTGTCAACTCTTATCATGTCTAGAATGAAGGCAGAAGACCCCGGCACAATTCACTTCTAATTAAATTTTACTCTCCATTGAACACTCCGCTGAAGTTCACAGCTGCTGGCAGCAGAGGAGAGCCTAAGGCTGTGGTGCTATGCCTGATACATGTCATGGTCCTTCCACATTTCTGTAAACATCCTTGTATCTTATCACCTCATCAAAGCTTCAGGCTTCATTCTTAACACCCTAAACATAAACCAGGCATGTTCTATGTTGCTTCTGGATTGAGCTAAATGGTGAGTGCAGAGTGAACCTTTCTAAATCCAAGATTTATTTGCTTTAAATTATGGATGATGACAGGAAAGTCGAGGACAAGTATATAATATTAAAGATTTACACAGCTCCCCCAGCTGCTATAAATAGATGTTTAAAAACTGTATTTTGTTCTACTTTTGAAAACTAAGAAAATATACATCCTGTTGAAAGAGGGCAATAAAATAGCAAACCTACTGCTTTTTTCTTAAAATATTAGTTATAAAACAAGTAGCAATTTAAGCAGATTATAACGGTGTCACTGCCACATACATAGAAGGAGGGCACAAAACCCCCCCAACATTTACAAAGCCTCCTCAATCAACTGCTTTCTTAACCTTCTCCTCTGCTCTGATGCCTGTGGCAACTGAATAGGAAGCTGGTTGTGAATGTCAGAGTGTTTTTAATATTCTCACCCACTACACTGTGTTGCTGCTGTCTTCTGTGCACCTGCTTTAACTTCATATTTAGGCTGTACTTTCTTCATGGCAGCAAAAGCTGAAGTTACGAATGTTGTGCAGAACCTTGCACAGAGTGGCAACAATTACAGGTAACAAGTCACCACAAAGACCTGTTACCCACGAGGAGGAAGCTGATGCGACCCTTACCCATGAAGATGGAGGAGCATGTGTAACAGTAAGTCACAGCTTATGAGTCACAATGAAGTTGAAAGGACCTATGGAGATCCTCAGAGTCAGCTAGAGCAGATTGCTATGTCCAGTCAGACTTTGAATATTTCCACTGATGGAGACTCTACAACATCCCCGGGCAGCCTGTTCCAGGGTCTGACCACACACACTGCAAAACCACTTTTTTCCTGTGCTTAATTATGGTATTTTCTCCATTTCAGCTTGTGTCCATTGTCTCTTGTCCTTTCACTGGACAGTCTGCCCTTGTGGCCAGGAAGGCCAAAGGGACCCTGGGGGACTTCAGGAGGAGTGTGGCCAGCAGGTGGAGATGGGGAATCTCCCCCTCTGCTCTGCCCTGGTGGGGCCGCACCTGGAGTGCTGGGTCCAGTGCTGCGCTCCCCAGTTCCACAGAGACAGGGAGCTACTGGGGAGGGGCCAGCAGAGGCTACAGAGATGATGGGGGGACCGGAGCATCTCCCTGATGAGGGAAGGCTGGGAGAGCTGGGGCTGTTCAGCCTGGAGGAGAGATGGCTGAGGGGGATCTCATCAATGCCTACAAACATCTCAAGGATGGTTGTCAGGAGGACGGGGCCAGGCTCTTTTCAGTGGTGCCCAGGCACAGGACAAGGGGCAACAGGCACAAACTGCAACACAAGAAGTTCCATCTGAATACGAGGAAAAACTTCTTTACCCTGAGGGTGACCAGAGCCCTGGCACAGGCTGCCCAGAGAGGCTGTGGGGTCTCCTGCTCTGGAGACATTCAAAACCCACCTGGATGTGATACTGTGCAACCTGCTGTAGGAGAACCTGCTTTAGCAGAGGATGGACTAGATGGTCTACAAAGGTCCCTTCCAACCCTGACCATTCTGTGATTCTGTGACAGACTCCTGATTAGTCTGTGCTTGCTCCACATTTTCCCATGAGTCTCAGAGAAAGAGAGGATTCTCTTAGAGACTCAGGATTCCTAAGGGTAAATCGTACCAGTAAAGAGCAAGGAAAAGATCGTATTGAGTACCTTTGCATGTCCTTTGTCACAAGGTCCTCTGCCCATTCAGCAGCTGGCCCATATTTTTCCCAGTCTTCCTTTTGCTGCTGCTGTACCTGCAGAAGTCCTTGTTGCCCTTTATGTCCCTTGCCATATTCAACTCCAAGCTGGCTCTCATAACCCCAATCCTGCACAATTTGAAAAACTCTGTATTTGTCCTGGGTCATTTGTCCTTGTTTCCACCTCTTCTGCGGATCCTTTTTATATTCCGGTTTTGCCAGGGTCTCTTTGTTCATCACAGGAGCTCCTACCACGTTTGCACAACCTCCTGCTCTAAGGGACTGGCCAGTCTTAAATTTGGAGGATGTGATCCTTGAAAACCAAATGATTCTTCTGATCTTCCTCTTCTCTCCAGGACAGTATCCCATGGTAATCTTCCAACCAGTTCTATGAACAGTAGGAAGTCTATTCCTTTGGAGTCCAGGGTTGTGATCCTGTTATTTGTCTGTTTCTCTCCTCTCAGCATCCCGAACTCCACTATTCCATGGTCACAGCAGCCAAGCCTGCCCCCAGCCTTCACATCCCAACCAGTCCTTCCTTGTCTGTAAACCCAGAAATCTGTTGAGATAAAAACACAAAATACCCAAACACAATCTGCTACAGACAGAGACAATAGCTCCAAGCTGAGTCTGAAGAAGTTCATATTCTGTGTGAATCTGACACAGAGAATTGACAATGCAGGCTGGCCTTTGCAGTACACGTGGATCTGCCTTGGATTGTGGTATAAACTGCCATTTCCAACACAAAAAAAATATTATGGGATAGTATTTACTGAAATGTGTTGCTTTTGGCATGCCTTATGGGCTTAATCACTGAAATTAGCCCTCAGGACATCCCTGTAACATTACCAAATAACTCTTCTGAAATTATCTAGTAGAAAAGTATTCTTCCAGTCTTTGTTTTTTCCTCATTTCAATTTGAGTAATTTGTTCAAGGTTTTATGCAAGGAGATAGAGAAAAACTCAAAATCTAACTGTGGGTTCTGTTTCCATGTCCAGTTGATGGGATCAATAAAGCAGAAGCAGACTTCATATTTACATGAAGTTTAGTGTTTTAAGAAACATTTTCTGCAATCTGGCCTTGAAATACCTTTTTTGTTCATGGAAAACTTTTGCTGTATCATCACTTTCAAACAACTGGAATAAATTTTCTTTCTTTCTTTGCAGAGATTCTTAAATAATCAGTCTTGGGAGAAAGCCTAGATAGTTCTGACCTTGCAAAATATTATTCATTGTAAGGAAAAGAAAATGGTTCCCACAGATAAAACTAAAAATGCCTTTAAGAGAAAGATTTTATCAGTCGGTGTTGAAAACATGATTGTTTTGGCCTAAGAGTAAAGAAACACATATAGATTAGTTATATTTTCCAAGATCACCATGATCAGCTTGTGCAACAGAAGTAAACATTGGTCTCACATTCTTGACAGCTTCTCCTCTGTTGACAGTGGTTTTATATTGTTACAGATGAAGGTTCTCAGCAGAATGGCACACAAGGTAACAGGCTCACATTTTCTGTAAAGAGAAAAGCAAAAGTGCAAACTGGCAAAGTGTTCGCAAAGATGAGTTATGCCTGTCTGGACTATTAATCCATCAAAATATAACAAGCAAATTGGTAAAAGCAAACACTGGAAAGGTTGCAAGGCTCTAAATCTTACCTGCTACTTTTTTCTTATTGTTCTCATGCCTACTGTGTGCCTTTCTTCATGTGCTTTATAACAAGAACAGGTAAAGCAGACACAGACCTTTTCTTAAGACCCTACACAGGTTGACTAGGATTTTGACTCTGGGGATATGAAAGAAATTAATGTAGCTTTTCATCGTTATTAGTAACAAGAGAGGAAAGGACAGAACCCTGGCTCAGCCATCACTGTTCTTTGGTATTGCAGATCTGGTGGAGAAAGCTGCCACAACTTGTTCTGTTTGAGGCCACCAAGAAGTTAACATCAACAGAGGAAGAAGGGAAGACTGAAGGGACTTGTTAGGACTTGGTGATCATGTCATTCTCTCTCAAATAAATTTGTGGAATTAGAAGTTTGTGCAAGAAAATCTCACATGAAAAATGACTTAAGTGTCTACAAAACCCTGGACAACCTTCATGTTTGAGAAGTAAAAGCTGACATAAAATTTTCTTCTCGGTTTCCACAGCTGCCTCAACAAAATCTTCAACTATCTACATCCCCTTCATAGGAATGTAGATCATTAATGGGCATAATAATACTTAGCACACTTAAAAAGCTTAGGCAGCTCAATTTTAAAGCAATTTCAGGTGTTTGGATAAGAGTAACAGTCTAAAAATGCCTTTATTATTATTATTTTGATAATTATCCAAATCACATGAGTTTGTAACCCAAAAATGTACTCCATAACTATTTAGATCATAACAGATGGATAAAAAGAAGTCCAAGAGAGATAAGAAAAGCCAGATGACCGGAATGTCAGTGCATTCGCGTTCCTTAGCCAGCTAAGAGCGCTGATCACAACATCCACCTGTTTTCCCTTTACCTAGTGGCATTTCTATTAAATATGAGAAGAGGTGGGTACTGAGCAACAATCTTCTGGATAAAATGGCTGTCCTACACAAGCTTAGTTCTAAGAATACTTTAAACTGTTTATCGTTAGGTGTCTTTCCTCTTCACCTCTTGTACAGCTGCATTTTTCTGTGACTGTCTTCTGATTTTTACCATCAAAGCACATCATTAATCACCATTACGAGTCTGCAACTTGCCTAACTCGGTAGAGCTGAGGCCTTGGGGCATGACATAAATATCAATCAACAAGAAGTTTTTACATTATAAGATTGACATTGTCAAGCCTTACAGTCTATGAAGGAGCCACTGGTTTTGGAATTAGAAAGCATTGTCCATCTCCTTAAATGCACAAGACTAAGGCAATAGTTTATAACTATTATGCATTTATATCATATCATATCATATCATATCATATCATATCATATCATATCATATTATAATATTATATATGTATGATAAATAGATGCAATAGGCATCTGCAGCTTAAAACATGTAGTGCTGGTCATGGGGAAAAGTGAACTAACACAACAGATAAAAAGCTACTTTTTTTTTTTAAATAACTTCTAATTTGTTTTTCATACTGGTGATAAAAATATATAACTATAGGCCCATATAAATATGGGCCTTTACCACATAGCTTCCTACTTCCTTGCCTCCAATGTTTGAAATGAAAGCACTGTGCCCTCCGTGGGTATGCAATTCATTTAAATTCACAGAAACACACCACAGCCAGATTTATTTTGAGTTAAATCCTGCCAGATATTGAGGATTCTTAATTTCCATTGATGTCAACGGGACTCAAGGACAACTCAGTCTGGCACCAAGCGCTCTGTACCAATCCGTCAGCAGCGCCTCTGGCACTGCGTGTTCAAATGCACTGTCTCCAAAGACATCATTAACGCTGATACACAGAGACAGCAATTGGCCCAAGAACCTCCAAAGCTTCATTTTGGCTGCCTCAGTCACCACCCTGCCAGGCGCTGAAGTCCTCTTGCAGGAAATGGTTCTGGAAACCAGCGTACCCATCTAGACATCCAAGGGGCACCAGGCACCGGCTGGGTATGTTCAGAATTAAACCGCAGAGCTGATGATCTTTTCTTAAAGTGTTCAGTAATATATATTGATCACACCATCTGCTGTTCAAAATTTGGGTCATAAAACAGGCCCTTCCCAGAGAAAATGGCATTAGTCAAAAAACGCCTTACTAAGTAGATATGAAGGGAGCATGCATGAGCAAAAATGGTATGGTAAGAGTTTAAGATCAATAATGGAGGAGGAGATTCTTTGCCATCTGAGGAGTATTTGTAGAATCAGGAGAATCCCCCTTCTTTCTTCAAATACAAAGCTTTTAAAGTGTTATTAAAAAGTCGAGATGGATTCTTCAACCCCTAAATAACCTAGCAATTTAAAACAAGTTTCCACAATCTAGGAGAAGATATTAATTACAGAGCAACATGGTTGGTCTCTCTTTAGCCCAACGACTATGTGATTTGCGCAAAGTGAACTAACCCCTGAAGGCAAGCCTGGAAGGGGAGCCTGGCTGATGTGCAGGGTTTGTGTGTCTTATTTGCCTGGTAGGAGACATGGCTTTAGATAGATACAGGCAACACAGCACTTTGTGATGAAAATCTATTTCATGCAAGTATTGCTTTAATCATCAAGGTCTTCTGACTGTACAAGAAGAAAAAAGATGTTTCTAATAGAGGCTAGACAAAACATACCAACTCACACATAGCTAAATCTGCTGCAGAGAAAGCAGGCTCTAGTTTTAACATGAACTAGCTGGTTAGGGTGATGACTTTGCAGAGGTTTGCAGTTTACCTTTACTTGCCGACTATTCAACTGTAAAATTTTATTAGATCTGGGAGAACAGAGGCAGTAACACATTTTTTGTCCTACCAAAGATGAAATCTTTTGAAGGGCAGACTTCTTAAAAACTTAAGGCAAATATAGGTGTTATCAACTGCCTCAGTTTCTGTACATTAAAGTGTCTTGCTAAATGCAGCATTTCTTCTAAATATTCTTAGTCTATTATTTAAATCAAATTTACTTTCTTCGCTTTTGTTTGGAGTATTCAGACTATGTACTGAACAGCACTATTTTTGGAACATTTTGTTGTTGCAGAAAGTTGATTTCATACAGAAATTGTCACATCTTAGACCCTAAACCAGTGTACAGTTTTGCTTGTCACTGTTGCTAAATTTAACATAGCTCTTCAGAGATTAAATACAGATTCATTAAGCCACTGCATGCTTTTATCCATTCTCATGTTCCTGAAAGATTTCTCATTTATTACAAAGAAAACATGGCTAATTGTTAATTAGAAAGTGCATACAAATGTGATAAGATTTAATTAATTCAAACAAATACAACTCAAACCTTTAATAAAAAGATTTAGTTGCTCTTTTTCTTTTTTTTTCCCCCTGGAAAAAAGTTCTAGTCTAGATTTGCAAAACTCTTATTTAATGTCCCTGTTACCCTACAGGGTTTGACTTTCAAATATATATCTTCAAAATGGACAAAAAAAAAGTATAAATAATCCCACAGTACAGTTGAAAATCTGTGCAGTCTGTACTTCAGACTTCGCTGGAAAACCTTAATGGAAGAGTTTTCCATCAGAAAATGTTCTTTCATCAAGTGTGTTGGTTTTGGCTGGGGTGGAGTTAATTTTCTTCATGGAAGCTGGTGTGGGACCATGTTTTGGATTTGTGCTGGGAAGTGTTGCTGATAACGCAGGGCTGCTGTAGCTGTGGCCGAGCAGCTCACAGGAAGCCAAGGGCTTTGCTGCCCCTCACCCCACCCCACCAGCGAGGGGGCTGGGGGGGCACAAGGAGCGGGGAGGGGACACGGCCGGCACAGCTGACCCCCCTGACCCAAGGGATGTTCCATACCATATGGCGTCATGCTCAGCGTATAGAGCTGGGGGAAGAAGGAGGAAGGGGGGGACGCGGGGAGTGACGGCGTTTGTCTTCCCAAGTCCCCGCTGCGCGTGACGGAGCCCGGCTGCCCTGGGGATGGCTGAGCCCCTGCCTGCCCGTGGGAAGCGGTGGGTGAATCCCTTGGGCTGCTTACATGCGCGGCTTTTGCTTCACCCATTAAACTGTCCTTATCTCAGCCCATGGGTTTTCTCACTGTCACCCTTCTGATTCTCCCCCATTCCACACTAGGAGTGAGCAAGGGGCTGTGTGGGGCTGAATTGCTGGCTGGGGTTAAATCACTACAAACGAGAGAAGTATTTAATAAGAAAAGCAAGTCAGTATTGATTAAATTCCCTGCAGGAAAAATAAATAAATAAATAATCCCTTGTATCCTGGAAAAGCTGTATTCATATAAAATGTTAATTTTCAAATTGATTTTTCTTTAGATTAGTTTTGTTACATAGGTTATATTCTGACTCAGCAACAGTCAGATTGCACTGAATCTCTGTCAAGCTAATATAAATTATACCCTCTGCTCCTGTTGACCTCTGTATATTTAGGAATATGAAGGATCAGGATGTAAGATAAAGCAGAGTAGGTAATAGTATCCTAACATTTGGAACCGAAAGCTTACATTTCTGGTAAATTCAGCTTGTAATGTGCAGATGCAACCCAATTAATAGAATAAAAAGGTAACATTAAAGATAAATTGCCTTTTAAGTTAAGGGCTCGAAATTTATAGTTATAATTCAGCTTACAATTTAGGCTTAAATAAACTTCTGTGAAATCTGAGAAACAGCAAAAAAATATATTAATTGGCCATAAAAGTGGAAGAGTTTGAAAGGATATCAGATTGATGGATGCAGTAACATGAAAACTTCCTTTATCTCACACTTTTTATATACAAATCACCGATTCTTCTTGGCCAGCCTTAGATGATACTCTAGGAGGAGGCATATATTTTCTCTCCAGCAGGGCTTCTAATAAATAACAACATGTGATTTACCAGAAAGTCTCTCAGACTCTTTCACATGTTTCTCTCTCTCATTGTAGGTTATGTTGGTGAAACTTACGTTGTATTAGATTTGTCTGTATCTACCATGTAATAATTACAAGGTCCATCCAAGTACTCAGTTTTCAGCTAAACCTTGGAACTAAATATTCTACTCACTTAAAATGTATTTGGATAGGTGCTATATCCCAAACGTAACAAGTGACACTGTATGCCATCATATATATATATATATATATACATATACACATTAATAACCATATTGTATGTAGAAATAAATGCAAAATTAAGAATCTGAAAAGGTCTGAAAATTCACTGTAAGTTAAACAGTCCTATGAGATCGTAGGACTTGTGCTGTTTTATAGTACATGCTGGGGAGCAAAAGTAACAAGATAGAATTTAATTCGAAATAGTAGAGATCAGGCTTTTAAAAAATGGGTGAGCATCTCTGGGCTTTGCAGAATTGCATGTGTTCCTTGGAGAAAAGCACCAATCCTAGATACCATTCTGAAATCTGGAGAATATGTTAATAATGCACCCAGAAGATCAATTTTTGCTGGTCAGTTCCAGAGACAGAAAAAAAAAAAAAAAAAGCTATTTGTATACCAATAACAATACATATCAGGCAGAAAAGGAAGAACAACACAAGCAAAAATTTGGGTTGGATCTCCCAGCATTTTCCATAAAGGGGAGGAGGAATAACAGTTCAGTGTTGTACTCTGCAAACTCTGCTACATGTCTGTATTCATACAGTTTTCTTGAAAAATGAAACTAGACTTCATGTGCAAGCTTGAAGATAGAACCCACCACTTACGACAGTCAGCAAAACAGAGCTCAGTTGCTGTTGGGTATGCACCATCTTAGGGTACAAGTGGCTCACCATCCTGCAGGTAGAGAAAACAAGACAGGAAGATCAGGCTTTCACAGAGCTGGTCAGCCCCTTTGAGGTGCTCATCAGTGCTTTTAGAAGTGAAAGACTGTCCTTTCCATTTAACTGAAACATCTTGTGTACTGTATTTGCAGCCCTACTGTGATTAATATTGTGTTTGTGTCAGGATATCAGCTGCAAAATTAGAAGGGATGGTAAAGCATCCAGTGAAACTCTTTCTCCTTCTCATACTCTTTTAAAAGGAAAAAACAGTGTAGAGGAATTATAGATGTATGAAAAATTTATTTGTAAAAAGTTCATGATGATTGGTAAAAACATGAGGTATGAATTGTTAAAAAGGAAAAAAAAATAAAAAAGGGGGAATTGTAGAGGGATGAAGCTGGGTTAATTATCATTGATAGCATACAGCTGTGGGCTGGCTTCAGGGGCGGTGGGCTGGCTGATGGGATAAGGTGCAGCTGTGGCTGGTTCTGTGAAGAGGTTGGGCAGCCAAGGAAGACAGGAAAGGAAGAAGCAGAGAGGAGAGCAAGTGAGCGAGCAAGCATGCCCTGGATGAGGGAGACTGGGAGAAGGGCAGCAGAGGGACTGGCATGAAGAGTATGTTGGTATGAGATGGTAAAAGACCTTGTTGCAGCCAGCTAGTTTGGAGAGTGCTGTGATAGAACAGCACCAGTATCTTGCCAATCTTCATAAATCACAATAAACCCCAGGACTCAAATGCATGAAGAAGCACATCCCTGTTTGCCATTTTTCACATGTCTAGAAAAGCCATGCCACATTACTACCCTAATAATGAGCATGACTTTGAACACCATAATACAAAACATCTGTGTCCACTCCCACAGTGACCAGTGAGAGCTAATTTTCTATAGCCAGGACAAATTATTGTCTTCAAGGATGACAGCATCTGCCTCTGTGATGTATAAACATGTCTTCCCCTTTGGCCTAAGAGAAGTTTTTCCTAAGCAAGGGAGCAGAACCAGGGGCATTACAGCAAGGATACCCCATGTGGGAAACCAGCTGTTAGCTATTTATCTTTGTATGGCCAAGGAGCCTTTATCCAAGATACAGCTGTTCCTTCCTTTCCTGCTTATTAGCTCCACCTGCCTCAAGCAGATGAGTGTGATTGTTAAATGCTTTTCTCGGTATTTAAAGTTTTATACCGATTCATAGTATTCCCTTGTTCTCACAGATAGTAGTTTAAAGACACCATCAATTTATCTTCATGGTAAAAAAAGAGACAGGCCTGGTTTTATTTTCATGGAGATGAATGAATAAAATATCCCTTGTTTTTTGAGGTATAATACAGGCAAAACATCTATTTTCTTCCATCCAAGTATGAAACCTTAATGTAGCTGTAACTTTATGTGACCTCAAAATTTTTACTAGGATTGAAATTTCCCAAAGGAAATGTGCTCCTAAGCATATGTCACGTGATCCTTCCTCTTTCCTAAAGACTCAGTTAAACATTTCGTGGCCAATTATGCCAATTACAGTGACATTTTTCCTTTCAGATGACAGCATCAGTTTTCGGAAGCACAAAGGCAGACAGGGTGTTTTTTCTACCCACCCATATGCCGTCATATACTGGATACATAAAGTCTTTGCACTTGCTTCCCATCCTACCCTTCCTCATACGTGTTCTTAAGTCCATGCTCCTAAAATTTGGTAAGATATCGTACAGCAGCACCTAAAGGACCCACTCCAGACTTGAGCTGCCATTTCCAGGCGTTATATACATATGCAGCAAGAAAGCGCAAGCTATACAGATAGAAGTTCGGAGCTGAGAATGGGCAGATCTGGGGACAGACTTCAGGTGTCCCAGATTCTCACCCAGTGCCCTTTGTGCTGTTCTGTCCCTTAAAGGATTGATTCACAGTTGTAACAGTTACACCTGAAGTGACTGAAACACGTTTGGGAAAACCTCCTGACAGATTCACCCTCCCAATGGCACAAAACACCCGGCAGATCTGTTTTGTTTAGGTTTCAACTTTGCCTCCTCACTCGCTCAGCAGCCGCGCAGTGCTTGAAATTCCACCCAACGTACATAATGGTTGATGGGTACCTGAGAGTAAGCACCTTGATAATCAAAATTCATGCAACATGAAAGCTGCTTTCATCTTAACAAGCAGATGAGCAAATGTAGTCCCTGAACACAGCTGAGGCCAGGCACGTACACATCTGGCATATCCACAAGCAGGGCTGCCTGTGGCCATGGGCACCCCAGGGCAACTGGAGACTGCAAGAGCTTGGCCTTGCGTGGTGTCCTTGCACGTCTTGGTGGGAGCTCAGACACAGCCTGTCCTCCTTCGTTTGCCCTACTCAAGGCAGCAGCGGTGCCCATCAAGGGCAGCTTCCCTCCTGACATCATCTCTTGCTGGCTGGGACTCTGCTCTTGCCAGACATCCCAAAAGCTGCAAGACTGCCCCTGTCTCTCACAAACCTCGTTCATCAACAGTTGATTTCTGTTGTTATCAGGAAAGGCATGGGATGATAATTGCAAATATTCCAGTAGATAAGCAGGCCAAATAAAGTAGCGTCTCATAATTCATCTAACCCACTTCTTGGAATTAAAAGAGCTTTCTTGTAGATTGAGAATAAATTAATCATGAATCTATAAACCAGAGAACACTGGTAAACTCAAAGAGAATAACGAGTACATGACAGGAAGCAGAGCATATCATATGCAAGGATGTATTTGCTCATTAAGCACTACACATAAATATGCAACCTTCTTTTCTGAAGGACGTGAAGGATAGGCTGTAGGTGGAAAACACTAAAGAGTAACAAAGAAACATTTGCTCTTATTCGACCACCCACGTTCTTTCTTGTAAAAATAGATGCATGCAGACAGACAGAAACAAGCCAAAAATGGGGGCAGAGGCTTGTGCACAATGTATTCACAAAGATTTAAATAAGGGATGTTTGGCCATTTGGGAGATGAAGGTTGTCTGAACTTCTTCATCTAATTGGGAAAGGATTTCAGCAGCAATTCAATTATTTAATACAATTTACATTCATTTTTCTCCAAGAATGGAAGGGGGAAGGAAGAGAAATTACCATTTTTCTTCCCTCTACTGCTCGTCCTCCCCACAGTCATCTGGATGCAGTGCAACAAGACTCCCCAGGCTGCCTGTGCTCTTTGGCCACACAGTAATATTGCTTTTATATGCTTCATTATAAAGTCTCTTGGTTCTTTCTGGTTGTCTCCTGTATATTGATTCTCAGCACTGGGCCTGCTGCAGCATGCTTTTACTTACAAACTTCTGAATGACATCATCTGGGAAGACTCTGGCTTCTATACCGAATTCCTCCTTATTCTCAAGAAAAACTGTTCTGCCTCTTTATACATTGACTGTGGAGGGCTGTGTGCTTGTAATCTGAAGCTGGTATCATTTCAGAATCTGATGTAGGGTTGAGTGACAATCAGCTAATGAGGTTAGTGCCTCTAGGGTCTTGCTCATCTCTCCAGAGCCACAGCAGTGTAATAGGTTGCAGAAGGTGGTTATGAAATCATTTGCTGTTCTACCTTCCCTTACTTGTACAAATGAAAATTTCTCTGTGCTGTAGCATAGAACACTTACCAAAATACTACCCCTTTTTGAAGAGCCATGCAGCCTCTGCAAAATAAAATGGCCCAGCTATATACCTCATTGTATAGGGGAAGCCATGTTTTCCTTCTTGTTACTAATGTGAATTAAAAGCCTTCTCGTGCGTTTGAAATCAGTTTTCCCAGGGTGGCCATCTCTCGGAGTCCTGGAGACCAAATTGTAATGGCAGGGTTATTACAAAAAGCTGTATAAGATGTAGCTGTTTCTTATTGTTTCACCAACCTCTCCACCTCCATTTTCTGAGTCTAGGTTCCTTTAGCATAAAATCTTGCTTTTTAAGATGGAGAATTGTTATTGCCATGGTCAACTTCAAACCAGCTTCAGGTTTTCTGTCTTCTTCCCAAGCTTTAAGGAGTAGTGAACTCATGTCAGCATGTTTCCTTGTCCCCTCTGTTTTTTAAACTTCTTCCTGCTATAAACACCTGTAGCCTCAAGCATACCTACCACATTTGGATGCCATCTTCAGCTTTTTAGGATTTGTTAGTTTAGTTTTTTAGTTTGAGGGTTTTTTTAAAACATTACATGAAGGTTATGGAGAACTAACATCACACTGAGCATAAACATGCCTTTATTTCTTACTTACATAATCCTTCCTCTTTGCTGTGTGTCCACCACTGTCCATGAACAATTAGCACCCTTATGCCCTGCTAATGTTCTTGAATATAACACCCTACTTTGATGGCTATTGCATAAGCTATTTTAGTTGTCTGTCTGACTTTTCCTTTCTCAAATTCTTGATCCTTGGTATTCCAGATCACGTCCTAACCCTCTTCTAGGACTTAAGCCAACTCCCTGTAAACCTTCTGGAAGCTGGTTTAGTTCCATAATGACTAAGTAAGAACCAGAAGCATTATTCCATGTTAGCCAAATGCCCATTTCCATTCAGCATTATTTAGGGAAAAAAAAAAAAGAAAAGGAAAAAAAACAGTTGGCAGAGTATTTCCCTGACCATTGTACTAAAAGCAATAGAATTGTTATGAAGAGGTTGAAAAACAATCCTAGAAGTACCTTTTCAAGTAGTGTGATTTAGAGTTTTCTTTCAATCTCCTAAAACCAGGCATGGTCTGAAAATCAGTAGGGATTGATTCCAACACATGGTCTTTTATGTTTAATTATGATCAAATTTACATTTTATCATTTAAAGTGTACATTTGATATTTCATCTCTAGAACATGTTAGGTACATTGCACCACAGAGAAACTGAACATTCGAGAGAATAATCAAGCATTTTTTATTTAATTTTTTTTCTTCCATTGTTTCAAGCCAGTGAAAACAACAATTTAATTCATCTCAGTAGAGAAATAGCTTCCCAGTGATCATCGATAAGGCAGCGCTCAAACCATTCATTCCCAAAATGTTTTTCCACAACCGCCAGGAAAAAAGAGCAGTCATTAAAACCACCAGTGTCACTCAGGTTAAACCCCACTTGTTACAGAGCAGAAACATTTTTAAAAGGCAAAGCAGAAGTATCTCAAGTGAAACCCACCTTGATATGTTTTAAGAAAACCTACTGCAGTGGATAACTCAGCCCAGTTATCTGGAGTCAGGAAGGTCAAATAAAATCAGGGACATGGGGAGGGAAACCCACACTTATAGATTCTGTGGTTTCTTGGGTTTTTAAGTCTCTGCTCATAGATGAAGGTATTACAAGCATATAGCTAGGTCTGTAATACCCACATCTTCTAAGAATAAACAAATATGAAAGGGCAAATTCTACACATTCAAGTTGCTTCTACTGTTCTGTGTTTCTTTGCTTTGGAAAATAACAGAAAGAGCCACAGAACAACTCAAAATTATGGAAAGAAATCCAAGATTTATTTTAACATCCACCAGTCACCCCTAAGTTCTGTGAATGCAGTTCACTTCCACATCCTTTGGAAAATAGTCACCACGTAGAAGTCCTGAGAAGCAAACTCATGCACAAAGGATGCTTCAAGTACATCAACAACAGTGGTGGCTGGAACAAAAAAGGTGGCAGATGGAGCACATAGAGATGACATAACAATATGGATCTGAGACACCTTGGAAGGTCCTCTAACACCCTTCACAGAAAGAATGACTATCCCACAAAATGCTTCTATGAGGCTTCTGGCACCAAAGGGACTGCACCATCTTATTCACCTTCTGCTTTGCCATATCAATGTACTCAGTTGGCCAGAAGTACTAGAGTTTCCTTGCAGCACAGGCTAGATTTTCTCCCCAGTGCCTGGGAAATTTTGTTCCGAGCATAGTTCAAACACCTTTCCAGTGGATACCTTGGCTAACTATGTATATTTATTTTTGCACTTCTCTTTATTATACACACCAGAAGATTTAGAAGACCATGTTGCTTGTGGTTGATTTAATTAGTACTTGGGGAATTGGGTCTGGCAGGTTACATGGCTGCTTGCAGGGTGGAAATTCTCAATTAGCAGTATGCTAATGAATGCACAGAAGCGATGGTTTCTCATTTTCACCTTTTACCCTTTGCCCAGTTTCAGGGGATAAAACAGGCCAGTTATAATTTTTGTCAGGACAGGATTAATACCTTGAGTTCACACATCCAGCATAGGATTGCTTTTCTCATCTCACAGAACCGCCGTAAGTACAAACCACTTAGATGCTCTCTTTTCTAGCAGTTCATATGTTTTAAGTGTTTGAAACGTTAGGGTTTTTTTTAATGGTTCATTGCATTTCCACATTTTAGTAGATTCATTTTTGCTGTTTCACTCCACAAGAGTAATCATTCATTGCCAAGCCAATGGGTTCTCTTTGCAGTCAAAATCTGTCTTCCAACTCTGAAAAACTAGCATATACTTCTGTGCTAGTCATCTTGCAAGTCATGTCAGGAAAACTTTTTTTTTTTAGTCTTGTTTTATTTGTATTTCTTTCCTGTATATTTCTATAGTGTTGATATGATGTTGGTAGGAAACACAAAACAAGTCACACAGCTGACTTCAGCACTAGCACTGGTAAAACTCTGCTGAATTTAGTAGGGGCTGCATTGGGCATCAGGAGGTGGTGTGTGTATCCTGTGTAAAATAATACATTCAGCTAGAACAAACAGCTAGAAAACTGACTAGTAGGCAGATCCTCAAGATTTCTGCAAAACAAAATTTCTGTTGGAGAAGCAAGACTGTTTTTGCAATTTTTTTAATCTGGTATCTATTATTACACAGTCCTTTTCTATGATCTTGTTGGTAGGGTCATTCACAGTACAAATATTATTTCCACTTAAATTATACTAAGCTTATGAATATATTGGGAAAGAAGAGGGAAGATTCTTTTCCTTTCTCGATAGATGTGGAAGCTCACTCAGCAATAGAAGTGATGAGATTACAACTGATTTATTTCTCTATTACGGAGATATCAAGACTATTTAAAAACCATAAAATTGGACCGTGGTCAAATATTATTTTTATGTAGGTGGTATTTCAAGAAACCCCACTTCTGCCCATCCGAGTAGGTAATTGTTATTCAAGACTATTACTATAAAATTAATTGGAAAAAGAAAAAAAGAAAAGATTAGAAAAAAGATCATCCTTGCCTGAGTGACTAGAAAGCCGTGACTTCCTTTTTTAACACAAAAATATTTTTCTTTGATGAGCAATGAGAAAAGAAGCTGATGAACAATGTTTCTTTTCTGTGATTCATTTTCCAAATAAGTTTCTCAAAGAAGCTTCCTGCTGTATTAAAATAATGCAAAACATCATACTAAATAATTACTAATAAAAAGGCATTATCTGTTTCTGCAACTACAGCATAAGCTAGTTGTTTGGCTGTAAAGGAATATTGTAAAGAGACCTGAATAAAAATATGGAACACTTGGATTACTGAAAGGTTCAAAACAAAGCAAACTTTCTGCAGTTACATCCTGCACATTCTTCTTTAGTGACTGTTTCATGTGTCCATTAAAGGAGAGATATCTAAAAGTTAGGAACAATTAGGTGAAGACAAAAATGGAAAATATATATAATAATAATTCCAAAATTTGGGTTCTTTTAGAATTTGGCATGAGTCTTTGATTTACCTTCATACTTACTCAAGCATTCTCCTCTTTACATTTAAAAGGCATACGTTATGCACATTTCAATTAAATTACATTTTTCAAGGAGGAAAATAAAATAGCTGCTATTCACATCTGTGTTGACTTGCCACAGTCAGGATTCACCTGAGAGTCATAGCCAAAGAAGAAATATTGAAGTTAGGGATTTATCTGCATCGGTCCATACACTAAGTACCTCCTTAGAATGAAATAAATACTGTCAGAGAGCATAACCGAAGTAGCAAATGGAGAAGCCTGCAGGAAAAAAAAAGATTGGACAAGTGTTTTCAAAATTGGATGTTTGAGGTTAAACACTGGAGATCCCTATTTAGGCTATGGGAAATGAGTACTTCAGATAACAGATGACTGAGTGCTCATGGACCAGTGGCACAGCTATCAAGTAAGTGAGCATTACAGATGCAGCAGGACCTGAGGACAGAACATTCGAAAGCCCTGACCCCAGAAGCCGGGCAAGGCTACACACTGAATTAGGGACACCGTTTCATTCTTTGCGTCACATTCCTAGCCTGTCACCCTGGGCTGTTCGCTCCAGACGAAGACAGCAACCTCTACGTAATCTCTACACTTCTGAAATTTTACTGGAATATCTCTGCTGGAGTCATTGCTTACTTGTGCCAAACTGCAGTCATGAGGCAGCAGCTTACTCGAAGCTTCACTTTTCTTCTGCAAGCCTAAATGCAGCCGAACCAGGACGTACTTGCTTTACCTTTCTCAAAAGAAATACTGTTTCAACCTTAGCAGTTAGCAAGCAATTTTATATTTTGTTAGCGTTACCTAATCAGTATTGTACTCTGCCCTGTCTAGCCTCATTTCATCCGTGCAACGTATCAGCAGCTCAGGATGGTTCCAGGACTTAGGAGTCAGAAGCACAGGTATAATTGGAATTCTGCAGTTTTGGCTGAGAGCCTTCTTCAATCCGCTAGAACATGCTGTCTCTCATTGCTAGAAATGGGGAGGTTTTGTGCCAGGAGAACTGACACGTCTGCTAATGACTGTTTGCTCTGTGCTGAGCCACGTTCCACTGGTTTGAAGTCACGCTCACCGAAGCCAGTGACAAAGCCCTCCTGGTTGCAGCAGGATGCAGCAGCATATGAAGAAATAATGGAAAAGCACAGATAGCATGGACTATCTGCACATGCTAAACCTCCCCACCATGGCACTACATCCTATTTTAGCCTTTCAAAATACACTGACTACAGCTTGCATGCTGAATGCAGAAGTAAGAAAACAGGGCTGTACTCAGTAAAGACATTTTAACTGAACTGACCTTTTAAAGCTTTATAAAGCAGGGGTATTTTTACAACCTCCATATCTGGTGGCATTTGATTTTAATTTACAAGTGGATGGACTTGCATCAAGTTGTCCAAAGTCTGTTCTTCATATTTGCGTTTCATTTTCTGCCACTTCCCTTTAATGATCTTGAAAGCTCATAAAAACTTACAAGAGTTGCCATTTTCCTGACATAGCATGGAAATCTCAGCAAGACATAGAAAGAAGACGTCTTTGCATGTAGACTAAAATAAGTATTCAGAAACAGTATTTAAGTTCCTTACTGTTGCCTAATTACTGTGATTAGGTCTAGTGTGTGGTTTCACTGTTCATTATAAATTTTGATCTGATTTTATAACATAGAGGTCTTCCTGACATTTTTCTTTTAAAACTGAATTCTGCACATTTAGCACCCAACTGACAGCCCCTCGCTGCTTTCAGTGAGTAATTTTTCATCAATAATCGCATTGATCTGTGTGAATACTTGCACACCAGAGGGAGTAAGAGGACTCCTACATACTAATGATTTTTCAAAGTAATTCATTGCTTAAGCAGCAAGGGGACACATTCAGATATCCTGACGCTGGTGGTACTGTCCTCAGTACCTCCACTGAGACATCGCTCTGTGGTGACAAAATATTTACTCCAAGTATTGGTGTCAGAACATGGCCGTTGGCATGTTAAGGGACTCCAAAATGCATCCATCCCTGCATTGATTTAAAAGGCATGTGGGAGTGGACAAAGCACTCCAGCATAGAGAGGGGGCCCTTTCCTACCAGCTGCTTACAGGACAGATTGCCCTGAGGGCCAGAAGAAGCAAAGACATTTTGAGCTATCCTCAGCCTTCAGAGTTTCTACAGGTCCAGAAGGAAAAATCACAAATGAAAGAGCAGTTTATCACATCCCATGGAGTAGAAAGTCCGAGTGGACTCTCAGCACATGTTATGATGTATCATCAGGCTGTACTGACAGGTCTGACTGTGCTGTACTGCAGCTACTATCTTTTCCATGCAGCAACTGCTTTTCCAGACACCTGGAATACCCTCCAGAAAAGCAGCTGGTTGCTCTGAGAAAAGCTGTGCCCAGTATCCTCTTCAAAACAGACTGGGAATTTGACAACCGCTAGAGAAAAGCCTATACAGAGACTTTCTGAAATCTGTTTTTCACTGGTGGGTCAAAGCCTTATCTGCTGGCACCCAGGGCTCAGGACCTGTGGGCTCATGCCTGGAAACAGAACTGCTTACAGACATGTGCCTCCATAAATAAATAGCTGGTACATCATGTCCCCATGTGCATTGTCCAGATGTTTTTTCGGGGCGGTGACTTGTAGATATACTTGGGATTTATGCTGGAGCTAATGTGATAAAACCATCTGCTGCAAAAAGCAACAGCTATGCTTCCACTCTCACCTATTTCGGTGACCAGCCCATAACCAGACAGCCAAACCCATAACTTCACCATATCTATCTGCTAATTTAATCTTTCTGCAACTTGATCTTCCCAGTGCTTTCTCTCTGTACTGAAATTTTGGCTTATCACCACAACATGGCATTTTCTTAGTCCGCTTAATGAATCATAGAATCGTAGAATCATGTAGTGTTTTTTAAACACCTCCAGGGATGGTGATTCCACCACCTCCCTGGGCAGCCTGTCCCAATGCTTGACCAAGGTACAGTGTCCTTTTTTTGATCATGCATGTTCTGTGGGGAGGGTCTTTGTTAGCAGGGGGCTGTCTTTGCTCCAGGGTGGCTCTTTCAGTATACTAATTAGGATAGTTGACACATGGAACCAGTAATTTTCTGTTTAGTCTCATTAACCACTTGGTTCTTTTTGAGCTTATCTTGTGTCCCAGCTTGATATATTTATTGTGTGCATTCCTTCTCCCAAGGCCGTGTTTTGTTAACTGTTTGAAAGGATTTAACTAACAACCTCTGCTTTTCAAATTCTTTCTTGTTTTTCACTATAGATATTTACCTTTTTTTTTTCTCCTCTCTTTTTCTTTTTTTGAAAGTAAAAAATTCTTGTATCAGTACTGCTCCTTGTCCCTGTCTTCCAGCTCAGGGGGCTGAGTACCCTGAAGGTAATTGGTCTTACTGTTAAAGAGTGAGCAAAGAAGACATTCAGTACCTCAGCCTGTTCCTCATCCTCTGTGCAATGTTCTCCCCGCCCCCCCCCCCCCCCCCCAATAAAAGATGCAGATTCTCCTTGACCCATCTTTTGTTTCCAATGTATTTTTAAAAACATTTTTTGTTATCTTTTATGGCAGTGACCAGTCTGAGTTCTAGCTGGGCTTTCACCTCTCTAATCTTCACCTTGTGTAACCTCATGACGTCCTTATAGTCCTCCTGAGTTTCCTGCCTCTTGTTCCAATGGTGGTAAATTCTTCTTTTTTTGCTGAGTTCCAGCCAAAGCTCTCAATTCATCCAGGCCGATCTTCTTCCCTGCTGGCTTGTCTTTTGGCACATGAGATACAGTACACCCCTCTTTTGCTGACTCCTGCAAGGATGAACAAGGGGAAACTCACTCATCAGCTCAAAGAGGTACCAGGCACAAGTGGGAACAGGCACAGGAAGTCAGTCTCAAAGCTTCCACAGATAAGGAGAAAGATTAACAGCATCAGGCAGGCTAATGTATTTCAAGCACCACTTAGCAGCAACCCATAACCATTACTGAACACATTGAATGAGATTTTTAGAGGAAGTGATTCACCCGTTTCCTAGTTTTTGGTCTTTCCGAAGAACAGAAAAGGGATTATGAAAATCGTTCTGCAGGAGTGGGCAGCTTCAAGATAAAATGCCCACAAAACCTCCCTCCCCTTACTGTCAAATGGCTCATATCAATGCAATTGCATTTTGCAAAGTACCTTGTAAGTGAGGTGGGCCTTTCAAAGAAAATATTTTGGACTGATAAAAACCCTGTAAAACAAAAACATCCTGATGGAATTACATGTTTGTCCATTTTAAACTGGCCTCTCAGGAGACACACTAGGCTTGTGGAAAGCACAACTGAACCTACAGCCAATGCACAAGGGCTGGCTGAAACAACACCAAAGAGGTCCATGTATCTAGCAGGAAATACCAACTATTTAGGGACAATCTGACTACAGAGAAGATCAGGGGTACTCCACAACAATGAGATAAAACTGGTTTAAGAAAGACACAAACAACACTAGAATTTTAAAGGAAATTTCCCGTAAGTTTTTCTTTTATTTTGTGCAAAAGAAGAGTTGAATCTGAACAGAGTATCTAATTTAAATGTTTTGGCATAACAAGGTACTTATACATCAGAACAATATTTGCAGAGCAGGACATAAATGATACCAGTGGACTTGGAGACTTATTAAAAATAAGGTCTTTTTACACATATTTTAATTGCTCAAACATCTAGGCTTTTTTAAAATTAAGATGACAGAACTCAGCTGCATAGCTGGGATGTGCACATCCCAGCAGAGCTTGTCTGGGGGAGCCACTTTCAGAAGGTAACATATAGATTATGGAAGACAAAAGCTAGCACAAATAGGAAAGGTTAGGCATGCTTCACGCTGAATAATTGTGGATTTTTTCTTGCAGCATATTATATCTCTATACTGTTTCTATGCTGGATCTGGAAGCTTCTCTGTTTAATTCTCTGGAGCTCTGGAGAAGGTTCAGAGTTCCAAGTATTTTCCAAAAAAGCAAAAGTTTCTGCTACTCAAATGAATTTATACCCCATCAAACCCAACATTCAGTCTTTGCTGCAAATTTCATCCATGGTACAGGCAGCAATGAAGCAGAGGAAATAATTACGTACATCAAATTCTTGGCCGTATAATGTAGTCTATGTCTCTATGGTATAGTATAAACTACAAAGCAGATCCACCTATTGTCTAATATCATCTTAGTGCAGAGCCTTTACATCTCCTTGATTTAAAATTAAATGTACATTCAAGCATGTGCTTAGTTGTTCCAAAGAAAATAGTGAAATCAGCAGAACTTAAACAGAAATGATGAGTATAGTTATTTCATCTGACTTTATACTTCTGTTTTCCTCAAACTGCAAAATCCCCCATGAATAGAATGTATTTTTTCTGCTGCTAAAAAATATGTAAAAGAATATATAAACAATTGTCGTGTCTGTCTTAGATAACCATATGCAGATGATCAGGAGTCAACCACCCACAGGCACATTAGGGTTTTCCAGTTGTCCAAGCCCACTGCAAGTTTAGGAAACACAGACTAACATCACTGCTGGCTTCACACCAGTGCCTGGGAAAGGAAGGTGCCATTGACCACGAGCCAACAGGAATTCCCACACTTGAACTAAATGTCCCAAAATAGCACTGCGCTTCTCATCTGTCTGGCTTCATGCGAGCCATGCAAACTGCAATCATAATGAGTTGCAGTGTCTTTTTAAAAGAAAAAAAAAAAAAAAAAAGTGGTTGTGCCCAACCTGTGTGAAGCCTTTCTAGGGAAGCAGTTGTCATAGCAGATGGTGTCCTTTTCATAATCCTGGTGGTAGAAATGGCAGTGAAGCAGTATGAATGCGGTGTAAAGGTTGTAAATGTCACAGCCTGTTACTGCCTGGGCACCTGTACAGAGCAGGTGTCAGTACTATAAAAAATGTCCATCCTGCGAGGCCACTTTTCTGAAGTGGGGAGGTATGCACTGGAACCAACTGCCACTTCTTTTGGTTGCCTGGCTTGAGCTCACGCTGGGCAATGGAGCGGTCAGGAAGGGTTAAATCGTTCATCAAATCCAATTAAATGACAAATAAACTTCTCTTTAGCAAGAGACAGGAAAGAAATTAAAACATAAAGTGTGCTGCAGGTGAGTACGAACGATGCCTCCAGCTCAGCTGACTCTAGTGCTGAACCACCCTGCAAATGGTGCTGTTCTCTCATGCTAAACTGAACCAGGAGTCTTTGGCAAAGGACTTTCTTAACTGTGGACAGAACAAGATGAGGTACTACTATTATTCTTTATTTCTTCAAGACATATTCAAACCCTGCAGTGATGAAAGCTTGGTAAGTATCTTGATATACTGTGCTATAAAACTCAAGGTGCTGAACATTTAATTCTAAAGATCACAAACTCAAACTTGGGCAACTAATACACTGCATGAGGAGAAATATATTTCTAAGCCTCAAATTAATTTATCTCCCAAATGGTAGTTTATGTGCTTTTCCCAAATGTTTGCGTGTTTGTGTTGTGATATCAGATACATCAGTGAAGGTAGTTGGATATTGTAAGACTTGCTTTATTTCATGTATGGATGAGACAAACTCAGGGCTGATTTAAAATGGCACAGGTCTGTCACAGTCCATAAACCCACAAAGATATGCATGAAGGAAAAGCCATCACTTGAGTTTTCTTCTCTGTTGCTTTTGCCTTGTTTTCAGTAACAACAATACTCTTTAGTAATGTTACTGCTGTTCTAGTTTTGTTAGTTGTTCTTTGTAAGATTTTCAAATATTCACGTTGGGGTGAAAAATTCCCAATATGTAGTTTCTTTGCAGCAGCAGAGTGCATTTGTTAAGAAACTTGAAGGAAAATAATTAACGAAGGTGCCCTGCTTGCAAATCAGCCAGCATGCTGCTGACAAGGTAAGGGCAGTTTTCTCCTCTGCATTTTGGGTGCTGTGTAACATAGGGATCAAAAGTTGATTAATTAAGGACTACCCAGGACTGTGATCATGCATTTAAAGAAAATTCGTGGCTCAGAGGGTATGAACTGTACAAAAACATTTATTTTTACCATCTTTGCCGCCACTAGGTGCCACTCTGTGCTGTGGGAAGATCCCAGCAGCATCCCTGGTAAACAAAAGAGACAATGTCTGGTTTCAAGCTATGTGGAAGTCTGTTCTTTTTTCCTATAGATAGGGATCTTCTGTGTGCTCTGTTGGGCTTCGCTATATCATGATGTGTTCAGACAGTCAGAATTAACTATCAAATGTTATATTTTGCTTCTTGACTTCTGAACAGTTAGTTCTGCTGGCTTCAATCCCTATTACTATGGAAGAATAAAATGGGGAGAGGCAAAAAATATATGAATGTAGTTTGCTTGGTAAGCATAGCATTACTAAGTCAATACAATTATTTTTCAATTAAGCAGCTGAAAGGGATATGTAGGAACACTAAAAGTTAAATCAACATTTTATTGATATATAAAAGTGCTGATGGTGCAAGGGGAATACAAACCAATCAACAGACTAATTATCAAGAAAAATACTAATAGCTTCTCATTATCACAACTACAACATATCTGTTAGAGAGGACTGTCAGTCTTCACCTGCTCATTAGAATGGTGCATCTCTTATTAACACTCAATTAGAAGAAAACCTATACTGAGTTTACTTTTGTGTATAGTCTCCCAAGAGCTGATTGTTGTTTCCAGACAGGGAACTCTATAATAATATCCTGTTCTTCCACCTGAAAATAAAGAGAAGCAAAAACCACAAACAAATTAACCCCCCAAAACCTTATTCATAATCCATCCTTCACCTTGCATTCAGCTCAACTGCTTCTGAGTTCATTCATTGCTACAAGATGAGCCCTTACCACTGGTTCAAGAACATCAAAACAAAGCACATTCAGTCTATTCTTGCAGCCCCACTGAGTCTTTGTGTCAGAGGGTGGCCCTCTCCCTTCACAGTTTGTGCTGGGTAGGACTAGATTGTGGGTCTGTCTACAGAAACAGGGGCAAATAGGCCTTCATTCTCCTCCTCATGCCCCTGGTTATCTAGAGTTCTAAAGGACATTAGATCAAATAGAACCATATTCCTCAGAGTTTATTTCTAGTGTGAAAAATTACTCTGAGTGACTATACAGTGATTTGCAACTGTCTAAACTGATCCTTCTGCAGCTGCCCAGACTCCAAAGGTCCTTCTGAAAGCACCATAGACTCCAAGGTTAAGATAGGAAGCACTGACTTCTCACCACCACACAAATCAAACATGTGTCTTGAGCTCAGTGAGCACCTGAATTTTCCTACTGTGAAAAGTGGATGGACTTGCTGTCAACAGGGCTCTACATGATACTTTAGGCTGTCTTCAAGGAAACTTTTAACTAGATTACACGTCAATATTAGCTCTGGACGCTGCTGCAGAGTTACCTGAACAGTGTGATATTTTCTGATTATTCCTTCTATTTCAGGTCTTCATAGTCCAACCTGCAATATCAACTAAAACAAGTGGTTGCCGAACACCTTACTTTGGTAGTGAATAAACTCATTGACTCTCTTATAACTAAATCGCTCCTTTCCAGTGCCTAGCTGCAAGTATTAATGAAGATCCAACTCCTCACAAAAACCTGACAGATATCAGACTCGGCTAGTCCCACTTCAGCTTGCTTGACTTCACTGGTGTTCCTTGTGTGTGAGTATTTTTTGACATATTAGAAGCCCTGGCAATCACCTTATAGAGGCAGAGTATCGAATATGAATCTTAATCCATCACGAATTAAAATGTGGTTCATCTGTGGAATAAAACCATGCATTAAGTTTACAAGTACCCAATGTTTTCACAGTCTCCTTCTTTTTCTATAGCAGCCTTCCCTAGAAACTCATGCAGCCTCCAAGAACCACCTTGATTCCTTATCTCTTTACCTCACATCCAACAATAAAAGCTTTGCATGCCAAACAACATCCTTCCTGCTGCCTTCAGTGTTGCCAGTAAAAAGATTTGTATGGCTATAGCCGAATGCAAGTGCGCAGTAGCTGTGAATTGCTTTCATGTAGGAACTACTACCAGAAGGAAGACAAAATTATGTAGTTATTTTTAAGGGAAAGAGACCTAAATTCTAGCCATAGTCTTCCAACTTTCATACCAACTACTTTTTTTGAGATCTCAGACAGAGCTAAATATGTTGTCTTTTCTATCCACCACCTTTGAAAAACAAAAGGATGTCATGACAACCAATACAGAAACTAGTGTCTGTACTGACTGATACTCATTGCACAGCTCAGCACTACCAGTTGTAATCAGAATAATTTATTTCATTGCTTTTATATCTTTATGTCTGCAGTACACTCACCAATATTCCAGATACCCATTATTCTAGCTCCGCCTACTCCTCAGACTCAGTAATTGTACAAAACCAGCACATGAACTGGCTTTCTCATGATTACTGGGTTGGACAATAGGTCCTTTAGTCCAAAAATCTTCAGTTGCCCTATTCATTCCTCACCTAACACAGCTGAGTTTGAAGTAAATGGATATAAGAAACTTGGTTACAGGCATCTAACAACTGTCCTCTGCACAAGACGACAACTTGCATCCAAACCAGATGCATGCAAAGTAAAGCTATAGGTCATAGAAGTAAGAATAGCTGCTGTAAAAATGAAGACCTCCCCAGTGATGAAGCCGTGAGCATAGCTTTCACCACTAACACCTCACTAGAAGAAGCAAGTTCTGAATTACTGTCTTCCATCTACCTGCAGCATGCAAGGCTGTCACACAGTGAGAAAACTCTTCAGACATGCAGTGCAAATGTGTCCTAGCTAAGAATTTTGTTCAGTTTCAGATAGCCCAGTTATTAAAACTAACATTGATACTTCCCTTACGTACAGATCACTTATGATTAATGGCAACTAAAAAGCTCACCATTGTCTTTTTCATCACGGTGATCTCACACTTTTGTCTCATTAGGCTGAGAGGTTTCAACGTATAGTTCAGTAAGGCTACAGACACTCAAAACCATTTGCTTAAATAGAACTGTCACCTACTGCTTGTGGCCCAGCCTTCACAGCTGGCCACCCCGATCTTCAGTTTAGATGCCACACATGAGGACATCATAAAACAATCACTGTCTTGAACACCAGCAAGAGACTTTCCAGTTTCTGGGAGATAAATTATTCTGATTCAGTGGAAATGGGATTCCAACAACATGTGAAAAGTTAATACTGTTCTCACTATGGGACAATAAATCATTATCTTTGCATAGCACTGATGGTTAAACAAGCCCCTTTTTCTCATCAAATATTTTTTCTGAAGTCCTTTGCTTAAGGAACAGCAATCTTAGCCACGCTACATGGAATCGGATGAAATGCAATGCATCCTTTAAAGCTGCAATGGTAAGGCTCTGCTGCTGGCCTACAACCTTCCTGTCAGACTTTGCTGAAGCTGCCAAACAACTCTTCGAGGAGTTATCTGGGGTGTTAAACCTCTTCATCAATCCTAAGTGCCTACAGCCCTCTGCTGAACACAGTAGAGCTCCTGCAGTGAATTATGATCCTTCACTAAAAAGAGCATGCACATTTGGAAAGCCTTCCCATACAGCATGACTTTGTTTATGGACATTGCTTATGTCCATTAGCCCACAACACATGCCCATTCCCAGGCTTCGGTACGGCCAGGAACCTCGAACACCCAGAAGGGCTGGTTAAAATGAACTCTACCCCAATATTTCACATTTAACAAAAGAGCTAGGAACAACCAATGCCAGCCTCAACTGAAACAGTTACGGCAGCATTTGAGGACAAAAAGCACCTTAAAACATAATAGAATTCAAGAAACTCTAGACATCCAACCCTGATATATTTATTCATAGCCAGAGCCAGAGCCAATTTACATTCAGTTCCAAGCTTGATATAATTTGGATTCAAACTAGGACTAGGAACTAAAGCCACAGATGGAAGATTTTATAATTTCTATACATAAATTCATTTCCCTTGGCACCTCTGGATGCTTCAGACTTGCCTGAAAGAGGTGATAGGCAGAAATCTGCTAAAATTCCTAAAAATATTCATAATCTTCCTGTCACTTCTGATCAGGCCTTTTCCTGCAAGAGCTGAGTCCTCCATCAGTGGAGCAAGGACCAGTTTTCTCTTTCATAATTTTTAACGAGCACATGGAAGTACCAAGTTAATTGTTGAGGAAATTTGAACTCAAGTGACATTCATGTATAGATGAAGCACAGGAGCTATGTATAAAAACAGCTCCTGTACTTCACAGCTGCAGGCTATACAGTCATCCCTGGAAAAGGTCACTGGTTGGATGAAATCAGGTAATGGGAATGCACGTTTGGCTGAAGCCAAATCCCAGGCAGGGGGTTGATACAGGTGAGCATCCATGGACATAATGCAGCCTGTGATATTGAACACACACCTGAAAATCATGAAATTTGTTGGTAGGTTCACAGAACGCCTGGAATCCTGGCTGACATTATTGGTGCTATAAAGCTGCATCTGCCTATTTTTATTAGAGTTGTTTACCTAGGAGATTCTGGCTTATCCTGCTGTATGATGAGACAGTCATTAT
Organism: Falco punctatus; assembly: GCF_963210335.1. Lineage (NCBI taxonomy): Eukaryota > Metazoa > Chordata > Aves > Falconiformes > Falconidae > Falco > Falco punctatus. The sequence goes on from NC_137581.1 coordinate 6,979,470, forward strand.
TAATGCTGTAATTTTTTTCTTGATGGTACCACACTGATGTGATATAACTGGACATGAGATTTTCAGCATTTCTAGAGCTCCAGTTAGCACTTTGACTTCTCATTAGTACACGGCTGGTCACAATAGTGCATGATTTAGGTTAGAAATGTTCCTTTCCCTTCTTCTGTAATAATCTTATCTGCATCATGGATATACTCATTACAACTAGCCAATTCCATATAAAAGCTAGTGTAAACTGGATTCATACTCAGAAAAGGATCTGATAGTTGATCACCACCTCTTTCAGGAGATCACACCTATCTTCACTCTTTCATAAAATCTAGATCAAATTTAAGGTCTCAAGTTTTACTTTTTAAATACCCTCCATTATAGAGATCATAGAGTCACAGAGGAGCTAAGAGCTCAGAACTTTCCAGTGACCACCAGGTCCACAGTAGAGCTTTTGCTGGCTCAGCTGAGTTCTCCAAAGAAGATGACGCTTTCTAGGGCCTGTATTTAAGCATCCAGAACTAAGATCATCACAGACATTGCAACCATCTGTTCCAGGAACAAGAAATATATCTTCAATCTTATCTACATTTCGTAGGGAAAAATACACAAATCTTCAAAGAGAAAAATAGTTCTCATATTTCTGCCACTGGAGAAGGACTGATAGACAAACATTGTGAAAGAAGGCATAGTCACATCTTTGATGGACACTCCTTGAAAGACACTCCAGAACTGCAAAAGCAGAATGCCTATACAAGATCCTATCTTAAGTGGCCATGTTTGTATGAGGCCTCCAGAGCTCAGAGGTACAGGTCAGAAGTAAAAATTTAAAGAAGCCATTTTATTAACAGATGCAACTCTGCAAACACAAAGAACAAACTGAAGATGATGAGACTGCCACACAGCAGTCCTCAGAATAAATGTCACGCATAAAGTCACTGTAGTGGCACGACTATTGACAGAAAGGGTAGCAATATCCAGCTCAGGTATTGAAGTACATATATTAATGAAGTACATATGTTATCTGTGGTTTGTGTGGTCACTTTGGAAAGTTTCATTATTTATCATATTTAATTCAGTGTGTTTATGAATTAGGAAGTAATTACTAGCCATCAAGCTAAACAGGGAAATCAAAAATAAGACATTAGTTGTCGGTAAGCTCTTTAACCTCTAGTAGTACGGTATCGTTGAACTTTAACCTTTATTCCCTGTTCTGATTTTCATAGTTTTTTTTCTTTAACCTAGCATTCTGGATCCTCATACACAATCTGCCAGCTCATCAATACTCATGTAGACACATTACTAATTAATTTACTTTATTGATTTAGAGTTTACCAGAAAAGTAAATTCTTTGGAATCTCGATTATACATGTATGTTTTATTACTATTGTTTCAATTTTCTTCTGTTCCAGGCAAATTTTACCATGAACAAATGCTCATAATCCTTGATTCAAAAGTTAGAACCACCACATAATATTGTAAGAGCAGAAAAATATGAGGCTGTGCAGCAGCCCTCGCTTTAGTTAAAAGTATTTTTAATGACTTCATCCTTCATGGTTGCCCAAAGCACCCTGTGAAATAAACCTTTAACTCTTACATCGTTTCTGTCTTAAGGGTAATGAGCCATATGCGAAGACATCTGCAATGCCTGAAAAGAATGATCATTAATTAGAGAGAAGACAGGACACTTTCTGATTGCTGATATGGGGGGGGGGGGGAGCCTTTCAAAAAGTCATTGCAATTGAGAAAGAAAATTTATCTTTTAGTTTGCAAGATGTGAATACTGTAGGTATGATTTTTATTTCTTGCATGTGCTGGGGAGTAAAATTACTACACTGTGCAAGCGAGACACTGGAGAGGAGACAGAAAGCCAAGAGAAGGGAATTCTGTGAAAAAGGCTAAGACAACAGCATATGTTGTTTGTATAGAAACCACTTTCTGACTTACCCGGAAGGTCTGAAGGAAGACCTGAAAGCAGGGCACAGATTGTAGGCTTAACCTCTTCTTTCCCCTACTCTAATTGCCCTTACCATACCAATTACAAGGTCAGGCTCTCTAATCTTGCAGCTTTTTCTGGAACTGGGTGAAGCCTTGGCATCTCCTCCTGACTGAACATCCATTTTGAGTCACCTTCATTTACACCTTTCCGTGGCACCATCTGGTGACAGGCACACCATCCTGGAGGGACAGCCCTAGCTGCCTTCTCAATGAAGCGTGTGAAGCTGTACCTGCAGCGGAGTGGGAATTTTGTATAAATCTGTAATTTCTTCATTGGTAGCAATCCGTGGCTTTTTCCTAGCTTGGAGGAAAACAGCTGGAAGTGTTTTGCAATTGACAGAGCAGAATACATGCATAGGACAGAGAAAATAATTTACAGAGAGAAGTGGAAAGAATGATTCATGCCAGACCGAGATAAGAGGAATGAATCATCACCTTGCTGATCTCTCCCCATTGATCATAAAGGAAAATGAGACAGCTAGTTCAGAACAGATGCCTGACTTTTAGACTCCTGAAGTCAGATGACTGTAATCCCTGTCAAGCTTGAGAGATGAGTGGTTTAGGGCCCCAAGTTCTACGTGTTCTTGTAGGTAGCTCCAGGCCAGAAGTCTGTCTTACACCCAGGTTTCATGCTGGTTGGACTCTGTCTCGGTTTTTAACAAGAAGACCTATTTGGCTGTTATAGTCTATGTTTGCCATGAAACTTGCACTTTTTATAGACTTGCAAGTAGAGTCTTCCATCCTTTATGACAGCTACATACATAAATAGCACCAACTTTTACGAGATTTCTGCTTTACTCTTCTGTCTGTATAGATCCATGGTTTACATTTCCTAACTGATATGAAAACAATGAAATTAAGGTTATGCATATAACATTTATGTATTTGATGTACTAGTTGATCAGTAAATACCATACTCCCCGCTATGTGAGAAACCTCAGTATACAAGGTACGGGTTATCTAACACATGCAGAACAGACTTGGTACTCAGGTACAGGTACAGGAGTAAAGAAGCACAAACTGGACATAAACCATCCTGGATTAGCATGGCCCTGAGTCTGAATTAATAAACTCTGGTTTTATATCACATCTAAACAAGAGCTACTTGATTTCACATCAGTTCGTACCATGGGGCACAAGTGCTCTAGCCATTCACTTTCAGCTAGGCAGACAACTGAAATATATCTTTTCTCAGCTGAAACAAGCCCTCAGGACTGTCAGTTCTTCCTATTTTGTTGCCATTATAGTGCTATTATGTACAGTTTCTTATGATTGCCTTTCAGTGGCCCAACAAATTATAATTCAATGATTCCCATGTGCTATTGAAGACTTCACAGGGACAGAAATTTAAGAAAACTTCCTTCAGGTTTTATATAAAAGAAGCATATGTTGATAGGGAGTTCCAGTGCATCAGTGCTCTACGTTTTCAGGAAATACAACTTGCCCTTAATTTCCAGTTTTTAGACACCTGTTTAAATGGAAGCTGTGGGCTTCACAAACAAGTACTCTACGATTTTTCTCAGCCTGCTCAGCTGAGGAATTTGGCCCCATGCATTTAGCTTGTTCCCCAGGTAAACCTACCTCTGGAAGCATGACAATCACTAAATGAGTATTTAGCTGCATTCTGGGAGTTTCTGGAGTGTAAGCTTTTGGCAGATGGAGACAGCATCTGAACAATTCTACCAGATTCGAGCCAGCACTATGATTAATGTATATACATGACCTGTGGAAGTTAGAATATTTGAAATAAAAAGAAAGAGAAGTGCCAACAGAAACCTCCGAGAGGATCAGCCTCCTCCTGATGCTGCTGTTAACTCCAATTAACAAGATGGTTTCTACTAGATTCTTCAGAAACAGGGTGGTCTGCTGAATAACGACTACATTTTTTTCCAACAGAGGAGGATAATGGCAACTCAAGAGATTATCAGGTACAATATGTTCGCTGTTTAGGACATTAAATTCACTGACTGCTTATTTCTTGAAAGTAACAAACAGTAGCACCATGCATAACAAAGCAGCTCTTCCAAGCAGTTCCTCATGGGGTAAGGGGGGTGCAAGTCTGTACTGCTATTTCTTCAGTCATCAGTCATTCAAAGCAGTAAATAAACTCTTCATAGCATATATATATATGTAAAATTTACCGTGTGCTTCAGCAATGCTAAAACTTATACTCCAGGAAAGAAAATTAGTATGTTCATGCTACTCAATATTGATATCCCAGTGACTAACACAGAGGAAATCACAGCTATGAGACAAAGAGATAGACCTCAGGTGACACTTGGAATTAAGAAAAACACACAGAAATTAAATGCCTCTCTTGAACCATTAGGAGAAGATTGCTTTAAATGCAGGGTTTTGCTCTAAACAACAGCTTGGCAATTTCTGACTTTTAGGAGGAAAATCTGTTTCCTTTTACTTGAAACACTTATGGATCATAGCCCAGCCCTCAGTGACAGATGTTGATAACACAAAACCTACAGCTGACAGAAATTCTCATCATAAAAAAAAAATATTATGACTAAGATCTCCATCCTGCCAACACTTATCTGTAGCCTTAACTTGTAACAGACAAACAGTTCGATGTTTGTAGCATCAGGGCCCAAGTTTAACTGGATATTTTTTTTTCTTTCAGCGGCACAGCCTGTTTGGCATTTTACTGCTTGTGTTTCTAGGGACAGCAGAAGCTGAGTTATTAGTTGCAGGGACAAGAGATAAGCAGTCAGTGATTTTCAGGCTTGAGGTTGCAAGCCTGGAAACATCAATAGAAGCAGGACTGTAATCCTGAAAACAGTCAAAAGCAGAAAAAAAGTTGGGAGGTTCCTAAAATAGGCTTTGAATTCTGCTTCAAAAGGGATGTGATAAAACTCCCTAGGTATTTATACCTTCCAAACACCTTTGTAAAGGAAGTTAACGTATTTATCATTGCACATCTGGGGAAACAGGCTCTTGAAGGAAAACAGCCCTGTGATCGCTTTCAGAGTTGCACTCTTGGTTTCAAACAGAGCTGTTCCTGCTACACCCCGCTGGGAGAGCAGAGCTGGTGCACCTCACCTACCCAAGGAAGAAGGAGCATCCTCTTTAGTCCCCTCTCAGCTCTCTGATACTTTTCTTCTCAAAGCCTCAGCAGCAGGAGCAACGTGGCCCAGTTTCCTCCCCATCCCCAGCCACTGACCCGTACATTAGCAAGCTCACCAAATGAGGGAACCTAAGTGTAATTGCACTTAACTGACAGACCATCACACCCAGGAAACTGCAAGTTTAAGGGCAGAAACATCAATGAGAGCAGAATGTATATGTAGTGACAAACATTTTTGATTAGGAACATCAATGACAGCAACATGTATATGTAGTGACAATCATTTTTGATCAGGAATAGGATGCAAAGACCTTTTAATTGCCATACTTAATGTTATACATGCTGTGCTACATTTAACCTATTTGAAAGCTAGTGTTCAGGCTGCACAGCATTAGAACATTAATAAATTGCTGCTGCATGTGCTTCCAATTGAAGAGAGAATATGATTCTCAGCTCAGGCTGCACTTTACAAATACTCACCATTTACTTAGCCAGGGAAGCAATGCTTTCCTTATTAACTTTTCTTATGCTTCAACAAAGGTTACTATATATATATATTTTTTAAGGTGAGTCACCTCAAAACCTGATAATGTTTTCATGTTTTCTGTTTATTGCAGACAAACTAGAGCAGACAGCAGTTTGCATAACCTTCAGGACACGGTAATGTCTATCTAGACCACATCTTCCTCACGGCTCAGAGATCACACGTTCTTTTGGTTCGTCTCTAATGGGTGACTGTCACTGACTGTAGCTTTAACGTTCATGTCCTAATGGAAAGCAATTAAGGGCAATATTTTTTTAAAGGACCAGCCAAGGGTCTGGATTATAACTTAAAAGAGGACTGATCTTCAGCCAGTCCTTGATAAGTGCTTAAAATTGGAAAAGAAAAAAAAAAGTGATCAATGTGATGAGAAATCCTGGACACAAAAAATAACTGCAGAATTTGGTGTGCTGTGACACAACAAAGATCTGTGTAACTGTTGTTCAGTATAGGTACATTTCAAACATACAGCTAAGCTTTATGTTCATGCTTTGATCCTAAATCCCTTATTGCCATGAAACAGAATGCAGGGTCTCGGCTCACAGGAGACCACAGTATTGTTAATATTCAGGGGTGGAAGAATGTCCACAGAGTTATGTGTTTATTCACTGTGCCATTTTCTGAAGGGATAACATCTTTGGTTGCACTCCTTATATAGCTGGTTCCACTTGCATGCACACACCACCTAATCTGAGGAGTCATTTAGTACAGGAATGTTTGAGTCGCAGCTTCAAATTTTACTCTCTTGCCTTTATGCTAGCTGTTATCAAACGTGTCTTTATACGAATTAACAGGGGCCAATTAGCAGGAGTTTCAGATAAGCCTTTATGTGTTTGATTGTACAGCAAAGAAATTAAATGACTGATGGTTTATCTTAAAGTTACAAAACCAAAATAGCTAACTGGTATAACACAAGCACAGGCCTATCTTCACAGGACTGACACATTCAGAATATCATTGTAATTAATGTTTAAAAGAGTGGAAGTTAAGGCAAAGAATGTCCATAGAAATGGGCCTGTTCTACAGGAGTCTGATAGATACATTATGAATACAAAACAATAGATGTACATAAATGAAGAAATAATATTACAGAAACTGTTAAAAGATTTTCCTGTTTCTTTGATTTTCCACACATTAGCTTGGAAATGGCATATTATTTAAGACGTACGTTTGTTTAGCTCTTTCAACAGCGGTAAAGACAGGACACCCACAGAAGCAGACTAAAATCAGAAGACTATGCAGAAACATCTTCACCATGTATAATTTCACTGTTAAAGTTATACTTGCAGCTTGTTTTCTTCTGCCTCCAGTTGTGCTGATTTGTCTTATTGCTTTCTACTCATGATTCAAAGATCCATACATGTAATGGAATGTGCATGTTCTTGGCAATGGCAACACTTGCAGCTGCCCTTCAGGACTGGTGCAAGAGGACAATTCAAATCACTCCGTTTTTCCACTCACCCGCTGTTGTTCATCTCAGAGTATACAGAGGAGATCTTTGGCCTCTTGAAAACTACGTTAGTTTTGCCATTGATTTCCTGATCTCAACCTAGTTATACAGTAAAGGAAGAAGGCATAGTGTTACAGAAACATCCACTTTATCATTCACAGTATGGAGAGCTATGTCACATGTTGTATTTGTGGACAGTTTCACCAAGGTGGATGACAAAGGTTCGACACGTTTTTAAGCAGACATGACTGACACTACAGTGGGCAACACGAAACAATGGCAAAAGTCAATCAGTCAAAAGAAACAAAAACATACCAAACAGACAAACATCAAGAAGAGCAATGGGAAGGACCAGAGGTCTGAAATATCCTACGGGGAAAGACAGTAAGTATTAGAATGGCGATAAGAAGACCGAAAGCAACAGCTTTAACTACCAGAGAGGTCCAGGCCAGGCTTGCAAAAGGGTTTGTAAAGGTAAAGTTCATGGAGCCCAGGAAAGACTTGTCTGAGGAGACTTCAAAACTCCCATCACTGAAGGCCTCAAAAACACTAGACAAACATCTGTAAAGAACACATCTATTGCTGACACTGCTTTCAAGGTCTTACGCTTTTTTTTCCACACTGTTCTATAAGATTTTTATACAGTACTTCATTTCCTAATGCAAACACACACATACTCATCTAAAGAACACAGAAAATAATAACAAATTAGACGTACAAGAAGAACAAACATGGCTTAAGAACACATAGAAATTAATTTCATAGTAATTACTAGGTAGATGGAGGTACTAAAAATGTAAGCATGAGTCTTCATAAATTAAATTATCTTTAGAAATGAATAAATTACCAAGTAATTATCTGTTCTGATGAAAACACCTTTTTTTTTTTTAAACAAAATAAAAATAATTAAATCTAATAACTTGGAGAACACTGAGTTGGGGAAAAAATTATTAACAGAATGAGCTGTATCTGTACTCACAAATCAAATGTGCCTGGTGCTGAAATCCACTGGCACAGAATGGTCCATGCATATCCTCTTACCCTGCAAAACTAGACATCTGTGTATGGAGTCCTTCCTGGAAATGGTCTTTGGCAATCTATTTTTTCCAAACAATGCCCCTAACCATGAGTATGTCCAGGCCAAACATTTGCTGAGGACTATCTTAGTGTTTAAGAGCAGGGATACTCAAGTTCCAGTTCCTAGGAATGTTTTCTGTCAAAGTTTAATTTACTAGGTATAAACACAACAAATGATAGCAGTGCCATAGTGGAGTAACTCCCAAGCTACCCTGTATTTACAGTACTACACAAGAATAAATACCTGGTGTCAGGGCCCAGAAGGCACCATGACCACAACCACCCACCATGGTTGTTGTTTGGGGTCATAGTGGTAAGATTGCAGTCCCTGGAAAGCATGCAGCACAACAGGAAATGCAGTTTGGATGTTGTCTTCGCAACCTGAGATTGGAGAATTATGTTAATTTTGCCTCCTGAACTACAAAAAGGAAGAAAGGGGTTATACACAGTTTCTGAATGATCCAAAACTTCAAGTCTTAAGGATTAAAAAATAAGAGAACAAAAAATATCACGCAGGCTCACGTCATTGGTGTTCCCAGGCTGCTCTCAGTGTTTTCCGTTGGCTAGCCCTAGCCCATCTAAGATGATTAGACTATGGAAAGTCTTAAATATATGAATGTGACTGAACTTAGTTTGCATGGATTTGGTTTAATATGGTTTGGGTCTAGTCTACTACAGGTTGGTAAATATTACCAAGCACCAGCCATCTGTCTAGAAACTAGAAGCACTGTTAAGCATCCGCTCCTGCACCCCAGGCACTGTCTTTAATAATGATAGTCTTTAATTTTACTAACAGGTGAGTGGACTAAAAGCTGAGGCTTTGGTCTCCTTTCCTGATTGACAAGCACCTTGAGCACACAGCATCTATAACAAGTTACCTCTATTCAAAACCAGGGTTTAGAAGCCAGTGGACCTAAAATCAAAGGAACAAGCCCTCTTAGCCTCCAGCTCCCCACTCCTGACTTTCAGGACTGAAGATCTCAGGCTTCCCTCTTCAGCAGCATTAGTTTCACTGTCTTTCTGAAGCAGTGGAAAGTATCCTGCTTTACATTCAAGCGGTCAGAAGTTCAAATCCTGATAAAACTGTCATGCAGTTTGTGAATATTTTACTCCTATACCTTACAGAAGCACTAAACTCAGAAAGAAAATTACAAGGGAAAATTTCATAGTGAAGGCATGCTGCAATATCTAATGAGAACACAGGCTTTATTCTGATAAAAGTTCTTTGTGTTACTCCTTTATTAAGAGGGACCATGCCAATTTCTCTGTACACATGGCAGATCAGAAGGAGCTTTTATAATGCAAAGCCTTAGAGTATCTTCTGAACGTACCTGGCATTGCTCTGAATTTGCACTACCTACTGTTCCTCTTCATCTCAATCAAAGACAATAGCTCTGAACAAAGATTAATGAAAATCATTATTAAGGTGATTATTTGCCAAGATTATTTTTGCTGTTAGTGTCTGAGGCATTCATAATGTTGTGTTTATGAGTGAGAGCCATTTTCATTAAAACTCACAGACACACACACACATACACTTTTTTAAGATTAGGAACCAGCCTTAAATCAAAGGGACAAATGTTGGCATCCTGGGCCCAGCTGTTGTTCTATTCCTTCTGCTCAGAGGAAAAAGATAAAATCAACTAAAATTATTTCCTAATTCCAGGCAGAAATTACTCACAGGTCACTACAGATCTCTCTGCAGTGTTTATTTAATCATATTTATTGAAATCAAATGTATTCACATTTCACTTTATGGTGAAGCGCCTGGGATATCCTTACACCAAGCTTTCCTTCAGCGTCAAATCTGAGAGGGTTACACACTAGCGATGATATAACTTACACCCAGGCAAAGCTTTGCCATGTATAGCCCATTTAATTGCACACTTGGCATTCATCTGGTTCAAAAAGTATTTGAAAACCTTTCTTTTTGCTGTGACCAGCAATGTTTATTCCCAAATACAACAAGCAGACAACCACCACTCATCTCTAATTTAATGTCCACAGCCATCGCTGATGTCATTATCAATGAAACACATTTTGCTTGACTTTAAGTATTCTGCACATCTGAGCTAGTCACCCTAGGCTCCATTCCACAAAGACTAAGAGAGTGTGAATCATCTAATATACTTCAGATATCTATTTTAGGATGGACCATGCCCAGAAGTTCCTCTTTCATTCCTCTGAGCCACTGCAGATATCTAAAATTTGGAAAGATGAATCGTACCCTGTGTCTGCTAGACTTGCCTGTAAGACACATGGCCAGAGCTTTTCTGGTTGGCCACTACACAAGAGGTGAAAGGCTGGAAGACCTTGGTGCAGAAGATGCATCACAAAACCTCCTAAGACACAACCATGCACCATTTCCAATAAGAATAGTTATGTGAGCTGATTTAAGAGTCCTTGCTGCCTTCTCTCAAGCCCTCATTCCTGCCTCTGTTGGAATTTGGATAACTAACTCTTGTAAACTGTCCAAATATTTCCAACAAAAACATGACCTGTAGCAAAAACCCCTCCAATTAGTGGGAAATAGGTGCTGCCTTCTCACAGGTACATTATTAACCTTTCATAAAACCTGACTAGCCTCATTTGAATGGAGCCAAAAAATAAAGCTCAGGAATATGATGGCCTCCAAGCTATCATTATAATAAAATGTGGCTGAAACAGAAATGATGTCCTAATCCTGTACCAGTAGAAAGCAGGGGGATAGTGCAAGATAATACTATAGACATAAGGTCATATCCTTAGTTGCTACTGTTATTGGTCTTCTAAGCTGTCGTGGTTTAACCCCAGCCGGCAACCAAGCACCATGCAGCCGCTTGGTCACTGCCCCACACCTAGAGGGATGGGGAGGAGGATCGGAAAAGGAATGTAAAACACCAGGGTTGAGATAAGAACAATTTAATAGGGAAAGCAAAAGCCACGCACACAAGCAAAGCAAAGCAAGGGACTCATTCACCGCTTCCCCTGGGCAGGCAGGTGTCCGGCCATCCCCAGGGCAGCCGGGCTCCGTCACACGTAACGGGGACTCGGGAAGACAAATGCCATAATTCCGGGTGTCCCCCGCTTCCTTCTTCTTCCCCCAGTTTATATACGCAGCATGATGTCATATGGTATGGAATAGCTCTTTGGCTAGTTCAGGTCACCTGTCCTGGCTGTGTTCCCTCCCAATGTCCTGTGCCCCTCCAGCCCTCTGGCTGGCAGGGCCCAAGGAACTGAAAAGCCCTTGACTTAGTACAAACATCACCCAGCAACAGCTAAAACCATCAGTGTGCTGTCAGCATTGTTCTCACACCAGAGCCCAAACACAGCACTGCACCAGCTACTAAGAAGAAAACTAACTCTATCCCAGCTGAAACCGGGATATAAGCATACATTGGCTTAGAGCCACTGCACGATGTCTCAGCAGTTTATTTTCTTTCTTCCTCAAGAACAAGGGGCTAGAGAGGGCAAAAGGTCTTGACAAGAATCAAGTTGGCTACTGCTGCTGCTGAGGGCCAAGATTTTCAGGACGGCTATTGCTGCTGCAGGGGGTGACCATGCACCCATGAGCTCTGTAGCCACAATACACCTTGACCTCCCTCTCAGCCTTTCCTGTAGCCTGAGAGCATGGTTTCCCTTGACAGTAACGTGGTGCTGGCATCTGAAGCTAATCTTGATCCTGCAGGCCTCTGTGCAGTGCCTGGGGATGGGCTCCAGGACATAGCTCCATTACCTGCTTACCTCTTGTCCATCATATAGCAATGTATCAATTGTAATAACTAATGGGAACATTCTGGAAATTGTGAGTATTCAGTGGAATTCATTGCAAATTAAATGTGTCATTGGATCTAGGTAGGGCATTTTAAATGCTAATAAAATCTCTCCAGTTCTGATCTCTGAAATGTTAGTCTTATATAATTTTACAATGTTACTGTAAATTTCTTAAAGACAGCCAGATGATTGATATATTGTAAATTGCAATACCTATAAAAGATGGGGCCACTGAACAAGATTTGGGTTTATCTCTCCAGTGAAGCCATGAATTATCTGAGGGAATATGACAAGTAATTCATCAAAATATAAACCACACAGTCAAGCAAGAGCATATATTCCATTAAAGCTTAAGTCAAAGCCCATCAGAATTCAAGAGCAGTCTTTCTATTGACTTCAGGAGGCTCTCAATGCAGACCTAAGGGAAAATTCATGCCTAAACTGGAAGGCTGGGTATAAGTGGTATAAAGTTGTTTGTTGGAATAATACACAATTTCATCCCTTATAAATAAACGCTTTCCTGTGTGCAACTTACATGTGTTACTATGTCATGCTTCAGCTCAGTGCCTTAATCTTTTCTAGCCTGAACAGGAAAAGAAAGATTTTTCTTTAAAAGTAGCAAAATAGTTTTCACAGTAAATAGTGGGCACATAAATGTTGGAGTAGGAGATCCCTGTTCCTCCTTGCAGCACATTTGCTTCATCATCTGTGGATTTATTTTTGTGTATCTCTGATATTCTCATGTGTAAAAATACAATTCTTTCCCCAAAGTGAGCACACATTATTTTATTATTGAAGAAGGACTCAAACAATCAAGAATTGTGGCATTTCCTATCAAAGGGAAAAAAAACCCCAACAGTCATGTTTCTGTACCAGCCCTCTCATATGCACAGTTCTTTGCACATTCTTTCAAGTCACTCTATCATGCCTTCATACACATTTGCAAAATCCTTGGATGACCCCACCACCACCACTTCCTCAGCAAGAAACGATCATCTGGAGATGCAGAAGTAGCCAAGAATTTTTTTCCTACATCAGTAGCCAAAGTGGGGGAAAAAAGAACTCCAGCCTATCCCAGAGAAGAAAAATCAGAAGTGCCATCTGGTTGTCAGTGCCATGTTAAGTCTTTCAAGAAAACGAGTACTGCATTTTTTATTAGCAAAACCAGACTCCTGCACTCTGGAGCTTAAACATAACTTGACTTTAAATCCTGATTGACGTGCTGTGTTCTGCACTGCCTATTTATTTGGAACTTGCACAGTTTCAGATCACATCTGCTGGTAAAACAAAAGATATTAATTCTTACCACAGTATGTAATGCAGGGCTTTGTGAAGTGCTTCTTACTGAAAGCTTGGTGAACTGAAATCCTCCTGTCATGCACAGAAGAAACACAGCAGAGACAGCTGTAGCATCAACTTGCCTGAGATCCCAGTGCTGTTTGCTCGGTCAGCCTTCCCTCCCTCCGCTGATTCCACCTCCTGCATTAGTGGTTGTCAGTGACAGTATGCTGTGAGGTGGGGCTGCTTGTCTGGCACAGTGGATATTACTTCAATCATTCATATCCCCAGTGAAAATGACCCATAATAGCAGAGAACAAAACTAATGATGATTTCAAATTAACGCCCTGTATGAGAGAGTGCGGCCATTCCCCAGGATCCAGAGCCACCCAGCCTTCAAAGGTTTTCAGGGAAAGCCTTTTTATTTAAGTTTTGCCAGACTGCATAAACAAAGACAATCTCAGACAAACAACAGATAACATCAGAAGAGAATTGTTCTAAGATACACCAGAAAAACCAATTGAAAGCATCACAAATGTGTATGCACACGTATAAAGAAACTGTCTGAGCATCTGAAGGAAGAGTTTGCTGTACAAACATTTCTCTTGTTACTTAGTCTAAAGAAACTTGACAAAACATATTCAGAAAGGGGCTTTGTCTAGTAAGAATCACAAAGAGGGTGATATATTGTAAGATAACAAATTTATCCATCAAGCTGAGAGTACCAAAGCATAGAGCCTTGCAGCGGCAGCGATGTGGAAGCCAAAGCACTGTATACACTACATCGACATGGTACCACGTCCAACCTTGGCTGACTGGAGAAGCTAAACTGCCTAATTACCTAATCCCAGCATTGGGGCAAGCTCATTCAGCAACAGGACAACAACCTACATTTCACTATGCTCCTACATCCCACCCTAAGCGGATATAAGTGATTTAAGTTCTCAGGAAGCATTTAAACTTCATTATTAGGTATTTCCTTCATAGAGACAATTTATTTTTTGTACACTCAATTTTTATGGAAATTATTTCTAAGCTCTCGATATTTAAATAAATGTCATGGATGGTGGAGGAGATGCAAACTGTCCTGCAGGGATATGCAGAACATTCTGCATAGGCTTCTTCTTGCACCCGTGGGGACAAAACTCCCATCTTCTGAATGCTGCTGAAACATGAGCCTGGAGGGTCTGGTGAGAGAGGTCTTGTCACCTGGTTCAAGATGGCAAAAGGGTGCTTCTTACCTTCTCTCCCTGGAGCCAGCTCCTTGACCCCTCAGGAGAGTCCAGATTTGCCATTGAAAACAGCAGTTGCAGGACTTCCCAGGCCAGGAAGCCAATGCATTATATTTAAGACAGAGCAATAATGCCCTGGCTCTGCCACCCTCAACTGCCACAAGGGCTCCCTGACCACAAAAAGATGGTGAAGCCGCAGATGCTCAGTGGCTTATGGCGCTGGGGTTGCCCAAAACACAGCTCCTCAATTGGATTTGCACAGTCATATAGATTTAATATTACACTGGTCTTAAATGTAAGTCTGTTGCTGCCTGCAATTCAGGTTTATCCATTTCTTTCAGTGGACCCTTTGAAACTTGGTGGACATCTTCGATGACATTTTCAGTGTTGTGGCTTGGTACAACCCACCTTACCAGACCTCATTCCCTCTGCTGGGATCAGTTCTTCGCTCACAGTCTGTGAAGATCCCCACTAAACAAAAGATGCTATGGCCAGGACCAAAGAAACAGATGTCTGAGATAAGCTGTCTTAATCCTTTTTTAATCTTTGTTAAAATGTGTGAGAAGCCAGTTGGCCCCACTGAGGGTTGTCAGAAACTTGGCATTTTTATCTAGCAGATCGCTTAGTTGTGTGCCAAAATAGATACCTTTGAATGTCTTACTTTTTGTTTGCATGCTGTTATATTGAATATGCAGGTGGATATACATGTGTGATTTAAGTTTACTCTGAATTCTCAATCTGAAGACAAATTTGGAGAATGAAAAGAGAGAGCAAAAGAAATGTGGAGAAGCTGACAAAGCATATGGAGAAACTCTTCTTGAATTTTGGGGCAGGGTTGAGTGAATGTTTTACTTCCTTATGTTAGTATTTTAGAAAACTGTAAGGAGTATTTGAGTGAGCTCTGAAGGCTTTGACATTTTTTGCAAATTAAAGTAACAGGGGAAAATATATAAACAGAGTGTATCTTCACTGCTTTCATTTTTTGCTAACACTGATGGACACGTTAAATGACCATACAGAAATAGGTTCATAATATCAGAAATCAAATCAACAACCTTGTAATTAAAGGCCAAGAAATGGATGTCCTTATGTGTGGCTTTAGATATGTAATACAATCTACATTTTGCACAAAACAAGTATGAGATTTAGCTTAAATGTGAAGGCTTGTCATCGTGCTCATAGAAAGAAAGACGCTATCCTTTGGTTTTGTTGCATGCTAATGTATTTTCATATATCAACAGGTTACTACTGAATTATAACATTCTGTCTTGTTATTATCAAGCTGTTGCCTGGAGCAGTCAAGATCAGGATCCAGCCATGTCAGGTGCTGAGCAAAGACAAAACAGTGCATAGTCACCATCCTAAATGATCTCAACAGTCAGACAATGAATAGAGAATGAGACAGTTACCTAATCAGAGAGAGTAATGTGAAGCCTAGCAAATAAGGTGCCAGTTGCAGGAAAGGTTTTGTTGGTTTTCAGGTAAGTACAAGAGACACAAATGTAAGGAATAGAATAAATGGAAGGACTAGGAAGCACAGTGGATAAAATGGTTGAGAGTACACCATTAAGGAGGCATGGCAGTAGAAACCTGGAGCATACAAAACTGGAAAGAGAATGGACAGCCAAAATTAAAGGAAAAGCCCTGATGACGTTGGCTGCTGCTTTCACAGCTGCCCTTGCTGGCTGTCGGTAGTAATAGTAGCAATAACAATGATGAAATTCTGATGGCACAAGAATTTTTATTTAGCTTTGCCAGCTTCCCTTCCAAAGACTAAGTAAGTATAATGGGTTGGGTTTTCTCTAGATGTCGTACTTCCTTATAGAAGGTGTGTATTCATGATGCTAAACAAAGCCCTTATCTCGATACCGGGGGAGCAGTGCATAGTGCGACATCCCAGGAAAGGCAATATGACTTTTTTCAGTTCTGCCAGTGGTCCTATCAAGCTCTCTGTGGGAGACTGTTGCAGCTTACATCAGAGCATAATTTATTTACCTATGACCCAGACAGGCAAGGTGAAATCTCAGCCCATTTCTCATGCTGTCCGTTCCAAGACCCTTAAATGTTAGAAAGACTGTGCTTGCAATGCTGACTTGTCTCAGAGGTTTAAGAAATTATCCCTCTTGTTCTGCTGAATGTCAACAATAATCTGGTTAAGACTTGCTGCCGGAAGACACTTTTCTTAAATAGACAGCTAGAACATCAATCCTCAGAAAAGCTTCTGCAACTTGCCGGAGGAACATCCACAAATTTCATGTGAAGCCACTGGTGTTAGGACTGTAGGCGCTGTTAGGATGGACCAGTCTGTTCCCTTTGATGTGTCTATTCTCAGAAGAATGGGACACCTTCAATTTATTCCATCTGTCAAAATTACTCTGAAAACTAGACAACTCAGTAAATGGAAAGGAGAATTGATTTTATTAAGGTGAAATACTTAAGAAATTAATAACTGCTTTTGAAAATGGATACATAGATATGAATGAAATCTTGATGGGTAGTTTGCTACTCCTGGTTGCACTCCATATGGTTTTCATTCAGCTAGAAAACTCTAAATATTTCACAGTTCTGCAAGATGTGTTGTTATCTCTACTCAAGATGCTGACTGCTGCTTCCTCCAAATGTATTCATCTGGAAATTAAATTACTGAAGATTCATTTGGAACATATGTCTCAGCATTTCCTGCAACATGTAAATGTGGTACTTACTTGAGATGCACAACTTCTACAAGCTCAAGAAGTGGGCCCGTATGAACCTCATGATGTTCAACAAGGCCAAGTACAAGGTCCTGCACCTGGATCAGGGCAACCCCCATGATCAGTACAGGCTGGGGGATGAAGGGATTAAGAGCAGCACTGCAGAGAAGGACCTGGAGGAACTGTTGGATAAAAAGCTGGACATGAGCCAGCAATCTGCCCTCAGAGCCCAGAAAGCCAACCATATCCTGGGCTGCATCAAAAGATGTATGACCAGCAGGTCAAAGGAGGTGATATTGCCACTCTTGCAGGAGTGCTGCGTCCTACTCCAGAATCCTCAGCATAGGAAAGACATGGACCTGTTGGAGCAAGTCTAGACGAGGGACACAAAAATGATCAAAGGTCTGGAGCACCTGTCCCATGAAGAAAGGCTGAGAGAGTTGAGGTTGTTCAGCCTGAAGAAGGGAAGGCTCTGAGAAGAACTTACTGTGGCCTTGCAATACTTAAAGGGACCTTATAAGGAAGATGAGGACAAATTTTTTACTAGGGTCTGTAGAGACAGCACAAGGTGTAATAGCTTTAAACTAAAAGAAGGCAAAGTCAGGCTAGATATAAGGAAGATTATTATTTTTTTTTTTTTTTTTTGCAATGCAGGTGGTAAAACACTGTCATAGGTTGCCCAGAGAGGTGGTAGATGCCTCATCCCTGGAAACATTCAAGGTCAGGTTGGACGGGGCTCTGAGAAACTTTATCTAGTGGAAGATGTCCATGCCTATTGCCAGAGGGTTCAACTAGATGACCTCTAAAGGTCCCTTCCAACCCAAACCATTCTATGATTATATGGTTCTAGTCTAACTTAAACGCTTCACCCAGAAACTTGTTAACTATTTTTTAATTAGCATATGAAGATGTTTAAGGAATATGTCCTTCAGCAATCATTCTCTACTTGAACAGTGTGGACGTTCACTGAAACTGGTAGGAGGTGATTTTAAAATAAACAAAAGGATGCTATTTACCTGCTTCTGGAATTTGTTGTTGCAGGAGATGGGGGAGGCAGTTAGTAGTATCAGCAGGTTCAAAAAACTTGTAGGCAAATTCATGGCCAGCAGGTCCATAAACAAAAGTAGGAAATAGGAAGGGATGCCTATCCAATGACTGCAGTAGTGGCAGGGACTTTGAAAGAAATGGACTGCAGAAGGTGGCCAAGCTCACATACTATCCCTCAATGGCATCTTCAGTTGCCCCTTCTGGGGACAGCATACCAGGTTAGACAGACTCACTGGCTGGATATTTCCTCTGTCGTTACAAGTAGCTGGACATTTCCTAATGACCAAAGCAAGGCCTATGAGTATACTTGATGTTGAATGTGACTGTAAAGAGTTTATTTACTCACTGAAGATGAAGTCATCCCTGAAACCAGGAACGCTGGTTAGTAAACTTTAAACCTTGGTATTTAATTTTGTAGCATGCATACTGGAGACTGTATTTTATACAAACAGAGCAAAAACAACAACAAAAGTATCTCCTTATTCTCCCTACTCTTAAAAGAGACTGCCCCAAGTTCCAAGTGACCCTACCAAGTAAATGGGAAGGCATCTCATTACTTCTTACTGCATTGCTAGACTGAATAAAAGAACGCACAATTTAGCCCTCAGTCATCTTTGAGCTGGGAAATGTGAGTTCAGATACATTCTGGAGGAAGAGAAGAACTTCAGCTGATAAACAGAAATTTTCAGACAGTATGCTTCAGGAGAAACAGAAATTTAAACTCAATGCAAAAGTCTGCTGCTGGGAGTTTCATTTTAATCAGTCATTTTCTTCTTGTTTTTATTTGCACAGCAGTTCTAAGCAAATTGAAAGGTGGGTTGGTTTTAGTTTGTTTTTTTTTTCTCCTTTGGTGCAGGCTCAGTTCCTACTACTTCCATTGTAAAGAATTCAATTTTGCAGTGATAAGTTGAAGAATACAAAGATAAGGCACTTGTAGGAAGGAGAAGGTGGGGCAGATAGACTATCAGGCATGAATGGAAAAGTACTGAGAAAATACAGAAAAGGGAGTAATTGTCAGCTGCCTTTTATGTACCAAATCCAGACATTTCCCTCCAATCTACAATCTTCAGCCAGAGAGAAAGCAGCGAGCCTTGCTGATGCTAATTTCATCTCTTCATTGTTTTGGAAAGATGCATTTACATTTTCTGTGCGGATAAGCAGGGCTAGACGGCTTATGGAGAGAGATAACGTAAGCACTGAGCTCTGTTGAACCTTGGCAGCTTTCTGGTTTTAATCTCAATTTATTGTCCAAACTCTATCTCTCTAATGGCTAGACTAAATCCAGATTTAGATAAAAAAAAATGTATGGGCTCAACTGAAACTCCGTCTGAGGCTGGATGCTGTGTTCTGAGGTGGAAACAGAACCAGCCTTAGCAGGGAGATGGGGAAGTTTTAAATTCTGCAGCCCTCACCATTGCAAGTCTGTAACATGCGATAGCGGTGACTGAGTATGGGCAGTTTATGACACAGAATAAGCACAGACAAAAGGACAGCCGTGCTGGGTCAGCTAGCTTAGCATCCTGTCATCAGAGGTGGCCAGCAGCAGATGCCTGGGGAGGAGGATACAGACACAGAGACTGTACAGCAATACTAAGCCAGAATACTCTGCTCCTCAAAAATTTGCAGCTTAGGGACAGCCTGAGCCACTGTTGTCTGAGCTGATTAGCCCTCAACGTATTGTTATTCCAATAATTCATCTGTTCATCTTCTCTACGCACAGTTCCAACATCCACCGCCTCTTGTGGCAGGGAATTTCAGAGGTTAATTCTCTGTTGTGTAATGAAATGTTTTCTTGGTTTGCTTGATCTGAACCTGCTACCAGCTACCTTGACTTGTTTCTGTATGGGTACAGAGAGTAGAAAATTAATTCCTGTGAGCCCTTTCTGCATCTCACAGAACTTTATACACCCTTGTTATAACCTTCTTTCAGTTGCCATTATTTTTTACTGAAAAGTTACACCCTATTTGGTCTGTCCTCATGTGAAATCTGCATCCCACCACTGATTGCCTTCCTACTGTTCACTTGGCCTTTTCTCATAACATTATGCTCTTGAAACCTGCACACAGAATTTAACATGCAGGCAAACCAGCACTTTACATAGTAATTTAAAGATATTTTCTATTTTATTCTCTTTCATAACAATTGTTAGCACTAAGTTTGCATACCTGGTAAAAAAACCAGAGCTGAGCACTGAGTTCAATAAAACTGTATATTATAACCCCAAGATCTTATTTCTGAGTAATAGCGGTTAGTTCAGAGCCCATCATTTTATGTGTGAAGTTTGGATTATTTTTTCCCTGTGTATGTCATTTTACATTTATCTGTCCTGAATTTCATCTGCCACTTAAGCATCAAGTCTTTTAGCCTTTAACAATCCTTCTGCAATTCTCCACAGTTGGTTCTCACTTTTAAGTCAGCAACTTAACTTAGACTTCCCACTCCCATGGCACACCCGTGCTTGTTCTTACACACTTGAAATAAAACACCCACAAACTTTGATCAAGTTGAGATGAATAATGGAGCTTTGTGTTACAGGTTTCCCCTCTAGATTTTAAATATTTGCATGCTTGCCTATACCTGCAAACCTTTGAACCACTGGAAAGTTACACAAGCAGTGTTGCTCACAGGGAAAAGAAGAGAGAAAGGGGGAGTGAGGCAGAGCGAATTCGATTATCAGAATATAAGTATTATTCTGTATAGAGCTGTAGAAGATAACCTTGACAGTGAATTTCATTATAGTCTCCCAAATTAGCTATATTCATGACATGAAACTTGACATCATTATATAGGCTTTCCATATTAATGGCCTAAACTCATCCATTGTTACCATTTCTGTTCTGGCAGAGCTAAGGATTTGCTGAAATGCAAGCTCCAGCCCGGAAGGATTATGGCCCAATGCACAGATTTAAGAAAGCAGTTAAGGACATGTGTAGTTCTAGTGACCGGTTGGAGTTGTTCCTTAGATATGTCTGTTTTCCGGAGTCATGGCTGAGGCTGGAGGGTCTGACTGGGAACTAAATCACAGCCCCCAGTTAGTGTTCCCCAGCTATGCTCTCCTAGCTCTTAAAATTCTGCTGAGGAGAAAACAAACAAACAAGCAAACAACATAGAAAAAGGATTATATGAGTGCTTTAAGGTGGGATCTTAAATCCATAAGTTGCATTTAAACAGATGGGAACAAGAAAATATTCAAACGGCCTCTTGCCATCGCAGTCTCCAGGCCTGCCACACTTGCTGAGCGCTTAGTGACATTAGAGTAACTCCAGACTATACCTTGAGATGCTCCTTAATTAAGCCACAAGAAAGCAAACAAACAAGCAAAGAAAAAGAGGCTTGACAACATGCCATCCATGGTTTGAGAAACGCAGTCAAATTGTATGTAATGCTTTGCAGCTTTGAATGCAAACGTTTGGCTTCAAAAGTTGGAAATGTGCTATTGTGTAAATCTTCTTATTAATTATATTTCATTTTGAATTCAAAGCCAGGCCAGCACCAATTTATTTCACTCAACTGCATCAGCCCTGTAATATTATTCTTCAGTTTTACTTTCAATCTGGCTCTGACTGATAACATTTTCTGATCGATGAAAGGCAGAGGTTGTTACCAAAAGTAATGGTATGTTATAAAGCTGCTCTAGTCCAACAATTAAGGGCATTTTATTATGTAATAAAGCCAGTGCTGGTTTTTTTCACTGCAGCCACACAACACTGATTCAGACACTAATTTACAGATGATATATTATTGATGGGGCACAAATGCATTTGTTTCTGTCAAGCTCAAAAAATATCTATCTTTTAATATTTTAAGAATCAGAATCCTCAGGAGGCTGCAGTATGATCTTCCTGAATTGAGACAAAATGTATGCATAACTATTGATTAGATTGAACTACCAGAGTGGTCCTTCCTGAGCTGGATGGCATTAGCATGAACAGAAGGTAGAAGCAACCTTCTGCTCTATACAGTATTAGAAAAGCTGAGTACTTACCAGCACTGCATTAAACAGCATGACTAAGAAGAGTTTATTGTCCCTGCTACTATCTAGTCTGAGAAATATATTCAGCTGAGAGGTTATCACTGGCAGGAGTTTGTTACTCTTTCCAAGTGCACATTTCTCTTGCTTCACATTAAAGACTGATGAGTGAACAAATACACCTGGCATTGGGAGCAGGAAAAAAAAGAAAAAAAAAAATCTTTGTGTCCTATAAGAGCTCCCTGCACAGTTTTAGCCTTGCCCTAAGAAAAATGCTTCTTGCTCAGGGGAACTTTATCTGGAAGTTATAAAGTTGCACTGTGTCTGAGAACTCAAACTTTTCTAGAGCCTGTGGTGACATTTCAGTTAAACTGTAGACAGATCACAGCCACGCACATTTCCTTTGAATCTCATTCAGCTTCCAGTGAGAAGCCTGGAAGAGTACAGAGGATTTGTACATCCTTACTGGAATCTTCTGAGTGGTGAAAGCTATGAATAAGTGCATACATCAAGGATTGATTGTAAAACTTGGGAAATCAAATTTATAGTTAGGTCTTTAAGACATCTGAGTGTCTGTTCATAGTTGCCATTAATGATAGCTACTGAACTGTTTTTGTTGGATATGAGCTGGTAGCATTAAAATCCAGCTTTGTAACAGTAAGTTTTAAAAACCAAGAAGAATTCTGAAAAGAAGTATGCATTCTTCAGATCTTGATTCATCACGAAACTTTGGAGAATTAAGTAGATTTTTTTTTTTCTAGTGAGGGGATAAGTAAAAGTCCTACTGCAGGCTGTCCGCTTCTGAATTAGCTCCTCAAAGGTAATTTTAACAGACAAGCTGCTGAATGAGATGGAGGACTATCCTGATTCACTGGGACACTTTCTCTGTTTCAAAAGCTAGAATGATCCTCAGCTCATTAGGGAGTTATTTGCATCTGTCAAAGATCCATCCTGTGGTAAAGACAAAGAACTCATAGCCTGGGAGATGTTTTTTC
Source organism: Falco punctatus (assembly GCF_963210335.1). Classification (NCBI taxonomy): domain Eukaryota; kingdom Metazoa; phylum Chordata; class Aves; order Falconiformes; family Falconidae; genus Falco; species Falco punctatus. The sequence goes on from NC_137581.1 coordinate 7,002,569, forward strand.
CATTCTAAATTATTCTGTAGACCTCCACCATGATCTTTGTCAGGTCACAAATTAGGCCTCATTTCCTCATCCCTTGTCCTTTTCAAATGGCAATAGTAATACTTACTTACCTGACAAGACAGCAGTAGGTCTTCATTATCCAGGATCTGCAAAGCACCAATAGTCCATAAGTGAAATCCCTAGAAAAATACAGGCTGTCATTGAGCACCCTTGAAATTAATCCAGATGGGACAAAATAAAAGATTAATGACCAAAACAACACTGTCCTGGTTCAAAAGGGTATGACCAAAGTGATCAATAAGGAATGTCTTTTACATTTCTAGCTGACCAGCTGGGTGTGGTATGAGTGTGTAAGAGGAGCCAGGACACAGATTTATGAAATCCCAAAAAAGTATTAGTTCTATCTAAATCTTAGATTCGGAAGGAAGGGAAATGTGTCTTGTCTACTGTAGTAACAAAACATTCCAATTCCTCTTTAAATTGTTGTTAAAGTAGTTAAAGTTAGAATTTAATTTTTTTTTTTTTTAAAAAAAAGATATCACTTTTTTTTTCTGAAAACAAATAGATCATGGCAGTATGCAGTAATAATGTTGCTGAGTTTTGCATTATTTATGATGGCGAGCTATTTGTTAGTAACTGCCTGCTGTTGTGGAATCCCCTGACAGAAGGCCATATGTGCCACAAAATCTCAGGCACTGGAGTGAATGATTGGAGCTGTACAGTTCAAAATTCCCTTATCAGTCATGCATTTGTTCATGAGGTTATTTTTTTCTTTTCCTTAATCCCCCATTTCACCTAAGTCTGCTTTGAAATCATGTAAGTTCTTAAAATGTCCCTACGTAAAAAGGGAGACAGACTATCTATGCCATCATGGGCAGTGTGCCAACCTTCCCCATTAAACAGAAAAAAGCTGAAAAAGCAATAATCAAGGTATTGGAGGGAGAAGAGTAAGATCAGGTTGTTTGGAATTGGAAGTTAATCCAAGAATAGCTGAGAAGAGACTTCTCCAAGGAGGGTTTGACCTTGCAGCTCTTACCCCTGTACAGGGCACGCATATGGCAAAAAGACAGAATCAAAGAACTGCTTCAAAGACGCCATTCACACAGAAAGAGAGAGCTGGGAGGCATTAAATGGAGTTGCTTCCACAGTCCATGGTTGAAAAGCAGAACCACAGCACCAGCAGGACAGAGAAGCCTGGCCAGTGCCATTTAGGGCTTCAGTACACAGGGCAGGTATTTGTGTTTGGAGGGACTTCGCCAGCCAGCAGCTCAGCTGCTGCATCTGAAGCTGGTTCTGTAAATGTACAGTGAACACGACATTTCACACCTAGTGTTCCCCAGTGGATTGACTGTACGCCGATTCTCCTGGGCCTATGCGGTAAGAGCAAGCTCTATGCCATGACCGCAGCGAGATCACCTTCTGCTTTTTATGTGGAATGAGAGAGGGTTCTTGTCCTCCTTAGAGAAAGCCATAACTCCTCATTACATGCCCAGAGTTGCATACTGCAGTCACATAGGCCAACTATCAAATAGATTAAGTGTCTCACCTTGAAGCATCACATGAAGGGGGAAAGGGATAAAACCAGGCTCACTAGAGGTAATCCTGGGAAATGCCAGTGTTTGAGGGATGGTGTGCTAGCAAGGTGCCTTTGGTCTGCCCTCTCAGTGGAGGTAGGGGATGGACATCAACGCAGCAGCAAAGATACAAGGGTTGTTGATGTGTTAGAATCCACAGAAGCACCTGAGAATGGTCATGTAGAAATTAGGGCTTTTGGGATCAATAGTCCAACTGAAGTCCATCTACACCAACACATGCAGCATGGCCAACAAACAGGAGGAGCTGGAAGCCATTGTGCGGCAGGAAAACCATGACGTGGTTGCCATCACAGAAACATGGTGGGATGACTGGCAGAAGCAGAGAGCTGCAATGGACGGCTATAAACTCTTCAGAAGGGATAGGCAAGGAAGGAGAGGTTGTGGGGTAACCCTGTACATTAGGGAGTGTTTTGATTGTCCTAGAGCTTAATGGTGGTGACGATAAGGTTGAGTTTTTATGGGTGAGAATCAGGGAGAAGGCCAACAAGGCAGATATCATGGTGGGAGTCTGTTACAGACCATTCAACCAAGATGAAGAGACAGACAAAATACTCTATAAGCAGTTGGGAGAAGTCTCAAAATTGCTAACCCTTGTTCTCTGGGGGGACTTCAACTGACCAAATGTCTGCTGGAAATACCAGACAGCAGAGAGGAAACAGTACAGGAGGTTCCTGGATTGTGTGGAAAAGACCTTCCTGACACACTTGGTGAGGGACTCAGTGAGGGAAGGTGCCCATGGGACCTGTTCCCAAACAGAGAAGGACTTGTGGGTGATCTGATGGCTGGAGGCCACCTTGGGCAGTCATGAAATGATGAGTTCTTGATTTTTGGAGAAATAAGGAGGGGGGTCAGCAGAACTGCTACCTTGGACTTCTGGAGGGCAGACTTTGGCCTGTTTTAGAGCCTGGTTGACAGAGTCCCTTGGGAGGCAGTCCTGAAAGGCAGAGGAGCCCAGGAAGGCTGGACATGCTTCAAGGAAAACTTAAAAGTGCAGAAGCAGGCCATCTCTATGTGCTGAAAGATGAGCTGGCAGGGAAGAACACCAGCCTGGCTGAATGTAGAGCTTTGGCTGGAACTCAGGGAAAGGAGATTTTATGACCTGTGGAAGAAGGGGCAGGCCACACAGGAGGATTACAACTATGTGGTGAGGTTGTGCATGGAGAAAGAAGCACCAAAGCCCAGCTAGAATGTAATCTGGCTACTGCTGTAAAAGACAATAAAAAATATTTCTATAGATACGCTAGCAGCAAAGAGAGGGCTAAGGAGATTCTCCATCCTTTATTGGATGTGGGGGGGAAACATAGTGACAAAGGATGAGGAAAACCCTGAGGTACTTCATGCCTTCTTTGCCCCAGTCTTTAACAGTAAGACCAGTTCTTTTCTAGGCACCCAGCCCCCTCAGCTGGAAGACAGGGATGAGGAGCAGAATAAAGCCTCCATAATCCATGGGGAAATGGTCAGTGACCTGCTACACCACTTCAGACACACACAACTCTATGGAGCCGAATGGAGTTCACCCAAGGGCACTGAGGGAACAGGTGGAAGTGCTCTCTGAGACTCTTTCCATCATCTATCAGCAGCCCTGGCTAACTAGGGAGGTCCCCAGAAGACTGAAAGTTATCAAATGTGACACCCATCTACAAGAAGGGCTGGAAGAAGAACACAGCGAATTGCAGACCTGTCAGCCTGACCTCAGTGCCAGGGAAGGTGATGGAGCAGATCATCCTGAGCGCCATCACAGGGCATGTGCAGGACAACCAGGGGATCAGGCCCAGCTAGCGTGGGGTTTTAAAAGGCAGGTCCTGCTTGATGAACCTGATCTCCTTCTAAGACAAGATGACCCGTTTAGTGGATGAGGGAAGGGCTGTGGATGGTGTCTACCTGGACCTTCATAAAGCCTTTGACACTGTCTTCCAAAGCATTCTCCTGTAGACATGCTCATGGCTTGAATGGGTGTACTGTTCGCTAGATGGCTGAGCCCCAAAAGTGGTGGTGAATGGAGTTAAATCCAGTTGGCGACTTGTCCCAGGTGGTGTTCCCCAGGGCTCAGTATTGGGGCCAGTTCAATACCTTTATCGATGATCTCAACAAGATCAAGTGCACCCTCAGTCAGCTTGCAGATGACACCAAGTTGGGGAGAGTGTTGATCTGCTGGAGCACAGGAAGGCTCTGCAGAGGGGTCTGGGCAGGGTGGACCCATGGGCTGAGGCCAAATGAGGTTCAACAAGGAGAAGTGCCGGGTCCAGCACTTGGATCCACTGCTGTGGATTGAATTTGTTCATTTGTGTCTGTGCTGTCCATGATCCCCAACACTCTTTTTACCTTTAATCTCTGTCTTATCCTTACCCCTGCTTTTATCTTAACCTTACAATTTTTCCTTAAAAATGGCTTATTCTTTCTAAATCTCATTTAGGCCATGATTGCTTTTCTTTCCTAGAGTTTTAGATAAAGGGGAATATTAATTTATCCATCTGAACATTAGATAGCTCTAGTCCATACTGAGACTCAGTTTGACTGAACTGCCAACAAACTAAAGGCTGTGACCTTCATCTGCCTCAGGCATAACCCAAGAATGATTGATTTTACAGTGGGCCCCTTGAGAATGTGAAATTAAACAGCATGACCTCTTTTGAGGTAAGCTTGCTCTTTGAAGGATGATCATGTCTTCATTTGATCATCGCTTTAATCCTTGTCTGAATTTTTTTATGAGGATTGTGTCACGCCATAAGAAACACGGTAGATTCAGCAATGAAAATGGTACCCACACATTCAAAACAGGGCACGAGAAAGAAAGTATACCTGCTTACTTCACCTGCCACAGCTGGCAACAGGTGGAGAGTTAATTTTGAAAATAATTATTTCCTTCATGCAGGGCTTTGAAGACAACATCTGGAATTCAATTCTGTGGCTAATAAGGAGCCACAGGGGATCTATAGCAATCTGATGCCTTCTTTGAGGAAATGTGAAAAGGATTTTAGATAATAAATCCACCTGAGAGCTCACAATCATTTGAAGACCTTTTATAAATAGCAAAATATGATAAATTATTCCATTACCTGCCTAACTAGCACTTTGGTGAAAATAAGGTTTGGCATGGTGTCGTTTCTGGCTGCAATTTGAGAATAGAACCTGAAAAAGCAGCAGAAAAAAATAAATTAAATATATATATGTTGTGGAAATGGCTAAGAAGTTTTTCTGATGACAAGGCTTTAACCTCTAAATTTCTCACTGAGTCTTTGTCAATAGCTCTACTTTTCAAAATGTCAGTGTTCAGCTTTTGCTTGATACCAACAACCTAACAGGACACATCAATAAGAATTATATTACACAAAATATAGCAAAGAACGGCAATTTCAAATGGAGACATAATGTTTTCCTGCCTTTCTCACACATTTTCTTATTATATCAGCATACCATACATACAAATTTTGTTTTTAGTAGCAAATTTTTACAGCCTAATGCTCATTTGGGGTAAATTAGAGTAGCATTCATAGAAGTATATAAATCGGATAAAATTCTGCAGATCTCAGTGAGATTGTCATATTTATACTTTATACATAGATATGGAAAATACTGTTTGAAGATTAACTCACAATAAAACAGATCATGCTGGGTTGTTAAATAGAATAGAACAGAACAGAATAGAACAGAACAGAACAGAATATTTCAGTTGGAAGGGACCTAGAGTGGTCATCTAGTCCAATTGCGTTGGGAGACGAACAGAGCTCATATGGCAAGCACAATGTCATTGACATAATTTTAAACTTGAATGAAGGTTATATTTCCGTTATTTGCACAGTTTCACTTAGAACTTCTAAGTATTTAAGATAGAAGAACTCATGCTAAAGACTTAACATAGTTGTAATAAGCATAACTCAACATAATTGTGAATCCTGGTGATTCATAAATTAGAAAAGAAAATGCGATGATATAAAATAAAAAATATCATATTCCTTCTCCAAACACTTTGAAATCTGGAAGGAACTGTGTTTTCCTCCCTCTTTATCAGATGAGATATGTTCATGAACACAATTCCTCTATTTATTTTCTTTTACTTGTTGCTTATTTGAAACCAGGATGATCCATGGTGAATATTTTTTGCCAAAAGCCAGTAAGTTATTCACTGATTAGGTGCCCAGTAGCATGGTACAGACAACAGTTAAAACCCATGCTGAATAAGGGTATTTAAAGCTCTGTTTCACACAGTTCATCTTGAAAATTCACTGCTGAAGAATCCCAGAGTGCTAGTATGTGATCTATATTGCAGAGTTAGTCAGCAATTCAGAGGGATTCATTTTGCAGTCAATTCAATCAGAAATGCTACCAGGGAGTAAGAAAGCTGAAGGAAATTGCATCTACCTTCACTAAGTAATTGACTGAACAACAAACATCTCAGCATAATCCACTTAAATCATAATTAAACTTCCCAGACACCAGCCAGTCTATTTTCAATGCTGTTTTTACAGGCAACAAAATGAGTCACTCTTCTTTAATAAACTACCTACTTGAAAATATGTTTGCTTGCAACATACCCAGAAGAAGCATGAACTTCTCATGTGCATCTCCTTGAACTGGGAGGTGGGAAGCTTTGAACTCCTTGATCATCTTTTATTTTGATCTGTTAATGTGCATGAAAATCTTGCCTTCACTGGTATGTTAGCTCCTTTTAGTTGGGAGTTTCCAAATACTAAGAAATTCAGCTGTAGATTAAGAGATTAACATTATTTAAGGGCAGGTATCCTCCAGTGAGCTGAGTTTTTCAGGTCTCCTTGTACTCTAGGTTATTCTCTAGTTAATGTAGTAAAAAGTAAAAAAAAAAAAAAAAAAAAAAAAGTATCTTGGGAGAAATTTAGCCCACTCTACAGTATATATGTATTTGCTGGTCAGCTGAATTGCTTTCCAGGATTCAGGTGACAGGATTGTCACCTAAGACACATGAAGATACATACAGGTAGACGTAAATGTAGATGCTTTTATCTAGAGTTGAATCTACCCTTGCAATTTAACATGATTTCAAGCAGAGGGTGAGTGAAAGAATAGTGCTTCTTGATTAACTCCTTGCACCAAAGCTTTTGCTTTGTATTCAGGGCTTTAGTTTAAAATCAGTTTAATTCCTGTACAAAGGGAAAAACTCTTCAAAAGGTTCACCATCACTTTTCTTGAGCTGTCTAGCCAGCATTCATAAACATTTATCCTAGCTCTTTTGTCTGGAAGCTGGAGACGAAGTGTAAGACAGGAATTAAGTGCTACAAAGCAAAGAGTGTAGATAGTTTCAAACTCCTTTAGAGTGGGGTTTCACCACTGAGGACTCCATAATGGGCTGGTACACAGCCTGTATTCAATTTCACCTGATTTTGGAGAGTAAAAATATCCACACCTGTGGTACTCATGCCAGGTTCTCTGCATTATAACTGGAGACACACAGTCAGTTTTGGGGTGCAGTTCATCTGAACTGTATTAGGCATCTGTACTGGGAGGTAAAGAACTGTTGCTTAAAAGTGCCTATTTCTCACCACACAACATAGTGGAGATTTGAACCTAGTAAATTGTTCATTATATAGATAATACACCTGCTTAGAGGTGTCCCTGACTCAGTACTGAAAGCCAAGGAAACATGCTGAGTCGATGCAAAACCAAGGAAAAGACGGGCAAGACTGACTGACTTTTTCATTCACTTTCAATTGAGTTAACAATCAGGCACACATATTCCAGTTTTAAAAATTAAAAAACAAAACAAAACAAATATCCAAACCAAACTTCCTTCCCATCTAAAACCCCAAACACCAAAGAAACCAAAACACACAGAAAATCCCTACCAGAAAACCCTTCCAGGAAAATGTTTTCCATGTAAGCACAGTCACAATCAGATTTTATCCTACTAAAGGCAAGTCACTTAAAATCCTGCACTACCTTAGTGCAAAGATGCTCCTCACAGATGTTGGAAGGCAGAGAGGCTTCATACTGATCCTATTGCAGGACAAATTCTAGTACTGCTACTTTTAGTATTTTTCTTGCAACTTTTCTGAGCCTTCTATCTAGTCTCATACATATGTATAACAGGTTCCCTACAGCCACATCAGAGAGTGAAAACAAAGTAAAACGATTGCAAAAGGGCTAGCTGTTACCTCCATCACATACAGTGTCTTTCCATATTTAGAAAAAAAATGCCTGAGTGGCAGAAGGAAATGGCAGATTTTTGAAATTTTTTTGGCTTGTAGCCCATGTTACAGAGAAATTGCTTTATTTTGTTCCCTTTTTAAAAAGAAAATTGTCTCATGAGCTCCATTCTTTCAGTCACATTGATAGTGGTACCCTTTCTGCACACCTCTGCAGAGATTACTCTGCATTCAGAGACAGTGGACATCCTACCTTACAACACAGTAGATCTTCCAGTAGGTTTGCCACCTGAGTAAATATACTTTCAAGTGAAAAGCTGGTTTTATACACTACATGCAATTATTTTTAACAAATAACATGCTTTTCCACAGTCAGTATTATTCACACATGGCTCTATCACAGAAGGACTATCAAGTGAGTCACTAAGCTGAACTATGAAGCCTGCTAGTATCCCATAGGCTGCTAACAATCAGAATATTCAAAGGTTGTAGTTTAAAGCTCTCTTAAGATTCAAAATACATGTTCTATGTGATAACATCAAATGGAAGTACTCACACATGAATCACAGAATGATACTTCCAGAAATATACTAGGAAAGTTCTCTGAAAGGCTCAGGTCTCTCAGGGTAAAGACATAGATGGTAGACTAATTCCTATGTCTCATGGCCAAGACAGACAGTTGTAGACAACAAGATAAAGTCTGCGAGTCAACTGGATGCCGAGGTTTAGCCCTATCTCCAGAAGCTGTGTGATTTCACAGAGCATGTTCATATATGTCTGTAGCGCAAAGCAGAGGGCTTTAATAGCAGCAAGCTTTAATCACATTAACACTGTACTCTGCAAGTGTTAATATGTCCTGATTCTCCCACCAGGGTAGTCACAGCGGGACACGTTACCTACATACCCTCAGTCTTTGGGTCACTAAGAATAAGGCAGTATCCAGCATGCTGCTGATCTCTTGGCTTTTCAGCCAACGAAAAGTGAGGGAGTCCAATACACTCAGTAAATCCCCTCAAACCACTTTGAAAATCCCAAGGATAAAAAGACCTTCAGCTTTGTTTTGCTTGTTCTGTGTTTTCAACTTTTACATTCCTTTGGGGTTTCCACTCCTTCCTCTCCCTTGTGTGTTCTTTGCTATAAACCAAGTACTGTACTCAAATGTTGGAAGATAGAAGAGGCTTTTTAATGACCTATTGAGAATGAAATGAATAATTTAAGATTTACAATAGCTTTAAATTGGTTTTGCTTGTCGTAGGATGTAAACTACATTACAGTGGGGGGATTTGTTCTCTTTCTGTTTGCTTGCAGTGAAATGATACAAAATCCTGTCTCATATTTTCTTTGTGTTAATTGGGGATTTAACTGTTGCTTCCTTTGCTTACAGTGATGTACATCAAAGTCCTTAAAATCCATTTTAATTGTGCTGAGTGGATTTGGTCAATTACACTAGTAATCTTTCTATTAATAAGCATGTGAAAGGAAGACTATTCTGTACATAAATTAATAGAGCTAATCAGTTGTCCTCCCATTGTAACACACATGACAGGATTTGGCAGTACTTCAATAGGAAGTAAAAGTTTTGTGGCTTATGTCCAGGATCACATTTTTGCATCCTACATGCAGAGAGGAAATTGAGGTTATCTCCACATCCTGTTAAAATGTCCAGAATTTATCCAGTCATCACCTGAATATCAGTTTATTAGGGTTTTTGTTTGAAAAATATCTCAAAGTGGGGATTGTAATGACTGTACAGTTCTGAAGCTGATCAAGAGAATTATTTTTTGTAACATAGCACTGACCAGACCTATTCATGATAAGACCCCTAGCTTGGTGCCAACAGATACACAGCAAGAAAATGTCTGCTCATCTCCAAGAATAGAGAAAAAAAAGTAGTTCCAAACAAAACAACATAAGGAAACAGAGATTACATTGCTCAGTGTATCTGGATCTCATCGCATTAGTTTACTTTGACTACTCAATTAAGTGTTCTGCTTATACCAAAACCAAGGGCAATTGCAGAAGAGACATGCTGTAGTTTATTAAATAAAAAGGAAGGAGTTTGCCGTGGTGGGTATGACCCCACGGCTGCGGGACTTGGTCTCGGCGCAGCTCTGGCAGCCAGGGGGGAGCTGCCCGCCCCCCAACACCAACACCTGGCCACGCAAACCCCATACATTGTCACAAAGTATTTGAAATGTTTCTGAGATGCACCTTCTAGAAATCTGAAAATCACCATGGACAAAATACACAGCTGTTTGTTCATAAAGTGAGCAGGTCAGTGGAAGTAAGGAACATGGGCAGACTGAGGGCTGTTGTCACTATTCAAATACTGAATGAAACGTGATAGGTAGCAAGAGAGAAAGTTTCAACACTTCAAGATATCTGCCATTTAATTCAATGAGAACATAATCTAGCCAGCATGGAATACTTTCAGAAATCCTCCTTTTAATCTTTTTCTTAGTTATAAGGGGAGTAATGGTTTCCCAGAGCCTGGAGGTGTAACAGGAGCATTGCTGGGTTTGGACCTTCCTTTCCCTCCACGACTCAAGCTCCCTGCCTGTAACTTACCAGGATGGGATTTCACGGACAAACATAAGCATTTATAGGCCAATTGTGGTATCCTGAGGTTTTCAGGACACCAACGTAACAATGAATGAAAGATCCATGAGGCACTTGCACTGCTCTGGAGAGGCTGTTGGAGGCTGGGCAAGACACCTTATTAGCCACCTACATTTACACAATGAAATACCCCTCATCTTTACAGGCATACAAACTGCACCAGTAATGTCCACATTTCTCCACTGACTGCAGAGGGAAGCCATGGAATTGAGTTCAGATGGAGACAACAACTTTGTCAGTTTTAGACTCTAATGAATTTCACCTGCAGTGGGTGCATGCACAAACACATGCATTCAAGACACGTTGGACATAATGTGCACAGAATGTGATGCTGATCTGCCTGGGCTTTCTGTGTCTCTCCCAGATCAGATTAGAGCTACTAAACTAACTCTAGCAGAGCAGATGCATGTAAAAAAATCCAAGCCATATGAAAAACAATTCTTCAGTTTCTGTCAGGTCAATTCTATAGACAGAAAAGTACGACGTAGCTGTGAAAACTTGGCTATGTGACAACTTAGGGTGTGATATTTGTGGCCGCAGTACTATGACCTTAACAGGTGCTTAAGTCTAAATTTCTGAAATAGAGGAAGATCAGAACTCACATAACTGAGAACTAAAATGTGGGGGATGCACAGGAGAAGAGTTATAATTTAATTTATGAGTTAAATGCCATGTCGGATTTTCGGTCAGCTTTCAGTACTGACCCTGCTTCCTGCTAGTGTTAATCATTTCTGCAAGAAAGAAAAAAAACAGATTGTAAAGACTTTCTTTGGGAGTTTCAGGGTAACGCAAAGCATTAGCATTCTGTTAAGAATCTATATCTTATCTTCTATTGGCATGCAACTAATGTGAAAGAATGTAATTTGCATTCAGCCAGCAAACATTAAGCAAACAGTGAATTTGGGACGACAGGTTCTGCTCTCTTTATAAGCTCACAGAGTGCCGCCTTCTATACAAATAGACACAGAAGATCTTCAGTGACTCGTAATTCCACCATTTCAATTCTGAGCAGATCTGTTTTCTAGTCAGATTCACTGAGGTGCTGAGTAAGCACAATTTATATTTAAGTCCACTGAGACACATGTTCTCAGCCAACCTACCTCAGCTGTGGGTTTTGTTGGCTTGCTGAAATATCTTGTTATTTGGTAACTCCAATTTGAGAGGCAGCTATACTTCATCAGAGTTAACAAATCAGCAATTTGCACCATAATATGCAAAACCTGTGAGGTAAGGTTAATTGTTTCCTTAGTCAATAAAAATTGCTGCCCATCCCATCCTTTATTTTTGTTAGCTTCAAAATAGTTTTATTAAAAGATTTGATATTCATGACCAGTGTTTGACAGATAGCTCTCTTATTTGTGTCTCCTTAACAAGGTATAACTAAATAAACAGGAGGTGCATAATAATGTTATAGATCTATGAAACAAATTTCTTTGTGCAGTTGAAGCTATTGGAGTAGTTTTTCTGTGGGAGACCTAATTCTAATTAGAATTTTTTTCATAACAGAAAAGCTAAAAAAACCCACAACCAACCACTACTTGAAAAAGCAGCAGATTCCTGAAGTGGAGAAACAAAATAAAAATAAAATGTTTGCAGAGCACAGCTCCCCAGGACCTTCATTTATTTGATGATACCCAGGAGGAGCAACAGCCTCCTGGAAAAAAAGCAGTCACTAACAGCAACGTATGCAGCGATTCTGATCCCTGACAGCAGCAACTGAGTTAACATGTAATTATAAAGATAATATTATTGAACCTAGTCAAGCCTGATAAGCAGTTAGGATTCTGTTCAGGTCATCAAGATGGATTTTTTAGGATCCTCTTCACTCAATTTCCCTTTTCTGTTACTGTGGTTGATTTTATTGAAGTTAAACTACTGTAAAACTAGACTCATGCAGGGCAACTTAGGCCTCAGTATCGTTGCTCTTTCCTGCAATAATTGTTTCCATAATTGTTCTTGTCACTGTAGTAGATGATCTGCAAAGAAGAAGAAGGGGGGAAAAAAGGTTGTGTCCTTTCCTGCTACTTTATAAGGCATGATGATAGCTTCATAAAATTTTATTGTATTACTATACTAAGACTATAATACCATTCCCATAATTTATTACCATGCCAAGAGCTGGGAGTTGAACTCAGACAAATTCAACATTGAAATAAGATGTAATTTGCTACCACTGAACGCAGGGAAACATAGGAATGATTTGTTGGGAGGGCCAAAGAAATCGAAGGGAAATGACCCTGCTCCTGTTTACTTCAGTATCTCTCGGCTGCAGTCACCTCAGATCTCAGAGATGAAATTACACAACTTTCTAAAAGAAGCCTTGAGCCATAATCTGGGAGACATTCCTTGGCCTATGCCTGTGATAGAAGCCTGCATATCTACAGTAATTGTTCTGGCCCAGTATCTATAGCTACCAGCCCTCAAGTTTGCTGTTTGTACTGCCCTTGTCTGCTTAATGCTCGTGAGACCATACTAAGACAGGAGTTACAATATGACCTCAGGGGTAAGCATTTTCTGCAGATGTAAGAATAAATGTACATAATTTCATTTTGGAGAGGGAAGGGGGTACATGTACGTGCCTTGTTATCATAGGCACATACAAAACAAATATACAATATTAGTGAAGAGGTCCACCTAGCCCAAGGTTGTTGTCAACCTTTGCCAAAATTAGTTTTGTAGGGAAGAATGCAGAAAGCAGTAAGAAATAGTAGTTCTTCAGTGTTGTGCTCTCTTGAAGTTAGCAGTTCCTGACTCTGGGGCTTCCGAAGCACCAGTTTTACCGTAGCTTTATGCACAATAATCCTTCTTTCTGGAACAGTCAGGTAGGAGCTATCTCAGTTACCTGGGTGATGCTACCTGTTCATACTGCTCACCTGAGTCAGAAACAATTCTCCATTGCCTCAACATAGTTAATATCTTGGCAGACATTTTTGCTTTCATCTGCTTCATTTTGTCTACTTAAATGGGACATTTTTAACCTAATTGATTTGGTGACTTTAAGGTGTTTTAGCATTACCATCAGCTGTTGTCTCCTGTTATGTACATGTCATTGATACCTGACCAAACTAAAAAGTTTGGGTTAACTGCAGACTTGAACTAGGGAAACTGGATAAAAATAATGGTTTGTGACAAATGATAGTATAAATGGTTCCTTCTACACTTTAATATTGTGACAGTGTCCTAAAGTTGTTCCACTTGTGTAATGGGTGTAGGTATCAAGATTTTGGTAGTGGTGGGGTGCTGCAGGTGTGGCTTCTGTGAGAAGAGGTCAGGAGCTAACCCTGTGCTGGACAGAGACCATTCCAGTTGGCTCCAAGACAGATCTGACACTGGCCAAGGCCAGGCCTATCAGTGACCCTGGTAGTGTCTCTGTAAGAACATATTGAAGAAAAGGTAAAAAATTATGTGCAGCAGCTGTAAAAGAGAAGACTAAGGAAAAAACATGAAACACCTTTGCAGACACCAAGGTCAGTGCAGAAGGAGAAGGAGGAGGTGCTCCAGGCACTGGAGCAGAGACTCCCCTGCAGCTGGTGCAGAAAACTGGTGAAGTACATCGTCTCCCTGCAGCCAAGAGAGTACCATGTCAGAGCAGATAGCCACACTGCAGCCCATGGAGAACCACAGCAGGTGGATGTGCCTTGAAGGAAGATGCAGCCTGTGGAGAGCCCATGCAGGAGGAGGGTCCTGGCAGGAGCTGCAGCCCATGGAGGGGATCCCAGGCTGGAGCAGGTTTTGTGGCAAGACTGTGACCCCATGGGCAACTCATGCTTGGGGCAGTCTGTTCCTGAAGAACTACAGCCCATGGGAAGGAACCACACTGGAACAGTTCATGAAGGACTGTCTCCTGTGGGAAAGAGCCTGCACTGGAGCAGGAGAACAATGTCAGGAGGAAGGAGTGGCTGAGACTAAGGGTTATGAACTGACTGTATCCCCCATTCCCCATCATTCCCATCCCCCCACACCTCTCAGGGATTAGAAAGATGAAATAGAGGAGTTGGGAATGAAGGAGCCAGTTTAAGCCTGGGAAGAAGGGAGGGGTGTGGGGGAGTTGGTTTTAGTTTTGTCTTTGTTTCTCACCGTCCTACTCTGGTTTTAATTGTCAAGAAATGAAATTAATCTTACCCAAGTCAAGTCTGTATTGCCTGTGACGGTAACTGGTAAATGATCTCCCTGTCCTTACCTCGACCCATAAGCTTTTCCATCTAATTTTTCTTTCCCCTGTCATCGTGAGGACAAGGAATGAGAGAGCAGCTGAATGGGGATCTTGGCAGCCGAGCAAGGTCAACCCACCACATCTTGTTCAGTAGTTTGTCTTGGGATCTTTAGCTGCTGAGATTTGCATCTTTTTTCTGTAAGGTGTAGAGCTTTTATGGATGTCTAGTATGAATGGCTTTATCTTACTGCAAACACATTATACCTTGCTCATGGTAAATTCACCATTTATGAAATGTCTGTCATGCAAATGGATAGAAAAGTTATACAGCTGAATTGACGTAAGGAAATTCTCTGCTTCTGCTTGTCAAAAAGTGTCCTCACTAGGGAAAAACCTTGAAAAACTATCAAAGAATGGGAAAACCTGGACCGCTGCTCTTCTGTTCTACCACATTGGATGGAAAGATACTACCTTGTTTCCACATGCTACAGTGCCTCTAATCTCAAACCACTGCTTCACCTTTCCCAGTTGTACCTCATGTTCCAGCTTCCTCTTCAGATTCTTCTCTTCCAAGAACTCTGTGTAGCTAGGATAATTAGAACTAGTTTGTTTGGAAAAAGAAAAAAGCTATCATTGGAAAATAAAACCCCTAAATAAACAGTTGCAAGTTATCTTTATATATCTAAAGGGAGCTGCAGAGGGCACAACAAAAGCACAGTAGGTCCTTTTTCCCAATAGTTAGTTCCAAAAGAAGAAAACAAGTCTGAAACTTTGCGAGTGATGTAGCCCTGTGCAAAATATTCTGCCCTGTATGGGAGCCACATTCCCACTTCACCTCTCACAAGGATACAGGTCCCTGATGTTTTCTGCTTGTCTGCATTCCACCTGTCAATATTACTCTGAAAGCTGAGCAAATGCAAAAGCAATCAGTTTTTAAAGTCTGTATCATTCATTCTTTTGCACAATAAACAGCACTTTTGATGTAGGCAAAAAGAGAGAGAACAAAACAAATCTTTCATCTTCTTCCATAAAAGCCACATTATAACTTTTTTTTCATGTCTTTTTTCTTTTTTCCCCTCTGCAGTCCCTGGAGAATCAGCACAGTTTTTTCTTCATAAACAGATATCAGCACAGACTTGAAAATGTCACTGTTAACAATGAATTATCCCAGATGTACAGAGAGCACTGTGGTCATCAATAGTTCTTTCTGTAAGCCCTCAAGGCTCTGAACCACTGATAAAAAGGAAAGAAAGGGGACAAAAGGATTATACAGTAAATAAATTTGACTAGTATTAAGAATTTAACATGCTCGCTGGCACAATCAACCAACTAAAGCAATGCATCAGACATGGAATGGCCTGCCATACAGTTCACTCTCATACTACTGTATTCCCTTGTCAGTAGCTAACATTTGCAAAAAACCACTAAATTATGGGTGACATTACCTAATAGATTTGTCAGCCTGAACACTTTTGCTTTCAAGCTAAAGGTAGACAATTCAGTTCATTTTAGAATGACAAACACCTTACCCTTTTGAAGTTTCTAGTGTTTCCAGTTAATTATTAATATGTGTTGTTACCCGCTTAGAAAACAGGATAAATGAGAAAATATTATTAATATAAATGTGTATGGTTTAGATATATTATTGCAAGCTTCAGCTGAAACTGCTAGAGGAGTCAAACCATGTTTTTAAATTTAAAGGCCGTATTTTACAACTTTTTTTCCCCTTAAACCGTCTACTTGCTTAAACACAGATCATCAAAACACTTTAAAATGTCAAAACAGCAGCTTTGAACCACTTTGCTTATTATAGTATATGGTTCCAGAAGACATTAGGGAATTTCAATAATTATGTTAATTAATAATGCCCCACAGTGTTTCACTGGTGGGTTTGAAAGGGCTTTGTAAAGTTATAGTATATTATATTGCATTATATTATATTGCATTATATTATATTATATTATATTATATTATATTATATTATATTATATTATATTATATTATATTATATTATATTATATTGTATTGTATCATATTATATTATATTGTATCTTATATATGTGTGTGTGTATATATATATGGAAAAATATTATTTTTACAGATGGGGAAACTGCGGCAAAGTGATTTGCCCAGGAGAGTGTCTTGTTCATCAAGCAGATCCAACAAAAGGAAGGAAAATCCTGAATTGCAGTCCAGGAAATCGCCATAAATGTCACAAAAATGACTGTCTGAGCCTTTGTAATATCAGCAGTTCTTTTAAAAGAAAACATTAAATTCAGACATGAAAACTACTGCGCCATGTAATAAGTATTACATGACTTACATGTATATAAGAAGCAATAAGTAATAAGAACATGAGGTGCAGTATGAGGTCCATTTAGCTCCATCAGGGACTTTTTCTCCACAACAAATAGGAAGTGAAAACAAAGTCAGATTGAACAGTTAAATTAAAATAGAATGGCAGCAGAATTTTAAGAATAAAGTCAAAAATAAAAATTACAGAAAGATAAACAAAATAAATAGGCAAAAACTATCTGTAAGTGCATTTTGTGTAAGAGAATAAACCAAGAAACAGCTGATTCAATCATTACTGTACAATGAATCTATCACTACAAGGGAGAAACATCTGATACCTTTCTTGCATCAGGCTTCTGTTGAAAAGTTACAAGTGGTCAGACATTTAACACAAGCAGAAAGGAAGAATAAATTTAATAATTCTTAGAAACATAGGTGCTTTCAAATGTGCTGGACCCAATGATCTTCTCTCTTTAGTATTCCAAGAACCACTCTGAGATCTCATAGAAAATGAGCAAATTTCTGGAAGACTGAAAGAAAGAAAAATGAAGTGACCATCTTTAAAGTGGGAGAAAAGGAAGAGTAGGGGAGCTTTAAGTCCCAGGAAAGTACCATCATAAATAAACTATTTGTAAATACTTAGAAAAGAACAAGGAGAGAAATTTGTCTTTTACAGACAGGGAATTTCTCTTTACAGACAGGGAAAAAGCAACAGATAACCTATACCTTGATTCCAGCCTGGTTTCCATGCCATTTGATATACAGATATCAGAAGGAAGCCTAGGAAAGGCCTGTAACTTGGGTATGAAGGTGGACAGAAAATCATATTCAAAGAGTAACTATCAAGTGTTTGCTTTGAAGTGGAATGATGCATAAGGTGGAGTTCCCAAGGAGTTTGTCTTTAGCTAATACTCTTACATATCTGCTCAAAGGAACACAGACTAAGTTTATTAAATACACAGATGATACTAAGCTGCAAGCACATTGGAAGGTAGGATTAAAATTCCAAAGGGAGAAATTATTTGAAGAATTTAAAAAAAAAATTCCACCAAAAAACATGATGCAATTTAATGAAAACAATTAGAGGACATAAGTATAACCAATCAAATGAGAACAGGTTGGAGAAAAGATGCCTTGGGTAACCAGTAACCCAGGAAAAGATTTGGCGTTCTGGTGGATCACCACTGGCTGTATATAATGGAACGGTGTAGTGAAATATCGACACTCTCATGAGTGGTACATAATATACACGAGTTAACCCTTCCATCGCACTCATTGCTGATAAGAACTGATGCGTTCAGTTCTGAATATTGAGCATCAGGAGAAGTATGGGTGAATTAGAGAATGCTGAGGAGAAAGTACAAAGTTATTAGTGATCTGGAAGGCAAGATCTGGAAGGAGATACTGAAGAAACAGTGAATTTTTTTGTCTAGAGTAGAAAAGGTTGACAGGTAACATCATAAAAGGCCTCAAAGCCTCAAAATCCTTCATATGGACATGTTATTCATTATAGGTAAGACATAAATTAAGGGCTGAAACTGCAACCAGAAAAAAATAAGTTCAGACACTACAATAAGTTAGTGAGGATAGTGGAACACTGAAGCAGATTTCCTAA
The DNA here is from genome assembly GCF_963210335.1 of Falco punctatus. Lineage (NCBI taxonomy): Eukaryota > Metazoa > Chordata > Aves > Falconiformes > Falconidae > Falco > Falco punctatus. Next base: position 7,020,962 of record NC_137581.1, read on the forward strand.
CAGCCTTTGGAACCCCAACCATCAGCTGATTTTAAGAATAAATTACACAAACAGGCCTCAGAATGACATAGGAATAGCTGATCACACCTTGGGGCAGATGGATGGACTGGTGATTTTCTGCAATTCTTTTAAAGGGCTATTTTTCTGTGACTCTGACAAGGGGAAAGACTTATTAAGCAGCAGCTTTCAAAGGCACCTAAATTTAATAGGAACTTTTGAGAACTCAGTTCAGGATGTAAAAAGTCTGAGTTTCTCTTCTTTGTACAATAAGGCAAAGATTTTATTGTAGGTACTAAAAACGAAAAACTTTGGAGACTGTTATTCAAATATTCAGATGAGAATTGTTTCCAGTATAGCTCTGCAACTACTGGGCTGGATACTGAATAGCTGGCTGTTGGTTTTCCTTCCCAAAGGGTGCTGGTGTACACTTGAAAGTGCATCCTTGTTGAGCCTAGAAATGTTGCACTTGTATTTGCAGCATTGCAAGTTCCCTTAGACTCACGCTGTTGCATTTCACTACGATAACCCTACTTGTAATACCAAAAGATATTTTGGCTCCTGAGGCAGGATCTCCACGTGAAGTCTCCCCCAGTTACTAGACCTCATGAATTTTGCTGTGACAAGAAGCTAATGGATCCTGAGACCTGTGGAATTCAAATCCATTTGAAAATACAAAGTCCGAAATTCTGGGGCTGATGTTGCTCACGTATTTCTCCCCTTCTTTGCTCCCACTTGAGACTTCACATCTCAAACAAGGATCTTGCTGTTCTGCTCTCATTGTACCTTTATTTAATCAGTCACAATAATACCCTTTCTTTTCATGCCTATCTCTTTTCAGCTACCTACACAATTTCTGAGCTTGTTTGCAATAGGAAAAGACCATAAATTTAAAAGCTCTCCATTCCTGGGGTATCTTGGACTGCTCTGACTACACAAAGAGGCTGAGTGCCCTCAGTTCCCAGGGAGAGCCAACAGCAATCAGCCACATGGAGGTATTTTTATTATCATTCTCTTCAAATATCTGTGTAATAGTATCATAGGGCACAGATGTAGGTCTAAAAATAAATATCCCTGGCTGAAAATCTCTCCCATTGATAGCTGTGTATGGTTTGTGTTTGAGTATATTTCTCCCCGCTTTTTTTCCCTTAGAGTAGAACTGAAGAGTGAGATTCAGTGCCAGGAATGGAGATTGTGCCAATAATTTCCCATGACAAAGCATATGCTTAAACTGAGAAGAAATACCACAGAATGCTGCACCTTCATTAACACTTTCAACCTGACTCAACAATATTCTCTCGCCATACACAAAAGGACTATACAACCAAGAAGGCTGGATAAAAGTGTGAATAATTTAGGATGGCTGGTAGTGTAAGCAATCCGGGAGGTCAGCATCCTGTACACTTTGAACTGGCATCCTACATGCCAAAACTTGAGTGATGTGTTTACCTAGGTAACCCTGCAAGCAAGCAGAAGAAGCGCAGAGATACAAAGCATAGGATAGATAAAAACATAATATCAGTAAGTGATATGACAGCTGTCGGCTGCAGAAATGCTGTATGATGAATAAGTGAATGAATGAATGAATGAATGAATGAATGAATGAATGAATGAACAGGAGATACAGTGAAAGACTTCCATGTGTTGTCTTCTGATGTCTCTCTGTGCTGTCTGTCTGAGACCAGAGCCTTTTTTTACTGCATTTGGTGATGTAATTTCTTCAAAAAACATCAGATGGAGCTGCACTTAGGTGTCCAGCCACCCCTGAAAGACTAGCTGGAGGAAGCTGGAACTGATGATCTGCCAGACCAGAGCTCTTCAGGTGTCTGTGAAGGTGAGTTCAGTGAAAGACTTGTGTGGGGCTTATCTTATCATTGTAGAAAGATAAAATTGATCAGATGGCTTGGACTCAGAAAATGCTTATTTCTTTTTGTTGGCTGTAAGGCCAACAGAGGACATAACATCCATAGCTCAGGTGGAAGTACCCTACAGATCTCTTCCTTTGAATACCAGCTGGAGGACATAGAAATGCTTGTGTAGCTGGGTTTGCTGTGGGCTGGGAGTGGAGAATTATAAACTGCTTTAAGTTATGGAGAAAAAAAAAGTATGAATTGGTGGCAAGTTAAAAATTTTATTATGAGAAAGGGGAAACACAATTTATATGTAAAGCCAAGAACTTATTGTTACTATAATTGAAATCTTAACAAGCTAATCAAAGAGTTATTATTAGTCTATATCTAAGTACTAAAAAAAAAAATAAAAAATGAAGAAACCGAAGAGTACCACCAAACAGAAAAGGTTTCAATAATAATAATAAAACACTTCAGATGATTGTTATACACACACTCCTTATCTTCTACCCTTTTTTCCTTGTATTATGTTTCCCTTCCCGCTGCCATTCAGGCCCTGGAGTTTATAGGTTCCATCTGGCCGGGGGAGAGAGGAAGGGTATAAAGCATCCCAAGCCCTTCACTGGGAGGACTATGATGCTAATGGTGATGACTTCTTTCTGCCTAGGATCTGCTTGGGGTGGTTTTTTGTTTGCTAACACACTTCTACATATTGCATTTTTCTTTGTTGGTTTTTGTTGGTTTGCACATTCACATTACATGCAGATTTAATACTGTTTTATGGATGTTGCATACTTGTTCTTTGTTATCCTTAAATCTAGTTTTCTCCAGCTTCTGATCTGAATTTCTTTAACTGGTTGTGGCTGAGCTGTTTACAGCCTTGGGGTTTCCACTGCCTTCCTGTACCCCATGTAGGTAAACCAAGTTAAAACAAAGCTACAGTCAGGTCAGGACAAGTCAGACAGACCAAGCCTGACAAGATTCTATCCTACAGCCTAGCAAACTCAGTGCAAAGCCTGTGTTCTAGTACTAACAAGAGCAACACCATATTACTTGGCCACAGGCCTACATTCTCTAAGTGCATGTTTTTTTCAAAAAAGCCCTACATACTGTTTAAGCAAACTTGCTGACAAGCTGCATGATCAATATTAACTATGTTCATATTAAAAGGGTCCCCCTTTTCATATTGTACAGGCTGCATAAGGACAGTACATTCTAAATGTTCTCCTATTTAAGCAGTTCAGGTTCCTTTCGAATGAGCTATAGCAAGGATTACCCATTATTGAGAATATACATCTAGAGATCCAGTTTTACAGCCATCCATTCTAGTAGGAGCTGAGATTAATGACCTTGGAAATCCCTGTACAACCTGCAGAATCAGTCTTAGCATGCAAATAAACACCATAAATTAACAAGGTCAACATCTACTTTTCCGGGAAGGCAAAGGGAGGGAGGGATCTTAGGAAATGAGTGGCAGCATGAACACACTGCCACACAAACCAGTGAGAGGGAAGCTGTCTGTGGTAGGTATTAGTTTCCCTCACTGCAATAATAGACATGCTTAAAAGCATAGACAAGCATTCAAGGGAGGCTGATTTCCTAATCTTCTGACTTTGTCCCTAATCTGATACTATTTCTAGTATCAGATCTCTAGAGAAAGTGAAACCACTACCAAACCAAGATCACTTTAGGTCAACTGGTTATCTACTGACTGAACTTGGACTATAGGACTCCTCCATTTGGGCTGTCACATTTTCCCGGTAGCTGATGCACTCAGCTGCTCCAGCGATGTCTGCTGACAACGGGAACAAAAAGATGGACTGTGAAGGCACCAGCATCCAGCCTCCAGCAGGTTTTTGCACTTCATGCTATATTGAGGTTGCAGGGTTTGTTTTAAATAGCATATATATATAAAATGTTACCAACTCTTCCTTGATCACTACAAATTTAAATTTGCAGGATCTGTTTTGGACTAGACACTGCCAGATAACAAACAGCTAAGTGGTGAGTGCAGTCTGACAGTCTGCATACTTGTCAGAAGATGTTACGTCTTCCTCATAGCTTCCTTCATAACTACAGAACCACAGAGCCCTAAAAGGTATCTGGGAAGGACAATTAGATTTTCTGAAGTCTGGCTGTTACTGTTGGGATTGTTCCCTGGTATATGATTTCTGTTCCTTTTTTTTTTGGTCCTGTTTGGTTTTGTCCCATTTTGTCTGTTCCTTGTTTGTCTAGTCTAACAGATAAATAACCTGTCAGGTTAACTTTTCTGCTACCTGTTGCCTACATACCTTCTCTTATTTTTCTCAGGCTCCTTGCTATATACCTCAGTCCCATGCCATGTTATTAAACTGCTAAATGGTAAATTATTGTTCATGCAAATATTCATAAATGTGAGGACCATCTTCTTTATTCATTGCTCACAGCAATGACTTTTTTGGTTGGTATTGTAATCTGCACAAGTTCACTGCTCAATTAACTTGCTTTAAAAAATACTCATGTTTTCTTAATGTTAACTTTTTTTGTTCACAGTAAGAGTAAGTAGCTTAATAATGAGCTTTAATCTCTGAAGTCTCTTCCAGACTCTTTATCATTATTATTGTTCTTTGGATACCCTCTACTTTATCTATACCTTTTTGTTAATGAGACGCTGTAGCATTCCAGCCGTAATCTAGAGAAGACCAATCCAATAGAAAGTTCTCTCGGAATTCTGGAAATATTTAATTAGCTCATTCACCTAATATATTACATTGCCTCATTCCATGAAGAGTTATGAAAGCCATTTCATACTGTTCACTCTAGCTGCCTAACCTAGGTGTGGTTCCCTGTGTGATGTCTGCTGTCAAGGGAGCAGACTCCCAGCAGTCCAGTGCCACCAGATTCTGGGTCCCCGCAGAAAGTATAGAGAAATTTTCATGAAAACCGAGCAAGGTGCTTCTAGTGGATGCTAGAACAGTTGCTTACAGAAGGCCTCTCTGGACATCACCTAGTTCAACCCCACTGCTCAAGCAGTGTCTTCTAAAGCAGGTTGCTTATGGCCATGTCCAGTCGAATTTTTTATATCTCCAAGGACAAAGACTCTAAAACTTCTCTAAGCAGCCTGTTCCAGTATTCAAACAGCCCCACAATACTTTTTTCACTTTTCTTATGTTAAAATATGGCTGTCTGAGCTTTTCCAAATCTATTTAAAGTAGCAAATTCATGTGTAATATGCTGCACTATATCATCATTTCAGCATTTAGCATTGCTGCCTTCTGATATTTATTCTATACTGAAAAAATAATGGCTTTCACTCATGCAGTTGTCTATAGGTTTTTCAGGATCCATACTGTGAGTACAGTTGCTACAGTAGTATTTTAGAATCAAATGACAGATGCCTAAATGTATTCATCTTTTTTAAGGGAATGGAGAATTGTAGCTTCCGGTGCCTGAGGCCAAGAACTGCAGTCAGGCTATGTATGGAGAAAACATTCAATTTCAAGAGCACAGAAGAAGAAATGTAGGAAGAGAAAACTTTTGAGGTGAAACACATGAGAAGAAGCTGTCTACCTTCCTGGAAAATGAGATGAGTCAAATCAACTACTGGATAGAAAAAAAGAAAAAGAAAAAAAAAAAAAAAAAGAGAGAGAGGTAAAAAGAAGTTTGATAGATTTTAAAGACTTGGAGGTTTATACAACTTCTTGTCATCGTTGGCAGTCTCCTGCCATCACTACAAATGCACTCAGCCTTATTTCTTTAAGTCAACAAAGAACCAGAACTCACAAAGGTTAATGCAATTTCTATTCCTGACCAAAATTTATAATGCAGTATTGTGGAGGTAGACTGACAAAGTGAAGAAGTGGTTGTGATTTTGCAGTGACTGACAGGCTAGAGAATTAAAAAACTTGACAATTTTATGTATTATATAAATACATAGAAAAGCATTTATGCTAGCTTTAGACTATAATTCTCATACCTGAATGAGCATCTGCTTTGTACAATTTTAAACCTGTAAATTCAAAACCTGACTATTCTGACTAGGAACTATTTCACCTGTAATTTGATCAGCAATGTATGGGTATAGCAGACCACAGACACAAATTCAACAGTTTATGGGCTCAATCTGATTTTCAGAGCAATAAATAGAAACCATAGGTTGTTTGTCACCACAACTTTGCTGTTTTTTAAAGGGGAAGAAACTGAGAAATCAACAGAATGGGTCAGAAGTAATATGAATTGGTTTAGCCTATTTCTTAATTTCACCTTTCCCAAACCCTGTCATTTCCCCAATTTCTGCAGCTGCTTATCCTTCCTTCAGCAGGTAACCAGAAAGAATTTGTGTCATGATCAGTATGCAGGCATCCCCTATCTTTTAATATGCATTTATTTCCTTGTGGGAGGGAATCTTTTACATGGACAATCTGGATTAATGGGCCGAGGCCGATTGCATGAGCTTCCACAAGGCTCAGTGCTGGGTCCTGCACTTGGGTCACACCAGCCCCACGCAGCACTGCACTTCCAGGGTAGCTGGGAAGCTGCCTGGCAGAAAAGGGCCTGCGGATGCTGGCTGACAGCCACCCAAGTATGAGCCAGCCATGTGCCCAGGTGGCCAAGAAGGCCAACAGCATCCTGGCTTGTACCCGAAACAGCATGGCCAGCAGGACTAGGGCAGTGACCATCCCCTGGTAGTCGGCACTGGTGCAGCTGTCCCTTGAAGACTGTTCAGTGTTGGGCCCCTCAGTACAAGAAAGACACCGAGGTGGTGGAGCGAGTCCAGAGATGGGCAACAGGGCTGGGGAAGGACCTGGGGCACAAGTCTTATGAGAAGCGGCTGAGGGAACTGGGGGTGTTTAGCCTGGAGAGGAGGAGACTTCAGGGGGACCTTATTGCTGTCTACAGCTACCTGGAAGGAGGTTGTCGTGGGGTTGGGATTGGCCTCTTCTCCCAGGTAACAAGTGGAAACAAGAGGAAAAAAACAAGACACAAGCCTCAAGTTGCACCAAGAAAGGCTTACATTGGATATTAAGAAAAAATTCTTGCAACATGCTGCCCAGGGAGGTGGTGGAATCAGCAGCCCTCAAGCATTTAAAAACCACCTAGATGCAGTGCTTAGTGACATTGTTTAGTGGTGGACTTGGCAGTGCTGGGTAAACAGTTGGACTTGATGATTTCAAAGGTCTCTTCCAACCTAAATGATTCTATGTTTCTATGATTCTATGAAATGTTTTGTCATAGTTTAACCCCGGACAGCAACTAAACCCCACACAGCTGCTCAATCACTTCTCCCCCGTTTGGGATGGAGGAGACAATTGGAAGGATAAAAGTGAGAAAACTCGTGGGCTGAGATAAGGGCAGGTAATGGGTAAAGCAAAAGCCGCGCACACGAGCAAAGCAACCCAAGGGATTCACCCACCGCTTCCCACGGGCAGGCAGGGGCTCAGCCATCCCCAGGGCAGCCGGGCTCCGTCACGCGCAGCGGGGACTTGGGAAGACAAACGCCGTCACTCCCCGCGTCCCCCCCTTCCTCCTTCTTCCCCCAGCTCTATACGCTGAGCATGACGCCATATGGTATGGAACATCCCTTGGGTCAGGGGGGTCAGCTGTGCCAGCCGTGTCCCCTCCCCACTCCTTGTGCCCCCCCAGCCCCCTTGCTGGTGGGGTGGGGTGAGGGGCAGCAAAGCCCTTGGCTTGGTGTGAGCTGCTCGGCCACAGCTACAACAGCCCTGTGTTATCAATGCTGTTTCCAGCACAAAACCAAAACACAGTCCTATAGCAGCTACTGTGAAGAGAATTAACTCTATCCCAGCCAAAACCACACGTGTGCATAAAGGAATCAAATTATGGGGGAAGTTGGAACTACTTGATCTTTAAAGTCCCTTCCAACCCAAACCAGCCTATGATTCTATAAATCTTAGCACAGCCTGTCATAAAAGGATACCTGTCTTGTGGTCATAGGATTGATACAGCTCCAGTAACATGCCAAGACTGATGGATCTTGCCACCAAATTGTATGTGGTCTCCTCATGTAATTGAATGTAACCAAAGCATATAGTAGTAGCTGCTCACAGCTTCCTAAACTGAAAGATATCTTTCTGGTCATGCATTGGAGAAAGAATTTAAGTCTTTGGTCTTCAAGAGCCTCTGAAAAGCTTTTGTTACCTTGCAAGGCTGCCTAGTACAGAATTGATAATATCTTTACAAAACCACAGAATGGTCAGGGTTGGAAGGGACCTCTGGAGAACATCTAGTCCAAACCTCTGCTAAAGCAGGTTCTCCTGGAGCAGGTTGCAGTGAGTCATGTCCAGGTGGGTTCAGAATGTCTCCAGAGCAGGAGACTCCCCAGTCTCTCTGGGCAGCCTGTGCCAGGGCTTTGTCACCCTCAGGGTAAAGAAGTTTTTCCTCATATTCAGATGGAACTTCTTGTGTTGCCGTTTGTGCCTGTTGCCCCTTGCCCTGTGCCTGGGCACCACTGAAAAGAGCCTGGCCCCGTCCTCCTGACACTCACCCTTAAGAAGTTTGTAGACATTGATGAGATGCCCCTCAGCCATCTCTTCTCCAGGCTGAACAGCCCCAGCTCTCCCAGCCTTCCCTCACCAGGGAGATGCTCCAGTCCCCCCATCATCTCTGTAGCCTCCGCTGGCCCCTCCCCAGTAGCTCCCTGTCTCTGTGGAACTGGGGAGCCCAGCACTGGACCCAGCACTCCAGGTGCGGCCCCACCAGGGCAGAGCAGAGGGGGAGGACCCCCTCCCTCGACCTGCTGGCCACCACGCTCCTCCTGGTGCCCCCCAGGGTCCCACTGGCCCCTTGGCCACGGGGCACACCGCTGGCCCATGGGCACCTTGCTGCCCACCAGCACTCCCGGGCCCTTCCCCGCAGAGCTGCCCCCCAGCAGGTCACCCCCAGCCCCTGCTGGTGCCTGGGGCTGTCCCTCCCAAGTAACTCCCTTTAGTAACAACGTTTTCAAATACATTCTTCAAGACACATTAAAAGCATTGTTATACAGTATTTCTGTCACTATGACACATATAGTTGAAGTTCTTCAGAATGCTGTATGCTACAATCACAATGTTTATAGGTTCTTTAAGTGCTTACTGGAATTGTGGAAATTTGAAGAATCCTTTCTTATGGCTTCGTATTGGTGATGTTACATCTGTTTATTAGCATAACAGTACTTTTCCTTACATAGCCACTAGCTCAACTAAAGAGGAACCTTTCATAATTATTAAAATAATCAGTGGCAATAATACTCTCAAGAAAAACAGGAAATCATATTATTTATAGTAGTGCTCTAAACACTCTTGTTAAACATCCTTTTCACAGCGGTTCCATGCAAATATCTTTTTTTTTTTTTTTTTTGAAGGGCTTTTGTTTCTCTCAACTTTCAGATTGTCAGGCTACACTGAGATTTTTTTTAATTTGTGCATGCCTGAATAAGCTTACCTTCAAATGAGGATAGCACTACCTTTTTCTTTATCTCTGGATTATTTTTCTGCATTTTTCTCTTCTGGCTTTGAAAACACCTTATTATTATTCACATTCTTTGGCAACATCCCTGCAAGCCACAAACCCATATTTTTGTAGGCACCTTACAGATCACACAGAGGGGTGGTGCCTTCCAAAATGAACATACACTCTAGGTGGCTTTAGCAGAAGGAGTGTGTTTTTCTCCCCAGTTTATACATAAGGAACTGGGCCAAAGAGGCAGTAAAACCTGAGTATAATCTTAAAAGGCATTTAGACATCTCTGTTCCATTTAAAATAATTTTTGTGCCTAAGGAAGGGAGCACAAACTCCTTGATCAAGTAACACAAGGTTAAATATTAAACCAGATTTTATCAGTCATTCCACAACCTATTCTTTACCTATAGATCCTGAGCTTTCGACATTACCAGGGTGCACACAGGCCAGCAGACTGGTAATAGGGTCTAATAAAAACTTATTTCAATAACTACTGGCTTGGAAACACCCTCACGTAAAACTATCTTCCACAGCTCTTTACAGATTCCTAGTGTCATCCAGCAGTCTAGAGATCACCTGTAGGTAGGTTGTACCACCCCAGTAAAATGAAGCAGCTGGAAATCCACTTTAAAAATATAACCAACCTTTGTCTGTAGCTGTTGAACATCTCTGGAACAGTGCAGGTGACCAGAACATACTAGGAGTCCTGGTCCTTAACACCTAGAACATCAAAAGCCAAATTTTCTTTGTTAGTTTTCTTACACACTTTTCACATCAGCTGTTTCTTATCTGTGAAAGGCTGACTCCTCAAGCTCTGTCTTAGCTGTTATGAACTTGTAAACCTACCTGGTATCTAATGATTTCAGTAGTAAGCCGAACGTAATTGCTGTTGAGGATCTGAGTGTACAGTTGAGGAGATGTGTGTTCTTCTAGTCCTTTCTAGGACTGAAGGCAAGTGCCTTTCAAGAATAGCATCCATGGAGACAGGAAGCCAGAGCACCCTGAAAGCCTGGGTTTAGAAACTGATTGTTCCATTCATTCTAAATCTGCTCACATGGAAGTTGACTGGGTGATGAGCTGAGCAATAGGAACAGCAAAAAGCTAAAGAAATCAGTTTAGCCAGTGCCATCCTAAGGCATGAGCTTCCAACAGCCCTGATTCTGGAATCCTATGTTGGAAAGGGGTCACCACATAGTGAGGTTGACAGTGGACTCTTGATTTACTTGTTATTTTGCAGTGGATTAGACTAATTGTGCAGCTGGTGTTGTCTGATGGTGAATAAAGCCTTAAAATGGCTCAGCCAAACTAAGTAGTAAGGTAGTCACCCATCTAGGCTCCCTTGCCCACAAAAGATTAGTTCATAATTTACAGCCTTGAACTATAAAATTTTTCAAGATGGTTTTGAGAGAAGCCTTGAAAATTCTCACATGTAATTATTTGGCATGGTCTAGTACTTCTTTGCAATGGAATATTTATAAACATTTATTAAAATTTGTCATCATCATCTCCCAGCCCTGTGGAAACCCTTCTCCTTGCATTCTTGGCCAGGCTGTAGTCAAGGTGTTTCAGACAGGTCAACTACATTTTTATTGGCCAAATAACAAACAGGGATGCTTCTGAAATGATTTTGATCCCAATAAAGGAAAAGTTGAGAAGTCGGAGTCTGGATGTGGACAGTGCTGATGTAAACACAGAACAGATATTATGGCTGTGCCATTTCATGGAAATAGAGAGAAGCCCAAAGTAAATAATGAAATTCTTGTTCTGTGATTCACACCCCTCCCTTAAAAAAAAAAAAAAACCCAACACTTTTTTTTCTAACACTGAGTGAAAGTCTCAAAGGAAGGCCAGGAATTTAGGAGATTTAGGGAATCTGAAATTCTCTGAATGCTGGTAAATACTCCAAAGTTTCCAAATGGTTCAGTACATAAGCAGTATTTTGATTGCCTGGATGGGAGCAAATACTTTATCACTCCTTTGTAATAGATTCTGCTCAACAAAGCTGATAAAATCAGTAAATTAATCTGATTGATTGGTCTTTTTCTTTTTCTTTTTCTTTTTTTTTTTTTTTGACAATGATTCCTGAACATATTTTTATTTCTTATTTCGTTAGTTTAAACTGTTCTTCATAAATAGCTCCCTGGCTCTACACTTCATTTACTTGGGGTAAAACTGACAAGTTCTCCAGCACAAGATCTGACCACCAGTCCAACCCCAGTAAAGCCAGGAGTCTTGTGCTGTACAGCTGGTCATTCAAATCAAACGTGGGGTTTTTTTCTGGCTTTTTTCTGCTCCATACCATTTGGTTATAATTTTCAGCAAAAGTTAACAAGCATAAGATACTCCATTGTCACCAATGCCCAAGTTCATATACAAACATGAGTACACACAGCAACAGCAGCTATTCACCAAATTGATGAACCAAAACACATTTACAAACATTTTTGTGAGGCGTGGGAGAAAAAACACTCAGTAAACGTAACCAATACTAGAATTCAAATTAACAATACACATAAGTATCAAGAATTCACATGTCCTTTATTAAAATAAAACTGGAAGAATACTAATTACTAATGAGTTATTTGAGACCACATGCGTGTACTCTGTAAATCCCCCAATAAAAAATTGTCATTATATTTTGCTCACAATTAATAGTCATTCCCTTTTTAATATACCTCATAATTTTTGAAAGTCTAGACTAGTACTATTAATAATATTATTAATAAAATATACTGACTTTTAATAGCATTAATAAAACATATAAAGGATTTATTAATAAGATTTTTGAGAGTCCACACATCCATTAAGAGTCATCAATGACAATATATGATTCTGTTACATTCTGTTCAGCTCTAATAGATAATCCCTTTTTCCAAGTAACCTGTAATTCAGAAATTTCAATTGAAATTTCAATAGAATTAATTATTTACCTGGTATTTGAAATTACATGGCAGTTAGCAATATATTAGCAATTACTGAATCTGTGAAATACAATGGCTGATACTTAATGGTGACCAATTGTTTCTAATTCTCTTTATGTTATTTCCTTCTATTATTTTCTAATAAAGCTAACCTGCCATCACACATATAATAGAGCTAGGCCCGTATCTCCATTTATCCAGACGGAGCTAGGAAGACCTCAAAACTTTTTCAACTCTCTATTAACTAAAATGTTTTCTCAGGGCAGTCAGGAACAAGTTCAAAGCCATGAGGCATTACAGCACTGACAGCTATTTCAATTTTGAATATATTTTAAAGAATGGTAAGTAAATACATGTTCTTCCCAGTACTGAAAGGAGTCATTAACTAAGACTTAGATGCAATGTTATTGTAACATCATTTGCCAGAAGCACTTTGCAGCACTTTATAGTGAGAGAAGGGGAAAACATAAACCAAAAATGTCTCTCCTGAATAATACTCCCAGCTAAATTTGAGACACAGTCTGGCATGCGCGTTGTAAAGATACTAAGGCATTCCAAAAGTCTCGTTAACCACAAAGGCTTTTACATTCACATTGGCCACAGGAAAAACCCTATTAAGGTTTCCTTCAGCTCAGAGCTTCACCTGCCATAGAGGGCCTAAAACTGATACTTCTTTCCAGGAAGGGATCTCAAGGCAAAGACAGTTCATGGGCAGGTAATCCCTCGTGCATTATAAACCAAAAATCGTGATTTAGAGTCCACTCTTCTCTGCAACCTCTACAGAAAAATCTGACTGCTTGCTTGGAGTCATAAATTTGATTGCATAATCCAACCCAGGCCTGAACTGTCCGCTTTAGAATGAAGAGGTAAGCAAAAATCACTGAACAGAGGTCTCTAGATTCTTCTCACAGTTCCTCTTTAAAAGTGAGAAATGCTGAGATACCTGAGGACAAATGGATCCTATCATAGCTCATCATAACAAGCCGCTGGACATGCAGCTATGTTCACAAACACAGGTACACATAAGCACTGGGGAGAAGGCAGGTACAATGTATATATTGTAAGGTAGGAGCAGCTTTGTTGTGGGAATGTTTGCTCAAGGACAAGGCAAGCCTAAACGTAAAGACCTTCCAAGTGGATCCCATTGGTAATTATACAATATAGGCGTGAATTTGGCAAAGTAAGGTCTAATGGCCTGTGTCATTCCCGACTGCAACAGACATTCCTCTCTGGGGTTATTATACCAAGACTACTCTGCTTTTTTCCCCATGCACACTCTATTGAGATCGAAGGCATATAGCTTATTCGTTATTCCAACAATTATTGATACTTCCCTCCTCCTATATCACAAAATTAAAAACTCATCATACAGGCCTCCAAAGCCCAACACTTAATTAAAAGAGGTAACCATTTCAGTGCAGCTATTCTTACTCCTTAACACATCCTAACACATGTAATGGAGAAATTAAGCTACAAAAAGCCAATTATTTACCACAATCAAGTAAAGAAAAATAATACGTACGTTCATTTTGTTTCTTGTAGTAGGATGACTGAACTGTTACATTATGGGAGATCTGTTTTATTTTCTACTGATTATTGGATATGTCACTGCAATACAGATGACACACAGCTGGCCAGCGCTACAAATTGGGATAACTGAGTGAGTTGGTTGAACAGGCCTAAAGTATACAAATAGATGCCAATATTTTACCTGGATGGATTTCCATCAGCTAATAAATTGGCCTGAACACAGATAAAATATAAAACCAGAGAAGTTTGGATACTCAGAATTCTTCACGATAAAGGAGGTATTTTTAAAGCAGTGATGATTTCAACTCAAGAAAGTTCAACTGCAATGTTAAGTTTAGTGTTTTAACAGAAAAATGTTCAACTCCTACAGGAAAAAGGTGATCAATATCTCATTCTGGCAATTAATTCACAGTGTTATTGATTTTCTCAAAAAATCATTCACCTGTAATGAGAAGAAAATATGCAAAATGTATGTTTACGGCACCAGAATGTAGATAGTGTGAATGAATAGGTATGAATGAACAACTCTAAACAAAACAGATTACACCATGTTTAACTGAAGTAGCCTGAGACAGCTCTTGAGGGAGGTTCTTGAGGGAAGTTCTCTTGATCTGCCTCATCCCCTGGGTCTGCTCATAGAAAGTGAAGATTTTTCCTTCCAGTGAATTCAGGCAGCTCTCGTTGCAGCAATTTTAACAGTCCCTTCGTTCCTAGCCTGCCTGCACACCTGCTATCCCAACAGGAGTTAAAACCAAAACTTCATCTACTACCTCTGGAAATTATGTTTCACAGGGCTTATGCTGGGACCAGGCTTGGCAATAAACTACACGGTAGGACCATCTTCTCCAGTGAGCAATTTGTTCCCTCTTATCTCACCATCTGGCATATCCATAGGGGTTGCCTCTGCTGTAAGGTTACCATAACCTCTGCCAATGAGTGCATGAGCTCCTTTCCTCAACAGCTGCTTAGAGGGCCCGTAACCCTCCTTTTCAGGTTGAATTAAGCTGAAGCTAAGTGCAGATCCTACCGACTTTTGTCTCCATAACATTTGGGGTGAAAAACTGGCTTCATTTTACAAAATGCGCCTGCCAAACAAATGGAGATAATGCTAACAGAGAAATATCAGCACAGCACAACTCATGCAGGCCTTTCTGTACATGCCATGCCTCAGAACTGTATGGATGGGCTAGAAAGTGGAAAGGATTTAAATCACAGCCATAGGAAAAGGGTCTCTGGTTTATCTCTATTCTGAAGACATTGCAAATCCAACCTTTTTTTCTATGCTCTTCTTTCTCTTTGTCCAAGAGGGACTTTACCCAAAGCCCACAAAAGCCAACATAAAATTTTCTGTTGCTGTAAATGGGCTTTGCGTAAGAATCCAAGCAAAACCCACATCCCCGATCAAACCTCTCTGAGCACTACAAAGAGCAATTAGAATGCAGATAACGCATTGCTGTTTCTAATTGTTCATTATCATAGCATTATAGATATTATGGCTGGGTTTTTTCCTCCTTCTCTGCTGATGTTGCTACATCAGTCAAATGTCCCTATAGCTAATTATGCAGACATATTTCAATCTGATTAAAACTCACATCAGTGTAATTGAAAAACATCAGTGGCAATGTTCTGGAGAGAGACAACATTCCATGTATTTTTAATAGCTGTGGGTGGGTTTTTCTTTTACTGCAGTTACCTCATATTTCCCATAATAAGGTACTGATTCCAGGTGATACTGACCTTGCTGAACTTTAACTCTAGGGCTGAGCTGTTGTATGCCAGGTTATCACCTGAGTCTCATTTTTCTGGAGGTGACATAAGGGTCCAGGTGGGAAATTATATGGGATTCTGTGATGCAAAAATGAATTTTAAAAAATATGCATGCAGCAGTGAATTGAGGCTGTACTTGCAAACGTCATTCTGACTTTGAAATTAGTAGCTCTGAGCTCTTCAATGCAGTTTGCCACCTGTGGTTCTCCTATCTTGCTCTGCAGAAGCAAAGATCTCAAGGGCAGACAGTCTTCTGCTTGAGCATTGCTCTGTGTAGCTGTTTCTGATGGAAGGATCTGCAGCCTTCTTTGCTCTCTGCTGAAGAACCAGCAAGGCTCAAGTCCTCCTCTTAAAGACCAGTGGGTCTTGGATTAAAGGAGGATTTTGATATCTGGTGAGAGAAAGGCTAACCAACCCCACTTTACAGAGCTGTCTGTGACAGAAACTCCTTTCAAGCTTCTTTTCGGAGAGCTGCTTCCTAAAGCTTTAAATTTTTGACTGAGTGTTGATTGTCTTATCTCCCATAGTCAATATGAATGACTGTCCCTTTTAATCAACCAAGCATTTATCACTGAAGATGTCTCAATTTAAGGAGAAATGTCTGATAAATGAATGACTCCACTTGTCTTTGTGCATCATTTGAAAAGGAAGGGGGTTATTCGCTGTATTTTTAAATTAATTGCCACATTTGCTACTATTAATTTAGTTAGTCATGATGTCACAAAAGCATTTGTCAATAACATTTTCAGTGAAGGCTGATGGACTATAATTAAAACGTGGCTATGACGACACAACCCACAGATGCTTACAGAGCCTTTAGGGGATGTCAAAGGGGAGGAGCAAGAAAGTTCTCATTGCTGATGGCAATGTGTGACTGGCTTATGAATATAAAGAGTCAGAGCTTATTGCACTGTTTAATAAGTCTGTGAGGGATCTCAGTTTTTCCCTAAAAGTGCACAAAAAGAGGCCCCCAGAATGGGAAGCAAGAGGTATAAGAATAGAGAATATCAAGATGGAAAATATCACCAATGTCTCCGATATATATAAATGTGGCTATAACACCCACATTTGCTTCCTCTTACATGTGTCACTTACGTTTGATCTAATCTGTATAATCATTCCCTTCATCCCCCTCTTCTCTGTCACAGTGCTGTTTTGTCACTCACCAGAAGTGGCTCCATCACAGTGGCAATTACTGTCCACTGTGGTGACTAGCTGCCTGACTTCTATTTGAATGAGCTGGATAAACATTGTCATTTGTGGTCCTTTTGATGATAGTCATTTTCTTTACAGGAGTTAAATTGCTACAGCAATGTGCCCCTTCCAGGGACTCCCAGGCTTCACCTTCCTTTTCCATTTCCCAGCTGATTCATCCAGCAAATTTCTTATGGTGTATCTGCCCATCAGAAGAAACTATATGAAATTGAACAGGGGTTTTTTGCCTCTTGCTGGTATGCCAAGTCTTTCAAGGAATTAATAATGAGTCATAGCTGATGCCAGTTATTCATGACCATTGCCAGAAATTAATGCAAATGTAACTGCAAAGAAGTGATATGCATACTCTTGGATGCAAAATTATTTTGGGTTTGCCCCTTCCTAGATATGGTTGGAAAAAAGAATTAGTCCTCCCACGGGAGAAGAAGGAAACCCTTGAGAAGTGGGAAAAGCTCTGCAGAAAATTATATTCAAAGCACCATTTCTATTTCTGTATCCCATCTGTGGAGATGGGTCAAAGAGAGGCAAACATAAATCTTGTGCAATCTAAGAACCTGTAAGCAAATGTCAGAGATCCCCTAAGCTGTCAAGCTTGAGTCTAAGATCTACCTCTATGATGATTCTCTCTCTTTCCTCAGTGAAACTCAGTGTTTTCTTTTAAGCTCCAGCTCTAGGATTAAGAAGACATTAAAAACCCATAAGAAATGAAAGACAACAATCTATATAATAGAACAGAAAGATCTGAAAATGTGAACCATCTGCAACCTCAAATTGCAAAGCCACTAGATAAATTGAATCTTCTATCAATACTGGGGGTTTGGTTGTTTTTTTCTTTTAATGATATAATTTTTAAACCAAACAAGGCCAGTAGTCAGGGATTTGGAGTGCTTCTTGCCTTTTCAGAGTAATGTGCTGGTGTCCTCCAGCAATCTTAGTAAACCTCCCGGGCCCAGTTTTGCCTTGATCTTCTCCCAGTGTTCCACCATTTCTTAAAAGTTCAAATCTAACTTAGCTTTTAAATCTTTCCTCCGTTGATTCTTGGGATACCTTGCCCCCCTACCTTCAAGAATTCAAACCTGAGCTAGCGTACAGGCAGTGCAGATTTTTCCCTGCCCAAAAACTTCCTTACTCTGTTAAAGCAAGTTTTACCAAGGGGAAGATGCCTGTTCCATTAAATTCAGTGAGGAGTTTTAAGTCTGATTAACATGTTACATGAATCCACATTTCTGTTGGTTTTGAAAGAAAGTGTCTGTCATCAACCTGATTTGTAAGTCTTTTAGATTAGCCTATTTTTAAGACTGCTTTTGTCTCACTGACATGTATATGTACATGACCCAACTATATCAAAGCTATAAACAACACCCCTGAGGCTGTTTATGTACCAAGAAGTTCACTAGCTAAATAAAAAACTCCTATAAAGTGAAGGACTTGTATCTCCCCTTGACAACAAAGGAACCAGTGTGCAGGGAGTAGATAGCTTGTCCAAGTTCATACAAGCAAGTCCTGGGAAACGGATTCAAGTTCTGCATAGTCCCAGCCTCCCTCAGAAATTCACAGTTAAATCAGACTGGAAATGATGAAAAGGATTTCCAGGGATTTCTGCTGGTGAATGAAAAGTGAAATGAATCCTTGTTCCTCTTGCCAAAATGGCCATCGATGTGGAATCTCACAGTTCCCTAAATGGCTCAGTTTCCTTGTGGAGCTGCTTGACCCTTCTGAAAAGTGTGGCACCACAAGGCACAGCCACTACACGCTCTGTTCAGTTGGCTCAACTCAGGGAGTAGCTGCATCACCAGCCAACTCTTTTGCCACTTTTCCCATCCAACAACCTGCATTGTTTCCAGAATCATCCCTCTAAAGGAAATCACAACTTCTCTACCATATAACAAAAAGAGGTAAATAAAACAGAAAAGTGCTTAACCTTTCATTCCCTCTGCCTCTCAGTGAGATGTCCTAGCCTGATGCTTGGGTTTTGTCCCAGTCTGGTATCTCCCCTTTCTCATCCCCACAGATGCACTCATCCTTCAGACCTTTACTTTGGAGATAATTTTTTCTCCAAACCCATTTGATTACCTGTATCGCCAGGGTCAGTGTTATATCTTTTACTGTACTTTTCTACTTACTATAAACCTGGCTGATGACTGTGGAAAGCCTTAAGCATTTATACGCAGATGACACTTCTATTTTCACTGAATGATGAGGTGTCTTCTCTTCCTAATTCCTTTCCTTCTGAAAGGGTAAATTTGATCATCTGACTTAATGAGCACCTTTCCTCTGCAAAGCTTGATAAAGAAAGTGTGGTATGTGCTTTGTGTTCCTTTCGTGCTCAAAATATCTTTCTCGTACAGTATGAACCACTGAATTTTCAGGGCTAAAAGATGTGTAGCTCTTTGATATAATAATTGATATTTGTCAAAAGTATTCACAGGACTACTTAGATGTTGTGTTCATCTTGGAGATTCCTTGGTGCTGTTCAAGAGACTCAGCTCTATCGGTCAAGTTACAGCCTAAGCTGTAAGTAATCTGTCTGTCTAGTAAGGAGTAAAGCTAGAAGTGACAATTACAAGATGTTATCTATAGTCTTTGGTCTATGGAGTATGACAACCCTTCTAACATTGTACATTTAATCCAATTGTATAACTCCATACATTGCCACTCAGCAGTAACAACCTTTCTGAATGTAAACAAGATTATTAAAAAAAAAAAGGTTTTCACTCTTCTAATTTTCTTATCTAAAATGAGTTCATTTAAAAAATATGAACTTTGCATTTATTTAACTGTAAAACTGGGATAAAAACTAGATTTTCCATTTTGTCTGTAGGAATCTTTGCAATACAGTCATCAAAAAAGCAGGAATATTTGATTATTGAAATTGATCCTATGGAAATCTGTGAATGAAAAATATAGCCACCTATAGAAAATACTGAGAGTACACCAAGAGCATACTACTGTCCATGAGGTGTATAGACAGGTCACATTATGAAAGCTTTGAGAAAAGGGCTTATGCTAACAGATATCAGTAATATTCTAAAACCTTTACTTCAGGTTAGTCTGGAAGAACAAAGTGAAGAAATTCCATATGTTAATAAGAGAGCAAATCTGTCAGATTCTGCAGCCTGTCTAATCCTGCACTTAGGCTCACATCTTCCTGGTGTTTCTTTGCTTTCTTAGCCTTTCTCAATGGAGTATGCCTTACAGTAGTACAGAACCAGCATGTGACCTGCTGAAATATGGATGAAGCAGGAAGGCAATCTCATCAGGTTGTTTGACTTAACGAGTACATTTTTTACATTTTGTGTTAACTCTGACTTCCATATGTTCTCTGTCCCTGCTCAGCAATTCACTGGAGTATCCTTAAAGCCTGTGAAGTACATCTGCATTACTCACTGGAATAAGGTGTGCTGTTAACATACTTTTTTCCTGCAGTAGAGATTCTTTAGGCACCTGTGTCTTCATGGATACCTTTCTGCCAATATTTTATTTTGGATAACTTGTTTGCATTAGCTCTTTTTATTAGAAAGCTTCAGTTAGCAATGAAATTAGCTAACATTCCAGGTGGAGACACAGGAATTATTCTTTCTAATCACAAGGGAATAAGTGAACAGGCTGATTTGAAGACTTTCTGATTTATTTCCTGGGAATGTTGTTGTCCTTGTCTACCTACAGACTTCTTTTTCTGCAGAAAGATCAAACTCATGGAAGAAAAAAAAAAAAAAAAGACTGTCCCTCCTGTAAATTATTTTGGTAATCATTTAAAGGTCTTGCCCCTTTTAGTCTGAATATGATCACACTAGATCATACAGGCCATCAGCTACTGTGGATAAGTTTAGTTCCCTTGTGGCACTAAAATAAGCAACACAGAGCCAGTTAAGCTTTTGGCATGGAGATTTTTAACAGGAAAAAAATAAAATTTCTAGGTCTTCCCTTTCTGCTGAAAAGAGCAAGGGAAACAGATGAAGGTATGGTGCTTAAACTGAAGCGGATGTTCTGGTAATGAACCACAGAACCATTTACAAGTGACTAGACCCAAGGCCTGTGCTGAGATTTCAAAAAGGAAAAGTAAATTCTTATACTTTATTCAGAGTTAGATGTCCCTTAACCTCAATTACATTTAACAACCACTTAATTTCATCAGGATAATTACATCAATGGTCCTCAACACTTCTACTGTGCCTGAATCATTTCCAATTGCCTTCTTGCTTCTCAGCATCTCAGTATTCTTTGGACATTAGTAAAAATTTATTAATTAGTTTCATATTGTTCACATTCATTTAATTCATCAAAATATGATTTTGAAGTGGGGACATGTCTATTAAAGTGTTCAACCTTTCTGTTTGTCTTTTCTACATTGATGCCAGCCTTTTTCACGTTTGTTTTTATATAGCCCTGAAGACTGATCTTACTGATAGTAACCAACTAGACACTCTCACACTGCAACCTGCTACAGAGGCAAAAGCAGTATGTGCAACGTTTAGGAAATAACAAGCTAGATTTAGGCCCAAAAGTGTCTACAACGTAAATGTCCAAAACCTTACAGACCAAATACAACAAGTCATTTCAAGAAGAAATGCAGAATTGGGAAAAATTGGGAAAAAAATAGGAAAAAATCTAAGCATTTTTCTAAATCTGTTCCTCTGTTGAATGTAGTCTTATTTCTGCATTAAATAGTCTATTTATTAAACAGTATAATAAATGAGTTCCATATACAATAGTAAGGGTCCTTGCTATAGGTCTGTTATGACCTACAATAATTTAGGGTCCTGTCACATTCCTGTTAAGACCTAAAAAAATGTAATCACTTCTTTGGATTTCCAACATTTCAGATCACATGCAGTCTCAAGGTTGCAGTCATGATACATGGCTTCCTTAAGACTGCAATTTCTCCTGTGTTAAAATTATAGCTTGGAAATTTCAGGTAGCTACATGGAAAATGTCTTTGGTTCATATTGTGTGTCAGATTAACTTCTGAGTGATGCTTTTATTTAAAAAAAATATAAAACCAAAACAACAACTATGAAAAAGCACAGATTTTAAAGTTCCCATTTCAGACCTCTTGCTTAATATTACAGATTTTGATGGGCAATTTTGTGAATTTATACATTGCCATAATCCAGCATGATACTGTGTTTTTTCTTTTCCCCATGACATCACTGAAAGTCAAGGATAACATCAACTTGAAAGATGCATTCAGGCCTTGCGGGAGGGTTTTTTTTTTGCTGCAGGAGGGCTATGGTAACAATTACATAATTTGGGTTCTGTTGCATTCTTTTTTTTTTCCAGAAGGATGAATAAACACTATTTTCTTAGGGTTGCTTTTACCCATAAATCAAGATCTTAAAAATCTTTTCAGTAAGAGAAAACTTTGCATGCTTCCCATTGCTCCATTGTGGCAGCTAGAAGTGTTCTTGCAATGTAATAGATTTAGAAGGCAGAGAATGAGGAGTAAATTGTACCAGGGTGAGAACTTCTGATTATGACTGTCTTCATCACCCATTTTCCAGATTCAGTCAGTAGCATTGGGCAATTGAGGAATGCCACCAATTTTCTATATTCTAAAGGATGTTTAACCGCATCAAAATGATTATGAACTCCAGAAGAAAAGAACCCTTTCTTTCCTCAAGTCTTTAACCCCACTGAAAAGCCAGTCTTCTCAATGTAAGTTGTATAGTTGGCTCATTTCTTGTGACGCCTTAAAAGGCTGAAAAGGCAACTGGTCACATGCTCTGCAGCCTGTTCAACAACATGCATAAAGAAACTCATTCCCTCAAGAGCACAGTGTTCCGGGGGGGGGGGGGGGGGAAGGGTATTCAGATCAATATCAGTGTAATTAAAATTCTTCATGATTAAAATTCCCCTATCGTTGCAAACTTTTTTTTTTTAATCAGCATTTCTTGATCTATTTTGTCTCACTGCTGTGTAATCTATGTGACTGTCCAAGAATAATCTGACTTTATTTATCACCTTGAGTTTTTTGTTTATATCATCTGTGCTGCATCAGCCCTAAATATCAATATAATTTCTTGGCTCACAGACATATTTCAGTTCTCAGCTCACAGGCACCCTTCTCTTGCTGCTTTCTTTTGTTCACATCTTTGTCATACTCTGTATTCTGGAATTTAAAATTCCATTATTTTTTCTGGTTCTTCTATGTGCCTATTGTTCCCATAATGTTATGCATATCAGTATCTGAGCCGAATAACTAATTAGAAATTACACAAAGTCCGGTGCAGGAGACTTGATTCCCTTTC
This sequence comes from Falco punctatus, assembly GCF_963210335.1. Lineage (NCBI taxonomy): Eukaryota > Metazoa > Chordata > Aves > Falconiformes > Falconidae > Falco > Falco punctatus. The sequence continues at coordinate 7,043,927 of NC_137581.1, forward strand.
CACAAAGGAAGAAGCATATGCATTACGATTAACCAAGTAAGTATATTAAGATTAACCAACTAAGATGTATTCAGTCCATCTTCCTATACTAGGTACTTAGTATAAGACAGTCATTTAGATTCTCCCAATAAACAAGTTGAGACAGGCACCTCAAAGCGGTGAAATGCATCCTATGCTCTGGGTATAAATACCATGTCCATGAGCAGGGACTGGTACATACAGAGATATATATATATACTAAAAACCATTCCCTAGACCAAAGAACATATCATATGAATTCACTACAAAGCATAATTATCCCTACTGGAACAGCACTGTTACAATTACACCAGGGACTTAAAGTGGCTTATGCCAACTGATTTGGAAAATCTTTGCTATGGTTTATGTGATAATTTGACTTCTAGCACATGAGACAGTCCTTAACAACATTTTCGCTTATGCTGGTTTTATATAGGGTCTGGCCTTTTCAGAGCAGAGAGTGGATTGGCATCAAGGTATGACTGTCTTAGGACAACATAAAGTCATAAGAGGCGGAAATACAGGAAAAGGAAAGATGATATTATCAGCAATAAAATTAAAATCTATCCTGGCCAGACCTCATTCTATCTTTGCTTCTGCCAGGTATTTTGTAGAGAATACTAGGAAAGCCTTAACCATTAAACTTTTATATAAATCCAACACAAGCCTCAGAACTTTCACAGTGACAGCCATAGCCAGTGGGAACCTCATCTTAAATGAAAATCTACTCCACAGACTAAAACTCTTGAACACTGAAGTACTGGATATTTCCAACTGCTCACCCAAAAATACTGGTACTTTTTAACCTAGCCCCATCTATAAAGCAACCCTATATCTATGAAAAATCATAGTACTGCTATTTGAGTTCAGCAGTTTGTAGAGGTTATGATCCCAGCAATCATCAGAATAACTAGTCTGAACTCCTGTATGCTATATATTTAACCCTCCACAGAGCGCAGCAATTTGTGTCTGGTATACAATTTTCAGCAACATATCCAGACTTAATCCAAAGATATGAGGAGAGCTTTATTTCCACGAGGAGGACACCACTCCTCCTTTCTAGCCTATTTAAAACTTATTTCCTCCTGGTTTCTCATTTAAGTCTGCCTGCCTTCAAATTCCAATCTAAGTTCTCATTAAGCCACCTTTGCTACAGTAAAACATCGATTGTTACTCAATATTTTATTCCTCATACCATAATCACATCCTTCTGTCACTTCTGACACACAAAGCCAGTTAACCTCTCTCACTATAAGTCTTTTTTCTTCCATCTGTGAATAGTTTTTGTGGTTCTCCATCCTGTACAACTTTATCAGCATTCTTGACCGTGGGCATTATGTTTCACATAGTGTAAAGTCGTATCCAAGACCAAAATCTCTTCCCTACTGCAGTTATTCATCCAAAGACTACTTTCTCCACAGATTCATTCTAGGATTTCATGTTCAGTTGCTTACCCATTATAACCATTTTAAAGTACCTCATTTTTCTTATTAATTCATTGCCACGAAGCAGTCAGCTCTTGTAATGAGCATCGCAGACTAACCTATGAAAAAATGTTTCGGAGTTCATAGCAGGTGGCATTCAAGGTAGATATCTAGGCCTGAGCAGTTATACAGACTTTTCACTCAGTGAAACCAGCATGCCCACAGGCAATAAATCTGATTATTTTATGTGTGCTGGAAGACTGTTTTACTCTAGAAATGTCCGTAGACCATGAAGACTACTCCTAGTCACCTTGCAGGGTTAAGAAGTTGGTGTCAAATAAAGTCTCACATTTTAGCTCTCTTACACCTCCCATTAGTGAACATATACGCTGCTTATCTGAAAAGGATCATTCTTTGGCAAATACCCTTGCAGATTCCTTTTGCAAGGTAAAAGAGCTTTCAGAACTACATAAAATCTTTGCATGAGGGGTCACAATATCAAGGCACAGGGACTGATTAAAAATAAAAATCTTTAAAACTCAGTTTGAGCAACCTGGAAGATTAATGAATGGCCTCACAGTGTTTGACTACATGGCTGAGCCTGATGTAATAAAGGAATCAAATGTTCAGCCTCAGTCATGGGGTGATTTGTTTTTCTTTAAATTAAAATAATAAAAGGAAGAAGCAAGTGTGCGTGTGCATTTATGAGCAAGTGCATGTCAAACAGCTACGACACATGAGGTTAGCACCTCCCAAGTATTTAAAGTCCCAGCTTCCAGGAGGAGATTACTTAATAATTTTAATTAACAAACCTGTTACTCTATCACAGAAACAATGCATTTTAAACAACATTTACAGATAAGATCGATAAATTGGGCTGCTTTTATTAAAGTGCCGAAACAAGGAATTTACAAATTGGCAGTTGACTCATGCAAAGACAAATTCAATGATTCAAGGACTGAAGGAGTATCAGCCTTGACTGATTGTCTCTAAAATCTGTACATCACTAGCACTGGTTCCACATGAGAATGACTGAGACTTCAATATTGCTGTATACTGGAGATAAAATCCATCTACAGCTAGAATGTGTCATGGTGTTCGTGCTGCAATAAAGCACCAAAACTGAACAGTAAATCTCCTTTAAATTAAGATTCATCTCACCTATAGTTAAGGCATCTAAATTTAGATTAGTTAGATTAGTTGTCTGACATTTAGTTGCCTAAGGTTACGTGAAGTTAATTCCATGATGCAAAATACCCACAACTTAGTTCTGAGTAAAGAGACGCTACATTCCTACTTGTGTGCTTGTGGCAACCAGGAGTGGGAAATGGGCCTTGTCCTTGTTTTTAAGTTAGTATCAACATTTCCATTTCTTCTGATACGTATATGCAGGCTTCTGCAAGATAGACATCCATAAGATAGAAATTTCAGCAGTGGACCTCTATGATGGTGTGTCAGACTGTCAAGAAGAAAGCAGAATGATTCACTTTTCTCACCCTACAACAAGCTATGTCACGCAGAGCACTGCTTACATGCTGTAAAGGCTGAGCAGCTTCTAATTAGCAACACTACCACCACTGGGACATTTCCTGAATTACCTTCCTGGAAACTAATGGGACAAAAAAAAAAAGTCAGAGGCAGAAAGAAGAGGTCATAACCAGGCCTTGACACAACGAAATGAGAGAGCATTATGGAAATTGGGCTCTGAGCATGCAGGGAAAGTGAAGATGTTAGAAAACCAAGCTGCCTGAAGGCCAGACGGGATGCAGGGAGAATGATGTTTATACAACTAACCACACAGTATCAGGATGCTAGAAGCACTGCACTGAAGCTGTGCTTTGCCCAGGCTAATTAGCCCTGCTGAGAAATTCCATCCTACCATCGTTAAACGGCTCCACTTCCTAAGCCAGCTTTGCTCAGAGTCTCCATTGTAGACCTACCTCCCCTTCCCCAGAGAAGTATGCAAGTTAATTTCTATACCTCAAGAATAAGCTTTATCTTGTTGAGCTCACAGCAAAGCACAAGATTAGATGAGAGTAAGTGTGCATTCTGTTCTGCAATTTCGTTCTCTGCAATTTTGTTTTCTCAAACGTATTGTTTAATTGCTTGTTTTGTGTTCACCCCGGTAGGCAGCTAAGCACTTTGCAGCCGCTTGCTTACTCCTCTCCCTCACCCGCAATGGGTTGGGGGAATGAAAAAGGAAGAGTAAAAGCAGGAAAACTTGGGAGGTAAGATTAAAAAGAAAAAGTTTAGTAAGTGAAGGTTACATGGAAGAAGAGAGAAAGAAAAGAAAAGAAAAGAAAAGAAAAGAAAAGAAAAGAAAAGAAAAGAAAAGAAAAGAAAAGAAAAGAAAAGAAAAGAAAAGAAAAGAAAAGAAAAGAAAAGAAAAGAAAAGAAAAGAAAAGAAAAGAAAAGAAAAGAAAAGAAAAGAAAAGAAAAGAAAAGAAAAGAAAAGAAAAGAAAAGAAAAGAAAAGAAAAGAAAAGAAAAGAAAAGAAGCAATGCAAAGGCAATCCTTTACCACCTCTCATGGGCAGACCAATGCCCAGCCAGGTCCCCAGGACAAAAAAATCCTAACTAACCTTCCTAAACTTCCCTCTTTTGCCTTTTTATTACTGAGCATGATGCTATATGGAAAGGACCATCTCTTTTGTAAGTTGGGGTCATCTGCCTGGTTGTGTCCACTACTGCACAACTCCCAGTATATTCACTGCGGGGGCAGAGTGAGAAACAGCTAAGTCCTTGAGGCTGTGCAAACACTGCTCAGCAATAGCTAGAATATTAGTATGTTATCAGTATTGTTTTGGTCACAAATCTAAAATGCAGCACCATCCAATCTGCTATGAAGAAAGTTAACTCTATACCAGCAAGGTCCAGTACACTGCTGAATAAAATACTTCAAGAGTGGCCTCTTGGTCAGATGCCTTTGATCGACATGAATCATTATAGCACACACAAATACAGTGAGATCTGCGGCTCGGCAAACCAAACCTCCTGTGATTTATTTCTTCCAGCACAAGGGGTCTCATTAGCTTTGTATGTATTACAGTGAGATATCACTCCAGATCTGTGACAAAAGTGTTTGCATTCACAGCCAGTCAAGTCGGATAGAAGTTAAGAAAAGCTAAAGAAGTTACCTGATCAATTGAAAAAAATCATGTCTAAATAATCCTTTCTACTTTTAAATGCAGAAAACAAAGAGGCTCCATTTCTTTTATCTCTTTGTCAATAACACAAAGGTAGGATTCTTCCTTCAGACATAGACTGGGATCATTACACACTCCATTGTATTTCCAGTGCCTTGGTGGGCATGTTTGGCTGTGCCTTTGAAACAAAATTCCCAGACTGTCCACCGTGTCAGCCCCTCAGATTATCCTCTGAGGGATACTGAAAACATCTGATGTGAAACACCAAGTGCCAATCTGTAGGACAGCCCTTGTTCCAAGGTGTCCCTGTGTGCAGTCCCATACTTCACAGCCTGAGGTATCCTACATCTGACAGCATCTTATTCCCAAGGCCACATTTCCATGCCATGCGCTAGTAGCCCTGACCACCAACCAGTAATTCTTTTATAAAAGTCCACGGTCTGGTCCTCTTTTGTATAATATAGCATCATCGTAATTAGTCAACTGGAATCTGGGGAACACTAAGCAGCTACAGTCCCTTCAGTCTTTTCCTTGTTCACAGTGTAAGGGAAGACAGCTCCTCAAAGCCACACCACTTTATCACAGTTTTCACTGAGATGTGCAAGTATCAGAGCACACAGAAAACTGCTTTTACCAGGACTTTCTGAAGAGTGACTACCCAAGCACAGAGAAAATGCTGAGTATCTTGCCTGCTGTCTATGCCAGAAATGGCAAACCTGTCAATATCAAACCTTTATGTCACTTGTCAACAGGATCTTTGCTAGAGATGACTTTCAGAATTGAAGATCACCAACTTCTTGAGTAGATCGAAGATCAAAAAAGAATACCAACACCTAGCACGTGGCTGTGCAGGTTGACCTCTGTTATCTGGAAAAATGTTTCATATGTGATTACATCATTCTTGGAAAACAATGTGTTGTCCCAGCAGATGGTTTGATAAGTGCTCAGACCTGCTGAGACTATACTGCTAAATATGACAATGTGTGTGAAAATTTAAAGACAATGGAATGGAAGATAGTTCTATCTGTTAGAACTATCCCTGGCATAGCTTTTGGAAAAGGGCAACCAGCATTGTCCAGAACATTTCTCTGGCACCAGTGATAACATAAACCAGAAACCATTCTTGATCCTATAGATGAGTTGCCCCCATTTGGAGGCCAAAACAATTTATTCACATAGACACTGATCAGTCTATGCTGGTTGGTCTCAGCAAGTGGTCTTACACACATCTAGAATTAACATAGCCAAAGCACAAAAGCTTGATGGTGGTAGCCTTCAGCAGCAATGCCATGTTTTCAGTATACAGGAAAGCAGCAGTGAAATGACAGGCACTGAAGAGATTCACAAGCATCTGCCTGGAGACACCTAGGAATGGAGTGAGCAAGTGTAGCATTTCACTTCTGTGCCCAGTTTTCTATCTGGAAAATATGGATAATAATAGTCATTCCCCTTTTAAATGGGAACGTATGAGACTCAAAGTACAGGAAGAGCTCAAAAATTGCGATATACATGTTGAATGTATGATTTATTCAGCAGTAATACCCAGCTAGCATCACTGGCATTAATGCTACTAGAAAACGAAAAAAAGTGCCTGAATAGACAAGGCAGGAACGGAATCACTTAGAAATTAAAAATACATTCACAGAAAGCCCTAACAGAAGACAATTATGTCCCAGACAACTTAGCCATTTATTGGAGCAAATCAAAAAGTAGCCCACAAGTCAAGTAACAATTGAATTGAGATACCAATCACCATATCTATTAAGTTTTTTAAGATTACATGACAAAGTTTAAAAGAACATTCCAGTATAATATGAAATATTATTCTTATTGCTACATCTAATTACAAAGAGGTGTAAATCACTTGGTCGAGCCTTTTAAAAAAACTACTTCAACTACATAATATTAAAAATTGAGAAGTGTGCATCTCCCATATGAATAGATTATGCAGCTGGCAATTTTTAGTCACTGTAAAAGAAGTTCTACTGAAAAAGATTATCTCTCCTTTCCTCAGCAGGGCCATGGAGATGGGGCTGGGATGAGAACAGGGCCATGGCAGGGCTGCAGGAACTGATGGCCCTGGGCTCGACTGAAACAGGGCTTTTGACCATGGGCAGGGTGGACAGGGACAGTAAGGACTTGCAGTGCCCTCAGAGTCCAGGCAATTTCACCTCATCAATGCATTTAAGCATATGTTTTAATTTTAAGGCCCAGGTAAGCAGTTAAGAACGTGGCTGATTTTACCTTACAAGCAGTTGATCTCAATACAAATTACCTACACAGATTTAAGCGCTCCTTTTGAATATAGGCTGTGTTTACTGGCATTGAAGTGAGAAGAGCTCGCTTCAGGTGAGGTATTTAAAGCACTAGGCTGGATCAGGATGGGATAAAAGAACCTTATTCATTACATGATTCTCTGCCCAACAGCGTACTACAATTGAATAGTAATGATATCATTAATTTTTAGGACTTCAGCATTTTTGTAAATTAATTTGGCCTTTTTGTCTTGGGAGGCAAAGGGCACAGAGGGAGTCCTTAAATACTGATGAATTTTTTTAATAGATGATGAGAGCCTTCACTGGTGGAAAAACACTTAGCTGGTTTATACTGTATTCCAGACATCCTTGTGTCACTTTCACTTCTGAAGTCTGATGCTGCTCTGAAATAGGATGCGACATTAAAATCTGTGAGATGAAGTTCAGTGTCTTCTGCTTCCTCAGTCTGAATAAATTACCAAGCTAATAACATTACTTTTTTAGACTGCATTAAAGACCAGTTTCTATCCCAAAGTTGGGTTTGTTTGAACTAATCCCATTCCACATTGGCAAATCTATATGTAATTGGGTCCTTGTTAACCTACAGGAAATGCCCGTTCACCTCTTCAGCTAGCAAATACTGGATGCTGTTACTGGTGAGTCACTATCATTTCACTTGGACAATTTTGTGTGATTTTTTAGGTAGAAATGTAGGATCAGGCAAGTGATCTGATGTGTAATTTCAGGGATAGGATCAGTACACTCTCCACATCCTGCTTCTAAAGACTAGGAAATTTAGCAAGTGAAAGCTAATGAGTTAGTATATTTGTACTGGATTGACGGGCATTCAGAAATCCCAGACTTGGTCATTACACACATGCAGGTCATTGCTGTAGCTCACACACTACTGCATGTGAGACCTTGCATGTGCAAGAAGCAGTAGATGTATTTCACAATCTACTCATGATCCGTAAGTCTAAGAAGCTCAGTCTGTGTCAGGTCTAGTGCTCATGTTCAAACCATAGAGACAGATAATGTACAGTAGATGTTACACATTCAGAGGATCTGGGATAGAACTTTTGTGCATATTTTTACCTGGCTAGATACACAAATATTAACCCTATGTCACTGTAATAATAACTCATATGTAAGTGATTTGACATCATGACTTTCTGCACCAAAAGCCTGAGTCTTTACCTTGCAAGTCAGTGGTAGTGCTCCATTAGCTGGTAGCACTCGCAGGCTGTGTCTGTACTAATGTACAAAATATTATAGAATTTTTCCCTGACATTGAAGCCAAATGGCACAGTACAGCTTTTATCCATATCCAAGTGCATACAGTTGGACTTAATGATCTTAAAGGTCTTTTCCAACCCAAATGATTCTATGATTATGTGAAAACTTGCTTTTATCTACTTATGGAACAAAACACAAAGAAAGCAAATTAATTTACTTTTGCATCACAGAGAATCTGGCCCAGATCAGGTTACTCAAAGGTCTTTTTTTCATTTATTTAGAAGTTGGTTAACTAACCAAAGAGAAGGCAGTCCATTAGCTAAAAGAAGAGGACTGCAAACATACCATTCTACCCAAATACTATTCTCACATCCATTTCTTCCTTTCATGGTTTAATTGCAAATTCAGTCCTGGCAAAAATTCTTGGAGTGATGGATGAAAAGATTCATTTCCAGACTAAACAGCAACAGAGGAAATATCACTGTGGAAGTAAGGTGTGTAACATGTCAGGGCCACCCTGAGGCAAAAAATGAGAACTCTAAGGGTGAGGACCAAAAACAATGTTCTCCTTGTTTTTCTCCACAGGTTGTAATGGAAGCTTTGAGTGGCTGTCTTAGACAGAGGTACCTATTTTTCAAAAGAATCCCTCCTGCCTCTTCCTTTTTCTCCCACTCCCCCCTTTATAATGCCTGTCTCCATCCACTTCCCATTACAAGCCATTGGTGCTTCCAGTGTTCACTGCTAGAAAAGTCTGTCAGGAAAAGGAAGGATGAGGAAGAGGAGCAGGTGTTTAATGAAGCTTTCTCGAAAAAATCTGGAAAGACTCCCTAAATTCATGGAGTTGCCATACTCATGTTGGATTAATTGGTAAATAGTAAAAGAGGTAGAGGAAAATGGATGTGCTTCATCTTGGAGACAAAATTTGAGTTGCTATGTCCTTTTCCATAAAAGCCTACACCCCTGGAAACTTCCTACACTTCTGCTGGAGTATATTAGTAATATTTATCTCCATTCAAGTGTCACAGTTAGGCTCAACATCCTATTTAGGCCAACCACAATAAAAGTAAAATGTAGCATCCCCTACAGCACCTAAGTTCAGGAAAGAAATGAGATCTTCCTGCTATCCTTTACCCACCGCCACTGATTAAAAGGTGCCATCTGTAAGACAAACGTAACATAATGTATAGTTCCCTGTAGAGAAAAGTTTGAATCGATGGCGCTTCTCTTGAACTCAGGCTTTGCAGTAAGCATCTAATTCTCAGTTAGGCAGAAGAGCTGGTCTGCACTAAATTTTTTCTCTAGAGAGTGCCCTTCTCTCCAGTCAAATGACAAGGAAAACAGGCTTGCATTGGGTGGTGAGGTGAAGAACAAGTCCTTGTGTTCAGTGAAGTGTTTTGGTGTGTCGTCAGGTCACTCCCGTCTCCTATTCTCCTGCTGAGGTACTAGTATTATGTTAGCATGCATAGATGAAAGGCAGATGGAAAATTCCACTTGCAAACAAACTTCTGGGACAAAAGAACATCCTGAAAATTTTCTGGTCTAAATCTCTGGAATCATGCCAGGAAGCTGGTCCCTCCATTTATAAGCATCCACAAAGACAAAGTTGCCCTGGAGGTGGCTGCATTTCATCGGTAGGGAGTAATATCATATATGACAGGTGCACACATGGCCCTTAGTAAAGGAAATGGGTAAGAATAATTGCAGTGACTTTTTTTTAACTGCTGGAAAATAGAAATTAGGAAAAAAAGTGTTTTTAAACAGGTATTATTTGAAATAGCCTGATGGTTCCATGAGAACTTGAAAGTTTTATGTATCTGATGTCTATAAGGTCCCATTTGGGACTATGGCATACAAAGGTTCAAAGAAGAATGCAAAATACTATTATTCCTATTATCTTTCTAAGACAGTATTTTCTTCACATTTCTGAACTGTTTCAATTTGCCATTAAGTTTAACCATCTCTGTTCTTTTCTGAATGCTAGTTTAATTGGTACTGTGAACCTCTGACCTATTTTATTCTGTAATTTTTTTTTTTTTTTTAATCTGAGTCATGTCACCCTAGACAACCACCTAAGAAGAATCTGAAACAGCGGGTACTATATTTCACCAGATGCTTATCTCCCCTCTGCCTAGCTCATTTTAAAAAGAAGCTGCACTGAAAATGGAATTTGATTACAAAAGGAATCAATCTGTAACTCAGCAAAAAGCACCTCCTTCATAATTTACATAGCCCTGCTGCTTCACCCTAATTAATGTTCATCCGTAACTTATTCTTCCTGCAGCTTTGCCCTTCTAAATGAGTGAAAAATGACAGGAAACCTTTGGAAAGCAGTTTGCTCTTACAGAATTATAGAAGAAACTGGATCAACTCATTTAAAGTCCCTAGTAATAGTCTCATAGGTCTTAAGAAAATATTGTGTTTCAATTTAAATAGGGTTTTATTTGATCCAGGTGCAGCTGGATATCAGAACAGTAATGTAAATACACCAATCTATTGTCAAGAGTGTAGGCGTTTTAATTTCTTTGCAGATGATATAAACCTGGATTTTCTGTTTAACTGGCAGGATAATCAGCATGCAACTGTGGGAAACGATCATTAATGTGATGAAATATGGAAATGAGACTCATGCATATAGAGAGGGTGGAAGTGTAGTCCTGGGGTGTAGGATGGGATTCATGATCTGGGCGTGATTCCTGTCTCTGCTGCAGGCAGAAGTCTGTCTGTACAGAGAAAATACAGATATTTCATTTCTCTCACCCTTTGTCTAATTATAGTTGAAAAGCTTAAGCACAAGGACCACCTCTCATTTTTACATGTATATAATCTAGGGCATGAGACCTTACTTGCCATGAAAATGCATAAATGTTAACATATACTATTGATATAGAGATAAAAGCAATGTGTAAATTGAGAGCAGGTATATCACCAGGCATATGTCTACCTTCTGTACTTGAAAAACTGGGACAGGCAAAAATCAAAATTCTTAGGAATGCAAAAATATGTTAGCAGAAGTTTTCTGACATTTTCCACCTCACCATGAGGAATGATATAAACTGTTTGATTCAGTATACTTATTAACCTTTCAAGTTCACATTTTACTGCAATAGCTCTTTTCATCACAGAGAAACTGATGTATATGTGCAGCCAAAGGAAGTGTTAAAAATCAATTGGTGGAACCTAAGAATTTTTGCATATGCAAACCACATGCATCAATTCCTAGATAATATTTTAGAATAAGATACGCATGTTCATTTATATTAATTACTGCTTTTCAGAAATCAACTCTAAATGTACCCATTATAAGGAAAGTTTTCCAGTGCTCCTGTTTTGAACATGAGAAAATAATTTGGCTGGGAAAGTAATTTATTTGAATCTGCAAAGTTTAATTTATGGCATACACATGAGGTTTTTCCAAAGTAACATTATCCCAACCCTGAATTTTAATAGGATAAAGCACAGTGCTGACTTTTATTTTTGATTGTAGCTTAGATAATTAAGATTACTTTAACATTTTAGACAAAACACTGATAAGACCAGCAATATATATGGAAATGGGATTTGAGTTTTTGCTGAATGCATTTCTTCTAGGTAACAGCAAAGCTGACACTCTAAGCTCACTTGCTTCAAATCACGGAGCACATTAAATTTATGTTTCCATTTCACTTGTCTATAAATGGATTAACCTTATTTAATTTAAGCAGTTTGCAGATGGCCTTGGAGGGCAGCTCTTGCCCCCCAAATTGTATGTAGTAGAAATGCTTTGCTATAGCTCTAACAAACCTGCACCATGAAGGGAAATACAGGAATAATTTTTTTTTTAAGTTCAGGGTTTAGGACTAATGTGAAAAAAAATGGGGTTTCTGGCTTCTTTCCCCTATTTTACGACCTACTTTCCGTGCAACATCTGTAGGCACAGCATTTAAAACCAGGTTTTAAGCACTTTATTTTCGCAGGTTGTGTCCTAGCACATTGCAAAGCTGAAGAAACTTAGATGGCAAAGTCCTCCTGTCCAGGTTCTTACTTTGAAGAGTTCATCCATTTCCATCCAAGTTCTTCTTACATCTGCACTTTGCAAGTAGGTGCTCCACAGAGCTCTCTAAGCTACTCCCCTGGACAGCCACAATGACAGACATGGTGTTTTCACTAGTGTACCTTTGGAAGGAAATCTTGATGCTCTCAAGGATGCTCAAGAGCAAGAAAAGCAAACTGGTCTGCTATGGAAATAAGACCCAGTCAGGGTCCAGACTGGGGACATGGTGCAATTGCATAGACTCCACATTAGTCAATAAGACTCTGAATATAAAAATCTATCCAGGAAACAGTCTAGGCACTGAAATACAACCATCAGTACTACAAAAATGCCAAAACATGCCTGAAATGAGTTCAGCCTAGTCTAACTCTCAGTCTCCCAAAGAGTTGCTGGACATAGTTTGCCTGTTGAGACACTCAGGTGACCATTTCTGAAAGGCAGCTTGCATGAAGCCACCCTGTTTCTGAAGCCAAGGGAGTTTATGAGGGCATAGATTTCTGTGACTGCTGGTCTACATGACCGCAAACATTTCCTAGCATGTTTTGCTAAGGGTACATACCCAGTCCTTAAGTAAAGAGAACCAAGGAAGAAGACTGAGCATTGGACCCTGATTCTCCACATTGCTTAATCAATTAGCTTACTCCACGTTTGTTTTGGACCACTGTCTTTAGTGCCCTCTAAGACAGATCTGTTTGGCAGATTTGATGTAAGCCCATCTGTACGATTTGGCTTTGATCAATCACTGACCTCTTTTATTTAACATTGTTGGCGTTCACAGTGAGGCCCTTGGAAGTACAAGATTAATAGCATGAACAATGACTCTCAAGGGCAATATGTTTTTAATGTGCCTGAATTAACCAGACGATGGGACGTAGCCATGCAGTTACTCTACCAAGTCCACAAAAGATGTTCAAAAGGAAGATCCTCAAACACACTGAGTGCCAGCTAATCCTTGAAGTTCTGAAAAAGTCCATATATCTCAAGTTTCTTTCTGGGCATTCTCTGAAAATGTCCACTCCTGAATTATTAATGGTGCTGAGCATATCAGAACTTCTCTCACACCAAAATACTGTCTGAATTCCTGACTAGGCCTTTCTTTTTATAGACCGTTTTAGCTGCCTGATCACTGCATATCTGCCAGACCAAGTGCTGCACACACATATGGAGAATTATTTTTTTTTAAATTGGGATTGAGTCCAAAATTTTTTTACTCAGGAAGGAGTCAGTGTATTCACCCAGGTAAGACAGGCCCAGCTTCAACTAAATCCTGTGCCTGAGGGAATTTGCACCCCAGTGTTTGGCTGCAGACTGCACAGGTGAAAGGTTTTCTCACTCCTTTCGGTGGGAATTTTCTAAAACAGAAGATGCTGACTGAACTAAGTCACTCCACATCCTTGTGTAAGACCATTCATCCTGACACCAGTCTTATTTTCAGTAAATCTTTCACACACAGTCTCTAGCATACAGATATCAGTACAGACTAAATTTAGGTCTCTTCCTCCCAGCTAAGTACAGTATTTTTCAGCTTACAAAAATTGGGACATCTACCGTAGGAAAGCTCAGGAGAGCCCTTGTTCAGGTACAGCAGCATTGCTAGACTACTTCTCTGACATGTGCTTAGGCTTCATACCTTAAATACTACTCTATCCTTTAGCATGCTATAGAGACCCTATGTATTTCATCCAAGCTCACTGGACAAATGGAAACACAGAGTATATTCAGTAAAACTGAGTTCACTTGGTGGTTTTAGCATTTAGCCCTTGAAGCTCTGAGGGGAACATCCTTAGACTGACTGACCCCCCCAAAAAAAAACTATCTTGAAAACTTGAATGTGCTTGTCTTTACTTTTTGTCATGTTTGATAGATCAGTCATGTGTCCAGCAGACAATACTATACTGCACTGCACCATCAGATATGTCAAAACTTCTGCTTCCTAAAGTGGATGCGCTAAGTCACAGCTCACAAGCAGGACAAAAAAGCATACAGATCATTCTACCCAGTTTATTTATACTTTTTTGGCATTATTTAAGTTCCTCCTAGTTTACAGTGGTAAAACTAAGAACAGAACAGACAGCATGTGACAAGACATTCCCTTTTTAACTCTAGTATTGACATCTCTTCACTATTGTTTGTGATGTAGCTAGTATAGCAGAACTCCACAAGCTGATCATTAGCAGGATTAATTTGGCATTTGTACCCCAGAGGCCCCTGTGACATTGCAATAAATGTAGCTTAATGAAACAAGCTATGTAGATGGACTTTGACTGATAACCTCCAAGCATGGCCTGAGGATCTGTGACCCCTTGTTTCCTTGATCTCAGGGAACAGCAACTGCCAACAACCAATATTGACTTTGTGGGCAAATAGAACAACTGTTCAATTCTTATTGTAATTTGATTTGTTTTAACAATATCCACTATTCACTGGGAACCCTTAAAATAATACTGAGAAACTCAACATTTTGACTGGGCTCCTTGCTGACCCTGGGAAGGGAAACTGGATGCTATGAAAACATGCGTTTTTCTCACTTAAATGTTAAAATACCACAAGACTGAAAAATAAGACACTCTATACTTGTTTCCCTGCCCACAAAAAGAATAACCTGACCATCTCCAGCACAGCAGGAGGTATGGATGGACAAAACACAACAAGAAAATGACTGTCATGTTCACTAAGGGAGATTGTTCATTGAGAGAGTGGCCCTTGCAGCAACACTGAACTTCTAGAAGCACTGAAGTGAGAAGTGTAAACTCTTTGATTAATTCCTACCTGATCTGGAAATCCTTTGTGGGAAAGCTGTAGAGTTTCTCTATGTCCCAGCCACTGTTCTATAAGCTGTAGACATTACAATGTTTCTTGGAGACTTTATTGGCTTATGTTGTTTTCATTATCAGCTTTTTGAGATGGGGATTGCCTTTACCACTACACAAATAAAGTATTTAGCACAGAGGGGTTGAGTGCCACTGTAATACATTCCTTCATAACAGCAACTGCCTACAGCTACCATTTGTCAGCAGGGGGATCCTTCCTGTTTGAGCAGTAACTATCCCATAGGCAGAAGTTCAAACTCTGTTGGCTTTCCACCTGGAAGATTTTACAAGATTATATAGGGTTTACAGGTCACTCAGACTGAAGGAAATCTTTGTTTTCATTGGCTGTTCTCATCATTTAAAGTCTCATAAATTTGTGCCATGTAGATCTGAACATTTTAGAAGGAAGAATTAGGTCCAAGTTTTCAAAAGCCACTTTGTCTTATCTATTTGCCTTAAAAAATCAGTTTGTTACCTGACATTGTTGTTAGTATAAATTACTTTGGTAACATTTTTGAACATTGATTGGAGGATTTGGTTTTATTCAAAAGCAGATGTGTATTTGTCGTAATGTTTTATATTTCTTTGGGGAGGTTTTAGCTGGAGCATAATTTCTGTTCAGTTTGAAATGACATATGTTAAGTTTTTTCTAAACTAAATGACAGTAGGGGAAAACCAGCTGCTTACATGCAAACAAACAAAATCAAAAGGGAAAATGTGAAGTATAATTGGGAGTACATGGGCACTAAAGCAGGTCAATAGACTTCTTTTAAAGAGAGATTCTGGAAGGAGACACAGAACTTTTCTTTTTCATTGACCATCCCATATAAGTCAATCAGATCAAAAGGCAGGAAAGAACCATGTGCCAGAATTAGTTGAGTAAAAAGCACTGTGTTCAAAAATCACTGAAGGTCATGGCAATACAACTGATTAATTGTGCTGCTGATTCAACCCACCAGGTTTTCACGGCTACAAATTCATTCCATCATCGGTCATGCTTCAGGTGAGGAAGGGAGAATTTCTCTAATTCCGAATGTAACATAATTCTCCCCCTCTCCCCAAACAAGTATTTTTCATTTCTCTGGGATTATTTTGTCACAAACTTTCCCAGTTACAACCTGCATGTTTTTCTAGAACGGCACAGTGACTCTGGGTATTTTGGTGACATTAGCCCCATATAATTCCAATCAATCACTGCCCATGTCTGCAGCAATTAATTGGAGGTGCCCAGGAACATGGAAGCCAATTGATATCAACATAGAGGTCCAGCAAGTCCAGCACAGGGACATGGAGACAGTCAGGAAGCTTGAGCATGGGAAATACAAGGAGAAACTGCAGAATTTATTCAGCCTGGAGAAGAGAAAGCTCATGGAGAAGCTTTCAGCTTATTGCAGAGTGTTACAGCTGCCTAATGAGAGGCTGTAGTGAAGATGGGTCTCTCTTGCTCCTTGGAGGAGCACAGCAATAGCACAAAAGGCAATGAGTCAAGCTGCCACACCAGAAACTCTGATTAGCTATTATGTACAAAAATGCTCTCCATGAGCATGGTCAAATTTATGAAAAAGGCCCCAAAAGAGGCTGAAGTGCCCACCCCTGTAGAAGTTCAAAATGTAACTTGAAAGCCAACTGCTCTTGACTGGCCTTCCTTTGAGCAGGGGGGTTAGCTTGAGACCTGCAGAGGCCGCTTCCAACTACGGTTATTCTGTGATTCTCTGCATGATCACCTGCCCTTGAAGCACCGCAGAAGCTGTTTCACTTGGACAACAGAAATTTGAGAGGCCTGAGTTATATTCACATAGAATACACCACATTGACTAGATGCCAGGTGCATCCTTTAAGCATTCAAATTAATTTGATATTCACACTTACTGTTTATTGTCTTCCTCACTACAGATATAAGGTACATCATTGCAAATTGACAATATATTTTTTGAAAATATCCTCAATGCACAGTTTGACTTGCTGACACATATATAAGGGTCATTCTTATTGCTAGGGTTTCCTTTTCCTTGCCACTCAGCCCTACCTCACTGGTCAATACTAAAATGAATACACTAAACGTTAAAAGCAAAAATATTCAGAGCCAGTAACACTAAGAATTGTATCACACATACACATACAAAGCAATACACAAAACTCAGAAGTCATGAAATTAGATGCTTCAGCAGTTATCAGCACATTAGATTATGACATGAAGAGCTGCAATGAAAAAGAAAGAAGCCAAACAAAAAAAAACCCAAAACACTAGAGCTTTATCATCTAACAAAATCAAGTTAAAGGAGAGACTGTGGAGTATTACACATAGCTCATGACTCTGTTAGCCTGCCAAAGATCTGTGCTGCATACTGGGCACATACCATGCCACTGACTAACAAAAAAATTAATACACATAGCTGCTTAGCTAAGCTTTGCAGTAACAGAAACAGCCACACAAAAGCTGGGATACGCAGCAGTGAATGTGATCAAATTCATTGGGGTTTAGAATCTCCAAAGGGAAAAGGCGGCTGGAAGCACCAATTCATCAAATAAATGGATAAGAAACAAATCTGAGACGGTGCATCACTGGCTAAACCAGCAGTTTAGCTACTTAGTGGTGGCTGTCATTGACAGCCAACTAATGGCAACACCAATACGCAAGTGTATATTTTCTTTTTTTTTTCCTGTGTTTCAAAAGTGAGAGAGAGGCAGTCCAGTCGTTGATGTAATTCTCATTGCATTTCGTATTTCCTATTAGATGAACTGCCCTCTGTCCCATAAGAGATTTTCTTCCCAGCAGCTCAGCAAAAAGACAAACCACGTAAGGCTGGCACCAAAAGACTAAAAGCCCATGAATTTTAATCACTGAACCCAGCTATCACCATAGTCTCAGCTAGACTTGGATAAAAGTTCATTCTTTTCTTCCACTCCCACTGTTTAAATGGACATACACATTCAAGGGTGGGCATAAGCTGATCTCCGGAGTCCTTAGGTGGCCTAGAGACTGAGAGGAGCCTGGGATCCCAGTGCTGTAGAGATGACACTCTGCGGGAAACCTGAGCTGTGTATTCCCAACATGAACGCACTCAGTATGGTCTACTGCCACAGTAAGAAAAAATACAGAGAGAAAAAAAGCCAGCCATGGTGCTTAGCATGCTTAAGACAACTTAAGTGTGGTTTTGTCCTCAATATATAGACATAGATCATTTCATTCACCCAGTGCCATGCAGAAATTTGACCGCAGACCTAAGAATTATGACAGGCATGAGACAAATGTAAAATTATGACCTTTTCCCAAAGGACAGAAATACCAGTAACTGTACACTGAGGCTGAATTTATTCCATTTACCTCTGAAGATCAACACACACTGGTAGGTACAGTATTAACAAGTTTGTCAGCGCCTGGCCCAAGAGTATGACCCAGCTGTTCTTCAAAAAATGGTGCAAGTTTAAGCATCACTTGGGCAGATTTTCAATACATCCTAGAGTTTGTCTTTCTTCCAATTGTTGTCTCTTTCCAATTATCCTATTTCCTTTGTTCCCTTGTTTATGCTCAGCTGGTCTTTCATTCTCCATTCCTCTTTAGGCATTGTTATTGTTACTGCTTTTTTGGTATTTGCCTTCCCCTACTGTCTCACATCTGGGCCATTTGCTTTGCCCTTTGTTTTATTCTTGTCTTCTGGACTGGTCTTGCAATAAGAGATGACTGCACAGCAGGGAAATCTTTCATCTCAGTGTTCAGCCAGTAAACTAAAATGTTGAGCTGACTCTCTGGAGTCTGGATTTTTTTTTTCCCCCATCAAACAGAACAAAGTAAAACACAACAGCTTTCCTCTGGTAAACCTCAGAGCTCTGTCCTCTGCCAGGACACACCTCACAGATTCTTCTGGATGGGTCTTCTACATGCTTTGAAATCATAACTCCCAGTTTACCAGTACAGAGATTATTCTGGTGCTGTCCATGCATCGTATCATTTCTTGCCATTGCATATTCTCCAAAATACATTTAGTGATGTTTCCTTCCTTTATCAAGCACACAAATATAATATATTTAGAAAAAAGCACCAGAGTATCATTTTTTAACAAGTTCCAGAAGACTTTAAGCAATACATATAATCAGACTGAAACTATTCAGGACTTAGTAAATTTTTCCAAAGGAAATTCTAGTCAGTTGATACAGGTAAAACTGGGCATTTCAGCTGACTCCTATTTGTTGTATTTGTTCCCTCAGTTGTGTCCAAAAATTGCTATGTACAGAAATCCAGTATTTCCTTCTATTTCTTGCTAGTGGATTTAGTAGACAAAAGAGATTGCTTGAACATCAGCTCTTGTTTGGTGTGGATTTTTTCCTGACAGATTGCCTGTTAAGTAGATAAAATTTCAAGAAACGTGTGAAATAATGCTCCAAGTGAAATGACAGGTTCTGGCCCTCCAGATCTGCCATTTTACAGCTTGTGCTGAGGGGTCACAACTGCAGACACTTTCCCTTCTTGATCAATTTTTTCTCTTCATGTTTTAATGATTTATGATTGTGAAAGAAAAATTTCCTTGGTCTTTTTGTGTTGTTTTTTTTTTTGTTGGGTTTTTTTTTGTGGTTTGGTTTTGGGTTTGTTTGTTTGTTGTTGTTGGTTTTTTTTTTTCTGGTCTGCTCATGGAAGAAACATACCATTACTTGACCTGAAAAAAGAATTTGTATTTGCTGAGAAATTAGGGCTGATTGATTGTCATTTAATTTTGTATTGTAAGCTTGCTCTCCTGCAAAATAGAACAATTCCTTTCCAGGTAGCTGGTTCCTTAGGAAACCATCCAAGGAGCTTTACGCTAGTCCCACCTGCAAGACAGCTGCTTGGCTCACCCACTGGTTGGCTTCCCACCAATGCTTCCAGGCAGACAGCCAACAAGAAAGGTCACCTGAGAGCAACCTGCCAGGCAGAGGTGAGAAAAGCCACTCATACACCAAGGGAGCTGGATGTCATCTTGGGCAAAGAACACAGCAGTCTCCAGGCAGTCTGGGGAATCAACTGGCTAAATATTTGAAGTTTTCAAACAACTTAAATTTTAAGCCACTTACAGCCAGGAGTCCTGAAAGAAATTTTCAAGATCTCCAGAATTCTGATGGCTGCTAAAAACGTATCTTAAGATGCTTTAATACAGAGTAAGGCTTACTTCTCATGATATTCAAGGAGGAAAAAGGGATTATACAAGTAACTGCAGGCCAGTTAATCTGATTTCACTCTCCAGCAGAGAAATCTTAAAGCTGATATGGAATTCAATTAATGAAAATTAAAGGTAGAAATATAATAAACACCAGTTATATAATACAGTTTTGTAAGAAAAGCTCATGAAATAAAATTGCTTTTCTTATTTGACTGAACCATGTACGTGTAGTCGATAATAGATTTATTAAGGTGTACTTGGTACTGTATGATAGATGAAAAAGTGAACTCTTCACAATATCACTGGTGCACATATTAAATGGTTTAAAAACACGGTGGCTGATCTACAAGAGATGTCAGTAAAAACTTCTCATCATTAAGTGCAGGTGTTTTTGAAATGATTCTGCTGGACTTGTATTATGTGAGCTATAGCTACAAATTAATATATCTCCAAACCTGGAAAACAGTGACTTGGAGAGGGTTGATGGGATGGGAGACATGCAAACAGGTCTCCACGAACTCATAGAAGTCTGAGGGGGAAAAAGGGAAACATATTTCCTTGTATGTGTAAACAAAGTAGAAATCAGGAGGAGAGAGAGCTGATGCTATCATCATAAGTTGTAAAAGAAAACACGTCAGTAGTTCTGTCCTCTGCCTGTTGTAACGTCTAACAGAAGATTATACTGTTTACAGAAAAGGCACATAAAAAAGCTTTGTAACATAGGCAGTGATGCCTTATCAATATTTAAAGCAACTGATCTAGGTATCAGTGACTAAAGATTTTTCTGGTGCAGATGGAAGGCTAAAACAGATACAGTCATACTAATGACTGCAGAGAAATTTTTAATAGCAAGGCTGATTACCAGAAACAGTGGTGGTTTCTCCATCTTCTAGTATTTGCCAGCAAATACTAGATGTCTTCCTCCAGGTTTTGTTCAGGCAAACAGCAGTGGCTCTGTAGTTAAGCTTCATGTACAGGTTGTAATGTGGGGATAAGTTGGTGAAATACAGACTTGGGTACCCAGGAGTTAAAATTGGAGAAGGCAATGATGTCCTCAACCTTTCACATTCATAAAGATATCCAAAACACCATTAATGGCTGAACAGTTTTCATTAACAGCTCCACAAAAATGGCTCTTCCACTTCAGATGCTGGGGCAGTTCACATAAACTAGCTGACGTATATTTGCACAGTGCAAGACAACACAGTGAGTGAAGGTACTTCGATGTTGTTTAGGTTGGGAGACATGTACAACCTCAGGCAAACCCTTAGGTGATATAAAACTTGTATTTCCCCTACAGGGAAAGGTGTTGGGATGACTGGTTCAGTATTTTCAGAACAATTCTAAACAGTTTTGTATAAACAAAGTCTCAGATACTAAATGGCTTTTAAAGTGTGGTGCAGAAAGGCTGAACAGAAGCCACCGAGTGAGAGACTGAGGTTTGAATAAACATATCAACTCTTACTGTCGTTTTAGGAAAGATCCTTCTTAAAATGAACACCCTAGTGAAATCACAGATCATAATTTGTTACAAAGAAACTCCAGTTAGATTATTTGCAACCGTAGGACACTGAAGAGACAAATCTTTCTCTTCAGTAAATAACCTTTCAGCTGATTCTGTTTCGTTCTGCCATATCAATGCTCTGTGTTTAAGAATTCTCCACAGTTCTCAGAATAATACCACCCAGCCTATTGCTAATAAAACAGTCTTTCTACTTTGCCCTTTCTAAGTTGAAGCTTATGCAAATTACATCCAAAGAGATAGTCTTTGGATTAAGATTCCCCACTGATGGATGGGTAATTTGCTTTCTCTGTGGCAGGTAACGCCACCCTCACACAGACGCTTGAACACTGGTGCAATTTTCTTGATCGTCAGTAATGATGACATCTGTTAGCCTGATTTTATCCAAGTACCGTGCAAGGATTTTGTTATTTTACAGAGATTACCCATCTGATCTTTGCTGATGCTCTCACTGCTAGAAAGTGCAACATCTCTGCAATGGTGTTGAATACACCAGCTAGACTTTATGAAAGAAGTCTTGCCTTCCATGGCAACTATGTGGTGGTGTGAGTTAAGCAACAGATTCCCAAAAGCCACACGGACAGAAGCGTGGCATAGCAGCTCCTTGGAACAGGCAGGGAAGCATTTACCATGAATTCACAGGATGTCAGTCCAGGCTACCATCTGCAGCCTGTAAAATGTTGTCCCTGGAGCCACAAAGGACCACTTGAGGGTTTGTTACCTATAGCCGTAACAAAAAAATTGTTTTGGAAATTATGTTTGTCTTGTGGTTTTTTTCATAGGTGAAAAAAAATTTCTCTTTGAACACGCCTGAAATCTCCAGACATCCTCCAAAATGAGGGAATGCCAATACCCAAAGGCACGTAGCCATTATATGCCTGGTTAGCAAGGGAATCTCTCCCATGGGTAGACTACAAGATCCATCATTTTCAGAAGACAAACACGGCAGATGTGCAAAGGTTGTCCTCCTATAAAACAAACTGCCAGCACTCTGACACAGATGTACCCAGGGTAAAGGGTTCACTTGTTCTTTCTTCACTCCTTCCCTTGTGCTGGGCAATCTAGCAGCGGTCATTGTGTCAAATGGACTTCCCACAGCATGGGAATCTGCATTCCCCAGATGTGAGCAAAACCAGTGGAAAGACCCCCTCCATGCCTCCCCCATCTTTAGGCTATTTTATAGGAATTGAATAATTACTGGTTTGAAATTATTATTATTTAAATTAACATAGCTTCTAGAGGCCCCGACAGTTAAGGACCTGTTGGATCTGAGACTTTTCAAACTCACAGTGAGAGTCTATCCCTTTGCACAGACTTCACAATACCAATAAATATGAGGGGAGCAGAGCAGAAGAGAAGTCAACGTCTTGACTAGGCAATTCAGCAGGTCAGGATAAATTACAGATCTCTCTTGTTCTTCAAACTGTTGCATATCCATCAGGCAGAGCTCTTCTAAAGTGCTTTATGTTCAGTTTTGTGATTTGCTGTGGAAGCAACTGACTAAAATAAAAGTAGAAAGAGCCTTCTGAACACAAACGATCTTTCTCCCCTTTAATAAAGAAATAACCCAGGTGGATAGGATGGCTCCCAAAATATGTTGTTGACACCTTTCAGAAATAATCTGGGAATTTAAATACTTCCAATAGCTTAAAATAATGCTGTTGGCTGTTGTATACCCTGAGTGGTTCTGGTAGCAAAGCAGTTAGTCCTAGCAGCTGTCAGAACTTTCAGAAAATAAGACATGAAATTTTGGCATTGTGTTTTGCACACAGTATCCAGCTGTATGCCATTGTTTTTCTCTTCTACATCTCTCATTTCTTCCTGGCCTTGAGCTCATAAAATGCAAGAAAAAAGCCAGCAAAAAGTCATTAAGCCTCATGCCTGGATTGAGGCAATCCTGTTACTAATCCTGGAAACAAGATTTTCATTGTTATCTGATTCTGTGGCATCCTTTGCTGTAGAAAGAATGAGCTTTTTTAAATTAAATTTGTTAGCCAATTTTTAAAAACAGGCAATAAAGCAATTAAAAGGAGAGAGCTAGGGAGCTTATAGCTGAGGTGAAGAAGAACATGCCAATGGAAAGTCAGTAGCCTTGAGCGCTTTCTCAGATCTCCAATTGAGCCATGTCAGTCAAGAATAGCATTTTTTTTATTTTCCATATTTGTAGACCAGGCTCTAAATCCTTAGATAGGAAACTTCAGTAAAAACTGTCCGGAGGTCATAAAATCATAGAATCGTAGAACAGTTTGGGTTGGGAGGGATCTTTAAAAGTCATCTAGTCCCAACTGCCCTGCCATGAGCAGGGACATCTTCAACCAGACCAGGTTGCTCAGAGCCCCGTCCAGCCTGGCCTTGAGTGTTTCCAGGGATGGGGCATCTACCACCTCTCTGGGCAACCTGTGCCAGTGTTTCACCACCCTCATCATAATTTTTTTTCCCTCATATCTAATCTAAATCTCCCCTATTTCAGCTTAAAGAAGTTTCAGAAGTTTCTACCAGGTTAGCTGTTGTGAGAGTTTGAACCCTAAAATAACCATACCTAGGGAAGTTTGTGTTCCAACACATTCCTGTGATTCAGGAATATAAAATCTCAGGTATTGCACTTACTATGAATGTGATCACGCCTAGAGAACATGAGGAAACATAGGACATCTCCACCATCTCAGAGGTGGAGATTTCTGGAGGTACTGAATAATAATGCAACACGAGAGCCTTTGCTTTCATTCTGAGAAAAGAAATGAGACACCTGTCTCTTGGGAAGCAAGTCAGTAGTTCATAACAAAGCTTTAATATTCTATGCAAGTTCCAACAAAAGAACCTCTTCACAGAAATGAAGACTGGAGCCCATAAAGGAAAAAGGGATCAGTGGGATCTAAAATGAAAAATTCAATGATTATCCTAAAATGTGATGTATTTTTATTTTCATAGTTAGAGAATTTCCAGGTACAAAAGGGCAGCAGACCTTGTGCTACCGGGCACTACAGATGCAGCTATACAGAAGCATGGTAGGAAGAGCTCACCCACCAAAAGCTTCAATTAAGAAAGGAACAGTCAGACAAACTTTTAACTTTTTCTTCAAATTTTCTTATCTTTGCCATTCAGCTTCAAGGACAGCAATTTGTGAACTCAGCTTTAAAGTGTAAAGGAGTTTAGAAGCTTTTGTTGCACGGGGTGGCCCCAAAGCTTAATGTATTAATGTCTGTCTCAGAACAAGTTCCCCTTTCATTCACACAGAATTAGGCAAATTCACCTCTCCTTCAAAGTGAAATGGACCACACCTCGTTAACATGGCATCTGATCACACACAGCAGGTGTCATCCCACTTACAAGGAAATGTCATTTTGCGATAATGTGATCATTAATATTAATTTTAAAGAACTGTGTTCATGAAAATTAATGATAAGTTATTTATCTTCTGTTAATGTTATGCAACAGATAAAACCGAGGAAGATGGTAGCAATATATATGATGACCCTGCATACCATGAAGCATCAGCTCTCACCAATTGTCTGGGTCTCAGGAAGCCTGACAAACCTCTGCCTGGTTTGTTCTGCTCCCCTCTTCCAGACTGATTCCCTCACAGTAACGCAAGGAGAGAGCAGTGTCATCTCCATTTTCACTTCCAAGCTCAGGACATCATGTGGCATTATGAATTCAAACTTGAGGAACGTTGGCCTGGAGCTAATCTGAACCCAGGTTTTCTATAACCATTACAAAGGGAAATGTAGATATTTGCAGATTCACTGGAGTTTTTTCGTTAAACCATAGATCCCAGTAATGAAAGAATAAACAACCAGCAACTGTATTTATGAGCCCATTAAAGGAACCATCTTAGGAAACCGCAGTTAAAGTCTGTTTATCATTGCTTCTGTATACTGCTTCCAGAAGCTTAACTTTAATGAGCTATAAAAAGGAAAACAAGCTATTTCTAAACAATCCTCACAATTTAAATAATAATTAACAAATAAATCTAGCAACTATAAAAGAAAATACCAAGTAAGAGATGGAGCCCCAGTCAGGAGAGGATGTGTGCCTAACTCTGTACGAGGGAGCACAAGTTCTGACTCAGCCCAGACAAGCACCAATCCATTGCTTCCCATGGAGTTACTCCATGGCCGTGCCAACTCTTTGTGCAGCCAGAGTCAGTTCACAGCCCGCTCCTGTGGAGATCCATGGGCAGAATAATCCACCATGCTATACTTGAGATTGAAAAGTGGAGGGGAGACTGGATCTGAATTCTGAGAGGGCACAGATGAGACTGGGGGTATCATCCTGCTCCTAACGCGGATTCCTGAAGCATGGACACAGCACGGTGATGCTCAGGACTCTGCTCTATCACAGAGCTAATTACCCTTCACAGTCTTTATTCCTGCTCCTGCCCAGATGTCTGAACTCTTCCCAAGTCATCCTGAGTATTTTCCCTAATTTTTCACTTTCCAGGCAGAAATTTTTAGACTGAATTCCCTCTGTCTTGAACCAAGAATGAGTCACATGTAGGGAAATTCAGGTCTTCCGAGACAGAGTAGGTGTTTTAAACATGTCTTTGTGTGAGCCACACAAACTCATTTAGGAACTAGGTGTCTCCATACAAAATATTGAAACTAATGTTTAAATTCTTATCCCATCATTTAGCTCTCTGCTGCAATGCTGTGCTCTCCATTCCCAACAGAAGAATGTATGAATGGCCATAATGGGGCATGCAAAAGTTCATCTAGCCCAATAGTTTTTCTATCAAAGTAGTCAAAAGCAGATAGCTAGAAAAAACACGGTATTACAATTAAATGGGAGCACATAAAGTGATATTTCCACCACATATTCTTCCAGCTTCCACCATTCTGCAACTTGGACACACTTTGTGCTTAACAGCCCTTGAGTGAATTTTTCTCCCGTAAATTTATCTAACTGCTTTTTTGAGTGTATGTAAACTTTTGACATCCACAATATCTTGTGATGGTAAATTCCACAGTTTAACT
Organism: Falco punctatus; assembly: GCF_963210335.1. Classification (NCBI taxonomy): domain Eukaryota; kingdom Metazoa; phylum Chordata; class Aves; order Falconiformes; family Falconidae; genus Falco; species Falco punctatus. The sequence goes on from NC_137581.1 coordinate 7,070,472, forward strand.
ATGTGTTGTGTGTTCTTAACCTGTCACTTGATAATTTCACTTGATATCCTCCTGTACCTGTGAGAAACAATAAACAGTATTTTCATAGTTGCCTTCTGGAAGTTAGAAAGTTCAATAACATTTGAAGTCAGCTTAGGCTGAGCATTAATATTCCTTGGCTGGGACAGGTTTTGTACAGTGCCCAGAAATAGATACTGCCTTTTGCAAAGGGTGGCCTTGTCAATACCAGTTATTCATTGACTGCAACTGATAAATAATAGAAACAGAATTAGCAAAAAGGTCGTACAACACAAGAGCCCAAACTTACTTCTCAGACCTCAGGTCTTAGCCTGCATAGAGAAGAATGTAACGTATGAAACCCAGACCACAGGTTATATTTCAGATATCCTCCTCTCTTCAGCAATTCCTACTGCTTATCTTAGGCATTCCCTGATACAGCATGCTGTTTTGAGACTGTCACACTCATCGTCAGCTGTCAATGTCTTCATCTGTTCGTGAATCTGGACCTTAATCTATTTTGACCTATGTGTAAATTTTACCATGTGCTTGCTTGTGCCTTTCAGTTCCTAAATATTTGCGAAAATGTGACCTCAAGTGTTGTTGGCCCAGTTCCATTCCTACACAAATCGGTGCCGATCAGCCCACGGAATCGACAGATACTACAAAAATACTCAGAGAAAATTCATAATCTTTTACCTTCCCTGAAACAGCAGTAACAAAAGCACTGCTGAAGCATTAACAATTACATCTCTAGCTTATATTAAGAGAAAGAGAACTCATAATGTAACAGGCTTGGAAGGAACATAAAGTAAATGATCATGTTAACATTAAAGCAGATTAAATAAGTCACAGTACATTAAATTACTTTGTCTTTGTACACTCCTCAGGTGCTGCTGGGCTGAAACCCTTATGGGACAATTCAGTTTTCCAAGGGAAACACCATAGCATTGAAAGTTCAAATTTGCACAGTCCTGTGGGAACTGAGACTAGCATTCAGAACACTGATTTTGCACCTGAATAATGTGAATATTCAGCAAATGAGGTGTCTTTCTTTTTACGCTAATGAGTCTTTATATTTAAAATGCACGCAGCTTGTGAACAAGTCCATAAGTTGCTACTTACGCTGAATATTATGCCACCAGGGAGCAGTATCATGCAAAGTTCAATTACAAATGAGGTTTAAAAGGCAAGGATTTTACATCATGCCATCAGACATATGGGCAGTGAATAAACGTTTACTACCACCTAGATAACAGTGCTCCTTTTGAGTTGTTTCACCGCATTGCTGCCATGCCTATTGTCTTGAGTTTTTCAGTTTGATTGTCAGTTGTTGGTTGTCAGATGTTAAGAAACAGATTAATGTCTGTAACTGTTATTTTAGCTCTTCATTCCTGGTAGGAATAAGTAGTAGCTAAATACCTAACTCCTAAAGGAGTTATACACCAACACGCCTTGTTAGACTTCAATTTTAATCATTTAGAGTGGAAAAAAAAAAAAAAAAGAGGCAATCCATTTACTTAGCCCAATGATTAAAATATCGTTTAAGTGCATCCACACTGAAAGCACTGAGATGCTTTAAGAAACTAGTAATTTTGCTGTATAAATATGTAGTGCATCACCCCTGAGGAATGGAAAGCAGAGTTCCCAGCTTCAACCAATGACAAGATGAACTCCAAGCAATCTTGAACTGAGGGGTCTTGAAATGAGGAATTACCTAAGGCTAAAATTGCTTGCTTTATACACTTTGGATGTCCCAGCATTTAGTCCAGAATACATTGCATGATATTGCAAATGTTATAACATAATTATATTCATAATTATAATCTAAATATTTTATCTTATAAGATGGAGGAGGCCAACTGTTGTTCTGCTTTATTTCTAATGCACTTTGCAAAAGTGAGCTGGATTCAAGGGGTTGTTACATGCTTTTTGTTTAAGCAAAGAAACTAGATACCAGGGTTTGAATCAAAAGATGATTTTTTTTTTCATTTCCCCCCAAATTCTTAGAAAGTCAGATTATGTTTTAGCAGCTTCAGCTGTTTCCAGCTCCAGTTTGTCCAGTGCCATGCCCTCTAGCAAACCATGACTTAATGGGAAAAGAATCAACAATAAACCCCAGAGGTTTTGTTCCAAAATACTGAGGTTACATGTATAGTAATAAATTACTTTTATGCTACACTTAGACTGATAAACAGCACCAGAAAGAGTCCTCAGGCACTGGTATTCAATCAGCTATACAGGTAAACTGGTATAGCAATCCCTGGCCATGCTTTTGGCCCCAGCCTGATTAGTGCCCACCTGTGCAATTTCTGGGATGTGTTTGGGAGTTAGAACGCACCAGGGATTGTTCTTAATAGGCAGTTTGGATGCAGGCACCTTCTAATGAAGGCAAAGAGGTTTTAATATTATGTACTCGAGCCAGTTCATGTCAGTTGTCCTTATCACCAGAAAACAATCCTGAGCATATTCAATGTCCTAGTGAATAGGTAGACACAGAGTCCAGGTATCTGAGATAAACATACATTATCTTGTTGCAGTAAATTTTAGATATAAGAACTATTTGGATCCTATTATGAGAATAAAGTTGTTCACATAGCCAGTGCCCTGGGACTACACTTTAATTAATAAATAGAGTATCGTCATCTAAATCCTTTCCACTGTCGAAGATATCCTTATCTGATTCCTTCCCACTGTCAAAGAATCCCTGTTTAAGGAGAAAATAGCTTGTGTGGATACACAGTTAAGCAGGAGATATGCTAACTGTGACACTATGTGTACATGCAAGTTGTTTAGAGGGTGATATTCCTGCCATCAAGCATTGCAAGACTTCACCAGTTTTGCCTGGAGCATGTTGGCTTCATAGGACTTTTCTGTCTGTTCAGTTTCAATGAATAATTTTCAGTGTCAATAGTTCTTAGGATATTTATAATTTCTCTTTAAAGTCCCAACCTTTGGGAGCCCTTGATCACACGAAAATCTTCAATTTCCATGTTGATAATAGATTTTTCTAGCTCTTGTGATTTCAAGGGGGAAATAATGAAAATGCAAGTCTTGCAGTCTTCAAAACCATTGAGAAATAGCAAAGATCTGTATGCTACCTAATCACGTTTCTTACTCAAACTCAAGACGAGAGGTGGGAGAGGAAATGTGGTGTTATTTATGAATGTCTAGGCTGCGCAGCCGTGCAACCTGAGTTTATACGCTGGTATTAATTTAAGCGTTGCTATTAGTTTATATGCTGCCGTTGTAGCGTAGTTCAGAGTAGAGCTGCTAACCTCCCTGGAAAATGGCTTCCTCTGATCTTTGACACTTTTTCCTGATTAAAGAATGTCTTTGATTTTTTTATAACCACATGAAAAGGAACTCAAAAAACATTTTTGAGAGTGATTTTTACAGCGGATCCCCAAAGAAGGCTTTCTCTTTGCTTTCATGCCACACTAGCTATTCTTTAATTCCCTAGATTAGCATGTGAACAAAAGTGTTGATAAACAGCTGGCAAAACAAATAGAAAAAACTGCTGTTGCGTAAGCAGTTTATCTGCTGTGGCATCGTACGTTAAACAAGTTCCTTTGCACATTCCAGATAGCTCTTGACAAAATGCTTCTTCTCCTTGCTGCTACACTAGCATTAACTGACTGACCATGTAATAAGCATGAAAGTTAAGTAATTATATGCTTGATTAGTGAATAATCTTTTCCTGAGCTGCACTACAAAGTAATTTAGTTCATATTACAGCTTATTACTACATAGGTGTAGGTACTATTTCACTGTGTGTATGCATAGGTACATATCACAGAATCATCATAGAATCATAGAATGGGTTAGGTTGGAAAGGGCATTAAAGATCATGCAGTTCCAGCCCCCTGCCATGAACAGGGACACCTTCCACCAGCCCAGGTTGCTTCCAGCTCGTCCAGCCTGGCCTTGAGCCCTGCCAGGGATGGGGCACCCACAGCTGCTCTGGGCAGCCTTGGCCAGCGCCTTGCCATACTCACAGGGAAGAATTTCTTCCCAACATCTCATCTAAATCTCCCCTCTTCCAGTTTAAAGCCATTCCACCTTGTCCTATCACTTCATGCCCTTGTGAAAAGCCCCTCTCCAGCGTCCTTGTCGGCCCCTTCAGGCACTGGCAGATGCTCTAAGGTCTCCCTGGAGCCTTCTCTGCTCCAGGCTGAACAACCCCAGCTCTCCCAGCCCGTCTCCATAGGAGAGGGGCTCCAGCCTCTCATCATTTTGTGTCCCTCCTCTGGGCTCACTCCAACAGGTCCATGTCCTTCTGTTGGGGGCCCCAGAGCAGGTGCAGCACTGCAGGTAGGATCTCACCACAGCAGAGGGGGAGAATCACCTCACTCAACCTCTGGTCATGCTTCTTTTCATGTGGCCCAGGATACAGTTGGCTTTCTGGGCTGCAAGCATATATTTCCAGGCCATGTTGAGCATCTGGTCCACCAACAATATATACATAACCTGGGATCAATAGTTAAAAAAGCAGGAGCCTACTTCTCGGAATACATCAGCTGCCTCACACGGTGAGACATTTATAAGCATATAACTTATTTTCTTACCTTTAATTACTGGTACATGGGACTGCACCCTGCCAGTCGCTCTGCCTTCTCTGCCAGCTACCTGCAGCATGACCATGAACTGTCTCACATGCCCTCTTGCCTACCATTGATGTAGCCTGTAAAGGCCACAGTGGCATAGCTGCTACTCAAAAAATGCAGCTTCCCATCTTTGACCAGGATTCATCCGCTATCTCTGTTCTAATTGCTTACTCCTTTATTACAGTATCTTTAAACATAAGCCTCAGATGGTTCCCAAGTCCACATCTGCCTACCATCCCACTGGCACGGATGCACAATGGGGGTAAGGTGTTGAGAGTACTAAGTATAAAAGTCCACCTCTGTTCAGAGCAAAATTATTGTTCACACCTTTCATGTGAAGGCTATGAGGGGCAGATTCCCTCTGTCCTCTTGTTTTACAATATTCTTCCTGAAATATCTGGTTTTCTTTAATGTACAGCAATGTTCTTTCATCAGTATAACTTTGTCGTTCGTGTATTATTTGCATCTTGCAAATTCACTGTCTCACTAGCTACCATATGAATCAAGGATATGTATATTTTCTATTAATAAAAGACTGCCTGGTTAATCTTTTTGATTTTCAGATTTCTGGAATTTGTGCAGGAACATATATATTTGGTCTTGGTCTCGTTACTTATTTTTAAGTGCCCTGCTTAACTGAGTCTTTATTTCTTGAAACTGCTCATCTTTGCTTCTTCTTTGCCTCATCTGCATTTTATGAGCTTCTGTCCTGATTTTTATTTGAACATAGATTTTTTCATGATATCATCTTTCTGATGTATATTGCACCAAACCTAAATATTCCCCTAGTTCCTAATAACAGAGCACGTCCTTTCACTGTAACTGTTTCTCTACTGCACACTGAGATAATGATTCTGTTATCCCACTCCTTTGACTGCCCCTGCACATGTTATTCAATACCGTTCAGAATGCACTATAGGGTTTTGGTTAGTACTTAGTCTCCTGTATTTAGTTGTTGAAATCAGCTTCCAAGTCATCTCTTTTACTCACCTCACAATGCTTGTCATAATTTCCTCATCGCTTCTCTTCCGAGCACTCTCTAGCTTTATGTTTAATGCTGACATTTTCCTTCTCTTCAGCAACCAAAAGCCTTCTAGAGTGATCGTTTTCTGTCCATGAAGGACTCACCCATGTCTCTGCTTCCCTGATATCTTCCAGTTGGCTTCCCCAAAGGCTCAAAAGAGAATATTCTGGCTGTGGGGGCAAAAGAATGATCTCACAGCATGTTCAAATACTGTAAGGGAACCATTAGAACTGTCCTGTGGTTTTTAAAGTTGTTTCCAATGTCATATGCATGGTGAGAAACAGCTTCATTTGGAAGATTTGACTGTTTTGTGCCTGATCATGCAGCACATCAGAGCACACAAAAAGTATTTCATTCATTAAAATTGATCCTCTTTGACACATCATTTTAAAACTGCGAGACTTTTTCACTATTACACAGTTGTACATGTGGTGTATGTGCAAGAAAATCCGGTTACGTTAGAAGACAAATATTTTAATTTTGATGCAGCCAAGACTTGTCTGTATTTGGCAAACTGGTGCATGTCCTTAGCTGGCATGGAGAAGGGCAAATTCTCAGTAACTTTTGCAGAGTTATACCAATTTACACCAAGTAAAAATACTGCCAATGCCTTCTAGGGAATAAGAGACCAAAGCAGAGTTCTCATCTGACCTTTCCAGGGAGGGCATTATTAAAGATTTACTCCATCCAGAATTCTAATTGGTTTCTTTTGGTGACCTTTCTGGATAATGGTGATGTTTTTCTCAGACTTTACAATGTTCTCAGATAGGGAATTCCTTCACTGCCCTGACACAGCCACTGAATTTTAATCTGCATCCAATCTCCATCACCTGCTTTCTCAAGAATTTCATGCTGCAGTCTTGAACAAACAGCTTTTTTTTTACAATTATTTTTTGTCATAGATGTTGTCACAGCTTAACCCTGGCTAGCAGCCATGCCCCACACAGCCACTCACTCAATCCCCCCACAGTGGGATGGGGGAGAGGATCAGAAGAGTAAAAGTGAGAAAACTCGTGGGCTGAGATAAGGACAGTTTAATGGATGAAACAAAAGCCGCGCGCACGAGCAAAGCAACCCAAGGGATTCACCCACCGCTTCCCACGGGCAGGCAGGGGCTCAGCCATCCCCAGGGCAGCCAGGATCCGTCACGCGCAGCGGGGGCTTGGGAAGACAAACGCCGTCACTCCCCGCGTCCCCCCCTTCCTCCTTCTTCCCCCAGCTCTATACGCTGAGCATGACGCCGTATGGTATGGAACATCCCTTGGGTCAGTGGGGTCAGCTGTGCCGGCCGTGTCCCCTCCAGCCCTCCTGCTGGCAGCGTCCAAGACACTGAAAGATCCTTGACTTGGTATAAACATCACCCAGCAATAACCAAAACCATCAGTGTGTTATCAACACTGTTCTCACACCAAATACAAAACACAGCACTGCACCAGCTAAGAAGAAAATTCACTCTGTGCCAGCCCAAACCAGGACAGATGCTTTATCTCTTATTCCTAAAATCCTGAAAAAAATTACTAAACTATGGATCAGACCAGATTCAGGGAAATGTCTAACTGCACACAAAAAGCCTACTGAGATTTAAAAAAGCATGTGAGCAGATGATGTATTGCGAGCAACCAGCTACTTACTCGTTCTTGGCTACACCTGTATTGACCTTGTTCTGTGTGCTCCAGCACCAGTCCTCTGTCTTGCACCTGTAGTGCCTGTGGGGTGCAGGTCCCAAAGTGAATTTTCTTCCCCACACCAGGAATTCTCCAACAGTCAACTAACAGTTTTGCTCTACATTGGAGCTAGGAATCTCCCGGGATTATGACCTGGGCAGAAGGTCTGGAGTAGATCAGCTTTACTGTTCAGATACACCCTTTTGTGAATCTTCTCACTACTCATTATGAAGCTTCCTGCTTGCTTAGCTACTTAGGTAGATCCAGAACCATTCGTACTTATAACCTTCTTGATCCGATTGGTAAATATTAAGTTTTTCAGTACTTTCTGCAGATGGCACCTGCATTGTGTTATGCAAGTCTGCCCCATGTGTAAATGAAAGTTATAAGGTAACATCTTCCTTTTTGTTATCTTTTTGCTGTCAATATTATCTGGCTATATGTAAAACCTTCCTCATAATGGTTTATCACTGCATGCACAAGAGCAAAGATGGACTTCTATACCTCAGTGTGCGAAAAATAAGTTCGGCACTTAATCTAAAAGCCAGAAGAATCTCATCCTTCTCCATACTTGCTACCTCTTAAAGCAAAATACTTGTCTTTTCCCTTATCAGCTAAAAGTGTGAACATTTATTGCCCATTATTGCATGCAAATACACCACAGGGAGGTAAAAAAATTATTCCATGAAAGAGTTTTTTTTTTTGATCATTTTAATGATCAATGACAAAGACTAGAGGGGTTTATTCTGCGTGTAATTCCCCACAAAGAAAGGATAATCATGTTCAACAGGTAGCTAAAAGCATGGCATTTTAAAGAAGATTTTAGGATATCTGACCACTGGTACCAATTCATTGAAAAAATATCCTCAGAGGCTCACCCTTAGCTCAATAAATTTCTAAGGATGAGGCTAGCATGACTGAGAAGAAACACATAAGACTAGAAAGTGAGACAATAAAATTACAGAATCACAAGATAACTCAGGTTTGATGGAGTGTCAGGAAGTCTCTAGCCCAACCTTCTGCTTGAAGCGTGGTGAGCCATGAAATGAGGTCAAGTTGCTTAGGGCTTTAACCAGTTGGGTCTGGAAACCCTCCAAGGTTTGAGATCCCACAACCTTTCTGGACCCATTTCCACTGCTCAGCTGCCCTCATGGTAAAATAGTTTCTGCTCAGATCCAGTTTGCACCTCTCTTGTATCAACATATGCCCATTATCTCTTGTTTTCCTATGACACGCTACAGTGAAGATCTTGGCTCAGGTAGCAGGTTAGCTTTGCCAAGCAGCCAAATACCCACCCAGCTGCTCACTCAATTCCCCTCCTCAGCAGGGCAGGGAGAGATAACAGGAAGAAAAGGTCCGTTGGTTGACACAAACAGAGGAATACTGTTTACCAGTTACTGCCACAGGCAAAGCTCAGGGAGTCCTAATGCTGTCTCATAAAGGCAGGAGGAACTACATCTAACACAGAGAAAAAACTGTGGGAAAAAGCTAGGCAGGAAGACTGATGAGAATGGCAGTCTGTTAGGCAGAAAATGTAGTGATAGGATATATCTAAGACAGGGAACTGCTTGAATTTGGACACAGTTATTCGTACCAATTAAGGGTAGCAGAGTTGTTGTGGAAGACTAAAGGTGACTGGAAAATAGCTGTTGAAGAATAAGTCCTGTTGCCAAAAGGCACCAGTAAGCCAAGCATAGTAAGACACAGCCACACACAAATAGGGCAGAAAATGAAGAAGGAAATAGCACAAGTGAAAAAGAATGGGCTGAGGTCAGAATTTCTTTCAGGACAGATTGTCAGAAAGGTGCTGTTAAGACTGTGTTGGGGATCTGATTCAGGCAGTCATGCCATTTGACTGTGGTAAAAAGTCTTAATAGTACTGGAGGGAAAATTATTGCTGAGGTTGCTATACTGTTGGAAATTAACCTCCCAAACACAGGTTGAAATCCAGAACAAGAAGGTTTTGGGGAATAGTCATCATGGATTTATGAGGAGTAAATCATGCTTGATCCGCCTGATGGATGTCTACAATGAGATGACTAGCTCCATGGATAAGGAAAGAGCAATATATGTTGTTTATCTTGATTTTAGTATGGCTTTCCACTCTGTCACCTATAATATCCTCACAGACAAACAAAGGAAATATGCTGTCATTAAGAGAGACCTCAACAAGAAAAAGTGGGCTGACAGGAGCTTCATGGAGTTCAACAAAGGGAAATGCTCCTGGGGACAAATATCCCCATGCACTTACATGGGTTGGAACTGACCAACTGGAAACGGTTTTGCAGAAAAGGACCTGAAGATCCTGGTGGAAAACAAGTTGACCATGAGACAGCAAATGTACTTTTGTGGCAAAGAAGGCCAACAGCATCCCAGGCTGTGTTAGGAAGACCATTGCCAGCAGTTCGTGGGAGATGGCCCTTCCCCTCTTCCCCCTTACTGGAGAGATACATGTGGGGTGCTGTGTCCAGTGCTGGGTTACCCAATACAAGAGAAATATGGACATACTGGAGTGAGTCCAGCAAAGGGCCCCAAAGGGTGGCTAACAGGGAAGGAGCTTCTGAAACAGGGTGAGGCTGAGTGCAGCACTCTTTAGTCAGAAGAGGGGTCTCGGAGGGGGTGTGTGTGGTATCTTATCAGTGTGTATAAGTATTTGATGGGGGAGTGTAAAGGTGGAGCCAGACATGTCAGCAGTGTTGAATAAATTGGCAAAAGGAACACAAACTGAAATATAGAAAATCCTGTTTCAACACAAGTAAAATAGGTTTTACTCTGAGGATGGTCCAGCACTGGGGTAGGATGTCTAGAGAGGTTATGGAGTGTCCATCTGTGGCAACAGCCCTGAGAAACCTGCTCTATCTGATCCTGCTTTAAGGTCTTCAAGGCCATGGGCCTGACTAGACATAGCCTTGAGATACCTGCTATGTCTGACACTGCTTTGAGGTCTTCAAGACCATGGATTTCAAGAGGTCTCTTCCATCTTCCATGATTCCTTATTTTGCTGCTATAAACAAAGAAAAAAAAACCTGCTGTGTTTTTTTTCCCTGGAAAATAAATTGACTTCTTTCTCCAGCTGAAAAGCCAACAAAAGGTTGGATATTATAGACTATGGGATTTTTATTTAAAACTTCAGATTTCCACACACACCCCCTTCTGTCACTGATTCATAGCCTATTTGGAACATTTTTATTGAAATTTTGTAAAGGTGAGTTTGTTCCATATCATTCCACCGTGACCCCATTACATGTTATCCAGAACAAAACCTCTAAACAAAATTTAAAGTTCTGTTCCTTTGTATATTACTTCTCATTTTTACCATTCATTTCAGTTGTAAAATACGTGGCCTCCTGCCAACATTATTGTGCCAGCGTCCCGTATGAATGTTAAGCAGGCAACAATGATGCACTATAATTACAGTGCTTGAAATGATTGGAAATAAATTGGCACTCCAATTATAGATGCATGAAAGAGGTTCCAGTATATCACAGTCAGTCCATTAATTTCTAAAATAGCTCAGGCGATCTCACTATTTTAGTGACATTTGTTATTCAGTGCTGCAATGAATCACAAGGAACAGTGGGGCCTTGAAATTAACAAGTTGAAGGACATTTGAAAACAAAAGAACTTAAACCATTCCATGTTACTTTGTGTCCCAAAGTGAAAATAACCTCCAAAAGCAGTATTGAAACCTATTTGCTGCATTTTGAGGAAGAAATTATTAATGTATTTTTTGGTCTCACTCTATGTCTTCAGTCAATTTACACAGTATTCCAACTGAGCAGGGAAATAATTTTATGGAAATCTGCACAGTAAGCACATCCGCATTTCTACAGTGTACTACAAATATTTTAATGGGAAAGTCAGGACTGTAAATGTAAATACTGCACATTACGTTTGCTTATCTCAGCAGGCTACCGCTCTCAGGATAACACATTATTAAGTTGGTATTGGTAAACCAGTTCAGGTAACACAAGACTTGGGCCTGTGACAAATACTTCCAGTAAGTGCAATCTGTACAGAAACTTCTTTAATATTTTCTGTGCACAGATTTATCCCAGTTGACCTCCTAGTTCATCCTAAGCCTTAAAAATTCCTTTATTGTCCCCTGATCCTGTGCTGTGAAAGGTTACTGTCAACCAATCATTAGCCCAGTTCCTCTGAGGCTGCACCTGCAGTCATCAGAATAAAGGAAAAAGAAGGAAGGAACAACATCACTGCAGGAGAGAGGAGAAATGAAGACTGCCTCCATGCAGGCATCTACCAACGGCCCTGTAGCTGGTCTCTACAAGCTGTGTGTATAGTCAAGGAGCAGGGAAGGAGAGATATATGAGCTCCAGACTTCCAGGGTCCTTCACCCACTGTACAATTCAGTCTCTCCAATTAATCAAAGAAAGTCTGAAAACCGAAATACTTTTAGTCTCCTCCATTGTGCACTGGGTAGAGGAAAGGTCTGGTCACAGGACAGAAACAACTCCCTTTCACTAGGGTGATGCCTCTAAACATTGGAAATAAAGGCCAACATCTGAACACTCAAACACTGCTGCAAATCTAAACCTTTCAATGGGAATTTTAAACTAGAATAAATATTTATAAAACCCTTAAATTTAACTTCAAAGAATGACTAAAAGACTAAAGCTAGTCATTACTGCCAAGTCATCAGGGCCTGAAATTACAATTTAAATGTTACTAATTCCCCCCTACTTTTTCAAGGATTTACAATTATGTCACTCCAGATTAATAAGCAAGCAATGAAACAAGAAATTTAACAGCTATTCTATGTAGTCTATTAAAATAGTTGAAAATATATAATGCAGTCAGCACCATTCACCCTATTAAAATAGTTGAAAATATATAATGCAGTCAGCACCATTCACCCTCAGGTATTCTGGATGAGATTCTTGATGGGAAAAAAGTTTGAGCACTAAACTTCTTTCATATGCACATATGTCTCTTGCCAACTTTGTGAGAAGCTGCAGTATTTGGAATTAAAAATGGCTCTTGAAAACATTATTCTCTGTTGCTTTGTTCCATCACCAATGACAAGATGAAGGTAACTACGATGGCTGCTCAAGGAAGCTCTTTTAGGTGACAGAACTGAAAATTCCAGCTTCTTGTAGAAAATATTGCCACTTAAGACAAGGACTTCCAATTCAGTCAGCTGTAGGTCACAGAAACTGAGGATGGGGAAAAGGAAGGTGAAAGGGAAGGGGAAAAGTGAGAGGAAAAGGAAAAGGAAAAGTAAAAGGAAAAGGAAAAGGAAAAGGAAAAGGAAAAGGAAAAGGAGAAAGGAGAAAGGAAAAGGAAAAGGAAAAAGGAAAAGAAGGAAAAACCTAAGACCATCACTTTTATACCACTCCGTTCAAGCCTCAGGCTTAAGCAAAGAAGGTATCTAGGTGGTTGTATTAATCACCAGTACCCATTTTTCTTCCAGTTTGCCTAACTCCTTTTTACGTTTCTAACCATTTTGGGCTGCTACAATGTCTCTTGCAATGAGTTGCAGCATTTAATAAGGCCCTGTAAAATAATGCACTTCCTTAGGCTTGCTTAAACCTGCCAGCTTATTTCACCCGATACCTGCTTATTTCTTGAAAATGTACCTGATACCTGCTCATACCTTGAAAGAGGGAAAAAAAACCCAACCAACAATGAATTTTGTCCTTTTTTTAAATTTTGCTTGTTGTACATATATATAATTTAATTCATAGTTTTGTCTTTTATTTATTTCATTCTGAATTAACTGCAAGATGAATTTAGGTAAAAATGACAATTTTACTTTTCACAAGCACTGAAACACTTTGAAATGTCCAAGACATAGCACGATTTCATAACCTCCTATTTCTCCTGCTAATTGAAAAATAATGAAAAAAATACCACCTTTTGGTCACTTCCCTACTCTGATAAACACAGAAAATTTAAAATGGACTCTCATTTTAGGATGTCTTCTTGGCAAGAAAGTTAAAGTGTAAGAGAAATGGCTTCACTTCAAATGTCTCATTTAACATTTCAGCATTGGACCAAATTTCATTATCTTCTTGTCCTATCTTTAAGGTAAGGCACAAAACCAGCAGAAACCTGCAGCCTGATGTCTAGCCATTGGCTAAGGTCCTTGATCTCTCTTCAGGTTCAAAAAGAAACGATTCCCAAACCTGCCCTTTAAAATGAAGACAAAATGCTCCACAAGCATGTGGAAAGAGTAGTTAACTCCCTAACTCCTTAAAAGGTGCAAATGAAACACACATTAAAGCGCTACACAGTAAATTATTTGGTACATGTTTTGAGCTATTCAGGGATGATGCCATCTGTCCTCAAATCAAATAGATCTGATTTAGAAGCAGCAGTGAATCCCAAGAGACAAATGAATGATGGATTAAGGAGTCGGGAACGGTGTTTTCCACAGACCACAGTTCTGACACTGGAAATACTAAAAAGTAATTCTGTTATCTATAATTGAAGGATTTTTTGATCAGCATCTTGATCTGAATCCTCTTCAACAGTAATGTTCTCGTGATACTGATTTTTTTTCTCCTCAAATTCAAATGTACTTATTTGTATTTTTGAGCCAGAACTAGAGTTTAAGCTTTTCACTACTACCTAGTGTTAAATTGCATGTCTTTGTTCTCATTTCTTTTAAGATGTTTATATTTCATTCTCATAAATATAGTATGCAAAACTGAAGTGCAGATCAAGCACAAAATGCCACCATACTCTATGTAGACTTTTTTTTAGAAACTATTGTAATATATTTTGCCAAAAAAATGAACACACCTTGGAATTGTGACTACTGATCTTCTGCAACACTGAAATGGAGCAAGGAAGATGACTGGGATAAGATGGAAAGTCTAGTTTGTAACCTTTGTGTGTGAATTTGAAGGGAAAAAAGGAAAAATGAAATTCAGGTTAATAATGAATTTAATAACAGAAACCTAAGTAATGTCCACAAACAAAAGTTTTGTGGAAGAAAATTAAAAAAGAACTTTTCAAACAAGCTTGCATGTTGTCCTTGATGAAATTCTAAGTATGACTAGCAAATGGAACTGTATCGATCAGACTATATTGGATATTTACCTCAAACATAAAAAATTTGTACAGCAGTGTGAAAAAAAACCACCTACGCTGACTGCAAATGTGCAGATCTCAAAAAACAGCTTTCACCAAAGAACCGCCTTAATAGGGTTCTGCAGAAATCTGGATTAAAAAAAAAAAATTAAGTACTTTCATCATGTTTCTAGAGAAACTATAAACCCACTGTTTATAACATTAGTAGGACACACAATGTATTTAAATCACACTGAAAAAGGGTGTGCAAATGAAGACTACTGCAGAGCTTTTTGCTAGAGGTGTTTTAATGCAGCTGCATCCAGACATATACATCAAGAAATAAGAAAGGCCATATTGATAGGAACAGGAGATGTTAAACTGAAAAGTTCTCTTTCTGAGACACTGAGGGTCCACCACAGACCAAACGGGAAATGAAGACACTGGTGTGTTTGAAAATCTGCTTTGCAGCTCTGAGCTCTTCAGAATCTCCTCTTTAGCAGTTCAGAAAGCTTGACTCGAGCAGTGCAGCTCATCTCTCACAGAAGTCAGTGTAAAGTCCACTGTCAAATGTGTTGAGAATCAGATCAAGTCCAAAAAAGCACTTTACATTTATTGAAGTGCTGTACAAACATTAACTAACTGGACCTCTATCATTAGAAACTTTTCTGAGAGGCGAAAAATGAAAACATGCTTTTAATAGTCATTGCTCGCCCCAACCTTTCACTCTAAACCTAAAATCCCATGACTAAAATTAAAAAGCTTTTTATTTTTAACATTTCATTCTCTGTTCCATCAACTTGGATCAACGTATTTGGAGGAGGTCACTGTCAAATTACCAACTTTTTACATGTACAATTTAAGCCTAATTAAAGGTTTGATGGAACTCTCTCAGTAAAATGAACTCATTCAAATAGGAGATAATTTAAGATCATTCACTAAGGACCTTTTCTTCTTCCATACAGAACATAAAACTTTTATTTCATCTTACAATATAAATTAAACTTGATAAAAGAGGTGTGTGGTTTGTTCCAAAGTTAGGGATTTATATAAAATGTACAAGTTAATGCTATCCTTCCCCGTTGGTGGTACTATGAATGATGTTTCTAGCAAACTTACAGAACTTTAATATACTATAGCTTTCTTAAAATACCTTTCAATCTCTTTGCTATCTGTTAGGTTTGGTACTGTGTTAATTTCCTTGTCCAGAACTATTTGAAAAACTTCTACAGTTCTTATTAAAAGTGGTGTCCCAGAGAAAAGAGCAATCATCATACAATGGTTTGGTGGGTTTTTTTCTGCCTGGAAGGTCTTAAAACTTACACCAGGATAACATTTAAATCTGAATGTTGCTAAACTCTGTTAACTTCCCTCTTTGCTTATCGCCCTGCAAAACCAGTTTGCAGGCTCCTATTTATTCAGCATTCATCACTAAACTTCCTGACCCAGCATATTGCTGCTTTGCCAGATTGCTTGTTTTGACTTCTCAGAAGTATTTCGTGCTGGTTTTGAGAACCTATTCCTGATTTTGTATTAAATGAGGACTCCCATTACCAGGTGCGAATGACATATGTTATGACAGCACATTACAAGCCAGAATATGAACCCTGTATTTCCTGGGTATGAGTTCCAGTTACATCATGAAAAGCTCATCACTGAGATCAGAGGGGTTTGGGGATCTCCTCAGTACAAGGAGATAAGGAGTTCTTGATGGCTACGCTGAAGGATGATGAGGATATGGTCAGGTTGGATGGGGCTGTGAGCAACGTGATCTAGTTGAAGATGACTCTGCTTATTGCAGGGGGGTGGATTAGATGACATTTAAAGGACCCTTCCAACCCAAACTGTTCTATGATTCTATATGAGCAGGTTTGGTTTGGAGGTGGAGCTGGAACACTTTAAAAGCATTTGACCCCTTAAGTGCTGACTACTTTGTAGAAGGTAACCCAGTGCCCTTCAGCTGGTGGCAGTCAAGCCTGTGGTACTTGTGGATAGAAGTAGGGAGCAAACAGCAAAAGGAGTATAATTTATGTACAACTTGCACGAACATGGCGGTTTTTAGCAAATCTTATGAATACATGACTCTTTCCCAAACATATCCCAGTAACCAATTCAGTGACAGAATACTTGGTCAGATGCAGCTTTGGTCTGACCAATTTGTATATTCTTACATTACATTTACAACTGAAAGGTTGTAGCTGTCTGGGAGAACGCTCTAAATCTGCCTCAGTGCAGAGTCTATATGTCTTATGTAAATTGGCCAAACCTAGAAGCCTGCTCCTAAACATCTGATTTTCTGCTTACTGATTGTTAACTATTTAGAGTACAGGTTCAGAGGCTTCTTCAGAATCAAGTAATAACATACCCATAATGCCTATGTAACACTGAACTATACAAAAACTTAACTGAGTTTTCCTCTGTGTCAAAACAGTAGAGGGGAGTCTCCATTTCAGACCTCGTTTACAGTTCTCTGCTTTGATTTCTGAGTGCTTATCCTGAGTCTTTCCTTGCAAAAGCAGCTCATGCTGCAGCATTAGCAGTTCTTGACCCTGTGTGATGTTCATGGTCCTCACTGAGGTCCTGCGCAGTGCAGCTCTAAAGCCTGTGTGGGATTGCTCCCTTTAAAAGCCATACTAAAATGTTCTCCCTGACTTCCTGGGAAAGGAAAGACGTGGTCCACTGCTATTATAGTGATAAAATATGCAGGAAGCAACATTTGCCAAGTGTTATTAGGCTGGGATAAATGAGATAACCCATATTCTCCAACTCTGGATACCATTTTATTTTTTTCATTCAGAAAAAGTCTGGAATTCTGTAGCTCCGGCTAGTCTCAAATAAAGCAAATTTTGCTTTTGAAGTTTGTACATGCACACTTAATAAAAAAAAAAACAACATGACAGTCTATTTGATTTCATAACTAGAATAAGAAGGTGAAAATAATTGCTAAGGAATATGTTACCCAAATGCATTTCCACAGATTGCACAGGGTTTTTTACTTTTCAGTTAAACTGAATTCCCCTGTTTTCCCTCTTTTCTTCCTTGTCAGAAGTTAGGGCCTGACTCAGAGTACATTCAAGTGAAGAAGGATCCCTCCATGGATTTCCATGCACACCAGGTCCATTACTTCAGTGACTGAATACCTTAACTGAAAGTGACAGTCACTCTCTGAGAGGCTGAGTTAGCTTCTGTGGAGATCATCTTCCCTTTAGGTAAATCTCTGCAATTTGTAGACACTACAAGGACAGCAAGGACATATTCTGAAGTACTTAATACAATCTGTTTGCATTCCACCTCACAACTAAACCAGAGAATTGTACCTTTACAAATGTTAACACCTTACAGGTTTTTAATACAGCTCCCATCTTTCGAGTACTCCATCAAAGCTGAACATGAAACATTTTGAGGCTACAGAAACAACACTTCTAAATTGCTGAAGGATGATGGAATTTTAGAGAAAGAGCTGTTTCTAATATTCACCATTTCTAAGTATGCAGCTGTCATTAGCATTATATAGTAAAGAAGATATGGAGGCACGGGACAATGACACTGGTTCATGGGAAATCAATGGCAGATGATTTGTAGTTCCCTCTTCTAAATACTACCCCACATTAGTTCTGATACAGGTTTTTAAAATTTACAGCTGCAACTATTTATTTGTTCCTTTCAAAAGTTTATGAAGTCCTTGATCTGGAGGTCAGAGAGTTCAAATGCAGTGTAACGGGGAGTTAATTTTCACTGCCCTGTCTCTGGATTAATCAGATGAGGACAAAGATGAACTCAACAATGTATTAATGGACTGATACAGCAATGCAGAAGCTATATTTATCGATCTCTGAAACCATCCACTCCAACAGCTTTATTTGAATTCATTTTCTCCCATTGGAATAACGCACACGGTGAACTTGGTTCCTGAACATCAGATGGAGTCACCCACATTATACCCAGCAGCACTGAGTGAGCCAGTACCAACAGAACAGTTTCTTCTGATGCTGGTTGTGCCTCAGCAAGAGAAAAAGAGAATTAAGCAGATTTGCGATACCTTATTTACTGAAGTGCCAAATGCCATCACAAACCAGAACTAATTTAATTTGATACACTTTCCAATCTCTATAAAACTCAGTCAAGTGTAAAATAGCCTCTTTAGGCCAGGGATCAGGAGCAGGCTGAGGACCTACTGTGCTCTGCAACTGCTGAAGCTATCACGCTTCTCCAGTGTAAGCCATTCAGCAGCTCTGCAAGTGCCTAGTGAAGTCAGAAAACAAAAGAAATCAGCAATAGAGGGAGAGGTATGGATTATGATTTTTCAGAGTTTCAAAGCTGTTGAGTTTCCACCAATCCCATACCTTTTAGTATTAGTTTGCATTACCTAGCACTTTTACAAGCCAGGTCAGTTACAGCGATGGTGGGAAAAAAAAGTGAAAAAACCCCACCCTATTGCCTTTGATTAAAACAACCAAACATAGACAACCCCTTAAGAGATCCTGCAACCCACCACATTTCCTCTTTAGAAAGGGAAAAGTTGTGCCTCATGAGGGACTGATGGTCATAGTGCAGACAGAAGATGGGGTTCAGTCAGAGACCTTGAACCCACCATAGGAATGAAAACATGAGATGCTCATGCTTTGTTTTGAAACAAAATTTTCTTCATAGAATATCACATTATTAATTGAAGATAAATTCTGATGGAAATCTTTTTATCCAACTCTAAGAAGGTACATAATCATCTTGTCTACTCCTGTAGCAGTGTGTGACTCCTTCTAAAACCTTTCTTCTTCACCAAAGTGCAAGACAGTGCAATTTCAGGTCAGGTCACATTCCCCACAGAAACCACGGCACTGCGGGAAGCAAATAAACATGGTTTCTGTAGAGCACCAGCTGCATCCCCACCCTTTTCCATAGGGCAGCCCTGCATATTCCCCACCCTGCAGTTCCTCCTGCAAGGCACAGTGGATAGGAGATCAAAGGATGCGTTGAGCCCCTGTGTCTTATGGCACAGTCATGGAGAGGAGACACGCGCTGAGGTGCCAAAGCAAGATTTTTTTGTAGGGATTGAGCTAAGGCACTGCTGAGGCTGGACAATAACATGGCTCACTGTCGGGGCAGGAGAACAGGCAGTGACTGCTCAGAAGAGCCAGTGGAGAAGAAAAAACACAGCAGAGAGGCTCAGAGAGACTTCTGCTTTGAGAGCAACCGGGCAAGTGAGTAACAAGTAATAGTATCAAACTTCTGAGCTAGAGGTAGTCATTTTATATGTAAGCCTTCAATGGATGTTTCTTCCAATCTTCTTTGCCATAGAGGCTTTTCAGGCTTCTGTTGGTAGGGTATGGAATTCAAACTTTTCTCTCCTGTTTGCCTTCCTTGGGTGCATCACAGTAAGTAGGTATGGCACCTAAACATCTGAAACAGCCTTGACTCTGGGCATGAACAAGCATGAGTAGGAAATCAGTTACACAAGTGCTGTGTCCAATATACGTCATCCTTACTCCCAACACGGGATAATGCCCTGGCATCGCATCTTGGCACAATGTATCTGCCTCCACATTTCTCCCGTATGGCTTCGGATTATGTTGAGTTCTGTTTTCTTTGTTCATTCATTGTTGCACATTACTGCAGAAGGAAACTGATGAAAGCGTTTGTTGTTGTATTATTTCTGCTCTCACAGAAGTCGGGTTCATGAAAACCCCCTAGGAAATAAGTTGTTCAGGGAAATAAGTGTGTCATTCCCAGAGTTTTTACAAGCTGTGAATGGGATGCCAGTATCTGGGTACTACCAAAAAGCATCTATAGAGTGGTAACAACGTGAAAGCAACTACCTAAAGAAATAGGCTCCAGCCTGCAAATATTCATACTCTAACCTTCAAGTAGTAAATAATATTATTAAAATCTATGGAAAAATCTTTTATTTCAATGTTTCTTCTTATCGTTTCTAAACAGAAAAATCTTCATCATTTTGACACACTCTTATCTAGGTTGCAGTAAGTTGGAAGTGTTAATGGAGACAGCACTGGAGCAGGATACATTCATACATTAGGACAATGCAATGTGGAGTGCATAAACATGTCACCCTGCCCTTAGCCCCAGAAATGGTTGTATTTCAGTAGTGTGAAATTATTTTACATACATAGTACTTTCTTTAGCACTTCCTCTCTCACTTGTTAACTTCTTTTTAAAAAGAGAAAAATGTTCTTTTTCTGGTGATCTGGTTTTTATAAAGTAGAAAGAATCTCAACAAACAAAAAGCCTGTGAGAGCCGATGCACTAGCTAATGGCTATGTTGAAAACCTCCAGTTCAAAGGTTTATTTTTTTTCTGTGATTATTCCCACAAGTACAAGAAAAAATGTTTAAATCCAGTGCACTGGATAGAATTCTTCTTTCTTTAAAGATAACCTTTTCCACTTGGTGTAAATACTCCTTTACTAGTATGAATTAATTATCCATAGAAAGGAATAAGAGGAATGATGTTCCTTTTCTACAGCATGACATAATCACAATGGAACTAGAAATTGAAAGGATAAATCTTGTAATGAATGGTGACATGCTTTATACATATATAAGTACTAGAGAAAAGATATTAACATTCCCCAGTTTTAATAAGTTCTTGATCCTGATCCAACTGAGATTTCAGAAGCCCAATTGCGATCTAATGCCCTTCCAGAAATAGCACAAAATAAAACTCTGGTGTCATTAACTTCCCCATGGGCACAGTAGCACACCCAGATTTTTTCTTTCTGGGGAGTTAATTCAAAGACTTTGAATATTACAAGAATTAGGCCAACCTGTGAGGCTAGGTGGGGCAACAAGCTACATGCCCCATGCTGGTGACGATATTGTATTTATGAAAGCCCTTAAATCATTCCCATGTGGTCCAAGCTGGCTTTGCACCAGAGAGTCAAGCTAACAGCAAATTGTCATCCCCTCCTTTAATGGTATTTTGGAAATAAAGAGGAAAGAGAACCAAAGAAATGCTCATTATTCATTAACCTAGGAAAGAAGAAAAGAGCACACAGCAATTAATTCCTTGCATCAACATGAAACATCTAGAGAGGCCTCCCTGCAGAGTAAGCTGAGGCAGTTTATTTCCCTTCCATGACCTGGAGGGAGCAAAAAAATTAAAGCACAACTAGAGGATACAATTCCCTGAGAAGCAACTGGTTGGGTCCCCCAAAACTCCAAAGAGCACTGAGCTTCTGTTGAGACCAATACTGAAATTGAATTTCAGGCTCCTGCTACAAGTGCTGCTGCCTTCTACTGCCAGCATCCCTCCAGCTACAAGCTAGATCCAGCTGATCACCTGTTTGACACCAGGCAATGTGTCAGCCTGCTGTGATCCTTCAGCTATGACACTTCCACCACATGGTCTGACCCAGAAGGTGCATCCAATATGGGTTGATAAGAAGTTAAATAACCAACTGATTGACTGTTGATGTATTTATTAGAAACATTAGCTTGTGGGAATTCTTATCTCTGCCTCAGCCACCTCTTCCGCTATCACTAATAGGAAAAAAATTATTATGCCATTTCTGCCTTTCTGCTGCCTGTTATCCCATTGCCAACTCAGCCTGTATGGGGGTGCAGGTTCACTGCAGCAGGGATCTCCTTCGTAGCTATATGTCCATACTACCAAATAAAACAGGGACTGGGATCACTGTTTGACTCTGAAGCCAAACAGCATCAATTGAAATCCATCTACATTCCACAGCACTTGGCTCTGGATCTCTTCTGGACCCCCTGTGGTGTCTCTAAGGCCTCAGACATGGTGATTATTTTGCTCTTTTTCTGTCCAAAGCATCCAAAATGAAATGAGGCTGTGTCACAGCCCACCACAGCAGAGAGCAAAAAGGTGTGGATGTTACACCTGTCCTGGGACACACCATGAAGACATGTGGGGCTATTTGAGGGCTTAAGAGCTGCTGAGATAGTCCGGAAGGACTCCGTAGACTGGAGGGACCAAGGACTTGTCCATTTTGTTGACTAAGAACAAGTGGTCATTGTCTCATGCTGTACTAAACAGCCAGAGCCAAAACCTTGCTTTGAACAATTCACATAAGCTCATCCCCTAACCCTATCTCATTTAGATTGGTATTTTATATAGCCTTATAGTATTTTTATACTAGACAACTAAACAGTGCCTGAGCTCATTCTCTGGCCAACAGTGAGACTAACTGGCACCATCTGGTGATAAATGCAATATTAAAAATCCCCTTCCCTGCAAAAAAAGAGTAGCAATAGCAAAAATGACTTCAGGGAATTGTTTTCTGGACTGTACTAACTCCTGAACCTCTTGAACTAGTTGGGGTGGCTAAAACTGCACCAGAGGCTTCCCCACAGTTTAGCAGAATAGACTGCTTGTTGTATAACTCTGGCCCAGGACTTGGCTCTGTTTTAATTGCAAAGACTCCTGGCTCCCATTGCCATCTAATTTATAGCTACTGTGAGAGACAGTAGTGAGGGGACAGGGAGAAAAGGGAATTATTACATATGTGGATATTGCTCTTAGCAAAATTGTAAAAAAAAATATCCTGCAGTTCTTCTAATGTTTGGGGATAAATTTGTCAAATTGTTAAAGTCACTATCTATTCCTGCTCCTTAAGCACTGTGCCCCTATAAATTTTAATGTACTTCTTTTCTATCAAAGGTATTATTTGGTATGAGTGATAAAGTGACACATTTGGTAGCTTTGTAAATATACATTTGAAGAATCCTGGCTGTCATAAAATAACCAAGCTGTCAGATTGCAAAGTCAGAGTGAAGCAAGGTGGTTAACTGAAATGCGACTCCCATGAAGAATTTTCTTGTCACTCTGTATGTGGAGGCATCTGCTGCAAATACAGACTCTCAAGTCAACAGACACTTTGATCGCAGGATGATTTATGTCAGCCATCAAATGTCTGAGTGGTAACCACACATCTGTCACCAGGACAATGTGGCATAAAAGAGATTTAATTGCTTTTAGATTATAAATAAAATGAACATTGCAGGAATAAATTACGAGATCACTGTTAATTTGTCGATTGTGCTATCAAGGGCAAGAAAAACTATTGGGCATAAAAAACAAAGTTAATTTTGCTCCTATGAGGTGTAGTTAGGAACGTTTTAATAACAAATGGCAACAATCTCTTTCTGGTAGGTACACACAATCTGAAAAAATAATGTCTGTGTTGATGAATCTGACACGTCTGTCTCATATTTAATCAACTCTTGTAGGTGCTAATGGAGGAAACAATCTGGGATAAAGGACTTGTGAAAGTCAACTATAAAAGATATATTTAATATTTAGATCAGCTTCTCTTATTTTCTTTCTCCCACCCATCATTTCACAATGATGGCTTGGAAGAGAACCATTTCTGAGAGAAAACAAGCTGTGTACTCACCACCGTAGAAGCCTAATTTGTGTGCAAAGTGCAACATGCAACCAAATTATGGGTGTCTAGCATACCAGGATGATACAAATAACCTAAGAAATGCATCTATGTTCCCTGTCTAGCCAGTGGAGAGGGGCCTGGACCTCAGCTAGACTATAGTGTTTGGATTTACATAAATATCTGCATGTGCACAAGGTGTCCATGTTCCTGTTGCTGTCAATGGTCAATAAGGGTTTTAATTTAGTTCCCATAAGATGGTGTCCAGTGTTCTTTGGTTTGCCCTAGGGTACCTGAGACATCTACATAGAGTTGACGGAGATGATTTATGACCTCTTCCTTCTGCATCAGCAGCTGGAAACAAGGCAGGATTCTACAAGGCACCAAAATGGCACTAGATACTGAAGTTAGGGAACTGAATCTGCCCCCTGCTCAGTAAGGTCAAGCCCATCACTTAATCCTTTGGCATGGAAGGAGCCCATGTTCATTTTTCAGGTTCTCCAAAGCATCCTGCAAGGCCAAATGATTGTAACTACAGTGTTGCAAAGCTCAGGTAAGACTTCCACAACAGACAGATGGAATGCAGCACAGTGTTCCTGGAAAGGACAATATAAGTGCTGTAATTTCCCAGACAGAAAAACAAAACAAAAAAAAAAAAAAAAAAAACACCAAAAAAAACCAACCAGAAAGGGATAGGGGAAGCTGTATTTATCTCTTGCCACTGTGACCCCGATCAGGTGAATCCATCCTCCAGCCTCTCTTGTTTTCATGTGTCTTTTCAATTTAAGCAATATGTGAGAGTCACCTTTCATAGTGTTTAGGATCATGGGGCACAGGTCTCAGTTTCAGATAGAAAATGTTAGCGTTTCAGCACAGTAATAATAGCAATAACAGTAATCACCTTCCCAACATTCTATATATGGATTGATGAAGTGTTTGTGGTAAGCCCTAAGTTAAATGAAATGTAATGTTAACTCTTGAGCCTGTAGTGTCACTTACTGTAATATACCATGGCATAATTTGCAAGCATGGTTTAATTCTCATACAGTCATAGTGAGAGAGGCAAATAATACGCAAGTGTATGCATGAATAACAACTGATGGAGAACGGTCAGAAGACTAGCCTAGGGTGAGTTATTCATTGTGAGGGATTTACCTTCCCAATGTAACTCATTTTTGCTGCTCAGCAATGACTGGCAACCAGGTTTGGGGTTTAATTCCACTTGAGAACTTACTTAAGTGACATGAAAGCAGCAGAGAGTTGTCAGACTGCCTCAGGGAACACCGCTGTACAGGGTTTGTTCTGCGTGGTATCACAAGGATGTAAGGGGTCTATGCCATCTTATTTTCTAGAAGCCTGCCCAAGCTGTGTGACAAGGAACAGATGCTATTTTTGCAGGTCATTTTATTTTAACTCACATGCAGTAGCTGAACAAGTTGCTTTAGTTTAGGTACAGGACCTTAGCTATACCAAAACACACGGGGAGAAAAAACTGTCTTCAAATCTTCTATGGTTTACTCTGTATCTGAATATTAATTGATTTTTGGCAGCATACAGTTACAATTACATGGTATTACACTTGCTTTCTTTCTTTTTCATCTTTAATAAGTGTATTATTGGTACAAAGCATAGATACGAACTCTGTGTGGATCAGTCTCACCAAATCCTATTTATTGAGTTTGGACAAAAAAACTGGTCACTTAAGCTGAACCCTTTTATCATCTCCAGGGGAAGAGTTTCTGCAAGTAAAAGACAGTGCTACAAGAAGTGAGCGTGTGAGTTAAAAGACTTCTAGAAATGAAGGGTCAGAGAGGATCAGGTGAGGAGATACAGCACTAGACACAGCTACTTTTAATAAGACATAGAAATCTTAACGGAAGACGTCTGAGTAAAGGTGATATTGGAAACATAATGTTGGGTCCAGTAAGGAGCTGAAAATACTATGGGAGCACAAGGAAATCATGGAAAGGGAAAGTGAGGATTAAGAGATCCAGAGGCCAGAGCAAAGATGCGATCATTACAAGCACTTGCTAAGAATAAAAGTCTTCCGTCAGTGCCTTCACCCTAAAGTCTCTTCAAATAAATATCTACAGCCAACAAATAAGCATAGTTTTTAAGTTGCAAAAAGGGAGATTCAGATCAGACATTTGGAAGTTCGTTCTAATGGGAAATACTATCTGCAAGAACAAATAGTCCTGAAGCTAGTGGTCTCCCCGCCATTTAAAGTCTTTCAAAACAGAGGAGAGAAATTTTATCTAGAGTGGCATAACATAACTGATCCTCATTGACACAAGGGAACAGACACAGCACTTTCCTGAGGTCCCTTTCCGAGTCTTGGCTAAGCAAGTGACAAATGGACTCTGAGAGACTATTTTCCTGCATGACTCTTTTCCTAACACCAGCTCAGTTGTCTCCTGCAGATCTGTCCAACCCCCACTGAAAGGCAGAGGAGAGAATATCACCTGTGACACTTTCTTTCATTCGCCTCTTCAACAACAGGACACAGCACTCCTCAGCTTTCCCAGGTATTCCTTGCGCTGCTCTCAGAGAGAAGTAACTTAGCTCAATAATCAGGCAATTTAAACCAAAGTATTTCTTTTCAAGTACTGAGGTATCAGTAGAACCTCTGGCTTCACACGATTTTAAATTCGTGGAGGGAATGCATTTATTCATATTTTTTTTCACTCACTGGCCATAATGAATGTTAATGATCTGATGGATTACTAGCTGGGCTGATAACAAGTGCTTGGTAAGACTGGTATCCCCAGTTACCTGAATACAATAGGAGAAAACTTCTGCAGTCTTTTCTTTTCAAGGGCAAGTTGAAAATAGAAATTTTGGTGATTTCTCTATCATCTTTATCCACTCAACAACAGGACTGTGAAACACTGCAGTTAAGATCCCCCCAAAGGAACAAGCAGTCTTTTTGAAGAAGTCCTTTCGCTCCTCTTCTTCCTTCCTTCATAATATTCAGACGTGATAGCCCCCTTTGCAGCCATTTCTCATTCTTGCTGTAGGACTTCTATATGCCAAAGCTATTTTGGCGATGGGGAATGACAAACGTCACAAATGTATTTATGATAGGACTATGTGGAGGATGTGCAAAATACAAAGTTGTTACACATGAGGGCAGAGGTAGCCTCAGTCTCACTGAAGAATGTATAAACACTTAGGGAGTATCTCTACTCCTACCAGAAAATGCTGGAAAGGAAGTTAAAGCTCATTTTGTGTTGTCACTATTTCTGCACAAAGAGTAGTAAGACTGATTATGGCATGGAAGGAAAAAAAAAAAAAAAAAAGCACTAGTCTGGGAGCCAGGACACCTGAAGTCATTGGGAAAATCTGAAAAGTGTGTTGGTTTTGGCTGGGATAGAGTTAATTTTCTTCATAGTAGCTGGTATGGGGCTCTGGTTTGGATTTGTGCTGCAAACAGTGTTACCTGTTAATATGTAAAATGTCCAAGGACATTTTAGCTGTGGCTGAGCAGCACTCACACAGAGCTGCCCCTCGCCCCACCCCAGCAGCGAGGGGGCTGGGGGGGGCACAAGGAGCGGGGAGGGGACACGGCCGGCACAGCTGACCCCACTGACCCAAGGGGTGTTCCATACCATGCAATGTAGGCAGGTGCTCAACCATCCCCAGGACAGGAATGCTCCATCTCACATAACAGGGCCTTGGGAAGACAATCGCCATCACTCCGAACATCTCCCCCTTCCTCCTTCTTCCCCCAGCTCTATGTGCTGAGAATGACGCAAATGGCAAATGCTCTGCATGAAAAAATACACTTGGTTTAAAAAATAATCATAATCCATGTGCCTCTGAGGCAGGACATAGTAGCTATCTCTCCTTTCTGAAAAATGCAGTAATGCACTGTTTGAAGTCACTTCTTGAGTAAAATTATAGAACTAAAATTAATCAGCTGCCTTGCACCGTATAAGGGCTTATTTTTTTACATTCAATATAGAGACAACCTAGAGTAAGAAGCTCAGATGGAGATCTCAGTGAGAAGAGATAAATGCTATTCCTTTACCTTGAGAACTTTGCTGTACAAAATGTATCTGAGCTTTCAAGCACATAAAAGGTCATGCAGTGCTTCTGAGAATTTATTTCTTAGACTTGGGTAACTGAAATACACCTTAGTCCTGCACCATAAATCTCAAAACATATTGTAGAGATGGGACAAAATTGCAAAGAGAGAATGGGTTCTAGTGTAATGCTTTTTGCTTAAAATTCTTTGGATTTTGTTTAAACACCATGTTGACATTCAGGCATAATTTCCTGATTAATATGATACATTTTTCCCATTAAAAAAAAAAAAAGAGAGAAATTTCAGTTCCTGTATTCCTTTATTGTATTGCTATTATGCTACCAGTGTCTGAACAATGCTTTGCAGTCTGTAAAGGGTTAAATGACAGAGTCCATTTTTATTTCTATCTGTTTCTATAGCCAGCCATCAGCAGGCAGACCTATAGCAACTGTGATCTGTGATAAGTAGATAGGTGTCATTTATATGGTCATTTCCATGCTGAGTTCTTAACTAAGCAGCTCACTCATCACACGGTCTTACAGCAGCATGCCTAGGCAGGTCTTCAGAGCACAGGCAAAGATCTTCCAAGAAGATCTGAGTTCAATAGCACAATATAAAACCCAGAATGTTCAGCTGAAAAGATATCACTGGTCAGCTGTGAATCAATTCTGTGTCATCAGCAGCTAAACACACCTGAAAAAATGACACGAGGCACTCTAGAAATTATTATGGTAGTTAAACCCGTTCCATGCAGCCAGTTTCTGGTATTTTAATGTTATTTCTCAGCTGCCAGGATAAAAATGTGTATTGAATTACACTGAAGTCAAACACCCTAAAAGAAATAATTAACCCCTGAAATTGGAATGGTTGCACTAGGACTTCCCTTCAGGTTCTCCTCTGATTCCACCTATCTCATGACCCTTTTAATTACTGCGTTTTAGCTACAGAGCCACAAGTGAACATTAAGGTCAAATACACAGACTAAAATCAAGAAGCTTTTAGACACGTGCTCAACTTGAAATATAAGGTACAGTGACAGGAAGCAGTTTGCCACTTAAAGCCGTGCTTAAATTCTTCCCTAAATTACCATAGAAACATATGCATATATGGTGATTAAAGACTGGAAAAACAAGGTTACATGATAAGAATACATAAATATTTTATTATTTTGTATTTCTTCATTTCTTCTGTAGCACTTCATTTCTTCAAAGCACCATGCAGCACTGACAATGTAATACTCATGCAGAGAAGATGACATCAATGACACTGTGTTAGGCAGACATTGCAACTGTGACCCTCCAGGAATGCTGCATCAGTCACTGTATTTTCATCTTACGCTTTCCTAGGCAAGAGACTTTAATGGTCGTTATGAAGAAGAATGCAGGGACAAATCTGCCCTGTATTACACACAACTCCAGGAATTCAATGAGAAAAAGTTATGATGTAATATAGCTGTTCTTTAATTATGTGGCAGACTGAGCAGTTTTTCAGGTGTCTGTTTTGCTAACAGCAAGAGGTCCCTGGAAGAAAATCCTACCAGCTTCCTTTTAGTTGTAAAGATTATAGCAGCCTATCAGCTGAGAGAGTGGCCACTTGCTCCTTTTTTTCTCTCGTTACCTTGTAGAGGGCCTAACAGCAATGTATTGAAGGAGATCTGGGGGTCTGCAAACTCACTAGACATGTTTTGACACATGGGGAGTGGTGTAGAGAACCTAACATGTCTGAGGTCTTGCTTACAGGCATGAAAACCATCCAAAATGGGCAAGTCTCACTTTGATCATGAGCTCACACACAAGTTTCAGATGAAAATGTAAACAAAGACAGGATTATAAAGCCAGAAGAAACTAATACAGTCTTCTAATGTGCTCAATTCATGTGCTCAGAATGTTTAATAATCCTTTTTTCATATGCAAAAGCCTGCAATTCAATTAGCCAAAGACTTTAGAAAGACATCTTTTCTTGAGTTAAAGGCAGATATTTGTGATTTACGGTACCCCTTAGTAAGGATCCGAAGGCTATTGCATCTTACTGACAAAAACAGTTTTGCATCTTACTTCCTAATTGAATATGTCTCATTTCATTTGCTAGTTCATGTGCCGTTGTCCTACAAATGTAGAAAGTGTTAGTAAAATGGAGTGCACACATATGCCACAGCCTCTGATTTGCAACTGTTTCATCTCTTCTCAAATTTTCAGGAGAATTTTCAAAGTAGAACTCATCACCACATTCCTGTAAGGGTTAGCAAAACGTTCATGCGTATACCCATCTTGCTGCTTGTGTCATTTGTACATATTATAATACTTCAGTTGTCTTTCCCATGACACCAGGTGAGCAGGACTTCTTTCAACATGGACTGTAGACCTCAATTCTGGTAAAAAAAGTTTCTTAGTCTAGCTTATTATACTTCAGAAAAGCCAAGCGAGTTTATTCACCCTTTCTTTCACTCATGATGAAGGCAGAGGAAGTGGAATTTCATAATAGAAAAGACCAGTAATCAATTCTTCACCCTAATCTCAGAAGTCAGGTTGCTGGAAAAGCAATCTCATATCAAGAAAGATTTTTCAGCCAAGTTTAAAAAAAAACAAACAACTCTCTGAAAAAAAACCCCACAACATTGTGAGCAACTTTTCCATTTTCAGCAGGAGGACAGAAGGCAGAAAGAAGTCACCAAGAACAATCCTAAGTAGTTCACAGTAGCACAATGCTCCTGCCACCATCAAAGAAAAATGATAGGTCATTAAACTCTCAAAGTAGAAAGATCCTGTTCTAGTGACAGCTGCTCTATTGTGTAATGCACTGAGGAAGATGCCATTAAGTGTAATTAAACAAAAAGCCTAAAACATAAGGACAGAGACCTTTTTTCTTCTCAAGATGAAAACCCTCTGTGTACATACAAAATCATCACCCGTCACAACTGTCCTCTCTATTTCCCCTCAGGAAAACAGACAGATGTCCAACTGGCAGGGAGTACGAAGAGTGTTACAGTCTCAATTTGCTTTACACCACCTCTTTCTAATCCCATTCATGTGCTTTTCCATCATTTTCTGCTTCACATGCATTTCCCCGTTTCCCAGGATGCTGCTTCTCCTCCTCATGCTTCCTGTGACTTTGTTTCTCCCCTCCAGGCCCGTCTGGCTGTTTTTTCTGAATCACCCTCCTTTATCTCCTATATATTCTCCCCATTACCCCTTTTTTTTATATACCTGGCTTCTGGACACTTGTTCCCTAATATTGGATCCAGTTCAGTGTTTATCTTCTCTGCTCACTGACGAGGTGGGATTCCTTAGATCCCTAGTGCTGACCAAATCAGGGGCCAGCCAATTTCTTTCAGACATTTTTGCCTGTTTCCTGAACTCCTTTTCTTGTTTGAGGCTCTAGTGCTACTGATCTTCTGGTACCTCTCTGGCTGGCAGCACTGTCTTGTACCTGATGTCCCTAGTCCCACTGAGTGCCCTGCCTCCAGATCTGCTGCCAGATGCATTCCCATAGGGTCATCTTCTTCCCACCTGCCCCAAACAGAGGCCTCTTGGCTAGCTCTGCTGTCCTCTAATGTGTATTTGCAGACCTACAGACACTGTTTGATTAAAAAAAAAAAAATTGATCATACAAGGAGAGGGTGACATGTTGCCATGTAACCCTACTGTGCTTTCAAAGCTGAGCATGAGCCAGCCTTACACCTTGGCAGCAAAAAGAGGCCAATAGCATCCTGGGCTGTGCGGGAGCAGAGCCAGAAATTCCTGGGAAGTGATCATCCCCCCACTAGCTGGCACTTACTAGAGCTCATGAAAATACTGCATCCATTTTTGTATCTCCCAGAACAAGAAAGTTGTTGATAAACAGGAGCAAGTTCAGGAGAGGGTGACCACGTTGGTCAGGGGCTGGGGTGTGTAATTACCCGATGAGGAGAGGCTGAGAGAGTGCGGCTTGCTCATTCTGGGGAGGAATTGGCTTCAGGATCACCTAGCAGCACCATTCAGTGCCTACAGGGAGGTTATCAAGGAGATAGAGTCGGGTTCTTCACTGTGGTGCATGATGGGCACAGGAAACAACAGGTATAAATTGACACAAGATATGCTCAGACTTGGAGATAAAGAGAAACTTTTGCAGCACCACAAGGACAGTTGTGCAGTAGAACAAGGGCCCAAAAGGGTTGTGGGATCTCAGACCTGAGTAGTTCTCAAGATCCAGCTGCATAAAGCCCTCGGCAATCTGGTATGACCTAATTTCAAACATTGGAGGACTGAAGACCTCCTGAGTACCCTTCCAACCTTAGACATCCCATGATCCTATGATAACCTCCTTCAGTGACCAGCTCTTTAGTCAGAATAATAACAGCTGACGTTTTTTAACTCTGGCAATTCTTGATTGATGACGAGTTTAGCTGTGGGATAATCATGACAAAATGGCAGAGAGGTGTGCACTGGCAGGGGTGTCATTGATTTCTTCTGGCCAGTGGGTGGCTCCTGAAGCTCTCTGGGCATGCAGTTGACAGTATATCTGGACACCTAAATTTTGAAACTTTTCCTGAGTTAAAATGAGATAAGCTAAACCCCCAGATATTTCTGTAACTTCATAATACAAAAATACTTCCAGTGAGACCAACTGAAGCTACAGTGAAAACTGCCTCCAATAAATAGCTTATCTGCAAAACAACCAAAAAAAAAAAAAAAAAAAAAAAGGCCTTTTGTAACACAGTTTTAAGCTGGAAAAAAGGTAGTCTTAGATTTACAAACTGTTTCATGAGGACAAGATATTCCTTATCTCCTGCTTTTCTCCCAAAGTCCTGTGCACTCAGGATATTGCAGTTGAAGATTAGGGTTTTTTCCTTCTGCTGGAGGTGAAGCCATGCCTCTGGAAAATGTCCTAATTAACATACATGATGCGGTCTGAGATTCAGCAGTGTGTTTGAGGGAAAATTTTAACTGGTTTGCAGCATAAAACAGCACATGAAACTTTTCTAGTCACCAGACCAGGGACCAAAATTGGATGTATCTCTACCTCATAATGAGCTTAATTACCGGTTTACAGATTCAGAGCTGTATTGACAACTTGCACAAAGGAGAGAATGTCACTTGGCACCTTCTCACACACCTGTCCTGCTGCATTGGAAAACTAGAATAAAAAATATTACTCTACTGAGTCTGGGCAAGCTCCCAGATAGCTAAGTCAGTAGGAAAGACCATCTCCCAGCCTCTCGACCTGTTGTTGCCTTCTCTCCAACTCCTTCTGCTCTGCTTTTGCTACAACCACAGCTGGCTCAGCAATCAGTTGAACAGAGTAGAATATTCTTCCAAAATACAAACACACCCAAATAATATGCTGAAATCTGGGATTATGGTCATACAGAAAATGTTTATCTTTCCTTAAAAATGGATTTTCTCCAATGTTGGTTTTTTTTTTTTCATTAAGGGTTGACTCACATTATTTTCCATGGACCAAGCCAAATGTAAACTCTTTGCATGGCCTTAACCCAAGCCTTTTATTTGAGATTGTTTCCAAACATTTTCATTTTGAACTTTACTGAAACAAAAATCTGTTTTGAATTTTAGAACAAGAGCAGGAATATTCTGGCAATTAAGAATCTTTAGGGAGAAAAAAAAAAAAAAAAGAGCATAAGATAGATGAGAACAGAGCCCTTCAGGAAGCCACCTTTCTTTCAGGGAACTGACATTTTTCCAATAAATGTGCTTTGATAAACCCAGCGTAGGCAGACCACCCAAACCCTTAGTAAGCTTCCATGCATTTTTTTGTAGATTCAACCAAATAATTTAGGTTGGAAAGGACTTCCAGAGCTCATCTAGTCCAACCCCTACACAAAACGGGGCTGGTTAGCAAAGGTTGTTCAGGGCCTTGTCCGATTGACTTTTGAGTATCTCCAAGGAGTAGACTGCAAAACCTCTCTGAGACCCTGTTCTGCTATTTGACCATCCTTTTGGTGAAAAAAACAATCCTGATATATAAACGGGATTTCTCATGTTTCAGCTTGTGTCCATTGCATCTTGTAATTTCATTGTGCATCTCTGAGAAGAGTCTGCTTCTGTCTTGTCTACACAGATTTCTGCAATTTAATGTTTGTTGCTCCTCTACTGAGCTGCTGCACATACTGTGGTCTCTTTCCTCACAAGCACACAACAGACAGTTGAGACTGTGGTTTAGGGTGGGTTTTGGGCTTTTTTATGTTCCTTTTTTAAAGGTCAAGGGTCTGTAGTTTTTGTAATTATCTTAGTTCTAATCACTTCTATATGTGGATTCAGGTTAAAACACTTTTCACTACCTTTCTTAAATTGCAAAGCAATTGCTTGCAGCTTCCTAATGCAGTTCACTTCTATCCCTGACCCTCACAGAGAGCAGCTCTGAACTTAGTTCTTTTCTCTATTTCAGAGGGTTCCTCATCAATTTTGACTTGAATACTTTAAAATCAAAGGTAGGAATGTCTGTACCAGTCATTCCGTTACAAATTCTTCACAGCTTAAAGATACCTTGCTTAGAAACAGATGTATGTCATTCACTTTATATGCCACCTTATTTAAACCTCTTTGTATTACACTCTTGCATTCCGCTGATCATTGAATCCCTCATACTTCCCTGGCAGTCCCTGCATGTATCCAAAGAGAGCATTTTTTTTCTTTTTGGGCAAAGAAAATCAGACTTGTGGCAGTATCAGTTTGAATAGTCAGTCTGCATAACAGAACAATTACTTAAAGCCTAACTTACATACTAGTGGGTATGTAAATAAAAATATATCTTAGGCAAACAATTTTGTCACTTGAGGGAAAAATATTGTCTCCATGTCTGTGAGGTCAATGGATTCCCACAATGTTACTATTTTGCAAGCTAGACTTAATGAAGACCCAAAATTCCCTCTAGTCAGAATTATGGGTGGGCTATATTTTACATACCTTTCAGTCTTTAACTTTTTAGCATCCAGTCTATGTTGTTTCCCTCTATAGTCAATGAGAGTGTCTTACCCAAAGTAGATACTTATCTTAAGGTGGAATGAATCCCCTTCAACACATTTGCACTGACTACAGGCAGAGTCAAAATGGACTAATTTAGACCAGGCACCATCGCTAGCAAAAGTTATGGGAGATCCCACCTCCTCCCCATGTTATCCCTGTTAACCAGGGTGTGCCTGGCTTTGCCTACTGCATTAGTCCAGTTTTGAGTCCATGGGTGCTATCAAACAAAAAATAACAGCAAGCCATGAAAATCCAATTACTGAAACCCTTGGAAAAACATCTGGAGTTTTGAGGTACAACTTTCCCTCCTTTCTCCCCTAGGGATGCCAAAAATCTGTCAATGGACAGCCTCAGAGAGTCCTGTGTGCCCTCTCTTGCTCCCCCAACAAGTTTATGCACAGAGACAAAACCCCTGTTTCAAAGCAGATGTGATCTGCTTTCATCATGCAGAAGTCATTCAGGCATTTTCCATACATAGCAACAAAGCTTGTCCCTGTATGTAGATAGATTATTGGATTGATAATAAGCAGGCACTTGAACTTGAGACTCCCAGCCTGCAGTGTTGATGGTTGCTCCCTGATATCAAACATTCTCTTGCCAGATTGCCTTATCTGGAAAGCAACATGTGAGACTTTTTTTTGGAAAGCATGAATAGACATACAGAGGTAGTATTTACCTCCAAGGAAAGATGGTCATGAAGGTGGACTCACCTTAAAGAATTAAGAACAGCTCTGGAAGTAAGGACTAAAAGGCTGAATATGCCTGGCTCATCCCCTACCAGAAACCGTTGGAGACGAGCTTATAACTGTGTCTAAACTAAGATCCAAGCAAAGTGGATACAAAGAGTTGAGAAGAGTCTTGGCCTCACACCAGATGGAGCATGAAGCTGGCACTACTGGCATGGGAGTGCCAGAAGGTTTCCATAACAGCAGATTGATGGATTCACCAAAATCTATCTTGTGTTCTTCCCCCCTGGTCCATTCCCAACTGAGTGGCTTGTGTCACTAGGAAGTAAGCAAGCTCCCAAGGCACTTCAGCAGGGAGCTTGACTCCAGCCTCAGTTATTTTTTCCTCCTGTATCAGCTGCTGAGGCAGTGCAGCCAACAGGTGATGCCAGCCACTGAAAGGAAGGTGAAGACTCCAGAGACTTGTTTTGCTTCTCTTCCCTGGATCAGCAAGGGTGGAAAGAGACATGAACCCAAGCTGGCCATGCAAGGGATCAAGGCCACAGCCACCAATATTGGAGTATGGCACCTACTCAAAGTCTCTGGAGAAGGAGAATCTGTCATTGTCACTGAAATTACCCATTTTACTGAGAGGTTTTGAGCCAACCCTACATGTAGATACACCTCTGAAGTTTAAAACTTCATCTGTCCCACAGAAGAGCTGAAAATCAAGTACGTATGATGAAAATTGAGGGGGTATTGTTCTCCAAAGAGGTTAAATATTTAAAGTAAGAAAAAACAAATCATTGCATTCATTTCTCAGAGAGCAGCTCTGGAAAAGTAACCCAAACATTCAACAGCACCTTCCACCAGGAGGACTGGTGATACTGAAACAGGTTGACCCAAAGCTTAACAACAGCACAGCATATTGCTATGGTAAATATTGCTTAAAAGCTTCGTGGAGAGGTGGCCTTTTTTCTGCCATTTTATTGTGGGTGAACTAAACAACAGAAGATGTTCCTCTGGTCTTGATGCGCTGAATGAGTGCTCTCAGGGTTTCAGCTGTCTGCTTGGACTTGCTCGAGAGTTCCTGTGAGACTTTGAGTGACTTTCTTGAGCTATCTGTATCTATAGGATCTGGTTTTAATATGTACATGATACACTCTTTTCTGACACAGGGCTGCAGAAGCTGAGCCAGATATCCTGTCCTGGGGATGGTATGCAAAAGTGACTACATAAAATTATTATAAGTTGTTCACCTGAAAACTCAAGCAACTAAAAGTAAAATATTTGCAAATAATCAGGTTTCTTCTCCAAAGTGGAGGTAGACTTGAATTATTTTTTGTTTCTTATACTGCTATATACAGCTTTTACCTTTTTTTTCTTTATTCCCCCATAGGGTATGCACATGAAACATTTACATTAAAGCAAAAAAATCTGTGGTTGCTTTATTAACATCAAATTCACTTCCACGGAAGCCACTTAATTAAAACCCTGTCCAGAAGACTGCTTCACAATTCACGGACATCTCAACCATCCTTTAAGCAGGGTGAAAAATAGTGAAACAGCAATATTTTAAAGTATATTGCAAAAATATGTAGGTATTGGTAGTAATTCAAGCTTTCTTGCGAATAATATAGTTCCAAAAATGCTGCCTCTGTGGGAGCCATTACTACTCAAATAACATTGTGCAGTGTTATTTATTTTGAATAACATTCATTTTGAATTGCAATTGTACCAGGAATTATTTGAGATTCAATTCTGTTCATGCTGTAAACCTGGCACTTCAGTTAGGTACGTGCATAAAAGCATCTGTACATATGTACAAGAAATGGGAAGATTTTCAAAGAAATAGTGCATTAGCCTCACCAGCTGAGACTCAGCTCTCACATCAGCATAGGCTGGAGCCAGAGAGTATATAGCAACCTCAAAGAAATCATTAAATGACCTTTCTGTCCAGACAGTGTCTCTGCATTGACCAAGTCTCCCTGAAATTCCTTATGAGAGTGACAACAATCATCTCCTATTTTCCATAATGAAGGAAAGGAAGGACTAAATGCTACCAGTCTGCATTCCTTTAAATGCAAACATTTCAAGGAAATCATATAGAAATATATAAAAATTATTTTTTGTCTCTGCTGGTTTCTGCAGGCTTCATGAAAAGCATCAGTTCCCATGGGAGATGCTGTGAGCTGATGCTCCAATCCTCCCACAGTCAGTACAAATTCTCCTGGCAGCTGGATGAAAACCCAAGTCGCTGCTAGCACATACAGACAACTGTAGCATGGCAGTTCCAGTTTGTCTTAAGGCACTAAAACATAAAGGGAAAGGAGGAGAGGAAGAACTGAGCCAAGGGTGAAAAAAAGTGGTTCATATTAAGACTAATTCTATGTTACCTGAGAGCTGTCTTGAAGCCAGACATGAGGAAATGTACCTTTCTAGACTGACTATAAGGCTTCAGAAAGTACACAAGCAGTGGTCTGGATTGCTGAGGGCCTTCTTTTTTTCTTTTTTCTTTTTTTAAGCAAAACACCTTTGGTTCCCTAGGAGTAAAATTCTGCAATAAGCTTGCTTGAATAATCTTCAAAAATAAAATATTCAATAAAATGGACTTTCACTGTGGTTAAACAGCAGATGTTCCTGATTAGGGTGAAGAAAGCAAACAGATTTGGATAAATATTTCCTCATGCACAGTGACAGTCATGGCTGCATCCTGAGCAACAGTTAGCATCAGGCAATGCTTTTCCAAGTGTTCAAAAACCCAAAACAGGGCTGTAATGTTATTTCTCATCACATTCCAAGTGATTTAGGAAGAACTGCTCCTATACTCGTACAAATTCCCATTGGAGAAAATCATTTTATGTATTCCCCCCAAATAAAATGCCTGACCTTTCACTTAGTGAATTTTATGACTGTAGGAATAAGACACAACTTTAACCAGAGTCAGGATGAGCATTGCCTTGTGCTAGCACTCAGTATATCCTGAGGCAATGCAGTGTGAAATCACTACATATGAACTCAAATATACTTGCATTTGTCTTGTCCAGGGACTAATTTAGACTTTCTTCTTAGTGTTTTCTTTCTGACTAACATTCCACAGCAAGCTGCAGGAAGCGGATCAAAGCAACAGCAGGATGGTCTTCTTCAGGTGCATTTTAATGACTCTCCCTGAAATTGTGCTGTCAATATATTTTTACCTGCAGACTTTTATGTTAAAACAGGGGGTTTTGCAGAGATACAAAAGTAATGCTTACTAATAAGCAGACTGCAGCATGTTCTCAATGGTTACTCTCAATGTACTTCATATATATCTTCATATATATCTATCCACAGCATGGTTCACCTAGCCCATTAGCCCACGAGCCAGATCCAGCTGCCTGTCAAAACAGCACTTTTGGGGGAGTAGCAAGATGGAGTGGGACACCAGAGAGCCAGGCTGTAACCCAGAGCTCCCAAGAGAGCGTAGCAGCAGGCACACTTACTAGTGTGGCCTGTCCCCTTATTCTGAGAAACAATTAGGACACAAAGGGCAAAGCCTGGGACATTTAAATGGAAGAAACTGAAGAGATCAGCATTAAAAAGCAGTTAAGAAGTGGCATGTGGTTGTTTCCCCTTGTGTGGCAAGGAAGTCAAACATTCCCAAACCAAAATCCACTCTCCAGCAGGGAGCTTGATATAAATGTCAAACTCAGACTCATTGCTTTTCTTGTGGCTGTCAGAAACAACACAACTGGTCTGGGACACACCATTCTCCAGGTGTCTGAATCATTTCAATACGTTTTTCTTTATCGTAACACATCACAGCAATTACAGGCCAAAAATGATGTCCCCGTGTTCATCCACCAGATATGTTTTAATTTGTTCTTTAATGCTCTTTTTTAATTTGCTCTTAGTGGTAGTAAATGGTGTTACATCCCGCTGGCGCCGGGCACAGGTGGTGTCCCCAGGGACCAGCGCTGGGGCCAGTCCTGTTTGATGTCTTCATCAGTGACCTGGACGAGGGGCTGGAGCGCACCCGCAGTGGGTTTGCAGAGGACACGAGCTGGGGGCAGTGTGACCTGCTGGGGGGCAGGGGGCTCTGCAGGGGGTCTGGGCAGGCCGGGCCGAGGGGCCGAGGCCAGTTGTATGAGGCCCAACGGGGCTGAGTGCCGGGCCCTGCCCGTGGGTCACACCAGCCCCCCACAGCGCTGCGGGCTGGGGGCAGGGGGCTGGGAACTGCCCGGCGGGGAAGGGCCTGGGGGGGCTGGTCGGCAGCCGGCTGGGCATGAGCCCCCCGTGTGCCCAGGTGGCCACGGCGGCCAGCAGCGCCCTGGCCGGTGTCAGCAGCAGCGTGGCCAGCAGGGCCAGGCAGTGCCCGTCCCCCTGTGCTGGGCCCTGGTGCGGCCGCCCCTCGAGCCCTGGGCTCAGCGTTGGGCCCCTCACCCCCAGACAGACCCGGAGGGGCTGGAGCGTGTCCAGAGCCGGGCAGGGGCTGGGGAAGGGGCTGCGGCACAGCTCGGGGGGGGTGGGGGGAGCTGGGGGGCTCAGTCTGGAGAGGAGGAGGCTCAGGGGGGACCTTCTTGCTCCCTACAGCTGCCTGACAGGAGGCTGTAGGCAGGTGGGCTCGGTCTCTTCTCCCAGATAACAAGCGACAGGACAAGAGGAAATAGCCTCAAGTTGCACCAGGGGAGGTTTAGATTGGATATTAGGAAAATTTCTTCACCAAAAGGGTGGTCAAGCACTGGGACAGGCTTCACAGGGAGGTGGTAGAATCACCATTCCTGGAGGTATGAAGAAATGCCTAGATGCAGTGCTTAGTAACATGGTTTCGTGGTGGACTTGGCAGTCTCTTGGGTTAGTGGTTGGACTTGATGATCTCAAAGTTCTTTTCCAACCTAAATGATTCTATGATTCTGTTCTTTCTACTTACCTTCTACTTTCTACCACATAAGACTGGGGCATGAAAAACGCCTTTACTGGAAGGGAAACAAGGTCCAGTTTGCTGTGCTTAACTTGTAGTAGAGTCTAATGCATGTTTCCACTCTCAGTCACTTGTAAGGGTAGTGGCAAAATTGTACAAACTCTGCTAAGGCAGTAAGGTATTTATGGCAACAGTAGCACTAATTTAGGCTTGTTTGAAAAAGAATTGTTAGCACCACTTTATATTTGATGCTGTGTTGTCAAAAGTGGACCAACAGTCCAAATGAAATATTTTCAAGACCATGTGCACCCATCTTTTTACTGATTCTTCCTTCCCCTAGCTCTTTAGGAAGATTCTCCCCTCTCGCCCTTACACCTCAACAGTGGAAACCCTCACAGAGCTCTCTGGAAATGTGGAGGTGTCAAGGTCTGCACAAAGCTAGGTAGAAGACCATTCATTCTCAGTGTCAGGCTTCTGTTTTTCTTCACTAACATAGGTTTTGTCATTTGCTTCTAACATGGTGAGGTGATGACGTTAAAAGTAATATTCCTTTCCCAAGTTAACAAGTTGGAGATGTATCTATTATTCTTGTATTGTTTTACCATTCTTTTAGCCTTTCTTTTTGCAGAACCTGACTTTGGAACACACAAAACTTGACAGCACCCTATTTATGACATGTAAAGGTCAACATTTCTAGAAGCAATTATATTCCAAATGAAAAATGCTTAAGTAAAAAAGCCTTAACTTTCCTTTACATAGATCTCTTTCTTACATGTTTAGCAGTGAATCGCTGAACCCTGTTTGTTTCAATATATTTGGCAATAAATTTTGTGTTCAGTCTCTGGATATCTGGCAAACCTCCTTCTGTCTCTGATTCAGAGGGGATTCTCCCAGCTCTCAGTAATTCACATTCAAGTCTTTAGCCCCAGAAGTCCATGACGCAGCCCACAAAATTCACCTCCTTAGATAATGAATGCTCAGTTCTAAATTTGAACTGCTCAGGGTCTCTATTGTTTGAAAGAGCTTCATAAGACAGGATGAAGTTTGTAATCCTTTGCGCAGTCAGGGCTCTGTGTCTTGATCCCCAAGCTAATCTGACTCATTTACAGCTAATAATTTAGGAATATGGATCAAGCCCAGGGGGTTTGTTGGTCAAGTGTCACAAATGAGTGGTTTGGGCTGCTTAAAGAATCACATCAAAGGTATTAGCAAAACCGTTTTAGTATGAATTTGTAAAGTGCAACTTAGCAAAGTTCAGCGGTGAAGTTCACCATATTACTTATTACATGGATGAAACATACAAACGAAAATTGAGTTAGAGTCAAGCTAGAATGATTTACGCAGAGACCAGAGACAGAAAAGGGTAAGGGAGACCCTCCCACTGAGTTACAGGGTTCAGAGTGGACCCCCTTGCTTTCTAAACTCCTGATAGACCTTAGGTGCAGCTAGGTCCAATCTTGGCCTCAGACTTGGACAACACTTTATATCTAAAGGATGCCTGCCTAAGTTCTATTCACAGTTCTATTCAGTTTTAAGGAGGATCACACAATTTTAGCAGCACTTTATCATTGACTAATTTATTATTAGCAAAGCGAGGATTTACTACAATCACAACAGTGACTTAATTATGGACCCGAGAGGGTAACATTTATACTATACTTGCTATGGGGTATCTAAATCAAATCACACACACGTGCACACACACACAAAGGCAGGTGTACCTGTTAAAAGTTCTCCTTGAGTTCAGTGAAATATTCGCTTCAAACGTCTCTGCATTTCTCAACAGGCAAAGGGTTGAACCTCGAGGAATTGGGGGTTCAGCCCAGGCCCCGTCATCAGCTTCGGTGATGGTCTTCTGAACTCTGCCAAACTGAGAGCTCACAAGTTCTGAGAGGGGTCCCACTCAGAGGGAGATGCTGTTCACAGCCTGCTGTGGTCTAGGGGAGCTCACCCAAAGGGTCTCAGTCAGGACGACCATTTATGAGGTTGCAGGACAATTGGCTTTAGTCATCCATAAATTTCCATTTTGGCCATGGTCTGGGTTCAAAATTCCAGTAACAATGGTACCATTCCACTTGGGCTATGATTCAGGTCAGGAATGTTCCAAGGCCATCAGGAATGACTGATTATTCCCACTGTCATTCCCCACCTTGGCCAGGCAACAGGAGTTCCTGGTAGGTTACGTGCCATTCCCTCCCTTAGCCATGCAAGAATTCCTGGAACAGTCAAGGGATGCTTAACCGCCCAACTCATTACACAAAAGCCAAAGGTCTAATGGGGATTCCTGAGTTCTCAGAGCAGCCCAGAGGAGGGAGGGGAAATGTACCTGCACCATCCACCCTGTGACTGAGGTCAGTCCACCTCTCTCTCACAGAGTGGCAGTTACCACCAACAGTGATGCCAACAGTGGTCAAAAATGAAATTTGCACATTCAAAACATATTCTAAATCTGCTGTTATTTTAAACATGCCATCCTTACCTTTCATCATGTCAGTTCTTAACTAGTCACCAAACCACTTACTTCTCATCAGTGATTAGTTCAGTAGGCAGCTAAAGTAAGCTTCAGATCTCAAACTTTATCCATTTTTTTACTTACAAAGAGCAAAATAATATTGCAATAATTTTTCTGTAGGGAAAATCTCATTTGGGGGACATAAGTCACAAATGATTTCACAGGTTTTGTTCAAACTTTAAAAAGAAAATTCACCTTTAGGCACAACTTAATCACAGGGAAATTTCACTTGAAAAAGTAGAGAATTTTTGAAACATGTCTGTCTGAATGTAGCAGAGATAGCACCAGTGCTGACTGATACACATTGTTAAAGAATTTCATTAACTCAAGGTCTCAAGCATAATATTTCATAAGGAAGCAGAATTTGTTGCAGACTCAATAGTCATCTTTTGTGTAGTACATTCAACTTTTCACAAAGAAACAGCCATCGAAAGTTCCTTTAAATCTTACCTGGAAGAGAAGCTGTTCTAATCTTGATGCTTTAAAAACATTTTGCATTAGGAATCATGCCCTGAAGATAATGCACAGAGCATAAAGAATGGCAGAGTTAAATTAAAGGTGAAAAAAACCTCACTATTTTCCCAATTACGAAACGAGAGATACAGTAATTCTTTTACCTTGCCTAACTGCCAGTTATACCAAATATCAAGTGTCCTAATTTCCTTAGACTAAAGGAGGAATCAGTGTTATATAACGGTATCCAGGAAACAAAAAAAGCCAGACAGGACATTAATTCCCTGATGTCTCTGGAGGTAATGTCCAAGCTCTCAGCCTAGTGGTCAGAGACCTTAAGCCAGCTGACGGCTCTGAAGGAAAACCCTGAGTAATTGTACACCAGCCCACAAAGTTTTCATTTGGGAAGAAAATAGAGCCTGATAAAACACCCAATCTAAGAGAACCTGTTGCTTAATAATACATGAAGATAAACAGTTTCAGAATAGCTTAATTTCCCCTAATTTTAGCTATCTAAAATTCAGGTGCAAGCCTAATGAAGGATTTCTCTGTCACGAGAACAGAAAGGCCAGTGCCTCAGGCAATTTAGTGCACCCCAAGTCTGTTGTCATCAGAACTCTTCCAGAGTGGAATTCACTGCCAATGCAGTGGGATTTGGATTATAGGTCCAAGCAGATGGTACAAAGGAATAAGGTTTTTCAAAACTACTCTGGAGACAGATTCAGGGATTGAATTGCATCATGCCTAAACAAACACCAGCTTTTAAAAAATTTCCATGGAAAATTCAAAAAAGTAATATTTAACAAAAAAGAAAGAATTAGAAAGAAAATCAAATGGTTCCTGTTTTTTGATCATTTGTATTCAGTTCACCTCAAACCCCGGGTAAATGCAGCCAGGATGTCTCTCCAGTTAAGTCAGAAAAGCAGGATTGGAATCCAATCATCCCTAATCACTAGAGCAATATAAAAACTACTCAGTCCCAAAGGATCTGTGGAGCATCCTCACCACCCTGTTTCCCACTGCATTTCCATAGACAAGAGACCACAATAAACTTCAGATCTATCGAGACAAGTGCGGTTATTCTTGCTGTGTGCCAGTGCTGTCAGACATGCAAGGGCAGGTGTGGATAGTTGGGAGGAACATCTCTAATGGACAGGGCAGGGATGCAGAAGTCACTTATCTTGGACTTCATTCTTTACTCTGGCACTGATATACCAAGTCACTCTCAATACCTTGTTTCCCCCTCATATATAAAATGAGAATAGATACATCACTACAGAATGGCAATACCTCTCACAGGGGTATTTCTTGTGAGCTGCTATTAAGCAACGTCTGTGAAATACATTGTGATAATATCAAGGCAGCTGATAGACGAAAGCAAAACACCTCTATGAAGCACCAGGCAGCCAAAAAATTGAATGGCTTATAC
The DNA here is from genome assembly GCF_963210335.1 of Falco punctatus. Taxonomy (NCBI): domain Eukaryota; kingdom Metazoa; phylum Chordata; class Aves; order Falconiformes; family Falconidae; genus Falco; species Falco punctatus. The sequence continues at coordinate 7,115,104 of NC_137581.1, forward strand.
ATGTATTAAAAACAGGTCTTAAAAACTGAAATATTGGTTGTCCAAAAGATAATTCATGCTTCGCAGTATATCTTCAGTCATTTTCACTTTACCCTATGTAAAACAAAAAGATTTTGAATGTAAAAGAAATGTATTATACAAACATCATTCTAAAGTAATCTGAAACGAGACATCAGGGTTCATCTAATTTGTTAAGAAAACTATTTGTTACCTATTGGTGTGAAAATCATATTTACTGCTTATATTGCCTGAGGCAAAACACAAAGATTCAAAGTTAATTTTCTTTCATAAATAAAACATTGTAAACATCTTCACTGCAATGTACTTTGAGCATAGGCTCTAGTGTTGGTGTATGGATGCCATCTACTGGGTAGGACTTAATTGTGGAAACCTGCAGGTTTTCGTCCGCTGCCAAAGAGCCCTGCAAGCCAGCTAAATGACTGTGTATATGTTTCAGAATGCTGAATACATTGTGTCTAATGGAGCCTTTTTTTTTCCTCCCCCTCACTTTCTGGGATGCAGCATACAAAACTATTTTTCTCAATCTTCAAAAAGTATAGCTGCTATTAAATATGTGGTACTTAAGTAAACACAATCTCTCCCTCTCAGCAATGCAGGAAAGAAACCTGAATAATAATTGTACCACAAAAAGAAACAAACACATGAATGCTTCAGAAGATTAATACATAAGGCCATTATATTAAAGAGCAGCTCAGTAAATTGTATTTATAAATGTAGTCAGTGTGATTTATAAGGCATGAAACTGAGCCCTGATTTGAATTCCCTGTTAAGATGCATGCTGTGTTTACACAGGCTGGGAGTCAGCAAAGCTCTTGAACATTTGGGTGATTTTAAGGACCAAATAATTCCATTGATTTGAACCACACCACACACCAGCTAAAAGCAAAATGCATACTCTCATGCTTTGAGCAATTGGAACTTTATATAATCAGGCAGAATGTTTCCCTTGAATGCCAAACTACTCAGCAATATTATTTTATTTATTTAATATATAAATAAATATATTATAAATATATATAAAAATATAAATATATAAAACAAAACACTATAAATGTTATTTATTCATTTAATATTACATATGCTTAGCAATAATATTATCCCCCCAAAATAGTCTTTTATGGCTTTTAAATGGGAAAAGACATCTCTCATGACAGCACAAAGGGGAAAGCTGTTTGTAGCCGGCGTAGGGCAGGGACATTTACTATGGTCCATTTCTTTGGAGTGGTCCAATTTACTGCATCACACCAGCTCCTAATGTGAGCAGAGCCCTCAGACCTCAAGAACGTACCTATGTCCTAAACTTGTAAGTGTAAATATTCAGACATCAAGCAGAGAAAAGACCCAAATGTGTGAAGTGCTAAGTACCTTTTGTAAGATATCTTCAACCCTCCAGTGAGGGAACAAGACCTTAAAACTATCCACATGGCGCTCGATCACTGAATCCAACCAAGGTCCTAAATTCAGAAAGTCTTCTCCTTTGGAGCTGAAAGGAAATAGTGAGCTGCGTTTCTGGTTGAATGTAGCCAAGTCATTCTCTAAAGGGAGACTAACATAGCCTTGTCAGCATTGAGCAAAGCTGAAAGAAAAAAACAAAGGTAAGACACTGGACCTTAAATATAAGAGAAATCCTGAGATCACATAGCACCAAGAAAAGTCTGAGATGGACAAAACCACTCAGGCTGGTTTCATGAAGAGTAAATCTTTGTCTGACAAGCCCACCTGTATTTTTTCAAGGATATAAAAGACAGCAGACAAGGATAACATGCTGGAGGTAATATAATTTGATTAGAGACAGTCATTTGATGAACTACACCGTAGGATGATAAGTACAGAAAATCCCACACGTTGTCCTTGAATGTTTGGAGGACAGTAGGCCTATTTTAGCACAGGGTTATGGTCCAAGGGGGAAGGAAATGGCAAGTGAAACACTACTGCAGACTTAAACCTGCTTCCAGATAAATCATCAGAGAAACGCAATGACAGAAAAAATAAATCTTTTTTAAAGGAAATGTAATCAATGCAGTATAGAAGTCCACAACTGTGACTGAGAACCAGCTAATACTTAGATGACTGCATTCACATTCCTATTCTAAAAGACATGGAAATATATTCTGAGTTTCCAATATGTTCTGTTTCAACATGTTCAAAAGTGAATCCATACAGTCCTAAAAGAACTGTACTTTTTCAGAGAAGATATGTGCTCTGATTTCAACATGAGATAGTCATGAGACCTGATAATGTAATAAATGGAACTTCTACATGTTTAGACATCAGTGCCATCAAAGTGGAAAGAAAAATTATCTGAATGATCCAAAAAAAGTGTTTCTTTTTTTGTGCTGAACGAATATTATAGCAGTGTGAAAAAAATTGAAAAATAGGTATTGCTTACAAAATTGAGCTGTACAAAGGGTATTCACAGAACTACCAAAACATTAAAGGCTGAAGTGAAACACAATTAAATAGCAACTTCTGAAATAATAATGCTAGTATCAAACTCAAGAATAAAGATTAAGAGGAAAGGTTATCAAATCTTGTTCACAAGGAAGGAGGCGGAACACTTTCCTCAATGTAAGCACCACTGGTAATAAATTATTCTGGAATTTGGAAAAAATGTGGGGTTTCAGGCCTCATGTGGGTCCGTCAGCTGAAATGAAATTCACCCATCATTACAGTATCACACTGCCTAATATAGGAGTGTCCTAAGCCTTAGCAGAGATTTTGTGGCCTTGCTATAATAGAAAAAGCACCTTTCACACTACATGGTAAAAGTACTCAAAGTAACACTTACTCTACCACTTTGAATCCAATCAGAAAATGTGAGAAAGAGCGAGAAAATAATTCTTCTGATTTTCTCATATCTGGTTCATTGGCAAACAGTAACTCAAAGTGAAAAGCAGGTTCTTCCATATTTCTGAAGGCTGATTTCCTACTAGGGCCAATTGGACCAATTCTGACAAAATGGGTTTTCTTCAAAATGGGCTGTTGCCTCAGTCTAATATGTGGCAATTTTACTGATGCTTTCTGTAGTTCCAAAGTGTAATAAAATGAAACTTTGAGATTTTTAAATCACAAAAAAAGAATAATTTTCCTACAGTCCAGAATAAAAAAGTCTTATAAACCAGTCAACTCCATGATCACAAAAATCCACAAATACTTCTTTGTTTCCGTGTAAACATTTGCACTAACCCACACATAACTGGTTGCCACTATGAAGTATTTTCTTTCTAATTATTATCAAAACATTTTAACATAAAAAATGGTGCATTCTATGTCTTTATCAGATGCCTTTTTCACAGTAGCAGAGACTCTTGGCAAATCCATCAGTGTGAAATACCAGCTTAGAGCTTTTTCTCTTTGTTTCTTTTGAGAATGTTTATTCTGAGACTGAAACATCTGCTTGTCTTTCTGAAGGCTATTGGCAAAGTCAGGCATGTAGATCTGTATTCTTTCATACTAATGCTATGGTCAGCTGCCTAGGGTGAGCTTGCTCCATGTTTGTCTCTAGCATTTGCTAGTTATGAACAGGTGTCTTCCAAATCTTATTCTCTGAGCAGTGCATCAGGAAAAGATGTGCAGGATTGGCTTGGGTTTTTTGGTTTTTTTTTTTAATGCATCTATTGCTTTAACCTTAAAAAAATAAGGGATGTCAGATGGCAGATGAGAGTAGCTGATCTGAAGGAGATTGTAAACATTCTGTAGTATAGTCACTGCAAAGCTTTTGTCTTTGCCAAATACTTCATTAAACATTTTCTAACAGGCCTGTTTTGCTTGTACTGCATAAATAAAGTGGTGGTTTATGTGCTGCTTTAAGTAATGGGGCATATATATTCTGTAACTAGATAGAGTTCCCTTGGGGAAATACCAGGTAGCTTCATAGTAATCACATTTCCCTTAGAGTACTTGGTAATTACTAATTATTCTTAATGAGATCAAAAGTAATTGCTATGTAACCTTCAACCATGGTTTAGACATTGAGAAATAACGTAAGCCATCATAATTTACTCTTTAATTGCAACTATCTTGCTATTGCATGCATTTTACCATGTAACTGGATGTTCAGTAGTTACCAAGCAAATAAAAAGTCATCTGGTCGTATTTATAGCCCAGATCACTTCCTCCTACATAAGCAGCTGCAAGAGAGGCAGTTTACTGCCAGATTCCCCATAGCAGAGCACTTATGTTCATGATTCTGCTGTATCCCCTTGAACAGCTGAGATTTGCAGCCTACAACAAGTAGGGCATGAGGCCACTGCTTCTGCTCAGGGTCCTACAACAGACAGTGCATGTTACAGATCTGTCCCAGGGCCCTCCGGTACAATGGGAAACCACAGGTGCCTCTAGAGACATCTGTATGACAATCAACCAGTCAGTTTGTTGGGCAAAGGGATGCATGTTATTGTAGCATCTCACCTGATTTCTTATGGCCCAGATGTATTTATGATCTGTTTGCAGCTTCTCCATGTACAGTAACTTGACAATATGATCTTCTGCATGCTGCTTATGCTACTGAAAGGTTTCTCAAAGCTTTGAAAACTGTCCCTCTTGACTTTTGGGTTTGATGCTTTAATCCCACTTTCTTCTCAGCTATCTCTAATGCCCTCCATTCCTCACGTTCCTTTATATCAGATGTATTTTTTTTTATTCCAGTCCTTCCATACTTTCTACTTCACATACCTACTGAATCTGTTGTATATCAGAAAGTCAGATCTCTTACCTTTGGTGTACCAAGATCTTGGTCACACATCTTCAGCTTATCTCTTCTCCTTTTTCCCTGTGTCCCAAGTAACAAGTAGAGAAGAATCTCTCTGTCAAACCCTGAAAAGCCATCATGGTAACTACATTCAAAGAAAACCAGTAGTTCATACAATGATACTGGAAATGGATGAAACTACTGCTCTGAATTTGCACAATCTGTTTATATTGTATTTTCCTTTACCCAATTAAGGCAGGGTGCATCTCATCTGCCCATTATGGTTTATATTTTAGACTGGAAGCTCTCTGGAGAAAGGGCTGTCATTTACAACATGCCTCTACAGGTCAATAAAATCTTGATGACAGAAAAGATCTAACCCAATCGTTGATTTTCCATGGCCCTGCTTTGATGATTTGGTAATTGTTATTATTATCTGACAATATCATTGTCATGCATATGAATACAACACAAGGTGCTCAAGTCAGATCACATAACAAAATAATTTGAAATGCTTTCTTCTTATTTTTCTCTTTCATTTTCTCTTCTGAGCTCAGTTATGTATTTATTTTCTATAATCTGCTAAATTTCAAGGAGCTGTTTGATCTATGTATATCTACATATATTTTCCCACTGCTACTGTTTTATTATTAGCTTTCTACACTTTCATGTGTCTTTACCTATCAGATCTATTACCAAAGATGCTACTGTATAAACTCTCTAGACAAAATAAATATTAGTCATTAGATTCACAAGGAGTCTTCAGCATAGGACAACCCTGGGAAAGACAAAATTCTGATTCATCTTCTTCTAAATATATGTTTAAAATAGGTCAGCTGAATCATCTGGAGGTGATTATCTTTCCCAGGGAACTTCAGAGGGAATTGGGAAAATTAATTTAAGCTGGATAGCAAACTTTCAGACAATTATACCAAGGTGGGGGGAAGGTATCTATTTTACCTGAGAGAAGGCAGTTGTCCCTCAAAAGCCATATCAGTAAAGACATTATACTAATGATTAGCTCAAGAAGTGTCTCTGTCTCAGAATCTTTAAAATGGAAGTAAAATGTTGTTTTGTAAAATAGTATCTGGACATTACAGTTTTATGCAGTCTGAATGAGCTGCAGAAGCAAGCTTTTGGGCTGCCTGCATGCTGGAAGAATGTTCACACAGTGCGAACGCCAGACCAGCCCCCACTCCCGTGATGTCCCACAGCAGTCTAGGGCCACTGCATTGCTTTCCACGGGAAAGAGCAGGCTTCGTCAGAAATAGCCAAAATTGCTTATTTTCAGCATAAACCACCTAACAGTAGGACTGGGCAAACAATCTTTGCATGCGCATCAATTGCAGCTAGATTTCATGCAGTAAGGAAATCCCAGCCCATCCAAAGCCTTCACTTTCATAATCTCCTGGAGTGCTCTGAATCAGTTTATGGCAGCTTCACACAATTTTCGTGACATTAACTGCTGTAAAGTGAACTAAAACTGTTACAGAAATGACCATACCAAATCAGCCGAGAGTAAGAATATAATATTCAGAGGAGTGCTGCAGGCATAAAAAGCTCTGACCTACAGCTGTCCAGCTGCTTCTTTGAGAAAATTACCTCCTTCCATAACGTTACAGAGCCTTGCCCCCTTTGCTGTTGAGGCATGCTGCTTGGACATTAAAGAAACGTCTGTCTTTGACACCTGCAGAATGGATCAGGGAAAAAACTCCTTTTCCAGTCTCCTTTTCAAAGGGGAAACTTCTGTGTGCTTCAACAGTCTTCTGGAAAAGATGAAAATAACAGTTTATGATGGAAACTGAGCTCTTACGCTACTACCTTAAAGACTCAAAAAATCTGAACGGGAGGAATAGCCTACTAGGATCTTGTTTTATAGAGATTTGCTTTCTCTTTCCTTCCCTTTTTCTTACATTTCATTGTAGTTAAGGATTTCAAAGCAGTGGTTTTCTGACAGGAGAAAATTCTGACACCACCACCTACATTTCCATGTAAGACTTGAATGACCATTGGAATTGTAATTTTCTCTATTGAGATGAATTTTCTCTGTTTTGAGACTCTTAAGTGATATTCATGAGGTTCAACAAGGCCAGGTGCAAGATCCTGCACCCGGGTCGGGGCAACCCCCATGATCAATACAGTCTGGGGGACAAAGGGATGGAGAGCAGCCCTGCAGAGAAGGACTTGGTGGTGGACAAAAAGCTGGACATGAGCCAGCAATGTGTGCTCACAGCCCAGAAAGCCAACCATCTCCTGGGCTGCATCAAAAGTAGCATGGCCAGCAGGCCGAGGGAGGGGATTCTGACCCTCTCCTCCACCTTCAGGAGACCCCACCTGCAGTGCTGCATCCAGCTCTGGGGCCTCCAACATGAAAAGGGCATGGACCTGTTGGAGAAGGTCCAGAGGGGGGCCACAAAAATTACAAGGGGGTTGGAACATCTCCCCTATGAAGAGGCTGAAAGAGCTGGAGTTGTTCAGCCTGGAGAAGAGAAGGTTCTGGGGAGACCTTACTGTGGCCTTTCAATACTTAAAGGGGGCCTATAAGAAAGATGGGGACAAACTTTTTAGCAGGGCCTGTAGGGGTGGGAGAAGGGTTAATGGTTTTAAACTGAAAGAGAGCAGATTCAGACTAGATATAAGGAAGATTTCTGTTTTTATGATGTGGGGGTGAAACACTGGCACAGGTTGCCCAGAGAGGTGGTAGATGTCCCATCCCTGGGAACATTCAAGGTCAGGTTGGACGGGGTTCTGAGCAACCTGGTCTGGTTGAAGATGTCCCTGCTCATGGCAGGGGGGTTGTTCTAAATGACTTTTAAAGCTCCCTTCCAACCCAACCCATTCTATGATTCTGCGCCTTACTTCTGGCAAGTTCTGTCTACAGTAAAGAATAAGGGACTAGTTTTGCCCCTCCCTGAAGAAACAGCTGTGTACAGGGTTTTTTATGATTTGAAGTCACTATTGCTGCTTTTTATCATTATATGGTGGTGACCCTAGTGTCATTCTGTGCACATTTATAGATACAGCAAGAATATAATGCACCCTCTGCAATTGGTGTAATTTTGCCCTTTCTCGTATTAAAACATCTAAATCAAAACAGCTACTTCAGCCCAACGGTGCATGAAATGTAGAACCAGAAATCAGAGTGCTTTCATTGGAAGGTTTCATCCAAAAAGAAGGAACAAAAGTATCATTCTGTAAGCGTGACTTTTCGTGACCCTTTACTGTTCAGAACAAAAATGTGTTCTTCAAAAGGAAGCAGCACCACATTGCATTCCCCTGTCATACTGCATGTGCACAGTGCTATGATGTTGACCATGAGCAGAAAGCTCAGGATGCTGGAACGTATAAAAGCAGTGCTGTTGTGCAGCTGGCTGAAACTCATTAACAGAAACATTTGTTTCTCTTAATAAAAACTTACTCTTTCTGCACTCTTTAAGCCCCAGTGACAGTAGCATATCTACAGGCAACATCCAATAGCTATTTTTCTGTGCTAGAGGGCAGGGCAGCTAGAACAGAGCAGAAAATCAAGGGACAACTTTCTGCTTATGGGGATGTATTTTTTGCCTGGTGGGTAGAAAATGAACAGGAACCAGCAGATTTTGCTGACTTTTTCCCCATGATGACTTGTTGTCCTATGTATTTTAGACAGACCAACTGGCTATTTGTTGTATTTGGCAGCAAATCCTTGAGGAAGAGAGTCAATGAACTTGCCCAGGGGGAAATCTTGGAAGGAATTGAACAGAGTCCCTCCAAAATTGCTGCTCAGAGAAGACTCTTCCCATTCACTAGTACTGCAGTCCTTACTGCTATCACAACAGTAAAATGGTAAACAAGTTACTTCTACAAAAGAGATGGATGGGAATTAAAATATTTAAATTACCCAGCTGTCCATGGGGACCTCATTAGTACCCATTTTGTCTGTGAAAATACCAAATTTCAGACAGCTATCGTGTTATTACCTCCCTTGCAACACAAACATTGCTGTGCCATGACACTACATGAACCCCAGAAAACCTGTTGCAAACAGACTGGTCTAGATTTCCTGCACAGCAGAAAAGAAGTCCAAAAACTGACAGAAGAGCTGAAGTGGCAGCAAGCAAAACAGAGCCTTATTCTACCAGTTTCTACTTTTTCAAGGGGTCTTTCCCCACAGAGCTGGATGCAGTAGCCCCAAAACTACTTCTTATTCACTTAATAACTGACCATTTCTTTTGAAAAATATCTCTCTCGTTCTCATAAATTAAAATTATATAAAATATGGCTAATACTTTTTAATTCCTTTATGCATAATTTTGAAAAGTTGCCTTAAAAGGGTTAAACAGATTTTTCAGAGGTGACTTGTCTGGGCCAGAGTCCATTCCTATTGCTACATGAGTGCTAACTGACTTCTTTAGAAAGAAAATCCTGAGAGGGATAGAGCTAATTCTGATTCTTTTGGCTTTCCTTCTTGCTCATTCAGAAATGAAAATTAAAGACATATCCACATGCAGAAGGTGTAGAAACTAGCTGCTGTTCAGTGACCACGGGATACTTTCAAAGTTCACATCCTAAATTCTCATTTGAAATAAAACTTGTCTTCAAAACTTTTCACATTATAATATCTTAAGTCTAATGAATAATTCTGTTTATGAAATGGGAGTCCAGAATAACTTACAGGTAATGTAAAGCTTTAGGGTGCTGAGTGTATATCATGCGAAATCAACTCTTGTCTGTCTCCTATACTGTTGGTGTATATATGCTTATAAAGCATGTTTTTCTATTCCTTTTCCATGGATAGCTTTAAAAGGATGGCACAGAAAATTTAGATCCAGTTTCAGCTCTTTGGCAGTGGAACATTCAGGTATTAGCAGCACGACACTCGCTGGCTAGTGGACTCCACCTAACGTGATTGGCACCCCCTAAAAATTCTCTACTTCAAGTTAGTGATCTGTATTTAAAGGAGAGAGAAGTGAACTTCCAAAGCATGACTTCAACCACCTTTCCTTGACACTCAGCTTAGGACAAGATGAACCACCCTCTTCGGTTACTTATCTCCCGCTGACAAGAGAAGCTAAATAGCTTGCACAGACATCTATATTTCTAGTCAGGTGAGATGAATCTCAGCCTGCCTGTTCATTCACAGTAGATTTAGCTTGTGCAATTTCCTGAGTGATACAATATCATGCCTGGATTTGCATCTCCAAGCTTAAGGATTGTACAGTAAAATGCAAAAGGGGGGCTTTGAAGAAATCACTTCAAAAAAGCTTTAAAGAGTTTGAATTATTTTTTCTGCCACTAACTTCCCCTGATTTCCCACCAAGACCCATGAAACTTGAAAAGGCTGCCTATCTCTTCTGCATGTTTAATATATTCCTCTCCCCTCCAAAGCATCTGTACCACACTCAGAGAGAAATGTGTTTTTATAAACAACTCAGCAGTCAGCAGGAGGTACAATGATAGCTAGCTGGTGAGGCACCAGTTAAAGACAAGATATTCCAGCATTATAGGAGATGGAGTCAGATGAGCCAAACTCCAGGAGGGTTTTGATTTTTGTCTTAATAGTTCTCTGTCCTTGCATGGCTTTGAGTAAATCACCATAAGAAAAAGGAAAGAAAAAGCTGCAGTGTGGGACAAGAATTTCTTTTCTTTAGTATCATGCTTGTGGGAAGAAGCTGGACCAGAAGCTATTGGACTTTACCTGGTCTGCTGGCCATCAGAAGAGACAGATTGTATAATGAACAATTGATACTTGCCACCTTTGTTACATTTGTTTTCCAGTCTGTCATGCTAATGATACTACCAAAAAATCAAATCAAAAAGCAAAGTTGACTTTTTTACTGCAGTCAAATAAGCAGTCTTAAAAGCAAAAGCTGGCTGGCAGTTTGTATGTCTTTCATATTCACAGTAGCCTCAGCCTGACAGAACAAGCCAGAAAACAAATGTTGAAAAGAACACCTTGGGGAAAGCTTCAAAGACTATATTCTGTTACAATTCATGCCATGCAATTTACATATTTATTTAAACTCTGTGTGCATTTGTATATGTGTGTGTGTGTGTGTGTGTGTGTATGTATCCCATGAAACAATTTGAATACTTCATTCTATTGGTGAAATATTTGTTCTTTCATATTTACATCATTTCCCATTAACAGCCATACAAATAGCCTGTCTCAAACTGCTGCCAAAAAAAGGTTTATTTGACAGTTTTCTGACACCCCTGACACCCAACATCAGTACATCTTTTTCATGTCTTCTAAAAGCATTCTGGTCCCAGGTTTTATTGCTATGTAAACCTAAACCTAAAAAAAACCCTAAAAATAATAAATGTGCCAGTAATTTTTATTCCATTTTTAATACTTACATTTACTCCATTTTTACTACAGCTCCCAACTAGTCAGATCTCTTCTATTGTACCTAGACCATTACTGTTGACAAAAATCTTCATAATTTCACGTCATAATTAAGAAAAAAAAAACAAACTAAAAAATGGGAATGAGTAATGTGTGGTGTGGGGTTTTTGTATGGACAATTGACTTGAGCCTGGGACATCCCTCATTAGGACTGAGAAGGAGGTGTACTACAGTATTCTAACCCCTGTTCCTCTCTGGTGTTGTATAGGGATTTCTCAGGGGACTTCAGGGAACTTACTGATGTTAATGACACTGCAAAAAAGAGAAAAGCAAAAGCTATTTTTCTTCAAACAACCTTTTTCTTCAGAGCTGTAACTCCAACTTCAGCACTTTACCAAGATAAACAGCTTCATTACTGATAAAGGCAGTGGTGTTTGCTTGGGTGGGAAAGAAATGAGTATGGAGATATAACAAACATCAAGCCAGTTTAGCCACTTAGTTTTAATCCTATTATCTCTTCCACTCATTCTTCTCTGCTGAAAGATAACATTTCCTAGTAAAAATTATCCAAGCTGTAATTTTGTCTGTCATAGTGGGGATAACATAAGGTTTCTGCGCTACTTAAATGGCACTCAACCTCTATTTCAAAAAAGCAGGCAAGACTTTGGTGGTGTAAAGTCTTGTGCTGCGAGATTTGCTTCCACCCTACAAGAGAATAAGTGACCAGATCAGAATGATGTGCTAACAAGGAAATGGTTCTAAGGTGAAGGTGCCAATTTAGGCCTGAAGATGTTCTTGACTGAGCTCTCTGTCACCAGCGTGCCCATGGAGAAATCACCTGATTTCATCCTAACTAATATGCAAGTGGCACAGGCATGCAGGATAATTTTTTAAGAGGGCTCTATTCTTACTAAAATAAACAGGCTTTTTATTTAAGGCACTATTTGAAGAGCTGTTTCAGGTCCAAACATTGCAGCCATGTAGACATAGACTTATTATTATTTTTCCAGTGCTTTTCCAAGAGTTCCCTTTTAGCATCTGTGCTTTTTCTTCAGAAATCCACGTTACTTGCAGTTAGAACTTTAAATATACAGGGCACCTCCATGATTTCTCTGTTGAAAGCATCTCTGGATTTCTATCACGTTACTGTTGTCCTTCAAAATGGCCTGGTAAAAGCTTTTGCTTGGGTCTCAGTACCCTCCAGTGTGGTACCCACTGCTCCTTAGGTTCCCCTCTGTAAAATGTACATTCTAATACACACTCTCCCAACTTCAGTTACTCGCATCTATGTGGACTGCAAATTCTTTAAAGCAAGATCTCTGTCTCTTACTCAGCGATGAAACACTCCTGTAAAAGTCTCCCTAATTTTGCTTGACTTTGTGCCACCAGTGCTTTAATACAAATCATAAAATAAAAACATTATTTATTAAATTACTTTTGAACTCCCGAAGGCAGATAATAAATGAGAGGGGAGCAGAGTAATAAAGAATGTGAAGGTAAACTAACAAGGTGAGATTCACTGGGAGATTCAAAACCAGTACACATCCCAGATACTGAACTGAGCAGCAAAACTTGGGAAGTCCCAGTGAGGGAATGCATTTACTGAGGCTTGGTACAACCTGGTGATAAAGCACAGCAAACAGATGCCATGTGCAACAGCACCTGAGGGCAAACATATAAAAGGTCTTTCTGGATGTCAGTGCAGCAACTGCAGCTGGAATACCGAAGGCATGTGTAGGCAATTGATCAGAAAGATATTGGCAAATGTGGAGGGGATTCACAGAACAGCAGTTAAAATAATTAGAGGGCAGGCAGGATTGATCTGCTAGGAAAGGTTAAAAGAGCTAGCTATAACCTAGATAGCCATAGCTGTAGTAAGAAAGAATAGGATAGAATAAGAAAATCAACTGCTTGTCACTTGTCATAGCTAACGTTGGATAGGACACATACATTTTAAAACACCCATGCAGCACAGACAATTATGTGCTTTGGTTGCCTGGGGGCTGAAAATGTTTCGGGGCTTAAACTGTCCATCTTGTTCTAAGTCTGACAAGGGTCCCCACACAGTGAAATCCTTTGGAGGTATTGATGTGGCCTCTTCCCTTTGCCAGCTATGGCTATTTGAAAACAGTCAACGCAGACACCAGAAATGGGTTTGCAGAGATTTGTAGCAAGAATAATAAGCTTGAAGTGTATGCAGTATAAATGCAAATGTGTGTCTATGTGTGTGGGCAACAAAGAAGCAGCAGAAAAAGCTTTAATGTAGTGGCCTGTATTGATAGCAAACACCAGTCCCAAGGCACTGATGCCAGGATGCTCTTCCCAGATGCCCAGATGAGGAATGTGTTGTTGATGTGACTCCCACAAGGCTTTCCCTCTGATAAGCACACAGCACAAATGATCTGTCAATGGAAAATATTACATCCCAACAGCAGGAAGATGGCAACACGGTGGCAGTACATCACATATGCCATTTCTCTTCCTTTTAATCCAACAGGAAAACAGATACATATTTCAAATAAACAATAGAAAACAGACCACAAGCCGTAATCTTGACTAGGATTTATGGTGTCTGCAACAAGCATGATTCTTAAACCAAGGCCCACCAACTGAAAATTATTACAAGGGTCCCAGTCTCTTGTAATCTCGGACTTCAACCAAAGTTTTACTGAAAAGGCCACTTGTTGCCACTGCAGGCCATTGGAGCAATGCACAACATTAGTGGACTGGTTTATTATACAGCAAGATATAGTTGAATTATTAGCCTCAGTGGCATCTCTAGCTGTGTTTTGAAGAGTCCATGCCAATCGGTATGAGGCTGACGTCACTTTGACAAACACAAAAAGAAAGAAACAAAAAACCTCTCCCTGAAATTCTAAATTATTCATACAAATTATCTCTAAGAAAGAGCTGTCCATCTGATACATCAAAATGTAATATCCACAGCTTACACATTTAGCTCAGTGAACAGCATATCATCATTTTTCTGAAGTAAAAATGTAAAAACACAACAGGTTTGTCAGATCAGTTGTATATGTATTACTCAGTTCTAGGTAAATACTGCCCTCATTATCCAACATAGCTACCAGTGACTTCTGGTCAGAAGGTTAGGAGAAATACACAGTCATTAACTACCACAGCACTGCTATCCCTGCTGACTTTTGACCTTAAAGTCAAGTCAGGTTTGCCTGAATCACTGCTTGGGAATCAGTGATTCAGTGAATGGCACTCTTCCTTCTGACTGTGAAACAGTGCCCTGCTTGTGGTGGGAAGGAGTGCTTTGCTTCTGAAGGTGCCAATTGCTGGACAAGATGTAATACAGAGGTCCTGACCGCTCGCTCATTAACCATTCTGTAGTACTTCTTGCAAGAACATCTTAGAGTGAACTCCTCCTGCTTGAAAATTCACATCTTCCCTAACCATATTTGTTTATAACTTCAGCTGGATACAACTTGCTTGCCCACTTTGTTCCCTAAACCTCCTGTGTGAAGCCTCTTAGCTGACTGAACTGGCAACCACAAGCTAAAGAGCAAAACCACAGCAGTAGGGAGTTTCATGACCTGTGTTCCCTGTGGATTACCACTATACCAATTACACAGTATTGCTGCATTCAGATTATTAACTGGTGCACAGCAGCTGAGAGTGTGCTTCATTTCACCGGTAGTGATGTATAGTATCCATTGTACTGTGCTCCAGAACCTGCAATGTGAAAGTCGCTGCAGGAGAGCGGTGACTTTAAAGAGGTGTTATAACTATACTTCATTATTGCCCAAGTAGAGAGACTAATGACACAAAGCTTCATTAGAAAACTTCACTGGGTCTTTAAGTATCTTGTAGCTCTCAGCAAATTCAGGGTAAAACTTAGAGGTTATGATTTTACTAATAAGTACAGGGCCCTTTCTCCGGCTTCAAGGACAAGTGGCATGGTACAGTCATCTATGCAGTGAGCCTTTCTTCCACTCCAAACCAGCGCGGTCTCATCCACTCCACCTGATGCAAATAGCCCAGGCACTGGCTAGGAAAGCATTAGATTGCATCAGCCAAAACCACAGCAAGCACTCTGCAAAACATGGAACGGTATAGACAGGGATGAAGCAGTGTTTGAGCCCATGCCTTGGTTCTCCAGTTCACTTCTCTAGACAAAACCTGACAACAAGATGCCTGAATTCCTGATGGGCTGTGCTCTGAGACTGTGTGTATGCTATAGGTTAAAAAGAATCAACTCTGGGGAGCAGCCAGAAGATCCTGGGAACTTTGAGTTCCCCAACAATAGTCCTACTCAAAAAAAAAAAAAAAAAAAAAAAAAAAAAATCAGTTGATTCAGACTGAAACCAAATAGCATTAAAAGTTTAATTAAACTCAGAATTCCAGGTAACCAGAAATTGTGGTTATTAGCTTGATTCTCTTCCCTGCTAGGAAGAAGACAATATTAGTGGCAGCAATACTCTGAAGCTTGCAAATGAGTTTAAGTCATGCAAAGAGACAACTTCCATCTGAGATGTTTGACCTAGGTCAATTCAGGGAAAACTCCCATTAGTCTGCCTTCTAAATGAGAAGTCTGCTTCACGTCCAACTGCAGCAATAATTCATAGCCTGTAGAGTAAGTCCAGCCACCGTGTGGAGTGGAAATTGCACAGTGGTTAAAGCCACCTAATACACATGGATGTATTTACATTTAACTCTTCTGCCAAGCCTTGATTGGCACTCACAGGGGCCAGGCTCAGTTTCTGGAGTCTCAAGTAAATGGTGACTTAAACCCTACTAAGAAACCCAGGAACATTAAGAGAGGATCTTTTATTACTCACCAAGTCATAGCTCTTCACCTGTAAATGATGATTCATGCGGCTAAAACCAGCAGTCGTTTATTTGCAGGAGAAAAGGGAAACTGGAGGACACAGGGGACAATACAACCAGCTACTCCTTTTCCAACCAATCCTTAAAACTCTCCTCAGACTTTTGGTGACTCAGTTGCTTCTCTTGATGAGACATGCAGCTGTGTCCCATCTCCTCTACAGCTCACGCAGAGATTGTTTTCGTCATATTTCTGTCCTCTTCAGTCTTGGTTCTTTTTTCCCCTTCTATCTGTGAAATATTAGTTCACTTTTTATTCTAATACTACAGGTGGAATACTTCAGTATGAAGGATTTACCCGAAGGAGTTCTAAGTGGCTGTCATAGCAGCCTCACTTGTCATCGCAGTGTCACTCTGCACCACTTTCACATAGACAAGATTCAGCGGGGGGAAAGCAGGACAACTAGAGCAATGCCTACAGTAGTACTATTTACTTTGTTGGAATAAAACAATAATATTTTCACTTAGTATTGATCAAATTGATTTTCCTTTTTCTGCACAAGATTTAAATTCTCTGACATTTTTTTCTGACTGAAACACACAGAATTTATGGGCTGCTCCTGGAGGCATCCAGCAGTCTCTTTCTTTCCATTGCAGTTTCCAGACAAGCTTCTGTGCCATTTGCCATCTCTCTTGCTCACAGAACTGAGCAGCAGCCAGGTACTAGCAGGTCACTGCTAACTGTAAGACCGTGGAAGAAGGCTCTGGGGACACCTTATAGCAGTCTGTCAATACTTAAAGGGGGCTAGTAAGAAAGATGGGGACAGACTTTTTACAAGGGCCTGTAGCAATAGGACAAGGCGGAATAGTTTTACACTGAAAGAGGGGAGATTTAGATTAGCTATTAGGAAGAAATTCTTTACTGTGAGGGCGGCGAGGCGCTGGCCCAGGCTGCCCAGAGCAGCTGTGGGTGCCCCATCCCTGGCAGGGCTCAAGGCCAGGCTGGACGGGGCTGGGAGCAGCCTGGGCTGGTGGAAGGTCCCTGCCCATGGCAGGGGGGTGGGACTAGATGATCTTTAAGGTCCCTTCCAACTCAAACCAGTCTATGATTCTATGAATTGCTGGAAAGCTTTGAAATCTTCATGTGACAACAGACTATTTTAACACAAACACTTCCCAAAGCATAACATTTATTCAAAAGTAAGAAACCAGAAGCAGACAAGCAAGTTCGAAGGATAGACTATTCTCTCAGACAATGCAAAAGAGTTTTGAAGCATAGAGGAAAGTAGATATTTAAGGGTTTTTTTATGTAATTCAAGATGTCCCCAGTGTACATCTGGGCCAGACTATATACTTAGGCTACTTTTTAGTTAATATAACAACTTTTAATATTAATACATGCTTATAGGAAAGAGTTTCTTCCTGGGGTAGACAAAGGAAAATAACTTAAAACAAGCCTATTTTCTCTACTGCATTAGAGCCCACAGTAGCTGGAAACATCCAGACTCTCTTGTGGTAGGAGAGAAAGATCCTGCTCTAAGACACTGTCTCTGGTATCCCACACAGATTCAGTTTCCACAGACATTTCCTGGATTAGTTCTATAATTTATGAGTGTTGACAATTAAAAAGTATGAAAAATGGAGCCCAGCAGAAGATAGTTTATTCTCTTCTTCAATAGTTAAATTATTGATTAAAATTAATTAAAAAATTGAAATATTTGACTGAAAACAAAATATGTCACTATGAAATAAAATCTCATTGCAACATAGAAGGGGTAGCTGTGTTGTCTTAAGCCTCCCCCTCTTCTGTGAGTCAGTCACCCTTACCAGACAGCATCTTCCATGATATATTACATTGTGGCTAAAATCCACTTCTCATCATAAAATGTGTGGTTAATCAAAACGCAGTTTACTTTGAAAATCAGTTTTGACATAATTTCTTTTAGCAGTCTCATCTTATTTTCCTAAACCACTTGTCTTCTCTTGCTTATCACCCAGCAACAGCACACATCACGGGTCTTTCTCAGGCCTTCAACAGCAATAAATAACAACAGTGATAACTGTCTTCGCAGTTCTGCAAAAATATAATAAAAGTCATATCCAGCCACTCTCTACATTGGTGAAGAAAGGAGAGAGGCTGTGCAGCCCAGTGTCACCACCTGATACAGCCTGCACCTGTCCTGAGTGAGTTGTTATGGGTGCGAGGGCTACCGATCCCTTTACCTTAAGAATTTTGTCTCAACCCCTTCCAGTGTAGTAGCTGGCAATAACAGAAGATTTAGAAAGCAAAATATTCTGGCAGATGAAAAAATCAACTTGACAGAAAAGAAAAGGGTTATCTTTGCTGAACACTCCACAGCTAGCTTGGGATGTATAATTAAACATGAGGATGCAGCCCAATATTTCCTCTCATTGAGCAGGGTACATGGCAGCTGAACACGATTGTATTGCTGTGATTTGTACCTTACTGTCTTCATCCAGCAGGACCAGAAAACTAACCATCCTTCACGGGTTAGCTACTCGTCTGCGTGCATGACATATTTTTGCTAGAGTCCAATTATCAGTGACAGAGGGAAATCTTTGCAGTTCTGCCAGGGCCACCCTTACTGGTATATGCACAGCCAAAGAAACGTAGCCACCTTAGGACAGTTCCATTCATTCCCGTGTTTGGGAAGCTTGTTCAGAGACAAAGGAGGCAGCATCAAGGAAATGGCACAGCTCACTTTCTCCATACCAGGAGTCCTTTTCTGCTTTTGACACCTATAACTGTCAATGACCACTATATAGAGCTCATGACAGCTACTAGGACTGCCCCACTGGCTTTCTGTGATAGCATGATGTGCCCAAAGAAAGTATTATTGTTTTAGTGAATTTTGTGTAGACCCTGATTCATTAAAGCAAGCTCTGAACGTACTATTTCAATTAACCTCCCTAAGAGACACAAACAGGAGACGGACTTTATTGCAGATCTCAGTAAAGTTTCAGCACGTGATGGGCTTCCAAGATATCCAATGCTGCCACACCTGAAGCGTAACACAGAAAACTGAGCTACGGACTTCAGGCATCTTCAAGGATACCCATCTACAGGGAGGAGGTATCTTTTGATTTAATAGATTTCAGTGCTGAAATTGGAACTTAGGATGTAATTGCTTTGGGAAATATGGTCTTTAGTCCTTCATGGCTCTGTTCTCAATCTTTTCTCACAATTATGGGTCCCCTCAAATCTCAGACCAGACTGTAAATCCACTTAGATTCCACACACAGACCCCAGGCGCTGTTTATTGAGCCTCCATCCACCTCGGGTTTCTCCAGATTCTGATCTCCTACTCACTGGCTAGTCCAGCTTGAAGTTCACTAGCAGATCACCCACATACACCCAGACAGAGAAGACAGCAAGGCCACACAGAAAATAGACATAGAGTTTAACAATAAGATAGGAGACATTGCAATGATCAGGACAATTTTGTTTCCCTTCTTACTAGACGCAAAATTCTGGGTTAATCTCTTCCAGGGTACACTTGAGTAGCTCCATAAGTTGCCCAGTGATCAGTGACTGGCCTTTGTTAGTAGCTCTCTTATCTATGTTACAGTTTATCTGTCTGTGTGTTTAATTACGATTTTTCCTGTACCTTGTCTTTTTCTTTTACGCTAAACAGCTATTAACCAGATGGCCTTAAAAAACAGTCACCATTACAACTAACACATACAAGGAGATACTGAAACATTATAAATGGTCTGTAATCTAATGACAACTTTCCACTGTCCCTCCTGTAATTTGTAAATGTTGCATAACTAGCACTACAACTGACAGCTGCTAGGGAACTCACAAGCTAGGGAACTCTAATCATGACCTAAATAGGGAGATGTCAAATACCCATTCAAACATGATTAAGACATTCCTAAATCATGATAGATAGTAGAGGGGAAAGAAGGAAATCTAAGTATACAAAGATGAAACCCAGCAACAGCAGTTAGTATCTGTATCGTAAAGGAACCATTGCAATCACTCTTATTTTGCTTTTTACTTTTGTTACATGGAATACATGACTGATGTTATCTATGGCTGTTTCTTTCCTATGCTTATTCTTCTGGAGTGTGTGTGTGTGTGTGTGTGTGTGTGTGTGCACGTGCGCGCATGTGTGTATGTAGGACAATTTTTGAGCCAAGCATCCCAGAACAATTACAATTACAAGCCCTGACAGAAATGTAACTGTCTCTTTTGCCCTAGATTTGCTCTTTCAGCCTTGCAATTAGAGGTTCACAAAGGCCACACCAAAATAATCTCTTTCAGCTTTTTAAAAAATTATCTAGGTAAGAAGAGGCTTGAAGGGATGTCACATCTGCATGGAAGCAAAACATTAGCAATCATATCAAGATGAATATATGAGGAGAGGATTAATATTTATGCCTGAGTTTACCATGTCTAGAAATGAGATACTGCATCCAAATAGGGTAATCTTAGCAGGTGAGATTCCGATCTCAGACATTCTGATACAAATTGAGATGACTGACTTCAATTAAGTTACATTTGCATAAAAGTAATCAAAATAGAATCAAAATATTAACTCCTATCTAATGACTTCCGAGACACAGTACAAGGATCAGATAGTTAAAAAAATTACTTGTCCATTGCTTCAGGGATTCCTCTTCTAACAAATGAAGATTCCTCTGGTTTTCTTCAACAGGAAAAGTCTGGAAATCAGAATGAAATGTGTGGGTCTTTTACTCTAGCCTCATCTGAGAAGGCCTAAGATCATCGTCACATAGGCAAAGATGTTTACACATCCTTTGAACCAGTATCATGGTTCAGTGCTTCACACCACTACGACCTGTGTCAACATCCTTTTCAACTGAGTCCTAAAACCTCAGTCCTAGTTCAGTGATGAACCCGTGTCGTGCACCAACCGCAGCCCCGTTACATCCCCCGGCCCGGCTGGGGGGCAGGGGCAGGGCGGGGGCGGTACCAGGCCCGGCCCGGGGCCTAGTAGGTGGCCCATGGGTGTGTAAGTATTTTTAGGATTAGATAGTGTAAGTCTTCTCCTGTTACCTGTTTGTCTCTCTTCAAATCCCATAAATATTAACTTGCGTAAAGATGACAAGACAAGCCCTTCATCTTTTCAAGTACGGTTGTACTTCTGTCAATGTCAAGGAGAGGAAGCTCAGAATTACTTTGCAGATGTTGGCTCTTCACGGGACTGAGCCCAGGAATGGGCACAGCTTGGCTCTAGAAATAAAACAGTGGTAATGGTAAGCAGGGAGAATATAAGTCTACACCACTATTAAGCTATTGGTATCACCGATATTCTAAGATTATAATTACATGAGGTATCATCTCAAAGTCAGTTTTGCATATAGTTTCTAAATATCATCATATATTTAATGTTTCAGCTTCATCTCCATAAGGACACCAAGAAAGTAGAAGTTTTCCCAACTGAACAAAATGAGGAACAACTGTTTGCTTGCTTCAATTCAATAATTCAACAGCAAACACACGATGGAAATAAATAAAAATGCTTCTGTGGCATGATGCCATCGTAGGATAGCACCTCAGTTGGGCAGTACACACGGCTCCACAGCTGTCCATGGAGATCCACCAGCTTAC
This sequence comes from Falco punctatus, assembly GCF_963210335.1. Lineage (NCBI taxonomy): Eukaryota > Metazoa > Chordata > Aves > Falconiformes > Falconidae > Falco > Falco punctatus. The sequence goes on from NC_137581.1 coordinate 7,136,536, forward strand.
AGCTGCCAAGGCTTGGGTCCCAGCACTTGTATCTTTTGGTATTTTCAGTTTGAGGTCATGAGGGGAACATAGCTTTTATCGTCATCTCCTGGTAAAAATGTACTGCAGTCCCCAGCCTAAGCAATCCAAAGGGTCCTCTACACAAGTTTACAAGCTGAGGAGGGAGAGGATTGGCAAAATAAATAACCCAAAAGAGTCTAAACCACACTGACTCTCAGTCTTCTTGAGCCACAGCTGTTTGGTCAGATCTTGCCTGCCCTTTTTAAAGACGCAGCATGAGAAATATGTAAGACATACTGCTCCCAGAAGGCTTCATAGGAGCATACCTACAGGATGTACCTGTACCTACCTACAGCAAACCAGACAGGAAACTCATCCTTTGTTCTCTACATCCTCCCCGTTCTCCACCTTTAAACAGGATTTCTGAAACAGTTTAAAATGGAGAAATTAACAGTCCTAACACAATTGTACAGAATATCAGCCAAACTAAGGCAAACCTTCATATCAGTTTTTGTCCTCAGCCATTAAGGAGTCTGCAGAAGCAAATGTCTTGTGGTTAAAATTCAAAACACTCCAGGTCACAGAGGAGACCTTTGTTCACCTGCACAGGCATTATTTTGCATAGTAGTGTCTCAAATGGCAAAGCAGAAAACATGCCATATAGGTTTTTATTTAGCCCAAATGCTGTTAAATTATTCAGGTCATTATTAAAATATGAAACAAGATTCAAACAGAAAAAAAATTAAATTTTTAAACAGGGAGCATTTTAAACTCTTTATTTGGATGGAATACAACATTCCCACGTGGCTTTTAGTGGTATAAAGGTCAGGATTCTAACCCGGGTGGAATGCTAAACTGAAATACATTCATTCAAATCCAAAACACCAAAAATACAGGTGAAAACCTTTGCATAGTTTGTTTCAATCTCATTCAATAATTGACATACTACACAAGACATGCAATATAAATTCTCTTGAGGCACTAGTCATGCTCAGAATGAATTCACGTTGCCTGAAGTGACAATGGAAGTTAGCCATCTAGTCTAAGCTGATTTTTCTCTCTCTCCACAGTCAGCAGAGAGAAACAGGTGCTTCCAGATGGTGTTTCATTCTTCCTGCCTTCAGGGATAATGTTCCCTGTGCAGCCTCCTTTTCTCTTTTGAGTATAAAAAGAACCCAGTCACTTTTAGTAGCCTAGCCTACTTTTTAGACCATTCATTTAAATTTTAGATGGTCAAAATAAGCTGATGCAAATCCCACTGTACTTAAAAGAAATGCTACCACAAACACAGTAACTTGATTTAGTGTCTGTTGACCAGTTTAATCAGAAGTTATCTAGAACTTCAGCTGTCACTGAGACTAGAATTAAGTGAATAACTGACTTTTTTCAATTAAGTGGCAAAAGCAAAGAGATACAATCAAATACATTCCAGGTTTCTTTTAGTTCTATCCAAACCAAGACTTTGAATTTTCTATAGATCAAAAAAAGTTTCAGAGTGAACCAGATACTCCATTCAGTGCTAGAGGAAATGAACTTTAAAGGGATTTGGGAAGACAGGGTTATGTTACAGACCACCTAGATAAGGACAGATAGGACATGACGTTTTCTGCAAACTAGCAGAAGCTCATATTCATGTGAATTCAACCACTGAAAGATCAGCATGGCACTGTGGCGGCAATAAATGAAGTTGCTAGACTAACACCAGTGGCAGTTTCTTAATGGAAACCATGTAGAACATCGCTGTTAAATGAGGAATAGATTCTGTGCCTATCAAACCCCACTGAGAAAACAGTACCAATTTCAGCACATCAAGAACTCAACAAGAGGAATAATCCCATTTGGGGAAAGATTGTTTAACAGTAAAAACACAGTTTTCAAGTAAGCTGAATCACGGGAATATCTGGAATACGGGTCCCTTCTTCCACACTGAAGTCCAGTCTCAAGCTACAGCAAGCGATAGACCTGCACCATTGATTTTAGCTGAATGCCTGGCTCAAATCAAAATTACTTACATGAGGTGGAGAAAATAATTTATTTTATAATGATACTACCAACATGAAGTTGAATCAGTTTGTATAAATGTTGTCAAAGTAGTTCCATGTCAAACTGTACATTAATTTCTCTACAAAATTTTATATTTGTAGAGTAATTTTTTCCTTTTTAGGTCTTTTTTTTTTGTTTCCCTTTCTCCTTTATGGTAGGTTGACCCGCATGAGTGAAACTGGAAGTGGACTCAACAAGAGATAGAAAAGAATCATCTAAACCCAATGCACTGTCAGCCATGAACATTAAAAAAAAAAAAAAAAAAAAAAAAAGCTGAAAAAGCAGAATTGTCTTACCTATAATCTCCTTCCTTACAACTTTCACAATACAACAACTTTTGTGTTAAAAGGGAAAAATAACTTCAAACAGAAGTATGATTTTCATAGCTGATTGGTGTTCTTTAGTACAGACTCATAAAAATGTAAGTATAATCTTTTTTCTGACAGGAGAGCAGATAAAAAATAAAAACATGTAATTCTTACCATCTTGTATTGATTGTGAAAAGCCTAAACATCGCTAGTTTCTGAAGTGTCATCATTCATGTCTCGTTCATGTGTACTACTCAAAGAACCTCACCACTTCTTAATGTATTTAAACCCACTCTTAAAGCTCTTCTCCCTTTCATAATTGCATTAGAAGTGGTTCAAAGAGACATAGCTATTCTTAGCTGAAGAGTATGTTATCAGTTGCCTGATGAAACAGCAATTAATGATGGTTGTGTTCAGTCCTTGATGGTAGAAGAGGGCCCTGCTCTCATTTACATCAATATTATCCAGGAAGAACTTCAGTGAAATAATAAAAATTAGTCTGGTATAAATCAGGTATCTGTTCAGTAAAGGAGAATAAAAGATTTTCACTTTCAAACTAAAAAGAAATTATACACCATTTAGACTAACTTCCTATTAAATACAATGACTATTCTTATCAGATTCGTTATCATATTTCTTGTTGATGAAGACCTGAATTAAGTAAACATCTTCAGTAAGGAAAAAATGCTAAGACCGCTTAAAAAATTACAATACTAAAACAAACTAATATTTTGTCTGATACTTTAAGACAAAAAGCTCATAACCCACCCATCCACAAAACATTCAGAATGAGAAGATCTTCCAGAGACAGGTCTTGAGCCAAGGGCATCGACCTTTGAAGAAAGACAGAACTTGTGAAGATCTTATGGGAGCTGGCTCAGCCAGAGCCGGAGTAATCACAGAGGAGAAAATGCTCCACTGTTTGGAAGCCCGTTTTAAAATACTGATACCTACAGTGAGGTACCCATTTTCCTAGCTGGGACTGGCACATGAACTTAAGACTTCTTAAGACCTCTGCGGTTTTGTATGCCAGGAAATACATTAAAAATCACAGCATAATTTAGGCTGGAAGAAACCATTGGAGGTTGTATGAATGTTTATTTTATATACTTGCCTTAAAAAAGGCATATCCTTTAGATAACATTCCAGCTTTAATTAGTCGTGGAGTAGGATCAATTTCCTATAAATAAATAAGGTTAAATATGCCTACAAATACCTGTAAATGCATTTTTCTGTCTCAAATCACTTCTTCACCACCTTCTCCTGAAAATCAGTGTAGTGATTGGACTGCTGGACTACTGACACCAATACCTACTAGGCTGACCAGCTGTGGTGTTCACGTTGACTGTAGTTTTCAGTCAACTCTTGGTTTATCTAAGTCTTCTCTATCATGGGTCACACTTCTGCTTTAGGTTTATGAAGGACCTAGCAGTGTAAGCTTTGAACCATAATTAGGTTATAAATGTACAACATGCGAATAAAGTAATTAAAATATGACCACAAAGGCAGCTTTCAAATTTTATGTGCTCGCAATTACTGGAATTGAGGTTTGATAAGCATGCTAAAACCCAGCAGGCTTGTCTTGATCCACCTTTTGACATGCAAACTCCTGCACAGAGGTGCTGCAGTATTGCCATACATTATGCAGGACTAGCGTAAGAACGTTCCATCCTTGACAAACATTATTGCTTCTGTAGGCAATTTTACTTCTCAAATGCTTTTGCTCATTTTTCTTGTCACCTATTAAGGTGGCAAGACCAGCTTCCTCTAAACAAAACAATGGTCTGCCTCACGGCAGGAGCTCAAGGAGCTTTAAACAACCTCTCACAGGTTGCTCACTACAGAAAGCAGCAAAGGCTCAGCTGGTAATCACTGTTACAGCCTCCGCAAACCTACAGCCCTGCACTTCATGCCAGCCAGCCAAGTCCATCAGTAACAAGGTTTATTATATAAACAGATACCATGAAGATGCAGTCAGATATTGCACACAAAAAAAAAAAAAAAAAAAAAAAAGAAAAAAAACAGATACCACAAAAATTGTTTTCCACCCCAAATTAAAATGATGCAATTAATCTTGCCTTAGATATACTTAACAAATCAATTACCACCCTCAGAATAAATTCCCCATTAACAGTTTACTAAGAACTCTTGCCCATAAAATAATAGATTTCTGGAAGTGAGAGTCAGATAATTCTCTATAGCATGTTGGAATTCAGATGGTGAAAAGGGCCCAGATGGATAAATTCTTAAGGAAATTTAATTTTCTATTTTGACTTTTGTTAGATTATGGTTTAAAATCCACAGTAAGAACAAGGACATATTACTAAGATTCTGGCTTTGATACCGAAATAAGTTTTGTAGTTTCAAAGGACACTGCAGTAATATATCCAAATCAGTGAACATCTGGACTGAAAACATGCTAAGATTTCCAAGTGAGGTGTGTTACTAGAGAAGTTAGTACCTCTTTCCGTATTTTTGTATAAGTATAAATCATGCCTGGTAGCTGAAGAAGTTATTTTTTCTCCCATTTTGGTTGGACTTCAGACCATCACTTTCTGTTTCATCATAGTCACTCACAGATATTTAAGCTCACTTCAATTGCTTTAGTAGCCATTGCTAGTTCAGAAGAATAACATAGCTGTCTAACAATATTTCTATTCTCTTACACACTGTAACAAAATATTTTAGCAAGATCCAGGTAGAAATGGCATGTAATATTTCATAGGGAAAAACCATTGGAGTAGATTATTTAAGGAGTGGCGGGTTGCCTTTTACGTGAAATCTTATAATTAGGTTGGATCTACTTTCAGAAAGTATACATTTACTCAGGTGGTGTTCCTGGCATGGGAAGGGACAAATTTGCAATAATCTTCATTATTTAATCTTAAATAATTGAAAAATTATTATTAAAATAATCTTTTAATCTTATTTGTGACAACCTTTTATATAACCATGATATACCACACTAAAAGTTCATAGGCTTCTGACTACAAAAATCTATAAATAAAAAAATAAGATTCTTCCATATGGATATGAAATAAGTAGCGCAGCATACTTCCATCTCAATGTCTGCTGGAAAAGTCAATGTTTATGTAATCCTGGTTTCTCAGAATGTCTTGTCACATCTTTCAATATAATGATATCTCTGCTGATGAGCTAAAGTTTCCTCATGAATCTACTCCCCAAGCATCTAAAGGAGTTGTTGGTTAGGAAGAAACCTATCCCTCATGAGTATAGAGGAGGTTTAGCCCACACAATACATAGATCCAACTTCCTGGCCGTAGAAGGTCCATTGGCAAGATGGACTTCTCTCTGAACCTCCTATCTTTCCTTTTCCCCTGTCTTCCAAGCACAAAAATTTAGGTTGCTTGAGGGGTTTTTCTTTGGTTTGGTTGTTTTGGGTGTTTGGGGTTTTTTTAATTGAGGATTTTACAGCTGTTTATCGGAAGACATTTTGTGGCTTCTGATATGAGCAGATGGCATGCAGGAGAGTTGATACTTTCTGAATTCTCCTGAAATAAATCTCACTTAAATCTTCACCTACAGTCAAAATCTCATTTTACATACAGGCTGGCTCTATTCATTCACCACCTCTGTTCCAAAACCCGTCCCACTAGATGGGATATTGAGGACTCCTTCTCAAACACACATACCCATTGCTGTCAGCATTTTTTTTCCCCCATGAGCAATAGCAATTTTAAACCCAATCCCATTCCTGAACAGTGAAGTACTTAGCTATCCGTAGGTGCCAGACCCTCAAGAGTTTCCAGCGGTCCTCAGACAGACATGGTTACTTACCCAACACATTAAAGCTGCTCTGTCTTTTGTTTCTAACACATTTGTATTTTTGTACTCATTTTTTCCTCTCTCCAGTCATTAAGAAAAAGAAATGTTTTAATCATTTATGAACTTTAAACCCAGCCTAAAAGCAAATGTTTGGCCCCACATGACTTCTAAATGTATCACTGTTCTCTAATCTTTTGTATAATCTAATTCATTATCCAAAGTAAAAGTTGTTTCAATATTGCTTGTTACAATTTTTTTATTTGCTTGAACATTACTTTTTGCCTCAATTGAGCTGCAGCACTGGTTTTTTTGCCACCAAAGTCAGCCAAGGTGACTCTAGGGCTTAAGCAGGCAGGTGCCATAAACCCCAATACTGCAGAGTTCAATTCTTACCCCAACCTTTCTGCAGGTGTTTATGGCCACCTCACCACAGGCACATCCCTGACAAATGTGAAAAGAATTCGCACATAAAGGAGTTCACTTGATTTCCACATTACAGAAAGAGCATAACTGCAAGGAAAACTGTTAGATAAACCAAATGAATGTCTGGCCTTTCTCTTCTTTACAGAAGAGTTTGGACTAAATTTGCTTTCTTTTCTGGAAGATTTGTGTGCACATTCTCCCTCACTAAAGTATATTATATATCACAGTATGTGTGAATTGTATAAGTAGGTTACATTTAATGAGAAAAAGTACTTTTTTTTTTTTTTTAATCTAAAGATAGCAGAAACTAGGATGTCACCAAAAATAGTTCTTCAGATCACAATGGCTGTCTTTACATTGGGTTTGGACAATGCATTCAAAAAGTAACACCCATTTTACCTCCATCATTAGGAAAACTTCACTAAAATAACCTCAATAGCACATGCTTAAAAGTTTCTGGCCTTCGAACAAAAAGTAAAACTGAGTTTCCAAAGTAAAAATGTGCTGATCTGCCCATTATTAAGCTGAGTAGTAACTTCTGAAAATATCTCTTTAAGATACAGGGCCCTATTCAGTATTCACTCCTGGTGTACTCTCACAAATATTAAGAGAATTGCACAATTTACTTTCCCCACATCTGAATGCACCATTGTATCTCACTTCTTTTATTTTTTTGACTGCCAGACAAGGAAGATAATAACACAGAGCTGGATCCCTGAGATACTTGACTGCCCAGGCATGGCTGGGGTTGAGAATATAAAATTCAGGATAAGAGTGAGTGAGAAATTACTTTTACCATAGTTTATTTCCCTTTCTCCATGCATGGGAAAAATATACCTATTTGTTCAGTTTTTCCTTTTATAACCTCTTAGTTATTCTGAAAATAAAATTCAGATTATCTCTCCTTACTAATCCTTTTTGTTCTACTTAATGTAGCACAGAGGAAACAGATTCTGGCTGTCACTGACCACAGGCAATATCCAACACCCATTCCCCTTCTGCCTAGGAGCAAGTATCCAGATATCCAGCTCCAGTGGCTTCCCTTATTGCTAATATACGAAATATCAAGGGAAACAGTATGGACGGTCAAGCCTTGTTCCCTACATTCATGTCTATGCTGCAAATCAGCAACTACAAATGCGATAGCTTCTGGGCCACGGCTGAGCTAGCCCTGAAGCGTAGATTCTGGCATGGAGAACAGTTTAATTTTGATTACAACCCTTAAAAGCAAGGACTGGGCTGCAACATAAGCAGCTACAGGACATTCTTGCAGGAGGAGGGGGTGTTATTTTATTTTTCTTTTTTACCTTAGCTTTCTTGTTTAAGGAAGTTCCCATACTAACAGTTTCAAAACCACACAAACCCCACGATCCAACGTAATTAGTTCAATCCTGTCTGCCATAGCCTGCAGGCAGCCTAGAAATCACGGCTGGCTGAGATGAGACCTCTTCTCCTAAAAGAGATGGTTGGGTGGAGCACAGCCTGTGGGATACAGGAACAGGACTTTCTGTCCTTGGTTTTGAAACCAAGCTGGACATTGCTCTGGACAACTGCTCTAGCAGACCCTGTTTGAGGAGAGGGGTTGGACTAGGCAATGTCCAGAGTTTCCTTCCACCCTCATCTATTCTGTGGTTCGGTGAAGAGGTAAGTCTCAGAAATGTGGACTGACTTTTTTATCTCATATGGAACTGTCACAGGGATCTGGAAATTTAAGATCAGTTTGCAAAAAGAGTCTGATGGTTGAGCAGACAACAATCCACACAGGGAATATTACAAGGAATAGTGAATTACACTATCCTTTATGACATAAAACAACTATTATAATTAATATTCTTACTCATGTTTTAATAGTAGAGACAACTTTAATAATACCATGCTACCACCACTGCTGACGCCATTAGTATGGCAACACCACAGAAGTCATGCTCCTATGTGCTGAATGAGTGATGACCAGCAGAGAGTACCTCATGATGATGGCTCAGCATCACAGATCTGAGGGTATTCTCACTGACCCAGCCCAGAGTCCACATGTATAGCTTCTCTGCCTCAGGCACACAGTGGAGGCAGGTTCCTCCTCTTCTGTCCAACTGGCAGTCAGATCTTTGGAGGGTCTTTGGAAGAACATTCCCAACACTGATCTGCCACTGCCTGTGCTTTTTTCAGTAATCTCTGGTCTAGGCACCAAACTGGTCTCCAAACTAGAAATTTTTCATCCATCTTGCCATACAATTTTTCGTCATCGCCAGTCTCTGACAGACCATACCACTTCACTATTAGCTTCTACCAGTCACCCCAGAGGTTAACACTTTCATCTTTTATACCAATCCCATCAGTTCATTTCCATTTTATATATCAAACAAAGCTCAACAGTTTGTTTTCTTCTTACACCAATAAATTTCAAGTTACGATTTGCACCCTTGTCTCTGGCTGACTACGGGCATCAAGGGATGTGGGCTTAACTCAGGTGTCCTGTGGTAACAGCTGGCATAGCTTTATTTTATTTGACTGAGAGGAAGAGGCAGAACTACAGATTGCATAGCAGTCTCTGACTCTTTTGTCTTTTCACACTGTAGACACTAAGCACCAGGGTGATGGACAAGGAAGATATTTCCCCTGAAATTTATCTCCTGCTTCAGAGTAGAGGTGCAGTGCTTTAGGAAAGCACTAAGAAGTTTCTAAAACCTAAGCCATTTTTCTTCATGGGTATCCCAAAATTAAAAAGTGCCCAAATACATGCTCTAGGATGTACTTGCCACAAAATGGCCAGCTGTAAGGCTATGACAGGGGCATCACTTCATTTCAGGCTCTTTGACTTGAAAAGGGCATTGATTTCTGATAATTATTTCATAGAGCCACACCACTGCAATTTTGGACTTGGAGAGACTTGGGCCAAGTACTATGCACTGCAAATATAACCAGTTCCCTCTTCAAAACACCTGTGCTGGAGAGCGTGTTTGGGAGCTACTGTGCATCCCCTGCCTTGGAGGCTAGGAAACACCCTCTGGAGGAGCTGTCTAACAGCACACATCACCTTTAAAGACTTGCTGTGAAAGTTCCTCTCAAGTCAAGAGTAGCAGCACAAATTTGAAGATGAGTTCCCTTCCAAACCTATTCTATGGATTCTGTGGATACAGTTTGGTTCAGACTCTTCCTGTACATAACATGCAACTATAAGATAAAAATAGTGCATATTATAGAATACATCACATACACAGTATGAAAAGAAACATGTCAGATTATTTTTGTCCCATCACGAGTCACTCTTTTAATGGACAATGGGAAGGAGAATAAGAAAAGGAGCAAAGATTATGCATGCAGAAGAGAAACAAAGTGAAAATGATCATAAGAACCTTGCCAAGCCTTCTCTCTGACTTTCGGTACCTCCACAGAAAATGGACTAAAGCCACATATTCCTACCAAAACAAGGAAGAAGGGAAAGAAATGATGTCAAAGCAGTGACAGACGTTTGCTGGGCTGTGTTCTGGATAGGGGGAAGAGATAAGGAGAGGAGGGCACAATAGCCTTGATTAGAAAGACTCTGTCTCTGCACTCAACAGCCCCTGCACTGCACACTTTGACCTTTGCCAGATTCCTCTCCATGGTGCCCAGTAACAGTCTGAGAAGGAATGGGCAGGACACGAAATACAGAACATTCCATTCAAACATTAAGAAAACCCAGTTTCACTGTGAGGGTATTCAAACACTGGAATGAATTACCCAGAAAGGTTGTGGAATCTCTACCCTACTCCAGCTGACCCTGCTTTGAGTAGGGGGGGGTGGACTAGATGATGTCCAGAGGTCCCTTCCAGCTGCAGAGATTCACTATCTCACAGGTCACAAGTGAAAGACGTACTCAGTAGACTGTTAAGCAAGGAGGAGAAATAAAAACAAGGACTTTCAGCAGAAGGGTAAAATCCATTTTACTACCTCAAGTTCATAAATTTGAAGGAGGTAGAAAGGCATTTTGGAAGGTACAGGTCTCACAAAATGATAAATGAATATATTTCTCACTGAATAAAATGAACACCACAATGATTTCAGGTTTTTGCAAAGCAGATGAAACAAATAAAATTACATGTTTCAAGTATACAATTTCACCATCCGTCTCAGCAACTAACCTACTAAATATGTCTATTTGAATTACCTCTGTCATTCAATTTTCTGTAATATTTAAGGCCAGGAACCCTCCTGTGTTACTTGAAACCAGTGCTGAAGGGCTCAAGCTGCGATGTAAAGTGAACAGTCTGTCTTCTAAATTTCCTGTAAATTCCCCCAACCATTTAACCCGGGATGTGTGACAATTTTTATGATTGCCTGAAATCAACCTTCTTCTCTTCTGTCCTTTTGCTGGGCATATCATCTCATTCAATATCATCAGAAAATCCACCTCTTGTCCACTTACTGTTGCAGGAAAAACATAGTTAACTATTCAAGAGAATGGAAATTCCTACATTTTCATTTGCCGTATTCCTAGGCAATTCTCTTGGAATTACTAAATGAGTTAAATTCTTTCAGAGGTCAGAAAATAAACTTACATTTGTTTTTTTTACCATTCAAAATTGCTTCTTTGAAGCCTCTAATTTTTTTTAAGCTCGAAAAAGGTTTTAGAAGTAAGCAATGGGACATCATTACAGAGCTACAGGTTTGTCTTCTGCAAACAGTTATTTATTCCTAAAAATGCCCATAAGATTAAAAGAAGCCGTCAGTGAAGTAGTCATTTTCTGTTTTATCATATCACGACCATTCTCCTTGGAAACAAGTCCAGAAAAGGTGTCATTTGATTGCATACCTGAAGCATAATCTGCATCTGTGATCAGTGAGAGAAACAAATTCAAGATCTAAGAACTCAGTTCAGAGCAAACCTGCCTGGCGCCCTATGGATTTCATGAAAAGCATCCCTCTACCTACAGTGCAGATACCTGTGGAGATACGCATCTTTCCACTGGGCAGCATGTGAGATCCATCTTACTGGCTGTAAAGATCAACATCATCTCAGACTACAGTCAGAAGCAGAAATACAAGGCAATGTAACATAAAGCTCTGGGCAACTATAATAAGGTTCTTGTAGGGGTTTCACATAGTCAGGGAAATTCTGTACTAATTTGTGAGCAGGCTTCAAAGTAAGCCCCAGGTGGGGTCAACTCACCTCACCATCAAGGCAGGCAGCTTTAGTGGCAAAAAAAACCCATTGCCACCTGCAGATCCTTCGTTCCCTTCCTTATCTCCATGTATTTATCTGCTTTCAGGCATGGTCGTAGAAATCAGGTATGAGATCGGATGAGCACTTGAGCCTTTCCCTAAGGGAGATGCAGTTGAATCCTTTTCAGCAGTCTCATGTCTCCGTCCCCTTGTCATCATCCACAACTGAGTGAGCTTTAGCTGCCCTCCCTCAATTATGCCTCAGCCTGATCAGGTCAAAGCTGCTTTGTCTATTTGCCTGATAAAATTATAAATTGGAGCAATCACCCAGGCCAGCTCTGTGTGGGGAGCTGCCTAAGGGCCAAAACTGGAGAAGGTGACAGGTGAGTAAAAGCCAAGTTGCCATGAGTAAGAGCCAGACTGCCAGGTCACAGAGCACACATGAAAAAGAGAATAGGGAAATAACCTACTAGTCCACCTGTTTTGTCCTCCTGCACAGGAAAAAACATGTCTACATTAGTGAGTGTCACGAGGGGAGGTACTTGGAAAGAAACAACGGATGGGAAAGACCAGCCAGCACTCACACACACGTTGTCAGTGAGACTCACGTTAGTCTAGCTCTAGTCTACTCCTCTGAACTGAAGGTCCATTAACAGCTGGAGTGTATCTGGGGCAACCCTGGAACACATCTTGTGGTCATTTTGATGCCAAAGAAATCCAATATGTGCACTTCAAGACTATGCTGTGTGAGTAAAAGCATTGTAAAGGGGATGAACAGATGGTTGTCTTCAAAAGCTCTCTCCTGACGCAAACAAAACCACTAATACAGATGCACCTTGAAGACAACATGCACTCTGGAGTTATAACTATGGCTGTGTCTACTTGGTGGCTGACCTGTGATTTATGTGTGTTTTAACCTGAACATCTATCAGAAAGCTGCAAAACTTCAATGTCTGTGCTGTGAATTCATGTCCACGTGGCTCTCTGGGAGTAGCGGTAAAAACTTTGTTGTATAAATTACAGTCAGCCTTCTACTCTCCTCATATTTGTAGTGGCTGAACCTCTCTTGCTCATGTTGACTTCATACCCAAGTACCTGCTGGAAGAGTAACACATTACTCAGCAGAAGAGAAGACTGCAGAATATGATTATCATCCTGTAAATGCTTTGGCAGAGGAATGTCATTTCTGAAGTGTGGCCTTTGCCTCTTTGAAGCAATGTTCACTGAGGAATTCACATCCACCCACACCCCATTTCCACACATAGTCCATGGGTTCTGTACTGGAGGTGGTCTTTTGTTCTTTTCAACAACAAATTCTCACCCAAAAATTCCAATTTACAAACATAGAAGCACTTCACCAAAAAAAAAACAACCAACAAGTACTCAGTGAAAATTTCTGAAAGGCCACTCCAGGCTGAGATTTAATTTACAGTAAATATCAGGGAGAAAAACCACAGAAGACATCTTCAAATAGGCTGAAAAGCCAGTAAGAGCTATAAACACAGAGGAAAACACTGCTGGCTGAGGAATTATCTTCACTGCCTATTACTGAAATCTGGGACATACACTGAAAAGACAGGTCTCCAAATGTGCCCTGCTTCTACACTCCTCCACTGGCAACAGCTATTGAGCCACTTCTGGAGACCAGGCATTGGCCACACTTATGTCCAGGAGCTCAGGGACAAGGCATGTGGCCAAGAGGTAAGATAAATAGGTTCATATGGCTGATCTAAATCAGGCAGAGCAGGGCTACAAATACCTTTCATGCAATCTCTAGCCAAAATATGAGGTTCTTCGTCCCAGCAGCTACCACTTCCATACATTTCAAAACTATTCTTTTCACCAGGATGGGTAAATACTCTGACTTATGCTGCTGGAAGCAATGCAAGCCGATATTAACCTAGCTGACATATAGTACATGATACTTTAACTCCTAAAGGAAGAAGCCATGCAGCCTGGACAAAGGCATCAGAAATTTATGGAAGGTTTAGATCTCTCTGTAACAGAAATGTAAGACCGATAGGATGGGCTGAAATTGAATAACTCTTTTTCTGAACTAGTCAATTAAAACATATATGCAAAAGAGCATCAATATATGGAAAAGAAAGGCTATTCTTCTAAGCAAATTTCTTCTGCACATCAGCAATACTTTCTGTTGTATCTAAATTCATGGCTTGAAAATTATTCAGGGAATGGTTAAATAATGCAATGCATCAAATCCATTTTAAAATGAACTGCATTTTCGACTTCCTGGACACAGCAAATTATTCTCAGTTGTGATTTACAATAGGCAAGTGTTAATTTACCTAACCCATATTTTATGAATATGTATTGACTAATTGCAAGTCCATGGTTCAGGGTAAATAAATACATGATTTATAGTCAGGCAAGTCACACAATCAATTTTCAATCTACTGCCTCAAATACAGTATCAGACTGTGACAGGATTATTTGCATTGACACGAGATGTCATAGTTCTGTGAACTGCAAAATGTAAATGTGAAACATTATTCAACAGCCACTGGTGGATCATGCCCAGCAGTAACATTCACAGCAAAACCTCAGAATGTCAGCGGCCTGTCTGCTGCTGCTTGACTACAAATTGAACAAAACTCAAATCTAAGCAGGCCAGTATTCACCCAGGGATCAGCTGCGGTGGTGATTTTGTTTCCTGCAGTGACTGCTAATTTAACACTTCCTCTCCTCACCTACCCAGAGAGGGGAGCAGCACTTCTGCCATTAGGTAATGGGAGAAAAGGATGGGACTGTGCCTTCTGCATACCTGGACTTGGCCTTTCAGGTCATAATCATTGCTAAAAGCAGTTAATCAAGCTTTCAAATTAGTGCAAAAGGTCTGCCCTGCCTCCTTTTTGAGCGCCAGGGCTCATCTTAAACAAGACTCACTGGACATGCTGCATCAGGGATTTTATTGCTAATAGAGTTCCCAAATCACTGGCTGCTCTTTGCACTCTATTAACTACCATTTAATTTTTTCAATTAAATAGGACATTCCATGTTGAAGTACTCCTAACCTTTCCTATAACCAGATGCCTTGAGACTCACTTTCTGTCTCCAAAATGAAATCTCCAACCAAGAAAACCAGTCAAAGAGAATCCTTTGGATGCTTTGTGTAAGTGTGCTTCAGAGTCCTGTAGAGAACTAAATTTCCTAGTCTGTACAGATTTCCGTGTTCCTTGGATGTGGCATCATTTTTCCTCCTCTTTCTCCTTGATAAATCCCTGAAGGATGACTGAATTGTGACCTTGGTTTTTGTTTTCACCACTTGACAACAGGCAGTCTTCCTTGTGGTAATAATAAACATGAGGAATATTTGACAGGAATTACTTGTGTTTGGCTACTAGTTTTAAAGCATTGCTTCTTACCTCTTTTTTTTTTTTTTTAAGATGTCCAAAGGCTTTTTTTTTTTTTTTTATTGTAGAAAAATAAAACAAATCACCTTTCAAGCTATGGTCATGTGGGAGTAAAGTCGGGGAGCTCAGTTGCCTAAAGACAGGCTCACAATGCTACTGTAGGTGCTCCAGGGCATTACACATGCCCTACAGCTGTTTATCCAAGATGTGAGTGGCCCAGAGACCCTCTGTCATATCTGCCCCCAATGATAGGGTGGGGTGGGGGAGGGCACCCCCAAATATTTCAGGTGGCCCTAAACATCTTCATATAGGGAAAGAAACTCTACTGCCATTCATAGAAATAAGCAGAATTTCAAAATCTATGAACCTGATGGATGAGATCAAGCAGAGGGGAAACAGTTAAATCCGCAAAAATTATAAGTCATTCCTTCAGCTATAACAGTAAAGGTATCTCACATGATGATATTCTGATTCACTCAATAACTATTTTCTTACTAGCAGCTTTAGAGCTATTTAATGATGTCGTTATACCCATAAGACCACCTGTCAAAGAAGGGGAACACAATGAAAGTGATGAGGTGGTGGAGTGAGACGAGGAAGATACATTCATTAGAGACACAAGAAGGCAGCTGGTGTTATTGGACATAAAAAGAAGGTTGGGGAGCCTTGTTAAAAGTTATGTAGTCTCCTGAAAGAATTACTGAACAAAAGAGCAAAAAAGTTTGGCGGTGTAGAAAAGGACTGGCAATTACAGACATCCTTTAATTGTACTTCAAATTAAGGAAGATACAGATAAAAGATTAAATCACAGTTGCAATTGGTACTAAGAGAAGACTAAAAAAAAAAAAAAAAAGCTTCCAGTTTCATTTCTTGAGACAGTGTGGGGTTCAGTGAGCAATTTGAATGGAGTCTGCAGGCTGGAGTTAATTATTTGCATTAGCATTTCAGATGAGCTTCCATGTAAATACCAGCTCTTTGGTGTGCTATGGACGTAGACAAAAAGCTAAATGCTTGATCTCCTTTATAGGGTCCTAGATTATGTCACTTAATAGGTAGGCAACAGCATGGGGATTGAATGATACAGGCTTTTGAAAACAGCTCTGAGATCTAATTAATTGGGACAAATTATCCAAAGCAGCTTGGCATTGAGGAAGGAGGACAGACTCAGAGAGAAATGACAGATGGATATGCAGAAAAGAAAGACAGAAAGACCTTTGCTGCTCTTGAATGGCTCGGCGTAAAGGCCACTCTCACTCCACCAAAAGGGCTTTGCGTCACGGTTTTGTGAGTGGTTATAATTTACATGACACCTAAATGTCCATATTTGCAAATCCCGATGTCCAGCGCTTAATGGCGCGTGGGTGATCAGACCAAAACCACAGTAAGTTTTAATGGTAGTTGGGCACACGGTTGGAACCAGTCAGCTTGATTACCCTCAGATTGTTTGTGGCTGTGTGGGGAGAACCTTCCGGAAGGGTGGGCCCTGAGTGCCAGCAGGCAACAGCCAATAGCCAGCTGCCATGGGAAGCTGAGCCAATCAGAACTGAGGATATCCCTCCCTCCAAATCCCATACCTGGCCGAAAGGGGCAGAGACACACACGCACCCCGAGAGGTGGCCTGAAGGCTGCTGGAGATGGGGACCCTGTCCCCACCCCCAGTCTGGTGCTGGGCTGTGGTGTCTCCCCAAGGGATGAGGAGGCCATGTCACACACTAACACCAAACATATCTGTGACTAAAAGCGTTTTGGGTATGCGAGCCCGTTCAGTCTGCTGTCAGTTCAGTCTCCAACCACAACAGCCGCCCCACAGGTCTGAGAGACACCCTGCTCCCACAGGCTGCTTAGACCCCCTGGCTGAATATATTGACAATAATGAAGACGGAGGATAATCAGCAGCATACTGATAAACTAAGATGAATAAACTGTGCGGTTTATGCGTGCCTGGCATCACAAACATCTGGCATGCACAAACATCACTTTAAGTCCAGACAATATAATCCAAAGTCAATGAGATCCCACCCAGCATTTTTGGGCCTGGCAGAAGGCACTTAGTGCTTCCAGAACTTGACCACATGGCACGTCCAAGCACTGACAAGGAGTCTTACCTCAGCTTCAGCTCTTTTGTCTTTACACATACTCTAGCAAGCAGGAACACTTGTGAAATTCCAAACCATCTGTTGATGTAACTTCATTGACTTTATTGGAATTTCTTCCAGTAGAGAACTGGACCAGGGAACATTTGGCATATCCAGTCATACACCAGCGCCACAGGACACTCATACAAGTGTTCTGAAGTTGTGCCTTGTGAATGCTTACCCCAGAGAGTCACAGTCACTGACTCAGGAAGCCACCACAACACAACTTAGTTACAGTTCAGTCCTTGAAGATGCATAGCCTGCCTCCTGCCTCCTAGTCTGCTGAGACCTGAGGACCTGATGTGACACTGACACCTTTCACTGCCACACACACCCGCCAGTGGCTATTTATTTCTGAATTGTTTTCTCCAGGCATGATCAGGCACTGTTAGGTCCCTCCAAAGCCTTCACAAGGCTGAACAAGACATACTCGCTCAGCCTTTATTCACCAGGCAAGTGCTCCAGCCCCTCACCATGTTGATGGCCATCAGGCAAGTTCATCAACTGAAGACCTACAACTGGACACAGTATGTGCTCTAATGACTGCTAAGTGATGATCACTTTCCTTGGTCTACCATGTTCCTGCTGATAGAGCCCAGGATGGTGTTGACTTTCATCCCGAAAGAAAAACCGGGAAGACACAACAAAAGTGTCCACCATTTGTCAAAGATGCATTTCCTTATCTGTCACAAACTCTATATATACAGCTAGAATTTTTAATTGCAACTATCAATAATTAAGCAGTGTAGAATAAGTAGTTTGCAAACACCATCCACAAACTGAAATATCTGTAAAAGTATGAAATGTACTGTATTCACAAAAAGCATAAAAGAGATAGAAATTCAACTAACTTCCTACAGAATAGTTCATTCAGCTGTACTAGAAATCATAGCTTATAAAAGCAATTTCCTGACTAACGCAGTTTTAATGAGTAAACATTTTATTTATACAATGACACTCTGACTTACATTGCTGCCCTCAGACGCATAGCTGTACAAACAGAATTGTTTCAAGAATGCAACTATGCAAACATAGAACACTGTTCACCGGAGACTCTCAAAACACCTTTATTTCCTTTGAACAGCTACTGCTTGACTTCCATAAGGTAGGTCAGTACAGTGAATGCCAGGACCCTGTGCATCTGCTCTCAGAAAGTCCAGCCTCTACAAAAAAAAATAATTAATCCTTGCCAACAGGAAAAAAAAAAAAAAAGATAATCACCACAGTTAGATAGTACGTAAGCAGACAGCGAGACCATTTCTGAATGAGATCTATGTATTTGACTTACAGCGATGCCTGTCATTTTCACAGGATTTGTGAAACTGTCGTTCTTTTGTTTCAGAATACCTTTGTGAGGCAGAGAACTACCACAAGAAATACAAAGAAGCTAAAGGAAAGAGCCACAAAGAAACTTGGCCACCTGCCTGACAATGAAATTAATCCCACTTTAGTTACTGCCTAACTTCAGAGACTCTCTAAGGTCTAAACAAGTGGGGTTTCTGCCAGACAACTTTCCATTGAGTTTCTGCTTTAAATGGCTCCATCTTGCTATGTCTCGGCAGCTCTCTATCTATCTTCCATCCAAGCTTTCTCAGACTTTTACATACAAATCCTTAAACAATCTAACAGCATCCTTCTCAATCCAAGATTCACTCCAAAACATGTTCTTATTGTCCTGCTCCTCTCATATGCAAAATGTCAATGAGAGCACTCATCCAGACACCAACTCCTGGGTGCAGTTCTATCCTCCTCCAGAGGTAATGGAAAACTATTACTGAATCTATCTATTCCATCAGTGATTTACACTGTGGCACCTTGCTAGGACAGCCTTACTGCTTCCAGCGGCCATCCCACTTGAGAGCTAACTTGGGTATCTGTACTGTGTCGTTCACCAGACAGTTGCACAAGGACACCAGACATCTGCAACTGAGCAAGAAATTCAGGTCTCAAAGGGCTTTCACTAATGAGCTAACCAGTTTATTTCATCCTGCTGCAGTTCTATCTGCAAAATGCCAGTGTTTCTATTTCTATGACACTTCTTCAGAAAATGAGGAAAGTGAGTCAAGTTTAAGCAAAAAGGGTGTTAGATTAGATTTGGGTTTTTTTCTACTTCTTTATTACTTCTTGGGGAAATAACTACTCTCCAAAAACAAAAAAGATTTAAACGGTGAGTTTCATTAACAAGCTTTATGAAGCTTATTGTTAGAAACTGACTACTGATGCAGTGATTTCCCTTGATTACAATTACAGGAGCTAAGGTAGTTAATGCCAAGTAGTTGTGCTTTTGCCAAATAAGAACTATTTCAGAACTATAATGGTTCCAGCATATTGTGTAAATGCATATTTTATTTAGATTTCTTATCCCAAGAGTTAAAAACATGTATTCATTATAACATAAATTCTTCGGTCTATGCCATGGGCTATTAAAACCAAGTTTTACATGATTTAATTACTCTTTTGAGGTAATAGGTGCATAGAAAGCTTTAAAGCTTACTTTGGTTAAAAACCTTATATCTACATGATCAGTGTTGTATGCATTGTCATCTCCCAAAGTACAAACCTTTATCTTTTGAACGTTAAAAACACCCCCTTTGTTAATATAGTTGATACACAATATATGGCTCACTTCCCAAAACTGAGTGAGGGCTTGTCCCTCTAAAAAATTATTTGTTTGGTAAGCACTGACTGATAGGACAATGAAAACTTGGCCATCCATTCCAGAGCACAGTTCATATAATGTAACCATCCACACGTACTAGCCAAAGTCCTTCAATAAAAAAAAAGGAAATAATGGAACCTAATGTTCCTCATCTTATAATGATCCTTTAGGCCCCATCTACACACAAAGTTAATTACTTTAAACTGGCAGAGGGAAAGCCTTGCCATCAGGCTTACAAAGGTAGGTAGCAATTTTTCATTCAAGTACATCTTTGTGGAAAACTTTACGATATTTCCTGTCATCAAAATCTACAGAAAAATATTATGCTGAGGGTGTTTAACCGAAAGAGGTTATTGCATTTAATTAAAATGAACCAATATTGGGATGACTCTCCCGTATCTGTAGTTATGTAAAATGTAGGTGTCTACCGTAAAGTAATCGACTAAAGCTTCAATGTCAATGATGAGAGATGAGACTCTTCAAAGGGCAATTAATCTTCTGCTAAGACAGGAAGGATGAATCACCCTCTGGAAATACCTTTTTCCATCACCAGTACTTTTTCATATCAGGCATAATAAAACTGTGAAACTTATTACCACAGGATGCTGTGGAAGCCTGATGAAAGACACTAATGCATTTAAAAGCCCCATACTAATTCATGGACAATAGGTGCAGTAAGCAGATGGTCTGAAAATAGTCACCAGCTCAGGAAGTCCATAAACAATATGTCTGGAAGGTGGGAAGTATCCCTTTGTACACTGCTTGTTTCTTAAACTCTAAACATCTGCTACCAGCTCCTGTCAGAAGCAGAATCCAAGATTAGATGGCCTCTTGGTCCAACCCAGTGGGATACCTCTTGTGTTCTAAAGTTAATTCATGTCCTCAGCTAACATACATATTCCCCTTTAGAAAAGAAACCGTGTATACACAAATACAAAGTATTTTTTTCTTTATATAAAGGGATACTATTTTTTGTTTAGTATTAAGACATTTTATTTTGCACCAAGATACTTTTTGGTCTGAAATGTGGCTATTTTTTGTCAGCCAACAGATTATCTTTATAAGCAGCAATTTGCAGAAAAATATTTCTGTATGTTCTAACAATAATATTTCCTCAAAAAATATCAAATAGCTTTGGGTATCATGTATTGTTACTTGCTGTCTGTATCTCTGATACACCAGGGATCTCTAATGACTGATTAGTCATGCGAAGCTGAGGCTCGGTTTCTGTAGAAGACATTCTATAACATATTCAATGAATAATCAAACACATAGTGAGAACATAAACATGTTCTTATCTTAAGACATGATTGCAATAAAAACATGCCTGAGAATAACAACATATTTAGAATAGGATATCGCTAGACATGCCCTGCAGGAATACGTCGTGATACCCAGTAAACTTCCCACTTTTACTTACTCTCATTTTCAGTATTAATCAGACCTGTTGTTTCCTATGTCTCATTAGGGTTTTGTTAACTTTGCAGGACTGTGATTACATTTCCAAATATGTGGGCATGGTTTTAAAGAACTGTTAACATTGTAAGAAGCTTGTATATGTTCTAAAGACATTTTTTAGACAGTAATTATTGAATTATGGGAGGATGGGCTTACCAGGACCTAAGTATTGGAAAAAGGACCTCAAGTCACAAGGTCAGAAGGAAAGAGCATCTTTTCAGTTTGAAAGCAACAAGATTGATAGATGCTGTAATGGAATTGAGGACCATTTGGTAAGAAACATGTTCCAGATCTTAAGACTCCCTCCCCTTTTTTTTTTTTTTTTTTCATTCTTACCAAAGGACATGGTTCATGGCCATTCATGGGATGTGAACTTCTCATGACTGAGCCAATCCTTTGGGAGGCTCTCAACACAAAATCTGTAAACTGAGCTGACTGCAGCAGCATCCCTA
This sequence comes from Falco punctatus, assembly GCF_963210335.1. Classification (NCBI taxonomy): domain Eukaryota; kingdom Metazoa; phylum Chordata; class Aves; order Falconiformes; family Falconidae; genus Falco; species Falco punctatus. The sequence continues at coordinate 7,158,310 of NC_137581.1, forward strand.
GGCAAGACAAGTGGCTTTTAAAGTGACCTACTTTTTTTAAAATATCATTGCCATTTTGACATTTTTGTTCAATAGTCCAGCAGGTTATTTTTACACTCCAGAGGGACTTTCTTCTGACACACAAAACTTTCTACTGAAGTCTCTTGGGTTTAGGTCCTAAAATTACTTGTAACTTCCATTTGCTACTTGTAGCACTGCATTTCCACAGCCTTGCAGACACTAAAACATTTGCGGGGTAGGAATTAGTTGTGAAAATATACTCCATATCCTTTTTCAACTTTGCCAGATTATTATATTCCTTTCTATAACATTTGTCAAGGTGCTGAAGCTACTATAGGATCCAGGAAATACATCTGCTTCTTTTGTCTCAAACTCTACTAGTCAGAGAGTTATTCAACGCTAGATGAGTTTCTGCGGTAGCTGAAGCCATTTCATTAATATGGGGTACATGCAATAACCAGAGGCATCCTATCCTCTAGGTAACTAATTACTTTCCTACAGAAAGGCAGTCAGTGTGACTTTGTAGCTCATAGAGAAAACTTTGTGTTGCAGTAGTAAACATTTTAAATCATGTATATAAATTAGACCATACAAATCTCATAATTGAGGCAGCGCACTGTATTTTCCACACAGTGAGGCAGGATCAGCAAAAAATATATTGAAACCTGGATATGGCTTAGGTTTCGGGTAACATTTTCCAAAACATCAGTGTGTCTTTGAAACCCAAGCTCTGATTTCAAAAGCCATCTACACCATCTTCAAATGCAAAGCCATTGTGAAGTGAACCAGGGTAAGAATATAAAGCACAACAGTTCTGCAGTCATTTACCTTTCCTGTTGGATGGTGGACAATATTATCCACTGCTGGACTAAAATTAATAAGTTGCCCTGTGCCGTTCCCCAATGCCAATGGCATTATTCCAGCCAAGATTCGTTCTATTTAACTATTGGCAATCATTTTAGGAAGCCCACATTAAAGGTCTTCTCTAATCAATAGAAAAAGATTTCAGAGGAAGATTCAGCTTGGCTGAACTTCCTGCAGTCGATGTCTTACCACTGAATATGCAGGGAGCTCTGCAACCCAGCTCATAACTTCAATAACTTGCTGGCCATCAGTGTGCTTTTCTGCAGCTTAGTTTAAGCCAGAACCAGAGCATTGACAAGAAGCACTAGTACAGAATAGCTATTCTGGGATACTTTCAGAGCTTAACCTTTAAGTACCTCTATGGTCCTAGTCTCCATAGAACTCGGATTTTGAAATCCTTGTTTGTAAATGGGAATCCAATGCCTCAGCCACTATGATGCTTTGGATGATATTTGCAGGATTAGAGAAACACATGCCTCCCTGAGGAGCCTAAACTGAGTGTATCTAGACTAGGCAGAAAGACTAATCAGGATACACAAAACCACGACAGGCTTTTTGAATCAAATGCACCAAAACTCCCAGGATTTCATTACACAGTTCCTGCTGTCTAATGCTGAAATCACTCCAAGCAAAAACTTTGAAATAATGCAAATGTGTGGATTTGTTATTTCCTCTTCTCTGATAATACCAGTGTTTTCCTTTAACCACATTATTCTTAGTGTTTGGTAATAGTAAACTCACAGCAGAATTCACAAAAAGTGAAGCCAGTCATGAAAAAGATAACACTAAAATCAAACCATAAAATGAAGAGAAGACTAAAGGGCATAATATGTAGGTAATTTGTGACTAACCCAATACTATGTATTCCTCTTGCATGAGAAATATCTATACTGAAAAACATTATTTTTCATAAACCTAGGAACTGAGATGCTAACAGCAGTCAAAATTAAGATGTCCTTTTTAACCTTAAGTCAGTCGCTTGTGCACGTGCTTATATATGCACTTACAAATTAACCCAATTCAGTTCCTTGGTCACATAATATTTCTTTAATTAAATTGCCCCATCCAGCAACACATCTTGTGGTTCATTACAGATTCCCTGACTCTTCTAAAAAAACCTGACTCCTCACCACACCTTTCTGAAATGCCTCCTAATCCTACCTGATCTCTTTGTAATTTCTATTTTCACGTCCCAGCCTAATTCTCCCAGGTCAGTTTCAAGTTTTCATCAGATTCTAAGACTTCCTCACTACAACTCTTCTAAGAGGATCAACCCAAACCCTGGAGCCTATTCCTTTCATTCCACTACCACTCTGTTTTCACTGGGATGCGTACTCTCTAGCTCAGCTTGAACCTCCAGTTACAGGTAAAATTGAGCAGTACCACTGACACTTCTTCCTTCAAACCACACCCTCCTGTGGATTTAGATAACACTAAGAGTGGTGGAGGCCAGATGGAGACTACTAGCTAGTGAAGGACCGTAACAACACAAAAGGAAAGGAACAGGGATTTGTAGGTTGAGACTGGGACTAAGAAGAGTCAACATAACTCAGAAAACTTCACTGAGTTTAAACATATATCTGTATAATTGGAAATTAATAGCAATTTGCAATGTATACAAGGAGTTAAATTAAGTTAGAACACTTCATTTAAAATGTAATTACTTTCTACCATGGATCAGTTTGGGTGCTGTAATTCTGAAAAGAAACGTTGACTTGCTCTCACCTTTCTTAGACCTTTTCACATTTTTTGGTTAATTTTGTTTGGCTTGTCAAACACATGAAGGCTGGATTATTAATAATATTCTAATGTGGCAGGTGCATATTTGTGTGTGGGAAGGTGTCGTTTTAAAGTGACAGCTAAACCTTTTGCTGAAATACAAGGTTTCCTCCCAGGAGAAAGTGATCTTATCTTCTTTTTTTCTCTGGGTATGGTACACTATATGATAGAAGATGTTAATATTAGAAGTGGAACAGATGGCTCAGATTGAGATTGGGGGCACAGCTACAACACAGAGATGGGGAAACAGATTCAAAAAAGAGCCAGCAAGAGCAGAAAATTCAATTAAAAGGTTCATTTTGAGGAAGCAGGTGCCTAGGTTTTATTATTGAGACCTCCACATTCTCATTTAGAGTAACCCATTTATGAGGCTTGTTATGAACTTGTCTAACCCTGTTGCTGGCATTTTACTATCTATGCGTACTTGAAAGGAATTTTAAATGTCATTGGGTAGCTCTTGCTCTCTCTTCCTCTCTCTTTGGTTATGTCTGAGAATCTGACGGCTCTATTTCACTGGAAGGGCTGACAAACCTGTGATTCTCATTAGGCAGAGCAGCATATAGATGCTTTGGGATCTTTCTGAATGGACAGCTCTGTGATAACTTAGTCCTATATTTCTGCCACTATTATGAAGCATAGAAAGTGCCCAAACTGATGTCTCACAAACATTCAGCAAGATTACAACGTGGCGTAACTAAGAAATAAAATTAATATCCTCCTAAGAACAGATTGTGTATGGTTCTGTGTAAGATTCAGCTGCTTTTTCCTGATCCCTAAAACTCTTCTAAGCACTATTCTTGCTAACATATTATCCAAAGCTTTTAAAAAAAAGATAGGACTGAAGAACAACTGGTTTACCACTCCATATCCAAGAAACCAGATGATATGACCTGTTTCATAAAATAACCCAAAGTCCTTCTTAAATTCAGCTAGGAGAGTTCTGCCCTTAGTTAAATGTCATTTAAGAATCTCACGGATCTTAAAGCCTTATTCTCATTCTCAGCCCAGGTTTATGCAATTTGCTAATTCTGTTCTGCTTTCCACTGCTTCCAGCCACAGGCGATTCTGTGTTCACAGTTATATCTCCTTCCAACTGATCCTTAAATGTTGGGAGTTTCTTCTTAATGCACATAAAAGTACCTGATACTGCCGTGTGTAAAGCAAATCCTCTCCTCCTAATCCCTTTCCCTTCTCTTTCAGACTGTCATCCCCACAAGCAGAATCTACATGTTGCTTTTACAGCAGGTCCTCAAAGTAACCAAATGTGGATTCTGGAGGGCTAAGGAGAGAAAAAAGTCAAAGGCTTAAAACTCCTTCCTAATAATTACTTACCAGCATCCTTGTTTGAAGTAGAAATGGTCTGCGATAGCAGGAGCACAAGAGAGAGCACCATGTACCTGATCTCTGGATTGCACTTCCTGCACCGAATCACAGTTCAGGTATGCACACGGGGAAATCAGGAGGGAGGGAAAACAAATGGCTTTGTATCCCTCCACGCAGAAGCAGCTGTAATGTCATCCCTCAATTCTTATTCAGGCAAAGCTCCCAAATCCAGATTCATGGTTGCTATTCCAGATGCACAAGTGTCACCTAGTTGTTTTATGGAGCTCTTGTGACACAAAGCAGCTATGCAGCCAGCTTTATCATCTCACCCCTCAGTACACAGCAGGACAGCCCATATCCAACCCATGTAATTGTTTCTGGAAGAAGACTCAGTTTGATGAGAAATCTAAAGATCCGTTTCATCTAATTAGATTTTTTACTTGGATCATGACTCATGTTGAATCATGAAACACAAGTGGACCTGACTCAACTTCTTGCCTCTAGGTAACTATTCTGTAATATCGTGAAAAATTGTCTGTCTCCCAGACATCAAATGACCCAGCAGAATTAAAACATGTTCACTCTCCCCTCAAAATTCTTCCACTTGTAATGGAAAAATAAACTAAAAGTTGTCTTAAAACCAGTGCATCAATATTTCTTAAATTCTTCAAAACCACACAGGCTGTGTCCTCTCAACCAAGCAAAGCAGTCCATGCCCTTTAATGATTTTTGACTGCTTGTTAAATCAAAGGTGCAAATATGAGTCCTTTGACACAAGTGGGTTTGTGTCATTGTATAGGAATGTCACATGATGATGGTACAAGCTGTTAAGACAAAGTGATTGACACATCATCTTAACTATCGTCTCAGGTACTCTTTCTGAGACAATCAATTTGGTGTTCTATCTCATTAAATTTCACTCTTTTGGTACCTTGTATTAGTTGAAAGAGACAGTCTACAGTGTCCTTGAACTGAAGGTATTTAAAGATCATTCTTACAGACAGGAATCCTGATCAGATAAGAGTCAGACCTGCTGCAAGCTGTCAAAAGGAAGGAGAAAAAGTGAAAGAAAATTATTCACCACAGAACTGACTGAGGAACACTGAGATCTTCTAAAGGGCATCAAGTCCTTTTTATGTGGTATTAGACAGAATCCAGCAGCAGCCAGTACTCAGTGTAAGGAATGACACAGTCATGCTATGAAAAACGAAGTGTGCTGGCATGTAAAGGCATTACAGCAGCAAGGCTAAGTTTATTGCTCTGCTGCTTCTCTACTTGCTAATAAAAAATTACCACATTAATAACCCTTTATACTTATCCTATTGGAGATTATATTACTACATTAGCAAGACTATGCTAATTGCATTAACTGGCATAATAAAGTTAACGTATAAATATGGTGTCCTTGATACACACGTGGTAAGATTGCACAACTCATTAATACTGTTGAAATAATGTCACACTATTTTTATCCAAGGCAGTATTACCAAACAGCCATGACCCCCTGACTTGAAGTCTTAAAATTTAGTATTAGGTAACATCATTAAACCAGTCTTTTTCATATGCGAACATAAAGGAAAATTTAGAGGTGGTTTTATATAAATCAGAAGTTAATAAACTGAGGCCAGTTTAAGTCCTATGAGATCCTCACCCCAAAAGAGACTGTACCATTGTAAATGGCCCAGGAAGCCTGAAACAGCTGATCAGGATTTGTTAGTCTGAGCAGCTGGCGAACATCAGTTTCCTCATATTTATTCCCAGTTCTACGTGACCTCTGACAAATAACACTGTCTCGTTCTGTACTCACATCTACTTCAACTTGCAGGAGAACTTCATCAAACCAGGCTGTGGACTAGGAGGAAACTGAGAAATCAAACACATTTTTTCCTACACTGCCCTCCCACCAAAAAAAAGAATAAAAGAGTGCCGAGTTTAGCAAAAAATCTGACCCACAGGCCAACACTTAACGAGATAAGTCTAGGATAGGGAGGGAAATGTATATCAATGCCAAACAAGCAAAGATTGTATAATAATTAAGCAGTAGCTTGCGACTGAGCATCAGGGATACAACGGTAGGGTTCGGTCAAGAGAAGAGGTGGCAAAGATTATGTGGTCTAGATTGTGATGTCCTCTCATGATTCTTGATTCCACACTCACAGTGGGGACACCTCCACCCCAGACACTAGCTAGCTCTGGGCCAAGGTTGTCCCACCCTCAGTGCGTGGGCCACTCACAACTTGCTCTGAGCCACGTGGCTCTTCCCCGCTGAAGTCCGTGCTTTGAACACCGGAGCCAAACACAAGAGCTCAGGCACCCTCATCCTGGGCAGGGCAGAGCAGAGCAGCCTCTCGTTTCAGTTAGGTACATCGGGTTGTTACTGGGAATACCTGTCCTCGCGCAGCAGTTCCTCCTTTGGTAAAACAAGAAATCTAGCACCTATTTACCTTGTTACAGCGTTGTGAGTAGAATTGCAATATGGATTGCAGGTGCCCAGATGCAACACTTCAACAACAAATATGCTGAATAACTAGGCAAGAGAAATTCAGCTGTATTTTTAGCTGAATCTTCCCTTAAAATATATGACCTTTTTGGCCTGCCAAATAGCTGCACTAAAGCAGTGAAATTTCTTTCAGTAAAGCTCTGAATGGAACATTAAAATACAATATTTATTCATGTTACAGCACAGTAATTTGATCTGTAATAAGCATTAGGTAAATACAATTCTGTAGTTGACGAATCTAAACTTTGCTCTATAGCTCAAATCTGTGGGTGAGACATGATACTTGACATTTAATTTGAAAAGCAAGGTAGCCTGATGGAGAACAAAACTTTTCCATGTCGATAGTAAAAATGCATTGGTGCATTTTATTTGATATGGTGGATTTGATTAGCTTTATTTTCACATAATAAGTTCACCTCATAAAAGTATAATGAAAATAGAAAGATCATCTGTCATAAGAATAGATGGGTACAGATTTTTTGTTTAGATTCTTGTGTAGAAGAAAAACAGCTTTCTACCTATGGATAAAAATAAGTGTAAATGGAACAGTATGAAATTGCCTGAAATATCACAGGTTGCTAAATGGAGATCATGATGCCTAAATGCCAATACTAGATTAATCAAAGAAACTGAATTTTCATGATGCATAATTCTAAGATAACAATAACATTTTCAGCTTGCAGTGTTAAATACTGTAATGTCAATACAATATGCAGTTCATTGGCAAAGAAAATGTTGCTTTTGAGGTACAAAGCCTATCTTTTTTGATATGGGCTGGTGAAGTTGGTCCTTACAGATGGAACAATTTCACATCCACTTGAGTAAGGGACAGGCGACAGGACACATAACACATGGAGAACCTTAGACAGTGGGATGGCCCCATCGGGGTTCCTTCCCAGGGCAAGTCTGCACAGCTGTGTTTACCCCTCACTTTATTCCTCTGAGCTGCCCTCTCCCTTAGATCTGCCTTATCCCATTCTCATTGCCAGCAAGCAGAAAAGACCTTTCCCTTTTACAGAGGGTGACCAGAAGCACAAAGAGTCTGGGGCATCTGCTCTAGTGCTTAGCTGGGATCAGGAGTGCGCTTCTGAAACAACTCACCTGCCTGTCCCCACTGAACCATGCTTTGCTTTTCAGTCTTCAAGAGCGTGAATGGGATCTGTTTCTGTTGAAAGGAAACCAAATGGACTGCTGCAGGAACACAGCTAACGTGTTCAAACAAACTGGTATTCAGCCCTTGGGACAAGGCCAGAGCTAGTACCAAGGACAAAACCCCAGAGTGTGGCCATCCAGTCCTCAGCCTCAGCTGTGTCACTCCACGGACCCACTCCTGTTGCACCCCTGCAACAAACTGATCTCAGTTCACTGACACCATGGTTCAAATCCTGCTTAGAAGATCAAAAAATACTCCGGACTTTACCACAGCCATAGGAAACCCAGCTATAAGTACTAACTCTGGCTGGAAATATTACTATCAAATACTTATGTGTACCAACCTGCTGCCTCTCTCCACAGGTAAGAATTTCAGTCAAAAAATACTGTTCACAGATCATATTCTAACAAACTACTTCTTTGCTTGTGTTCATATTGCCTTTATATTATATTGATTGACTACATTATTTATCTCGGGGGGGGGGGGGGGGGGGGGGTCAATGTAGCACTAGTATAAATCCAAGCATCTTATAGGAATCACTTGTCCTGATGAATAGAAAATCAGCTATCATCTGCAGGAAGATCCAGTGACTCCTATTGCTGTCTTTCAACGGAAACCCAAGAGTTTTCTGGATGATATGATTAGACAATCTCCCTCTTTGGGGAGACAAAAAAAAGTCTATCGTTTCTTACTTGTTGGTTAGCTATAACTCAGTATGGAAAATTAGCCGGAAATGGACTTAGCACACTGAATTTGTTTCTATGTGTCAGTTTAATGGAATAAATATATAATGGTTGGATTTAATGTTGGTTGTACCGCTCTTACTCAACGTAAGGACTGTTAACACATTTAGTCTTTCTGATTTGTAAAATAAAATGGCCTGTGATGGCCAGCGCTGTATTCTTACGCTGTTAAATCAGTAACTATGCACCACCGCAAGGACTGCGGGTATCGGGTGAGGTCTCCTCGTTCACTCCTGTTTCTCAGCGTGACCCCTGTGCGGACAGCGGTGCCCGGGCTGCATCTGCTGCCTGTGGCGACACATCAGCTCAAGAGAACGCGTGAGGGCATCGTGGCAGCTACTGGCGAGACCGCAAGCGGCACCGAGGGCAGCGCCTACCCTGTGCCGGGCTGACCCGGCGGGCCCGGGTGCCGCCGCCGCCCTGCCGCTGCCCCCAGCCGGGCCGGGGCTGTCCCGGGGCTGCGGCCGGTGCCGCCCCCGCTGTCCCGGCCGCTGCTGCCCCGCCGGGGGAGGGTCCTCACCCCCTGCCCGGCCCCAGCGCGGGGCCCCCCGCGGGGCGCAGCCCCTCAGGCCCAGCCGGCTCCAGCCCCCCCGGGGGCACCGGCCCTGCCCGCAGCCCGGCCCCGGCCCGGGCTCCTCCCCGCGGGGCCACGGGCCCTGCCCGGAGCCGGCTCCGGCGCGGCCCCCGCGGGTCACAGCCCCCTGCGGGCACCCCCTGCCCCGGGCTGCGGGGGGGAGCTGCTCCCCCGCGGGCTCCGTGGGCTGAGGGGCACAGCCTGCCCCGCCGGGGGCTGCCCTGCCCTGCCCTGCCCTTCCCCGCGGGCTGCCGGGGAGCCTCTGCTGCGGCGCCCGGAGCCCCCCCGGCCTCCTCCTCCGGCCCGGCCCGGCCCGGCCCCGGGGGGCTGCGGGGCTGCCGCTCGCCCCTCCCGGCCCCCCTCGCTGCCGCCGCTGTTCCCCCCCGCGGGGCTTTTTCCCCTTCTCAGCCCCTTCTCCCCGCGGCGCTGCCCCCGCGGCTGCGGGGCTCGGCCTCGGCCAGCGGCGGGCCCGGCCTGGAGCCGGGGGGCAGCGGCTCTGCCGGCCGGGGGGAGCTGCCCGCGGCACCGACACCCGGCCCCCGCCAGCGCCCGGGCACGGGGACCCGGTACATAGAGTCAAACTTGAGAATCCTTATACCGAGGCGACACGGATGTCCTGCTCGCACCTGGGTCCAGCTGTCTCCTCATCTCTGGTTCCCACCTGGGATGAACAGGTACAGCTAGCATCGTGAGAAGGGTAACAGTGCTGCCGCAGACAGAAGGTAACAGGTTCAAAAGCAAGGAAGGGTGTGTGAATTGAGGAGTGCTGACAGAAACAAAAAGAGTCCTTATATCTAAACTCTAACCTCTGATCACAAGTGTACCTCATTTATGTGTATATGAGCCATAGTGCTCTTTTTCCCAGGCACTATCCGAGCTGTCCTCATCAGCCATTTCTCAACAGCTCCTAATTATTCCTCACCTACTATGAACTTCTTCTCCCTAATTACTCTTTCCCTGTCTCTCCAGGGCTTCTGCAAGAATGACAATGCCATTTGCAAATCTGAAGTGACTCAGAGCTCTAAAGTTAACCTTTCATGCACTTAGCTGTTCCTCCAAGGTAACAACCTTCTTACGAAGTCTAAATTTGAAAATGCCTCAGCAAAGTCAGTTAACTGAAGACCATTCTTCTGAACTTGCCTTGAGGATGGAGATGTAGACTGTACAAGAAGCCTTGGAGAAGTTGATTGCATTTTTGTTATATTTAGACTGAAAGAATGTCAGTAAATATTCATTTACATAATGAGGTCACAGAAACCAAAATGCCCAGAGGTCATTGACCTTTCTGTAAACGGTTTCTCTAACCTCTTAACCTTGCAAAGGGAAAAGTGCCTCAGGACTAATCACTTTCTTCTGTTGCATCTCTTCATATATCTCATTGTCAGTTCCTCTTTAGACCTACCTAACATCACTCTCCTCTTCCTCCCCAGAGTGACACTGACAGGAAAGACACCCAGCTACATCCATCCTTCTCCCCTCACCTAATGAAGAGAAGGGCTTTGGAAAGCCCATCGCCCTTGCTGCTGCTCAAGAACAGCACTAAGATTTACTTCAGTCTTTCCTGCTTCACTGCATCCACTTTAATTGGATCAGGTCCACTGAGGGTTTTTCCTAGGATGAGACCAGAATAATTTGTTTACTCTAAATGTAGTGCCATCATAGTTTGGCCGGGTTTCTTCCTCATGTTTTTCTGGACTAGCCACTGCCAATCTTCCTGGCAGCCCACAATCCTTCTCCTCAGGCACCTTTTGCACATGTGATGTGTGAAGGAATCCTTTGAGCCACCAGCTTCAGCACGGACCATGGAATGCAATTCCATTGCCATTCTTTCTATTTTTTTTTCACTTGTTCTCTTTTTTTTTGCTTCATTGACTTTCATCTGCCAGTATCTGAACTTAGGAGGCAGATACTGCTGAATAAGTAACAGACAGCCAAGGAGCAAGCTTGAATATGGGATCCCATCTGTTTACTTTGAGCAACCCAATTAACTCCCTCCCCAAGACAAAGCCCAGGAGCAGTCTGGGAAATCTTTCCCTGCAAGCACAGCTTCCAAATGGCAGTATGGGTGAGATTGCACCAGCTTTGGTTCACCCACCCTAGAGGCTTCCAACAGTGTTTCAGCAGGTTCCCCTGCTCTCAAACTTCCTCACAGGCTCTCATAACACAGCACACAGCCTCAGTATTATTCTACAAAAACACAGTTCTGGCTATAACACAGCTCTCCTATTGCTTCTGACATTTTAACGGAAAACAAAATTAAATATATATATATTTTTGCATCACCAGGACACCACAGGATACCAAGGAGGCCCACCATGCCAAGAACTACGGAGCAAGAACACAGAAATTCTCGAGGAAAACGGCCTTAAGCATGTGAAGTTAAAAGAGGCAGTTTATGCTCACAGGAATCTGAGAAATCAGAAAATGAAAATATAATGCAGGGAACCAACCGGTCTGTAGCTTCTGTCCACAGACTGTAGAGATAGGATTCTCCTTGATCTCTTTCCTTTGGGTCGGTGAGCTGCCCCACTAGCTACTGCACTGAATATACTTGTTGTAGAGAGTTAAGTATGGATAACATCTAGGGTAGCAGATGACTGATACAATCAAAAAACTCATGAATGTCAATAACTGGGCCAGGCTTCACCTCTTTAGGAAAAGGAACATATCTTTCAAACATGCACATCTTCCAAGTACTGTGTAGTCAGCATTCAGACGGCCCGGATACGTTCTTATAGGCACCACATAGCTATTTCCATATATCATCTATATCACCTTGCTGAAAGCTTGAAGGAAGCATCAAAAAGATGCCCCAAAAGCAATTTTGGAAATATCCAAGATTAAGATGAGTGGGTTTTTCTACAAATGATCCCATCCTAACACTAAGTATTTCAGCAGCAGACAGAACCAACAACAAGAGACAGCCCTCCTCTAGTTAATACGTAAGCTCTTCTGTATTCACAGAAGAAAATAGCATACGTAGGTTGAAATGTTGGTTTGACACAGGTCATTTCTTATATCACTTTTGCTTCTCTCAGATTACGTTGTCACAAGTGAAGGACACGGCTGGATGGACAGGCAGGACTGATTAAACTGTCACATGCCAATAATACATTAATACACCCTGCAGGAGAAGCAGAGTGGCAAGGTTGCTGTCACTGGTGATGTTTCACTATGTACGACCACAAATGAAGCCCCTAAGGATGTTAAGGAATAAACACACGGACAGAAAGCAGGGGAGCATGTGTTATGCATGCACAAGTAGGGGAAAACAGTCGTTAGTCAAGGACTTAACTGTAGGGACAGAGGATGGTACTGTAGTAGGACTCGATGATCTTTATGGGTCCCTTCCAACGTGAGATATTCTATGAGTCCTCCCATAGGACTTAGTTCTCTGCCTCTGGTTTTTGAACAAATCACTTGCTTTAAATCAAAATGGATACAAACCACGTTCACAGAAGTCTGACAGGTCACTACTATAGACTCTGTCTTTAAAATCTCATTCATATTAAGTTTCCTGTCTCTTGCAGAACAGGACAAGACCAAGAACAGCCCGTATGACTTCATTTCATATTTAAAGCAAAGATAAATAGAGCACCAAAGGTCTGAAATTTGGGGTTGACTAAAAAAGACTTTTACAATTATAATGCTTATTAAAAAAAGCCTTCTGAAAGCAAAACAAAACAAAACTAAAACCAATGTACGGTAATTCTGCAAGATGGCTTTGAAAAAAAATTTTTTGAAAGTGTTTACATAGTTTTCTTAGAGGATTGCTTCATTCCATCACGATCCTAACCAGAAACAAAACTTATACATGCCTAAATAAATATATATCATGCACATCTGTTCAGTCAATAATCACAGTTGTAGTGCACACCATTCCTCTGTTTCTCTTTTTACTTATACAGTAGAATGTGAGGAATAGTGATGCCAAACCTCATTCACCCCTTCCTTAAATTACTTTTGTGCCAGCAGAAATCCTCTGAGCCTGAGGATTCACTCTTAACTGTCATCACCATAAGACCTCCAAACCTTATCTGACCGACTTCTTGCTTAACACAACCAGCATGGAAGCAAAACCCTACCCCATTGCATACCTTCACTCTCATCACATTTGGGAGGAATCTTTTCAACATGAGTAACTACAGGTCAGCAAACACACAACTGGAGCAATTGGAGCTGAGCCACATTTACAGTCAAGTGGCTGTTGGTTTTATTATTATATTTATTACTACTGCTACTGCTACTACTATTATTATTATTATTATTATTACTATTATTACAGACATTTAGGGCATGGTTGTAATCATGTATGCAACTAGTTCCACAGCTGTGCTTACACTGTAGTGAGCCAGCCAGACATGTATCTGTGTCAACATATTGTCCAAGCAAGTAACGTTCACTTGCTATTTATATTTCCAGTTCAGAACTTATTGTCAAAAAGGGATGAAATGTCAAAAATGTCTTGGCTCCATCTACAGCTGAAGACGTGTGCCAGTATCAGCATGGGCATGTGCTGTGCATGGACATTTGCCTGAGTTTGAGCATTCAGCTAATTCTCATGATGGATCTAACAGAAATTAAACTGGTCTGACTTTGCTGTGGAATTAGTTCCCTCTCTTTGTGCATCTAAGCAGCCTCCACCATGGATCTGAATATCACCGTTTACATTACCCTTTCTCCAGCTCTTGAGCAGTCCAAACCAAAACCCTCAGAAGACTATGAAAGGATTCCCTCTGGCTACAGCAGACTCCAGGAAAGCTGCCTGTAGTATTCAAACACTTACCGGACTATAATCTTTAACCAACATTCTCTTCGTTTTTTTATTACTGCGAACATTATTTTCTAGTCCCTGCTATTTTAAATTTGCTTTGAAACTCTGGAGAACAGAAAGCACAACATGCTAATCTGGCTGGCCACCAGAATTCCCACACCCCAGGTACAAGCTCTCCAAGTCCTGTGCTTGAAAGCTACTAACTTTTGGGTTTGTTCTGACTTACAGAACAAAGGTTGCGTGTGCAATTATTCTGGTTAGTTGTAGCCTGACATCTTTTTATATTCTGCTGCTTTCATCCTAGGACTCTCCAAGTTTTTATTTTAAATGAATAGCTTCTGTAGGGGAAATAACTTCCCACAGCATTAGAAGAAACAAGATACTTATCCCATAACAGCAGGGACAATGAAATATGTCTATTCACAGCACTACGACAGAGCACAATCGAGTTAGGCTTACAGTTCCTTACAGACCCTATCCAATGTCCACTTGATTTTTGCATTACTTAAAATAGAGAAACACAGAGCTATTTACTGCCCTCCATCCGTCAGCTTTCTGTGATGTTAGAAATAAGGCTGCACTTTCCTTTAAGTTGGGAAACAAAGACAAGCAACAGGATGCTATATGCACCAAAGGGTGCCTGTTTACACCGAACTGCAAATGAATGCCACATTTCTGAGTTGTATTGAGTTTAAAAAAATGGGGGGGGTAGTAACTCGCAGGGAAGAGAAACAGCTGACTCATTATTTCAGGTAAGTCTTCAGCAATCAATTAATTGCCTGATCAATGCAGCATGATTTAGGAAGCTTAATTGAAGAGAATTAGTACTTAAGAAACACACGTCTCCAGGGGGGTACCACTGCCAGTAAAGTTAACAGCCTTTGGAAATGCAGCTGCCTCATTTGATTTAGGAGCAAAAACGGTGTGAAATGAGATATAAGGACATCATGGATAATTGACATCCAGAGTGATACCCTTCAACAGGAAGGCTTCAGACTGAGAATTTATTGACACCCACAGACTCTGGTGGCAAGAGTGCTAACACATACACGTGCACATTTGGAACCCAACAGCAGGAATTCATTAATCTTTTATCATGCCATCACAAAGTTGAAGCTGATTTTTCCTGAAAGGAACATGCTCTTTTAAAGAAAAAAACAATCTCCTTATAGATTGTGGGAGGGTTTTTTTACTTATACTCTTGTTATAACTACCTGTTCGTAACCATGTGATACTAGTTACATCAAATAGTTACATCAAATAGTTTTTGTATTAGGCAGAAGGGGGCAGCGCACTGGAGAGATTTTAATGCCACTAGGGCTACTGGAAACCTGATTTTCCCTTGTGTATATATATGCAATACACTTCAGAAGGAATGAAATAACCATCTTTGAACCATAAAAACCATCCAGCAAAATATCTCACATAACACTGCTAGCAGAATATGCTGAAATTCTGGATTTTTTATTGTCTTTTCTCAAAGGTGCACACCACCAGTTGCTCCATGTGGGTTCCATGTAGGACTTACATGTGTATAATGCAGCTGAGAGTCCAATTTCAGCAGCTGGACCTCAAACCTGAGTTACATGCCTAAAGGATGCTACAGACCCCACAGTGGCTTTATGCACTCCAGAAAATAGCACTGAGCGTAGAGAGTTTATATGCCTCAGAGAAGTCATTCCTACTGCTCAAAGAGCTGATCATTGCTGGTGAGTAGCCAATGCTGTGGAGAAAGTGGCATTTGGTCCAAGCCCTCTGTCCTCCTTGGCACCTATGGTTATTGCAGGTGATTCTTTCTTCCAGTAGGTGACTGCTGTCTAACTGTATCCTGCAGCTGAAGGGTTAGAGTATGAGCCACAAGGAGAGAGGATGATAAAGGTGGGAAGAAAATGACTGCAAAAGAGTAACCGTGATGCTAACCAAAACCTTTTCCATCCGCCATGTGGATATGCACCTGAAGAGTGCACTGACCACTAATCCCTTGATACCGCATCTAATCCTTTGGCTACCTATAAAACATGGGTTATGAGATCCTTAGCAGTTGCACTTTAAAAGAAAGCAAATAGAAAAGTATTTTGTGTGTATTTTGGAGTTCATTTAAGTCACCTGCCCCAGTGGGCTTCCAGAAGAATTTTTCAGGGTGATATTTAGTTCCCTGTCAGGTCATTGTGGAATTAAAGATCCAGCTGCACAGGCAGAAATGGGTCTGGCCTGAAGAAGGGGCAGTATTCTCTGAATGTAAAACACCTTGAATTAAAATAGGGCTGTGATCCGTGAGTTAATATACCACAGGGGATTAAGCAAGATGTTTTTCCTAGAACTTTGAACCTGGGTATTTTAATTTTGCACACATCCTGCTTGCAGTCCTCAGTCCTGTACCTGAGCTAGCCTATAATGCTAGAGGCAATAGCATGCTTAGAAATTCCAAGGCATCCCATGTTCTTATCCTGAATCCACCCAGAATTTGCCATACAACCTAAGCCAGTCAGTTTTTCCCTTTCCATGGCCCACTGTGCACTGACTGATTAATTGATGAACATGTGAAATGAAGTGAATGTGAATGAAGTGAAAGGCATTGTATGAACCAATAGTAGTGACTTCACTGCTCTTCTTCCCCTGGAGGGATGGGAGCCTTTTCACACAAGAATCCAGCAGGTTACAGGGCAAGAAATCTATTGCTTCTCATTGCAAAATAAAAAAATGCATTTTGAGGAAAGGCAAGCACATTAGACCTCTGATAGGACTCTAGGAGCTGTTAATTAATTGTTCATTAGAACAATTGAAGGCCTGAACTTCTAATTATTTCTACAGCATTGTCTGGATTCGCAGCTGGACTTGAGCCAGGTAAGTAGACAGGTTAGAATACAGATTGTTTATTTTCGTATAAAAATTCATATACTTCATGTGGTTACACGGCATTTCTGGTTACTAAACTATGTGGGTAGGAAAACATGAATCTTGCACTTAGCACGTGAGCTGCTCCTTATCAGGTGAGCCTGGGTAGTTGCGTGCATGCTCTTAATTTACGGCAAATGCAAGACAGATAATTTCACATCCCACTGTGACACCAAGTTAGGCAAAATTGCATTTCTTTATATTAATCACTGACAAAGCAGGAGAGCAGGGACAGCGACCACAGCTCAGCTAACATACAATGATGTGTTAAACCATTAGAGTATCAATCATTTATCATCATGTTGAGATACATGGGAATTTCCACCCACCCAACTCACCCAAAAAAAAAGGACTCCCAAATATGTCATTCTTCTCCCACCTCTTTTTTTCCAGCCTTTTAATAAGCATTGTGTGTCTTTCCTGTTTCAGTCACACTTGGTAAAAGTGCAGTTGTTTTATCCTTCTTATGGTCCTAAGACCTATTATGTTTGGTTTGTTACACTCATAAGCAAAAATAAAGCATACCCAATACAGATAAAACCAAGAATCTACAGTTAGTACTACTGAAATATGAACCATCTGACGATTATTAGTCCAGCTGTAATTATTACAGAAAAAAGAATATTTCCATGCAAAAAGGTCCAAATAATAATAATAATAATAATACAATTAAACTTTTTATACATACACATCTTAATTTCTACCCCTTTTCTTTATGTTATGCTCACCCTTACTCTTCTCTTCTGGGTCACAATAATGGTAGTTTCATTCCAGAGGTGGGAATGGGGTGTTATGGTGAACATCTGGATTCCCTGACTGGGAGGAATGTTATCTTCATATTGATGGTTTCTTCTTCCCCTCTTTAGGATCCATTTGGGGTTTATTGATCCATTCAGGGATCCTTTTTTATATGTTTATTAACATAGTTTTACACCTTGCTTTCTTAATCTATCTGCAGCTCCATGTCACATCTAAATTTGCTATATATCATGCCTTTTGTATGTTAGATACTTGTTCATTGTTCTGTTTGCTACCCCTAAAAGCAGGTTTGACCAGCTCCATGTCTGCATTTCTTTTAACTGACCGCGGGTGAGTTGTTTATAGCTGTTGGGTCTCCAGTGCCAGCCTGTGCCAAATTTCTTATCATCCCCTGGCTGCGTTCCTCTATGCTATCTCCTGTGTCTCCACTCCTCTGCTCTCCTACCAGGCTTGTCTTTCTCTATACTACATCATTATGTTAAAGCCATAAAACCATGGAGGTACAGCAGAAAGACAAACAGAAGTAAAACAAATTAGCCATAGACACCTGGGCAATTAGAAAAATTGCTGGTACAGCTACAGCAAGTAAAACGGAGCTCCGGCGGGTCACAAAGAGTTCAGACAAAGCACACCTGACATGCCTCAGTCCTGCAGCCTTGCCAATTCAGCACAAAGCTTATGGCCTGTTACTAGCAAAGGCAATACCGTATTGTAGGTCTACATAGCTACAGTTTTCAAAGGAATTTTAATCTCAGTCAACGAAGTATTTATTGGAGCACCATGCAGAAAAGCAGTAGGCTTTAAATGGAGTGTGCCCTTTCAAGGCAGTCTTCAGAATCATACAGCACTGGTGAGACTCACCTAGATGGATCACTTCAAAAAATCCACTGTTCTTCTACTGGATTCAGGCCCCCTTTGATTGCTGGTAGCAATTGCCTCTAGCTAGAGATACCAAGTGAACCAAGTGAGAAAAAAAATGAAAGGAAATTCTCAGTTTATTTTGATTACCTTGTACATATTTACCATGCAGGATCTGTATGGAGAAAGGAAATCTGATGGGCAAGAGGTAATGTCTCTAGGATATTAAACCATCTAGTTTTCTTTCTGTGCCATTTCCAGTCAATGGCTTCAGTCATGCAAGCACTTACCAAAGTACTTAGCATCATACATTCAGGTGGTCCCAAGTGTAGTTACGGGTTCCACAAGCAAAGCTAAAGAAAATGGTATGATAAGGGACTTCGTCCCAAAATCTGGCTGATCCTCCGTTCTTACTGCAAGAACATGCCAGCAGGAAGCGTGGTCCCTCCAGCCAGGTGCTGTGCCACCATTCCCTGCTCCGATAACTAGTAACAGGACTGTAAGACAAGCCAGAACTTGTCACCTTGTTTTAGAAAAGGCACCAAGACTCAAGAGACTGTGCCTGGACTGCAAGCCATGGTGAAAGAGCTGTGTGCCCAGGGCTACCACAAGCCCAGGCAGACACTAATGTGAACATATTTCCTCGGTATTCCTCTGCTCAGGCTGGCTCCTCTCTCAGCATTTAAGACATTTCCTGTAGTAAATAAAGGGCTGTTACTCAGAGTGTGAGCTATTGACTGTCAGAGTAAATTAAAATTAAACGAGGCCAAATTAACACTTGTTGCTTTTGCTAGTTTAGTTTCTGGACAAACACACTAAGATGATGACAGACCTGTGCATGCTGCTTAAGCAGAGATCAATACAGACACAGAAAATGCTATTTCTGACTGAAATTGCAGCAACAGGTTTCTTTTAGAAAAGCCTAGCAGAAGATGTGTGGCGTAAGTACTTAAAAACATTGCTTCAGAAACCTTACCCTTCAAACACGGCTTGCAAGCCATTTTACCTACCTGTGTATTCTTTTCCTAGAGACTTCTTAACCTCCTTGGTTAACACATTAATACACCATAGTTAGTGCCTACACAGATCACTTTTGTCAAGTTGACATCAACATACTATCGTGTCATCACGTTTATCGTACATCTGAACCTTACACTTCATCATTAACTGACACCAACTCCAGCAAAGAACGCAGATATTAAAATTGAATGAAAATTTCCTAGCTTCACTTTGCTTTTTAACCAATAACAGAGGTCACTTTAATCTTGCTGGAACGGGATGGCTTCTTTTTATCAGCACCCCAACACTTTAATTCAAGCACATTTCTTCGGCTTAATGTTTTCCTGCCTGCATTTCTGCATAATTAAAGCACTTAAATGTGGTCAACAGAGTTAATAATATCTATTTATCTTAGGTAAACTGGCAAATATCCAGTAATCACACACTTGTTTCTACCAGCAGTCCCTGTCTCTCCTTCCCTTCTCATTTTTCACCAAATAACACTGGAAGTTGAGCCTGGATACTACAGCAGGTAGTAAAATAGTAATAAATATATTCTCAGGAAGCTGTGGCAGTAAGAACCCCATTGCCTACAAAGTCTATTGTAAATTATGCATTGCTGTTTAGTATCCTTGACATTTTTAGTAAGTGTAATAAAACACCTTTATAGAGTTGGAAAGAACTGTATGTCAGCTCAAGGGAAAAAAAGAACAAATGAAAGACATAATTGTTTTATCTACAGTAGATTTCTTTAGTAGATTACTACTGAAATGCACAGACTTTTCCCCAGTCTTCTAGGCAGGATTAAAACCTGGAAGGCCCCATATGTCATTCAGCTAGCCATTAGATAAGAAAATAAGGAAAACCAAAGAAAATTGCAGTGGCTAAGTTCAGACCTACGGCAAGGAGTTATATTTGCCTCCATTTTACAAGTAAACAGAGGGATAAGGAGGGTGAGCAGGCAACCATCAGCATGTCCAGAGGTCAATCAGCATCAACTAAATCCCCAGAAACTTTTCTGTGCCAAAATCTAGGACACAAAATTAACCTTTGATCAAGATAAAATATTACTTAGAACCAGAAGAAAGAAACTAGCTCACAGACAGACCTTAGATTTCTATCAGCTCTGAAGCATAAGCAAGCTGTGCTCTGCCTTCCTCAGTGATCACAGTCCAAAGGACCTTCCTACGGTTACGGTCAGGGCTGCAGTGAAGTCATATAAAGCAGATTTTCATTTCTGCAGGTATGGTGTGAGGTTGCATTTTCACACCAACTATTAAATATAGGTTTCAATCTGACCGCATTGTTTCCAGTTACCTGATAAAAAGAGCAAAGTAAGCAGCTAGAAATCCAGATCATTGCTTTTTTCCTTGTACTTAGGGTCCTTGCATTTTTGCTGACGTTAAAGGTAAACAAATTATTAATTATTACACGTTAAATCAGTTCTCTGTGTCTTTCTTGATGTACTTTATGTTTACTATATCTTCGATGTCAGCCAAAGACTCACTCTTTTGGGCCACAAAATAAGTGTAATAAGGTTCAGATTGTGAAACTGAACTTCAGCTGTACTGATAAAAGTTTTCCTCTGTTTCCCATATAGAAAAAATACCCTTGACTTGTCATACAAACATCCCTGCAGTAATTTCTTCTACTCTTGAGGAACACTTCTGGCCTGCATTCCTGTTCTGGCTTGGAGAACAGAGTCTTTGAGACAGGAGACTGTCTTGTAAAAAAAAAAAAACAAACCCAAAACCATCTAGATTTTCTCCCTCTCCAACATCATTTCTCTTCTGCTTAATAACAAATAAAGCCTCCAGATCTGAATGACACAGTGCCACCCCCCTGAGTCTGCAGACAAAGCAAAATAAAAGATTTCTATTGCAGCAGAATTCTTTCTTGTACCTGGGCAACAGGAATCTTGATTCCTTAAAGAACAAGAGCATCTTTTTAAGGTGGTGCCCATGAAAACATCAGCCTCCCTACACCCTACTGAAAAGAAGATGCTCACTGAAAGGGCATTATTTGCCTGCAATATTATATTGAGTAGGAAGGATGTTGTGAAATGTCTTGTTGATCATCTGCTCCAAGAGCAGTATCTCAGCACCGGGAAGAATTCAGATGTCACCTGCAAATGTTTGCAAACACCCGCCACTTGCTCACACCACATTTACATCAATAAGAGGGACATTAATACAACAGACACACCTATTTCATGCTGCCCTCCATCCCACGCATCCATCAAGATTGAAAAATTCCCCAAGCAAAATCTTCACCTTCATTTACTGCAAAAGTCAAGGTCTGAAGAAGAAGTACTGGATTTTCTTGAGCTTCTGCTTTATGCTGGTGAAAATCTGTCTGTACATCTGTACAGCTTTTGCACAGACATGCACCCACTGCCTCCTCTCCAGGCCAGCGGGACCAAGCAAGCTGCCACCATGCTAACCCAAGAGCCCCACAGCAAACTGGGAGCCTTCAAACAAAGGATGGCTGTGTCCAGCTGAAGCAAAGGTGAAGTAAGCACAGGGCTCCAGGAGGACAATGTCAGCTCCTGAGTAACAATCATAGTAAGAAGAAGTCTATCTGCACTGAATTTTGCAGCCATTTCCCTGCTTGCTGTTGGACTCCAAACCAAGCTGGATGCACCTGTTCCCATTCAAAAACATTATATTCATCGTTGGGCTTGTCGTATCAAACTAATCACCCAGCTGGTGAATCCGTGCTTGCTTACATCCTCCTGGCTTAGCATTCGAGTTGGGTGCATAGAGGCAGGGCAGACTGAGCCTTGCCAGAGACAGGGGCTGCAGGCAGGGCCGAGTGCCCCTTCCCGTGCCCCTCCAATCATCCCATTGGAGATAAGGATGGATGTGGAAGCTGCCTTTGCACTGACAAAAACAGACCATAAATCGCCCACTGCTGCAGCAAGACTAAGGGAAAATGACTCATCTATCATCGTTATTTTCAGAATCAAATAAATGTCAGGTGGTCCTAACAAATGGCCTGCATTAAGCAGTCAAATCTGGAACGTTTGATGTCTAGTGTCACGCAGGAGTGTTTGTGTTTTGTTCATGCATTTTGTCCCCTTGAAAAGGTGTTTTGGATCACCCATGGATCTGCCCTCATTCAATGAAATGAATGCTTTTAATTTTCATTGTCAGTTTCAATTGCTTTAAGTCTGTGTGTTTGTAAAGAAGATAAAAACTGGTTGTTATTTAAATCAGTTTTTGATCAGAGAAATGTGTTTTGCTTTAAAATAAGCCATTTGAAATTATGACTGTCTGTACTGAAGTCTAAATGAATATAAATTCATTTAAATTAAAATAAAAGTTTACTTCTTAATTTTTTATAAAAATGCAAACTGTTGAATTGGTTCCACTTCTTACCTGAAACCAGAATTTTCTTAAATTATGAAACTATTTTTGATATTTAGTCTCCCTTTTCCACGTTCAAATATTAATTTTCCAAAGTAAAAAATTAATTTTCATTTATTCAAGTATCAGTTCAATAACTATTTCTTTCAAAATAGGAGGAGAAAATGTAGAACAATATTTCTTCTTCCTCTGATTTTGAGCAAAAGATATAATCAGAGCAGATCAGATAAAGTAGTTTTAAAATCTTAAAGGGCATGATCATAAGAAATAACAAGATTTGCTAACTAATTAATGGCAATATTTCATTTGTTTGTTAAATAATGCTTTGAATATGAAACATTTCTCATTAACTTTTTGCCTGATATATGTACCACACTGAAGGTGGTTTTATTAAATTAATGATTAGAGTGTTTCAGTGCATTTAATTGAATTTTATTCCCATTTAAATGTAATTTGACACAAATTGCACATAAAATATTAATCATCTAGTAGAAAGGAAACGTACCATTCATCATCTTATGTAGTGAAAATGTGAGACATAAAGATCAGAATAAGTATATGTCAAGATATGTTACTGCTTACTGACACATACAGAACCCCACAGATATATATTTATCTCTATATATCCCATCTACAGGAAGGGCAGGAAAGAGGATCCGGGGAGCTACAGACCTGTCAGCCTGACCTGGGTGCCAGGGAAGGTGATGGAGCAGATCATCCTGAGTGCCATCACAGGGCACGTGCAGGACAGCCAGGGGATCAGGCCCAGCCAGCGTGGGGTTATGAAAGGCAGGTCCTGCTTGATGAACCTGATCTGCTTCTAGGACAAGGTGACCCACCTAGTGGATGAGGGAAGGGCTGTGGATGGTGTCTACCTGGACCTTAGTAAGGCCTTTTTACCTAGACTTTAGGAAATCCTTTGACACCATTCCCCACAGCATCTCCTGGAGGAACTGGTGCCCAGGGCTGGGACGGGTGTGCTCTGCGCTGGGTAACAAGCTGGCTGGGTGGCTGGGCCCAGAGCGTGGTGGGGAATGGAGTCACATCCCGCTGGGAGCACCTCATATCTCGTGTTCAGTTTTGGGCCTCTCACTGCAAGAGGGAAGTAGAGATGCTGGAGCATGTCCGGAGAAGGGCAACGGAGCTGGGGAAGGGTCTGGAGCACAAGTCTGATGGGGAGCATCTGAGGGAACTGGGGGTGTTCATCCTGGAGAAG
Organism: Falco punctatus; assembly: GCF_963210335.1. Taxonomy (NCBI): domain Eukaryota; kingdom Metazoa; phylum Chordata; class Aves; order Falconiformes; family Falconidae; genus Falco; species Falco punctatus. Next base: position 7,182,115 of record NC_137581.1, read on the forward strand.
AGGAGGCTGAGGGGGGACCTTATTGCTCTCTGCAGCTGCCTGACAGGAGGCTGTAGCAAGGTGGGGGTTGGTCTCTTCTCCCAGATAACAAGTGACAGGACAAGAGGAAATACCCTCAAGTTGAACGAGAGGAGGTTTAGATTGGATATTAAGAAAAAAAAAATCACCAAAAGGCTGGTGAAGCACCAGAACAGGCTGCCCAGGGAAGTGGTGGAATCACCATCCCTGGAGGTGTTTAAAAAACACTTAGGTGCAGTGCTTAGGGACATCGTTTCGTGGTGGGCTTGGCAGTCCTGGGTTAACAGTTGGACTTGATGGACTCAGAGGTCTTTTCCAATCTGATTCTGTGATTCTATGATTCTATATGCATATAGCTATGTCTCTATATCCACACACATATGGTATATGTATACAAAGATAATCTTGGTTATCAGAAAAACACCAAACTTATTCTAAAAATTTATTATTCCCCAAATCAAGATGGGTTTATGGTTATTTGCCAGCAAGGACTAAGCTATCTTTGGCAAAATAATTATACATTCAAAACAAAGTTATAATAGATTATTTAAATCAAGGCTCCACACTTACTGATTTAAATTATTATTAGAATTGGCAATTTACATCATTTTGAATTAAACTAATTCAGTCAAGCAAGGACGTGTTTTGTCATGAAAGCATTCTAAAAGATTTACCGAAAATTGAATTAGAATGCTATCTACTGAAAAATTCACAACAAAATAACACAAGTTGTTTAGAATTAAAGATCTTTCTATTAAACTTGCTGTGTAAAGACAGATCATATTTTGGTTCCAATTAGCATATTCCAGAGATAGGGCACGGGATGTTCCTGAAGAACCTGTTTTCTGAGTCCTCCTTTATCCTATGCATTATGTAATATTTTCTACTTGAAATGTTAATACATTTTTTCTGTTAAAGATGTTTCAAAGACAAAATGGGAGAATTTAGAAACAAGTTATACTTGACTTTTCCCTGGCTGCGGTGAAACAAAATTATTCAAAATGAGAATAATCAATTGTGCCTGTACCCAAGCTCAGATCTGAATCATGCAGTTGGGGCTATCAACCTGACCCTCATTTTCATATCTTGTTTCAGGAAATTTTCTGCTTAAAATTAAACCCCGCAACCTACATCTGACTACACTTGGTACCAGAGTTGTACAGCAGGGACCATCTGCAGGTCTTGGCTCAGGTGCAGCAGCAGCTCCCTGGGATGGCCAAACTGATTTTGGATGTCAGCCTCCCCGCTGCCCCTACAGCTGCCATTCCTATCACATTTGGATTTTCAGCCTCTGCACAATGGAGGATCTCACCACGAGCAAGAAAATGGCTAAATGGCTTGCAGACAAAAAGGAGAACATAAACCACGCTGTTCAGTAAAGGTTTGCCTTTAGGTCTTGTATTACCACTGCTAAAGACCTGGATGAAGGATGACAGTGTTTAATAAGCATATGACACTATGCTGGAAGGAACTGTCAGTCCACTGGAGGACAAGATTATTATTGAAAATCAGCTTGAAAATTGGAGAAATGTGCTTGGGGGGGGGGGGGGGGGGGGGGGGGCAGGGCGGGGCAAGCCTGCTGTTCAGCAGGGTGAACAGTGCTCACACAAAAGGGAAACAACCACACACACTGTGGTTCTGCAGAAACCATCTATACATTGTAGTGGATCAGGGTCTGAAAATCAGCCAGCAATGGCACGAGCAAGGTAAACAGTAGTAGGAGAGAGACATAAGCAGGAAAATCTCAGATATGAGAACACACCCCATGGCAATAGATTTGGTTTTTACCCTGCACTTCAGGGAAGATGTGAACCTTTGAACTAAGTGAAGAGAGTAGCAATAAAAAGCACCCAAGTTCAGAAAAAAAAAGACTTGAGGGATATTTAGCCTAAAGAAAAAGTAGGGTGGTAACCAGTTCATCCATCCATCTCTAAATCTATTCTGGACGCAGCATCCTAAGGGTTACAGACACAGTGTCCTATCAGTGACACCATCCATTCTGTAACATTTTGTAATTGTAAGCAAACTGCCCAGAAACTAGGGTAAGATTTACCTGATCAAACATAGTCATTACAGTGCAAGCACATTACAGACTCTTTTGGTAATCAGAGGGAAATTCATTCCAGCCTAAGAAGAGGTCCATGTTTGTTCCTGAGAAGCATGACCTACAACTGCACTTCCCTGATTAACAGGAACCGAGGGTGATTAGTTTGGGCATAAGTTCTTAAATGGTAGATATCTATTAAGTAGAAATGAATCCCACTCTGAGTTATTCAGGAGAACAGCACAAGAATATAGACTCTTGAAAACTACAGCTTTTGAAGAATTAGAGATTATGTCTGTTAAAGGAACTATATTTTTCTGCTAGTACCTGAAAAGCGTATTTTCAGCTGTGCTGTCACATAAAGCACTTTCCATTTTCCATACAGCTAATATCACTGTCAATTAGCTGAATACAATTAATAAACAGAAAGAAATTATGACTGACACTAGGATGGAATACACAGTTCATTTTCTATTAAGAAAGTACCAGCCAAGTAGTATTACATGTGCTAAAATGAATGTTAGCTTAAGTATCTTCCAAGTTAATAAGCTCCAGTGTTTCAGAGCTGAAAAGCCTGGCCTGCTGGGAGTTAAATGGCAGTGCTTCTTATCTGGGAGGCATTTTTGCCAACTGGAACAAATAAGAAGGAACATGCACGAAAAGTCAAAAAGGATCTGAAGACATTACAGAAATATTGGGCTTGCTGCTAAAGAAAACAAAGCATACTGTCTTTCAAACATATGAAACATAGCAGATATTGGTCCAATATATCTTCTGGAACAAAAGGTAACATCCAGAAATCAGTTCATCTGGAATATACAAATTAGTATCCCTTTCAGTCTCTCCTCTTTGAGAGTGACCAGTGCAGCCATATGCTTACTGAAAACAAAACTCCAATGTTTATTTACCAAAGTGTTTCAGAATTGAGAGTCACTTTTCATTTCTTAACTATTGAAGTGATTATATCATGAAGAAAACAACACAATTTAATAATCCCATGTGATGAATAAAAATAGTCTACAGCGTGTGGATCCCTGTCCTCATTGAGGATTAGAAAGAATGAGTCTGAAAATGTGGATCAAATCCAGTGACTGTAATAAGAGACAAGGGAGAATCTCTTTTGAAATCGAAGTGCTGTTGAGAACTTCAGATGAGCAATAGAGGGCCATACCCACGATATTTCACTAAAAGTGGTGCAGATGCTTAAAAAAAGACTTTGAAGAAACAGAGAAAGTTTGTAGCAATTCTTCCCCAGCATATCTTCTCCACTTCAGACTTCCTTACACTTTCAGTGAGACAGGGAATTCTTACGGCAGTGTTTCCCATTTGCAACATGCTGTTTAACAGCCATTAAAGGATCAATCTCCATTAATACCTTTTATCTTTTTAAAAAAAAATATTTACTCTTTTGGCATCTAAAATAACCTGGGGCAATGACCTCCACATTTAAGTAATGCACTTTGTGGAAAAGCAAAAGCCTGGTGTTGTTTATAAATCGCTATATGGAAATTTTATTGGCTGTCTATTTAATTCTTATGCTGCAGAAGGTAGAGACTCATCATTCTCTACTCTTTTTCTCCTTTTCCTTCGTGGGTATCCTCACTCCTTGAATACTCTCTTTTACTCTTCAGCTGTGGAAGAAACTACATCCATTCAATAGTTAACGCTATGCTTCCTACTCTTTGAGATAGCTTTTTTGATTCATTGCAACAATGAAAAGAATGACCAGAACTAAAAGCATCACAGGTTTGTCTGTGAAGCTGTCTTCTTGTTTTCTTTGACCTCGTGTTCCTTATCTTCTATTTGCCTTTGTACTAACATTAATATTTGAACTGACATGCATTTTTTCAAACTTTTCTCTATTCATGTTTCAAGATGTCTATCTGCAATGAAAATTAAACTAAACTAATGAAAGTGACCTCAGTTAGGGATTCTGTTGTTCACTCTAAGGCTTTCAACTTTTTACTTTGTGGTCCAAATGGAAATACAGATGCCTGAACAGCAAGTCTAAACCTATTCAGAAGGGACTGCAATGCATGGACCTTTCAGATTTACTGTGTTGCTACCAGGATGATCCTAGATGAAGATTGCTGGTGCAGGGGATTAGTAGCTGTTGACCTTTGTAATGGATTTACACAATATGACTCTAAAGATATAAATGAAGAATATGGACCAAAGTCCATATGCAGCATCATACTGTGTGCATTGGTATGCCTCCCTCGCCTGCAATACTGTACACCTTTTCATAACATCTGGGCATTTGATCACATGTATCCATCTGTAAAGCTGCTCTTCAGCAAGGTCTGGTTGACTGGTGGGCCAATCGGTCAGACACTTTGGCTGGTTTTACACGTTCTTCACTAAGTGAGAGAAAGTTGGAGACTCTGAAAAGACCGAGACTTTTTTATTTGCAGCATGGATCCTGATTACTTAAAGGAACAGTGACAGCAATGCTTATACCAGACCTAAAGACAATGAGGGAAATAATTCCCTCGAGCATTTAAAAGCTATACCAGTATCTCCATTGCCTTTTTAATCAAACGTGGTTTTAGATACAGGTTTAACCTGAGTATCTTCTTTGTATTTGTCCAGAACCACAGCAGGGGCAGAATCCCAGGTATTTGGCTTCAAAGAGAACAGAATGGTTTGCTACAATATAAAAATACTCTGTTTCCTCTGCCTTGCCTGTGGTAGTTAAAAATATGAACATCACACACTATTTTTTGAAAATGTGGTGCAAGAGCATCCCAGTGCAGAATTGTCTGCCTCTGGAGACAACTTCTGAGCATCCCCATTCACTGAATACAGCACAGCCTTACCAAACCACCTCCCAAAAGCAGCCGTTCAGCTCATACTGCTGAACAACCATCACGACAGCTCTCCTATAGAGAGCTTTCCAAGTGTACCTAGTGCTACAGAATAGGTGAGCTGTGCACACAAATTACACTGAGTTATGTTCTTCCTGCAGATGACTATAAAATTATATAGGGCTCTCTCCAAAAGGGACTTAACTTGCCTTCTGCAATGAACATGAATATGTGACATGAATCATGAGGACAAAGATGAAATGGATTCTTAATAGCTAATTGCCTCACAGGGGAGAGATCACCTTTGTTGGGAAAAAAGGGACTGTAAATTAAATACAAAGACGATGTCTCTTAAAGCCTTCATATAGAACTGAGAGGATTGCTTTCCTTATACAGTATTCTGTGTCCTTTCTTCCTACTTTCTTGCATGCAAGCCAGCCAGCTGTTTTCCGAGCTCAGGACATATCTCAACTGCATCTGACTGTCTTCCAGGACACGGTTTCATTCTGTGATGCAACATAAAGTCAGACAGCTCCAAAATGTCATTTTATTCCGTACCTGTTCTTTTCCTGATGTTCTTTTAGCCATTTTAGGGAAAAAATGGCCACTGCTCTCTCAAACTTGAGTGTTATTCATGGTTACCACTGGTGTGTCTGGCCATGTGAGAGGAGGGACAGCAGCAGAGCATGACCCCCAGTGACCGCGGCCATCATTTGAGACCTCTGTTGCCCTTTTCCACTTCACAGCCTTGCATGCAGAAGATGCGTTTAGTCACAGAGAGGAGAGAGGTCACAGCACTGGAGAAGTGTTAACCATAATGTTGAGGTTTGTCCAGGTCTGTCTAGACCCAGGCCTCCCTCTGAAGGTGGCAGGTTCCTGGCTTATCAGGACAAACTACAGAGGGAGGTTTTCCACACCTTTCTTGGAATAATTACTGTTAAAATCCACAGACTTTTCCCAGAAGGTCAGTGTGGGCTGGTGTACCAGAACCATTTCCTTGCATGTCCTCTACCAGCATTGCAACATAAAAGGGGATTAGCTTGGGCTTTGCTTTTTCTATCCACTAAAGGAAGTGATGAGGACTAAGCTGTCCTCCCTTTCAACCCTTTCCCTTGCACACATACACGCACAAATACAAACCCTTGACCAGCTCATCCAGATCACACCCAAACACGCCACCCACACAAGCTGGTGCAGAGGGAGAACATAGGTAGGAGGCAGAAAAGCCTTGATTTCACCTTATCTTCATCAGCCACTGCTGATACATGCAGAAGAGCTGATACTTTAGGAAGAGCTACAGTAGCTCTCTTCTTCTGGAAGCAAAAAGGTCCCAGCCATTGAGTCACAGTTCTTTTCCCATGTCCCTCTTGGCCTCACGCTATTATAAGCCATGCCATTAGGGTAATGAATTTATCGTTATTCTTCTAGCTCTGGATGTCTTGCTGAGTACCGTATGAAGATTCCCATGCCCTCACAAAAATCAGCTGCTTCCTTACAAAAATCAGTTTCCTTTAATGACCCCAACAAAGGCCTGACCTGAATTCAACTGGTAAATATATTGGACTTCCAAGAAATAAAAATAACCTCAGATGTTAAGGAGTAGAGCAACTCCAAAATTCAGTACTCAAGTTTGAAATTATGTAACATCTGCCGTTGCCAAAGATTTTTATATTTGATATCTCTGGGTCAAGGGATATTGGCTATGAGACATGGGGAAGGAGCAAAAAATTGTGCATTGGTGAAAGTGTTTCAGCAACAGCAATATCTTTCAATACCTTTTGGAGGAGACTGGCACGGAACACACATGTTCCCTTTGTTCATCCCTTCAATAACATCAATTGCTGCAGTTCTACTTTTCCAAATGGCATGAGGGTGGATATGTTGGCATGAATTTGGCTGATCATGAAAAATTTCCATGTAATCAAGACACATGAGGGACCTGGCACTGTTTCAGGTGGTAGAGTGCATTATTGAGAGTGGACTTTTATAGGAGTCATCTGCTAACAAGTAAACTTCACAACTCCCTTTAACTGTAAGTGAGGAGGGACTGTTCCTATTTTGGATGTGGAGCAATTGGAGAAGGATTTTAGTAAAACATGCAGAACTAGGAATAAACTTTTTTTACTTCTAGTACAACTATTCCTTTCACAAAAGACAGCTCCTCAAAGATTTTTATTACTTGCCACTACCACCAACTCTTTGTTCAGATTCCCAGTTGATCATTTTCTTTGAAGATTCCTGATAATTTAAAGTCATGCTACACCTTTTACTTTCACATAGCCATTCCAGGAATGACATAAATCTGCTCACAGTATGAACCTGGCATGTGTAGAAGCTTCTCTTTTGTATATTGTGAATGGACTTTATTTTTCGTTCAGTTCATTAATTTAAGGTGAAGAATGTTCCTGCCTAGTCTTGGATTCAGCATGAAAAATTATTTGATCTGCAAATCTCCTTCCATTCAAGCTCGTGAAAAGGATGCACTTCCTTAAAAGTGAAAGTGGTCTTTGTATATGCACCAGCTCAGGAAGCTGGTCCATAAGAATCAATCCATCATCTATTTAACCATATTTAAACTCTTTTCTCCTGTCTTGCCATAGCTCTTTTCTGCTACTCCAATTTCTCCTTTACTATACACTGATGGCAAGTCTTGTCTACATTATCGACATCACTAGAGCTATTGCATGAATACTTCCATTTTGGTATGACTACAGGGTGGCCAAGCTGGACATCAGGGAATTGCACCAGAACATGACAATAGTCTCAAGAAGTATTCAAGTGAAGCAGTAGCCCTACTTAATCTTTGCCCTCAAAAAAAAAAAAAAAAAAAACACTTCAGTTAATTTGTATGTATGCTCACCATTACATTTTAACAGTATCTTTAATTAAATGTAGAAAACCATAGAAATCTGCATAATCTTACTACACCTGGATGCAGTGTCTGCGTACAAAGGTGACCTCTTCCTGAATTTCTCTATTCACTGTCTACAGTGATATCCTTCATAATTTTGTTCTGTTTCACTGCCTGTGACTAGCAGAGAAGACCTCAGGAAAAACATTGAATTGACTGGAGAATAATCAGATCCACACTCTGTAAAAGAAATTAACATTTAGCCATTGCTATTTCCCCAAGAAGATCAAATTCTTTGTAGACAGAAAATGTTGCAATACACAGCTAGAGAGCTTGTTACTCATGAAACACATATCTTACAAAGGAAACACTAAAGCAGCATTCACAAAAGAAAAGCTATGTTTTTAGGAAGTTCAGTTTGCTCAGGGCGAAGTCACAAGACACTCTTTTCCAGCTTTTTTGTAGGGTGATATATGGCTACCTCAGTCATGCATAGAAACCATACAGTTAGGGGTTTCATGCTGAGGGGAGATAATCTAGCCAAATCCCCATCGGCAAAACAAACAAAACTAGATAATAGCTACAATATCTGCACAAAACCTACAAAACTGGCTGCTTTTCAGAGCTCCCTAAAACAAATCGAACAAGACCCTGTGACCAGAGAAGGAAAATGGGGTTTACATGTTTTCCTTGGCCAGAGAAGATCAAGGGAAGTACCTGCTGATGTAGCATTTCAGTAAGTAATTTCTGTGTGCAGAGAGAGGAGACCAACCGCGGGGATTCAACGTTCAAGGAGTACATGTTTCCTTTTGTGTATCAGCCAGAGCTGTGGGTGTTTGTGGAAGGACCTGAGATGAGGACACAGGTCCGCAATGACTGGTTTGTGTTTTCTGTCTAGCACTCATACATTTTTTTATTTAACCCAGATCTCTCCATCAATAAAATAAATACATTATTCATGTAGAAAGTGGTCTTTGTCCTTTGAATTGGGGACAATGGGCTCACCTCAAGATTTTCCAATAGCTGTAGGATCCCCCACTTCTTGAGGTCCCCATGAACACAGGGCTCAAAACAGGAGGCTGCACATAGTGTGTTGTTGCCTTTTGAACAGCAGCTGAGAACCACTGGCATAAGTATTCAAAAAATGGAAAAAAACCCAACTTTAGAAGGTATGTGAAATTCTAGATGAAAGTCTATATTTAATATTCTGTACATATTATTCCTGCATGTTCTGACCAGCTGCTTAATTTTGTGTGGACTCCACCACTTTGATGGCAAGATCCATTAAGCCTATCTGCAAGTATGGTGATTAGATAGTATGTGCCTGTTTGGAGACAGACTTTGTTTGTTTTGGGTATTTTCAGAGGCAATGCTCAGCCCTCAGGGCTTTTAAACCTATCCATGAAGGTGGAGGTACTGGTCTTAACATCCTTGACAAAGCACTGTGAATAAACTAGGGATGAAATTCAACAATACTAGTGCCCCTATAATAAGAAGTTAGTTTTAATATTGTTTTTAGAGATGGACATGAGCATAATGTGAGGTAAATAGAATACATTGGTTTTACTTACAAAAACTCCATGAAAAGGCCTTCCAAAGTTGGAAACACACAAAACCAAGGCAGAAGTCCAAACCTCTCCCAAGGCTGTCACTTTTTGTGACACTCTGTGGGCTGATAGTCTGAAACACCGCGTGCTGTGGTTTTTGCGAAGTGTATTTGTCTTGTCAGTACACTTTTGTGGGCTGAGAACTTTCTAAGATGATCTTTCAACCAGAGGCCGAGATATTTGCTCTCCAAGCCAAGAACTTCAAAACCTGTGATAATGTTCAATTATAGTAGCTTTATTTTCATTATGTCTAATGTAGATATAATTGATTTGTCTTCTGGATATTTATGCATGCAATGGCACAGTTATTCAACAGCTCCAATCTGCTTAGCTCAGAGAATACTTCTTGCAATACATGCCTTGGACATTAAAAAGCATCTTTATTTGAAGAAATATTTTTAAGGAGACAGGGATTATTTCTGCATGTGTTTTTCAGAATTGGGTAATCCTGGTGCCCTTATAGCACCAGCTCAGATCATGCTACATCCTGCACAGAAGATACCATATTTTCCCAGATATTTCAGAGATACAGTTTACAACTTGTAAGAAATATCTTAACAGAGCAGTTTTGTCAGAAAAAGCTGAAGCATCAAAATCAAAACTTTTCACAACCACCTACCTCTTTTCATGAAACTTTTGGTCAGGAGAGGTTCTTCAGCTGCACAAGTGGGGTTTTAGATGAAGACAAGGCAAAGTAACAGGTGTTCTGTCAGATAAGATTTTTTTCTTTCATACCTAGGTCAAGACCTAGGATTTGACCTTGGCTCACTTAAATGCCAAACACTTTTAACAGATATTGGAATGTTGCACCAATGGGACCAAAGCATATTTAGTTATTCATACACAGTCAAGCAGTTCCTGCTGAAGATACTGTTGAGCAGGAGTTCAGAAACCCACAAATTAAAACAATAATATTTCCTTGCCTGTTCCTCAAATGGCAGCCTCAAACGTTCAGAGAAGGAATCATTACCATCTTTGTCTGCAAACAAGGAGATGAGGTAACAAGAACTCCCAGATCTCAATTCTTCACCCCTGAGCACATTGCTGAGTTCTTTGTCCCAAAAGTGACTCCCTCTTTGCATCCACAATACAACGTGGACTGGAGCCTCTCATGGGCTGCAGGTTATATTAATCACCCATGCACACTGCTTCACTTTAAATGCTCTTTTACAAGCAAGTGAGCAGGTGTGCCTCGTAGACGAACTCAGGAGACCCCAGTGCCTAGAGCATACTTGCAACACAGCTGCCTATTACAAGGGCAGAAAATAGTGACAGCTGCTCAGAAATCGGGTTGAGGCAAGCTGCCAGTACAGAAACTAGTACTGTAGCTTATAAGCAATTTAGGAGTCAGGGAGCCCAACAGCTATTGCATGCAAAAAGAACAGCACAATAAAACACAGAGGTTTTATATGACCTGGAGGGTTGACTGCAATAACTTGATGGAAGCCTGCAAGGATGTCACCTGCCCAGACCAATGTCTTCCACAGCTGTGGACTTTTCCACTACTCTTTCTCACAGACCGATTTTTCGAGACTCTCTTGCTGTGAGTGGTGTGTGACCACATGCTTTCCAAGTGGTATTCACACAGTCCTGCTTTGGAGAGGACAAACACAAGGACAGCACTAGAATTGCACTTTCCTGAACAGAAAAAGCTGTTTTTCCTAGACTGGGTAAAATCTGTAAATGTGGTATTCACCACTTCCCCTACATATTGCTGGTGTTTAAAAGAGGCAGGTAGAAAATGAACAGCCAGCAGATCCTTCTGACTACCCTAGCTATGTTTTCTAAAGTGTCCTCTGCTATTTCTTAGCCATGCTCCAACTGCAGCACAGAACAGAATGTTCTGTACAGATAAAGTGTCAAAAATTGCTCAGAACCAATCTTCATATTCAAAGACATGTTTTCCTTTAATTTAGCCATTCTGAATGGCTTCCAGTCACTTGAAGATGTTGAAAAGCACCACAAATGTAAAGAATTACAGAATTCGCTTTAACCATAGAAGCAATTAACTCTCCAGCAGTGTGGAAAACAGCTTTTGAGCCGTATTTATTGATGCATAGATTTCACTGTAGTGTGATATTTGAAGACAAATTGCTGTGCCCGTAATTAAGACGATTGAGAAATTGGCAACTGAAATATAATGATGAAAGACCAGCTCAAAGGGCAAGTGAGTTAGATTGGTCAGGATGATACAATCTATGTGACCTCAGTGCCCTATTCCTGCTCATTGATTTCCCAATTAAATATAACTTTTTATTCAATCAGTTAGAATATACTGGAGGTTATTGATGCACTGCTAGTAGGAAAAAGCAATGAAGTAAAGATAAAACAGTGGGTGAGCACTGTCTCATTTTAACATTTTATTAACCTTAATGGGGTCATGATGAAGATGATGTTATTCACTTGGATCTTTTTGTCCTTTTTTCATCTCTATTTTTTTCTTTTATTTTAAAGTGGAATTATTCTTACCAACCTAGGGCAGACAAAGCCCAGTCTTGGGAGGTGTCAGATTCTTTTGCTCTGCTTTATTTGAATGGTGCTAAATTCCATTGTAGTACTGTGCCTTCACCCCATCTCAGCTGGATGAGAGACAAACAAGGAAATGTGCAGATTCAGTGAGAGATGTAGGATATTTTCTGTAAAAGGAGAAATTGAATAGACTAGGACTCCCCTTGGGAAAAAAAAAAAATGAGACAACGATAGTGGTCTATGAGATGAAAAATTACATGGAGAAGGTGAATAGTACTGTTCAGCCCTGCTCAACTTAAGGCATCATCTGCAGAAAGGAGCTGGAAGGACTGGAGAAAAAGATTTCCCGAAAGAGTACACCTGCATTTGGGCAAATCTGGCTGGACCAGAATGTTGCCAGAGATTTGAGAGAAAAATGCTTTTGACTAGATTTAGTTTAAAGTATAATCAGGTTTGCATGACAACTTGTTTCTGGTTTATACTGCTGTTTTGAATCAGACCCTCATGCCACTGACCCATTATTATTTTCTCTAGAAGTAAGGAGGCAGGTAATTTTTTATCCTTGCATCATAATATATCTTAATCTTTACCTGTTGTAATGGAAATTCAGCATTCGGCCTATTAACGGAAACTAGAATATGCTAAAAATTTCACAGATCTGGAGGTCAGGTGATACTAGACAGAATAGCAGCTACTTCCACACTTTTCTCTGGTCACAGTATTTGATCCACAAGCTGGGAAGACACTTGATTGAATACTACCATCTTAGTTTTGTTCTGGTGTGCTCCAGCCTGAAGGTAAGGAAACAGCTTCTTTGTATCCAAAACTAATTCCTTTCCAGATAGCAACATTTTCAGAAGAAAAAGGAGCATTTATGAGCTTTGGAAGAAGGGGCAGGCAACTCAGGAGGACTATAAGGATGAGTGAGTTTGTGCAGGGAGAAAATTAAAAGGGCCAAACCCCAACTAGAACTTAATCTGGCTACTGCTGTAAAAGACAATAAAAATGTTTCTATAAATACATTAGCAACAAAGAGAGGGCTAAGGAGAATCTCCATCCTTTATTAGATGCAGGAGGAAGCATAGTGACAAAGGATGAGGAAGATGCTGAGGTACTTCATGCCTTCTCTGCCTCAGTCTTTAACAGTGAGACCAGTTCTTCTCTAGGTACCCAGCCCCCTCAGCTGGAAGACAGGGACAGGGAGCAGAATGAAGCCCCCATAATCCGAGGGGAAATGGTCAGTGACCTGCTACACCACTTCAGACACGCTGAAGTCTAAGGGGCTGGATGGGATCCACCCAAGGGCACTGAGGGAGCTGGTGGAAGTGCTCACCGAGCCTCTTTCCATCATCTATCAGCAGCCCTGGCTAACCAGGGAGGTCCCAGTTGTCTGGAAGTGAGCAAATCTGATGCCCATCTGTAGGAAGGGCAGGAAGGGGGATCTGGGAAACTACAGGCCTGTCAGCCTGACCTGGGTGCCAGGGAAGGTGATGGAGCAGATCATCCTGAGCGCCATCACAGGGCACGTGCAGGACAACCAGGGGATCAGGCCCAGCCAGCGTGGGGTTATGAAAGACAGGTCCTGCTTGGCTGACCTGGTCTCCTTCTACGACAAGATTATCCGCTTAGTCAATGAGGGAAAGGCTGTGGGTGTTGTTTACCTAGACTTCAGCAAATCCTTTGACACCATTTCCCACAACATTCTCCTGAAGAAACTGGCTGCTTATGTCTTGGATGGGTGTACTCTACACTTGGTAAAAAAACTGGGTGGACAACCAAGCCCAAAGTGTGGTGAGGAACGGAATTACATCCAGTTGGTGGCCAGTAACAAGTGGTGTTCCCCAAGGCTCAGTATTGGGGCCAGTCCTGTTAAACGTCTTTAACAGCAATCTGATCGAGGAGATCAAGCGCATCCTCAGTAACTTTCCAGACAACACCAAGTTGGATGGGAGTGTAGATCTGCTTGAGGACAGGAGGCTCTGCAGAGGGGTCTGGGCTGGCTGGATCAATGAGCCAAGGCCAGTTACATGAGGTTCAGCAAGGCTCAGTGCTGGATCCTGCACTTGGGTCAAAACAACTCCACACAATGCTACGGGTTTGGGGAAGAGTGGCTGGAAAGATGCCCAGTGGGAAAGGGCCTGGGGGTGTTGGTTGACAGCCAGATGACACAAGCCAGCAGTGTGCCCAGGTGGCCAAAATGTCAACAGCATCCTAGCTTGTGTCACCAATAGTGTGGCCAGCAGGACAAAGGAAGGGGTCATCCCCCTGTGCTCAGCACTTGTGAGGCCACACCTCGAATCCTTGATATTAGGAGAAAATTTCTTCACCGAAAAGGTGGTCAAGCATTGGAACAGGCTTCCCAGGGAGGTGGTGGAATCACCATCCCTGGAGGTGTTTAAAAAACACTTAGATGCAGTGCTTAGTGACATGGTTTAGTGGTGGACTTGGCAGTGCTGGGCTAATGGTTGGACCTGATGATCTCAGAGGTCTTTTCCAACCTAAACGATTCTGTGATTCTATGGTGAATATTGACAACATATGAATAAAACCCAGTGTAACACACAAATTAATCACTTTGTGCAGATTTCTGTGTTCTAAGGACCCAGTCTGTCCTACCTCACATTTGTGCACCAAGAATAACAGTCTTGGGGTCAATGGAACTGCATATAACAGATGAGACATAGAGTGGAGACAAACAGGGCCTCAGGGCAGTGATTTTATTATGTGTCTAGGCAACATGTTAAACCAGCCCTTCTGTTCAGAAAACATGAATTGTGAGATCTATTGAGTTTGCTGTCTTAAAAAGCTGCAAAAGTAGACAAGGAGGAATCCTCTTTCCCACCGTCCCCCATACCCTTTCTTACAACACATACACCTCTAGTGTATCTGTAGAAACCAGCGAAAGCTCTGAAGAACAGACACACACAAACACACAAAGAAAGTCAGTGCAAAACATTTTGCTTTTAAGCTTCACTGCAAAATAGCAGATCAACAGTTTGGAGCATGGGCAGACACCCCTTCACCCAATAATGCACGTGCCCTTTACCAGGCTCTTCTGTCATGGACAATGCCTTCTACCTAAACTGACTCACTGTCTAGCAATAATTCCATAAGACTCCATTTTCACAGTAACTGAGAAACCTACCACACATTTATCCTCACCACTCCTTGCTGAGGTACAAAAATAGCATTACTCCCAACTTTACAGAGAGAGGAAGGTACAATGAAGTTAGTTAATCTTATCTAAGTCCTAAAGGAAAGGAATGAGAAATGAGATTTTAACAGAACCGGGTTTGTTCAGTCTTAAGAAGAAAGGCAAAAGGGAGGTGTTACTGCTGTCTACAGCTACCTAACAGAGGTGTGGAGATGCTGGAGCCAGACATTTCTTGTAGGTGCACAGTGATAAGACAAGAGTCAATGGACCCAAGTAGAAACATGAAAACACATGGCTAGATACAAGGAAAAACATTTCACCAGGCAGTGGTCAAGCACTGGAAGAGGCGGGCAGAGAGGCTGCTGAATCTCCACCCTTCATTTTGAGATTCAAATCTCAAAATGGGTAAAGCCCTGAGCAACCTGACATGGTCGAGAAGGGGTCTCGACTAGGTCACCTTCAGAGATCCCGTGCAACCTACTTGATTCTGTGAGTGGCAGAGCAAGGACAGGGACCCAGCAACCCTGTGTCACAGACCAGTGGTGTCTGTAACCCACCAGGCATCACTTCCCTGTGCAGAGGGACCAGAAGACTTCCTGAAACATGAGTAGTCATTACTTCTAAGGGTATTACACTCAGTTACTAATGGGTTAGTGCGATATTTGAGATCTTTCTAGAGTTAAATTCAACCGTAAACCTACCTCCAAAACCCCCAAAGGTCTAGATTTGAACTTCATAATGCAAGAAATAAAAGATGTACTAAACTAGTAGGAAATTAACTGAAAGAAATGAGCACTAAAATACCACCTCACATTGTTTTAGGAATTTCTTGCAATTTATCACCATTTGGATGTAAAATTCCTTAAGATAAATGGTTGTCTTATGTGTGAAGTGTATGCACCTACACAACCAACCTGTGGAAATGACCATACTCTTCACCTTGTATTGCTGAACTTCCACACACAGCTTTGTATTTCCCTTACCTACTATCACGGTTTATAAACTCAGATTTAGACCAGCTTTTCAAGATCTATAAGGAACTTAACCTGAAAAGCAATTCTGCTGTTCTCAGTAAAAACATTCTCAGTTGGCTCCTCTGTAGGATTGGTGCTCCACATAGACAGACTAAGGGAATGGTTTAGTGGTGGACTTGACAGTGTTAAGCTTATGGTTGGACTTGATGATGTTAAAGGTCTTTTCTAACCTAAATGATTCTATGATTCTATGACTATGACTTGTATATAATCCCTGCAAGGCTCTGAAACTTCATACACTGTAAACATGAGAAACAGCATTTTTCCTAGTAATTTTTGTTGGAAAATAGACAATTTAAAAACATGAGGTTTTTATGGCAGTTTCCTAGTCCCCAGACAAATTGCAGTGGTTGCCCACATCTATAAAAAAGCGAACACTGGAAGCATCAGGCATCAGAGAACAGTCTTGCATGACTGAAACCGCCTAACTCCCTTGACTCCAGCTGACCCATGCCACTTTGTATCAGGAGGGATCAGCCTCCAAATATCTCAGTGCATTGTTGGATAGGCCACTCTCTAATGTTCTCACAAACGGTTGACTGAACTCCAAAATTAGAAATAAAATAAAATTTATAAGCTGAAATCAAATATGGGCTCAGAAATTTCCCAAGAGGATTCAAAAGTAACATAGGTGAAGCATCTGTGAGGTTATTTGACCAACAGCTAATCACATTTAAGAAAGACAGTGGAAAGACCAGAGGAAGAAAAAGAAGCAGAGGACCCTCAATAACCCTGAATCAGCTGCTCTGAGCCTTCCAGAGAAGGATTAGACCTGGTGTGAAATCCTCCAAGATGAATCAGCCAGAGAAAGCTCTCTCCCTGGAAAGCTGAGCGAACTGGAAGGGGTTGTTGCCTAAAGCAGGGTAGGACTTGTTATGGGAGGCATGGGAATGGAGCAGAGAAAAATTGAGGACTGTGTAAATTTTAAGTGGGACATTTTAAGTGGGCTGTGGAAAGGTACAAAACTTATTATGGGATGTTTAGAAGAAAGAGCAAAGGTGGGGGAAAGGAGAGAACAGGATGGATCAGGAAGGAGCAAGTGTGCAAAAACAGAGGAAAGAGGGGACAAAAAGGGCAAGCTGCATGTAAAGCAGTTACTGGTATTTTGATCCACCTGATCACAGCAATGTTACAGCTAAACTCTCTTCTTAGCAAGCTGTGTGAGTGTGCTCCCTGTTCCCTGTGTGTGCATGAGCCACTAGCGAAGTTCAGGTTTGCTGGTCCTAGATGATGTCTGCCAGCCATGAGCTTGAAGGGTTTTTAGATGTGAGTGCCATCAACAGGAGGAGGTCAGGGTCTGAGGGACAGCTACCAGACAGACTGACTGACTGTACTGTGGATGTCTGTCCGCATGAGTGTCTGTGTGTATGCACCAAGCAGGCACTCAGACTCACTGCCAGCTGGACCTCTGGACCCAGCCTGTCTCTAGCAGACCAGGAAGACAACTCCCTTGAATCCCAACATCTAACATGGTCTCTAAGAGAATCATTCCTGTACTAGCGCCTCATGCAGCTTACACCACCTTTATGCCCTTTTTTGCATTCTTCAGATGCCCTCCAGTAGACTCCCTAGATGTGAAAGACCATTTGCAGCTGCAGTGGACTGGCACCCAGGTGATTTGGAAATCCACTGGCCATGCAACCTGCAGCCATTGGGAATCCAGGGGGTGGGCAGACTGCCTGGTGCATGTGCCTATGCTCTAGGACATAAACTGGGCTGCTATCCTGTTTGTTGTTGCTACAGCTAGGGATACAAGCAATAGTGCAACAGTTGAAATGAATTCATGTCTCAATATTTTAGCTCTGATGATCCTTACAGACCTCTGTGTTGGTCCTGTCAAAAATGTCAATAGACAATGGTGATCTAAACGTAGTGTACACGGGTCACCTAAAACAGAAAGCAAGGGCTACACAAGGTCAAGTGCGATCTGCCATCCTAATTCATCCTCATAACCTGTGCTATCTTATGTACACTCAATGAGATTTAGATTTTCTGGATTCTTTACCCAAATGTGCCACAAATTTTGTGACATCCTGACTGAAACTCTTGAAGCCTGATATAAAACTCACTGCAACCAATGGAAATCTTTTTGTGTCCCATTTTTCCATTTTTAAGATTAAGATAATAGTTCAGATTTATTTTGTTGATAGTCTTAGCTGTGTAAACTTGTCAAAGATCATGAGAAGATAAGAACCACAGAGCTACAAATGCACAAATAAAATCAGTTATAGAGACCTGCATATTCATACTATCCTATAGAACCAATGAAGCAAAAGCTGGGTAGAAGGAACAGCTTTCCTAAGAATAAAGGGGAGGTGTGGGAGGGGGTGTGTGGGGGAATTCTGCTGGGGAAACAACGCAGAGCAACTTCACACACAAAAAAAATCACAGGACACCATTCCACCCATACCCTTACCAAAATAATGGGGAACTATCCATCCAAGTTTCCTACTGCAAAAAAAAGCACCTGGTATAGCAGATCCACAAGGACACTGGAGTGAAGCACTGAAGTTAAAATGAATAGCTTAATTACCTGCCATAATTTATTGGACATAGACAACTGATTCCATGGATCTCCAAATTTAATTCATGATGACCTTGAAAGGAAGAAACTGTGTGAAGGACTGTCAGACTTTTTTGTTGGTTTTGATTTTTTTTTTTTGTTCCAGAGATAAATTTCCAAAACTTTTCAGGATTTATTAAAAGTTTTTTTCATGATAGAAGAGGAGATAATCCTTCTCAGAGCCTCCAGATGTCCTGATCTGAAGCCCTTCTGTTTAGGAAACCACATGATCCATGTTCACACTCTTTTATTCCCCTTTGAGGATCACAATTAAAAGACATACATTCACTACATAAAAGGTAGTAAAAGACACAGCCTAAAACACTTAACTGTAGACGTCTACTTTTTAGCTCTCTATACCTGAGTTAGTCATCCTGGGTTAGCTTTGTAATAGGTGGAAAGAAACAGGCACTTTATCTTGGTGAGGTATCACATCCTATAGCAATTATCTACAATACCTCAGATGAAAGCACATATTTCCTTCCATTAGCTGCAAAGGCAGTCCAGCCTACCGAGTTCAGTGACTTAGTAGATGTCTACATTTGGTAGTCGTGGTGAATCCTGTGCAGGATTCATAGATGTCTCTGTTGCACCTGGTAACGAACTCACACCTCCCAGGACCCACTTGTGTAATGCACAGCGCTGACTCCTGTGACATTTCAAGATACCATACTTTCCTACTGAAGCAAAGTCGCTTCTCTTCTGAAATAGCTGGGATATCCAACAAGCAGAAAAGTCCATAGAAGAAACACCATGACAGAGAGAAATCTTTTGGGAAGATATTACAGAGATACTCATCTACAAAATGGGTTCTGAAGGAGATCTAGTCCTTCTGATACTTTTTTTTTTTCTGTAGTCTGTTGACTGAGAGGAATTTTAACTAGGGACTCCCCATTTCAGAGCTTGGCAGTCTGAGAAAATTGTCCAGAAAAGCTATTCTGGAGCACAGGGCCAGGGCAACCACGTGAATAAAGAGGTGGAAAGAAACAGTGCCACTATGGTATTTTGTTGACATTTTCTGACCCTCCGTAAATAGAGGCCAGTCAAAATACACAGGTGGATGATTGCTCTTATACACTATCTTCCCTTGTGGACTCCTTATTCCAAAATAAAAACTTCTATTCCTGAAAATTTATTCTGTTCTAGGAGCAAACTACCTGCAATGAAATCATTTTCACTCTGAAACAGGAGTATCCCCATAGTGGTCTGCTCCAGGATTAATCCAGTGGGATAACTGTTCTGCTCATGATCCCCATTCAGCCATTTTCCACTGCGCCTGTGCTGAATAACCTCTCCCCTTCAAATGAAAGCTGGATGGGATTCTCTGATTGCTGACTAAATCTTGTTTTTAGCACAGTGATTCTGCCAGCAAGGAAAACAGACAAATGGTCTGTGATTACATTGGTCACACTTCATATTTTTGTACCCGTCTTCAGTATTTGTGGAGAAAAATGGCTCATATGCAGCCTTCTCAGAGATGCAGCATTCTTCTCATCAGTTAAATATGTTCCCTTGATACAAATGGAGCTTCGGCGACTTGCATCACTTAAGGATCTACCTTTTTGTATTTTGCATGTGTCAAAATAGTGAGAGATTATGTCTGAAATGACTATTTTTCCTGTGCTCAAGGGAGACAGTTTGAAAACTCCTGTGGCTATAGGCTCAGTGAGATCTAAGCAGTTCCCTTTGCAATGGATAAGCACACTTTCAAGAGAATCACCTCTCCGATCCTTCCTTAAATTATTAGTGTTGATTCTTAATAGCTCAGACACATCACAACAGCATTTGTATAATAAGCCTTCTCTGGTTTGAGTGTGTCACGTCCATGCAGGGATCAGCATGATCATCCAGTCTGGGGTCCTGCATAATGATCATCTGCTGAAGAAGTTTCTTTAGTAAGTCCAGCATTCATGGCTGAGCTGCAGCATTGCCTACAGAAAAGTATAAAATCTTGCTTTAAAGACTTCCATACAAATGATCTAACACAGCCTTTAGCAACATATTCCAGTAACTAAGCATTAAAAACATGTGTTTTATTTCTCCAAAATGTTTCTTATGTAATGTTTGGCTGCACTAGGTAGAGACCATGATCAAGGCACAAACAAATTAGCTTTACACCACTACATGGTGTTCTGACTTTCCCTGCAGAAGTTTCCTCATACAAATATCAATTTTTTTCACTGAATCTTCTGTATCAGCATTCCTAGAATTGGCTTAGCTTTACAATTCTCTCCCAACCCCTTGCTATAAATAGCTATGCCTCATATATCATTTAAGGGGAATAAAACATTACTCCTTGCATTCATTTATTTGATTTTACAGCCTTGCTTGTATGTTAATCAAACGCATAAAGTGCTGAGGTGCATAGGTGCCAAGTAAAAGTCAATATTTTACTATGAACCTCATTTATCTACATTAGCCTGAAACAAGGTAGATCTGTAAATTCGGACATTATTGAATTTAATGACAAAGATCAATTACAACATCTTTGACACGACAGGGATTTGTCTGATGAGGGGGGAAAAGCATCACTATTTCCTAAGGGAGCTTATGAATGGTGGCTGGGTGGGACTGTCCATCTCTTCCAGTGGACTGATGCATGTGCATGCTTAAATAATATTAGTTGTATTTGAAATAGAGACCCACGGTTTAAAAGGAGTTTAAAATAGAGCTAAGTTATAGTGATATCTCTGAGGGATTGTTCAGCAGGATTGGCTGGACTACAAAACAAAATAACTAGAAAGTGTCTTCATGGGAGAGATCCACAATTTGGCTGCAAAACTGAAAGCAATTCTGAACTCAGGCTGCTTCTTTCTGTGTCCGGTACACAAATACCAACCACACTGTTGCACCGTGGTAGTGCAGACTGTTAAATACAACAAATCCCCAGAAGCACAAGCACTGCTTTTCTGAAGGAAGCTTGGGAAAACACAGGCAATAACCTCCCCTGATGGAAACTGCTGCATTTCAGTGAAGTCAGCATCTAGAAAGGTGTAACACATCCTACCCATCCTTCAGCCCTGTGCCCTTCCTCCAGCATTGGGTAGGAAGCATTAGTCTCTCCAAGTTGCTAATACACCATTCACCTGGTAAGATGATGGTGTTTGCCAGCAGCTACTTACAGTTTGGCCTGACTGGAATGCAGGTAAGGTTTCCTAAAGGAAAAAGGATTTTTTTCCTCGCTGATACTTCAGACTTCCATCCAAGGGTTGCTGGGTACCATCACAGCCTTTGAACTTACCAGGAAATGAAGTTCAACACATCTCAGGATTGGCCATGTATGTCAATATGTTTTTTTCCAAATCCTGGAAGTCAAGACTTATCGCATCCTTAATGCATACTTCTAATTAGCAGTTAGGCTGAGACTAGTTTTTATGGATCAAGTCTTTAAACACACAAATCCTGTAACCCTGATGGAATTTCATTAGACTGCTTTCGCAAGGACGGGCTACAAAGCTGTATTCTCTATTTCCTCTGGAAAGCCTTAAGTAACTACCAAAAAAAAAAAAAAAAAGCCATGTCACCTGTTAAGAAAACTTCTTTCAGGTTGAATAGAACCTTGAAGTTTGAGAGGTTCTGAAATGAAGCCCTGTAAGACAAATCCATTTTCCTTCCTTTACATTTATCTTATTAAACAGCCCAAAACACCCAACAACCAGCCCAGCTTGAGATGACCTACAGTACACAGCTCAGATGCTGATTCTTCTACATGGAGGAATCCCAGTCAACATTTTTAAAAGGACTGCTACTTCTCACTAATTGTTCATACATTAAGGCCTTGGATTCAGTCCTTCATCCCACATTGCTGCTTGCAAAGATAGCAGTACATATATTGTGTAGCACTGATTTATTACCATGACAGCGAGAGAAAGTGCTTCGTTTAGTTACACCTGCCTTTCGTGAAGGTATTCCAGCACACAGGAACAGCAAGCTTGGATCCTGAATCTGGGTGCACCTTGGCTCAAGCTGACACTGATCTCGTTCCTATTGTATCGAGTGAAATGAAACTGACCAAAAAGCACTTGGCCAGTTTTGAAATGCAACAGGAGCTTCTGGAAATCCAGGTTAGCTCCACCAAGAGAGCAGCTGGCTGCAGTCATGGGTGAAGACAGAAAAAAAACGTAGCAGGAGGGATGTCAGTAAAGCTGAGAATTCGAATGACCATGCAGAGAGTTTCTCCATTCTGTCTGGGGAAGCAAAATATAATCAGGTATGATGAAGAGTTACTACAGCTTCTAAGAGCAGGAATTAAGAACCCACGTGGTTAATTAACTGCACATTGACCAGGCTTAGTAAATTCCATATGCAGTGAGCCAGCAAGCTGCCATGTGTCAGTTGAGACATGTAGCTGTCAAGGTCTACCTGACTGCATGCTATAAAGTGAAACACAGGGTTGTTACCTTCCCATCTGGGACAGAATGAGTTCAGAAATGGTCAGCTACGATGTCTCAAAGTCAAGGCAGGTGAAGTCAACCTCCTGCAGTCCTGTGAACAAACCCTCAAGATCAGTTCACACCTCACTTTCAAGCAACTACACATTCCTCCCACCTTCCCCCAGCTCCAACAGTGAACACATTATTCATTCTATTCTTTCCAGACCTGTGAGAAAAACAGAGAAATTCTGCCCATTGAATAGCAACACCAACAGCACACAAGGTAGAAAACGCCTGCTCCTAGAGAAGCGGTTTTCTTCACTGAGAAAGAGCCATGCTGTGCCCACTTTTGATGTATCTGAGGATTTCAGGCATTTGAAATCTGCTGGCTCTTGTGAATACTCCTGTCAGGGAAGCATCATGGCCTTGTCTTCATCAGAAATTGAGTAATTGCACTTAATGAGCTGTAGATGACAGGACAGTGCGAACAAGAACTAAGGGTTAGGAGCCTTGGTATGCATTGTAGATCAGCAAGTGACAGGACAACACCTGAAGCTGCAGTGTCACATTGTCTGGTGTCCCTTTCACCAGAAAGGGTGACATGTTTCATTTACAATGTGCCCAGTTAGCAGAGATCTAACATTTAATCTGTTCAAACTAATCCAGTTTATTTTGCCCAAAACAGTCTGGGGAACACTTAGCAGGCAACATGAAGAATCAAAAAGCTTTAACTGGAGGAGTGATGAACATCTGAAGTTGTGCAGAAGACACAATCCTATGGAACTATCACACCTGGACCAAGAAAACTATGTTTGGACAATACCTTTGGTTGCCATCCATCAAAAAAGTCCAGAAAATTGCTGTCTGGCTTATGCTATAAATCAGTCCAAACCTTTTCCTTAAGAAGTTGTATGCTAGCTTCTTTATATTCATGTATACAGGAAGGAAGCAGAGAAACTTTAGATGAGATAGATTTAAACTGATGTTAACAAATTTGGGGAAACCAGACTTGGCCATTTGAAGTGTTTAAGAAAAGCCACGCTTGGAGAGACACTCAGACAGTCTAGGTCTCAAATGGGGTTGTGTAACTTAGAGGATTTTACATAACCAAATAGAAATGTCTTCAAAAAAATCCTTACATGGTGATCTACAAAAAGTAATTCTGCTGTGAA
Organism: Falco punctatus; assembly: GCF_963210335.1. Lineage (NCBI taxonomy): Eukaryota > Metazoa > Chordata > Aves > Falconiformes > Falconidae > Falco > Falco punctatus. The sequence goes on from NC_137581.1 coordinate 7,206,207, forward strand.
GTTAATTTTAAATTCTAAACGCAGATGGAAAGTTAAGCACTAGGATAGCACACACAGAAAAGGTTGGTTTGCTTGCAATTCAGGCCTTTGGCAGGGGATGCCGGTGGGGGAACATGTATCTCTGTGTGTGGCAAGAGGGGGACTGATGCTTCTTTTTGGAACTTTAGAAATGTTCTGTAAGGGTCTAGCAGTAGGTTTATCTGTTGTATTACTAGTTTTGATCCTGAATGTATAGTTCACTGGTTGCCAGTTAATTACATGTCATTAATACATTTATACAGTTTCATCCTGATTACAGTTTAAACTGAACAGACCAGTTTTTCCCCTGAGATTACAATCAGAGCCAGCCTCAACTTCTGACAGGAACAGCTGGTTGTGAATAGGCCAAACCCTGGTATTTTATCTCCATCTGCTGGAGATAAATGTCATTCACTTAATACGTGTCATTTCAGACTCAGCCCTAAATCTTTTGACTTTGTGGACAAAATAATCCTCTCCATAATGATTCAAAGATCTTAAAGGCTGCAAGGACTAGTATGACATCCATGGAACTCAGGTCCCAAAAATTAATCTGAGGAACAAATAGAAATTACACGATCTCCTATATTCTGCTACAATTAATGTATCCTGTCATGGCTAAATCCTTCACTGAACCATAGCCAGGTGCTATCAGATATCACAGTCATGACAAAGGTTTCAAGGCTGTTGGTAAGTGAAATAAAATTGGCAGTGCAAACACCAATTCCTTCTCTACCACTGGAAAAGATCGTGCAAGGTCAGTAAACCAGGCACCACTTTTTACCACCAGAGCAGTCATCACCTCCTTCAGTTGCTCAGAGGGTCTTAAAACTGTTCCTCAAACCTCAGAAAAGCAGCACTACTAAAAAATATATTCTCCCCTTTCCATGCCCCTTGCTGCAACCTAATACCCTTACGGCTTCCCCCAGTCTCACCGTTCCTTCTTTCTCCTCTTGTACCTCCTGTCACACCTAAACACCAGCACTGAGAGCTGGAGAAATGACTGTATGCATCCCACTTAAATTCCAATGTAACTGGGGCTCCTCAGTTAGAAGGCTGTACACCACCAAGATGTCTTCTGAAGGTACTGGCAACAAAGATGCTCTCCCAGAGGAAATTTCTGTCTTAGAGGAGCCACTATCTAGAAAGAACAGAAGGAAACCATGTTTTTAACTTAACTACTTCCTCCAAGTTGTAAAGTTAGATTGAAAAGGCCTCAGTATTCTCTTCTTGGCTTGGTGCTCAACCCAGAGGCAGCAACAAAGGAACTTCTGCAGCCCCCAGTGGGACCTGTTCAGCATGGACGGAATCTGTGGTGCTATCTGAATTTCTCCTGAGCATGTGCAAACTGGGATGCTTCAAATATTTCATATCTAGATGATGAGCTTATTTTCATGGCATCATTTCTGACTCAAGGCTAACTGCCAGCAAATTGCAAGTCCCTCTTTTACAACATGAGGGAATTGGGGTTTCTGAAAGAGCAATCATCCAATTTTATTTTTTTAGCTTGAGCAAAACAGTGCATTTTGTGACCTGTGTCTTGGAAACAACTGAAGTATTCTGGCTGAAACTTTCACATAAAAAAAAAAACAAACAAAAAAAAAAACACACTAAGGCAGGCACTTAGTGAAAAGAACTTTAGTCATAACAGTTAACGTTTGGAAAAGTTGAGAAGCTGCTGAGGAAATGTGATGCTAATGGAAAATTATAATGCAAATTAATTTTTTTAAATATAAAGCAGGGCCACCAATTGCACCTTTGTCCACTGCCTCTGGAATTTGATTTTTTACACAGTTATTTGAACAGACCCAAAAGAACATAGCCAGTCTGCAGTTAAGTTGGGCATTTTGGCTCTTTTTTTCAGCCTCCAAGTAAATATTCAACCTCTGCAGATTTATCTGGTAGTTTTTCCTGATCACTATTTCTGTAAGCAAAATGCTCACTGGCTCCTAAAGGACGAAGATTAATACCATTTGGTCAACAGGACTGAGGAAAGCAGCAACCCTACAAATACAGGCCACTGCCCAGCAGAAAGACAATCAAAAACTCATTCTGAAATTACCTTAGAGTCACTAACCCTGAAACACTCAACATCATATTCCTGCGTGCTCCATTTAGCCTTGCTCTTCCTCTGTCCCATGAGGCAGCCCCTTCTTTACCGCTACATAACCTTACCCTTCCTACCATGTACTTCCACTACCCCAAATGCCCTCATCCCTATTACCTTCTGGCACCCAAGTGTTTCTACACAGGCTCATCCATGCTGTCAAGAAGCAGAGCTCTGAGATACCTCAGCTACACAGAGGAATCAATTCTCAAAACATCCCAGGCTTGTTAAGTGAGGGGAACAGGTCAAGAGTCCATTCTTCACTACCATCTGATCTCACATGGCTGACAAAGAGAGCTTTACCATCTTCCCAGAATGGGAGACACCCACCTATGGGCACATCTGGCTAGTGCCTATCTGACTGCTGACAGCTAGAACTGGCTACAGAGCTGACTGCTCCCCTGCAGAGAATCGGGGGGAAAAGGACCACGGGCAGCTCGCTCAGCCTAGGTCTGGCAGATACGTAGTCAGGCATCTGCAGCTGTCTGAAACACTGTGAACATTAAGAAGAAATTCTCTCCGGTTCCTTCCTCACTTGTAAAGCAGCAGAGGGGAATAAATCTGTCCCTGGAAAAGACAATGCAAAGTTCCAAAGAAGCTGACTTCCTTGTGATCAAAAACATGACAAGAACAATCCAAAATATGGAAAAACTTCTGCACAATAAATGACTACATAGGCTAGGACTCCTCAGGTTGGAAAACATGCAAGTGAAAAAGGATATGACATAGGTTCACGAACTCATTAATGGCCTGGAGATGAGAAAGACAGCAGAAAAATACACTGGCAAACCAAGAGAAAAAGCTATTCAGAGAAGAAAGAAAGGTGAACTACAAAAAATCCCACCACACCACTGTTATTTTTGCAGCTGCAACTAATTTGAAAAGACCAATCTCAAAGTACAAGAAAATCACTCTTTATTCAGGAAAAAAGTTACTTTCACAGCTCTTGCTCATCCAGCATCTACACCTCACCGCACCCCATGCTCGGATACCTGTAGATGCTGCTGGTCAGCGTGTTCAGGCAGGATGCCAGTATTCTGGCGCACCATCCACCCTTGTATTTGTAAAGTTTTGTATCAGTCTGGACTCAACTTGCCTGGGATTTCTTCCTTTTACTCATGCCTCTGCCCCACCCAGGAACAGCTACCTTCGTCTCAGAGGTTCTCTGCACGTAACTGTTTCCTGTGTTGTGCCACTGTTAATATTGAATGGGAAATACTTTCACCTATTGCACGCAGGGAACGAGCCTTCTTCACGTGACCTTCTTTTACGTAGATGGCAGTAAGGCACAGGTCTTAGTAGGGGCTCAAGTGGAGATCAAAGTGTCACAAGTATGTTCTAGGGCAACATCATAGCCAGACTGAGATTACCTTTTGGCAGGAGGAGCAGCAATAGCTCTGCTGCTGTCCTTGCATGGAAAGCTCAGTAAGTTTTAGGCAAATGCTAAAGGATTAGGTTTATACACACACACACACACACCCCAAACCAAAAAACAAAAACAAAGAAAACAAAAAACCCCACCCTCATGCCTCAGCAAGAGTGCATGAGAGCCCTGCTGAGATCAGGCCTGCAAGGTGGGCTGGTCCTGCACCTTTTAGACATGGTGTAATCTCAGAGGCCTGTAATGTGAGATGAGCTGTTGCCTAATTAGCAGATTTCTTGTGCCTCAATGACTGCACTGCAGATCTTGGTCACCCTCTGCTAATTTGCAACATCTCAAGCCTTAAAACACTTTATTTCATTCCAGTTCATCAGGGCCCACTGGAGAAGTACCTGCCAAGTGGAGAACTCACTTGCAAAGGTTCACATCCAAAATGAGGCCCTGGACTTGGCAGTTCTGCACTACTACCTCAACGCTCCTCACACCTGGGCTTCTTACTAAATCCAAGAGGTGAATCAGACAGAAATACTTATTCCATTATGCCTGTACAAGTAACAGTGGATTAGCACCGGGACTTTTCATAGATCTTGCTCTTATAATTCCCACACATAGACACATTGTAAAGCACAGGTTGCTTACACCATCTGGTCATAGGCACCAGTTTTTATTTTGTGGTTTTTTAAGGTTTTAGCATTTGAAAAGGCAGCACCACCCTTTGCTAACAGCTCTACTACTGCAAAGTAGGCAACAAAAGCAACCCTGAGAACATTCCCGATGAGAGGCCTCTATCGTGCACCACAGGTGCAGTGCCCTGGGCCTGGCAAGGCTGTGGTGGGGTGGCTGAGGACCTGCCCAACGGCAGCAGCTGTCCACCAGAGCTGAGCCTGGCGACAGAAAAGACCCCAACACTGGTTCCCTGCCCGTGGCAAGACAATTGGAACTAGATGATCTTTAAGCTCCCTTCCAACGCAAAACAGTCTATGATTTCCTACAGAGATGGATCTAATCACAGTTTTCAGAGCCCAGAACATCACACTGCCACAGTAAAAACGGGAAAGTTTTACAGAGATTTGTAACAGAAATAGTAAAACAGGAATGATTAAGAACGACACATGGATGAAAATACCTGTGTAAACACCAGAAGAAACAGCAGAAGATTTGAAAGACCACCTTCTATAGAAAGTGCAAAAAATTCCAGTCAAATTGAGGAGTGATTTGTTTCCATCTAGCCCAGACAGCCAGTGCTGATACCCAAGCAAAGATGAGCAATGAAGTATAGGAGATTCCCTTGGTCAAGACAACATGGGTGCAGTTCAACAATTCTTGCACTAACTTGGGAGACAACTGCCCGGTAATCAGAGACTGAAACTCAATCCTTGTATCCTGAGTATACAAGGTGCTGCCAGGTCACAAACAACTCCACTGTCACCCTCACTCACATGGCAGAAGAGGGCTACAGCCTTCTGTGCCAGCAGCCTTGGTGAAGAACCCCAGTCAGGCTTTGCCTTGAATGGTTGTTTTGGACAGCTTCAAGGAGAACCAAAACCTGCTGTCCCTCGGCTGAGGCTCAGCTCATCCACTGCACAGTGCTGGCCCTAACACTGCCCCTTGAGCAGAGAACTCTGTAGAGGAATGAAGCTGGGTTAATTAGCATTGATAATATACAACTGTGGGCTGGCTTCAGGGGCGGCGGGTTGGCTGATGTAGACAAGGTGCAGGTGTGGCTGGTTAAGTTAAGGGGTTGAGAGCCAATGAAGAGAGAACAGCTGAGGAATAAGTAAGAGAAGAGAGAGCGTGTCTTGGATGAGGTGAGGACAAGACAGCAGAGGGACTGTATGGAGAGTAAGCTGGTATGAGGTGGTTAAAGACCTTGTTGCAGCTTGATAGTTTGGAGAATGTTGTGACAGAACTCTCACCCCAAAAGACTTCCTTTGACCACAGTATTTTTGAAAAAACTTAGGGCAAACCCATCATTAAGCATCTCCAAATAAGGCCAAAGTGGATTAAAAAGGACAGGAATTAAAAAAAAAAAAAAAAAAAAGGTGGATTAAAAAGGGATATTTCTGCACCTCCTGCCCAAGAGAACAACTGGGTGAATCCTGTATTTGGTGAAGGAGGGAGGGGGGTGTTGCTTATTTTTTAAGTATGTAACCAAAACCTCATATGACAGAGAACAAAGTGTAGGAAGAGGTAAACGTTATTATTCAAGCCTGAACACTAAGTTTTATTGCAAGTCTTTTTTTTTTTTTTGTGTGTGTGTGTGAAAATAAGACTTGAAACTCAGCAGAACTGCTGTCAACATTGGAATAATCTCTTTCTTAAGCCTCTAGCTCACCTTGGTTTTTTTCTAGACAGAGATTAGATTGAGGCTCTATCATCATGCAGTACCATAGAGTACTGATGTTTGTACCCCCCTGACCTGAACAGGGCAATGTGTACCTGCGACTTTAAGCCTAGGATAAGTTTCAGTTATGAACATTGTTTGCACAGAGGCACTTAAGAGTTATGGTTTCATCCAAATTATATCTATGCGTTAAATAATCAGGAATACCAAGCCCAGAGCTCAGTGATTTATGCTCTTTGCACCTTTGGTGGATTAATGCCACTGCCTTTCTTCAGGTCTTTTTTAGAGCTAGCAACCTTGGTTTTGAGACTATTGCAACATGCCTACCTATCCCTCCTTCGCTATGGAAAAGAAGACACCATCCCGCCTCTTTTTATCCACTGATTCATTCAGGCTGTGGAAGAGCTGATTTTTATTGATTTTTTTTCTCCTGCCAGTTTCTTATCAGCCATTTCGTCTTTCTCAAACAGCTTGTGATGAGCCACTCCCGACCTCTGGCACTGTCCCAGGCCTCACCTTAACCCGTACTGAACCCACATAGCTTTATTCTAGTTACAACCTCACAGAGGTTCTCTGATACCACCCACTTCCTACATTTAGCTTAAAGCACAATGCTTTATTAAACTTCCCCTTGCCATCAGTCAGCACTGCCGCCTGGAACCACCAGGCTCTCGCATCCCCTGCCTGAGAGGCAAACGCGGTGCGGCCCCACCCGGACACGGCGGCAGCCCCCGCCGGAACGCCGTGAGCCGGCGCTGCGAGCGGACTGCAACTCCCAGGGCGCACCGCGCCTGCGAGGGCGGTGGCCGCGCCGGGGCGGGAACGGCCGCCCCGCAGAGGACGCCGCGGGGCCTGACGGGAGGTGTAGTCCACTGTCCCGCCGCGGGGGCCCGGGTTCGCCTCCGCCCGGGGCGGGCGCGGAAGGCAGGCTGGCACCGGCGGCCGGGGCTCTCCTCAAGCCGAAGCGCTTTGTCCTCGCTCTGCCACAGCTCTGCCCTCCCAGCCACCGTGCCGCACTTTTAACGCTACAGTTATTTTCATAGCGCCGAAGTGCACCAAGGAAAAAGTCTTCAACTTTCCATTTCCCTGAAGGGAGGTGTCAAACACAATCCTGAGGAAAGACAGGAGGCAGTAACGAACAAGAAGCATTCGTTGCTGGTTTTTTTCAATTTTACATAGATATGGCTTGTCAGTCACATAGACACTCTTGCGTATGACAGACAGGCTGGCATAAGCTGAGCTGCCCCTCTCGGTAATTCACCGTGATATGTGCTGGCCTTGGGCAGGAGCAAGCAGCCCTGCCTGCCATCCCTGCAGCACGCCGGCCTCACTTCCAGAGAGGCTGGTCCCCTGCACCGTGCGGGTGGATCGGGGACAGGCTAACCGCCGCCGCGGGTGGATCAGGGACAGGCTAACCCCCGCCGCGGGTGGATCCGGGACAGGCTAACCCCCGCCGCGGGTGGATCCAGGACAGGCTAACCCCCACCGCGCCCAGGCACCAGACTGCTGGGGGTAGGTCGGCCGCCTCATCGCTGTCCCTTGTCTCTTCCCCAGGGGCAGGTCTCGGGTTTATAACAAGGAGTTGCCAGCCTTCGTTGGGTGTGGGAGGTCCCTTAGAGGAAGTACTCGGGCAGAATCTGGCCATTTCATCTCACTCCCAAAGCTGGTAATGCCCTTAGTGTGATAGTTTTTAATTTGAATGTGGTAACTGATTTTGCCAGGAATATAATGAGATCATTTCTCTGGTGAACTGCTCCATGGGTATGACCACAGTGATAAATAGGCAGGAGAAGGATCTTGGTGTGGTCTGTAGTCAAGTGGAGACCCTGCTTAGCACCAAATTAAAAGATACTAAAAGGGCCCCAAATCTCAAGGGGTGCCTCTCCGTGCTTGAGCCTCAGCTACCGACCTGGAGTCAGCCAATTAAAACAACCTTAATCTTTCTTAAACAAAATGTCTCATCATGGTAGTAGTTAGTGGTGGTGGTTCTTGTGAGTCCGCCTTTCCCAAGGCATCCAGTGAAGAGAGGAATCATCTGCCTGACCCTGATAAAAATTTTTTTTTCTCCCAGGTTTGGATCAGGGATCAGGAGCCCTCGCTGCTCTCCTGACCCCTCGCTGCTCTCCTGAGAGCAAGCTCCAAGCCTGCATCTCCACTGAAGCAGCAGACATTCTGCCTCTATACTTCATATGAAACACCTAGATGTTAATCTTTACACTTTGTGTAGGTGATGGCAAGAGTTGGTTTCCAGCTTCTGCTTCAAACATTGGATATTCTTCAAAGCTTAAATAGCTTACGGGCTGCTTTCAGCACTAGCAAGACCTGAAGGTACAAAGCATATGCCTAGAAAAAGAGTAATGGGCATCTACTGCACATGGGGAAAAAATGCATTAAAGCAGTAACATTCTTTTGAAAAGCTTGTCATTAACTTAAATATCTGCAACGATGCTACTCATTTGGGCTTTTAAACTTCAGAGAAGCAGTTTTTTTAAAATAAAGCAAAAGGCAATATGGCACCTCCTTTTTATGGAGATTAGTATCTGTGCATAGTGCCTTTGAGGTAGTCCTTGCACGTTTGATTAATTTGTTGATTAGTGGACAAAGTTTTAAAGAATTACACTGTATAAATGGATCATTACTTTCCATTCTATTTCTCTTCTGATCTTGTGAGTGACTGGGTCACTGCCGACCATAATAATGTGGGAGCTTTGGGCTTCTGTATCTGCTTAATTAATCCTGTTCTGAAAAGACATTGCATAAACTGGAACTACAGACTGTATTTTCCCTTACAGGAAGTCCTCATCTATGTCTCCCTGTTAATTCGCTCCTGGCTTATTAATCTTGTTCTGTGTTGTACGTTGTGACCCAGCTATCACAGGAGGGATGTGATCATACAGAATTGCTTTGTGGTAGGGTGCTGCCTTGGGGATTCAGAGTAACGGGTTCAAACCACCTCAAACTGAGGAGAACCTAGAAACCGTATCTCCTGTTTCTGAACAAGTGGGCTACCCTGCAGGCTGCTGGACTGGCTGTCTTGCTTTCCCTTCTTCCCTCCCTTGCTCAGGGAGGATTTGAGCACCTGAGAAGTGCCCTTAGCATGTTGAATCCCAGACAAATAAAGGAATTACTGCTACAGAGGGCCATTCAGACTCACCCCTGTACACAGGGTTCTCTGTTTATGGGCTCAAGGCAGAGCATCAAACCCTCCTGGAAAGGCTGACCTTGTGCAATCATTAAAGAGATGTGGGAATGCCAGCAGAGCCTGTTACCTCGGTGTAGCCTAAGAAGCTTGCAGATCAGCTTAGGGCTCTGGATACCTGATCTCTTCCCCTTCTTTTTACGCGTTATTACTCTTCTACTTGGCTCCTTCTGCAATATATGAGTCTGTTTCATAACCATCCAAGAGGAGGTAATATTTCAACTTCCATTTTCATGATCACTTTCCTGCTGGTGTCAAAACGCGGTCAGGAGACATTACTTGGATACAGTAACTACCGGTTTCACCAGTTCCAGTTGATTCCCTACTTCAGTGTTAGGATACACTGCTTAGTTTTCAGTGCTTAGCCAACGTGTTTATTAATTGGAAGATGTCTTATTGCTGTCTGGATTTTCTGACTGTAAGGGTAATGAATGACTGCTTGATGTTGAAGAAACTTCAACTAGTATTCTTCCAAACAGAACATGTTCAAAATATTTTCTGATAAAGGAGAGATGTATTTACTGTTTCTGGGATTTCCTCATTAACTCTGCATATCCTAAAGTGTAAAATCAAACTGAACCTAATGCTTATGTGAAGGTTTGCCTTTATTTTTCAAAGCTAAGTGAAGGATATGGGATAGAGGTGGGATATCTTTGCCTTTTGAATGGGAGTCCATGTGAAAGTTGATAAAAAAATAGTTTCAAAGCATTTAAAGCTGTTTTAGCCTCCTTCAGTTAAGTCAAATTTGGCAAGGTCTAGCTTTAAAATTTGCATGGTAAGAGGAATCCACAGCAATGTTTGCTAAAATTGCCCTGTGGAAATCCCCTGTTTTCAGTGACTTATTTCTTTAACCTGACATCAGCACTTAGGAAGATGCATTCTAGCAACCTGTTGTATTGTAGTTGTTTGTAGCACGTCTTTAAAAAATACCTAAAATTGCAGTGGGGGTGGGGGTGTGTGTGATATAAGGATGATATAAAGACTGGGATTTGGCATTTAGGGAACTGTATGAGAAATGCTGCTAGGTAAATATACAGTACCCAAGATAGAGACTGAAAGGGATGGCATAAAGACAGAGGCTAAAAGGGATACAAAAAGGGACAGCCATGAATAACAGAAAGATGAGAAGCCTGGGAAGGGTCCAGGAAGCAGACTCTGGATGTGTAAAGCAACTGGTGATGCTTGCGGACAGAGGTTAACAAGACATGGTGGCATGACAAAAAAATAGAAGAGGACAGGACAGACAAAGTGAAAATGCACCGAGACTTCTCAGGACTGCAGGTGGGTCTGGAGAAGGAAGCTGGGGCCAGAGACAGAAGCGGGGTCTGAGCCCAAAGGCAGTGAGCGGATGTTTCCACCCACTAGAAGATTTTTCCTTTTTATCTGGCACACCGCACAAGCTCTGATGCTTATCACCTCTTAAGTGCACAAATGCCTGTGAAACGCAATCATAGGTTTCCAGTGCCCTTCCACTGCCACGTGGCATGGAAGTTTAAAGTCTCCAGTTGCTGTCATGACCTTTCCCTGGTTTTGAAAGAGTTGGAAGATGTTGAGAGGCATAAGCTGAAAGAAAGGGATGATGGCACAGCAACAAATGTCATTGGGTGTGCCCTCGGAAAACTAGACTTGTTTGTGCCTCTGTGGTTAACCAGGCTTGTCAGATTATCTCACAGTTATCTCTAGAAGGTTTGGTGTAGCCTTGAAAATCTCACTGGTGGAAGCTACTAATGAAGTCAAGGAAGGTTGTGCTGATACAGGAGGAATTTTACCAGAGTGCTTAATTGTAAATGTTGCAGCTAATGTATCCATGACGTTGCTGAGCTGTACAATGCTGCGTTATCTAGTTTAGCTGCTAGTAGAATGCTGCATTGAGTAGTTTAGCTACTAGTAGATAAGAACCGATCCAAAACCAAGGCATGAGCCAAGAGTGGTGAAATAGGGCCAGAAGAAGAGAAGATCATGAAAAGGACAAGAGGAAGAGGAAGATGACAAAGAAGAGGATGAAGAAAGGATGAAGATGTCCCAAACAACCACCAGAAGACCCCGAACCCATTAGGCCAGACATGTGTAGTTAGCATGTAGATAAGTAGTTCTTGGCATTGTAATAAATATGCTAATAGTTTCTCAGAAACGTCATTGATATGTATAGATTGGCCATATAAAGACAGTGACCAAAGTCGTTCTGCACATTGGGTGGAACTTTACCAGTGCCAAAAATAAAAAATGTCTGCTTTCTAAAACGCAAAAACAAGTATTAGAGTTTTGTCTGATTTTTCAGCATCAGTGCTGTGAGCACCAAGTGCAGTTTGATGGTAGGTGCTCTTGACACGGCACTGAAGATCAGTTTACACAGTAAACGCAAATGATGTGCCAGGTTCCTCAGTGTAAGCTTCCAGAACCTGACCTGTATCTGTGAGGGCAAATCAAGTTTCTTGGTAATGCAGCATCAATATGCTGTTACAGCAGTTGTCTCTCAATATGCTTGGTGCGTGTTGGCATTTTTAATCAGGTAGGTTTTCTGATTAACTTTTCTTTTTTTTTTTCTTTTATTTTTGAAGGCAGATTTTATTTGTTCCTAAATACTTTGGCCAGTTTTATCTGGATTCAAACACTTTGGATCTAGCTTTTTACTTCCACTGCAAGACTATTAATTTCTACGTACTGCTGTTCCGTACTCGAGGACGATCAGAACCGGTTTAACCTGGAACCCAGCGGGGATCGCGGCGGCGGTGCGAAGCGCCCCCTGCCTTTCCCGCACACGGCGCCCCCGCCTCAACAGCGCGGACTGCAGCTCCCGTCAGGCGCCGCGCGGCCCCGCGCAGCCCCGCTGGCGCGTGGGCACGCGTTGCACCACGGGAGCTGTAGTCCGCCCGCGCCCCACCCTCCGCGGCGGCCGCGCGCCGGAAGTGACGGGCAGGTCCGCCGTAAGTGGGGCCGCGCTGGCTTCCGGGAGGCGGCGCTGATGGAGGCAGCGGAGCAGTGGCGGGGGTTCTGAGCCGGCGGAGGGGGTTCGGCGGCTGCCGCCATGTTCGGCTGCCTGGTGACGGGCAGGCTGGTGAGCGCGGGCGGGGCCCTCCACCCGCTCGGGGTTGGGGTGGGGCTGCCGCAGGGCCGCCCCGCGGGGCTCCCCCTTGCCCTCGCCGGGGCTGGCCCCAGGCTGGGGGACCTCGCCGTCCCCGGCACACCTGCCCGGCCTGCCGGCTGGCTGCTGCCCCTCGCCCCCGGAGGGGACGTAGCGCCTCGCTGCCGGGAGGCAGTTGCCGTCCCCTCTGTTAATGGAGAGGCTCGGGCTCCTCGGAGACAAACAGGGAGCTTGGAAGAAGCTTTTTAAGGGTAGACTGTGCGTTGGCTGCAAGGATTTGGCATCTTCAGTACCTAAAGGGGCCTACGAGGAAACTGGAGAGGGACGTTTTACAGGGGCATGTAGTAATCGGACAAGGGGGAATGGTTTTAAACTGAAGAGGGTGGGTTTAGATTAGCTATTAGGAAGAAATCCTTCACTGTGCGGGTGGTGAGGCGCTGGCCCAGGCTGCCCAGAGCAGCTGTGGGTGCCCCATCCCTGGCAGGGCTCAAGGCCAGGCTGGACGGGGCTGGGAGCAGCCTGGGCTGGTGGAAGGTGTCTGTGCCCATGGCAGGGAAGGTGGAACTAGATGATCTTTAATGTCCGTTCCAACCCAAACCGTTTTATAATTCTGTCTCACGTAAAGAGACATCTTTTTGCTCTGGCATTTAGCCATCCTTTTACTGCCTGTCTCAAGGTCTGTTGTATTTCCTATGTGAACAGGTTTCCATGATCCTGGGGTTGTGCCAGCCAGGTGGTCAACAGCCACTGCTTATAGACTTGGCAACCTTTTCTACACCCTATTTTCCTCCTACGCACGCGGGGAGTGAAGGTATTCTGATCCTGTAGTCCCGGGTGGGATATATGTTCAGTGCAGGTAGAACAAGACTGTTGTGCCTTTTAAGTAGTATTTTTTTGCAGTTGTTGCTCAGCTGTGTTTGACTTTTATCTGGCTGTTTGCTACTTAGGTTAGTATATTCCTCACTTTTTGTTATGTTCTGCTGTAGGTGTATTTCTGTAAAAGGAAATTCACAGTTAGTCAAAGATGAAAAACATAGTAATACTAATAAAGGTTTTGTTCTCTTTAGGTACAAGCAGCTCCCCAACAAGTGGCTGAGGACAAATTTGTATTTGATTTACCGGACTATGAAAACATCAACCATGTAGTGGTCTTCATGCTGGGAACTATACCATTTCCAGAAGGAATGGGAGGATCTGTCTATTTTTGTTATCCAGACCCGAGTGGGATGGCAGTGTGGCAGCTGCTGGGATTTGTGACTAATGAAAAGCCAAGTGCCATCTTCAAAATTTCTGGTCTGAAATCTGGTAAGACTGGTAAAATGTAGCAGTTGGTGAAACAGATGTGTTCCTGCATGCAAAAGGGGATAAATGTTTGAAGGTGGTTTCGAACGAAAAGCTACTTGAAAAGGCAGGCCACCATGTGTTTTTCATAATCCCAAGCAGATGTGGTACTGGAAGGAGTCTCAGTTTCATGGAAGTCTGTCTGTATGTTAATGTTCCTAGTGAAATTTTTCACTCATCTTCTCTTGTATAAGGTGTTGATCTGGAAATTCTTTTGAGCAGACTTGGCATGAGTTCCAGTGCTTCTGCATAGAGAACCTGAGGAAGAATGACTGTAACTTCCATAGCATGGTTTTTAGTTTTTTGTCTAGACGTGCCTGCAAGTGCTTGCTTTCAGCTCTCCCTGTTAAGTGATTGTTCTTTGTAGTACAGAGACAGGTTTTGTAATGAGTAAAGTCTGACGCAGTGATTTCAGACAGCTAGCAGCCTCCCGTCGGTCCCAGTTGCACTATGTAATTGCCCAGTAGAGGGTGTTGTCATTGGGAAGCAGGTTTCCAAATGTTTTCATATTTCTGATACAGACTAAAGTCGCTTAGTCTTGAGTCATATAGTTAGAGAATGCTGGTGCTAGCTGAAGTAGGTGTGGGTGGGTTTTGCTAAATATACAGGGAGCTTGCCATGCGTTTACAAAAATGAAGTGCCCCAATGGCACACCTTTGTCTTATTAAGGGGGACAGATATCAGTCAAGCAGCCTAAAGTGTGATGATTAGAAAGTGATTAGGCTTCAGTGTAGTTTACAGCCTTAACTTGAATCTCTATTAAATAGAGTGTTGATGTTGCTGTGGTAAAGTGTTTTAGTTTGTAAGGTGGCATGCTTTCTTTTGAATCAGTCCTGGATGGCAGCATGACATGAGAGAAAGGCTCTTGGGGTGCAGAGCAAAATGAATTCTGATCATATATGTTCCTCTGAAATTCAGGCTTTCTTCAGAAGAGAGAACAGCCATAGGAAGAGTTTGGCGGGGCTTGTTTTTGTGTATTCCAAAGTTGCAGTGTTAATGAAACAGTGAAGTGTATTTATTGCCAGTTCTTTTGCCAGCTTTTGCTGTGTGTTTCTGGTGCTTGAAAGACTTACTGTATTTATATATACTTTCAGACAGCTTTGTAGGAAAACACATTTTCAGCTGCTCTTTGCATGATGCCATAAGTTCCTAGTAAGGGCTGCTCTCAAGGAAGAATTTTGTGACATGGTTGATTGCATTTGCAATGCCATGAGGCAGTGCTGTGCTTGATTTGAACAGCAGAGAGCTCTGCTATTCCCATTATTATCTACAGCTGATCTCTGACCGTAGTGAGTGGAAGCTACACAGCCTTAGTTTCTGTGGCCGTAAACAGTTGTACAATGAAGACTATGAGGCTGTAGAAAGGGGACACCAGAGAGGGATTACAGAGAGCTGGAATATTGAGAGACATTACTTACTGTTGAAATCCTTGTTGAGAGGAACAAATTTGTGTCCCTGTTTGCCAGCTCCCTGTGAAGCTGTGATTGTAGCAGAGTTTCTTGCTGTGTGATGAAGAGGGTCAGCACGTTTATTATCTGAGGTGGCACAGTATTTTATGACACAGACTTCAGGAATGGTTAAAGATGTAGTTTGTAACTCTTAAGTTTACGTTTAGTGTCTGAAATGCCCTGGAACTGTACAGGTTTTGTGATGCAACTTGGCCACTTAGCGCATTGTTGCAAGGACTGGTTGGTCTGTTAAATATCATGGGGGTGGAATATTAGGCTTCTGGACTATGAGGCTCAAGTAAAATGGTGTTGTCTCAGGTTTTTTTTGTTTCTTTCCTTCTTCCTGTGTTGTGCTCACTTAGGAAAGCCAATGCAGGTGAACACTGCAGTGTTTCCAAGTGTGATACCAGAAGCTGTCCAAATAGATGAACTAAAGGGGGAATGGCTTTTGTGGAATTCAGTCTTCAATGTGAAAGTGATTTGTGGAATAGAGACTAAATTATGAACCTGGACATTTTATTCCTTGACTACAGGTGTTATTTAAACTCTGGTAACCTTCCTTGAATAGGACATTTCCAGTTTGGGTCTCGAAGGTGACTCTCAGAAATGTCATAGTACCCTCTAAAAGATTCCTTTAGAGCTCCTCTATGAAAGTTTGCTGACTTGTATTTCTTAGTGATCTCAGTACAAACTTAATACATCTAAAATCAGGCTTTTCTGTTGTACCCCTTGCTAACTTTTAACCATTCTTAAAAACTGTTCTGGGAGGCTAGAAATATAAGTACTTGTGTAGTTTGTGGGGGTTTTGTGGGTTTGTTTTGTTGGGTTTTATTTGTGGTGGTGATGTTTTTGGTTGTGGGGTTTTTTGACCCCTTGATTTAGCAAGTGAAGTCTTTCATCTGCTGATACTGATTATGGGTCTAGGGGTCAAAGCCTGAAATACCCAGCATTATTACATCTTTCTTTTTGAGCATTAACTATCAGGTAAAATGGTGACTGGCTTTGCAATAAGCATTAAATCTGAATTAATTTTTTTCTCTTCAGATGCAAATAAGACTATTAATTCAACCCCCGAACAACACTAGTAGTTAGATTTCATGATACAAGCTGAATAATGTGTGGTTGTGAGGCTTAGGGCTTTTCTGGTCATTTCCCCACCCCTCAATGGTATGACAGTCAATGTGTATTTTTCCAGGCTCTTACTCTTCCCACTTCTGAATTTTTCATTACAGGTGAAATGTTTAACACCTGTAGTCAAGGCAGAATAGAGTATTTCTGGCTTTAACAGAGCTGAGTGGCTACTTAGGGCCAAGAGGAATGAAGTAGCAATATACCTTTGTGAAAGAGGCGAAGCTGATCACTTAAAACTATGCAATTTTTGCACTTGTGTAATGAACTGCTGCTGTAATAAATGTAGTAAGATCCCTTGGTGCCTTTTGGAGCTGCACTAGTAGTACTAACTGTATTCATTCATTAAGGTCACCAGCATTCCTAATAGAATCATTGTGAACTGTATCGCTCGCAAGGAATTGTGGTCAGTTCTCATGGTGTAACTGAAGAGGTCAGGTTTTTCCCTTGGGCTCCTGATGCCCTTGCAGAGCATGACTGCTCTTGGAAGGCAAGACAGGTTCTGCTGGTTTTTGCCACAAGTGTGTCTAGGTTGCTTTGGAAAATGTTGTGGATAAAATGTTTTGCTGACCTTTGTCTTTAAAGCAGAAGTTATGCTGCAGGGAAGCAGTTTGGGCCTAGAGAATCAAGCTTTAGAAATGCCACTGGTGGCAGTTGTCACTGTTACTGGCTTGTCTGTACTTTCAAATCTGGAGAAGAAAATGGCTGGTAACACCTTAGTGAATGCAATTATATATTCTTCTCTGACTGCAGGTGGTGTTACTGATTTAGAGTAGATGAATTTCATGTGATTGCACATAAAGAAAGGCCTTAGAAATACTCCTTGCCTTGGAGTGGTAAAGTTTTTTTATTTTTCAGTTGTGCTTGGAAGTGTGGTAGAAATAGAAAATGAAGCTTTAGGCTGGGATTTCGCACCCTTACTGGAAGTATGTTGACAAGTGAAAGTTACAGGACAGCCTGTTCTACAGACTTTTTCTGCAGTGCAGCGTGCAATGATGTATGTGATGCTGTTTTCCACTTAGAAGTATACCCTCTCATACAATGTCTGCATTTGAGGCCTACACATAGGTAAGGTTTTTGACGTGATTGAGCTGAAAGGTAATGAGGGCTTACTATCTTGAATCAAGGGTTCAATGAAGGGAAAGAAGGGCGTGGAAAAAATAGTTTTCTTATTGCAGTTGCTCTGCTATGACATAGTATGTTGGAGAGTGTAGGGTCTGAATGTGAAAACCTGAGCTTTATTTCAGTACTGATTTACATACTATGTTCTTTCTGTTTGTAAGGTTTGTAATACTAATTGCAAGAGCCAAGCATTGAAAATGTGGAGTGTGTTTCAGTTGGTGTAAGGATGGCAGAGGATACTTTTCTCTCACCCTTTTAGGCAGACAACTTTCCAAGAGAGTGGTTCCATGGGAGTGCATGCAAAGTGACAGAATGGATATATTTTATTACTTAGTTCATTAGTGTCTTTCTAAAGTAGTGATATATTCTGATGGAGCCTGTTGCTTGAGGATATTTTTATTGTAAATGTCAGCTTCTCAGGTGAGGATGTTCCAGCTCTATTGCTATTGGGATTTTTAATAATGAGCTTGCATGATATTTGGTTTCTAATAGCTTTTCTCTTTCTTTCTTAATACTTGATTAAATTTTACCTTTATCAAACAAGCATCTCTCTACAGTAAACTTTGAGATCATACAGCAGTGGCATTACTCAGAAGAGCTTCTGCATAGCACTTCAGGAGATGAACTCTTCTTAGAATTGGCTTTGTGTTAAAGTAACATTTTAATAGTGAGTGCTTTACTCTTAAAAGTAGCACTGTGTTGCAGCTGTAGGATCTGGAGTGAGGAGCAACACCTGGCTTCAGTTGAAAAGGGTGCTGGGTTTGTGGACGTGCTTTCTGTACGGGTTGGGTGTTGGCTTCTTTGTGGCAGTGCCTTCTGTCGCTGTCTTGAGCCTCAGTTTAACTTCTCAAAACTTTGCTGGTTTTGCTTTCTTGAGGTTTTGACTGTGGAATAAAGTCAAATGGTGCTTTAGATTTCAGTTAGCCTTCCTTGCAGCTCAAGATAGTCTTGACTGGTCTGTAGGGCAGCTCTTGATTAGCTTTGCTTTCTCCTGCTTGTCAGAGGCCAGAGAGCACTACTGAAACATCAGCTCTGTGTTAAGAGGGTACTCATCTATTGCTTTCGCTCAAACTTAGGTGGAGTGTTAGTATTTGTTTACTAATATATTGTGGTCTCCCACACCTTTTTCCTGCATTTTCCTTTACAGATGTCGACAAAGAGGACTGCATGATTTAAGTGACTCTAGGTGTTTGTCATTGTTTGCAGAGAACCTAGCTGAAGCTGGGACTGAAAGTACTGGTTAACACTCAGTTGAGAAAGGTCAGAAGTGATGGCAGAGGGCTGGGCTGATGCCTGTGTGAGAGGTATGCAGTTTGGGGTTCGGTTTCTGCCCGACTCATTGTGGGTTTTGTGGCTTTTGCAAAGTCAGAGGCCTTTCTGTTCCATAGCTATTTCTTTGACCTTTGCTGCTGTTGGTGGCTTTGAGCAGTTCAGATGAGAACTGGGGCTGCCCAGCCCTCTGCAGGGATAACTCTGAGTCAGAGTGGTCTTAAAGTAACTTTCTCTGGTTTTTAGAGCACAGGTTCACAAGAACCTGGTTTTGAATGAGTGAATCAAACCAGCTGTGCAGCAGTGCTGCATGTTTCCTATTTAGCTGCAGTTGTTACTGTGTGAATTAAAGGCTTGGTTCCTGTAGAGAAAGGTTCCACCACCTTTTACTTGCAGATTGTGTTTCCTGTTGAATCCATATGCTTTATAGGGAGCTTTAAAATTACGTTTTTCCTTCTTTTAGAAATTTCCTGAAGATCTGTGGTTTTTAAATGTACCTATTGCACTGTTTCCTCTGTTATGCTTGGCCGTAGGTGTGCCTGTGCTTGGACTGCATGATATTTCTGTGACAGGAAGATCTCTCTAGAGTTGAGAAATACTTTCTACAGAAGAAACACAGTGATTCAAGTCTTTACATGTGTGCCAAATCTAACATGTGCTGTTTGTGGTGCTTTCAGGGAAGGGAAGTCAGCATCCCTTTGGTGCCATGAACCTCCCTCAGACGCCAACGGTGGCCCAGATTGGAATCTCAGTGGAACTGCTGGAGAACCTGGCCCAGCAGACTCCCGTTGCAAATGCTGCTGTGTCATCAGTAGATTCATTCACAGAGGTTAGCTTGGACGTTCTATTTTCAGAAGTTCTCTGTACTAAGAAAGTCTTGCAAATTGAGCCTCTGAAGAACGACTTGGAAAAAAAAAAAGCTGCTATAGCAGCTATAGGTTATAGGATCATAACCAGCCTAATCATTGTCAAATCATTTGGCTGGATACTTTGATATTTTTGTAAGTTAATTTTTCTTACACTGGAAAACCATGTCTCCTGTAAAGGATTGGATTTTGCATGCTTAGTGGAATCAGGTCAGTACTCACTGGTGTTGATGTCGATCTGCTGTAAAAATAATTATGATACTTCCTTATAGGAGCAGTATGGCTAAATGTGTGTAAGAGACGGTGGAACAGTGGATCTTTGATGATTTGTAGGTAGTGGAACTCAAGTTCAGTATCCAAGCAGGTCAATATCCAAGTGTACCACTGACCCTTGAGAAATCCTTCTGAGGTAGTTCTGCAGAACTACAGAATCGCCCTCTTCCACAGGGATATATTTTTTAATATTTTTTTTCCAGTTCTTTCTGTGTGGACCAGGCCTTGGGCTGCAACACTTGCCAGTTTTTGCCCAGCCTGTCTGTTAGTTGGAACCTCTGGAAATCCTCAGCCAGCACTGGCAATTAGTCGGCCATCTAACAGCAGTTCAAGGCAAGCTAGATCATCATGGCAGGTCTTGATTTCCCTAGCACTGATGGCTCTGGCATTAATTTCAACATTTCAGCAGTTGGTGAGGCTTTTCTTGAAGCTTTTTTTTTTCTTGTTCACTTTTCTTACAGACACTTGCTGAGGTAGATTGATAGTTTCATAGTCGAACAGTAATCCTGGTACTGTATCTGATGTCCTTTGGCAGTTTATACACATGATAGCTCCAAATAGGTAAAGTCTCTTGGAGAAAGTTATCATGACTGGCAGTTGACCGACACCTGTTTTTGTATAGTATGGTTAATTGAGCTTTTCCAGGGTTGTTGGGGCAAATGACATCTAGAAATATTTCTGATTCCACCAATTTTTATTATAGAAGTAGTTAAGTCATGGGGTAGTAATGTACTATGTGAGGTCATTTGCAAAGTGGCTGGTGGATTTTTCTGGCAGTAGTATTTAAAGAAAAAAAACCCACACCGTGATCTCATAGCTTTTTTTACAAATGTTATTTCCAGATAGGTATTTTTCTGTTAAAAAGAGAGTAGCATCTTAACTGAAATGGTATATTGCTTTCAAGAAATGCAGTTGAGCCAAAAGCTGAACTAATAGTTACTCCTATAGAGAAAACATATAAAGTCATAGTTGAAGGAAACCTTTGAGGGATTAGGTAGCAGAGGAAGGGAATATGCCTGGGAGCATGTTTGTAAATGACTAATGGCTTTTATTTTATACTTGGCATCATCTCTTTGGAACTGCTACATTATAGCAATAAAAGTATTTTTTTGAAGGCAGTCGTCTATTGCTACTCTTGAGCTAAGGGATTGCTCTCCCACTACATTTTTAGTAAGTTTCGTGAAGCTTTATGATTGTATATATGATTTTTAACATACATCATTATAATACAAAAAAGTTTTATGGAAGAGAAGTGGGACAGACCCGCAGAGTGCTGTGTGTGACTGACGGTAGGCTCCTGGGTTCCGGGACATCAGTTCCTCCACTCCTTCTTTCAGAGCAGGTGGAGGGAAGCACAAGAGTATGTATTGCCCTAGTCTGTTTTCCTCCATCATTTCACTGTCTATGAAAAGAGTTTGTTCTCCCACCAAAACAATGCATGCTTTTTTAAAACTAAAAATATTAGGGAGAAATAAGGAGGTACCATGGACTTACGTATTTGTAGACTGGCTGGGAATATCCTGCAACCTCATCCTCTGCACACAGGGCTTGCTGCTTGGCCTCTCTTTTGCTTTTTTACTTATTCCTGCAGTTTAAGAGCTTCCTATGCGTATTTTTCTTGTTTACCACAGCAAGATCTTGTGGGTGAAATTGGGCAGGGAGAGGGCAAGTGAAGATTCTGAAAATGATTTCTTCATGCTGGGTGGATCTGAGGGCAAGACTAAGAGCTAGGTTATTTTGATCAATTTCAAACAGATATTCCTGGACTTCCTATATGCACTTCCTCATTGTGTTTTGGATGACAATGCTACTTTTACTTCATATAGGAGTTGTATATCTGTTAAACTTTTGCACAAAAATGCAAACTAGAAAAAAAAAACTTACTTAAAAGATTTCTCTTTATTTCAGTTCACTCAGAAGATGTTGGACAACTTCTATAACTTTGCTTCCTCATTTGCTGTTACTCAGGCACAGATGACCCCAAATCCTTCTGAAGCTTTCATTCCTGCAAATGTAGTTCTGAAATGGTAATGGCAATGATCTCTGGAAACAAATGTTCTTTTTTCTAGGTATTAAACCAGCTGATTCCTAAGTATTGAACTACTGTCATGCTGTTCAGTGAGATGCTGCAAAAATGTTCAGAAGTTTGTTGTTTATCTCAAGTATAGAGAGGTTCTATCCACTGTGTTTATATTTATTTGTCAGCATCTTCATAACATTTTTTTATTAGAAAAGTGCTATGCAGCCTATGAAATTTTTTTGCTTCTAGAAATGTCACTCTTGACGTATGTGGATTGGCACTATGTTGCTGATTATGCAAATGCTCTGAAATCATGGGAAGACAGAACACACTGATACTTGTTAATTTGTGCTTCTTTGTTGTTTTTGTCTCTTCCTAGACATAGTTCCAGCACAGTTACATTGCCTAAGAATATGGGAGAGGTGGAGAAATAGTGTTCCTAGTTGACCTAGTTCTGTCACTGAGACCCTTGAGCACAAGTTAAAAAGGCTCTGAGAGGTTGTTTTTTTTTTTCCAGGGACTGATTTAAGAAATAACTGTCTGTGGGGATAGCCCATGTAGCCTGGAGGTAAACTGAAATGCAGGCAGTCCTTTAGGATGTTTGAAAAATTCTTTACTACAGTTTATTAGTTTAGCCCTCTTCAGCCTTTGATATTAACCTAACCCTTTTTTAAAACAGTATTTGGGGATCTCTGAATACAGTTTTATTGTTAGTGTGGATCTCCTGAACGTGCAGGCAGTTAACATAAGCAATAGATTTTCTTTGGGAGTGTAACTTGATGCAGATCTCTCTTACTTAGAAGGTAACTCTACGCGCTCCATGAACATGTGTGGCTAAGGTCTCCGATGAGAGAGACCAAAGGGAAGACAGGCTAAAGAAGCAGGGTAGTGGCTTGTCATCGCCTGGATGGTGCTGATTTTGGTTTTGGCTGCTCTTTAAAACAGTATAGTGAAGTGAGGCATAACTTTAACGAACTGAACACATTTGTGTGCAGAAATCTGTTGATGTGGTTACAGCCACAGAAAAACTGTTTTTTGGCTCTGTTCATATGTTTGTGAGTCATTATAATGTGTTTAATTACAGCTTGTAATATGTAGAGTATCTTAGGTTTCTGCAGTGGGCTGGCTGCAATGGAAATGCAGTTGTTTGACTCAAAAATTCATTCGTAAATAAACCTTTCTCTAATTTGAGTGGGTTTAAAACCCTTTAGAGTCTCTTCTCTCATTTGAGTTGTGTTAGGAACTATGAGATATAGAACATTTTTTCTTTGTTTCATTAGCAGTAACTTTTGATACCTTACAGATTGGGTTTGTGGGGATTGAAAGGGTGTTTTAGGCTGTTGTAGCTCAAAGCCTGGGTTGTTGGGGTTTTTTTGGGTTTTTTGGTGTTTTTTTAGAAAATCACAGAAATTGTATACTTCTCTATATCTTCACTATAGGTCAATAATGAATACTGGTGTTCAGGTTGTTTCTGGTTTGCTTGTTTCTGTGAGTATAGAAAGTGAAATTAGGACAGCATGTGTGCATACGTGTTTCTATTATGTCTTAGGGAATTATTTTTTGTCATTAGATTTTACTAAAACATTACTGTATATGAACAAACATGGAAGTCAGAATTATTTGGTAAGGGTGCTACTTTGTCTCAAGGTTTCTGTTAGAACTACAAGGCAAACTGATGCATAGCCTTGAGCACAGAATTGTCTGCAGGCCCCTCTTCCTTACCTGGGAGCAGGTTGCACATAGCCTGCGAGGAAGCAATACTGAAATGCTAGCTCGTGTCTGGTGCTGTGCATCCTAGATGGAGCAGCACTGAAGGGGTAGTACAGGGACAGCTGAACTGCATTCAGAAGCAGTGGTGTCACCTTGGTTTTCCCAGTATTTACAGTGTATCCCTAAATGGCATGAAGTTTTCATGGTTTGGTTTTGTTGGGGTTCCTTCTGTGAGGTACCTGACCTGATTACTAGGATGATGGGCAGCATCAGACTCACACTTTTACCTGCCCAAACTTCAATTTCCTACCCCAAAAAATGTTTTGCACAAAATAGCAGCTTTTAATTCACTTTACAATTTTACTAGGCTTGAATGAGCATCCTCTGGGATACCACTTTAATGAAATATATATTGTTGAAATTCACAAGTCAGACTGTGAGTATTCTTGGTACAGAATCAGAAGGGAGGATTTTGGATTTACTCACTTCCTGGTGTGGACTAGATGTAATTTATTGTGTTCTTCACATAGACTGAACTACTTGTATAACTTTTTAAAGCAGTTTTATTCACAGCAGCTTTAATTTTTTGGTTGTGGGTTTGTTTTGTGGTTTTTTTTCCCTAGGTATGAGAACTTTCAGAGACGTCTGACACAGAACCCTCTCTTCTGGAAAACATAAGCTTAAATTGTGTTATTTGAAGTGCTTTCCAAACAGAGTTACCTGAAAGATACAGCAAGTAACTCCATTGAAGAATTTCGAGGAGGGGTGAGGGGGAAAGAAACGATTAGTCTGAACAGACAAACTTGTAACTTTTATATTACTCTTGAAAATTATTTAAAATTAAAGTAAAAGAAAACTACTTGCCTGTGCGCTTTTTTTTTTTAATTTAAGTACTTGGCTGCAACAAGAAGTCAATGTTCCACATGCATGCATAGAAATATTCTTTTGAAACTGCATTTAAAGTGGAGTAAACTACAAGATGAAAAATGGCAGCACTGTTTCATGCTTGTGTGACACTTTTGGGTGTTTAGTTGTAACCAAAATAAATGCAATTTTGCTTCTTTACCACATTCTGAAGGGTGTTTGTCCTATTGAGAATCTGCTGATGGTTTTCCTGCTGGTGCTTACACTGAAAGTTCTTTCACTTTGTGGACAACTGATATTCCAGTCCCCAGCTTGTATAAATGGTACAATAGCATTTCCTTTTTTTTGGCACAAAGATGCTATTGAGTTTGATTTCAGGGTACCTGTCTTTAATTTTTCCTGTATGAAAACGTAATGAAGATAAATCTTTGGGCCCTCTTTCACTGCTGCAAGTTAAATCATGTTAAAACAGCCGTTACAGGCTAATTCAGAGTTGTAGATTTGTACTTTGCAGCCCTGGACTGTTCAGTGAATGAGAGCTGCCAGATTATTGGAGATGGAGGAGGTATTTCATTAATTTGTCTTTTTGCTTCAGCTTTCTGTAATTAGGGTATGAAGAATGATGTGAAGGAGGAGAAAAATCAGCATAATGGTTCTTAATATCTGGAAGACTCTTTCTGTGAGTAAAATGGGTTACATCAAAATGTTGCAGTTATTTCAAGGATTTGTGGGGTATGGTTTCCATTGTTTGAGAGGAAGCAATTACATTCTAAAGTGACTCATTGCAGTGCCGGTGGTTTTGACTGTCCTGTGAGCCTCTCTTGGTCTGCTTTGAACTTCTCTGTGATTCTGCTGGAACTTCCAAAAAAAGCATCTCCACAGTCTCCATCAAAACAAGGAATGCTTTTCTAAATTCTTCTGGAGGGGTTGGAAGAAGCTTATGTCCCTTCAGTTTGATATGAGAAGGTATCTTGAGTAGTTTCCAGTATTTAACGCTCCAGATGGCAGTGTCCCTAGAGCTTTTTTCCCAAGCACCCTTGTCTGTTGGAGATGCTTTGGTTGGTGGTTGAAGTAGGCCTGCTGCCCCTGCAGACCACTATTTTCCTACATGTAATGTTGGGGCAGCCACATACAAAAGAAGTGGTGAAAGACAAAGCAGGAGACCTTACTTCTTACCCCCACCAGCTGTTGATGTGTAAGAGAGGGGATACTGGTGTTCGCTGCAGAAGAGGATGGTGCACCTAGTGCTTTGGAAACACTCCAGTGCAACTGATGGGTAAACTGGGATCATTACCATCCCTCAGAGTGGGTTCTAGGCATTGTCTTTGTGTGCATCATCCTGTTCTCTGTTGCTGGATTGTCCTGCTTCCTGGAGGAGAGGCTGCTTTAAAGGCCCCTGAGGGGAATCGTGCAGTGCTGCTCAGCTGAGGCTTGCTACTCGCAACCGAGTTACAGACTTGCAACCAAGTTTCATGTCCTACTTGTACAGCATTTCCGCAAATAGTTTCTTGCGTGGCAATATTTTAGTACAGAGGGTGTGGAATTTAATTTTCCAGCATGCTGGTTTAGGTACCTCCCTCAGCATCAGATCCCATGGACATGTTCATGGTGGATTTGCGTAA
The DNA here is from genome assembly GCF_963210335.1 of Falco punctatus. NCBI lineage: Eukaryota > Metazoa > Chordata > Aves > Falconiformes > Falconidae > Falco > Falco punctatus. The sequence continues at coordinate 7,232,001 of NC_137581.1, forward strand.
CTGTTTCTGGAGATAACGATGGTGGGAGAAAGTAAATGTCTCCACGGGTGGAAGAAAACCCCTGCTTATTTCAGGGTCTAGGAAAGGGAATACCAAACAACACTCAGCTGTTCCTTTCCTGATCCTGTAGAAACAACCCCCTTGTTTATTCATTTAGGGGAGAGATAAAACATGTTCCTCCAGTGGGAAGGTCTCCTGTGATCCATCGGTGATGGCAGGGCTGGTTGTGATCTGGTGGTTTCTGCTGCCCAGCCCTGTTCTCCTCACTCCTGTTGCTGGGAGGTCCCAGTGCTGCCTGCTGCTCCGGCAGCTGCTCTTCTCCTGAGCTGCTTCGCAGTGTGAAGGAGAAGGCAGGCAGGGAGGTCGCTGGAGGCGTCTTTTCTGCAGCCTGCAGTGTAACACTGAACGTGGGGAATTTTTTCTTAAACCCTTCCATGAAAGACCCACTAAATCCCCCAAGGAGAAGAGGCAGAGGGATTATTTCAAGGAGAAGATTAACGGGAAAGGTAGTGTGAGAGCAGGCTCCTAAGGACATTGTGTGTGCTCTCTTCTTGTCCTCCTTGCTAGGAGCCTATGGCAGATGGTAAAGGCCCCCGTGCGGTCTGGGGTGCAGACCCATCTGTTATGGATCTGCTTTCCCTTCCTGGTGAATTGCAGGTGCAAACTGCTCTTTCCTTTTCTAAGTTGGTTTGTGCAGGGAGTAAACATTTAGGGAGATCCTTCAGGATGCTGAATACCAAATTCTGCCAATAGTGCTGGTGTTTCTCTCTCTCACCAAGCCCATTTGTTTTCTTCCGAGGAGAAACATCATCTGGAGATGATTTTAGAAAAGGTTCATCACCTCTACTGAAAAAGAACTTTGCTTTCAATATGGGAATTCCGGACCTTTTTCACAGACTCCCTCAGAAGAACATTTGTGGGCTGAATATATCAGAAACTTGAATTCATGCAGGCAGAGTCAGTACAGAGATCCTGGACTCTGCGAAATAAAATGGCTTCTCCAAAAGAGACTCCGCTAGGTCTCTGGCATCTCCCAACCAACCTTTCACAACAGGAGCTAGATAAAGCAGGGGCTAAAAATAGTATCACCAGGATTAATACTGATTTGCAGGAACAAGTTGGACGAGTTCCAGTGTTCAAAAGGGCCTGAGAATAGGACAGATGGGGAATTAATAGCCTTAGTTGTTTCTATGACCTGGTCGAGCATGTCTGCATGTCGTTCTCATGCCAATCTGCAAATCCTCACCGAGATGCTGTTTTAGGAGTGGTGGTGTTTCATGCTCACAGGGCTTCTGCCAGCACTTCCTTGCAGTGGTCCCACTGATCTGAAGGAAGAACCAAGGGAGAAAATCAAGAGGAGAGGGTCCTCGGGTGAGCTGCTCAAGGAGATGGTGGAGGGTAACACTGTGCCTTTGTACTTGTGTGAGAGAGATGTTTCTTTTGGACATGCTGTGTGTGAACTCTGAAAAGTTAATTCATAAGGAATTACAGGAGGGTGCATGTGTAGCAGACTTGCTTCAAGACCCTTTACATCTGCTTCATTTCACCCTGCAGTTGTCTTCCAGTGCACAGATCTGTTTAGTAACTGAACAGAAAGAATTGTGCCAGAAGTAGAGGATTACTTCCTTACTTTCTTGATTTGAACGAACCTGTTCTTTTTTTGTCTTGAGAGCAATGTTCAGGGTCTAACAATATGTTGTGAGAGGGAGGAGAGGTCCAAATGCTCTCTGAATCACTTCTTGATGGTGTCTCGGTGCCTGAACTTTGTTCAACACTTTGACCTGTTCCCAGAGAGCAGTGAAGCTCAGAGGTGAGTGACCGCGAAGCAACTTGTTGCTTTGCTGTGAAAGGATCCTGCTTGACAGGGCAGAGTATAATTCAACCATCTTGTGCTTCCCAGAACCACAGATGGCTTCATTTTCATGGGTGACTTTGGTACTGAAGAGTCCTAGATTGGAGCCCACTGACCTTGACTTGAGAGCCTGGCACCTGTATGTTGTACAGCTCAGTGTTTCTGCTCTCTCCTTTTGTTGGAGCAAAGGAGCAGAAGACAGGTAGTTCTCCTGGAGATCTGCCTTGTGCAGCAGAAGCAGGTCCCCTGCCATGAGCATCAGCTGTAGAACTAACTTGTCCTGGCCTCACTCAGACTCCTCCCGTTACATATTTTTAGGAATCTGCCTGAGGTTTGGAGAAGCTCCTGGGAAGAAGTGGATAGCAAAAAGACACTTGAAGCGAAACCTAAAATCAAACCCCCTCTTCCTGATCATTGTATCAAAGCAATAGAGGTATGAATTATGTATTTGTAGTGCCACCTTTAACTGTAAGAAAAATTTAGTAAGATGGATGTAGATCCTTAGAAGAAGCCTTATAGCTGTGTTCACTGTTACATTCAATTCCTTCTGGACTTTTCTGTAATGGGTACTAGCTACTCTCTTTTTACATTGTATTCCTTAAGTCCATGTGCTCATGAGATACCCAAGACTGCTGTACCTGGATGACTGTTAAGGTGTTATGGGATAGAAATGCAGCGGTTTCTTAGATCATTTGGATCATTGGCAGGAGGAGGAGGGCTTTTCCTTACTGCCAGTGGAGCTGAGCAGTGCTGGCAGGCTGCAGGCAAAGGTCAGAAAGGTGGGTGAGAAACGAAACCAAAGAAGAGACTAATCCTCTGGGCTGCTGTAGTTCTTGTGCTCTTCCAGGAGATGGAGAAGCTCACTGTGGAGTGGCATTTAAGAACAGTCCTGACATCTGCTGCCCAGTGGAAGAGGAAAGCAATGGCAGATTGGGCAGAACAAGAAACTCAGGGGGCAAAGAGTACGTGCAGGACCCAGGTACGGCATGCATTTGAAAACATTCTGAAAAATAGCCTTTTTTTGTGCCCCCGAAGGGAAGCTGAGTTTTGAAGCTATCAAAGTCATCGTGTAAGTCTTGGTTTAGCGGTGCCTAGGAGGTGACTTTTGTCTGTCAGGGTTGGCAGGTCATGAGCAGGAGGGAACAGGTGTCAATCCGAGTCAGAGGACAGGGAAAGCAGCTTGCTGTGCCGAGGGCATGCGCTGATGATGTCTTCTGACTTGGTGCTCCTTGGCCCAGCAGGATGGCTCTTGGTTAGGAGTGCAGCCTCTGCCAGCGAGGTGGCTTCAGCCAGATGTGTCCAGACATCTTGTAGAAGGAGAGCTCCAGCTGGCCCTTCTGCTCACTAGACCTAGATTAGCTCGATCAGAAGTACTATTTTGAAGAATATATTGTGCTTTTGTAAGTAACTTTCTGTAACTAAGAATTAAAACTCACTCCCAAACCACTGGCATGAAAATAGAAGTTACCGGCTTCAGTGGCTGAGGAACAAAGGCCTTAAGGATTCCTTTATCAAGTCAAGTCAGCCTTAGGAACAGCTGTCCTGAGAATGGAAACACACTGCTTTGGTGCCTTTGGGGCTGACTGCTCCACGACATTTCCTGCGTTCACACCTCAGCCTAAAACAGACTCTTGCCTTGGACAATCGCTGAGGACCCCACCAGAGAGACTCACAAGGAAGAAAGGGTATGAGCTCAGCCTGGGGGCCAGGAGAGGAGGAAAACAGGAGAAGACTGATGAAACCCAGGAAAGCTGCCCAAGAACAGCTTTTGTAAAGTAAAACTAATCCTATCCCAGGTAACTTATGGAACAAAGCTCAGAGTTGTTTCCCAGAAGCCATGTGACAGGCCCAAACCTTGGAAAAACTTGGTCTCCTGCTCAACCAAGGGCTTAATTTTCTGAGACACATGCGTAGGCCATCTGTTTGTGCAGAAGCAACAATGAGGGCAGTTAGCAGAGGCCCAGGCTGAACTCCCTTACTCGGAACGGGTCATTGGGATCACTGTGACCTGTCACATCCTGCTGTAGGATATGGTAGTTTTGTTAGGCAGGTGGCACGTGCCTCACACAGCTGACGATGTCACAGGTGGGAACAGAAGATGACAGAGGGACCAAATGGAAGCTGGGGTTAAAGCATCGTTAAGTTGTGACACAGCACGAGGCTGCTGGTGGTCATTGCTCCAGTTCTCACGCTTCTAAGGAAGGATCTGCCTGGTGTGGAAGTAAAATAATTAACACTTCATAGGCCTTTGCAAGGCCTCTCCAGTTAGGAAATAAGCATCAGCATGACCTGACAGCCTCGCTGCATCAGCACATTTTAATTAACAAAGGAGTGAGTTATTTGTAAAAAGGAGGTGCTGCCTAGAGTTTCCTTATCTGACTGTCCAGAGCCTCCCCCTGTGAAGTAACCCGTGTGTTACCACTCTTCGCTGAAATTTTCTGTGGTCCTGCTTATCTGCCATGGTTTGGTGAAGAATGAGTCGTATAACCTAAAGGGACATGAACTCGGTAAGGGCCCCGTTTGGGCAGAGGTGGTATCAGCAGAGGCTGTCACTCTGCTGCTCTGTCATCTCTCCTGTAGTTCTAATGCTTCTGTTCTGACCTGGTCAAAACTGCTTTCTGGTTATTCCATGAGGCCGGTGGGATTGTTGTCTGGGCTTCGGGAAGCCAGCCTTCTCCGTGTGGGTGGCATGGCTAAGGCTCTCCAGCACGAGCTTTGTGACTGCTCTTGCCCTGGCTTCAGTCTTTAAGGCTGAAACTGGGTTACGTATGCAGTCCTGTGTATTCTGGATAATTCAGCAGCGTGCGTTGAGAACCTCTTGCCGTTGTGGGTTCAGCAGGCGTTGTCCCTGAGCATAGTGAAGGCGGTACACGTTTGAGACCACCACAGTAATTTACTTTCCTCCTCTTTCCAGCCTGCTGTGGCTGAGCTTGCAGACTGGAAACTTGCAGAAGGAAGACTCCATCCCCCTTCGGTACTAGGGAGGTGCCTTTCAAAACTGCTATGAAAGGAAGAACTCATTAATTTCTGCGGGTTGACTGTTTGGACTGCCAATCTGCTTCTCAAGCAGAAGGGCTTTTTCTTTCTCATCTGTGAAGCGTATGATTATGGTGGGTTGTTGCTGAATTTCACTAGCTATGTGAGATCCAATAATATGATCACTATGTAGGATAGTGCTTGAGGAAACCAGCATTTAGTTTACCTAGGGAAATTTAATGTAAGAAAACTCCAGGGTCTTGAGGCAGCTGAGGTTCTTTTTGTCATTCCTAGTTCTGCCTGATTAATTTTCACATTTGTCTTCGGGCTGCTAATCATCTTTCCCTCCAGATCCAGCATCCTCACGAGGAAAGCTCAGAGATGCTCAGTCAGGCAGAGGAATGGAGCAGAGCCAAACAGACTGGAGAGGAATGGACTAGTGGACACCGCAGTGGCTGCGGTCTGCACTGTGCTAGAGTTGTGGTTATGAGCCAGGTCACCCGGCTCGCAGGCGGGGGCTGCGGGGGGCTGCTGGAGCACTGGTGTGCGGCGGGGGGAGCAGTGAGCTCCCGCTCGCTGTTTGGCACCAGCTTGTCCCATTCTGCCGGCTGAGGTGCTGGCTGATGAGCCTCGTGCGCTTCAGCAGCTGCTCTATTTTCTACCTCATCCAGCTTTTGTTCCATATGGGTTTGTGCCGAGAGATATCAAAACAGTCTGTACTATTTCTCTGTGATTCTTGGTCTGCTTGCTAGAACAGAGTATTTCTTTGTTGAGGAATGGAATAAACCTCTTACTGTGTTTTCCTGCTTCAGGATGAATAGTGGTTTAGTGTCTTTTCTCTGCATCTTTCGGACGGGAGAGCCCAGGAAAGAGATTAGGCTCTGTCCTGTCTTCATCATTCAACAGCCAAACGCTTCTTCAAGGTATCTATCTATATTGATATATATCTCCCAACAATACTTTTTACCTCAACACCATGGTTTAAAATGGGAGCACAGGATTATATAGAAGTAATTCAGGAATGAGCCTAAGTAGAAATAGAAACATATAACGCATACCAATCTGTCCTGCCTTTTACCTATATATATTGATTATTCCCCCCGCTAAAAAAGTCCTTCCCCCAGGTACTACCACAGATGTAATGCCTGTAATAATAACAACCTATATCTAATATAAAATATTTTGTGACAGTTCTGCTGTGGTTAGGGCATTTTTTCCCTTGTGCTGTTCCTAGTTTCTTGCTACTGGGAGTTAAGGTCCCTCAAATGGAAAATCCCTTAAAAAAAACAACAAAACAACCCCCTGTCTACTGATCATTACACTCCGCAGTTGAACAAGCCCTGCCCTGCCAGACTCATAGCTGTGACAGTGACAGATATATTTCCCTTCATTTTGGGACATTTCCCCAGTTATTTTTCTTTCCAAGTCAACATGAATTTAGTCAGGGTGGGGATTTTTTTCACAAGGGCCTGATCTGTTTCTGGGTCTGCCCTCACCTCATCGCTGCACCCAGAGTTAAAAATACAGATTTAAAAATACAGGAAGCAACAAGTGCAGGTACTGCTGCTGCTTTATGCTGCAACAGATGCAGAATTTGTGAAAAGTAGTCAAAATTCTGGTTATGCAGAGAGGTTTTTGTAGTTTTGTTTTTTTCTTTTTAAAACGAGTTACGGTAACAAAGTGAACCAAATATTTTTCTGGCGCACGGCTCATGCTGACAGCAAAGCATTCTGAGGTGAAGCTGAAGACTTCCCTGAAGTACTTGTAGAGTAAGATCATTTCTTGACTTTCAGCCATGGAACCAGAGCTCCCCAACGTGACCAGTGGTGAAACATGAGCACAAAACACGCCAACAAAAACATGCACTCCTACATATACGAGGAAGCAAACTTAATCCACACTTGCATGAAATTCTTTGGCTTACAATTAGAAGCTTCAAGAAGAGCCTGATTTAAAATTAGTTAACTTTTTTTTTTTTATTATTATTCAGTCATCACCAGGTGGAGTAACACAAAGATGACCTTCATCTCTAAGGAAGAGAGACCCTTCTAAGTGCACCACTGATTCATCGATCAGAAACTTGTTTTCTACTTCTGCTTGTGCTACAACTTTCACATGGACCCTGGGCAAAGTCTTTGCCTAAAAATGAGGATTGTAGTCCAAGCCGAGGACTTAGAAGTCTCTGAGACATGGTGGAGAAAGACAAGGACCTCCAGGTACATCTTCCCTCCAGCTATTTTTTTTTTTAATGAAGAGATGAAAGATCATAGAATGGTCAGGGCTGGAAGGGACGTCTGGAGGTCACCTCGCCCCACCCCCTGCTCAAGCAGGTTCTCCTGGAGCAGGGTGCGCAGAGTCACATCAGGTGGGTTCTGAATGTCTCCGGAGCAGGAGACTCCCCAGCCTCTCTGGGCAGCCTGTGCCAGGGCTCCATCACCCTCAGGGTAACAAACCTTTCCCTCATATTCAGATGGAACTTGTGTTGCAGTTTGTGTCTGTTGCCCCTTGTCCTGTCACTGGGTACTGTTGAGAAGAGTCTGGCCCTGGTCCTCCTGGGTGACTTCAACCACCCTGGTATCTGTTGGAGGGAAAACACAGCAGGGCACAGGCAATCCAGAAGGTTCCTGGAATGCATTGATGGTAACTTCCTTCTCCAAGTGCCAGAGGAAGGTGCCATGCTGGACCTTGTTCTCAGCAACAAGGAGGGGCTGGTGGGGAATGGGAAGCTCAGGGGCAGCCTTGGCTGCAGTGACCATGAAACGGTGGAGCTGAAGATCCTTAGGGCAGAGAGGAGGGTGCACAGCAAGCTCTCTATACAGGACCTGAGGAGAGCAGGCTTTGGCCTCTTCAGGGATCTGCTTGGTGGAGTAGCATGGGATAAAGCCCTGGAGGGATGAGGGGCCCAAGAAAGCTGCTTCATATTCAAGGATCACCTCCTCCAAGCCCAGGAGGGATGGATCCGAACAAAGGGGAAGTCAGGCAAAAATGCCAGGAGGCTGCATGGATGAACAAGGAGCTCCTGGGCAAACCCCAGCACAAGAGGAAGCCTACAGGGGGTGGACGGAGGTGGACAGGTAGCCTGGGAGGAATACAGAGAAATTGTCTGAGCAGCCAGGAATCAGGTTAGGAAAGGTAAAGCCCTGACAAAATACCATCTGGACAGAGACATCGGGGGCAGCAAGAAAGCCTTCTATAGGTACTTCATTGATAAAAGGAAGACCAGGGAAAACACGGGCCCTCTCCTGGAGGAAACAGGAGGCTTGGTTACCCAGGATATGGAGAAGGCTGAGGTCCTCCATGACTTTTTCACCTCAGTCTCCAACGGTGAGTGCTCCAGTCACGCTTCTCAAGTCACAGAAGGCAAAGGTGGGGACTGGGAGAATGAAGAACGACCTGCTGTAGGAGATCAGGTCTGAGACCATCTAAAGGGACTTGAAGGTGCACAGGTCCATGTGACCTGATGAGAGGCATCCCCAGGTCATGAGGGAACTGGTGGATGAAGTGGCTAAGCCACTATCCATCATGTTTGAGAAGTCGTGGCAGTTCAGTGAAGCTCCCACTGACTGGAAAAGGGGGAAGATGCCTCCCATGTTTAGAAAGGGAAAAAAGGAAGGCCTGGGCCAGTCAGTCTCACCTCCGTGCCTGGCAAGATGATGGAGCAAATCCTTCTGGAAAGTATGCTAAGGCACATGGAAGTTAGGGAGGTGATTGGTGACAGCCAACGTGGCTTCACTACGGGCAAATGATGCCTGACAAATGGGTCAGGGTAATCCCAAGCACAAACACGGGCTGGGCAGAGAACAAATTGAGAGCAGCCCTGAGGAGAAGGACTTGGAGGTGCTGGCGGATGAGAAGTTGAACATGACCTGGCAATGTACACTAGCAGCACAGCTAGCCAGCTGTATCCTGGGCTGCATCAAAAGCAGCGTGGCCAGCAGGTCGAGGGAGGGGATTATGCCCCTCTCCTCCACCTTCAGGAGACCCCACCTGCAGTGCTGCGTCCAGCTCTGGGGCCCCCAACATCAGAAGGACATGGACCTGTTGGAGTGTGCCCAGAGGAGGCCACGAAGATGATCAGAGGGCTGGAGCACCTCTCTCTGGAGACAGGCTGGGAGAGTTGGGGTTGTTCAGCCTGGAGAAGGCTCCCAGGAGACCTTAGAGCGGCTGCCAGTGCCTAAATGGTGCTCATAAGAAAGGTGGGTCAGACATTTTAGTAGGGTCTATAGTGATAGGACAAGGGCAATAGTTTTCAACCAAAAGGTCGTGAATTTAGATTAGATGTTGGGAAGAAATTCTTCCCTGTGAGGATGGTGAGACACTGGCCCAGGCTGCCCAGAGCAGCTGTGGGTGCCCCATCCCTGGCAGGGCTCAAGGCCAGGTTGGACGGGGCTGGGAGCAGCCTGGGCTGGTGGAAGGTCCCTGCCCCTGGCAGGGGGGTGGGACTGGGTGATCTTTAAGGTCCCCTCCGACCCAAACCAGTCTATGATTCTATGATACTCTTGACACTCACCCTTAAGGTATTTGCAGACATCGATGAGATCCCCCTCAGCCATCTCTCCTCCAGGCTGAACAGCCCCAGCTCTCCCAGCCTTCCCTCACCAGGGAGATGCTCCGGTCCCCCCATCATCTCTGTAGCCTCCGCTGGCCCCTCCCCAGTAGCTCCCTGTCTCTGTGGAACTGGGGAGCCCAGCACTGGACCCAGCACTCCAGGTGCAGCCCCACCAGGGCAGAGCAGAGGGGGAGGACCCCCTCCCTCGACCTGCTGGCCACCACGCTCCTCCTGGTGCCCCCCAGGGTCCCACTGGCCCCTTGGCCACAGGGCACACCGCTGGCCCACGGGCACCTTGCTGCCCACCAGCACTGCCGGGCCCTTCCCCGCAGAGCTGCCCCCCAGCAGGTCACCCCCAGCCCCTGCTGGTGCCTGGGGCTGTCCCTCCCCAGGGGCAGGACCCTGCTCTGGCCTTTGCTGAAGGTCACTCGGTCCCTCTCCGCCAGCTCTCCGGCCTGCCCAGGCCTCGCTGGATGGCAGCGCAGCCCCTGGGGCACCAGCCGCCCCTCCCCGTGGGGTGTCACCAGCACACGTGCCGAGGGGACACTGTCCCCTCATCCAGGTCACTGATGAATAAGTGGAACAAGGACCGGACCCAGCGCTGAGCCCTGGGCACACGGCGAGCTCCCGGCCCCCAGCTCGACCCCGCAGCACCGACCCCAGCCCCCTGAGCTCTGCCGTCCGGGCAGCTCTCAGCCCCCCACTGCTCCCCTGACCCACGGCCCGAGCCTGCCCGGGGTGCTGTGGGAGACGGTGCCAGAAGCCGGGCGGAGGTCAAGGTGGACACATCCACCGCCCTCCCCTCACCTGCCCGGCCAGCCGTTCCACCACTGAAGGCTGCCGGGTCGGTCAGTCATCTCCCCTTGGTGAATCCACGCTGACTGCTCCCGATAACCTTCCCTTCCTCTGCGTGCTCAGAGATGACCTCCAGGATGAGCTGTTCCATCACCTTCCCAGCGATGGAGGGAGGTTGATCTCTCCAGGGAGGTACTCACTGTGCTTTACTTGAAGGAAACAGCAACTTTCAGATTTGATTGTACTCTTCACAGTTCATACCGAACAGCCGCCTGTACCACTCGCAGCCTCCTGCGGCAGTTCCCTGGCTGTCCCGCGACCATCAGTCAGGAAGCTGGAGCCAGGCAGAGCCTGACTTTACCTCCCCTGCTTTTTGTTGAGATGGGGAACAGCAGGGAGTCTATTGCAGCATCTGTCAAAGACCAGAACTACAGGCAGCTGCCACGCAGTGGGGAAGAAAACGTTAAATGTCTTTCAGGATAGTTGTGGTAGGTTTCTCCAATATTGGGGTCAGACCACACTTCTTTTGCTCTAAAAACTTTGGCACTGGAATGCTCAAGGTATGTTACAGAAATGTATGTATTAAAAGGTTTTGGAGAACAATGAACTTTAAATTATTTTGCAATTATTACAACTCTTATTAGCACTTATTCTTCCAGAAGACATACAATAAAAATAATTTGGTGTTTTCCCCCTTTTTTAATTCTAGAACTAGGCAACTCTAGGAAGCGCACACACACACACACCCATTTAAAAAATACACAACTTTTATGTTCACTTGAGTTCTACAGGTCTGAATGACAGCAGATATTCCGCCCCCCCCCCCCCCCCCCCGTATGCTGTACATTCAGGGTATTATTAATAAAAGCAGATGGGGCTGACTGTTGTAAAGAAGATTTTTTTTTTCTTCCCCATGGCTCGCTCAAGCTCTGCATTCACAAGTTCACATTCCCTGGTTCTTCCCTTCATTTACACCTTGAATCTGATTCCAGCTCCATCCAGGTTTCTCAGGGAAAACCTGCTGGAATATCTGTCTGTGTTTTAAGAGAACAGCCTTCAGCATATTTCTAAGTTAATACAGAAGTAAAAGCTGACCCTAACTGTTAGGCCTCTCTAGCCAGGCACCCTTCCTTTCCTTCCTCCCAAACAGAGCAGCTCATGTGTCAATGTACCACTTACCAAAAAAAGAACCACAGCTGAAAAAAATCCCTACTGCTTTTGTATCCTATTTCACTCTCAACCCTGGACAGGGGAAAGCACAGGGAAACCTAGTCTAACGGCATAGTCCCATAAAGCATTTGCAAAGGCTAAATGGTACCAGCCTCCAAATGTTCTTAACACAGTTTAGCCCATCTGATCCAAGCTCTTTCCTTGCAGGCTGCAGGAAACCTAAGCACTCCCACTGCCTTTTTGGCAACCACATCCCCACCCCGTAATTTTCAGACGCCACCCCCACGTACTTTCCACCGAATGAGCTATGAGCTATACGGGCCATGGCTGTTGCATAAACGCTGGTTCATACTGTGCCAGCAGTTCTGTAGATGCAGTGGAACTAGAGGTTGCAAACCTGTCTCCAGCTCCAGTCTTGCTTGTCCCTCTTCAGATACTTCAGTCTCCTCCCTCCAGCACTTGGGCTTGTACCTGGTTCTGCCCAAGGCTGTGGTTCTACACTTGGCCTCCTGATCACATCCCCATGACCAGGCAGTCAAGGGCACCCCATCCAAGAACGAGCATGCTGGCCACTTGGCTGGTGCAAGGAGTCCAGAATCCAGCTCAACTGAATGCTATTTTTGGACAGAGCTTGCTACAATGGTATTATCGCACCTTCCCAGTAGTAAAGATAAGGATTTAAAAAAGAAAAAAAAAAAAAGGGAAAAAATTAGATTACAGACTAAGATTTAGAAACTACTTGTTCTAGACTTCATTTTTTGCAGGCTCCCGAGGACACAAATCAAAGCTGGCTTAGTCATATAACCTCAAACTGAACAGGTAGTTTATCTAAACAGAGCATTTACAAGTTCCCAAACTGTAACACACAGGAAAAACAATATCCTGAAAGATACAAAGTCAAATATGCACTTAAGTCAGTAGCAGACAGGACTACTTTACTTAATCCACTGATCAAAAAAGCACTATTATGTTGCCAACTATAGTGTACTTGCATTTATATAATACCCTAATACTTCTTTTAAGTAATGTGTTACAGTGAAGGATAAGAGGAGCATGGTAGGAAAAAAAAAATTTAAATGGTTCAGCTTCAGTAAATGTTACTAACCTTTCTCTTCATTCAGGTACGCAGTATAATGCAATGTTTTGGACCACTTGCACAACACAACCACCAACATTTCAACTATGTTTTGACAAGATACACACAAGTGTTCTGAACACAGATTAACAGTGATAGTCACGCCTGCCACCTTAGCCATTTTTTCCCCTCTCACTTTTATTAATTGTACGTATTTTAAACCTGTATATAATAATATTGACTTTAGAATTCATTGTTCCTAGGCTAAGTAAAACAGTGATGAGGCTATTTGCAGATACTGACAAGAGGCAATTAAAATACAATTCCAACAACTAACTTTGATTTAAGATAACTGCAGTAACTCATCAGCCAGAATCCAAACAGTAGAGCAATGGGATCCACAAAAGAACCATAAAAGCCAGTAAAGTTTTCCCCCTAATCAATAAAAAAAATGGTGAAAAGCACATCCGAATTCAAGATTATTAAAATTTAATCAATTTCAATGTGCAACTAAAGGAATGAGTTCAAAAATACTTTTAGCAGTGATTTAACATTTATTTATACTAAGTGTAGTATTTCCTTTGTGTGGTCCCTGGATAATTCAACAGCTTCATTAGGTTTTCAGTCAAAAAGGCACAAATGCAACTGCAAGCACAGACATACCAAATTTCTAGCAAGTTACTATATATTTATGTGATAGCTGTATGCAAAAAAATTTCACAGGCCGTAACTCAATTATAGTGAAAATTCTTTGTGGGAAATAATTAAAGTGGACAATTCAGAAAACTTTACAAAAATACTTCTTTTTATTAAAAGCAGCAATTTCAAGCAGAACAATACACAGAATGTAAACATCACTAAGTTCAGCTCCAGCCTGCCGAACCTTCGAGAAAAGTCTACACTAAATGCATCTACCATACTAGCGAGTTAACAGACTATATTATAATTTGAAAATATATTTTCTACTTTGAATTAAGAAAAAGTAATTTATCGTAGTCTGTCCCAGCGCCAGATACTGGCATCATCACACACAGCTATAAGAATACTACTGTCCCTGCTAAAACTGGTTTGTCGAATGGCAGCAACACATTTAGGATGAGTAAGAGTCGTACACCTATAAATAAAAGAAAATTATTCAGCTGCAACATTAAATCTGCACTTGTTACTACATTAAGTAGCACTGTTTCACCAGCTCCTTATGTGACCTAGGAGGAACTGAAGGGCCACAGGATTATGCCCTTCACAGTGTGTTTTGCATTCCAAGCGTGGACTTGGGAAAGCAGTCGCTTCCTGCTCACCCACCGCCATTTCTTATCCACCCAATTTTAATTGAAGCACTGACTGAAAACTCACTGAATCACATTACTTAGGAGTTCATAATCACTGTTTTTTCCCAGTGGTTAGGAATAAAATATCATAACTGGGCGATGAAGAACTGCAGCATTTTCAGAAATTTCATGTTTATATATATATACACACACGCATGTATTTATACAGATTTTATATATAATATATACAAGTTATATAAATATAATGGAATTATTATTTATATACATAGTGTATACACATTTTACAGAGATAATGGGGTTTTTTGGTCTGTTTTGGTTTTGTTTTGCTTTTGTACGTAAGACATGCTGTAAAACTGCCTGGCCACACCGGGGAGGAGCTTAAAAGCCACACCGCTTTCTCCACATTGTACTCAAAGCCAACCTTTACACTGTCATTACTCTAGTCCTTTCACCTATTTCTCCTTTATCATGTGCTACACCTACCTAGCACATCTTCTCTCAATTGCTTTGTAAATTTTCACCTAATTAGTTTATAAGCTCTTTGAGAAACAAATTCTTTTTTACTATATCTACATATAGTACCCAATACAATCTGACTGAGGCCTCTTGCCACTTCAATAATATAAATAACACATCAGTAAAAAATAATAAATGGTAACCTTTAGGGGCTCAGAATGTTTATTTACCTAGTAGCTAGAATGGAAAGTGGTGAGTACTGTTAAAGAATTTCTATAGTTATTGGTAAAGGAAAAAGGAAAGTATCCCAACTCCCTGTCTTAACAAAATTTAAAAAAAAAATTCACTACTCACTTGGCTTTATGAGGATCCTCTATTTCTAAATCCCAAACATAAAGTTTGCCAACCTGATTGCCCAGAGCAAGCATCTTTGAAAAAAAAACAAAAAACAAAAAACAAAAAACAAACACCAGAGAATAGACATGTTAAAATACTACCTCAAAGAATGAAGTCAGAATTTTATAAAGACTCTATAGCTGATAAATTGTGTGTGACTGTTTGAACACGAATGACTTAGTTTGTTGAAGGGGTTAGAAAGGCTATAAAATTTGCCTCCTTTATTCCATTTTATTGTCCAGCTCTGCAGATGGGGGAGGAAGATATCAGTAAACACACCTTTGATGGAAAATAAGTATTTAATTGGTGGGACTTTTTTACCAGGCAGAACACAGAATGAAACATCTGCAGCTCCTGCAGTTTCATACAAAGCCCCTCACAGCAAACGGTTCTGTTTCTCAATCATCACATGAATCAAGACTTTTCCCATGTCCATAAACATAGAATCAATGAAAAGCTACGCACATTTAAATACAGCAAAGTCAAATCTGACACCTACCTTTTGCCAGAAATCCATTGAAAACCTCATGTACCATATATCACACTGGCTGTAATCAAATCTCCCCAAAATGGTCACATTTGATTCACTGGGCTTGATTTTATCTATGTCATCTTCCATTTTGCCAGGTTTCCAGCACACAATGGCATTTTCACAAGACTGGGGTGGGGAAAAAGAAAAATCACCTGTATTTATAATTTGTATTGCACATTCAGTCTAACTTAATTATAACCAAACATTTCATCTCACAGCTTCCCCAATGACATTAAAAAAAGTACAACTGAAACCTCACCTCTGTCCTTGGATCACAGGCACATCACCAAGAATACATCACTGTCCATCACTGGGGAGCCTGCTGCCCTTACAGCTCTGCCAGATAACAGGACTGCAGGAGCCCTCCCTCAGCCACTTCAGAGGAAGTCAACCAGATGTGCTCAAACACACTCCTGAGAAGTTTAAATTAACCTGGATTTGAGGATTGTTTACCCAATCCCTTTGACCAACAGGACCAGGCATGCATGGGTAGCTGGCAACAAGGCAGTTTGACCACCTCGTTTAATATCTGCAAGCCAATGTTACTAGGGGACACAACACATTTATCAGTTACTCCATTATGGGAGCCCTCATTTCTCCCTTTAGCAGCAGGATCCCTTAACAGTACCTATGGATTCTCTTCCTGTATGTTCCATGCAGACTCTAGGTAGCTGGTATCTATGTACTTTTAGCAGAGGTACAACTGTAGTAATAATTTTACTTCTTAAGTACAAGTTGCTTATCCACACATCCTGACAGGTGAAAAAATTCACAATACAATCCACAAAATTATTTCACACAACACAGTAATTTAGCCTAAGACCTAAATGCTAGTAAAGCTTATATTGTTTAAGATCTTCAAACAAGCACGTAAGAGTAATGTAGCTGAAAAAGCTGCAACATTACCTTGGAAAGAATTAGATCTCCCAACCATCGCACACAGTCAACATAGTTTCTATGTATGTCTCTTGTAGAAAAGTCAGGAAAGTGAATTTTCTGGGAAATAAAAGGCCTATGGAGAAAATTGCCGAGTGAGGTTCAGACAAACACAGAAGCTCAAGTCCGATTTTTAATGGCCAGTTTTAACATATCTCAATGCCAAAAGGGCAAGCCTGTCTTTTTTGGTTTAATGGTTTTATAACAAAGTAGATTTTGTATGCCTTTTTTTTTTTTTTAATAATAATTATATTATTTTTCATCCTCATTCCTAATGAAATAACTAGTTTCCCATGTTAAGACTGCGCAGAGACAGCGCTGAGCAAAGCCACTCCCTCAGATACTGAATACAGCTCCTGTTGCCAAATACTTCAAGAACTTATTGAGGTTCAGTTTTCCCAAGATGTTGCTTTTGCAACATCTACACTGTTAAATAGAAATGCACAGTATTAAAAAAAAAAAACAAAAAAAAGGCACGCTAAAAAAGCGTCATTTAATATTTGGTAACATTACCAAAACAAACGAGAGTATTTTCACAGCTAGTTAGTCTCATTGCTGAACATGTTCAGTGTGTTTTCTCAATTCTCTCAATGGTTTAACTAGAAGTTAAGATTAAAAAGTTGAGGAACTTCATAAAGGAGGACTTCTCTATCATGTTTCTAATTGCCATGTTTACTTGACAATTTACTCGCTATCTGAAGTCAGATCACAGAATGATGAAAATTAAGGTTCTTACTACGTCAACAGTTTTGTCCCCACGCCAAAGTCAAATAACAGATACAATAATCAGTAATAACTACTCAATATAAAACTATCTGCTACATTTAATTGCACAGACTTCATTGCCTCCTAAAATTTTTGAGGTGAGAGGAAGAAAAGCTGCTGACATCTCGAAACACAATGAAATGCAAGCTTTAATTAAGAATGACAAAGGTAGTAATTCCAGACATTTTCTAGTCAAGCAGATAAGGAAATAATTAAGATACTTAAAAATAAAGGTCTCGGGACATCGAATCTGAATTCAGTAAAATTCTACTGAAGCAAACATCAATAGGACACATTCTAGAGAGATTCAGTATTCAGCACAATACCCAGATCACCCAGTATCCCCAGGAACTCCCAATTTGGATAGGAATTAACCTGGGCCATTGATGAGAGCATTCATGTTTTGCAAAGGCAGCCAAGAAGATGAAGACTACGGACTACGTACCTGTTGGTTTTATTTGGGTTGTACCCATAAGATTCTTTGATGGCATTTATCATTCTCTTGGAATTAATTCTCCAGAGTTTTAGAGAGTGATCCATTCCACAGGACATGATTTTTTCACCAAGAAGATCATAATCCTATGTATATAAAATAGTTTTGAGCACCCCCAGCCTAAGCTGCATTGTATCAACTCAGACTTTATGCCATCATTTCCATCAAAACAGCATATTCTGTGTAGACAATGCAATAAAAATGTGTATTTCAGATATAAAAGTACTAATAATGTAATCCTGCTCACTGCAAAGAAGCACAGTATCCTAATAATTATATTTACTCTCTCTCAAGAAAGAGAGGCATATTCAACAGCACTGACAGACAATGAATCTACGGCTAGTTCTCCCCCCTCAGAACATTCCCTAGGTTTCTTTTATGGATCAACTTTGGCAGAATTCCAGGGCTATGACATGGGTGATGACTATTTAGAACCACAATAGAATAATACAGTTTCATACAGACGCACCCCTCACCTTTCAGGTCACACAACAGGAATGAAAACAGTTCTTAAGAGCAGCACATTAAAAGTCAGCTATTCTAGTTTGTATTTGCTGGGTACCAGCGTCTGTTCACAGCCACTGAAAAGCAGCATAACTCACCTGAAATAACTTCTTTCCTTCACTACCATGTGTCTCAAAGTTTATTTGCTCTTGCTGCTTTGGCTTTATAAGACCTCAAGAACTTCAGAAGTGGGACCATCATGAAAACTTTTTACTCTTTCTAGCCCCACTGAGCTCTGTTTTGTTTACTTCTAGGCTGCACTGTGAGAAAGCTAGCTATTGAAACATAGAGAAGGTGAACACCTGTCCTGCATATTGAGAGGTGGCCAGATCAAACCACCTTAGATTTAAACTTGTCTATCCCCTTAAAACAGAATTTATGCACTTCAGGTTTTTTTTAAGTAGGTATAATATCAAAACAGTGCACAAGAGGATAAATGTTGCATATCGTAGGCTTACTACCCTCTGTAAATCTAAATCACTGCCCCACAGTCTTCCACTTACTGCACTTAACACCTCATCCCTGTGCCCTTCTACTCCTCCAAATATTGCAACCAGCGTGTCTGTCTGGATGTTCCACAGTCTCAATGCATGATCTATAAAGAACAAATAAAATTACATGCTGCTTTTTATAGGTACATATGAATAATATATTTCAGCTTAACCACTTTCAATAACAGGTGTTCATGTAAACATCAAAAACGCACTTAATTCTTCACTTGTTAGAAACAAATGGAACTGCATTAACTACAATTGCCATTACAACTGAACTACTGTTAAAGTAATTCTGTAAGTGGGAAGGTGTGCCCACCCCCCTCCCCTAGGGACAGCTTCTGGCAAAAATATACTTGGATCTTCAGATCATCTGAAAAGCAAAGAAGAGTCTGATCTTGGACAAATACGGTTTTATTCAGTCTTATCTCAAAAAACAATTTTATGTATCAAAATCTCCTAGAATTCCTTTCAGCCATTCTTACATCAGCATTCAGAGAAGTTCTGATTTTCCGCTTTTTCATCTTTAAAATGTTATTCTTCAAGAACCACAGACTGTAGGGATGGGAGAAACTGTTTCTATAAACAATATGTATTCCAAAGTCAGACAAATCCACTTGTTTGAAGAAAGCTTTAACAATTTCTAATGAAGAACCTCTATTGTGTTTCCCAATGGAAACGGGAACCTCTAGTGTATTTCCCTTTTGGATTCCACAAGTACATTGCACAGAATTACAGCAACACCAACTGGAAGGCCACAAAGTCCCAAATATTTTCCTCTTTTTCTACTCATCTCTCAGCCAAGCAGTTCTGAGACTCCTACCTCATGACTTCTCAGAGACAGTATCTAGTCCAGAGATTGCACACTAAAACTTGTTACATTATGGCTGATGTTAAAAAGCTATTAAAAAGAGAACCTAAAAAATACACAGAACAAGAAATTCAACATCACAGACCCACAGCACAAACTTGACAGTTGCAAAGATCAGAGGTTCCCAACTCCTATTCTCAGGCAGCTTGAGCAGTAATGCCAAATATGCTGGAGTCAAAAGTCACTTTATGTGAATGTTTCCAACTCAAGCATTCATGAATGCTTGCTCCTGTGGCAGATCAAGTACTCCCTTACTTAACAAAACAGTCAAGATTAGGAAGTTGTGGCTATTTAGATGTTCTGGACAAGCCCACAAAACACCACACCAAACCCTCACTTCTCCCTTCACTAATATGCTTTTTACACAAAGTCCAGTTAACTGGACAGCAGTCCATTGCTGCTCCTGAACGACAGAGAATGGAAGTTTTTCCCCCATGGACACGGTGGTGAATGCTGTCTGCAACACTACAACAACCCCCCTAGATGGCAACATGACTCAACAACTGAAAAAAAATTTAAATCGGCTGTTAGACCATAAAGAGTAACCCCAAATCTCACTTTCTTCTTTCCTAAAAGCAGCATTGTTCACAATCCCTTTGCACCACAAGCAGAGTTATGTTTATTGTAGGCCATGGATTTAATATGTACAAGATATACAGCCATAAAAGAGCAAGACTTGCTCTCAACTTTCAAGGTAAACTTGTTCAGTGCCATTCATAAAAAATTCTTGGAGATTTTGGCCATTTTCAAGACCAAAATCCAATCCAAAGTATCCTGACTTACACAAAAAAAAAAAAAAGTGTTTTTTTTCCTCACCTTTGCTTACAGATAAAAGGAGATTTGGATCTCTTGGATGGAATTTCAGTTCATTGATTGCATTTCCATGGCCCACGTAGTGCTGGGACAGAATTCAGAGACCAAGTTATCAATTCCCCTCATGTTTACATGTATTTAGAAGACATAAGTATCATGCCTTACTGAAATGCAAGCAGTATCTTGAAGTTCTGAGCACTCACCTTTATGCACTGCATTGTAATAGGATTAATTATCCTAATAATACCCCTGGACCCTGCCACAGCCAGAAGAGGATGGCTTGTATTACTATCGTATGTCCACGCACAGGTATAGAAATTTTCATCTGCCTACAACACCTTATGTTAAGGAATACAGAAGAAACAGGAGATATTTTTTTTTCTCCAAACAATGTGATTATTTTTTTTTAAAGTAAACTTCTTGCTATTTTATGAAATTGGGTCCAGCAGAGACTCCTGGGCACTAAGAAAAAGATACATATCCAGTTACACAACTGCAAATACAAGCAACGCCATCTTTTCTATAGACGCCAATTTCCTCACTTCTGTTCCGTAAGGTACAAGGAATACCTCCTCTCTCTTGGCATCACTTTTTAATCTCCTTCTCCAAAACACCTGAAGATTGGGAATAATGAATCAAGACTGAGTTCACAAGTTATTGACTTGCGTATCGCAAATGATCAACACAACTTACTAACGCTTCAGAGCATGAAACATAGTTCTTAGGCTTTAAACCCAGTTCCAATTCATAGGGAAGTGGAGACCACTGCAAAGCAGTGAACGCGAAACATTACACAAATATTAGTGTTGGGAAGATTAAACTGATGGAGAATCAGTTTTCAAGTATTTTAATACAGCACGGTCCACGAGTCTGCATTTTTAATATTTTTTTCAATAGAAGAGCCTCCAGGATGTGGGACAGAGGTAAGACTTGGACCTAAGGAATGTGCCACATGAGCAAAGTATTAAATCACAGACAAAAACTTTGTATGCTTTTTCCTATAAAGCCTCTTCATTTTTGAGAGGAAGTGAACAAGTGGCTTTTTAACTTAAAAGGATACATCAGCATCCACATACGACTGCAACAGACGGATTTCTCCTTGTGAATGACATTCATATAAAGTAACCTGAAGGGAAAAAAAAATGGGAGAGACTGCTGCTTACTTGTGCTATTTCAAAAGGAAATCACATGCACCTGTGTATTGACTGCCTGATGGGGAGAGGTAGCATGCCTTTACAGTTTAGATCTCATCTATCATCTGTTTGTTTCCAACAGGTAGAAATGGTTTGATAAAAGAATGCTCACAGCAGCTTCAGTAAAGCACCGCTCCAGGACTTGTCAGCTGTTCTTCCCAGATATTAACATCTGTTATTTGAATTGTCTTAGTAAGATTAAACTCTATTTGGACTGTTACTGCAGCCATCTCTAACATGACTTGGTCTTTTAATGAGCCACTGATGCTGTTTAATCTTAGTTTAGTCACTTGTGGTGACTGCCAGGAGGAAGAAACCTGGAAATGAAAGGCTTCTTGTTTATTCACAACACTTGCATAGAATGCACTTCAGGAGTTATTTTCAAGACTGAAATGACACAGATCCTGGCTCAGAAAAAGCCTATAAATTTACCCTGCACAAGCCATTAATTTACCTACTGAGCTGCCTGCCATCATTGCAGACACTTCTCATCCTATTTTAGACCTATGACCTTTTGGAAACAATAACATCTATGAAGAGCAATTTTAGTAAGAAAATACATTTACACACCTCTCTTCCTTACCCCATGTTTATATTACTGAAGGATTTTTTCCTTTACTATATAGGCTAATTCCCAAATAGCTAACACATGACTTCATAAAACAAGCCAGAAGATATAACTCTCCCAGATAACAGATGTTACACACCTCAGAAATAAAGCTTTCTATATGAAGTATCCTGTGTCCGTACTAAATACAGGTAAAGGGATTGGCTGAAAAAAAGAATGCAAACAGAACCACATGGAAGGGCTTACGGTTAAAAACAGATTACTCACTCTGTTGCTGCCTACAGTGGCAAAAACGAGAGGATCACCTTCTTTACTGTGCCAGTTAAACTGGACTCCAAACAAAGGCTGCCCATGGTCCTCCTGTAGATGTAAAGTAAGATTAGAGACAAAAAAAACCCAAACCCACAGGCATGTTACTTCTGTGAAATTCAGCTGTGGTCGTGAACAGTTTAATTTATATTTTCCTCCTCAAACTACTGGGTTCACATCCAGTATAATTTCTGATACTGAACAGTTAAAAAGAACAGTTTTGTAACATCACATTTTAACTTGGCTGTCCTAAAGGGAGGTTAAAGGAATATTCTGACACCTCCCCTTTTTCTTCCCCTACCAAGCTTTTTTAAAAAAAGCAAAGGGGAAGAACTGTTGTCTCACAGTTATGGCCAGAAGCCAGCAGAACTCCCGAGTTATAATTGCAGCTCTACTACTTTTGCAATTTTGAACAAGGCAACCTCTGCATCTAAGGCGACATCTATATGCACTTTCTATGGTTATAATTACTTCCCTGCAAGGATTTACAGTTTTGCAGAGGAGAACTATTAAGACAGAGAAGAATCGGACTAGAAGGGTGGAGAAGGGCCACATTTAACTATTACAGCACAGTTAGGTCTTGCGACTCTGCACAGACACTACGAATGCTCTCCAGCATGTCACAATGCTGCTGCAAAGTTCATGCCTTCAAAGTGTTTTCAGATCACCTTCACAGTCAACATGGAAATGCCAAATACTATTTTTATGCAACTTACATCAGTTTAATATAGAAAAAAGAAGCAGATATGTTTATGAATTGTGATGAATATGGTGGTGCTTGTTAATAATTGATAACAGTATTTTGGCCTGTCCTGACAGGATGTTTTCAGTAAGAATAATGTTCATTAAAGTGCCTCCCCACAGGGGACTGTCTGGGACAGTGCAAGCAGGAAGGAAGTGTCTCGTCTCATGACGGCTGTTAAGCGGCCTTCAAATGGCAGTGCTTCAGAGACAACACAAGGAATGCCCTGGCAGCTCTGGCCTATCCAAGAACCAAAGAATAAATCTGAGGAGAGGGTGCGGGTGGGGAGTCCAACGCTACCCAGAAAAGTAAGGAAGTCTGGAAGAATTTAAAATAGCATTATTTACTGAGAAAGGCAGTATCTATTATTAACAGAAATAACTAGAAGAGCTAAAAAATTAGAAAATCTTTCACAGATGAAAGGTTCATATGAGAGGTAACAACTTCCAAAGCTGAATACAGATTAAAAAGAATTGTTCAAAGTTTAACTCAAAGTATTACCCATCATACCATGAAAGAACGGACTAGTGGCTTTATGTGATGAGGGATATTAGCAAAGGGAAAAGTAGCAAGGTTATTAGTGACCCCAGGACAGAAGGAAAAAGCAGGTATTCAGCATCTGTAAAGCATTATCGGTTAATCAGAGATGAAGAATGAGGAAAACTATGCCATAAAATTACATACACAAGGTCATGATTTTTAGTGTCCCATGAAAGTTACAAATTTTACTTTCTAGGCTTGTTTTTTAGCGCATTTAAGCCTTTCCTGAAGAGAATGGCTGAGAGGTCAAATACAGAATACTTAAAAAAATTTCTACTAATAATTGATTGGGGTTTAACTTTTGTATTAGAGTTCATGCTGGTGAATACTGTGGGCTTTTGACATACCGCATGAAGATAACACAGGTAAAATGCACGATTCTTACTGCTTTATTACAGACATGTATTAGCAGGTTTTGCACTTGTTTTACTGGAATAACCTTGTTCTCTGTCATCTGCACTGTTTCTGACAAATTTAGTGAAATGGGGAAAGTAAAAAGGAAGATGTTTTTCCCCCTCAAGCTCGGATGGTTTTCCAGCATCAGCTGTAGTAACTTTATGATTTTCTAGGTAGGACCCAGACTAGGGTGACACGTAACAAGAGAGATACAACAGATGGCTATACTGTTTCTGTATTTTTATATTTGAGTGCACACTTGGAAGTATTTAATAAGCTTTTTCAAAGACAGCCTATTTCCCTGGAAAAACTACTCTGCGAGACACACGTCTTTGTAGGACCTACAACACCCACACTATGTTCCTCACATTGAGTGCTACAACCTCCAAGAGCCTGACCATACATATCGCAGTTTTTCTGGTGTTTAATAGATGAAGTCAGGCTGAGGCTCTTGTAGGAAGTCACTATGGTATCTGAAGAAGTTACGCTCACCTCCTTTAAACTACCATCATCCTCACTGGTCAGAGACAGCACAAGCTATTTTGATAATACTTCTCTGCTCTAATTTTTGTCCCAAGCGCTAAACAGTGAAGCAGGTTTTTAAAAACATTACACTTTTAGGTGCTACACATTATGATTATCCTGAGATGCCAAGTATGTCACGCAAAACTGACCACTAGCTTGTACAGACAGAAGACTGACCCAGATGCTGGTACAAAAGTAGAACTCTGAAATGTCATCTTAACCCTGGTATGATTAAAGGGCACAAAACCCAAAGGACTCAGGTTCTTTGTACACCAGAGAAAGAAGGCAGAGGAGAAAATAGACCTACAATTGTTACAAAAGCAAGTAAATAACAAACCAGTGGTTAGTTCTGCCCTTAGTCAATGCCAACTCAGGCTCAGTCAGAGAGTAAGCCTACAGCTGTTTTTAGACTGAGGGCAGTGAAGTAAATACTAAGCCAACACAAAAAAATAATCACCTGCGACTACATGAACACATTTTAATAACGCTGTCACCCACAGTGCCAGTGGGAAACCAACCGACCACGCATGCATTTCCAGTTCCCAGCTATGGAAGCAAGCCAGTATTGGCAGTGGTTGTAGCTACTTCTCCTTTACACACCAACAAACTAGAATCTTGTATATAGTTGCTTACTGACTCCCAGCTCAGGGGACAGTGAGTAGAAGCTGAGATACCACCCACTGCTAACAACCACTGAGCCGCACCCTAAGAAAGAGTAAAAGGTAGGAGGGCAAATACCAGCATGGTTTTAAAGGGAGCAGATCAAAGCAGAATCCACATGGTTCTCTGCTGAAAGATTTATAAGCAAAACATGTATGGATGTGCAACTGTTAGCTTTACATGCTCATTTAGGAACCACAGTTCCATTCAGCCCACAGGGAGCAAAAGTTTTTCAGTACTGCAAAAAAAAAAAAAACAACCCACAAAAAAACAAAACCAGGCAGTATTTTATTTCCTGTCATATTCCAAGTTATATTTTTGTTTTCTTGATGCTTGCATATCCCCCAAAATAACTTTCACAGTAGTATTTAAAAGGCATATTTAGCAAGCACTTAGTTTTTCAGGCTGAATCATAACCATTTAACAGTCAAAGCAGACAGAAATGGCCATATTTCTTTGTTTCCCCAAGGAAGAAAAGTAAAAAGCAAAATAAGAGGGAAAAGGAAGAGTAGGAAAGTGTAAAAAACACATCATTTTTATATCCCTAAAGAATAATAAAATTAACTTCCATGTCTTTAAATCATGTTGACTTCATTAATTTCAGTACATGCACCTTAAAGCATAGTTCAAAGAGATTTAAACAATGCGATATATGATGTGATATGCAGAGTGACAAGTGTCTTTCTGAACCCATAGACAACATTCAATTGTTGAAGAGTTTATCTCCACAGTATCTGCAAAATTAGCAAAGAAGAACAGGAAAAAGAAAAGGAGAGGCTTCTTCAAACATGAAGTAAAAACTGGTTACCAAATTTGGCTGCTACATAGTCTTTGTATTAACATGCTTGTTTATTAGCATTAATTCCGATTTAAAGAGAAATGGGGGGAAAAGATAAAAGATATCCCACTTAACTGAAACGCTACATTTACTCCCTCACAGCTTGATTCCACTTGCACAGGAATGTGCTCTCAGGCCCTGATCCAAATCCATGGAAGTCAGGGATTGCTTAACTTCATACAGTGGTCTTTTGGGTCACCCTATTAGCGGGGCCTGGGTTGAATTTAGGGTGAAGGAATGTTGTGTTTTCCCAGAAGATGCTTGAAAGTACTAATCCCTTTGGAATATTCAGTCGGCAGACAGAAAACAAAGGCTCAGCAAAACTAAGAACCTGTTAAATGTTTGGGTGCCGACACCTGTGTTTGAAGTATAACTTGAAGCCACAAAAAGCACTTCTGTGGGAGCAATTCATGCGAATCACAGAACAGCTGCCTACCTAGGTGAAAATGAAAGAACTTCCTTTCCTCCTACACCCTGAAAGGACTGCAGATAATTTTTATAGTTCAAAAAAACACATTAAGATCAGCTTATTTCCCAGATACTTTTGTCAGTATAACTGCATATCACAATTTCTCCAGTGGCAAAGCTCATTTAGGAGGTTTCCATGCTCTAAATTTCTCATCCCCTCCTGCACGGCTACCCTAGCATTTCAGTGAGGCAGTTTAAAGCCAAAGTTCAGAAACAGCTACATCAGCACAGCTCAACAGTTAAGTGTGTGGGAATAACAAAAAACTCTTAAAGCAAGTCTGCAGAAAATATCCACTGCAGAGCTGCACACACCCTCATTAGCTAAATATAAAGTTTAACAGAACTCCCATCTTGTTCCAGATGCAATCTTTGCTTTATTTAGAACTCATAAAAATCCAATCTGATGGCATGTTTACAGCTTTTGCCAAATAAATATCCCACACAATGAGGAGGAATGAAAAAACAACATCCTGACAGTGCAAAAGAATAGAAAACAAAATTCATTCAGTCCACCATAGTCTGTCACCAGTGCAGAAGAAAACAATAATACCCTAAACCACAAGAACTGGGAGTAAAGACCATGAATCCACATCCCTTAATGCTAGTATTATGCAGGGAGATAAATATGACCTAGATCAGGTGCAAACACACAATCACAACACTCACAATATATTAAGCAAACTGCACTATACAGCATTTATGACAATTTCCAGAGGACAGAAAATACCCAATCTGGTAAGCAGGAGGAAAAAGCTATTCCAAGATCATTGGAATGTTTTGGGGGGGGGTTAGGGTTGTTTTTTTAACACATTTTAACAAGTAGAAAAATCTGTACAGGTTCTGTGTTTTTACATCAAGTTGTCACAGGTTTCATTTTATCTGAATTTGTTTATTCGGTTTCTTATCTTTATCTCAAGCAACTACAGCTTCAATGAAATACGTAATCATAACATTACATATAACTTTGCAAACCTGTACAAAAATTGGGTTAATTGCAGACCTACCTAGTGTTTCCTATTTCTCAGCATCCTTTTCCTTCAAAACTTCAGCCATTCCAAATATGAAAGGTACTTTCTTCAAATGAACATGGAACATAATCTATACAGATATTTCAAAATCTCTATTTTGACACCATTTCAGTCAGTATTAACATTACTTGCCAGCAAGTGGTACCCAGCATTCCCATGCTGAAGCTTACACATACCTACCTTTAGGCTATTTACACATTTGAAGGAATATTTGCACTTCTTTGACTTCCATTTTCCTTTCCCCCAGCTTTTTCTTCCTGGTGCATTAGGAGTGTTTGTTGGTGTATCAGGGCGTTCAGTGTTAGTACCACTTTCAATACTAACGGCATCATCCTGAAAACATTTAAATTATATAGGAAGTAATAAAGATATCATTAACTGCTGTATAAATTCAACTGATTTTGCAGCACTTGGCCTTTTCACTTTTTGTTCTTCTCTGTAGAGAACAGAAGATCTCCTAGGACTCGGTGTTATTTAGATTCATGTATTTAAATATATTACTAACATAATAGCATTCCTCCCTAGAAACAGAACATGAGTCACATGAGGCCTTATCCAAGAGGGAGAGATGTGAACTGTGATCTAGTGAAGTTTCTTCAGAATACTGGTAGCTGCTCTTAAGAAAATGTCTAAAGATAAAGCAGTTACTTTCCCTAGAAAAAATATCTTTGACGTAGATGAAATTAGTACTCTGAAGCACTGAAGGAAGAGGCTGTTTGTGTAAAAACATTATGCTTAGCCATACCAAGAATCTAACTGTTCTGAGACTTCTGTACGCCCTCAGCAGCATCAGGCACAGCAGTTCTGCAATAAGTCAGCACTGCCACTAGAAGAGTAAGTCCTACCTCTCCCTCCTGCTCTTTTCTAAAGATACTTTCTTCAACTAAAAGCTAAGAAAAAAAAATTAGCTTTCTGTCAGATCAGCTAACTACAGCTAACTAAACCAACTGCCCCTCCAACCATCAGCAGCCAGAGCTAAGGTAATGATGGGGAGAACTGAAAAAAAGCGGTGTGCAAAACAACCCACCCAGGCGCTGAGCAGTTTTAGATCAGCTTTGGACAATTAACACTAATTTCATATGCAGACTGACTGCACGACACTACTCAAAATAACATTTCTATTCCCTGCATCACCCATCAACATCACAGCGCACTTCAATTTCACCTGCATCATAACTGGCAACCCTGTGCTTCCATATGAGTAAGTTCAGCTTGTTAAAAATCAACTTTTTTTGTTTTGTTTTTGTTTTGTTTTGGCAAGGTAGTCTGGTCACTTTCCATCGGAGCAGTTGGGCGGAAAAGAACTCATTCGAAGGCCCTGTGATTTCCAGATCAGAGCTAAGGGAGACAGAGGCAGACAACAGTCTGTCACTGGAGGAGATTAAGCGTAACATGAAGCTGCATCAGGAAACCCACTAGGAATGTGGAATAAGGTCAACTATAAAGACTAATACACCAATTCCCACCAAACATTTATTCTTTGTCCTAGTTTTGTGTCTGTATCATCAGAAGCCAGTAGAGGTGTACCAGTCTGTTTGCCCAACAACTCTGAAAATCAGGACATCAAGAGGAAAAAAAAAGGAAGGACAACACACAAGCCTGTAAGTGAACTGCCTAAACCTGGGGTCATTCCCCTCAAGTTGCACCCCTGAAAAAGCCAGCCCTCCCTTAATGTGCATAACAGAGTTTAACGATTTTTACGTTTTCTCGTTTCTTCTCCATTACACTAAAAAATTTTCAGAGTTTGCCAAGTTCTTGTCTCCCAAGTGTACTTGCTAGCCAGAGTCATAATAATTTACAAGACTGATGTTTTATCTCTGGACTAGTCAGATATTGTTAATATAAGAACACCAAGTACCTGGTATGATGCAACTACACCGGGTATCTGCAACTACAACATAACCGACAAACTTGCACCCAGGATACCTGCGGAACAAAATATACCCTTTTTCCAAATCAACACTATTACACCAACTTTTAAACAGAACCCCCATCTTTCAGGAAGAGTGGAGTCCAGTAACAAACTCAAAAGGGAACCCTTTCACCATGGAAATACATCGCATTTTCAATAACCAGAAAGTCCACATCTGTAGTCACTGACAGCCTACAAGGGGCACCAAAGTAAACCTGAATGGCTTTGTTAAAAAAACAAATTCGGCAGCAGCGGTGCAGAGCACCTCGAACCTGCCTGTCACCTCACAAGCAGCATGTCCACAGGTTGTGGGGGATGTGGTCCAGATCCCTTGCTTTCTGGGTAAGTGCTCTAACCAGAAAAAAAAACCCACACTGCATAAAGCTAACACCCAAGTAACCCCCCACACACACTCCATAACTAGACAAAATGACTGCCAGATACCTCAGACTAAGTTTATCTCTCAAGTCTAAAGCTATTCTAGATCAGTCACATTACCTTTGCTCTGAACACTAGATTTTAGCCCAACTTCGAGAATTACAGTCCTCATCCCCTGCTGCCGCCTTCTGCTGACAGAGGCTTATGAGCACTATCCCCTATTCCTCATTCACCAAGGGGCTGCACGCACAAATTTATGCCACATGTTACTCCGCAACGTGACGGTGAAGACACGCGCCACAAGTCTGCAAGAAAAAATGACCCATTTTTTTTGGCTGCAAAATGGCCAAAGAAAGCCTGACATTTCGAAGCAGACTTCGAGCCAGAGCCCACTGAGAGTTTGGGCCTCAAATCCTCCCTCACCCACGTGGAAGGAAAGTGAGTGTCTCTCCCAGAGACCCACGCCGGTCTCTGCCACCGGGGCCTCCCTCCAGCGGCCCACCGGAGGCAGCCACCGAGCCCCGGCGGCCGGGTGACACCCGCCCCTCCCTCCTCACCCCCAGCCCCTCTCCCGCCCGGGAGGCGCCCACGCCCCGGCGGGGTCGGACGGGGCCCTCGGGGCGCGGGACACCCCGAGTGGGCCGGCCCGGCAGCTCCTCTCACGACGAGGCCCGGCGGGCGCGACCCCCCCCCTTTCCGCCGCCTTCGCCTCACCGCTCCCGCCCGCCCCCGGCGCGAGGCCCCGCGGCCGCCGCGCGCGCGCTCCCGCCTCACCGCCCCTCCCCCCCGCCCCAGCCGCCCACTCCCGCGCCCCGGCCTCACGTTCTCGTCGCCGGACAGGTCCCCGGGGTTACTGTTCTCGTCGCTGCTCAGCTTCTGCTTCTTCGCCGGCATCTCACCCCCCGCTCCCGCCGATGCCGCCGCCGCCGGGGCTTCTCCCCGCTCAGACATCTTCCCCGCCCCCCAACCCCGCCACGCAGCCGCAAAGCGCGGACGGGGAGGTCGAAACGCCTGCCGTAAAGCAGCCCTGCGCCCCGTTCCCCGGCCGGGGAGCGGCGAGCTGCCACACTGCTGAAAAAGCGCTCTTCCCGCGCCCGGCGGCGCGCGGCGCCTCAGGGGCTGGCGGCGGCTGAGGGGGCGCTGCGGGCGGAGGGGTCCTTGCTCGCCTCGGCGAGGCTAGGCGTTGGGTTAGCCCGTCGTTTTGACGGCAGGGAAGCGTGGTGGCACTTTATATCGTTGCTTGTAGCCTGGCCGTGCGAGGCAGGTCTGGCCGAGGATACGTGTGAGGTAGAAACGAGCAGTCCCTGTCGGCACGGGTGCTAACGGTCCCTCTGTCCGTCTTGGTGCGGTTGTTGTTTCTTGTGCCTAAAGGACTTTTGTTGTCTCGCTCTACAAAAGTCCTGTAATCTGAAAATGGTGTTTTGGAGGAGTAAGATAAGCTCTGCTCAGCTGCCTGCTACTGTACTCCCTGACAAGTTCCTTCTACAGCTATAAATGAAATAATTGCAGTTGCCAGATTTGTATTTATTTATTTCAGAAATCAAAGGTCCCAAAGTCATAATAATTATGAACAGTAAAATAAAAAAACTTCCACCGAAGGGGAAAAGTAATTGGCCCACAGGCACAGTGTCTTATCTTGTAGGGGCAGAAACAAGTCTTTCCTCCCTGAGGGAGACATTCCAGTCTCAAAAAGCAATTGCTTTGAGGGCAGTGGCAGAGGTGAACCATGCTTTGTATGTAAAATTTAATCTCCCATCACCCTCAGAGATAAAGAGGAAAAGATATGCTTAAAATGATGCATGTAGTATAGTGGTTCTAGCAATGAACAGTCTCTTCTTCTGCAGAACTGTAGGCTCCAATGAAGCATTACATAATATATAGCAAAAGGTTGTAGTTCACAATTAATAAAGCTCTGTCTGGCTCTGTGCTGTAAGATCAAGGTTGTGATAAGCGTTTGTGGGAAAATGTACAGTCTTGCGCTTTTTTCAAGTATGACAGGATGTTTTGAGACTGGCATCTTAATTAAGAGTAAATCACAACTGTGCTGCAGATCTGTTGAAAGAAGGGCAGGCATAAAGTTTTCAGTGGTGAGAATTTTTAACTTCTTCTCATGGGTGCCCTTGAGCTACTGGAGGGAAGACAGCTCCCCTTCGTTTCTCAGCTGTCAGCTGACATTCTCCAGATGGCCAGCTACACATTCAACTCCACCAGCTTTCACTGGCTCATCCCAAACATAAGGAAAGTGAAAGCTTCAGCTAGCCTGTGCTTCTTGGCTTGCATGTGGGAAGGTTCCCCACCCACGCCCAGAATCAACCAGTTCGGTCTCCATCACCAGCTTACTGGGCCCAGACTGGTCTATGCCATTTCCTATCTTCTGGATGCTAAATGACTCCCTTCACCCAATAACAATCCTGCTGTCCTCGCTAGACCGTTCTTAGTCTAAACCACTTGCCTTTTTTTTTGCTTTCTCAGAAGACACAAAAGGCCGGTACACCAGGGGAGCTGAGTTTCCAAAAGTACACTTCATCAAGCTTCTATTTAAAGAATTAGTTGTGTGGTTAAACACCAGCTTGGAAGTTCAGAGGATTTGCTTCAATTTGTGCTCTGCTGAGGTTCTCTTTGGAAAGTGTCTATGCTTTTCTGTACCTCAGTTTATTGACTGTATTATGGGAGAAGCTGGGGGTATAATATCCAGGGGGGAGAGGGTGTATTGTGATAAAAAAATATACATTATATTCATTATTTGTTTAATTAGTATGATACTGCTATATAAATACCATAGATACATTAACTAAGAAGTAATAGGGCCCTTGACATAGTGTACAGAGGAAAATGGGAGAACAATATAATATTTTAAAAAAATCTGCAGTCATTTTCAAGTAACAATAATTCTGTGGTATTTTAAAAGCACATGGTAGGTACTTGGGAGGGCTAGACTTAATATATACGGGAGGATTTTGCCAAATGTGAGTTCTCATGGGATTGTAATAGTAAATGTAAAAAAAAAATAATTCTGAAATGCCTTGAAGACATGAAGTCTTAAGATATGAGCTGCTTTGGGGGATTTATTACATACAAGAATACTTCTGGATCATTCAGGGACATTGAAATACTTTTTATATATGTGGGTTGAAAGGAAATCAGTCTCATTCTTTTCAAGGCAGGCTTCTTCACAGAATCATGAGATCATGTAGATTAGAAGGGACCTCCAGAGCTCATCATCTTTAACCCCTGCTCAAAGTAGGACCAGTTCAAGCTGATTCCTCAAGGCCTCATTGATTCCAGTTTTGAATACCTTCAACGCAAGAGATTTTTGCAGCCATTGTGGTCCACTGTGGTCCACTGTTTTCAGTGTTTGAATGCCCTCATGGTAATTTTTTTTTCCCTTGTAATGAGTCAGAAATTCCCGTGCTTCAGTTTTTGTCCCTTTCCCCTCATTTTTGCCTCTCATTCTCTCCCTGTGCATCTGTTTTCTCTACATCTTCCCATTAGGCAGCTGTAGACAACAATAAGTTCCCTCCATAGCTTTCTCTTGAGGCTGAACATACCTAGTTCTTTCAGGCTCTCTTCATACATGATGAGCTCCAGTCCCCTGGCCAGACTGGTGGCCTTCTACTGAGCTCAATCTAACATATCAATGTCTTTCTTATACTGAGGAGCTCAAAACTGGACATTTGTAAGATGTGGCCTCACAAGTGCTGAATAGAGGGGCAGAACCGCTTCTCTTAACATGCTGGCTACACTCTTGCTAATAATAGCCTCAGTGTGGTTAACCTTCTTTGCTGCAAGGGTACTCTACTGACTCATGTTCCACCTGCTGTACACCAGGACCTCCAAGTCTTTTTCCACTAGGCTCCTTTGTTGACCCCTAACCTTTACTGATGCATAAAGCTCTTTCTCCTGCAGTGTAGGACTTTGCATCTACCTTTGTTGTACTGCATAAAGTTCCTGTCAATACATTCCTCCAACACATCTAGGACACTCTGCTTAGAAGCTCCAACCTCCAGCTTGCCAATCATTTGCCCCCAGTTGAGTATTGTGCGCAAATTTTCTGTGATTGTCCCCCATCACATCATCCAGGTCATTAATAAAGGACATTAAATGGTATGGCCCCAGTATCAATCCCTGAGGGATGCCCCTAGTAACCTGCAGCAAGTTAGACTTTGTACCACTGATCACTCTGAGCCAATGGCCAAGCCAGCTTTCCACCCGCCTTGAAGCCCACTTCCCCAGCCACATTTCACCAACCTGACTGTAAAGATACTATAGGAAAACATGCCAAAAGCTTTACAAAACCTTTACAGCATCCACAGCTCCCCTTTTGTCCCCACAGCCAGTCATCTCATTATAGAAACCAATCAATTTGACCTGGTAAATACGTGCTGGCAACTACCTTCCTGTCCTTCACGTGCCTGGACCTGGCTTCCAGGAGGATTTGTTCCATCACCTTCCCAGGGACTAAGGTTAGGCAAACTGGTCTGGCATTCCCTGAACCTTTCTTCTTGCCCTTCTTGGAGATGAGTATAGCCTTTACCCATCTCCAGGCACCAGGAACCTCCCCAGATCACCATAACCTTTCAAAGATGATAGAGTGGCCTCACAATGACATTGGCCAGCTCCTCCAGCCTTCCATCTAGTCTGGAGGACTTGTGTGTGCCCAGCTGGCTTCAATGCTCCCTAACTGCTGTGCTGGGTATTGTTTCACTCCCACAGACCGCTGCTAGGCTTGGGGAACTGGGAAGCATAAGGACAGACCGTATCAGTGAAAACCATGGCAAAAAAAGCCTTTTCTATGTCCTTTGTCACTGTGTCCCCTGCTCTGCGGAGCAGTGGACCCATGTTTTCCTCAGCCTCTCTTTTGCTGCTAGTGTGCCTATAGCAGCTTTTCCTATTAACCTTCACCCCCCTGGCTGGTTTCAACTCCAGCTGAGCTTTGGCTTGCCTAACACCAGCCCTGCATGCTCAAGCAATGTCTCTGTATTCCTCCTGGGCAGCCCATCTGCGCTTCCACTTTCTTTACACTTCCTTTTTGTGTTGGAGCTCAGCTGGGAGTCCCTTGTACATCCACGTTGGCCTCTTTCCATACCTGCTGGATTTTCTGCTCATCAGAACGGACTGCTCTTTTTCTTAGAGGAGGTTCTCCTTGAAGATCAATCGGCTTCCCTGGGCCCCATGCCCTCTAGGGCAGAAGTCTCCCATTGGATCCTGCCAAGAAGATTCCTGAGTAAGCCAGAATCTTCTTTCCTGAAGTCCAGGGTTGTGATTCTATTACTTCCTTTGGTCATTTCTCTCAAGATTTTCAACTCTAGTCTTGTGTTTGCTGCAGCCAAGATTGCACCTTCACATCTTTGACAAGTTCTGTCTTGCTTGTAACAGGTCCAGCAAGACATCTCCCCTGGCATCTTTCTCCCTTGATATGCTTCAGGTAGTCTATATGAATCAGAAGGACCTCCACGCTCCTGCATTCTTCTGGTGGTGATTTTGGCAATCGGCTGGTCCACGTAGCCCAGAACTTTTTTCACCAAGAGCAGGAAGTAGAGGATACATAAGAAAGAATGTACGCAATAGGGGTGGTTCAGAGAGACTTAAGAGTTAGCTCAGGGTTTCCCAGCTGTGTAGGCAACACTGAATTTTGCCATCCTAAAGATGAAAGGGCTGTGCAGTGCTGAGAAAGGGGGATGCTTGAAATGGAGAACTTGGATGGTTCCTTGAAATGGGCAGACAGATCAGGGAGTGGAGCCCTGGAAAATCAAGCTTGTCATTCCTGCTGCCCCAGGGAGCATGGAAAAAGCTGGAGAGGTGTTCTCCCCAGGCAGTACCTGTTGCCCTTAGACTTCTCCCATTACTCAGTGAAGCAGCTATGAGTCTGATTTCTTAGAGCTCTGGCATTTACAGTGGGGCCCTGGCCTTTGTGTTGCTTCTGATATTGTGCTGCCTTAGGTAATGGTTATTTTACCTATGTACAGAGATAGCCCTGCACCTGAATTGCCTGATTAATGGCACCTGCTGTATAATAAGAGTTCCTTGTTATTGATATTAAGTGTTTTCTAAGTATATAGCTCAGAACTGCTGAATTAACTGGAAAAAGTAATTTTTAAAATTCTATTAGCTCGATGGGAAAACAGTCATGACAACTGAGGTGGATTCTATTCTGCTCAATGTACTGTCAAGTGCCCTGTCGGTTAACCTCCAATTACAGAGGCTGTTTTACTGGTATTTTTATTAAGAATCTGAAAACACAGCTGGACTTTCAGAACACCATTTGAGTTTAAGCCTGACAGCTAACATTGTAGGTTTTGCCTTATGAAAACAGCAAATTTAGAAACCCATGAAAAACCATTAACACAGAAACCCATAGCATCCCTTTAGCATAACAAGAATGCAACAGCCAGAAAAGGCTGCAATCTCTATTCCCCTCTCACTTTTGAAAGATTAATGGGTCAAACCTTTAGCTGACTCATGCTCTGAAAGCAAGGAACAGCTCACACATTTAAATCTTGCTGCAGAAGTTCAGGATGATATGTATAAAAGTCATACATTTTATCTATCTGCTAGAGCTAACAACCTGCATAAAAATGGAAGGTGTAGCTGAATCAGAAGATGAGGCAGCTGAGTTGATCTAACAGCACTACTGAAGGAAGGGTATCTCACCCACCTCCCTTTCCAAACCTTCTCCATGGTCCTAGCGCTGGTTTTCCACTGCTGCCCTTCCATGGGCTCTGCTTTTCAAAAGACTGTCAGTGAGCCAGTTCAGCTCACTAACCCCGAAGAAAACTGGTCAAGCACAAAGTAACTTGATCTTTTCTCTTTAGCTAGTGAACAAGACCAGATCTCTGCAAACTCTCTGATGACCACCAGAACTGGTGCAAAGGAAGGTTGGAGGCTGCAGCCAGGAGTGAAAGATAGCTGAGAAACAAGATCTCACCCTGATGCAAGTGATGAGCTAGAGCTCAGCAATCTCCTGAAATCCCCGTCTGCCACTTTAGTTTGTGGTTTGTCTTCAAGGGTGAAAGAGTTTGACCCAAGGTGTAGGAGTGTCTGTGCTACTCTGACAACTCAGCTGCCGCGACAGCAGAGGAACAACAACGTGCAGTTAGCACCAGTTAAGCCTAAACTCAGTCTGTGGTTTCATGGTCAGCAGCAGCGCTGCTCAGGCAGTCCCATCCCACCCCATCCATCTAATTTCTTCTGCTTCCACCTGCCCTCCTGTTCTCTGCCAAGGGGTGATTTATACAGCTGTGTAATGCATCACATGGGTCAAACGATCTGGCAGAAGCAAACAAACAACATTTCTCCATTTTGCCTAGTTGTATTAGATCAGTTCCCTTGTTTGTTCACGATGTAGCTACACAAACAGTTCTGCTGGCGCAGTGCAGGGAGTGGCACATGAACAATTGGTGGGAAGAGAGGGAGGTGGGAGGAAAAAAGCCAGAATTACTTAAGCCACTATCGTCACCAAATAAATCCTCATGGACCCACAGCTCATGTGCACAGAGCCTTTAGTCTAGTTTAAAGTGACCTTTCTTCCCAAATAGCTTCTTCTGTGTGTGAAGGAGCTCCCACTGAAACAGCCAGGCACATTTACAGTGCATGAAGTGTATTTACAAAGGGACTTTAGACCCCAGTTTATGGAAGAATGTGGGGGGTCTGCAGCTCCACATTGGTTCTGTGACAAAGTCCAGTAACAATGCAACCTTCACCATCGACAGGGATTCAGCTGCTGGTGTGGCAGATAAGCCTGTATCAGCAGCAATTAAAAATGTCCTAAATGCTAAGGGCTGATGTCCCTCCTTTTGGCCGTCCCAGAACTTGTTTGTAGAAGCGTGAATAGTAAAGTACTAAGTTTATCACCACAGCATCAAAGAATCTGAAAGGCCACTATAAGGAACTAATGTTCAGATAAACTGTATTTCATTTGCCCTGTCTGTATAGTGAACAGAAGTATGTGTAGCTACCTGCCTAGAATTTTCTCCACATCTTCCCAAAAAACACTGCAAGGATCATCCCCACCAAGATTTCCATTTGCCTTGGGAAAGATGCAACAGGTCAGGACCATCCAGGGAAGCCCCACGCTTCCATTACCTCTTGGCACCTCTGGGGCCAGCTGCTCTTGGCCTGGCTCTCTCCTTAACACCAGGGAATCTTCTTCCATAAACAACCCCATTACACAGCCAGTCTGTGGGGAAGTTAGTACAGACTCCAGCCTCGCGCCCCATTCTCTGTTCTGAGTAAGCATCACTCATCAAAGGAGCAGTTAATGCAAAAAAAGTGGATAATTGAATAAAATTTTGCAAAATGTGGCTTTTGCCTTTTTCTATTTGTATGTCACTTTTGCCTTTTTTCCCATGCCCCACCCTAGTTTTTCTATGTAATTTACCATGACAATGCACTTGCCCTTAAATATTTTTCTATTGAAATAGCCATGCACAACACTTAGCCCAAAATATTTTTCCATTGAAATGCACACAGCCATGATGACCATGTTGGCATCATGTTCAGAAGCTACTCACACTGCCAAAACATCAGTGCAATGATTAGCTGCAACAAAATCTGATGATTTAGGAATGCCTTAGAGATATACTTATTCTCTCTAATTCAGGCTTTTCTTTAGCTGCACGGTGCAGGAATTGTTTGCTGGGAAAAATGGTCTGACACCTGAGGTTAATCTATATTTAAATAAATGGGTTATTCTCTCAGCTCATATTTCAGTTTAATTTTTCAGTAGTTGTACTGGAAAAACTCCAGAGTAACTGTGAAACCTCGTTGCAGGCTGCAGGCACAGATTTGCCAGCAGTGCTAAGGAGGCAACAGCCCACACCAGCAGCTGCTGGAGCAGCTCCTGTGTCCTGTTGCCTCATGACTTTGTTGCTCTTTCTTCTCCTGAGAGCCCTGCTCCCTGGGATCTGCCTGGTTCTGTGGTGACTGGTAGTTTTCTGTTCCTGAACCAGTTCCCTGGTCACACCAGTTCATATAAACTTGTTAACTCTTTGCAGAGAGGAAAGTCTTCGGTATTAATAGCTTTTCTTCCCACTTACAGTTTCACTCTCCTGCAGTCCAATGCAGCTGCCATTCCACTGACACTCCCCTCCTGCCTCAGCCACATGTTCCATCCCCTCCATTACACAACCAAACTCATCAATTAAACCCATTCATTTAAACCGAACAGAACTGCACTCTTAGCTGTAAGATGCTGCAAAATTACCCCAAGGCTGTGTTGTTGCTAAAGCAAGGGGGCCGTCAGGGGGATCCCTGCCTTCGATGCCTTTCCCCTGTCGCCCATAGGGTGTGGGGCCGACTTCATTATGCACAAAGATTGACTAGTGGGGTTTGTAGCTGAGGGCGTATATTGAATCTAATAGTAAAAATAAACTAAAGAGAGAGAGATTGAGAAAGAGGAAGGGAGGACTCTTCTAAGTGGGCAGCTGAGAAAAAAGTGAGGGCAGGATCCCTAGAAAGCCTCCTCTCGACTCATCTCCAGGCACACACAAACCTCACCCCCTGTAGTGCTTTTACCATTATAACAATATAATGTTTATTGGGACCCACTCAAATGCTATTGGTTGCAACCACTTGCGTTGTAGGCACTGCACGCTGAATTGTTAACTTTGTGCCCCCTGTAATGTAAACCAAAAGCTACAGCCAAAGGGTGGGCAAAGGGGGGAAGCAGGGGTGATTCTCACGCTGGTGGCAATCACTTCCCACAAGAACCTGCCAAGAACATACCAGGGTTTTGCAGGTGCAAGGTCATGAAAATATCAGCATGAGAAAAACAGTGTGAGGAAAACAGCATGAGAAAAACAAGGGAACGATACTGCCCCAGGAGCTCGGGGAAATATTTCCCAGGCAACTGGGGTGAGAGGACACAGAGCTGGGGCTGGAAAGCAGGTATGGAGTTGCAGATGGAAGGCCCTTGGGCATGCAGAAGGCTGAGGTACCTGAGGCCCTGGTGCAACAGCCCTGGAGATACTGCTGGTACTTGCCGTGTCCTTTTTATCAATCATGCAGCCACACACTGAGCTGGTGGAAGGCACAATAAAAAAAAAAAGTAATTCTGGGCCAAAACATCATTTTAACTAGATGAAAACCAGTCATGAAACTACTTTTTTAGGGTCCAACATCTGTCTTGAGCCAACGGTAACAACTGTTTAGATATGCGGTCAATACAGATCAGGGATCCAGCCAGATTGAAAACTAAGCAAGCCAAAAAGAATAGTTTTAAGTACTACACCCAGCATGAGAGAGAAGACAAGGGCAGAGAGGTGCATGGGGCCACCTGTCTGAGCAGCAGCAAGGGCTGAGTTTTTCCCAAACCCGTAGTGAGCATACACTTCGAGCCACATGTTCCTGTCCTCTGCCTTGTGCAGGCACAAGCTCCACAGTGACCCAGTTCAGGGAACTCATCCTGCCGTGAGCTATACTTCTTGTCTTTGTGCTGTTTTACTTTTCCTCCAATCTGGTTTACCACTTGGCTACACAAATAGTTGCATTGGCCTGACAGAAGAGGCTGTGCGGGGTTCCAAGCAAGTGCCCGAGGGAAGGCAGGGAACAGAATATATAAGCTGAGGCTGCTTTTAAAAGTAACAGGTTAAACCATGGCCCAATATGGCTTTGTGCCACTTTTCCACTTGAAGACCTTAAAATGTTTAGAGATGACAGACTTGGTCTGTCTCTGTGCTGGGTACTACCAGACTAGCACAGTGCTGTCACAATTGCGTTGTACTGTCCCTTGCTGCCATCCTTTATTAGTATAGCAGCATTACCAGGTGGGAGTCTCCCTCATTAAGTCTTTTTTCAATCTATTCAATAATAATTTAGCTGCTGGAATAGGAAATGGGCACATTCCACATGGAAATGACAAAGAGGTGGGAGGGGACTGAAAATACACTGGGGTATAGGATTAGAATTCCAAAAGCTGTTCACATATTTCTAAAAGGGTCTGAAAATAGCTTTTTAATGGGGATAATTTTGAGATACTGCGCTTAGGCAGAAATGTAAGCATGGGACGGGGAATGCACAGGTAAGACCAGGTTTCAGGATGGAGCCTGGGGAGATTATAACAGGTAAAAACATGAATAATGTCAGCTTACCCCATCTAAGGTCTCATCTGTTTATCCAGTTCCAGGCACTACACTTCAAGAACAATATGACTCAGCTGGAGAGTGTCCAGAGAAGAACCAACAGGAATGATGACAGAGTTGAAACCCTGACCTGCAATGGAAAAAATGGAACAAACTGCAACTTCTCATCCTAAACAACAGAAAACTGAGAAGAGAGATGATAATAGATGTGAATGAAATGAAAAGCCATTGGGAAGAAGAAATAATTTCGTTCTACAGGAGAAGTAATGGGCTTTAATTACAGTAAAGAAAGTTCAGTATATATATAGAAAAAATATACAAATAGATAATTAATAGGAATAGATTGCTGTGGAGGATGGTATAAAGAGACTGCAAGGTTAGAGAAATGTCAGTCAGGAATATTTTAGGCATAACTGATTCTATACAGGGCCAATGAGGCCAATGGCCTCTGGAGTTCCCTTCTGTACAGGCATGTTCCAGGTGCAGGGCAGAGAAGAAGGAAGCAGAGAATCAACAGGGATTAGTAGAGAATAAAATAGTCTAACAGATTACATAGCAGCAGAATCAGGGGAAAGTCTCATTGGCCTGTTTCCTTTACCCTTAGTGCCAAGGTAAGGTCTGAGCTCAGGATAGCTACATATTTCTGATAATCCTTCAGAAACTTAACAGTTACTGTGTATGTTGGCTTATTGCTGGGAAGTGGTTTATCAAGTTGGCTGGTGGAAAAAAAATTGACTGCAAAGACTGTGGAGCCTTCAGATCCTTTCTGTGTACCATGGCCTGTGCTTGGCTGTGTGCTGTGACATCTTTCATGGATGAAAACAGTGTTGTAATACTCTAAAACAATAATAGGAAAAGCCTTCTTACTTTTTTAGTTCAGCCTGAAACCAAAGCCCTGCTTTTAAATTGGGTAGCCAAGTGCACAGTGATAACCACATGCTGACCATTCCT
Organism: Falco punctatus; assembly: GCF_963210335.1. Lineage (NCBI taxonomy): Eukaryota > Metazoa > Chordata > Aves > Falconiformes > Falconidae > Falco > Falco punctatus. Next base: position 7,273,550 of record NC_137581.1, read on the forward strand.
AATCCTGGTTTTATGTAAATACTCAGGTGGCGCACAGGCATCTAGCTTTGTGCGTGTGAAGTGGCTGCACAGCCGCGTGCTGAATTTCAGGCTGAGCAACAGGGACTTCACGGCTGCTCTTCTCCCGCCTGATGCCGTTCATTTGCCATTGGGCAGCACATTACCCACACTGCTGGCTGTGGATTGACTCTTAATATCTTAACTGCATCTAATGGATGGAAATGACACTCCAGAAATGTTTACAGCTTTTAACTATATATTGTCTGTTGTTGCACTGTATTTGAAGGGAGTCATCAGGGCAAGATCCAACGATGAGCAAGAGAATCCCTTAGCCTGCTTCCTTTGGGATTATTATCAAAAAAGACAAACACAGAAAACCCTTTTAGGAAAATAAATCGGGTTCTTGTAATAAAATAATAATAATAGTAAATAATAATAATATATAGTATATATATAAATATAAAATAGTAAATAATAATAGTAGTAAAATAGCAATAAATAATAATAAATATTATTAACAATAAAATAATAAAATAAAAATATTTGTATATTTGTCATGTTGCCAGATACTTATCTGAGATCTAGACCTCAGGATCACTCTTGCTATGGACAACTCTGTTCACTTCCATGTATAAAACTGAAGGAGATGATAATGCTGATTCTCTCACTAATGGACTTTGGGCACTATTGAGGGAAAGTGTTTCTTTAAGAGCTGCTTTATTAATTTCAGGAGAAAAAAACACCAGGTTTTTAAGCCTAGGAGAGCTTTTGAGATGACTTGCTGAGAAAATTACAGATTTAAGACAGCATGAAAAGCTTGTTACTCAGCCTTCATTCACATGTACCATCTGTTGTATCTAACTAAATCCGCTTCTTTCTACTTACCATTCACTTGGTACTAAAGCATGCTTCTTTTTCCCATAATTTGTAGTTCTGCTTTTGTATAACACAATCTGAATTAGACACAAAGATGTTGAATTGGAGGTAATAGTAGCTAAGGGGGTTCAGATCTGTCTCTGAACTGACCTCAGAGGAGGGTTCAGCAGGAGTAGGATGCTGTCCTGGACACCAGGTCATCAGGAACTGCAATATTCCAGCCAGAACATTGCCATTGACAAGGAAAGTGTATGAGTGTATACCCTTCCCAGTTCCATAATGGAGCTCAATAGCTGTTTCATTTACACTTCATGGATTTTTAAGAGTAGTAGGCGTACTATATCATCCAGCTTGATCTCCTGTTTAATAAGCATAACAGAATTTTACTGAGTTAGTGTTGAGCCCAAAATCTCATGTTTATTAAAAGTATTTTCCAGAAAGACATCCAGTCCTGAGCTGAAAACTTGAAGGAATGGAAAATTTACTGCTTCCTGTGGTAGTCTGTTCCACTGGTTAATCACTCTCACAGTTGAACAATTGTGCTTTATTTCTCATGTAAAATTTGCCTGGCTGCCGCTCTCACCACCTCTTCTTGCTATGTCACTCTCCACCAAAATAAAGAGACCTGGGGTTTTCTTCCCTGTAAGAATAAATTTTGTTATCAAGTAGTCTGTCTCAGGGCTTTTTTATTATTTAAAGATAAAACATACAGGCTCTTTATGGGTAGAAACCAGCATGCATGTTGTAAACAGCTATGACGACAGGAGTACTTGCTGTGAGTACCCCGTGTACCCAGCCATCAAACCTCTTGCCATGTTCCTCCTCTGGAGGTTACTGTCCCTGGCTGCTGGCAGACCTGTCTCCCAGCCCACTTCAGTCCCAAACAGTTTGGTTTGCTTAATTCCTTTCATGGTAAGTGTCCTGGCTCACTGTGACTGAGCTGGGCAGCTCTACTGACAGATCTTGGGCAACAGCACTGTTTGGTGGGAGGAGGCAGCAGGGGACCAGCAGCTGGCACAGCTGAGCACAGGAAAGGATCTCCATCCACAGCCGTGGGGCTCTGACCCACAGCTGTTGTACAGCTCTGGTCAGAATTGTGTGGCAATTTAAGCCAGTCTAATTGCCACAGCCCTGATCAATCCCTGGCTGTATGATCCCATCTTGTTCCTAGTGCCAGCTCTCATGCTTATATGTCCCTCGATGACCTGCTTCAAGGCAATAAACTGGCAGAAAGCTTTCACTTCTTTCCCCCCTGAAGTAGCTTACTACCACTTTGGTGCCCAGAACCAGCTCATCCAGGGACTGGACAAGTTCCAGTATCAACGCAATGGAGGACATTGAAATCTCTGTTCATGTTATAGGTGTCAGCCCCTACAGCTATTTTTAATCTGCCTGTGACCATGGTGCACAACCCTAAGTTTCTCTGACCTCATAGCAAAATGCCACAGTTCAACACCATTCTCACAATTCATCCACAGAGCTAAAACCACCTCAAAGCTGACCATTTTATTTATAGTCAAGTTTCAATACAATATAGATGCATGGAGGAGGTAATATTAGGACTGCATTTTCAACTTGTTGGAGTCCCGCCTACATCTTAGACTACAGACTACAAAGAAAACTGGAGATCAGCATGTTTTTGAGGTCCCTGAAGACACCCACTGGAATGCAACCACTTTGTTAATGACCTGAACTGGAGGCCAGAGGTTTAGGGGGAAGGTCCCAGTTAGGTACCTTGACAAAATCTTCAGCTGCTGCACATCAGGATAATGTATAGGCTTCTGCAGAACAGCATGATTTTACTCTTGGCTCAACAATGTTTAAATGTTTAAATACTGGAAGAGAAAAGAAAGACTGCTTTGTTTTGGTTTAAGATTTGTAACAATGGTGATCACCTAATCTAGGCTTTGTTTTGTCTTACCCAGGGAACACTGCTTCACGGTTAAAGAAGATGAAATATCTTGATGATTCTCATGCTCATACACAGATTCCCACAGCAGCTAAACAGGCACTGGCCATCAGGCTGCTGGTCACGTTCGTCTTGTCTTCCCCTTATGCATGTTCATTTCATATGCACTATACTTCTGATTCATAGCAATTTGTAAAGTAATAAATTCCTTAATAAAAGCTGGTGACACGTCCTCCAGAAGGAGAAGTCTCAAAAGCTTTTGAGTAAAGAAAATAATTCACATATCTGTTTTCTAATATAATCCCAGGAATTATTACATTTTATATCGGCATGGCTTTATTTTTTTAATAGGTGTTGGAATACAGCCACAAACAATCACAACAGAGTTATCTACCTTGTTTCTAGGTTGAAGAACCATGTCCAGTACTAAACCCACATTGTACTTGGCTTTGCAATTTCACAGCAATTAAAGATACGGCTAACTGTCAATGCATATACACATACAGTTGTTATATACACAGCATTTCTGCACCTTCTCAGCTGTAATTAGATGCCGTATTTCTATCAAAGAGTTTAACATTGTGCTGAGTTTGCAAAGACAAGAAGGCTAGAAGGAAATCGAAAACGCCAGCAAATTCTGCCTTCAGTGGGAGCCTTTTTTCATATTGAGAGTGTACCATTTCAGAGGCATCTGAGGACAAAGGTTTTATTACATGCATCTTCCCATGTAATACCTACAGCACAAGACACTTCAAGTGTCACTGTAGTGAGAGGGAGGATCTGAAGGTCTTTTACAAAAAAATTACAAACACCGTGACAAGATTAAGCAGATCCCACTATCTCATGCCTTTGACACTCAAAGCCAAATGAGGTGATTCAAGATAGATATCTAAATTTTTCTGGCATCATTTTTAATCAGGATGCCCACCAAAGTGTTGGTGCATCCTTAGGAATCTTCATATTGGATCTGAATCATGATCCAATCACGATTGTTTAGTTAATTAGATCCAATTGTGTTTAGTTAAGTATCCTATCCTCGGTAATGGCCAGATCCTACAAAACCAAGTGCATGAATGCTTGGGGTTAGTGGTTCCTCCCTAACTGTATCACTTACAGTTTGGCTACATTCATGCTGTGGAATTTTAGGGTTTATATCTCTTCCATACCACAGGTTGATGTCTATTCCTTTATGTGGGGATGTTTGCATTTTTTATGAAAATATTCAGAAAATACTCATGAAGTATTCAGAAAATACTTTCTTCAGCCCAGCTAATCTCTCACCCTAATACCTTGTAAGTCAATGGAGGTTGTATAGTGTTTGAAATAATATTTCCTTCCTTTCTTTCACACTCACCGCTATTCTGTTTCAGTGAATGGCTTCTTATAAAAGCACATGAATGGAAGAATCCCAATGTGCCTCTTTTAAGCAATCATTTCATGCAATTCATCATAGTCTCCCCTTGTTGTACCATTTCTAAAATTAAGTTTCAGCATTTTTCCTTTAATACCCATGGTTTTCCATTCTTACATGATTTTTACTGCCCATCCTTCACCCTTTTTCTTTCAGCTGTATTCTTTATTAGACAGAGTGGCCAAGCTGAGCGCATTATTCCAGAATATCCCTTTAGAAACTCTTTGCTCTGTCTCCAGGTCTCTCCTTCCTTAAATAATACTGACTAGTCTGAAGGTTTTGCCTGCCTACTTCTCACCTCTTTTCCAGCTCAGTAATGAACACTCATAAATAAATCCATGGACACCACTCCAAACAAGGGATCTAATATGAGTAGCCCCCAGATAGCAATTTTACAGATAATACTACAATCTGGTTTTCTTATTACATAAGCAAGATTTTATTTTGGGTAGAAAATGATTTATCGATGTCTGTTTTATGATCCGTTTCCTTTGGAAGAGTCATGGCAAGTAGAAAGAGCGTTTGTTCTTTCATTTGATCCTTCTCACCAGAACAGGTCTGGGGACAGCATTGCTTCTGGCATATATGACAGAGTAGGTGACAGTGTCCCCACCATCACTCCCAGGTCTGTATAATACTTTATTACGTCGAAAGTGCAAGCACTGTAGTAGGATATCAAGGTGTGAGGACTGGGATGTCTCCTGCCATTTGTCAGCATAGCAAGGCCATGCTGAGTGCTGCGGCTTCTACTCCAAACTTTTGGCTACTCAGTGTTAACTCTTGGCTCTGATGAACATGGGTGGAGTAAGAACTCATTTTTCCCATCTCTGGCCTGTGATGGTCTTTTACTTCTCTCAGATAGCTCAGTTATTCCTTGTAGAGAACTTATTCAAAGGCTCATTCAAACCCAACACTCTGTCACCTAATTCTTCTCCTCTTCCTATTTTATCAATGGATTCAGAGTACTATAATGTAAGGGTGAGACATACTTTTCCTCTTCAAAAGGTGTGTAAGGATCTGTCATATTTTGAACATCTTTCTATTTTATCATTCCATTTTGAGTTGTAGCTTAACCAGTACTCTGGGCACCGAAGCATGGCTCCGCTACAAGCTGCGTACATCAACTGCTAGCGTTCTTTCTGAGTAGTAGGCAGTTTTAGTTTGTGACCCTAGATTCCTCTAGATTCAGCTGTGGCACTGGAAGAAGTTGTCACTCCCAAACATTCTTTGCTGCCTCTCTTTCACAGTTTCCCGACCCCTCGTATCTGTCAGATGAGTTGTTCGTGTAAACACTTCTACACCCACCTCTGGCAAAGTGACCTATATTGTGAAAACTATTTATTTAAACTTTCTAAGCCAAGTTGGCTTTTTTTCACCCAGATGGGTTAGGAAGCATTCCCACTACTTCACCAGAAGAAACCCATGGAGCTGGTCTTTTAAAAAGAAAGAAAGTATAGCAGCCTTGGTGGGGAGACACGATGACACAGGCAGAAGTGGCCACTTCTGCCAACAGCTGGCTCTGCAAGAGAACATCTGTCTGCAGACTCTGTCTGGCGGACAGGTTGTTGGCCTGTGGAGCCTAAGACAGTAAGGTATGTGGCTGGGACTGAGAGAAGAAACCCCAGGAGACCCAGGGTGGAGAGTTAAAGTAGACTCACAGGACTCAAGGGCAGTGGCCCATACGTACCTGCAACATATACAAGGAGAAAGAAGGTAACAGCTAAGTAGACGAGGCAATCTGAGATGGCTAGCACTTGGAGGGCTCTGCACTAGAAAAGTTTCAGGGACTTTTACCCCTTTGAAGAGCTTTTCCTTTCATTCTCACATAGGAGTGATCTAGATGTGACAGTAAATTTGTATTGCCTTACTGACTGGCACAGGGACACTCAGTTCTCAGCTGGGAGGATGTCGCCCCAAGGAACATTCACAATTAGGCAAAATAAGTATTTTCTAACTTTGCACATTGCTGGGTAGAGCACTTATAGTCACAATGTATCACTTTGACCAATACTTAAAGATGATTCTGTAAAAAATTAGACACGTGCATGCATCCCAAGGCTTTCCAGGCTTACCATTGGCAAAGCCAAATTAGGTTTTTGGAAAGATCATAAAACATCAAACTCTGGATTCAAACCTAGTAGCTGGTCTACCAATATGACTTTCATATGGGATGCATTTTTCTAGTCTTACTTTCTGCAGGGCACCTTCCCCAGAAAAATGACAGTGTAAGAGTAAGATCAGGGTATGATCAGGAACATCTCTACTATATGCATTTGCAGGTATGGATCAGTACTTACTACAGGATACTCCACACTATGCTTCTCTGCACGATACAGGTAAACATTCAGGAGGAGAGCACGAGCTAGAGGAGCTTGATCTAAGTCCAGCCAGGATGTGCTACTAGAGCAACCATGGGGCTGATACTGCCTCTGTGTTACACCTAAGAAAGCAGTGAGGGTTAAATGAAGCACATGTTGCTGATGCTCCTTTTCAGAGATCAGTATTGGAGTTTCCAGATGCAAAATAAGCATGAATTCCCTCGTCTTCTCAACACTGAAACACTGGATGAGCATTCACAAGCATGCTATATAGTTTTATCGGCATCTCACTGGATCTTAAACTCTTTCAAATCTCTACAGTGAGTATCCACAGTTTTTGAGTCATGCTACCATTTATTCTACACTCCTGTAAATTCCTTCCTTAGTCTTTGCTAACAGCCTCATTTTTTCTCCCATTCTCTGCCATTTCCCAGCATGCTTTGCGAAGAAAACTGATGCTAAAAAAGTAACCAGATTTCTCTGCACTGTCTTCTCATCCTTTACCATTCCCCTCGCTCCCTGACTGCGGTATGAACAGGATTCACAGGCAACTTACCATTACATTTCCTATATATCATATATAAAACATCATGCATATAGGCTGGAAAGCTAAGTAGATGCCAGATGGAAGGTTGTTCTAATTCCTTCCTCCTGTGAAATCATTCTGTACCCTGTTTTATAGGGCAAAATAGCATGTGATCATGTAAATAAAGATGTAATCCTAACATATATGCTATAGTTGAACAACCAGTAACCTTATTCCTGAGGTTTTCAGGGATGAAGAAAGAAATAAATACTGCACATGTGGAATCATCATGAATCTTGACCCATCTGCTTGACTGTTCAGGCTACTTAAGCTATAGGGACAAAGTATATTCACTGGCAGTACAAAGAGGTAATTGTCCCATAGCAACTCTCAGCATACATACTCTGTTCTGGAACACAGTCACTCAAGTATTTTCAGGCAATTTAGGTGGGATTTATTGCCTGCAGTGCCCTGTGTCCATAGCAGAGGTGACTCTGTCTCAGCTAATCACCTTGGGGTTCACGTGCAATCACTGGAGGAGGCAGCATCATGCATCTGCTCAGTTTTCAACATTTACTTTAGGATGGAGATATTTCTGTCCTATGTGTCTTGCTAAGAGTATAGTAAAGGGATGCAATACAATCCAAGATTATTACTCTTACAAATGAAAAAAAAAAAAAAAAAAAAAAAAGAATAGATTAACTCAGGGCTTAATATTGCAGCCTTTAGTTCCTCTTAGACTGCATTCATACCTGATGTGAATAGGCCCCTGTTGAGTGGATCCTATTAAAGTCTGAAATCTTCAAGTATAAATTGAAAAAGATTTGCTTTTTGGATCAGTGCTGTGTTACATAAAGGTGACTAATTTCACAGTGCTGCACAGACACTGCATCAGATCAAGACATTGATGAAGAGAAGGAAAGTGACAATGCTTGGAACTGTAATAGAGGAAGTCATGTGCAGATGTTAGCAGAATGTCAGGATCAACAGATTTGAAGCAGCAGCAAACCCTGCAATCAAATGACTAACATCATGTAACTTCACTGTTTTTAGGAAAAGTTGCTTGTGTGGATGACAAAATACCAAGCTGAAGATAAGGTCCTCCACCACTGACAAAATAATGGGTATAGCACAAGTTGCTGCTGCCGAGCACAAAACTGAATGAGAAATAATGCAAGCACATCCCTTGTCCTTGAGAAAAGGAGGGTTATTTCCATTCCACCAGGTGTTGTCCTACTTTTTTCTTGAGAACTGATATTCTTGCATCTGGAGCCCTTTCTTTATGAGAATGAAACATTCCTGCCCACCTGCAAAAGCTTTTGAGCATCATTTCAGATCAACAGCATTTCCCAAGTCATAAGGCATGTTTAGCATAGAGCAGAAAACAGTCATCCAGAGAAACAGGACACACTAAATAAGGCAAAGCTGTTGGGGCACCTACAAAAGGCTTGGCTGAGCACAGAGGGAATGCTGACTGATTTCCCTGAGATCGAGTTTGTATGGATTTCTGTTCCTGATGAAACCCCTATAGCCATCTATATCCATTTCTGAGCAGTTCTGTGCAGCCACAGCCTGCATGGACAGATGCTTTCACCCTAGAGCAGGCACTAATAGATGTTTGATGGTGACAGGCACCTGAGCTAGTTCCCTGATGGACTGTTTTTTCCTTCTGTCAGTGCTCAGTTTTCATACATTTGGGAAAAACAAGTTCAATGAATACATAGTTCTTGCGCCTCAGAGATATTTGTAGTATTAATTACTGACATGCAGTAGTTTAATTTTTCCACCTGTTATCTCCTCACCTGGATTTCACTGGAGATAAACCAGAAATGAGACACCACACAAAACAAAAGACCTGAAGAAACTGCATCTCTGTAAATGACACCCCAATTTCGAACATGAGGGTTGTTTGAGGGCAGGATAGGAGGTCTAGAAGGACTTTTTTGAAGTAGGATATTTATCTGGTAAGACTGTAATCACAGCCGTAACTGTTTTGTGTGTGTTCCAGACTAGGATGACACTTGTTAACCACTCCATAAAATCAGTGGAGGTTTGCTTTCTGTTCTGAAGTAATTCCTTATGAGGTGTTTAAATACCTCTTTTCAAAAATTCCATCCACTTAAGTACAGTAGCATCCTTTGGTAAAAATTCTGGTAAAAATAAACCTTAGATTATTGATGTAGCACTGACTGTGTTCTTTCTAGACCAAATGTAGTAGTCTCTCAGGACTTGGTTGTACATTACACTTTTCCTGGTGTGTTTCCGTTTTTTGTTTCTATAGCATGAAAGATGTTAGAGCATTTTACATACATTACATTTTGCACATATTTGGGACATACAAAGGGCTTATATTTTGGAAAATTGTCTAATTTTTCAAGCTATACCAGCTGGTCTAGCAAAAGACTACCAATAAACCTTGTCTCACCAATGCCCACCTGAAGTGTAACCCTTTCTGTCTGAGAACAGATGGCAGAAACCTGCTACAGCCTGGAAGTGTTCTGCCTCACGTGGGCAGAAAAGGTGATGATCTTTTATCCTAAAATGTGTAATTTACAAACACAAACAAAAGAAAAGAATTTTACTGAAAAAGTGCATGCTTGCAACAGTGTGTTGGCTTCAGAACCTAGCTGAAGTTTTTAACTAGAAGCATGAAAGAATCAAAACCAGAAGAATGAAGAATTTATAACAAAGGAAGAACACTGCTAGTGTTTATGAAAGAGGACAGTGGAAATCTCCACCAGAAATCTGTAAAAAGTTATTTACCTGGATTTTTCAAATTTTGTTTATCTGATTGTTATTTACTTGCTGTACTATGGTGGCTCAAGAGAACTTAAGCTCAGCACTGTATACAAATGGGCAAATAGCTTTACAATCTAAATCCAAGCCAAAAGACAATAGACCTATACGTAGAGTGAGGAAACGATGCATTAGTCAGCAAGACAGCATGTATTGCCAAGTATTTTCTAGGCATCAGGGCCAAGGAAAGCTATGAGGAGGAATCTGAAGGAGAAAAATGAATGAAGCTGATAGATATTTAATGGGAATAGCTTTTTTTCTGAAAACATGGCAAATACGAGATAGAAGCAGGAGCTGTTCTCTCAATATGGATGACAGAAAGAGACAGCAAGGAAAAGCTGTGCACCTTGATGAAGGTGAAGAGATACAGCTGAGGGCTGATGAACACAGAAGGGGAAGTCAGTAAAATAGTGTAGATGTGCCTATGTATATATACAGATTGTACATAATCACTGCATAGTTAGAGTTATCCATATTCTGAGTAATCAGTGAGTTTCATACTCTTAAGCAGTTTGATTGCAGACAATTTCTACAGCTTGCTCATGAAAAAGACCTAAAGCTTGCACAGAATTTTTGCCTATGAGGTACATAGGAAAGACTTTATCTTAGAGGAACCTAAACAATTGAGACAGTCTGTATTTAAATGGGGTCAACAAAGCCAAAAGTGATACCCAGCATAGAAGTCTGACTGACAAGCAAGATCATGGTATAGTACCTGGTGACTGAGAAAGTGATAAACAGGTTTTAGTAGCAAAGGCTGAAGTATCTCCCTTAAATGGAGTATAAACCCACTATGCATCCACAGAAGGTGTCAAATCAGGATGAGGTTTTACTTTGAACAGAAGGGATAGGGCTCAGATGTCACTATAATGTGCATATAGGTACACACATCTGAGCTGATCTCCCAAGCTCCCTTTATTGACAGTGAAGATCTATTAAGTGGATTTTAGGGTAAAATCCATTTCACCCAGGCTAAATATCTAACACAGACCAGTTCTGAATAAAAAGGTCCCTAAGCTTGGTCCCTGAAAATGCCTGTTGCTCTCCACTGACTACAAAAGGCAATTCAGGTGCCTAGTTTAGCTGCAGGCATCTATGCTACAGATGCCTAATGTTAGGTGAGATGACACTCAACCCTTGAGGCAAATCTCGAGCAGAACTGGAAGTCTCCAGAATAGACCTCGTAGATTAATACACAAGTGTGAGACTTCCCAGAGATAAAGTGCAAAGAGAAAAAAATCTGTATGTTTTTGTGTATGCGTGCTGCTTGTCATTCTGTCGTGTATGAAATTGATGCTTTCAGAAAGATTGGAAAAGTTCCTACTCTGGATGGAGGCTCACACTGCATTGCACATTGGCTATACTAGCATAAGGAAAGCAACAAAGTGATTTCCCTGATGATTACAGTTAAGCCCAGTTCCAAGAATACTGCCTGTGTATCCAGCAAACTCTCTTGGACATGTACATTTCCTTTGGCTCTACAGTACTAGGGCTACAAAATACCATATAAGTGCATGAAATGACCAGAGTCTTTTCCTTGAAAAGAAAGCTTTCGTTGTTGCAAAGCAATGTGTGCAGGCATTAAGATACATCTCTTTTACTGCTGGCAAGGACAGGTGGCTGTTCTGTGTACATGGCACATCTGCAAATAAAGCGGATCTGGCATGCAATTTTAAGTTGTCTCTTATTTCCCACCCAGATATCTCACAGCTGTGAATGAAGGGTATTTGGAGATTAGCATGTTTTTAAAATAGTAACTTTGATAACGGAAGCCGAAGCTCAACATTTGAATTAGTATCTCACCATGACAATAAACTGAATTGTGTCAGGATGAATCCTTTGAATGGATAAAAAAGAACAATGTGGATAAATAAAACAATAAATGCTGTGAGGTGATAAATCTAAAGTCTTTGTTTGTGTGGTAAATCACTGTATTCTGCCTATATGCAGGGAAGGGTTGAAAACACTTTGTGACTTCTTGCCTCTACAAATAAATAAAGATTCATAAGTTATGAGCAAAGGGGAGAAATAAAAGAAAGAATGTGTAGCTGCACTAATTCCTGTGGTTAGCAAGTATTTGGATAATGATGGGATATCAATAATAACCAGGAAGCAGAACAACAAACAACATAAAATAGCAAACTCAAAAGGCAATCAGCCCAGAGTTTTCCATCAAAGACAGCTCAGAGAAAAAAAAAAGATTTCAAATAACTGTTGTGGATGACCACTGTGTTTCTACAGGCTGATGACATGATGACTTTGATTGCAATGTGATGTGAAGCCAGACCAGCATGCTGTTGACACAGACCCATTGTTTCATACCAGCAGAAATGCTGCTGAGTTAATGGTACAGGTCCTGACTGATTCAGACCAGAACCTGAGATTGGAATAAGCCAACTGAAGCAGATTATTTCATCCTCATGAAGTACTTTTAGTCTAACTTCCCTAGGCTGTGGGTAAATCATCAGGTAGCTGATACAATGAAGGACCAGAGCAATGAGTGGCACATGGAGGCTGTAACAAAATTCCTGAAGTCCATCGAATTTCTCCTTGTTCAGAGACAATACAGGACCAATATATGTAAGTCCTGCAGGATCTATCCTGTAAGGTCATACACCTAAATTTGTGCCAACCACAGTACAAGGCCAGGGGGAAGCAGTATCCTGCAGCAATCGAACGTGCAGGTCATGTAGCTGCAGCGGGGATGACAACACATAACAAGGAGGAAGGAGATAGTGGATGGTATCTGGGCAAGAGATCCCCTGTGCCAAGACTCATGCTGATGATATCACACCCTTGGCAGAGTTATGGGAGTACTTTCAAATGTCTGTTTGGAGATGCAGACCACAGCTTTGGCCTGAGTCACCTTCTGCTCCACAGGGTCACGACATGCCTTCATAGGATAGAGGTGTCCCCTGGAAAAATCCCAGGTCGCAGCATATTGGCTGCCCAGCACCACGCAAGAGGGTGCTGTATAGCAGTAGCCCTGCCTATGTCACATTCCTTCATCAGCTTCTTGAAACAGAAAAGCCCCACGTACTTACAAATGATTTTGTTTATCCTGTCCGATTAGCAGATTCCTTTGTTGCTTATGTTTTAGTGCCCACCTATGAATTTGGGAAAATCAAAGCAATTTGCCCATACGTGAAAACCTACCAAACAGGGTTTTCTTTCCACGTTATTGCCAGTATCTCTGCCCCTAGTCTGAAGCTTGAGACATTGGATTCAATACAGCATTATTATTTAATGATGTATTCTCCTGTATCCAGGCCATTAGCAGACTATGTAAGTACCTAAACAAAGCTCATAAACAGTTTCAACATCCTCCCGAATTAACATTCTGTTAAATTTATGCTAAATTGTCTAACAAATTAACTAAAAAGTTTAACAGCATCAGAAATAGGAACCCCTGGTTCCCCCTGTGTATATTAGGAAAGCACGAGGTCCCTTTCAGAATGGAAATCTAAATTCATCCTGAGCATCATTTGGATGGCTGAGTCAAAGGTTTAGTAACATGTCTAGCCAAGCCACAGAACGTTTTCACATCTGGATGTGTCCCATTCGCTAAACTGCTTCAGTCTGTGAACAATTCCAAAATACACTCCGCTTTATTATTGTAAAAGAATGTAATGTTATATAACCAAACGTGAAAGCACATATTGTGGAATATTTCAGAAAGAACAACATGTTAAAACTGCACTTTTAAAACAAGGTTTGAATTTAACAGAGAAAATGGCCTCAACTGGTCTGCATATGTCAACAGTTTACGTAATTGGCTGAGGGCAGAGCAGCCTGCCAGGAGAACTGCTTTTAAAATTAAAATCACACCGGTGGAACGGGAATAGCTATCTAACCTTCAGAGCAGAGATGGGCCGAAGCCACAAATGTCAGATCCGAGCTGGGGTATCGCCCTGGTACATCTTTGAAGCAGATTTAGAAGTTATCCTCAAGGAATCAGGGTTGTGTCTCTGTGGTATCCAAAGAAATCCTGAAAGGTTATAAAAATAAGATCTTGGGATGAGGTGGATTTTCTATGAAATATTAGCAATATCAAAACTGACTTTGCCCTGGTTTTATTGAATGGCTTCTTAGGTTCTGAAAAGTATCTTGAGTGTTTCTTCATCCTTTGCATGTAAGTCGAGGGCTGCCAAAATACCAACCGAGCTCAATCCAGGCCCAGATACGCAGCTGTGTCAGGAGGGAGATGGTGGTGCAGGGCAGAAATGCCAGCCCAGACCTTCCAGGGGCCGGTTGGAAAGGCCTGTTGCAGATCGCTGCCTCTGAAAAACAAGAGCTAGCCTTCTACCTTAGCGCAATACTCTGGAGTATGCGCGAAATACGACTTTTCTTGCGAAAGGCTTGCTGACCACTTACTGACAAGGGAAAGGTGTCACTCTGCGCCGGGCTGACCCGGCGGGCCCGGGTGCCGCCGCCGCCCTGCCGCTGTCCCCAGCCGGGCCGGGGCTGTCCCGGGGCTGCGGCCGGTGCCGCCCCCGCTGTCCCGGCCGCTGCTGCCCCGCCGGGGGAGGGTCCTCACCCCCTGCCCGGCCCCAGCGCGGGGCCCCCCGCGGGGCGCAGCCCCTCAGGCCCAGCCGGCTCCAGCCCCCCCGGGGGCACCGGCCCTGCCCGCAGCCCGGCCCCGGCCCGGGCTCCTCCCCGCGGGGCCACGGGCCCTGCCCGGAGCCGGCTCCGGCGCGGCCCCCGCGGGTCACAGCCCCCTGCGGGCACCCCCTGCCCCGGGCTGCGGGGGGGAGCTGCTCCCCCGCGGGCTCCGTGGGCTGAGGGGCACAGCCTGCCCCGCCGGGGGCTGCCCTGCCCTGCCCTGCCCTGCCCTTCCCCGCGGGCTGCCGGGGAGCCTCTGCTGCGGCGCCCGGAGCCCCCCCGGCCTCCTCCGGCCCGGCCCGGCCCTGCCCTGCCCCGGGGGGCTGCGGGGCTGCCGCTCGCCCCTCCCGGCCCCCCTCGCTGCCGCCGCTGTTCCCCCCCGCGGGGGTTTTTCCCCTTCTCAGCCCCTTCTCCCCGCGGCGCTGCCCCCGCGGCTGCGGGGCTCGGCCTCGGCCAGCGGCGGGCCCGGCCTGGAGCCGGGGGGCAGCGGCTCTGCCGGCCGGGGGGAGCTGCCCGCGGCACCGACACCAACACCTGGCCACGCAAATGCAACACATAAAGATTTTCATACTTGGGCATAAACAAAAGGTTTAATGTGAAAGAGAGGAGTGGCCATGAGAGTGGACTCCTTTTTAATTCTTTAAGGCTGCTTTTATGTATCTTAAAGATGGACCATCTACAAGTCATTTGTTCCTCTGGAGTTTTTGGTCCTTCGTTATGCTGCAGAATTGCCTCATTTTTTTTAAAATTTGAGGGTTAATAGCTCATTAGCTAATCATGGTCCTCTCTGTCACTTTCTAGGCTTGACAAAAAGAACCCTTGGACAAAGAACAGGCAGTGATCCTCAGGATAAAGCTGCTCTCCGCTTCTGCACTGCCGCTATCAAAGGAGGACACCAGCATGTGCAATAAACTGGGGGCAAAGTCTGCAGAGTCTGCCTCCTGGTTCTGCAGCTTCACTTAAATGCATCAGAGAGTATGAATGTGGTTCTCTGTGCAGGTATCCCTCTCCAGTTGCATTTCAGTAGCAGGCAATCCCTGTGGTGGGAAACACAGCAGCCTTTCCCATTCTGTGCCACCAGGATTACACAAAGGAAGGGAAGTGAGGAATACGTCATCCAACTGAAATTACAGAGAAAATTCGGGAAGAAAGAAAAACATCTGAGTTGGAACATAGCCAGGTCTCAGAGGTTAACACCCTACTTCAGTGAAAAGTGCCATAGTCATAATGATAAAAAAGTGGTCAAAGCCTTATGTTTCATTCAAAGGAAGGTTTTTCAATTCAGTTTCCATTAAAAAAAAAAAAAAAAAAAAAAAAGGCTAAACTCAGAGCAATGCAGTTCTTTCTAGGCACACTAAAGTTCTGGGTAAAATGTGCAACAAACAGGATAACCTTTTTTGATTGGAAATCTTCAAAAATGTGGTATGTGTCAGAATCCAGTGAGTAAACCAATTAATAATTCTCAGCCTATGGCTTATTTGTGAATCATTTGTTTGCATACTTTCCTACCCCTTACTCATGGAGTGCAGCCGATTGCTTAAGCCTTTGTCTTTGCTGCAAAAGGAATCTATTCTTCCCTTGGAGTTACCTGGACTGATCAGCTTTGCTCCCCCGACTGCATTTTTCCTTGAGTTTACACAGACAGAAACTGCTGTGCCTTGCTTCCATTAGGATTTATACTGGGACAGCCAGCTGAAGAAAGACAGCTATTTTAATGGAAAAAACCATTGGGCTTGTGTTTGTTTTTTGTTTGCTTTGCAGCGAACATGTAATTTTTTGTCCAAGACATTGTTTCAGCTCCCTAATTGAATGACGGAAATTTTTAAAGTAGAACAATGAAATGGCATTCTTCTGAAAAAAAATCTGGTTGTCATCCAGCTATTGCAAATAATTCTGATTGCAGAAGCCAGGGTAAACCGAAGTCATTAAAGTACTTGTGAATAAATTTGGTATTTTGTATTTTTCAATAGATTCTGCTTACTACCACACTTGGGCATAGCTCTGTGCAGAGAAGGGAATCCTGTTTCCCATCCAGCGTCACTGTTTTTTCACCCATTTGATCCTACTCAGTTAATAAAGTCATGCACCATAGCAGCTCAGGTTTCCTCCATCTTAAGCTCCATGAAGCTTTAACTCATTCTGATAAGAAACAAGATGCCTAGAGGTAAGCAGGAGGCCCACCTAAAAATATAACTGAGTGAAAACCTTACTTTTTTGAATGCCTTTCTTGTTATTTAAGGTCTACTTGTCAAGTGAGGTGACGTTCAGCACTGAACTGGATCTCAGAATCTCAGCCTTAGTCATTTCTCCTTAATGCAATAACCTCTTGAATGAAATAGTTTGTTTCCTGGCAAAGGGTTTAACACAGAAATTAGACTGTGCTCTGGCATGGCACTTACATTGGCTTCCAGAAAGCCTGTGATTATCTTCTGAAGCTGGTTGAGCCAAGAGTCTGTTCTTTATCAGGGCTTCTTGGCCTGTTCTGTCCTTTCCATTGGAGGTGCGGCTGCACCAGGGCCCAGCACAGGGGGACGGGCACTGCCTGGCCCTGCTGGCCACGCTGCTGCTGACACCGGCCAGGGCGCTGCTGGCCGCCGTGGCCACCTGGGCACACGGGGGGCTCATGCCCAGCCGGCTGCCGACCAGCCCCCCCAGGCCCTTCCCCGCCGGGCAGTTCCCAGCCCCCTGCCCCCAGCCCGCAGCGCTGTGGGGGGCTGGTGTGACCCACGGGCAGGGCCCGGCACTCAGCCCCGTTGGGCCTCATACAACTGGCCTCGGCCCCTCGGCCCGGCCTGCCCAGACCCCTGCAGAGCCCCCTGCCCCCCAGCAGGTCACACTGCCCCCAGCTCGTGTCCTCTGCAAACCCACTGCGGGTGCGCTCCAGCCCCTCGTCCAGGTCACTGATGAAGACATCAAACAGGACTGGCCCCAGCGCTGGTCCCTGGGGACACCACCTGTGCCTGGCGCCAGCGGGATGTGACTCCATTCCCCACCACGCTCTGGGCCCGGCCACCCAGCCAGCTTGTTACCCAGCGCAGAGCACACCCGTCCCAGCCCTGGGCACCAGTTCCTCCAGGGGATGCTGTGGGGAATGGTGACTAAAGTCTAAACATGGGATGGAAGCGATGTTAAAGCTTCTGTTGCTGCTGTTTATGCAGTTCTTGTTTTTAATAATGTCCAGAGAGATACATTATTCTGTAAACATGAGTTTATCAGACAGGCAGCCTGACTGTGTAAAAGAGAAAAACACTTTCATTATCAATATAATCAACGAATCACAAAGCACAACAGAGTGGCTTTCTTCTGTCCTCGAGACATACCTTTTGCAGGTAGAGTGGTAGGTCATCTCCCTGTCATTAATTTTTTAGCCTATTAGCTTGGAAATGCCCAGAAATTTGCAGAAAATGCCAGGCAGTATGAGGTTTGTGACAGAAATTCCCATGTAGGGCAAACGTGAAACATTTTTCAGTGTGCTGCTAGCCAGTCTTGAAAACATTACAATTTGCAGTCTAGAAGTGAGTCACTAGGAGGTGAAAAACTTCAAATCCCTTTTTACTAATCCCTTGAGCTGATCAGGCTCTTTTCCTCTCTTGGGCATGAATGAAAAAATTAATTTTCCAGAATGCTTAAAACAACATCTCCATCTAAGTATTTTTGCATATGCAGGCAAAACATGCAAAACCATTAAAGCAAGGACAGAACAGTCCGGAGGAATGTGCACTATTTTAAAGTGACCAAATTCACGGAGGCTCCTTCTTGAAACTCATGCAGTTTGCTAAAGAAAAAGACCCTTGCTATGGTTTGTTCCATCATCCTGGAGAACTCTGTAACAGGAATACAAACATGTTTAGATCTGGAGAGCGATGAAAAGTAGGAATATATTCACAGAAACATCTTTTGCTCTATTGACTAACAACTGGATATTGAGTTAAGGGAAGAAACCACTGCTTCCATGGTGCCATAGCAAAGGTGCTTCAACCCTGATCTGAATTGCTGACAACTCCCAAGAAGTTTAGGTGTAGCTGATTAGCATCAGGTTCCAAAGCTGAAGTCTACAGAGAAGTTGCTGGCAGTGTGCAGCGAACTTGCTCACCTCTCCCTTGCCTTCCAGACACTAAATTGCTTTAAAGGAGAACCTAAAACCACACAAAATGTTTCCTGATAAATATTTTTCCACGTACACCATAGGGCTGTTATGAGAGTGAAATGTTCTACCAGCCACCCTCTCTGCTAAGATGCCTAGCACATAATGGCTGTGTTTGAGAGCTTGGGATTTGGATGTCAGTACATCCAAAGCAAGGAAACCCAAAGAACTTCATAGCTCTAACAGGGATGTGGAAAAACTTCCTGGTTTAAAAAAGTAGTAATAATAAAAAAGCCTGTGAAAACTGGTAGCTCCACATTTACGCCTGGTGTTATGTGATCCTTCCTCCCTTTGAGTTACAGTGGATACCTTGTTCTACCTTTGGAAAACATCCGGCTCAGTGGAAGGAGGATGTTTGTTCTGTTCTTCTGAAGAAGTTTGAAGCGGAGCCCAGTCTGGGGCCCCTGATGAAAGGCTTCATGATGCCACACTCCACTGAGGAGATTTTGAAGGAATCTAATTTGCTGTGAGATACAAATGAAACCATTTACTTGAAGAGGTTTTTCCCTTTCGTGTGTAATGCAATCCTCCGTTTAAGCTGGTGGATTCCTGATGTCCAGTTTTGCTGAGGCACACACTGACTTGCTGTGTGTAACCAGTTATAATGTCAAAAAATACTGAGCGAAAAATACTGAGCGCTCTGACTAGCATGGCTAGGTTATTTGCAGTTACATATTACCAGAATTTTCAAATTTTCTGGCCAGATTTTTGGTCCTAGCAACATGTTTCTCAGCTGACAATCTAGGTCACCTGGATATTTTTAAGGCTGATGTCATTCTTTGTTTCTTTGTGATGACCGCAGAAGTTATAAAAAGAGTTTCTGTCTGTCTGTTTTACATTTATCCTGCAAAAAAGATCAGAGAACTTGCAAAAGTCTTATATAAAGTAACCAAAAAATGAGTCTTAACAGGACAAAGTATTTTGTCCACTGTTTAAAGTGTAGAATTTTCATTTATTTCTCTTGTTGCTACTCATTAACTCCAATTTCTGGCATGTACCCTGGAGAAGACTGTATCTGTTCAAGATCCCATGCCTTATATTTATTTAGCTGAAACTGTTGAAAAATTCTCTGCTAAAACAAAGGAGAAAGCTGATTTCCAGATTTTTGAAAGATAAACAACAATCAAACAGATTCCCAAACAAATAGGTTGTGATACCTCTAAAAATTCACAGGTACAACCATCTCTATCTCAGATGTTTGCTTCTTATATTGCTAAGACTGGGGCAGTTTATCTTTCTACACTGCACCACTGTGAGAAGATCAGTGGTGCTGTGCGCATCAAATTCCCCTGAAACTCCAATCTTGTCTTCTTTATCTGATGACTGGCCAACTGGGGCCATTCTTGGCGGCTGTTGACATCAATGATTCTACTGAAGGGACTAAATAAACAGTTAAACGCCTAAAAGTGCTCAACCACAGAAAAGCATTCCTACAGTCAGAATTACTTCAGTTTACAGTAGCAGAAATGGGGTCAGAGACTCAACCCATATCATTCTCATCCATGCTAATGACAAGTTCACTGAAGACAGCAGCTTCTGCCTCTTGAAGGCAGGATGGAAATAAAACAGATATCTAGCCTCCCAAGGCTTTTTCGGACTTTGTGTTTGGCTTGTAGTGCTGGTCCCCATTTCTGTACTTCACTCTGGTGAGACCCCACCTGGAGTGCTGCATCCAGCTCTGGAGTCCTCAGCACAGGGAAGACATGTACCTGTTGGAGTGGATCCAGAGGAGGGACACAAAAATGGTCAGAAGGCTGGAGCACCTCTCCTGTGAGGACAGGCTGAGAGAGTTGAGGTTGTTCATTCTGGAGAAGAGAAGGCTCCAGGAAGACCCTACATCAACCTTTCAGTACTTAAAGAGAGCTTAAAAGAAAGATGGAGAGAGACTTTTTAATAGGTCCTGCAGTGACAGGACAAGGGGGAATGCTTTTAAACTAAAAGAGGGCAGATTCAGACTAGATAGAAGGAAGAATTTTTTTCCAATGAGGGTGGTGAAACACTGGCACAGGTTGTCCAGAGATGTGGTAGATGCCTTATCCCTGGAAACATTCAAGGTCAGGTTGGACGGGGCTCTGAGCAATCTGGTCTGGTTGAAAATGTCCCTGCTCATTGCAGGAGGGTTGGACTAGATGACCTTTAAAGGTCCCTTCCGACCCAAACCATTCCATGATTCTATATTCTGTTCAGCAGATGCCAAAACCACTGCTTAGAAAAAAGTCAAACAGTTGCCATGCTCTGCCAGTATAGCCTGCCACTTTGTAAAGTACAGTAAAGCCACTTTGGAGCAGTCTTCTATCTACCACAGAGCTAAAAAGGCTTAAGAACATTTTTATTAATCAAGCTTCTCGTTTGTTAAGTAGCAAACAAAGTAGATCAGATTGTTTCAGTTCCAGCTCCAGCATGTACAGCTCCTATTTGATCTTGGCACGTTCTTTTCAAGCCTCGCTGTGTGAAAGTGGCGACATTTTTATTTGTTTATTTGCAAGCAGTCCTTGTGAACATATCCACTGCTCCATTTGGAGGTAATTTCATGGTGTTCACATAACTTTTTATCTTTCTCCCACTGCAGCATGGGAAGCTACAGAAAGCTGGTTTCACTTCTGACATCTCGAGCAGGAACAGTCCACATCTGGGTTTGACTTCTGATGACATTCAAGAAATTCCATTGCTCGAAGAGCTCTGCAAAGAAATGCAGGGAGACAAAAGTCACCATTACATAATGCCTTAGGCTGGATGTCTTGGACCAGGGAAGCCAGTCAGAAACACTGTCTTTATTATACATGACAGACTCAGAACCCTTGAGCTCCACTGATTTTTGGACCAACGGGGTGACACAGATGTCCCTCCTCTAAAAATCTCAACCCCAAGAGCAACTACAGCCAGTCTGGCCTCTAGCATAAATTAAATCAAACTCAGAGAGACATCAACTCTACTGCTCCAAGCAAATTTTAAATTTGCCTTTAAAAGAGTATTTATAAAGAGCATAATCTTGTTGAAGTGGTGTAAGAACATCTCAATAATAGCCTCTATGAATCATATAGGATGAAAACAACTGATACCCTACATAAACATACTCTTGGCTTTGTGGTTTATCCATTACAGTACTAAAAAAATGCTATGCAAAAATTCACTTTAAACGTTTCATTAACCTTCCTAACTCTGACCCAGCATGATAATACATGCTGAGAAATTAACAATGTATTTTACATAGCAAATATATGTCTGTCCCAGTAGTTTCTGAGCACAGAACAAATAAACGTGGATTTTCCAGCTGTACCAGCTGAGGAAATTAAAGACCCTCCTCAGCAGAGCACTTAGCATCTTCTTCAGCTGAATAGCTCCCAGGGAATGCTTTAAGCAAAATAAATGGCCCCTTCCCTTAACAAGAAGTTAGAGGCAGCAAATAAGCAAATTTGCATATGGAAGATACTTATTCACCAGCACTAAATGTTTCCTGTTCAAACTGGCACCAGAGAAGAATCTAATTCTCTGCAGTGTTTTGTTGAGGAGGTATGAAGTTAATGGGAGAGGGATGGTACTACTTATGTCTACCTCAGAAAATGAACTAAAGCCAGCATTGATAATTCTGCTGAAGTACTCCCAAATTCTCTATTAAATAGGCTCTTATTTGCTTGTTTAAATCCACATCTAAATAAGACAGGTCTGAGGAGGGTTCAGAATTAATGCTGGTGGCTTCTAATAATACAAACAAACTTGCAGGTCTTTTTAAAAAAATGCATAACTACAAGGTCAAAGATTAACTTTGCCAAGATTTACAAAAGTATCTATAATTTTTTGTACTAGTCATTTACACTATGACAACTGAAAAGGGCTCAGTTTCACAGCTGAGGAGCACAGTTTCTCCAAAAACAGGCTTTCTGAGATCTTTCAAGGAGGCCACTCAGATATTAAAGATGTTAGTGCATGCAAATCATCAGTATCTTTGGAAAATCTTAGCCACAAAGGAACTGGCTTCTTAATATTGCTGCAAGCTATATGAGATAACCAGCTTGGCTTTACTTTTCTGACTAGCTCATAATCCAGCCCTTCTAAGAAAAGCAATGAAAAAACAGTTTTCTTGAGGTATTGCAAGAAGCTGTACTGTTAGGGAAGCAGAAAAATCTTATGTTCCTCTCACTGTGTGACAAAATCCAACCAATAATGCACAGATGTCCTCTTTAAGCGACCTAAGAGAAGCTACCTCACCATTTGGGCAGTCATCCAGGGTGTGCATTCTGTGTCCAAAGTTGGGGGAAAAAAGGCTGTAGAGGCAAATGATTTTGCAGGAAGATTGATACAAAAAAGTGGTTGTGGTGTTTTTAACAGAAGCAAATATTTCACAGTTTTACTTTCAAAGGCCTGGCTGTGGCTTTTGTTTAGTTTCTTTTGTGCTGGGCTAGATCCCAGTGTATGATTTGCGGAACTTGATCTGCCTTTCCTGTACCTATGGGGTTTTTTGGTAGCTCAGGATTAGCATCTGTTAAAAAACGCATCTTGGAGATCTCAAGGCACCGTATTCAACTGTACTTGCCAATATCTTATGTTAACAAGATCAGTAGCAGTGTGTGGATTATACGACCCGGGGAATAGCTCATCTTGGGCACCTCATCAGTCATCAGCCATCACTGCAAAAGTGATAGGTTTCCAATGGTGACTGAAGGTGAATATCAAATGTAATAGTAGCCAGAATTAAGTTAGGCTGGGAGGCTTTTGTTGAAAAATGTGTTTAAATGGCAGAAGACTGTCCCATTACAAATATGTAGCTATTTCATGTGAAGCACTGCGTAAACAAGGAATACCATAAAGTAAACCTAGAAAAGTAAGGGTTTTTTTCTCTCAGCTGCATGGGTGCCCTAGTGCATGTTGGCTGCCCTGTTCCAGTGATGCACAGCAGTCACAAATCTGCTGGGTTCCTGGTTTGTTATAAAGAACACAAGGCAGCAAGAACGTGCTGGTAAATGACTCAGAAAAAAGGGTACACATGCCTGTATAAGGGATGTGAAGGTAGGCTGTAGCTGTTTAAGAGCTGTGCATTTGAATCTGCAGAGAAAGCATCTGACACAGAGTTGTGTAAGGAGGTTGATACTTTGCTGTCACTATATCACCGCTGTTCCATCTGTGTCAGCAGGAGCTGTATCCCACTGTACTGGACAGTCTGGCTTTGGTGGGGAGAGAGGTGGAGGGGAGAAGAAGGGTGAAGCTGAGAATGGAGCGCAGAGATGAAGAAAATATCTTCATGTCACCCCCACCTTTGGCTTTTATTTGAGCGTTGTCTTTACCCCCTTCTTACATCCCACAAAATCTTCATATTGTTGGGCTCTCAGCAAGAGAACTGTTCTACATTGAATGCCCAGCCTATATCACACAGGGCTTAGAGCTCCTCAAAGCCTTCCTTCAGTTCCTGTGCGATACCGAATGGTCAAGCTCTACAGGCTTCACTGTCTCTTCCAGTGCAAGAGCATGGGGCCATCAGGTGAATCTAGGAGAGGCCAGGTGTGGAACAGCCAAAAGGAGATGGCTCTTCATTCAATGGTTTAGCCACTCTCCCTTTTGTCTCTGTGTTTTAGGGACAGAGATTAGCCCAGCTCTGAAACAATTTCAAAGTGTTCCCTCAGAAATTAAGGAGGGCTGAAGAAAAAGAGAAGGCAGAGAAAAGAAGCCAAATGACTACAGAGGACAGTGACTGAAAAGAAGGAAAGAGATGGCAACAAAGGTTTAGGAATTTAAAAGTAAGGAACTGGAGGGGAACAAAGAAGCAAAGGACTCCCAACGGCACCAACACTCTGGTAAGCTGGTGAAACAAGAGTGCTGCTCTGTCCAGGAACAGAAGGATGAATGAAAACAAACCTCACAGTCTTGGGGATCAATCAAGCTTAATCCTTTTGTCGACACAACTGGCCGGCATGGCCAAAGACAGAAGGAGGTAGGTGAGGAGGTCCCACAATGTGGTGGTGTCTTAGTTGGGACAAGTGTAAAGAAAAAGGGAGGAGACAAGTCCAACCTCAGGAAGAGATGCTGGGGGAGCAGGAAGATGGAATGCAGCCTGGCAGACTAGGTCTAAATGTGTGCTAGGCCTCACCTTGCAAAAAAGGCATAAGCCAAGAAACATCTTGAGCTGCTCTATGAACATATTTGTGTCATAGAACCATAGAATCTTAGTAAGGTTTGGGTTGGGAGGGGCCTTTAAAGAACCTCTAGTCCACACCCTGCTACGGGCAGAAACATCTTCAACTAGACCAGATCACTCAAAGGCTCATCCTCAGATCACTCAAAGATCCATCTCAACTGACCTTGAATACTTCCAGGAATGGGACATCCACAAGTTCTCTGGACAACCTGTGTCAGTGTCTCACCACCCTCATCGTAAAATAGTTCACTGTTTGAGTGGGAATTTTCCATGTTAGGTCTGTAGTGGTCAAAGGGAATAAATCAGAATATAAACTGGGACTCTGGATAACTAAGATCAGTGAACAAGGAAACATGAAGAGAAGATCTTGCTTCCAGGACAGAATATCTTAGCTAATGATTCCCCTGGATATAGGAAGTGAAGGCACAGAGATGCACGAATGATGGCTAGACTCTCTTTGCGTGTGTTTTCAGCAGAACTTGGCACTGTCACCAGTACAGTTTTGGCAGTGCTGGGAAGTCAGGGATCCTGGCTGCAGGGCTGTCAGTGCTGTACAAGCCAGCAAGCCTTAGCTCTCAAGTCCACAAGGAATACAAGAAATAAGGAGAGACAATAAACAGATGGGGAGACTTTAAAAGAAAATGGTAGGTTAAGGAAGGAACACCTATCTGTCTTATCTGTGACATTTAGAAGACATCTATCACCTTGTTTTCTAAACCCCAAACAAAATTACAGATTTACAGAGTTCAGAGGAACCACGTATTTCTCTCTGCTCCTCTGGAATGACAATAGTAGGTGAATTGAATCTTAAAATGATGATGGATAGAGGCATCTCCTTCCTTTTCCGGAAACTAGAGTCATTACTGAGACAGACATCTGGGTGGAGGCAGACCAGTTGGTGGCATAAATTTAAGAACACAGATTATTTTTTTTTCCAAGTACCAGCTGTTTTGGAGACTCATTCAGATGATTTTTAAGTATAGGAGTTGCTTCATCTAACATAAAATTCATAATTTGCTCAGGGAATCCTATCCAGCTCCCACAAGGAATGCCTTGTCCTAAGGGTGAGGGAAAGCAGACATTTACTCACTAGGATATAGTCTTCCTGTTAAGTTAGAGGCCCTGTTTTGACCCTGTGTGCTTAGATTACATATTTTGTTCACGGGGAGCTACAGTCTTTGCAAATGCATTCCAACTTCTGCTTGATTTAATCAGTGTAATTTTCTCTTTCCTAATGGATTGGCCTTTCCCTCTGTGAGCCAGGAAACACTTCAGTGCAGTGAGAGCAGGGAGGGCTCACAAGTGTCACAGCAAACCTTCCACCATCCTGCTGTTTGCAGTGTTTGTTCCCAGCTCCTTTACCAGCAGCTCCTCCTCTCAAGGTCTGCTTCAATTCAGTGAACTCTGCAAGAAGCCCTGTCACTTATGGCCACCTCGCTGTCCCTCTAAATACAGTCTCCTTATAAACTCTGTGTCACTTACTGGCTGCCTCCTGTCTCTGCAGTGACAAACTGCAACCTTCAGCTCAGACTGATGGCAAATTTATACCATCACAAAACTCCCTGTTACCTCTTTTTGTCATCCCCCAGGACCTCATAGAGATCTGACCTCCAAAGGTTGTGGCAGAGCTGCTTTTAACAGGCTCCAAGGAACAGTAAGTGTTTGCTCCAGACCTGCCCCCTGCATTGTGACTTTTCTCCCCCACCTTCAGCCAGAATTTAATAAATTTGGCTCTTTTCCATGAAGGGAAACAAAGGAAAGAATATCCCCTTTAATCTCCATGTCTTGCTTTCCCCATCAGTAACAGACAGGTAATAAACCACATTTGCACGCCTCTGAGGGGTGTTGTGAGGGATAAATTAGTCTGTAGAGTCTTCTGTAATTGCTCAAAATGTTATAATGAGAAGTGTGAGCAGTGTGTGAAAAAGGCATCACCTTCAGAGCCCAAGTGACGCTGAGCTGAAGCCTTACAGAATGAGCCATTTTAAGAAGAGCAGTGCTGTACACTGAGCTCACTCTTCATGCTGATGAAAATATTGTATGGAAGAAAGCAGGGAAAAGCCACCACCTGTGGGAAGTGCTGTCCACGTTGGCCTAAAGCTCTTCCTTTGCTCAGAAGGAAAATAACTACTTGTGGAAGGGCAAGCAGTGCCTACCTGACATGACTGGTGAGACATAAGCACGTAGCAGGAAACCTGTTGTACTGCTATTACACAGCACAAACTGCATGCTTGGTCCATGATCAGATCAAGTGAAAGAGTTTGTGGGACTATGCAAAGGACATTAGAAGAGGCACTATCAGCAGCCCGGATCTTAAAACATCATGACTCAGATGTCATTACCATGAAATTTGCTTAAAAATCTCAACATTTCCTATAGGTAGAATTTGTGGAGAGGGGTTTCCCTTCCTTCAAACTTTTGAGCCCTGAATTCATAAGTCCTTTCTTTGCAAACCTGAACACTAGAAACCGTCCAAAGAAATAAACAAACGTTGAATTTCTCACGTAACCATTCAATTCCAGAAGCTGAGCTTTAATGTGAAATGCAAAGAGTGATAAATGTCAATGGCAGAGCTAACAGCTTGACGAAGTATCCTCAGTTCTTGGCAAAATCTTCCTCCAAGTGGCAAGTCTGGGCTCTTGTCTGCTTCTCGTAATGCACAGAAAGGGGCAGGTTGCAGGAAGGACACCTGGCACGACATGATCCCTCATATGTAAAGTCACCTTTATTTAGCAAGGACTATTGCTAAGGTATAAAGGCTGTATAGATTTGTACTGATTTGCTGAGCAAGTGACTTGAGAAATAGATACGGCTTCTATCTGTCCTCACATTTTTGAGTCATTAGCCAGCAAGACTGTGGCTCAGTTGCTTTCCTGCTGCACGAACAGCAATACTTACAGCACCCAGAAATAGACTGAAGAGGTGAGACACCCAATCAGTCTGAAAGCCAAAGAGTTTAGCTGGTTCCATAATTACACTTTAAAATACCTGCAGTCACATCTGGAGAGCAAAGCAGGATATGTATTCTCCTCCCCCTTCCTCCTTCTTTCCATGTGAAAGGTATGGCGCTATGATGCACTGTCTGAGGGCTAAGGTCATGTTTGCTTTGATCTGATAACGAATTGTATAATAATAGGTGGTTGGCATTCAAGAAAAAAACTGCTTGTTTTAACTTGTGGTTTATCATTAGAAGTGGAAACAAGGATTACTTCTTTTCAGGGACACGCCAAATGAAGGACAATTTGCAGAAGCCAAATTCCAGACAAGTGGTCCACTCTGCAGCAACAACACAATAAACCCCAGCTTTTAATATAGCTTCCAGCTACCTCTTGTACAGGAAATTTTGATGGTTGTGAGGTGGTGTGGGCTTGAAACCCAGCAAGTCCCAGGATCTATTCTTACCTCTGCTACAGGCTTGCTTTGCAACTGCTTATTAGTTTCTAGAGAGAAACTCAAGAGTTCAATCTTACTTAAAATAAATTCCAGAGCATATCATCTTTGGCAAGCTTCTGTATAGAGATAATAGTGTTTGCTCCTTAGCTTTACAAGGGTATTGGGGCTGTTACTATAACTGTAGTACTTTGACCGTGTAAATGCTACGCTGTCATAATTTTCTCTCCTTCACTCTGTTATGTCTAAAACAGGACTTTGAGATTTATAGGACTCTCAGTCATCCTTCTTTCCTGGGTGTCAAAGACATCAGGAAATCATGCTTGCCTGTGACAAAAGCTTGTGAGTCAATATTAAATACAGCTGAGGTTTTGACTCCCTTTTGGAGCTTGTTATTACATCACCAGAAGAAAAGGCAATGTGGCTAGAAGCCATAGATCAAGGATGCATAATTTATCACCTGCTCTGTGGGTATGGGTGGCACTCACAGAATCAGCTTCTTGGAAAACCTGGCCCTCTGACACCACTGAGTTTATTTCAGAATCAGTATTATCAACAACCCATTATTTCCTCCTTCAGAGGCAGATTTTTGCTGCAAATAAATATGCTTCAAATTCTGTCATCTTCAGGACTGTAACTCACATTTTATTGCTTGGAATAAAAATGCTATTTTCAACATTAATATCTTAACTAAGTCAAAGTGTACATTTACCTTGTGATTACAAACTCTCTCCAATGCCAGTACAGAACTCTTATACAGCCCCCTGGGTATGAGCAGAAATACTACTAATATATAAAACACTCCTTCAGTTAAAAGGTTGGTTAAGAATTCGGTTTTTTAAATGCTTCAAATCTGTCCCACTATTCAAAACACGCTAAAGCCCTAAATTTAGATCTCTGTCTTTCTCTCTGAGCAGAAGTCCTGTTGACTTGCTTAGCCATTCTGAAAGGCTGAATTCTCACTGTTTTATTTAAGAATGGGGAGAAAAGCAATGGAGTATTCTGTTTCGCATTTGTTAAACACATAAATGAAATGATCAGCCGCAGGAGACTGGGGAGGGAGGAGGTCTGGAAGATAAATCACAGTGGAAATTCAGTAACTATTTCTTTTTTAAAATAGCCTTGCAATAGTTTCAAAAGACATTATTTATAGAGCACCACAAGCAATGAAAGTTTAACAGGCAAGGCAGACAGAAGTTTTCAGTCCCAAAGCATGGTTCAGTATTCAGTCACTGGACTGCAAAAGACCACTTGCACAATTTTCATATCCCCAAACTCCCACTCTTGCCTGCACATTCCCACATCTCATCACCTTTACTCTGTGCTGACGCACTTTGGAGCCACATCACAAATTGGATCAGGGAACTCTGATCCAGCTGAAAAAGTAACACTGAAAAAAAGGGCCAGTGATTTTCTTTGGTCAGATAAGTTCCCTGGTCAGATTCATCACTCAGCAGCGCAAATGCTGCATGCACAAGGGCAGCGCATGAGGAATGGGGTGGTTGTAGTGAGAGGAAGAGTGTCACAGTGTCTGCTCAAGCCACTAGCAATGCTGACAGGCTGATTATTAAACTAGTCCTCTGGTACCTTCACTCTGATGGTTTGAGGACAGGCTTCACTTTGGACATGGTGAGTCATTCCCTTCACTAAATGGCACTCTTCACAGCAAAGGAAGCCTAAGGTTGTCCCCAGTTCTTCTGATCTTTGTGGGGGCCTGGAGTTATGTTATCCATGTAAGAATCTCATCATCCCTTTGGAGAGGTCTGTCTAACGTGAATCCCTCCTGGCTGTGGAGGAAAAAAGCATGAAAGTCATCTCCGAACAGCTCAAAACACTGAAAGCAAAGAGGAGAATCTCACACCCGTAACAGCAAAAATGAAATGACTCCATAGCCAGTGCTGTGCCAAATGTATCACTTTTATTTAATTCTTTTTTATTGGCAGTTTAGTTTGCTGTTCATTAAGGGAAAAGCAACTTGCAATGCATCCTACTTAAAAAAGTGTGTTCCAAGAGGAGAGCAGTATTGTGTAGATCAACATTAGGGGTGCAAGAAGCCTGAAGGACAAACAGCTTTAGGAGGAAAGTAAGGGAGGAGAGGAAAGGAAGAGAAGGGCATAGGAAGTAAGGACAAGATGGAAAAAATATCAGGAAGGAGACACAGAAGACCTGAGGATACATTTACTCTACACAATGAATGAACTAGCTGGGTGGCAGTACACACTGGAGATGTTCTAGCTCAGCAATCTCATTACTACACCTACCTGCTCAGTATGCTGCTATAGTGTGCTCTGTAGGTGTAGCCTGAGTTGTATTGGCCTTGCAAAGAAAAACAAAGACCTCTGGGAAGATGCAGGAGGTGAGGGGAGACCAAAGTAAGGCATTTAAACTTGGGGAGAAGATAATATCCTGGCTTGTATCCGAAACAGCATGGCCAGCAGGGCTAAGGCAGTGATTGCTTCCCTGTACTCAGCACTGGTGAGGCCGCACCTTGAATGCTGTTGTTCAGTTTTGGGTCCCTCACAATAAGAGGGACACTGAGGTGCTGGAGTGTGTCCAGAGGAGAGCTGGGGAAGGGTCTGGAGCACAAGTCTTAATGAGGAGTGGCTGAGGGAACTGGGGGTGTTTAGCCTGGAGAGGAGGAGACTCAGGGGGGACCTTATTGCTGTCTTAAAACTGCCTGACAGGAGGCTGTGGGCAGGTGGGGGTCGGTCTCTTCTCCCAGATAACAAGCAACAGGACAACGGGAAACAGCCTCAAGTTATGCCAGGGGACGTTTAGATTGGATATTAAGAAAAATTTGTTCTGTGAAAGGGTGGTCAAGCATTGGAACAGGCTGCGCAGGGAGGTGGTGGAATCACCATCCCTGGAGGTGTTTAAAAAACACGTAGATGTGGTGCTTAGCAACATGGTTTAGCCATGCACTTGGCAGTCCTGGGTTAATGGTTGGACTTGATGATCTCAGAGGTCTTTTCCAACCTAAATGATTCTGTGATTGTATGATTCCATGAATAGCTGGCTGAGCAGCTGAGATACATGGGATTTACGTATGGTCTCAGCTATATTATGAGGAACAAGAGAGAGTTTTGGAGGCTCATTAGAAAATTTTTTCCTGTATTTTCTCATGCATGGGCCACACAGGGATCATAGCAAGATACTCACATGTTCTGACCAATGGAACTTTTTAGTTAAACAGAGGATTGCTTCAGCATGATGCTGTGCAAGCTTCAGTTTCAAGCATCAAAGCTTCTTCTTTTCCTGTGCTACAGCAAATGCCCTTGCAGCTTCTTAGGGCTCAGAGAAGTGTCAGCACAGTTCTAAGGCAGAGCATGTGACTCCTGAGACTCATGTCTTGCATGGGATCAAAGTTGTGTCAAAAGCCCCATACTCATGGGAAATCCTCTTCATAATTAACATTTATATAATGACTCATTTACTGACCAAACACATGTTTACATTCCTGCCATCTCTTTTTTTTTTTTTTAAGACAGTGCTGGCCAGAAGCTTTTGCAAGAGCACTGGAATTGGGTCTTTGTTTTCACCTATGCTCCATCTACCCATGAGATGTTTAGCAAGTGTCTAAGGGGACAAATGCTCCCACACATCCTTTTGTTTACCAAAGAACCTGGATGCCTTCTGCTTTTGTTGAGAGTACATATCAGAGAGAAGCGACAGCAAGCCTGTGGGGTGACTGAGCCATCCTACCCCCTACCACCAATGGGATATGGGGTTGGGGTAGAAAAAAGATCTGAGGATCTTTGAGGAAGGATGCCCAGCAAAGGTCTCTACCTAGAGAGGTCACAGCTCTGTGGAATGTGCTGCAAAGTGAGTCAATGGCTCTGACTTGAGGAAAGGCAAGATTTCTGCTTCACCCTCTAGTCTTTGGGGCCTTTCTTGTCTTTGTTCCTCCTGTCTTGGTGTTTATTGTCTTTAAAATGGATGGGTTATAATAATCTTCACCCACTGTAACTATCAGATACATCTTATAGACAATCTGATGCATATAATCATCAAAGTCTCAAAAGATGGAAGCTGGTACAAAGTAAGATGTGGTCCAGTTGGCTTTGGAGTAACTCCTCTTGCTGATTGCAAGTTCCCCTTCAAATTGGCTCACAGCTCCAGAACTACCTAAATGATTTAATTTTGGCTATAATCACAGCCTCACTCAGGACTGCTACAATCTCATGAAGGGTCAGAAACCCAAATTTGGGAACTATTGCCTAAGAGAGCTCACGTTCTGCTGCGGTTCCTGAAGAATATTTTTGTAACAGGCAAACCATCTGTGCAGGGGAAAGTCAGTCTTATGAAACAATGATCTGTCCTTTCTAGGAAACAAAATTATCTGGATTAGAGAATCACCAAGAGATATATGTTCTGTAATGCAATTTTGAAAAGTTCCTCAGGTAACTGTTTCTTCTAAAGCTTCGGAATGTTACATCAAGGAAAGAGGCAATCTTCATAATTAAGTTCCTGAAAAAGAATAGTAAGCATTTTTAAAGACAGAGAAGGCCAGTAAATGTAAATGTGGTAGCTGTCTGCACATAGCCCTCTAGTACAGGGGCCTGTGTTCCTCCCAAACTGAGCTGGGCTGTCTACGGAGAAGTGAATGGTGAGAGCAGCTGCCACATGCAATAATTTATTGAATATCCTTCATAACCTCACTGGCAGGAATTCAAATTGTAATTTAAAGCAGTAAAACTTCACAGGAAGGGTAGTAACACCCCTCCTCAAGGAACTTCTCTGGATTCAGCCCTCACTGCTTCAGGAAGAATCAGTTTTACCTTTTTGTAACAGGACTAGTTTGAAGCCCACAACTGATTCCATCAGAG
This sequence comes from Falco punctatus, assembly GCF_963210335.1. NCBI lineage: Eukaryota > Metazoa > Chordata > Aves > Falconiformes > Falconidae > Falco > Falco punctatus. The sequence goes on from NC_137581.1 coordinate 7,306,475, forward strand.
GCTTTCTTATAAGACTTTTCATAACTTTTTCGTGACTCTTGAGAGTGTCTTTGCCTAAGTATGTGCATCTGAGAATGACAGAATTATGCCCTTAAATTTGCACAGGAAAGTATCTGCTTAGTAAGACGCTGCAGTTCCATCATGCACAGGCAGGGACTACATCTAGGCTAGATGTTGTAAGCACTAATAAGATGTTTACTCAGTTGTTTGTTCCTGTTTAATAAACAATTTATAACATGTTAATATTATACCTCTAACCTCATCAAAACCCATTTTATGCAACTGGGCACACAGAAATTAAAAAGTTGTGGCTTTTAATGTCTTAGCATTTGAAAATGTTCACTCAAGTTGAAACACCTTGACATTTCATTTGCAATAAAAGATGAGATTCCTAAATCAACAAAGCTGTTCGCAGGGGATGATGTTACCCTGTGTCAGTAAGAATGCCAGGGTTTGGCAAAAGGAGATTACCGATTTCAGTATGTAAGTAGTTTTCCACAGAATTTTCATGTCATTGATAATCACTCTCTAGATTTGTTTCATTCAGTCATACAAAACTTTAAAACTGTACTCTTCTGTTCTGTTAAAATACGTGGGCTAATCTCTGGTAAACCACCATATTTGATTTAGTTGAATATGTTTTAATAACATTTCAGTTAGCATAGTTAGTTCATGTGCCAAGTATTACATTTTTTCATTCCCCACAAAATCAGGACAAACTGTACATCTCCTGCTGTGTCCAAAGCTGATTTGGCTAACTTTCAGCTATGTTAATTAAAGAATAGAGCAATCCTATTTTTATCTGATTTTAAAATACTACAGAACACTGCTGGCAATTTTTTCTTGTTTTGATGCAAAATTAGTTAATTACGCAAAAAGTTCAGTAGTTAGTTTTCGGCTATTCATTTTCACATCCATGCACAGACCCACGCTCAGATACATGCCATAATACTAAGAGGTGTCAAGCAATTACAAAGATTTACCAAAGCCACTTTCAGGATAAGGCTTACGAATATAAATTTGGATAAACTTCAGTAAACAGAATGTCACAGAACGGAGGAGAAGATAAAGAGAATAGCAATACCAATGTTTAAAGACCTTTACTGAACAAAACTTGCTACAATACCCAAAAGTTCTGTTCTGAAAAGAATGTTTCTAATGTTTCCAAACACTTTTTTTAAACATTTAAAAGAATATTTACTCAATAATATTTATTAGCATTAAGCACTCCAGCCAACAGACTTCAAAACATTGTGGACCTAAAAACCCCAAAAGATTGGTATGTCCCAAGAGTAAAAGTTTTTTGTTAATTCAAAAATAAAAGCATGAAGATCAAGCAGGTGCTGAATTTGCTGTACCAGCTCCCTCCTCCTCACTTACACAATTTACTTCTATACTGCATTGGTATTGCTGGCCATACTCTTAACTTACAGGGACAAAATTATTCTGTTTGAAGTCAGTGGGCATTTTGCCATAGATTGAATAGGAACAGAATTTGGCATCTGAAAGCATACTGTGTGTGATGAAATATGGACCTGCAAAGTATTTGATCTGTGGTTTTACCTGCCTACACTACTGTTTTCTTTACAGCTGTTCTTAGTTAAATATTCTTTTAGGCATCTGATATTTCAGGTCAACAAGATGTTGCACAAACTACTTACCTTCTCCAGTTTCCTCCAACTGGGTTATCTAATCCGAATCACTTCAATACATCTGATATTAATTTTTGCTTTTTATCTTTCACTGGTTTTTTAGGTTGTGAGGGCTAAAAAACACAGGTGCACAGAATGTTCATCAGCATCTTGCTTTTGTAGTTCTTCCTAGGTTTCAGTTGCTGTTGCAACGCACAAAGTGCTTAGCAATGAACAGGCTCTTGGAGAACGTTGAAAGTGGATACCAACACATGCAGGGTTAGTGTTTGACTTGAGAGTATCCCAGCGCAATTTGAGAGACTATAATCCTTTCTTTTGGATCTTTATTCTTTCTTTATTCCTCCGGTAGCAAGCACTGCCAACATGTCTGGCTTTCCAATGAAAAGGGACACTGTATGAAAGGCAAGGGAGGGCTTAATTGATTAGTGAAAGTACAGAGGAGAAGTGGTCCAAAGAGAAGAATTGGATAGGTGGACGAATTAGAAATGAGCTACAGATCCGCTACCACTCTTTTCTCCTACATTCAGATAAAAATGACCAGCAAAAATTCTGGTGATTTTGTGATCCATGGAAAGTGAATTTCTTGGCTTGCAGCCAATTGCCAGTGGCAAGGTCCACATCGCACAGCTTCCAACACAGTAGGTGTCTTCTGGTCTGAAGTCACGGAAGTTTGTTGCCAGATTTACTTGAGGCTTCAAACCATTATGGATTTACCGGGAGACTACCAAGGGAATTTCAGCCTTATTTTAGCCTCTCTCCCACTCCACTGCTTTAGTGCTGGCAATTCACTTGTTCCCAGAGTATCACCTCATCGTCCCTCTGACACCTCGACCTCATCTGCAAGCGGTGGGAGTCAAAGGCAGAGCTGTATGTAGTCTCCTGCATTTGGCCCTCCACTGTGGGATCTCCCTGAGGCTGATGAGCTCGCAGAAAGGTGGGTGCCTGACATACGGTTGTGAAGGGAACACTGTGTCCCTGCCATTCACATCTGGCTTGCATCTGTCCCTGGCCTCAGTGGAGGGAACAAGCAAAACATATAATCCAATCACTTCCTAACAGGGGTCATGGCTGAAGCACACTGTCAAGACAAGCCTGCACCACCACTACTCAGAAAGCATTGCTTTTTGAGATCTAAGAAATAAAACTAGGAAACACAGGATGACAGAGAAGGTGAGAACAATCATTCTGATATTGTAAATCTTTGCTTCTCAGATCCTGCAAAACAAAGCAATTTTAAATATCCATTTATTTTTTTGTGCATTTCCATTTCACTGAACGGGAAGCACTTTCATTTATGTACTTGTGTGTACTGGAATGAATTAGGACAAATCTTCTATTGATTTTAAGATTCAGAATAGCTTATACACCATCAGAATGTTGGGAGGCATTTAGTTAATGTCCTTTTCAGTGCAGCAGTTTGATTTAATCAGCATGAAGTCTGCCCACGTGTAAATGCAGTCACTGACCCCTGAAGCACAGAGCCAAACACTGATAGCCTGACTCACTGCAGCGGGCAAGATTCAGATCTCACATACAGACCAGGGCGTGGGACCTACCTATAAACAGATTTATTCGTGTGAGGAACGGAACCAGGATTTACTTTTGCTGCACAGACCCAGTTGCAAGAATAGTTTTTACACATAGGTTTTCTTCTGGGTAAGAAGCCCCATTCAAGTCAGCATTGGCAGGACTGGACCCAGCTATTTACTCTCTATAGTTGGCATTGCCAGCATCAACATTTTTGTTTCAGCTCCACATCAAAATTCATGTGGGTGTGAAGCTTTCCCAGACATAGAGCATGAGCACATGAGTCTCAACATTAATGAGGGAATCTATTAAGCTCTGCTGCACGTATGTGTGTGCAAGAGTGTGAGCGTAAGTACCAATTATAGCTTGGCAGCAGGCTGAAGTGGCTGTTCCATTCATACCCTGCATTTTCATTTGCTTATAACTTTCCTTAAAAATATTGCTTTGGGGCTGAAGTGAGTTGTGCCTGCTCTTGGTTCAAAGGTGACTGAAGAAAATGATAGGAGTTGCTTCTGAGTTACAGGAGTCCAAAAGGAATGCAGTTCCTCCTGCACTGGCCCTGCTGGCTTGGCGCTTGTGAACTGGCAAGGGAGTGAAATGAATGACAGTGCCCTCTCAGAAGTGCCCAGAGAAGAATTCTTATCAAATGCTGTCTCCTGCCAAGTCTCACGAACACTGCCAGCCTGGAATGATGGGGAGAAGTATTTGGCAGCAAGGCCCTAGGTTTCCAAGATGAAACTAAGGGGAAGGGATGGAGGCAGTGTCACTAGCTGGGACTAGGCCACTTGTTTTTCCTGTATGAAAGATGGTGTCCAGAAATTTTGGGGAAGTATGTTGATGCAATTATGCTGGTAAGGGTTTGTTGCAAGGCTGGTATTCCCCCTTGGAGTATATAAGTGAGTTACTGTGAGAGTGCCCGCTGCCGAGAAAGGATGTGTAAAAAAAAATCCTTATGAAATAGCAGCAGGAGTGCGTTAGGAATGCTTGCTGATGGGCAGTGCATGGCAGACACAGGGGGCAGCACACCTCTCGCTCCTCTGAGGTGTCAGTGTTTGACACATCCACTGGAAAGTGTGAACAAAATGTAGAGGAGCTTGTTTTCTTTCAATCTCACACTCATAAAGACATTTGTTACACGCATTTGTCAGTCAGGTAGCAATCCTGGTTTTGAAGGCATTTGCTTATAGCATTAATGACACGATCAATTTTGCAACGTGCAAGCTTCATGTTAGGGCAAGGAGAAGAAGCTGTTATAACACACAACAGGACTCAGAAACATCCTGTTTGTTTTCCACCTCTACTTTGATTTTCTCACATGGCATGGGAGCTCCTACCCAGATATCCTACTCCTAAGTGAACGTAGTAAAATTAGTTTTGATTGCTCCTTTCCTGTGAAACGGTACTGACTCACTTTTCTCCCTTCCTACCTGCTTTTCTCATGTTAAAATTACATTAGCTCCTGGGCAGCTGCTTTCTTCCTTGACAAAGTCAGCTTCCTTTTGGGGAACATAACAGCAAAGGACAATGAAAACTAGTTAATTTGAGCTGTGTGAGAAGATGACACAAGCTGCAGAGCTCCAAATACTGCATATGAGGAAGGATGATGGATATTGGTCTTTCACAGAGAGGCACAAAAGAGAAAATGTGGGAGGAACATAAGAAACACCAAAGCTGTCACCATTTCCAGAAAGAGGGAAGAGAATTAAAAGAGGTGTCTGATTCAGTGTGGACTTGATAAAGCTGGCTTTGTCTGCAAGGACAAGATTTGGACTAGACGGGAGGACAGTGAGGAGCTAGAAGAAAAGCAGGTGCTGTAAGAGGAATGCAGAGCAATAGGTGATGTCAGCACTAACATTCTGGATAGGCTCAAGGCGGGTATTTAGATGGAAGAGGGTCATGTATTTGAAGCAGGAATGAACAGAGCATGGAATGATGATCGGTAGGAAAGGAAGGAGACGAGTACTTAAAGCCTGAAGGATCACAAACATAATTTCATACAAATTGAATACAAGAGAAGCAAAAGTAAAATCTATCAGGTCTTCATGTTACTTGTGGGCAAGAGGAATGTCTGGAGTAGTGGAAAGGGGTATCAATTAAAACAGTATCTCAACTCCATTGTGTCTTGTGACTATTTTGTGATGTTCCAGCAGTCCTCAATGTCATGCTGTCTACTCCCCCCACATGTAATCTGGCCACTCTGCCGGCTGCCTGATCCTGCTGGCAGCAAAAATGGGTAAGGAGAACCACACACCTAGACTACTTTATTTCACTGTGCCACTAACAAGTGTTGCTTTGACTGTAACTTTTCTACATCCCAGTTTCTTTATGTTTGTCTTCTTAGAGGTATTACAGGAACAAATTATTGTATATAAAATAATTTGATGAAGTTTCTATGGTGACACAAATTACATTGAATTATTATTATATTCAAGCTGGAGTATGGCTCTAACACAGAAAAGAACCATTGGGTGAATCTTTGACAAACTCTTTGAAAATGGTTTTGAAACTGTTGTACTACAGTTAAATGGGCAGAGTTCTACCAGGCTGGGCAAAATTAGGCTACTCAAGACTGCATCAATAACCTTAGATTGCTGTATATAGTCCGTGAGTGGCCTGGTTCTAACCATGCAGCTGCTCTGGAGTTCTGCATTGCCAGAGGTGCACGATAAATAAACCTCTGTGGAACAGAACAGCAAGGGACATTGATGACTAGTTAACTGGAGCTGCATGAGAAGGTGACACAAGGGGATACAGGTCTTGAGAAGTCATGGACATAGGCATATGTCATAGCTTGCTTGCTACATCTGGGAAGCCAAAGAGCTGGTGTTTTGTTTCCTACAGTCTATTCTATAGTTTATGTCTCTAACTCAAACAGATGCTAAATTCCTGTGACTGAAATCAAATTAATCTTTCCTTAGAAGCTGGGGAGAATATTATAACCCTTAACAGCAAATCAAACTATGGTTTTGAAATGGGTCATGGGAAACATCTGGATTGTAACATGTTTCCAAATCATTTAAACGTTGAAAGAGTGTTTCCCAACCCTATTCAGGTGGCTTCACTGTCTCTGGTTTTCCTCCCCATTGCCTCCTTGCCTTCACTGTCCCTCTAACCATTCCTTCAGCAGTTCCATCTCTGTTCCATTGGCTCACTCCCATTTCAAAATCTTGCCTCTCTGCAACTTTTCTTCATCACCACCTTCACTTCCCAGATTATGGTTGCTGGAGTTTTTTGTTGCTGTTTCCAGATAACACCTTCAATTCCTTGGTAATGAGCCTGCTACAGTTTATTAGCATGTGCTCAGCTTTGTGCCCCATCACTTCTGTGGCCTACACGGGCTGATTTCTAATAGACCCAAAATTCAGCCAAACCACCTGCTTTAAATCTGAAGCTACTTCTGATTAATAGTGCCCCCCAACCCACAGCCTTCCTAATTGTGTGCAATAGTATGAAGCGTGGAGGAAGGGCAGGGGTACCAGCAGCACTGTGAACACCAAAGCAGCCAGTCGGATTGCAGGCACCACACAGAGTAGAAATGACACTGTTGCGAGAAAATCATATACATAATAAATGACAGAGGTCATGCTGAGGCAAGGTTTTCAGCACTATACAATACACATGGGGAGAAACAGCCCTGTCAGCTTGTCTGTCTTTCCAGGATAGCTGGATGCCAGTGAAACAGACACTTTTGGGAGCTTGTGAATGCAAGATACAACATTTTTGCAGGAGTTGGATCCGGACTCTGAAAGAACTTTTCACAAGAGAAAAGAATGTTGTTTAGGTTTGCGACTTTGCTAAATATAGGACTCCTATCTTTGCAGTAGTTTCTCTTCAGATATGTACTCCTTTCTCCTTTCATTCTGAAGCACTCCCAGGCACATAAACAAAACCAAATGAGTTATAAACTAATCAGACTTGTTTTTTTTCAGGTTGGAAAGGAAAAGATAATATTTTGATTTCAATTTCCAAATCTTTGGGAGGTGCTCTGATATTATCTATCACAGTGCTTCAAGCTCCTCACTGTCATGTTATCAACTGGCTCCCAAGCAATTAAAAAGCAACACACAATTACAAAAATGTTTTTTCCCATCACTTCTCTCTCCCATTTCTGCTTATGAACAAAAATAACAAGCAGAATTTTTAACTGTGGGTTAAAACTGTGAGGTTCCTCTGCATATGAAGAGCTGTAAAAGGGCTGAATTTATTTTTGGTTTTGGACCTCTAAGACTGAGGTCACTTTTTGTCCCCTTAGGAATGAGATATTTTGTCCAAATCTGGTCTAAGTAACTCCTAGGGTCACAAGCTTCCTTGGATAGTTTCACTGTTCCTGGAGAAAGCAATGGGCATAATCAGGGAAGAACTGATGGAGCCCAAATTACTTAGGCCAATTCCATGGAACTTCTCCAAATAGCAGCTTGAAGTGGGGTGTTGAAATCCTGGTCCTAGCTGAAGTTAGCATAAGAAATACCAGCAGTGTCAAAATTATTTATGTCTCTGATTTACAGTATAATTTTTAAACAATACAAAAAGATGTTGTATTCTCAGCAATATGTTTTGCTGTTTTCAATAGCCTATAGCAGTCTCAGTGTTTTCATGGTGTGAAGCTTTATGCTAAAGCTGTCTTATCTGAGCCCGCTGCTGTATGTATCAGTGATTTACTTCCCTGGCACGGATATTTGGGACTCCAGAAGCAGTTCAGGAGCCAAGACATACAAGCACGACAGTAGCTTCAAAGAGCCTGGCATTATGAAGGAAGCAAATTCTATTTGTCCAAGCACTCCTTGCACAAAAACAGCAACGGCGTTATTTGGGTTCAGCTTTTACCAGATGTCCTTTCTCTGACACCGATTTTTCCTTACACATTAAAAACAGATAATCCTACTTCTATATCCTGTCAAGCAGAGACGAGTATCATTTGTATACTGCTTCTGTTTAAATTGCCTAATAAATATTTCAGTGGCTTCATGGATGAGGGACAGTTACAAGACAGCTCCTCAGGAGGCACTTCTGGGAGAGGAATAACATTTGTCTGCTGGAATCCTGTGGTTTTGCTGTCTTACTGCTGTGCGTTGGGGAAGAGGAGAAGAGCCCTATTGTAACAAGTAAGGAAAGTTGCAGGTAGGTGAGAGGCTGTGACTGCGCTTTGGCAACGCACAGCAGGAGGTAACGTTACCTGCAGTCTGGGTCATGTACCTGCCAGGCTTACAGGAGGCACCTTACGGAACAGTTAAGTAACTTCTACGAACAGAAACATGAGGTAACTTCATATGAAATCCCAACAGGCTAAGGACAGAGCCACGGGCCAAGGCCAGGAGCCCTGAGAAGCATTAGCTGAGGAGCAGAACAGTGGGAAGGTGATCATGAAAGACCCGTGCTCACGAAAGACCCGGGAACCACCAATTTTATGCTTGCCGTGCTGTGCATTTGCAAAAATTTTTGGCAAGCTTTCAACTAGAAATAACTGTGAGGAGAAGCACCATCCCAGCAGCCTGCGCACGGATTTTTCCTTGATGCTTTCATTGTCTGAGGTGACGACTGAAGGAGTTCCCGCAAAACTTTGAAAGCTGAGGAATACAGAAACTTCCTTCGGGGCAGGGACACCTCACCGGCTCCACAGGATTTTACACAGCGCTTGAACTCGCCCTGCTGAACCCACACAGGCGGGGCCCCCCTCACAGGGGGTCCCCCAACCCCCCGCCGCCCAGCCCCCGGGGCCTGCCCGCCTCCCCTCAGCCCCCTCCCCTCAGCGCAGGGAGCCGCGGGAGAGGGCTGAGGGCAGCAGGCCCCCACAGTCGCCTCGTAACGCCCCCCCAAAGCCCGCCACACCCGGCGGGGGCGCGCGCGCGGCGCCACGTGACTCCCCCGTCCTCCCTCCCCCCTCCCCGGCTTGTTGCACTGAGGAGCTTCGCGCGGGGCGCGCCGGCGAGGAGGGGGCGGTGCGTGTCAAGTGGGCGGGGCGCCGGGGCATCACGTGATGCGGGCGGCCCGGAAAGATCCGAGGAGGAGCGTCGCCGCCGCCATTTTCCTGCGGCGCCCAGTGTGTGTCCCCTGTCCCCGGCCGAGCGGAAGGCGCGCAGGGGGAGGGGACGGCGGCTGGGGGAGGGGGGCGGGAGGAGGAGGGGTCCCTGCTCGGGTGACAGGTCCGTCCCTGAGGGCGGAGCGGGGGCCGCCTGCGGCACGGCGGGGTGAGGAGTCCGTGCAGCTCCATCCCCCGGCTAGTCCTCCCGTCCCGGCCCCTGAGGAGGGAGCGGAGCCGCTGTCGGTTCCAGCGCCGCCAGCCACCCGCCATGTCCGGCCAAAGCCTCACCGACCGCATCACGGCGGCGCAGCACAGCGTGACCGGCTCGGCGGTCTCGAAAACCGTCTGCAAGGCCACGACCCACGAGGTCATGGGGCCCAAGAAGAAACACCTGGACTGTGAGTACCGGGGGGGGGGGATGGCGGCCGAAGGGCTTTCTCCGCGCCTTCCGTCGGGCTCCGCGGAGGAGAGGGGTTGCCCGGCCTGCCCTGGGGTCTGTGGAGCGGAGCGCCCGCGATGGGGCTGCCTCCGTGCCCACCGGCCTCGTGGGGACGTGCAGCCTGGTCAGGCGGAGGAGCTCCGTGCGTTTCAGTGTAGGGCATTCGCATGGGGGAGGTGGGGGTGGGGGGTGTAGGATCGGGGACGTGGCGGTGGAGAGCTTGGGAGAGGCTGTTCAGTGTATCTGCTCTCCAGAAGGGGCCTTATTAGCTCTTCGCTATGCACAGGACCCTGGACAATGAGACCTGCTTGCCCCGTACCCCTGCCTTGGAGAGAGAGAACCGCGGAGGCTAAACGGAGGAGTGTGCTCTAATTTCCTCACTAATTGATCTAATTTGTATTTTGCTAGGGCAGCACTTCCCCATTCTGTAGAGGAGGTGCAGGACTTTGAAGAAGGAATAGCTGACCAGTTACCTTAATTCTTTTCCAGATAGTCTATTAGGAAAAAAAATATATTATTACTTCTCTGTCATTCTTGTAACTCTTCCATGTAGAATATGGGAAATGAGCTTTTGAGAGGCTAATCTGCCTTAGTAAAGGTGTTCTTCTTAGACCTTTCTAGTCTGTCTCTTTCACTTGGGAAGATGGGCCTAAGGAATTCTTTAGACCTTCAGTACCGAAGCTTAACATCCCATACAGGGACTGGTCATTTTTCAGCTTCTATTGAAAATAGATCCAAGGTGGGAAGGCTTAAAAGGTTTTTTCATCAACTCTGATCCATCCAGGTGATTATGAAGAGAATGATGAGCACCAAAGTTCATATTAGTGTGTCTCCCACTAAGCTGTAAGGTCACAGGACTGAAGATGTTCTTGGCTTGAATACCTGATTATTTTGCACTTATTTATTCTAGGCCTTTGAGGACCCTTCTCTCCTCTCCCTGCCCCCCACCCCCTGCCTTCACTTCTCCCAATATGTAACAAAAGGTACTGGTGAGAGATGTGCGGCTGTGCCTTCTCTGTGCATGCCTTCTCCTTTATTCCCACCCACATCTGTGAGGAGAAGGTTGGGTCTTCGTGTGTCTTGAATTTGTGCCATCTAAGTTGCTCTGTATCCAAAGGAAAAGGCCAGATGATACTACTAGGATTAATTGGACTGTAGTTATTTTTTCTTTCCACCAAAATAGGCGTCTGACTTGAAGGGTTAAGAAATTCTGTGAGTACCTGAGTGGGATTTGATCAGTTTTTTAGGGTAGTGCCAGAACAGCTGCCTCAGTTTTTTTTTTTTTCTGGTATCCCCTCTTCCATTTCTTCTCTTGCCTGAAGACTGAGTAGTAACTGAGTGGCTTTGTTATTTCTGGTCAGCCCAGGTGTCAGAAGGCTGAGGAAATCTTTATGCTTTAAGTAACTTGGTCCTCCGGTAAAGGAGACACCTTGTCAAGTGGCTTATTTATGAAGTTGTGGTGTTACTGGATTTCACACAACGGAAGGGAGGCTTTCTGGAGAAAACTTTGTCAGGTTTAGCCTGGAATAGTGCTAAAAGTACAGTTTCAATAATAAGCTATTTAGCAGCTGAATTATTTCACGGTACAAGCTTTTTTAAAAGGGTGGTGTTCTGAACATGGTTGCTAGGGGACATCCTGATTGAGACCTATAGGATGCTGCTGTAGAAGGGTGCTTGAACTTCCTTAGAAAGCTATCTAGTAGTTGCTGGATGATAAGACCATTTCTGTATTTCTCTTGTCTACTCTAGACTGTCAGAAGTTCCAGTTCCTGCCTCATTCTCAGAGAATCCTTTTATCGGAGCAAAGCCAACTTTTTTTTTATTAGCTTTACTACTAGTCACTTTTTTTAAATGGTTAAAATAGATCATGGGTAAATAAGTTTTTTATGCTGCCCTTAATAGTTAGTTAGAAGTCTCTGTGCCTTGCATCAGGAAATGACACATAGTTCCTTATTTTCAGAATTTTCTTTGTTTGTAACATTTATGGTTGTATGTTTAGAAATGAATGCTTTTTGCACAAGCTGTGACTCAAGCCCCACCTCTGAATTATTTGCACATATCTTCCTTTTACAACAGTTTCACTAGTTATATCAATTGACATCTCACTGTGAATGACAATCAATATACCAGTTGTCATAGGTGGCATGCTCCTTAAATACTTTTCTAATTAGTGCTTATTGTGATAATGACAATTAATGCTTACATCGTTAAAGGTTGTTGGATGAGTTGATGAGCTGAGTTTTCTAAGTCTCAAGTTTTGTACCGTTTTCTGTGACATGACATACATTCTTTGTTAATGTGGTAATTGTATTGGTTGTACAGATTGCAGTATTACTGACTGTCCTGTTTCTGAAATTCTTTATTAAGCTTAAGTCATCATGAACGCATTTAAGTAGCTCAGCCTCATGTTCACTTGTACCAATGGGGGGAAATCCAGCATAGGTACCTGAGCACGATTATTCCTATCCTTATTCATCTTGCTCATTATAGAGTTCCAAAACTGAAGTGCTCCCCAGCTTAGGTGTGTGTCCCCTCTGTATTTCCCTCAGTGACCATTACCTTAATAATCAAAGAATGTGAAAGGGCATTCTTAGCCCATGATGGTAAAAATATAATCTGCTCCAAAGAATGCTTTCTCTCCCATTACAAAGCTTAGGTGCTTGTTTGGTTTGGGGAAGAGAGAGAGAATTCTCATTTACAAGTGGACATGGCTTATGATGGGTAAGCAGCAATCATCTTATGGTCATACATTTGTGCTCAGGATATGTTGGGTTTTTTTTTTTCTTCTCGTTTTGAAGGTCCAGTCTTCCAGCTGGGTTAAAGGTTCTCTGTTTTGTAATCTAGGTGCTGCTTTTGTAATGATGAATTATTAGTTTTATGGTAATCAGGTTTAATAATCTTGAAACACTTAAAGCATAGTTCATGAAAATTCTTTTACAGAAAACCTAGTGTCACTAGAACTTTGTTCTAGTTTTCACACCTCTCTGAGCAGTGATAGCTCAAAATGGGTTTGTGTGTTTAACTTCTACACTGAGATTTAAACAACCCTTTCTTTCCTGTTCAGCTTTTTGTTGCTGTCTTCAGTGCTGTATAGTGATGCAAAGAACAAATGCTTTAGGTTGCTTGCATGTAAATGGTGCTGGAAAACTTGTTGCCAGGTTTCACTTTTTTTTTACATGATCCTAATAGGTGCTATGCACATGTGTTTGCATGTGTATGTGGTGAACAATTAATATTTGGAAGACTGGAAGATGCATACTTAATGCCAAGTAGGAGGTTTCACTAGGTCAGTTGAGTGAAACCACTGTAGCAGTGATATTGCAGTAGCATAAAAATCTTTGTGTATGTGTCCATGTTGTGGAGTGTAGTTTAAACAGCTTTGATGTGAAACGTATTTAGGGTTGGGTTCTTGAATGGGTATGGCATGGTAACCCTGTCTGCTTGTAGCTAATGGAGTAGTGCTCTTTAAAGGAGAATGTGGATGGATGGCTTGGAAGGAAGTTGCAATGCTGTAATTATCCATCCTTAACAGGAAATCTCTCTATGGTTATGCCAGAGTGTACTTCCTTGACTTCTTATTGTAAAGAAAAATCTGCATTTTTAAGAAAGACTGTAAACCAGAGCCTGGCCCTGTGTTGCATAGACATTGGTGAGAAGCTATGCAAGTGAAAATAAACTTAACTGAGCTTGTTGGGAACTTTTTTCCCCCAAGTCCCTAGTGTGGCTGTTTCGGTTTTGTCTAGAGGCTACTACTAGTACAATAAAAGTCCAGCTAAAGACTTAGTTTATGTCTGTGCTGGAGACATCTTCTGTTTCCAGATGAGTTAGTAGGCAGAGGGTATCTTGTAGAACCGAGGGACAGGCATCAATTGTTTTTCCCTGTATCTCTCAAAAGATCTGTAGTAAAGCCAGGAAAACCAGCATTATCAGTGCTCATCTAACTGCGTTATTTCAGTGATATGATGACTTAACTCCTGGTGTCTGTGGATCCTACTCTGTTCTCCAGTAGAATTAGATTATCCACATTCCTTTTATGGTATTGTAGTACTTCACCAAATTCATATTTTCTTTCTGGTTTTGGCAGGATTACCTGAAGTTTCTCGTGGCTTTGCTTCCCATTTTATAGTTTACTTACATTTCTGGAGGCAATCCATTGTTATTTTTGCCTAGAACTGTTCCGTGTAACTGTAATTGTTTCAAATACAGATAATTGCATTATTACTACTTTCTTTTGAAGTATTCATTTTTGAACTTTTCCATGATTCGTGTATCGTTTCTTCCTTAGCCAGCTTTTCCTAACTTTTTACTATAATTCTTTTGGAATACTTGTTTGTGCCTTTCAGCAGAGTACAAGAACTATCATACTCCTCTAGACTGCCAGAGGGACAATTTTCTACCACAGCTGCTCATTTGCAGAAAGAATAGCCATTTAGTTCTGCAGCTGTTGTTTTATTTTACTTAGCCTGAAGCAGTATTCTGCTTCGGATGAAGTAAGAGGCAGGAGCTAAGGAGGAGAAGCTGTAGGACACCTGCAGTCAGCTTCGTTGAATCTTCATACTGCCTTTGTTTCCCATCAGCTGTGGTTATTCAGGTGTCATGTAACTTTGGGCTATAGCTCTTGTTGTGACATTTTTTTGAAAATTGTTTTAATGGTGCGTTCATCTCATCTTCTAAAGGTGATGCTTGTAAGAGATGTTCTTCTGCAGTTCAGCCTGTGACCTAATGATCTATTTCAGTCTTTAGTTCCTAATCCTACAATCAGTTTTTGATCTGTAGATGGTGAAAGTTTTAAGCTGTTCCTAGTGACTTGGCTCACAAAGTAATACTGGTTTGCCTCATAATACAGAAGAGATGACTTATCCAACATGGAATTTAAAGCTTCCCTTTTTTGCTTTGTGTATGTTGCCTTATATAAAGTACGTGATCAGTAAACTGCTGCTGCTGATGGAATGCTGGGAGAGTTCGCTTACAAAATGTTACTGACATCTTGCTCTGCATGGAAAATGCAACATGTTTTCTAAAGCAGAGACACTTTTATGTTTGAGAGCTTAATTTTTTTAATGTCCTTCTTAAATTTAAGTGTCTCAATATCTTCAAAATCTTTTCACTCCTTAATTCTCAAACATCAGTTGCTTCTTTAAAAATAGCCCACTGCTCTGCTACTGGTTGGATATGTGCACTTTTGTTTTCTGTAAAACGTGCAGAAGCTGTTCCTCAAGCATGTTAGAAGAAATCAGGTAAGTATTGTAAATTACTTGTTTCTATAATCTCGGAGTCTTGTAGTGGGACAGTTACTAAACATTTCCAAACAGTTTATAATACCAGTTTAAAGCAATAATCTCAAGTATGTGTTCTTCTGAGTATCTTAGCAGGCTCTTCTGCTGTAGCAATGAAAACTTTGCTTTGTGTCAAAAGAACTGGTTTTTTTGTCCATCAGTGTATGACTTTTAACTGTTGAGATTTCCTGCTGGTTGAAGTCTTAATGCTGGAAGTAGTTGTAATTTGGAGCAGATTGTTGCCCTGAAAAGACTTAGGTAGGGGAGAGATTTTATTACTGATTGGCTTCACTGGATTAGAAGTAAATAAGAAATAACTGGTTAAGTGGAACGAAGTGAGAAGGAAAAAAGCTGATGTTCGATATAAAATTGTTGGTTTGGATTTATTTTTCCTCTTCTAGCAGTGTCTTCCATTGTGAAATGTGATTGTGAGCAGGCAGGGTATAACTTTTATTTACTATGTATCCTAAGCTCAAAGGAAGTAGAAATGTGTTGTTAGACTTTGTATTTCACTCCCAGCTTTACATCACAGCTTTATCAATTAGCTGGTAGTTTCTAAACCTCAAGGTAATGTTAGTAAATTCAGTGCTAACTTGTGGTAGACTAACCATGGCAAATCCAAGTTACGAGTAATATGTGACAAATTGGGTATTGAGATTTGAGAAATTAGGGAACTAAGCTGTATTTAAGTGTGTGAAAATAACTTAATGAAGTTAAGCATTTCATAAAGACTTAACAAATATGCTGGTTTTTCCAATTGTGACTAAACATCTCCTGTGCTATTTTGCTAGAAGGAGCTTTATTAAAGTAATACTTATCTGGATCATTTGTAGTATTAAACATGAGTAAATCAGGCTTTTGTAAGTTTTACCTCAAAACAGAGGGTGTAAAATGACAAGGTCTACACAAAAATTAACTTGGGATTGTCAGTTCCTAGCATGAATCATAAGAAAATTTACTGGAGGGAACAGTGGTGGCATAAAGGGAAGTCTAGTGGTTTTATTTTAATTCATGTTATGGCATATACATGGTCTATAAAAAAAAAATACAAAGGTGGGTTTTATACTCATTCAGAGCTCTCGTATAATTTCCTTCAGACCTAGTAGTTTACTGAGGAAGAGCTCTGCATGTCAACCCCTTCTTTTTTCCCTTTCTCCTGAAAAGACACTTTTGAAATACTCACTTAGTGTTCTTTATTGCTTCCTCCCAAGCAAGCAGTCCTTCAGTCATAACATCCGTATGCTCTCGCAGTGGTGCCATTCTAGCAGCAGTAATTCTTTTGCTTATGTAGGAAGTGGTAAGTTTGCACGAGTTGAAACTGCTCTGGTATTTCACATATTTACTCTAAATATGGTACTTGCAGTAGCATGTAGCTCAGCTATTCCAGTTGCCAACTGTCTGTTATGACATCTACAAAGTATCTCTGTTGTTTGTAACCTTTGGTTTTCATTTAATACAGTTTAAAGCACAAATTATGGATCCTTAAAAACTGTTTCATAGTCAAATACTTAGTGTATAAACTTATTTTTTTATTTTATCCAGTTGAAAAAGGTTGTAATGAAATTAGTATCATTCCTCAGTTACTTTTGTTCAAAAAACCAAACCAGAAACAACTCACTAGTATTCACCTATGCGGCGCAAGTTTCTAAAATTACAATAGTAAACTGGATTTCCAGACCCTGAGTGGATAACATACAAAGTTTTAAACTAAACTCAGGTTACAAACAGAAATAAACATGTTGTGAGTATTTTTAAAAAAATATTTTTCTTGCCTTTAATCTGGCAGTAAATCCATTCAGAGCAGCTCTGGTTGTCTGTGATTTTTGTTGCTTTATCTGCCAAATCAGAAGGTTGAATGTCTTGGCTATCAAAAGGTGGAAGCAGGTGTCTTCATGTTCCTTGGCATTCTGAAGGACTGCTTATAACTTGCTTTGCTGTTGGCGATGTTTGAATTCTTCTGGGGTGGATAATGAGCTGTAATGCGATATGGTAATGTTTCTGTACCTGTCTCTTGCTGTTAAAGTGTGTACTTTTTGTTTTGGGTTTACTTTTCTTATGTAGTGTTGTGTCCCTGTTTTCTCCTGTTCTTCCCATACGTTCAGGAATCTCATCAGCATTTCACCTACATTTGTTTTCAGTTACGCTTGGATTATTTGGCTGGTATCTCTGCTCTTGCTGACAAATGGGTCAATATTGAATTGGAAATTGGGTCACATTTGAATTTGATTTATCCCCTTTCTCTCCCTCCCACCCGGTATTGCCATAATAGTTGCAGCCATCGTTGCAACCTGTTTCAAGCTCGATGAATTTTTCTGATCTGCAATTCTGTGTATTCTTGATCTGACTATTTTTTCTGTGAAATGTTAAAAGTTGTTTAAACTATTGTGATGGTTAAGACCCCATACTGAGAATGGTAGTGTAATTTGATTGGATTTAATTCTGTCTGGTTTTCTATTTGCCAGAAGCTGGTGTTTGTAATTCAGTAAGTATAATGTTATGAAGAGATTAAAAATGTCACTTTAGAAATCAGTCTGTTAGGAATATTTACTGAAGTATAGCAGCTACATATAGCTGTAGTTTGCAAAGCAGTTCTTCATTTCTGTATGGCTGTAAAGCTAGCTTCATTGAGTCTTGCTTGCTCATGAAATACCTTCATCCTTTTCATCTGTCTTACAAGGGGTATTTAACTTCAATATTTACATAAGAAATTATGTCAATTTTTAAGTTTTAGGGGTGAAATTAAGGTGTTTTACTTGCAATTACTTTTTATTCATCACTGTCTACAACTAGTACTGTTCAAATCAGTTGTAGTTAAAAGGGAAAAATAACCTTTCTGAACAATATCCTCTTGACAGGCAGAGTTGTTTACTATTTAGAAATATACTAGACTCCTTAGATTTTTAAATTTGAATTAGTTCTCAGGCTGACAGTCCACATCACTTTGCTTTCATTGATACAGACATGCTCTAACTAACTGTCTTTTTTAATTCAAAATACTGAATTTGGATTTATTATCCTTTTAATAAGATTTTCAATAATACATTAATAACCTGTCTTACATTCAATAGGAGTTACTTCTCCCTGAAGTGCCTGCATTTCAGTCATGAGTGTCACAGTACAGCACTACAGGATAAAATCAAAAATATATGTGAAAGGGATTTTAATCATAGGAAAGAGAGAAAAATCAATGGAAACCAATTATGAACACTTTTGCATTCCTGGGCTGTAGTAACTTATAATAAGGCTATGAAATGCATAGTAAGTTGCTGCATTTGATTAGCTTTTGAATGGAAAAGCTCCAGGTGCACAACTAGCTGTAAACGGTTTGAAAGACAGGGACTAGCCCACTATGTTGGGCTTTGCGGGGAAATGATGTTCTAGATACAGGCTTTTATGTTCTTGATAGTTAAAGGGAATTAGCTCAAACTTTCTTCCAGATCTGTTCAGTAGGATTGTTAAGCCTATCAAATGTCATTAACTGACAAAAACAGAGTAAATTTGCTAGCATATTACTTTGCATTAAAAATATGGTTTACATGAAGTTTGTTTTGGTGCTGAATTTGGTGTGTAAGTGGATGGAAATCCAGAGAAGCTTTTGTGTTGGTTCTGAGATACCAGGGAGCAGCACAGTTAGTTCAACCTCTGATACTTGGATTTGCATTGTTAGGAATTTGAAGCTTTTATAATTTCTAGGGGCTGATTTTCTGTGTTGTTGTTTCTTGCTGTTTTTTTACACACAATTATTTTATGAGGAGACTTTCTTCAGATTTGATTATCTGTATGTAATGTACAGTGCACTGGAGGAGATACTTTCATCCTTATTTGAAACTGTTAATGAGGACCCTTTGTACACAGGAATGCGGTCAGCCTCTTAGTATATGGTAGGGCTGACACAAGATGTTATAACACCTTGTTTTACTATAGCTCCATATTCTTTTTAGCTCTCTGAGGTTTTAACCAGTGAACAAATCTTACTTTGAAGCAAATGGAAAACTGTATTTAGAATTGTTAAGGCTTTCCGTTATGAAACAATTTCATTTAAAAAATAGAATCTGGCTGAAGTAATCTTTCCTTTTACCGAGGACTGAAAAGCAGATGTTATTTACTTCTGCTCTTGGCTTTAGTTTATCTTGGAGGCTGTTTGTGATAGGGACATGTCTTTGTGCATGGTAAATAGAGAAATTCCCATCTGAAAGCTGTGGGATATGGAGGAGTTATTTCTGTGTACAGCTTCCGTTACTAGTCCAGTTTCAAACTTGAGTGTTTGAAGCTCCATGTTTGCTCTGAAACTTGATAACCACATGGTCACTGATAAAGTGCTTGGGAACGACCTCTAAAACTGGAGGATAAGGGAAAGAGCTGATCTTGATTTATGAAACCAAGATATAAGAGCATTGCTCTAAGAGGGTGGGTTCCCCTTTGTAAGGTCCTTTGCTTTATGTACTGAAAATGAGTAAAGCTTCATGTATGGTGCTGGGAAAATACAACTTCATTTTCATTCTCCATGTTCAAGGATGACCATTCCTGCTCCACCCTGACCTGTATAACAGTATATTTAAAACTTTTACTTTGAGCAGCTTTGACATGGGCTGTAAAGGATGGTTTTGATGCAACCAGCTGAAGCTGTTGTGCCCTTGTAAAAGAGTGATATTTAAACGTACGTTGAAGCTGTACTTCGGCTAAGCCAGGATGAGTTTTGTTGGTTCAGGGAGCTCCGAATATTTCATGGGAGTTGTTAAGTATAAATTGAAGAAGGAAAACTAAATTAGGCAAGCATTTCCAACATGTCTATTAATAGCATGGAGGATTTTAGCTGTTCCTTTACTTTACTGCCTCCCTTCATGGGAGAGCTGCATGCTTACAAGTACGAGTGTCAGTTGAAACAGTTTTGTGATGATGCCTCTGTTTTTGATGGGGAGAGAAGTGGTGGTTCTAAATTTCATTTTGTTTCTTTGAGCTCAGGTGCTCTGTTTCATCTAGTTTGTTTGCTAACAGTTCATGTCAAAATCTGGTCCTGTATCGGACAAAAGAAAAGGTATGAAAGTGGCTATCAGTGACAAATCTCCTTTAATGAGTTCACCTACTTTAAAGTGCAAAATGTGAAATAGATGGTATGGAGTTGATGGAGCTTGCATTACAGTGGCTGCAAGACTTACTTTAGATGAAGTATCTTGAACTTTAGCTGCTTAAAAAAAGTGGTAATTTAGATCGTAGCGACACTACTTCAACCAAAATTACTAGAATTTTGCACATCACCTAGAATGTTAGCATGGAAAGAGCAGCTTCATGTGTTTTTAATGCTTTTTTTCTCCTATTACTGCTGGGAAGAATGAAGATTAGTCCCACCTAGGGAGGAGACAGAAGTCATATAGAGATTGCAGGTGTGTATATGGCCTTTAATATAAAGAAATCACTTGTGAGACTTAAGTGAAGGAGCAAGGAATAGAAGGAAAGCAACACAATGTTATGTCTAGAATTAATTTCAGACTTTGTACTATCATATCGGTCCTCATGCTTTTTTACAAAGCTATTTTTCTTTCAGTTTTTCAGCACAGAGAAAGATAAATCTCAGACATGTTCTGCAAAACTGTTATTCAAACTGTTTTGTATAACATCAGGGAGTACAAAATGTAGCCTGTTTGATCTCTGAGATACTAGCCCAAGTACCCAACTGTGTAAACCTGTGCTCTCTTGTGTGATTTTCTGCCAGTCACTATGTAGAAGGTTGGTGTTTGATTTCCGTTGAATGATAAATATTTGAAGTTTGAGGATTTGCTGCTTTGCACATTCAGATCATTTGTCAGGAGCTGTTGTGGGTTTTTTTTTCTTTAAGAAAACAGATTGTATGATTTCATAGGCAAATAATTTAAATTGCTTTTGTCCTTGGTCTATTAACTGAGATTTGGTAAGGAAAACTTTGCAGCAAGCTTTGGGCAAGTGTTTTTACTGTCCCTGCATTGTCACCAGAGAGGGAAGTCTTATGGTAAAATTTTGAGGGTTACTAGTTTGGGGTTGACCAGCTGCTTTTATAGAAAAAACAGAAAAAGAGTAGTATTCCTCAGCAAAACTCCCTCATGAAATCTGTGGGTTTTGTTGCTTATTAGTGTCATTTTCTTGACTTTGCCTTACTTTCCCCATTTTTCCCAATCTTTTTCTGTTTTTGGTGGATGACTACTAACGTCATGGTTTATAAGCTCTTAAATCAGAGCTACAGTTTTTATTAAGACCTTTTAAGCTTTGTTTAGTCAGCTAAAACAGTAAGCAATCATCTGACAGGGTTCTGTTGAAGCTATTTCCTGAGAGATCAACAGAAAAGTAAGATACAGAGATTTTCCACACAAAATAGGAAATATTCCATAGCTGGGTTGTACCATGGTGTATGTCAAGTTTATTCATAGTATACTTCAGCCCATATTCTTACTGTCCAAGAAGTTTTGCTACAGTAGGTGAGCATTATGTTGTTTATAAGGAAAAGCATATAGCACTGTCTTGTAATAAATAGTACTGATTAAAATCTGAATAATTTGGACTTAATTCTGTTTCTTATGTGCCAGAAAAGGCACTGCTTGCAATAAGTTTATGTATGGGGCTTTTGATATTTCCTACATGAAAATGAACCCAAATTACTTGGTCATTTTTACATCTTCGTGATGTTGGAAGGGCATGATTTAATAATCATACCATTTTAGGATATAAACTTCTTTGTTGTTGGGTGCAGAAGTTTCCCAGATTTTTTTCCCTTTATCAGGTTAAACTCCCAATTTTGCTGCTCTGTGTAAGTATATGAAAAGTAGTAAAATGTGGAATATTGGGTTTTAAGCAATATACTGCAGGGCCATAAGGACCTATAATAGATACTGTTGCACCATCAGAATGTCTTGACAGTACAGCTTATTTTGTACAACAAACTAGCATGAACTCTTGACAAAAGAAGGCATATTTCCACAAAATGTTATGTTGTCTTGCCAGAAATTAACTGGACAGTCCTTCAGGTGAAGCTGTAGAGGATGGTATCTGCCAAGAAATGTGTCCTACCATGCATTTAAATATTTTTGCAATTACATTGAATTTATTGTCCTATATAATTCTCAGTTTGCTGAGGACACCAGTATACTTAGTGTGCTGCAGGCATTGCATAGCCTGGGAGGCTGCATAGTAGATCATGTGTTTTGGCATGAGTGTTTTCCAGAAACTGGAAAACCTTTGTTGGAGAGAAGGTCATAGTCTGACCAGAATATTTTGCAGCACAAAGGTGGATATACACATCTTCATCTGCAGTTTCAGCACTGATGGAGGTAGATGAATACAGAGGCATAACTCCTTTAACTCAAATACGTGCTTCCTGACAGCTCCCAAAGGCATTCAGGAAAAATGTGCTATTCTTGCTCTGAAATAGATTCTGTTTAGAAGGAAATCTGATTTTCAGTTTCTTAATTGAAATTGGGAGAGAATAACAGATATTCCAAACCAACTTTGCTAGAGTGAGTAAGACTTTTGAGCTAGTGAACTGAGACAAGTATTGAAGTAGCCAAAGCTCAGATCAGATGCTTTGGTTATTTCTTATCCTTGGTTTTGTCTATTAAACTGTCTAATTAAAGATGCAGCACTGCCTTAGTTCTAAAATAACAAAGATCAGGAGATTTTTTTGGCTTGAAAATCTGTTCAGTGAGATGTGGTGGTAGGAGGTCAGGCTGGCGTTAATGCTTGATGGTGGATTTGGCTTCACTGTGCTGTGTAGTGATGGTACACAACTGCTACAAAATTGCTCTGTGATGCATCTTTCAGAAAGAAGTGATATGTAAGTCAAATATCAAAGAAACAGCTAAATTACACTTGTGTGAATACTTTGTATCTTTAGAAGATACATATATTTATATTTATAAACCACACTAGAGGGGTTTACTGACAAAATGTGCCGTGCATGAAGTCAGGTGTGTTTTCTCTGGTTGTCTGTAATGTAGGATTAGGGAAGTCACAGACATTGGAGGGCAGCAATGGTACTTTGGCCGCTTTTGGGTATACTTTAACATGTTTGATATAAATCCCATATAGATCAGATGAGCTTTGGGACTGGAAGTTCTGGAGACAGGCTGTTTTAGCTGTATTACAAATGGTGGCGGCAACAACTATGGGACTCGCTCCCAGAAGTTGAAATTGGGAGTTCTTTGCAGGATTGAGGAGGGTTAGATAATGAAGTGAACCCTAGTTATGTTAAATGCCCATTGAAAAAAATAGGTCATCTTGCAGCAAAAGAACTGTAGAGTTGTGCTCATTGAGGATTTTCTTGTTCTGCAGTGTCTGCTGTTGACAAAATGGTTTCTCTGTTCCAGTAGGCTGGGCTATAATAGTGTTAACTGCTAGCAAGCTGCCAGGTAAGGGCATTTGTTGATACTTTGCATGAATCTAGGAGGTGTTGCAGGGCAATCTGCAAGGACTGGTTGCATTCGGTTGGCAGTACAACAGTGCGTTGTACATGTGTTTCACAAGTCTTGTTTTCAACACACATCCATTAGTGCTTTTTATTTTTTTTTAATTGTATGGAGATGTAATAGCTATGGAGTATTTACAGACAAAGTTCCTTTGGAGCAGAAGGCTATAAGTGCAAAGTGCATGCTATAACCAAAAAATTACAGTACGAAAAGGCAGATGGCTTGGGCACTATTCTTGTCAGAGAGAAAGACAGAAAACAGCATGGTGACATATGCAATGTGTATGTGGTGATGAAGAGACTTGTGGGTTACTATCTTTGACATCACATACTGATCTCTCTCAGCTATCTATAAACCATGTGTGCCTTCTCTATGCACCTTAAGGTAAAATCATTGGATAAACTTGCATGTGTGCAGGCTGTTTGCTTGAAATAGCTTCACGTTTGCAGTAGGAGATCAAAGTAGTGTTAAAGCTATACAATTTTCAAAGTAGTCTTCATCAAAATAAAAATGTTCCACCCAATGCAATTCCTTGTGCTTTCATCCATCTACTGTGTTTGACTATCCATGCTATAAATAATAGATACGTAAATATTTATTATAATATTTAATATATTAATTTAACATTATACTCTAATATATTAAATACTTATTTCAATATTGAATCAAATAGCTGTCATTCAAAATTAAAACCAGCTCGACCACCTGTTCTAATGTATTCTCAAACAATACCAGTCACACAGAACTCTTTAAGGTACGTACCTGCTTTATAGCTTGTCAGAACCTAAAGAAGTGGGTGTGTCCTCAAGTGTTTTCAGTTGTGCTGTGGAAATGTTGAACAAATAACTTTTCGTAATTATATTCATGAATGCATTGACACTAGCATGTGATCAGTGAGAAAGAATATTTGCTTCTCCCTGGCTTAAATAGTCCAGTGGGTTAAATACTCAGATTGAATGTATTGCTTATGCAAGAATTGTCATGTTAGTTGGCAAATACAGGCATTTTTCATCTTGTAATCAAGAATCACCTTTAGAATATGATTCATAGGCTCACTATTAAGTTTGTTTGTAAAGATAGGATCAAGGCTTTAAGTTTACAGGTACTTTTCAGTGGGAATAACGTGCAAGTGTACGTGTGGGAGCTAATACTTGTTTTGGAGTAGATTTCATGATAAAATGCTTTTAAAAGGAACTGTAGGAATTGAATGTAGAGCAAAAGTGGTCAGTAGTTTTAGCATGTCTTGCATGTTTCTCAGCCTTAGGGTACTGAAGCAGTAGTTGATTTGTTGTCTTATTTAGAGGAAGTACTTAAGGTCTTTTTTTTAAGAGTAATGCAATATTGATCAAATTTGGAACTCTGCAAGGATAATGCTTTAGTAGAAGAAAAATACTTCAATATCTGAAAAGCTGTTGTGAGAAGTGTTACTTAAATCAGAGGGGGAGAAAAATGTTACCTTTATAACTAATTGTATACATCAGTCTCCTTCATGTGAAATACAGGCAATGAGGAGTTCACAAAGTTTTTGAAAATTACAAACTTGTGTATACATGGTGTGCAGGAAGTGTTTGGCTACAGTGTTCAGCAAAATTTTTTTAATCTTTGTGACCTGGATCATTTCTGCTAAGTGCGCTGCCCCCCCCCCCCAGTTTAAATTTGTTTAACTTGGTACATGTTTCAGTTAAGTAATGGTGTTGCATGTGGGAGATGGCAATTTTAGAGAGGTTTTTCAAACTGCTACCGTGGTATGCAGAAGGAGAGCAATGTTACCGCTTTGTAGTATGAAAGGGTGCAGTCAGGCTTTCACATCCTCAGCTACGTCAGTTCCAATGAGCCATGGATTATCTCGTGTAGGCTGAGCTCACATAAACCTCCACTGGTATGAACATTAGTTGGGAATTGCTGTTCACATTTTGTGCCAAGTATAGCTGTGGACTATTTTTTCTTTGGACTTTTTAGCTTGTATTCATTGAGCGTGAGTTCATCATATATAAATATCATCACTACATATGTGTGCTTAAAACCTGTCTCTGCATGTTGGATTTGTAATAAAAAGTGTGTATTTTTGTATTGAAAAGAGCTTATAATTCACTCTTTACAGTGGCATATGAAGAAAGCTGTGATTGGAAAAAAAAACCCACCATACCAGCAAAAATCCCTAGTAGAAGACATAGTTCACTGTGTCAAAACAGGTTTTTTTGCAGAAAGGTGTGGAATCGCTGATGGTTATTAATCTGAAGATTTTTTTGCCAGTATGCCACGTCCATTCCAGAGATCCATGACCTTTAATTTCATAATAATTAACTTTAAACCATGCCTGTCTAAAAGTGTAGAAAATGATACTGAGATGGCTCAGACATTAACAGGCCTTTTTTCTTAAAGCTTCACAAGAGAGATAATTGTGACCAGATAGTTAATAGTTATTCTTTACAAGAAGAAAGGAATGCTTTCTGCTACCCCCCCCCCCCCCCAAAAAAAAAAAAACACCCAGAAAACCCCCAAAACAAAAAAACAACCAAACCAAAAAACCCTGTGCTAAGGAATACTTATGTTAGATGAATTCAAATTGGCAGGACGCGGTAAACATCTTCTGAAATTAAATTTTCAATTCTATCTTAAGTAATATATTAAATTTTTGGTAGCTGTCTCTAAGAAAATGTGAAGACTGAAGAACTGCAGGCAGAAAGCAATTGTAGGGAAAGGAGAAGACCTGGAGTATCAATCTGTAGAAAGATGATAAATGTATTTCAGATACTTTTGTACTGATTGATATTTAAAGATTTTAACAAAGAGATTTCTTTCCTGCTACAACAACTGATCTTGATGGGTGCAAGTGCCAAGCATGTTTTTGATATCCTTTTTTCTGCGTTACTCTCAAACTAATTAGTACATGGGAGAACTGCTTCAATACAGGTTGCTTACATCACTTTGCCATCAAATTGGAGGATGTTTAAAGTGGAGAATATGTCCGTATCTTGTTCTGATGATGCTTGTTAATAATAACCAGTCTGCTGGACTACATTGTGTATTAACAGACAGTAGCATTGTGCTGGGAATGTTTGCAGCTGCTCTTTCAGACCAAGATTAGGAGACAAAGTTGCGCTGATAAATTGGAGTAGTACTCCCTGAATGCTTGGAAGTGCAGAGTTCTAAATGGGTAAAGGAAGGTGTCAAAGTTGAGTATAAAAGGGTTATCTGAAAGTGGAGAGGCACTACAATAGGCTCTGGCTCATTTCATTTTCATTATAAATTACCAATGTGAGGCTGCAGGAAAGGTAGGTGTCCATCTGTGTGCCTACAGAAAAATATTTCATGAGACAAAGCTTTTTCCATTGTATTTGGTGCTGGGGAGCTTCAGTATCTGGCTTGGGGCACTATTATTTAAAAAAAATAGTGAAACTGTAGAGAATCCAGAGGAGATCAGCTAAGGCAACTGGAAAGTCAGGAAACGCTGAAAGAAAAATACTTATTTTATTAAGAAAGTAGATAATGAAGAATAGTGTTTTTCCATTGTGTTGATGGCTTTTATGCAGAAGGCAGATATTCTCTCTCCCCTGTAAAAGACAAGAGGAAGTTTCTTTTTTTAATTTGCACCAGAACATTGGACTTTTGGGATATAAGATAGGTCTAAGGAAATTTTGAGTTATGGGGGTGTGGAGTAACCACTGAAGACCAAGGCAGACATCTTTGGAGAACAGTGGATGACTGTAATTGGACAGTTGAGTAATATAATAGCTCATAGTTGCTGAAAGTGGTAGCGCTTTTCCGCTCCTGTTTTTGCTCTTATTCCTGTTACTTTTGCATGTCATCCTTTCCTCTTCTGCAGTGGCTTTTGCTGGTTTCAGTCTTCTTGAGCTGTTTTTTATCTTGTAGAACAATGGAAAAACTATGTGGGATTGTCTCCCCATGTGTCATCCCCCATTATCCCACCCACCACCACTTAAGTTAGGGTTTTTTTCTTTTTACGAGAAATGAAAATGGTTTGGAGAGAAGTACACAAGTGCTGGCTTAATGTAAGTGATGGAAGTGTGCGGCTGTTAGCAGGTAGACACAGGAATGGGACCATCCTGTTTTGTGTCAGTGAGCTGTCATGAAAACATATCCTATGGGTAATTATGCTGAGGATGAAGCAGGGTAATTACATGTTAACTGAGGTCCTTTCCAAACTTTATTGGTTTCTGTGATTTGGTAGTGATTGGGATGTGGTAAGCTAAGCCTAAGTTATGAGGGGTTTTGAAAATGAAGTAGCTGGTGTTTGAAATAGTGTAAAGGGTGGGTAGTTGGGGGACTCAAAATATAATTTAAGGCTTGCTCTTGCTTCCCCCTTGGTGATTCTCCTAGGCTAAATATGTATGTAACAATCCTAACCTATTCTTACTAATTAATTTTGTAGACCAACACAAACTTAAGTGATGTGTTAAACTTGCATCAAGATCTAGGTGAATTAGGCTGTGGTTTGTATTCAACTTGAAGAGCAGAAATGTTGGAGGAATGAAGGAATGCATTAGCTTGTAGCAGTAGCCACGTAAGCTAGATCTGTTAGCTCCAAGTCTGTTCATTTGTGAGCTTGATAGCCTTTTCCTTACATAAAAAGGCAGCGAAAGAGTCATAAACCCAAACAAAACTAGTTGTCACTGATACAGATTCCACAATCAGATGTCTTTGAGATCTCATTCCTCAGAGGGATCCAGTCTCTAACAACCTATGAGTTTACTCAAGACTGCAGTAGCTTAAGTGGAGCTTAGCAAACCTAGTTGGTCTAAATGGACCTGTTTCAGATAAGGGGTTAGAGTAGATGACCTCCAGAGGTTCTGCCCAACATGAATTATTTTATAACTCGGTGATCCAAAGTATGTATAACTTAGTTACTCCATTATGATCTGGCAGTTCAGGTTGTTTTCTCAAATTGAGCTTAAAAGAATACCAGCAATTTTTTTTGTCTGAAAGTGTAATGTGATGATGCTTGCAGGATGAGTGGAACAGCTTAAAATTGTCATTTCTTGCAAGGAGAAATGTATCTGATTAGATGAGTAGATAAGAGGAAGGATCCTGGTGTTGGTAGATTCAGTTTCTAAACTGCTCTAACTTGTTTATGTGCTGTCATGGTACGTTTATGCTTGTATAAATGTGCCTGTAACTGTTTCTGGATTAATGAGACAAATGTAGTTGAAAGTACAGTATTTATGATATGTAGCTGGATCTGTTGAGACAAAATTTAGCAGTATTTTAATGTTAGCCTTTTAAAGGGGCTACTTGACAAGTTTGAAAGTAAGAAATTATTTGGGAAGTGATGTTCTGCTATGTCTTTGGAAATCAGTTCTGTAAAAGTAGCTTAGTGAGACTTTTCATTTCTGTGGTATTTGTAACTGAAGAACTTGGAATAATCATTATGAATGTTGGATCAAAATGGTAATTTAGCATTTACTGGTATATGGGAATTAAGATGGAAAATAAAAAAAAAATTAAAATCTTATGTGTTGGTTTGAGTTGTCCTTCCCTTATTTTTAACTTTTACTGTTTCATTTATTGATGCATTGCTTGTTGATGAGTTTTGGTAGACACTCCTAATGTTCCTCAGAAAAGTCTTCATTGTAGCAGTTGTCCAGCTGATCCCATTTTTACTCTTACTTTTCACAGAACTACCTTAATCGGTTTTTACACTTCTCAAACATAAGAAGTAAAGGTTAGTCAGTGTTGCTGTAGGAGTAAATCTAGACAGTTAGAGATGCCTGAGGCAGTAATGCTGTGTTCACAGGGTTACTGATATTTAAAGTTGTTTCTAAGAATTGCAATTAGAAATTGCAGTTTTAAGTAAGAGAACATGATAGTCTTTTTTGAATTGGAAGAAAAAGGCAAAATGCAACTTGAGGAAATGAAAATTTAAATCATTGGCTGTAAGGCAAGTTATTCAACATTATATTAAACCTGCTGTCTGCATTTTTTATCCTGCTTATCTAATATAAATAAGATTAAATCACATTTCCTTTTAAACATGGAAAGCCCTGAACAGAGTGGGTCTTCTCAGATTTCTTTAACTCTTCCATAAATTGTTTCCTGAGTCAGTGTATCTAGCTCTTAAGATGACATTATATGCAGAATAAGAATTGTCAACAGGAAATTTTATTGTTAATTTTGAGAAATGTGTGGTCCAGATTTTCTTGTCCACCCTTTTGACTGGGAAGTTTGCTGTAGGAAACTCCTTCTAGTAGTCTGGCACAAATGGGCTTATTCAGAAGAAAACAACTAAATTTAGAACAAATACTGCAAATATAGGTATTTTGTGGTAATTATGAAAACATTAAAGTATTCACTCAGTTTTCAATTTATTCTGGTTCTGTAATATTCTTCCAGCAGATTAAATGTCACTTAGTGGCTCAGCCTGAAATTTCGCATCACTATTTTTCTAGCCTGGTCACTTAAGTTTCTCAGTTTGGGGTTTCTCTGTTTTGGCACAGGCTTCATTTGCAGTTACCAAATGTATCTCTTTGAGGAAGAAATCGATTTTAAAAAATGGTCAGTTTCACCTCCCTGAAGTCATGCTAAAAAACTACTTTAAGTATTATTTTTAGACAGATTGTTTGATTCTCTAATGAAAATTACTTATTTACATTCAGGAACTTTCTAATCGTATTTCCCATATTTAAATAATGACACCGCCTATGGAAGAGGCTGGAAATTATTTAGATATTTACCATATGATTACGTTAATTTACCTGTTTTAAAATGTCAGTTGGAATGTGTAGAATCAGATTTGAATGTGTCAGGGTTCAGTTATCTGTAGACGTAGATTTTTAATAATAGATTTTATAGACAACCTCTGCATTTTGTTCTTATTTCAGTATTTCTAATTTCTTGCAGTTTTTTTAGAAGTGTCCAAAATCCTTTCATGGCACAGTTAAATCCTCTAGTGTTTAAATATTTAAGAACAGCCAAATGTTAAATGTTCTATAAATGTTTTCAAGGGGTTTTACTAGAGTTCATACATTATTCAAATAAAACTGGTATGTAGTTGTGAGGTCATCTCAAGTTTTGGGTTTTGTGCGTTTTTTTAAGTTTAAGTGGATAAAACTAGAATGAACTCTTCATAATCAGCTTGTCAAGGTGAGTGGAAAAAATAACCTCCATAATCCAAAATACTTGTCATCAGCAGCCAACTGAAACTTCTCCTTGATGCTTTATATTGGATGTTTGAAAACGAAGGGCTATCTTGATTTGTCTTCTAGTCAAGGATGGAAGATGATGAGCTGTTGTGGAAATTTGAAGAAAACAATACAACTACAAAAAATATCTAATAAAAGAGAGGTTGGGTAATTTTAATCTTTTATGTTACACTTCACATGGACTACTTGGGTTAAAACCTTCTAGCTCAGTAAATGACATGATAAAAACTGACCATGGAAGACTTTGCTGCTGCTGCAGGGCATGCCTAAATTAAGTTTCTACTTCATTTGAGATTTGCTGGCAAATGTTAAATTAATGTAACTGGAGTCTCTGTTTGTTTTTTCCTCAATAACACCTGTTTTTCCCTACTGCATAGTACTTCCCATGTTCTTCTGGAAAGGAAAGATGTGGCAGGCACATGTGCCTTGCCAGAACCTGTGACAGAACTATTTGAAATCAACATGGGTATATAGATAATCAGCTGATTTGGCGGGGGGCACACAGGGGAAATATTAATCCTAAACCCATAAAATTTGTTTAAAAAATAGTAAAAGTAAATTAAACTCTATACTACCACTAGTGCTTGCTGTAACTGTATTCCTAACACAAAATCAAAAGAAGGATTTTTTTGTCTAGAGCAGAGTTCCTGATGGCGTAAAACCCGATCACTTCAGATTATTTAAGTGATTTGATGCAAACTTGCTGACTTAGGATCTTTGAAATTTTTCACTAAATCCTTAGTAGAGTGTTAGCTGCTGTTACACAGTGTGTCATCATGTGGGAAACGAGTCATATCTGTGCTGACATTCTCATTTACTCTTTGGTAATGCCACTACCTGTGGAACTGTGTAACAGATGTTTATATTCAGCATTTGCATTTCAATTAAGATTGCTGATGAAATGAGGGAGCACTTCACATTTGTTGCTCTGTTTCAGTGAACAAATATTTGTGTAGAGCAAGAAGAATTAACATAAGAAAATGAAACCCTAACATAGTGGAGAGTGGTATAACTTTTAAGTTACGATACAAATTGAAGTCTAGACAGCTAGAGAAAGGAATTGAACTTGAGTCTTACCAAAGCAAACACCTATTTCTTTTTTTTTTTTTTTTTGGGGGGGGGGGGGGGGGGGGTATTTCAGCTGTTGGGTTAAGTGGAGATCCCAAAGTTTTCCCCAGTGTACACAATTCTCGAAAATACAGTAAAATGAAAGTTTTCGGCTTTGAATGTTATGTCTTGTGGAGAAAATGCTCCCCTAGAGGGGGGGGAAAATCATCCTGTATCATAGCTTTTTAAATCTTTAGCTCAAACACCTTATTAAAATAATTTTGTATGGCCTTAGATGAAAGGGGAATTGATCATAAGCATGCTCTTGAGTAGAATTATCTTAAGTATAAACACTGTCCCATATTCCACCATTAGTGATTAGCCACAAGTGTTCCCTCATGCAAGTGGAATGTCAGTCCACTAGCATGTTATCCGTTCAGTTTGAAAGCTAATCCATATGCTAAATGGATTGTGTTGTATTGAAGTCCTCTATGTGGACATAATTTCATAAGAGTAATTGCTCAACTCATTCAAGAGATGTTTTATATTTCCTTTTACATTTTAAAAAAAGAAATGGCTTTGCTATGTGTTTTGGCTTCAATTATAAACTTACCAATTGGGTAAACTTGATCTGATGCATATTTGGCTTATACTTTGGATCCACCGATATTTATTTAAATTCTAATAAGTTTTGGCTTTCATCCTGTTAAGATGAAGTGTTAAGGCAAATGAGAGCTTCCTGATGACTTCATACAATTTGGGTAACTTCTGGTGTGCTGAACCTCTGGTAGTTTGGATCTTAGATTTAGATTCTTAGTATTCTGGAAGAGTAGGATATTAAGAATTTTTCGAAGTTTTAATTTGTGCGTGATTATATATATATTCCTTTGATCATAATATTTTCCTTGTCTGTGCGTTGGGGTTTTCTGAAATAAAGCAGCATATGCTGTCTGAAAAACTTGTAGTCTTTTCAGAATGACCTTTAAGCTTTGACAGCACCTTGTGGTAGGGGAGATACTTAAAATGCACATCTGCCCAAAGGTAACGATACAAAGAAATTAGCTATTTGCTTTATTTAATATGGTGGTACTTTAATAGTCTTTCTTAAAAAAACTAATCAAAGAACCATTCATATATTGGGCTTGTTACACATTTACACAGTTACGCCCAGTGTTTGTGGAAGATCACAGAATAAATTGGAGACTCTTGTTGGACTTGGAACTAAGTATGTTCGTGTTCTGAATATATAAGTTCAGGCTGTTAACATGTGGTTTACTTGATTACTCATCTGTAGTGTCTTTTGTATATTGATTTTATGTTGGCTTGGGAGAAATTAAGTATTTGTTTAATGTGGTAAAGGCATATATATGCCTCTCTTTAATCATTACTTGCACTTAGAGTATTCATTAGTTTCTGAAGTTAAAATACATAATGGCAAATATTGCCTCTCTTATTGTTCAGGTGGCCATTTCCATATTGAATCTTGCACCAAGTTGCAATGCTGTATTTGTGACACCTATTTCTGTGTCAAACACAGGCTTGACTTCTGTAAGAAGCTGCTCTGGGGGATACTGAGGTTTAATAACAGTAGTACCTCTAGCAGGGGTAAAAAAACCCCCAAAAAACCCAACACACACAAAAAACCAGAAAACAGAAAAACAAACAAACAAAAAAACCGCAAAAAAACAAACAGCAAACATGCTGTCCAAGCAAAGCCACTCACACATTGTGTAGCTGCATTGTGAAAACTGGATCCTTTAAACAGGAGCAGTCATAAAGCTGATCAGCTTATCTTGTGGAGCTCTTCTTTTTGAGCTCTGTTTTTCACTGGTGTTTTTTTTTTAATCTGTAAAATGAGCTAATTCTTGCAATGCAAACTTCTTGAGTTCCTGGCAGGACCTCTGACTGACTTTATTTTCTAGTTGTAGTTTGTCTGAATATTGTATATAATACAATTCCCAGCATTGCAGTACTTGTTTCCTAATAATTTTCGAGTCAACTTCATAAAACTGCGATATCCACGTACATGTGTGAATGAAGAGCAAAGTGCTCATATTTTGAAGATTAGTTTGGTCCTGGTTTAGACCAAATTTAGCCAGCCTGGAAGAACTATATATTGTCATATTTTCACTTAATCTTTCATCAGCGCTATGGTAATGAGCTCCTTCATTGGAACCGTTACTTGGAGATGCTATTTCATAGATCCCTCGTTCTGCTGTAGCTTCCCAATTTATGAAGGCACTACGTTTTCTAGAATAATTTCTATTCCCAGGGAATTTCCACTAAGTGTTTAAAAAACCCTTGTTTTGAAGCAGTTTATCCTGGGCAAGCTCAACGGCTGAATCTTGCACTAGAATAGTCATGTTTTCAGTAGTTTTAGCAAACATGAATTTGGATTCAGTGAGATGTAGGAAATGAGCAGGTGACTACTGGACAAAAGCAGTTAAGCGATTTGAAGCTTTTTGGTGTTTGTCCAAAAGTTATTACATGAGGGGCTGAAATAATTTAATCTGTATCTGAGGGAATATATAAATAAAGAATTGGGTAAGTGGAATGTCATTTACTTTATTCTCCCTTCATATTTTTTCTAAATTTTTGTTGGCTGGTTGGGGTTTTTTTCTAAAGAATTACTAAGAATGTAATATGTTTAACTCTTGGCACTATCTGTGCCTACTAATATTGGATGATCAATACTTCAATTACCTGCTTACTGAATGGATGTCAGTCTCCTCATCTTGTATTATAAAAAACCCCCCACCCAATCAACCAACCAAAAAACCCCAACTATCCAACTATCAGCATGTTGGACAACATAACTGATTATGTGCTCTTTCTAGGTAGCATCTTTGGTATAATAGATGAGAAAGCAATGGTTACCAAGATGGAAATCTGTCATAGTTGCTTGACCTATTTTGGAGTAACTAGGGGTCTGGAGCACACTTTCTTGCCTGGAAGATCTCATTCTTGTAAATATTTTCAGGTTGATACTTACAAATAGAAGTGTTCAAAATGAGAGGTACAGGCAAACCATTGGAAATAGTCAGATACTGTATGTATATGAAGTAGGTAATTCTGGCCTATGTTCAGTCTACTTGTCAAGTTACTGCAAATGATAGTCAGTTAGGTGTTTCCAAGCCAAATTTTTATAATCTTGGTGTGAATTAACACAGGTAAGATTCTAGGGGGAAAATTTGATTAAAAAAAACCCCAAAACTTGTTCAGGTTACCCAGTGGTAAGGAGGCTGCATAGTGCAGAGGCTCTGCACGAGGACTTTGGTCACAGACACATGTTGAAAGCACACGTGTTCTCTAGGGTAATTTGTGGCAGATGCCCTTGATGCTTTATTATCTAGCCTAGCTGCCTCATGTTTGATCACTTACAGTGGACTGGCTATTCCACACCTACATGCCTAGTGTGGAGTAGATGCTGTATTTCAAATCAAAATCATATCCTTGTAGCAGCTACTTTGTGTAGATGATCACTGCTTGTTTCTTGGGTATGAATCTTCAGTCTTGCTGTAGATACTTTTTAATGTTTATACTTCTTTTGCCTAATAAATATGAATTGTGTAAAGCAATGAATTATTTGGATCTTTCCTGTAATGAAGGCTAAATGGTTGTGAAGACTGTAGGTATCTTGCTTGGGAGTGCATATATATTCTTTTTCTTGCTCAGTGTTACACAGTATTTCACTGCATGTTTTATACTAGTTAACTTGAACAGGGTTAGGTAATACAATGGCTTTGGTACAGGTGCACTTGCAAATTTTCAGTGTTACTGAAATGTCTGCAGACCAGACCTTTGTTATGATTCCTTGCAAAATCTTTGCTTGATTGGAAAAAAGCTATAAACCCAAACAACTGAATTATGTGAAAGTCATTTAGTAGGAAACGGTTTTAACTGTGTTAACAAAAACAGAAGAAACTAAACCATACTTAAACTAAACTTCTAGCAAAATCTAGTTTTGACATCTTTGTTGAAATTTGTCTGATATAGTATAGGTAGGTGAATGGAGTTCTTCAAAATGTAAGTCTTATCACTTAAACAGGTCTAATGCTTTGAAATCTTTATAAGTATATACTCCTGTTGGACTACTCTTTTGGACTTCTAAGTTACTTTGTAAGTGACTTCTCTGTTTTTGCCTGTCTTCATTTTTCTTATTTTCTTTCCATAGACAGTACATAGAATTGCAGATTACTTGAGGTTGAAAGGGGCCTCAGAAGGTCCTGTAATGAACCCTTTGCTTAAACCATGTCAAACTTTAAAAGATCTCGTTGTTTATGGGCTCTAGTGCCTGACCACTTTCATTGTGAAGTTTTTAAATTTCTTCATCTGGTAAGAATTTCCCTTGTTGCAGCGTGACTGCTGCTTCTCAACCTTTTGCTGTGAACCTCTGAGAAACATCTGACCGTGAAGGTAGCGTTTATATTCCCCCTCCCTGCCTTTAGCCTTCTGTTCTGCAGATGGACTAAACTCATTTCCTTCAACCAGCTCCAGCTACATCCATGGATACGACTGTATGTTCATTGTTGTCTTATCTTCCCTCATACAAGTCTCCCAGCCAGCTGCAAGCTTTACTTAAAATTCTTGGTGCTGATTGCTGCCTTCTTTGAAACAATGATCAAGGTTTATTATTTAATATCTGTATGCTGTGTGCCTTAAACTGTGGAAATTCTAACAGCTTTTAGAGGGTTTGTACTTCCCAGGAGAGCTTTTTTTTTCAGCTGTGAGGTGTTGTGGGCATTAATGCAGAAAGCCAGTAGACTGAGTGACTTTCCTTTCTGTAGTATTGATGGGGGTAAGTATTCAATCCTTCTCATTCTCTCCTATGACAAGACGACCAAACATTCAGCACACTTTCACCAATGGTTATTCTTTTTTGTTTGCTTGTTATTTTTTTGGATTTGTTCTTTTCTAAGGTTAAAGCTATTCCCCTTAGCACTGTGCCCTTTGGTTGTATACATGCCTCTGGTATTGGTCATACCATACCCAGTAACTAGCAGTCTTGAGATTTGTTGCTTTGGGCACTTAGGCTTCAAAAATAGGTAGGTAGTATTTTCATAGGTGGGTGTGAGATGAGTTGTGTGAAGTGTAGGATGTGAAAATAATTATATATTTCTTCCTCTCCCTTAATGAAGGATGTCTGTGGGAATAGAATAAATAAGCAAGAACACTGTATTTGACAGTCCTCCTGAATAGGCGGTGCAGCAGTGTGGGCTGCAGGGTACTGTCTTCTCTTCTGCTGTGTCTGTAAGCTGCTGCTTATGTTATGGTTAGCACAAAAATTGCTGATCTAGTTTAGATTTAACTGTGCAAATATTTCTTTATCTAGTTAGCATTGCTTGTGCAAATACTTTCAAAGAAGCTGTCAGACATAACTTTTCTGAAATGTATATAACGTAGGCACTTTGGGTTATCAGGACCTACCAGATTATTAAGCATCTGTGTTGTTCAGCCTGCATTTTGTAGAGAAAGAAACTTCATGTTTTGCTAAACTTGGTTTGTAGTAACTGGTATCGCAGTGCCTCTTCCCCTCGTTTACATTTGTAAATTTATTTCCTGCCCTTCAAGGCTAGACTTGCCTGTGTACTTCTGTTCTTGCCTATGTTCTCTCCCAGTTGGCTACCAGTTCTCCTTTCTAATGTGCCTCCCTCCCAAGTTCATTCATATTCTTTTCACATAAACACTCATCAATTCTGTGAAGGATGATTTTCTGCTGGGTTACAGAGCCTGTTGTTTTGGGGTTTTTACACACTGTAACAGATACCAAAACATGATTTGAAGGTCCAGTGGTGTTTCAGACATTTCTTCTGGCACAAAATATCATCTAGAATAGATGTTATTAAAAAATATAACTAGATAGTGGATTTTCAAGGGGCACCTCTTTCTTTGTTACTGTTGACTAGTTGGCAAATGTTGCATTTAAGAATAGAAGTTCTCACTTTCTCATGTGCACTTGCATCTCTT
The DNA here is from genome assembly GCF_963210335.1 of Falco punctatus. NCBI lineage: Eukaryota > Metazoa > Chordata > Aves > Falconiformes > Falconidae > Falco > Falco punctatus. The sequence goes on from NC_137581.1 coordinate 7,343,991, forward strand.
ATGCCAAAATGTATGACTTGACATCCTGTGATGCATATACCTTTATATTTAATATGCATTCCTACCAGCTAGCCTTGCACAAAACTGCTTGGGCTATTACTTAGGTGGGAAGACCTGACGATTAAGAAGCTGCAGGGCTTGGTTTTAATGATCCAGTTCAGAGCATGCCTCTTGCTGAGTAATATCCTAGCATTGTCCTAACAGCCCCAAATCATCATCCAATAATAGATAACTGACTTAAAAATGAGGTCATGAATGCCTGTAGTCATCAGTTTTGCTTGTAGATAAAGGAATGGCTAATCTTTCTATCTCATCAAATTTTGAATGTAGAAATCATTTCCTGCTTGCTTCCTTTAATACTTAAACTTGTAAATAGCAGCCTTTCAGTTTAGACCATGCTAGTTTGTGTAGCTGTGCTTTCCTGCTTCTCTGAGGGCAGCCCTGTCTTTCAGGAATCCTTCATGATGAATGATTGTTCAAAGCACAATACAAAAGTGTCTTCAAAGGTTAAATATATGCCTTCAGATTAAACAGATACTTCCAGTTAATCTTAGTAGCCCATAGGCAGGCATAGGGCTTACTCAGGTTGTGATACTTACTGAGCTATGGCTTTTGGCAGGGCTGTCAGTTTGAGTGAAAATTACTGTTTTGTTTTTGGGGATGGTAATAGTAATAAAATGTCATCAGTACTATGTTGCATTAAGTTAAGCTTCATGTTAAATGCTAGCAAGCTGTGTTATTTCACATCTAGATGTTAATACAGTTGCTCCTGTTGTATTTGTTACGAGCATCATGATCTTAAGTCATCGCTTCCTTCATCAACATTTGGAAATTACTGGATTATTGTATATGGCTATATTGGTTGTATTGTAAATATGGCTCTTTGTTTTTATACAGTTGTGACAGTAGCAAATCTAGATGAAAGGCTAACTTTTTTAACAAATATTTGAAGTGTTGCTAGATCTTGTCTACTGGAAATCCAGGTTGAACAAAAATTGCATAGCTTTGTTTTAGCTAGTCAGCCGTGGGTTTTGGTGTGCTTCTAAACCATCTTTTCAGAGAACAACCTGGTTTGTTTCTAACCAAATTCATCTGTCAGCCTCTGGCATTGTAGCTAGAGGCTCCTCTTTCACTTAATGTTTCCTCTGCCCTTTTGAAGGTGTTGATTGCATTGTATCAAGACTAAGCAGTATTTAGATCTTTTATTACACGCATTGAACCAACATCTACAAGGCTTTACTGGTCCATTATGAGGTCGGAAATCTGACGTTATGGTTAATTCTAATCATTATCTTCCGGTAAAACTTGATTAAATGGCAAGATGTAAGAATTATTTTGCTATTTAATGCTTCAGATGTTTGAAACCTGGGAGGTGTTAGTCAGAGATTGTGTAAGTCATTATGGTACTTTTATTCCAGGGCCACTTAAGGCAACTGCAAAAGCAATTGAGGAGCTGGAATCTTGGCGGTGAGCAGAGTGGAGTTTGTATTACAAGGTTCTGGTAGACCAGTGCCATGGTGCTTTTCAAGAGTTAACTTATTTTTCTGGAAAGTCCTTCAGTTTCATAGAAAAATATTACTATATAAAATGAGTGTACTGATATTTTTTGTATGTTACTGATCTTCCTTCACAGAACTCATAATAACAAAAATTTCTGTATTGCAGATTTAATCCAGTGCACAAATGAGATGAATGTGAACATCCCACAGCTGGCAGATAGTTTGTTTGAAAGAACTACTAACAGTAGCTGGGTAGTGGTCTTCAAATCTCTCATCACGACCCATCATCTAATGGTGTATGGAAATGAGGTAATACAAAAACTCCTATGTCTGAGAACAGTTACAGCACTTCATTGCTATAAATGCAAGCTAAATGCTTCCGCTAATTATCTTTGTAAGAAAATCTTTATTTTTACCTTTTTGTCTAACTCTGCATGAACACAGGTCTCGTGTTTGTCTGCTTACTATGTTTCTACTTTAAAATCTGTAATTCTAGAATTAAAAGTAAGTGTTCTGAATGCTGGAGGTACATTGTTTTTTTTTTCTGTGGTGTTATTCTCATAATGAAACAAACAAAACCAACAGAACTTAACTTGAATGCTGAAAATAAATGGAAGGTTCATGCTCTAGCTAATCCAGATGGTCTTTTCTCCCAGATAACTTGATTCTGAACTGATCTTAATCATTACACCCTAACCTTTTGCATTGAAGACAGATGTATGCCTGTGAGCTGGCTTTGTGTGTGAACATATAAATAACACCGAATACTGTACAACAATTGAACAAACAAACCCCCAGTTGACAGAAAAAGGAATAAGCTTGTTTAGTTCCACAACTTGAATTCCTATCAGGCCTTATTTTTCAAAATATCAAGCCAAGCATAGCATAAACTTGAAGCTTTTGCAGTTAAAAACCCAAACCAATATTTTTAAAGCTTTCTTAGGAAGTGTTTGTAAACATTTTTTTACTGCAAACAGTCAGTATAATGTAACCTATATGAATATTGGAATTAAGAGGGGTAGCTTGAGAAAATTACAGGCAGGATTTTGTATAGAGGACCAAAACTTTTCAATTCAGGTTGCATTCAGAGTTCTTACAGGTTGTGTAACTGCTTCCTCTGGCTGAATGGCTGGGTTGTGGGGGTTAAGTGGTGGGGTTTTTATAAGTATACATATATATATATATATATATACACACACACACTGGTTTTTCTTGCAGGTTAGCTGCAGAGTGGTTTTGGTCTTATGAAAAATCTATTCTTTGAAGCTAAGTAAGCCACAAGAGGGCAAACTTCTCATGTTGACTTTGAGCGTTATCTATCACTGGGATAATTGACACTTTCCAAAATAGTTTATACACTCTTGCTGTGCTTGCACTTTGAGTCATATAAACTTTAAACTGATACCAATACACTTCGTAGTAAGTCAAGGTATTTCATTGGACCACTATCTGAAATCCTTTCTATTTTAAGAATAAAACTGCCAAACAAATCTTGCTTGCCAAATGTGTTACAGAAGTAAGAAGATTGCTGTTCAAGATGAAACTTTTCTAGATGAAGCTAGAAATAGTACTTGAACAACAAACATGGAAATAAAGTGCTTAGAGAATCATGTAGGTTGGAAAAGACCTGTCAGATTGAGCCCAACTGTTAAGCTAGCACTGGCAAGTCCACCACTAAACCATGTCCCAAAGTGCCATGTCTACATGCCTTTTAAGTATCTCCAGGGATGGAGACTCGGTCACTTCCCTGGGCAGCCTGTTCCAATGCTTGAAATTATGAAAACTGTGAAATTACTTAAAAGTCTAGAAGTTTGTCAAGAACCTGTAAATCTCTCTAAAAAAAACTGAAAAGCATTTGGTCTTCCAGATTTTGCTTGCTTTATTTACAGCAAAGGGCTGAGTGCCTTTACTTCAGTCTTTTTTTTGATGTAACCTACATTTATGCTAATGAAAATTATTCAGTAGCACATGTTATGTTAATCAGCATTATTTTTCCTCTGTCAAAATGTTATTGCAAGTGAATGATTGGTTTATTTTTGTAGGAGCTCTCTATACAGTGGTTTATAAGACAAAACTATTTTTTCTACTAAATTAAAATGTGGTGCCAATAATCTGAAATGTGTCTTTACAAGATGAAAATAGCATTCATTAGTTTTGTGAAACGTAATTTGGAATTGTGTGTAACTAAGGAGATATACTGTGTGATACTGTGTTAATGCTTTATATGGGTTCTTATGTTTGTTTAAAGTTTGATTTATAAGCAAAAACTTTTATATCACCTTATTTTCCTATTTAAGCTAAGTACCATTACAACTGTATGCTGAGCAAACATTGGTAAAATGCAATTAACTCTTACAAAATTGAAGTCAGTGAAACAATTGTGAGCACATAAAATGAGAATGTATTTGGGAGATTTTTTTCCAAAGCTTCCAGTTCCATATTCTGGCTTAAAATAAACAGTGTCTTTCAATCAGAGGCCTTCATGCAATATTTATGTGACTTTGATTTGTTCAGATTTTTACATAAAAAATAACTAGCTTCATTTGAAAATTCAGCTGACTTTTTGTAATAGTTTCCAGGTTTGAGATCAGTCTTAAAGCTTAAAAGTCGGATAAAAAGTTCTAGTACTGTTACCTCAGTTCCAGCTTATTGGTAATATAGTAAAAGCATTCAAATTTTTCCTTTCATCTAGCGTTTTATCCAGTATCTGGCGTCCAGAAACACATTGTTTAATTTGAGCAATTTCCTAGACAAAAGTGGATTGCAAGGTAAGGCATCTTTTTCATTGAAAGTTAGTAGTGTGCTGGGTGACAGTAAATGCAACTTGGTAACTCTAATGGACAGTGTAATTTAAGAAGTAATTTTTTTGTCTGTTTTACCTCACACTGCATTTCTTTAAAATGCAACTGTGGTATGGTAGAAGCTGCTGGAGGAATTTTTCATGTTTAATGGAAAGCTTACTTATAAATGCTTCTGACTTGTTATTCCTCTTAGTTTTGAAGAGATTTCTCCATTTGTATAGGTACATTTTGATTAGTAAGTTAAACTTCAAAAAATGCATCGTATGTACATCAGATACAGCGTCTCAGGGAAATAAGAGCTATGTCTAAAAAAACCCACCCCAAAATAACTTTTGGGAAATAGTTTGAAGACCATTCCATCCATCTTTGAGACTAATTCCATGGGCAAGTAAGCTTTTTCTCTGGAAGGGTATTTCAGTTGAAACATCTGAACTGAACCGTGATGCTGCAGTTCAGTGCAGTTCTGATCATACGTGTAGCTGTCGTAATTATTTTTTCCTCCTGAGGTTGTTTCTTACTTTCTGCGTTACTTCTTATGTAGCTTCTTCTAATTTTTGCCGCGAGTTTGCTGAAACAGGCACACAGGTTGGTTGCCTGGGAACAGAAACCTCCTCGGTGTTAACCAAGGATCTACCAAATTGCCTCATTTTATTGAGTCTTAATTTCCATAGTCTCAGTATAGATTATGAACAGATCTTTTTATTTTTCTGTATTCTTAGATTGACAGTTATCAAAATATTTCCTGTTGCCACTGTTTTAAAATAGAAGAAATTCTGTCATGTCTTAATGTTGTCTGCAATGCCTTTTTTTTTTGTACTCAGTTGCAATTGAGAGGATGTGTTGGGGAGTTGATGCAAACATCTTTGTGAATGCATCATGTAATTTTTTTGATAGTCATTTCTGTTATATTATGAAAGAACTTGCATACAAATGCTTTGTTTTGCTTTTGGAAGTAATTTCCTTAGAAATTAAATGTAAACTTCTGCGTAGTTCAGGTCTTCTAGTTATTTGCAGTATTTTCTAATTTACATGGTGAATTTGAAGTCCACAGTCTTTCATAATACATTGTATTTTTGCCTGATTCTTGATATTTAATGAAGCTGTGTTGTGTTAATATCTTGCAGTTTATTTAGAGTAAGGTTCTTGAATTGACTGGGTAAGTAACAAGCTTCTGAAACTTGTTTTTTAGGTTATGACATGTCAACGTTCATCAGACGGTATAGTAGGTATCTGAATGAAAAGGCAGTTTCCTATAGGCAAGTGGCTTTTGACTTCACAAAAGTAAAAAGAGGGTAAGGACTGGATTTTGTTTTGCTTACCTTAAGGTTTTGTCTTATGTCCTGTAATTCAAGTGGAAAATGCCAATGTTGGCTCTAGCACAGTACAGACATCTGCTTTTTTCAGTTGAGTATCTCCTGTGACACAGAAAGGCTCAAGTGCCCAGTTATGTGGATTGCAAAAATATTTCACTTCAGTTGTTGTAATTTTGCTTCTTTAAACATTAACAGTTTAATATAAAGAAATGAAAAATGGTACATATCAGAGTATATGTAAAAAAAAAAGTTTGGACAAATCTTCCATGACACATCACAAAGTTACTTTGTCTTGCACGTAATATAGGGGACTTATGTTTCTAGCTCTGGAATATTTAAATGACAGGTGTTTTGTGAAACACCTTGCAGTCCTTCTGGGTGTTTCTCTATTCTTGTTTCAAAATATCTGTATGAAGTTTATTACCTTTGTAAATGTAGTGCAATTCATACTTTTAAACAGAACGTTGCGGAAGATGGTATTCTCAGTTTATCTACAGGAATTAAATTTTTCCCTGGAAAGTGAGCTCCTTTAAGAGAAATGAGTTGTTTGAGACTAGGTGTCTGTTTACATATAAAATAACAGAGTGCAGAGCACCAGTAGTTGAGCAAATTAAATGTTATAGTGGATGATAGAATTAATTGGAGATTTCCTTCATTGGGAAGGCTGGAGAGTATGCACTGGTCACAGTTGAAAGTCTTTCCCTCTTTGTCCATTATCTCTCAATGCTGTGCTTTTTAAAGTTTAAAAACCTAATTTTAGTTTTACATTTGGGCATTCTTTCTCATCCATCCATGGGTTAACTTCTGTTGAAGCTAAAAACTTAATTCTTAACCCACAAAAATCTCAAAGCTGTTAAATAACTGCAGTAGTAGGCTGTCTGATGATGCCTTGTGTTAATGTTAAAGGCATTCGGAATTGGCCTGGGAGCACAGTCCAAATACCTTATGCCTCCTTGCTAATAGCATAGTCTGATTGGTTTTGAAGTGTGATAATAAAGTAAAAGCAGGGGGAATGCTTGGGCCTCTTTTGCTCTTTCTGCCTTTAGAGATGGTTGGAGTCCCAACAGCACAGAACCCTTTTGCCTTTTCAAGGTGTAGGATGTGTGTGTGGTCAGGTATCTGCAGATACACTAGGGAGATACGCAGTTGTTCTATAATCAGAAGTTTTAGGCCTAATGAGGTGAATTATTTAGCCTATAGCATGTGCCTAGAGGTCCTTCTGTGAGCCAACAGGGCTAACTGTTCTGGTGGCAGCAATCGATCTACCTTTTCCACACCTTGGGTTTTTTTTTTCAGGGCCCATGCCCTGCCACATCAAGCTCATTGCAGTTGCTCTTTGCTGTTAGGAGGGAGTGTACAGCACAAATAGAAAGCTGGAAGCAGCACGCTTTCCATTGCTTTCCAGTCTGGAGAAGAGCCACAGCCTTTTCTGTGCAGATGCACTGCAAGATCTGCACTTGCAGGAAACATTTGGTTTGCTGTGTGCATGCTGATGAACTGCAAGGCTGTCCAATTTGTCTTGCAGAAAGCAGTTGTTTCTTGTTACTGAGGTGATTTAGTCTTTTTCTCCGTTGTTGCTTTTCTTGGATAGTTTTGGTATTAATTTGATGAAGTTTTCTCAAATACACAGGCAATCTTAGTCTATTCAATCTGAACGATTAATAAACAACCAAATATTGGTAGTCAGCCATTAAAAGGAATTGTCATGTAGTCTCTATAATCTTTCTGGAAAAACTTGAAAAACATATTGCCATATTTGTTTGTTCTTTCTTACTGCTTTTAGTTGAAAAGAAAATCATCCAAACTGACACAAAATAATAATCAGGTGATTGGAAAGAGTGTAGGTGAAAATTCGCTTCATAAATAACCTTCAGAGCATTTTTTTTGGTTGCCTGATGCATCATAGCTCTGCTGTGTTTCTGAGCATTATCAGTTTCATTTCCTCTGAATGAAAACTCAGATTCATATTTTGGCCAAATAAAAGTCATTGCTTGGGTACACTGTGGTTATTAGAGTTGTATTGGCTAGCCAGCATTCCTAAACACCAAAATGCCTGCTCTGAATGGCAATGATTTAAATGCTTACTTTGACCTACTTCAATTTTCTACATTATGTTTCTTACTATCAGTTGCCTTCAATTCAGGTGAGGAATTTTCTTTTGTTTTGCATAACAGGGCTGATGGAGTGATGAGAACAATGAGCACGGAAAAACTCCTAAAAACTGTACCAATTATACAAAATCAAATGGATGCACTTCTTGACTTCAATGTAAGTTTAGTAGCATGTATGTTAGACACGTACTATTGGCTTTGTCGGACAAACCTGCACAGGCTTGTAAAATAGGTTGAGATTAAAGGTTTTGAACTTGGTTCTGTGTTATCTGCACAGCTTAACACAAATAGTGTTGTTCATTGGTATACCCCCAAGAAATCAGAAAAAAGAAATATGATGCTCACTGGAGAGAATGCTTTGTGCTGAATTAGTGGTGTTTGTTATGTACACTGTGTAAGAATTGTTTGTTCACTTAAAAGTAGTTTATTTCTGCCCTTTGTCTTCTAGTTACGTTAATGTTAGTTCAGAAAAATGTCTGCCAAAATGATGTGATCTAATTGTGTGCTGCGAGATCCTGTGTTGATTTGCTGTACTGCTACTTTCCACTAATAGCCAGTGAGATGACTGGAAAGCATGCCTTGGGATAGACTACTGGAGTTCAGCTAGAAGTTTTCCAATGAGGAATCAATTCAGTGAAATTAACTTTTTTTTTCTGATCTTCCTAGGTCAATAGCAATGAACTTACAAATGGTGTAATTAATGCTGCCTTCATGCTGCTCTTCAAAGATGCCATTAGACTGTTTGCGGCATATAACGAAGGGATTATTAACCTCTTGGGTAAATATAACTGCTTTCTGCAATGTTAAACTTTGGGGAGGGAACTCAGTAAACAGTTGCAAAGAGCTGAAATAGTTGAAATAGTCAAAATAGTCTTACTGTAAAACCTGAAAATATTGCTGTTATTTCAGATTCAGATTTATTTCCAAGGTTTTTCTGGCCAATTGCATTTTCCATTGCATTGTTTACAGGTATGAAAGCAAAGCCCATTCAGGATTTTCTTCACTTAACTTTTTTTTCTTGCATTGGTGCTTTGTGGTTTGGGTGTGGGGTTTTTTTGTCTTATTGAACTGTATGGCAAATGTGAATTATGGTATTTGTTTCTTTAAGAAACAAGATCAGACTTTGTTTCTTTTAAAGTGGAATAAGTTATGTTCAGTTAAAAATTTGTAGTCACAGTATCTGTGATTGCTTGGCTATTGAAACTTTAATGTTGCTTGGTTTTATAGATTGGTTAGCTTATGTTTCTAGAACATATCTTACATTTTAAGGGTAATTACAAATTCAGGGTTCAGGCCCTTTCACTTGCACACACTGGATACGCAGGAGAACATAAATTTGGAAAATAATTAACTTGAAAGTAATCTGATTTGCTTGACTTGGTTGCATGCTGTGATTGGATCAAGCTACCTGATTACTGTTATTACCCAGTGCTTGCAAAACAGAAGGCAAAATCCAGAACTGGTAAAGGACAGTCTGAAGTCAGTCTTTTTCAGTCTGAAGCCCCCATCTGCTTCTTTTCACTCACTAAGAATTAGCATGTGGGTGCCTTTGCTCATGTTTTGAGTGAAGCTTAGTATAGAAACAGGCCTTGAAAGTGCTGTTTCAAGAAGGGGGATGGGACCCTCTTGCTTTTAGCATGGGTGTTTTGTAATCAATTGCACTTCATTGTAGACTGCACTGCAACAAGAGGCATCAGTCTGGCAGAGTATCAAAATCCTGTGTGACATAGAATAGAGTAGATGCTTGACAGCCAGATAGTAAAATTGCCTTCCCTCCCTGCCCCTGCCAAGAAGATAAATTTACATTTTTCCGGGTGGCCTATTCTTAAACTTGATTGCCCTCTTCAGGGTGGTTATGCTTTTGTGAGATCTAGTACCTGCAAGGTAAGGTGCAGTTGCATGCATATGATCATTAGCTCCTGTTCCAAGAAGCTTTTGTTGTTTGGTGCAAGTCAGGCATATTGACTTCTGCAGTAAAGGTAATGAAACAGTTCTGCAGGCATTTTCCATTTGTCTTGGTTTACATGCTTTTACTTTGCATATCCTTTGCAGAATGCTTGATTTCTTACTTAATGTGAGTATTCTTACTGTTCATAGAAAAGTACTTCGATATGAAAAAGAACCAGTGCAAAGAAGGCCTCGATATATATAAGAAGTTCCTCACTAGAATGACACGGATCTCGGAGTTCCTTAAAGTTGCAGAGGTAAACTTCAGTTAGCCAAACTATGCGCTTTATTTAAAGCCACTTATAAAGTACTTGTTTTCTCATAAAGCAGGTAAGTGTTCCTTCCAGCCTAACTGCGGTTCAGTCAAGGGTCATCTTCTCAGTCTTGACCCTGGTGATTAGTTCATTTCATGACTGTATTGAAAAACCTGCTGCAGAATGTTTGTTTTATCTTTTACTGAAGGAGGGTGTATAAATATGCATTTTAAAATTTCTTTATTTTGAATTGTATATGTTTTTATATAATAATATAGAATATATTTTTATATTTTATATAAAACTTCTTGGTTACATAATAATTTTGAGCTTTCTTTGAAGAATAGCCTTGCTTTAAACAAATAAAGTAACTTCAAGGTCATCTGCTGTTTTATATGATTCTAGCTGTATTCTAGTTTGACATCCACAATTCTGCCATAAGTTTTAGATGAAATAACAGCTTCACAAGTAAGAAATTGAGACAAGTAGATGAATGTGATTTCTTTTTTTTAAGATGTTTTGGCTATAGGTGTCTTCATAGATGAAAAAGTAGTTACCTCGTAAAATATTTTTTGTTTTATTTAAAATATATTTAGTCTGTTGCATTCTTGTTTGTAGAGCATTGCTGACTTGATATTCTAGTATTATGGAATTCCTCAGTTGAGATGTGTTCCTGTTCTGGTTTTGCCTTCCTTCATTATTCATACCTCTCTTAACAAAGAAGTTTTAAAGCTTGTCTCACTGTCTGTTCTCTGTTGGAGGTACTACCTTCAGGTATCTTCAGTGGATAAGACTATCAACTGAAGTGGAAAGTATTAATCTTTCTGTTGTAACTATATCTATCCTGCTGCAGGATATCTTACGTTTAATCTGCATTTTAGAAAACTTCTTTACAGAACTTTGAAGGTGCTTTGTTTTAGCAAATACATGCTTTATATCGGTAGGTCTGAGAACTTGGCGCGTAAATTGTGGGATAGGCAAACTGCTCTGGTCTTAAGATTCTGAAACACTTGATTCTTGCTCTGTTCTATTTATGAGGTTGTATCTGTTAAAATATCTCTGTAACACACCTACGTCAAATGTATATACATTTAACAGAAGAACGTATTAAACCCAGCCATTATAGAGTCAGACTGTTAAGATTTAAAATGTGAATGGACAGGTTTGTGCTTTTTACATGACTTCGTCTTAATGTTGTTTGCTTTTTGAGCATCTCTGCCTTTAACAAAAGCAAACAGGTTCTAAAAGCTCATTTGTTTTATTACAGCAAGTTGGAATTGACAGAGGAGACATACCAGATCTCTCACAGGTAGATAAACCTATTATGCGTCTGCCAGTTACGTGTCTGTTTTGGGGCTGCATAATCAGAAAAACTTGGCATTATGGCATTCGCTTATGCTTTCTTGTGTACACTGTCACCAAGTTTTTTCCAAGCTTGTGATTAAATCCAGCCTCTGTTAGAACCTGGCTTCTATATTCAGTGATCCTATTGTAAAAAATCATAGATAATTTCTGTCATACTCCTGAGTGTTAAGACAACATTATTTCTATCATCCTTGAAGATGCAATTAATACCTGTGAGTTCATTTTAAGAAGCTGTGTTTTTTAGCAAGCTTACTTCTGGCTACATGCCCATTAAATCATTGTGAAGGCTTGCAGAGCATGTGCGTAGAAATGATTTCAGGTACAATCTCCTCCTTAGTCTCTCTTGAAATACTGACTGCTTCTGATTGTCTGCTTGCTGTTTCCTAGCTGTTAATTTTAACATCTCTTGGCATATTTCAGTACTTACTGGTGAGTCGTCATGACAGAGTAATGTAGTGAGGAGAGTATATCACCTGATATTTTAAGTAATTAAATACATACAGGAGGCCAAGATGCTGTATAAATATTCTGAGCTGTTGTACCAGTTGCCCTTACAGTTGCATTTTCTGAAAGTCTTTTAACTACTGATTTGCTTTCCCTTACATTCTTCAAATCTGATCCTGAATGTTTCTTTTTGCAGGCACCGAGTAGCCTTCTTGATGCTTTGGAACAACATTTAGCTTCTCTAGAAGGGAAGAAAATCAAAGATTCCACAGCTGCAAGCAGGTGCTTATGCCCTTGTCCTTTTAAAGAATTGTTGAATTGAATGTTAAATCCATTATTTTTGACTACGTTATGAACTGTAGTTTGTGTAGGCTATGTTGAAGACGTATTGACAAGTTATCATGTGTCTTTTGCTGAGTACTTAAGACAGCTTCTTCCAGGTCAACAGAACTAGAATCTAAGGAGCTGCAAGCACTTGCTGTAGAATCCCTTGTAACATCTAATCTTGAAGTTCTGAAGAGAAACTAAGTTTTTTCACTTACTGCCTGCAGATGTTAATTTTATGTTAACAATTAGATTTATATAAGGTATGCGACATTTATTAATATCCTTAAACTTTTATATCTCAACGTTAATCCCTTTTTGTCAAAAGTAAGGAAATGCGTCCAGAAGTCCTTATGTTTAATCCCCAATTACTTTAAGAATGAATTCTTAAAGCCATATTGTATATGATAAAAGGCATTCACTGGTTTTTGAGTGCTTGCTAAAACACAAAGTGCAATCCAGAGAAGTCCTGTAGGCAACTAACTTGTTTAAATTTGAAGAAGCTTAATACTGGGGGGAAGACTTTCAAAATTAAGTAGTGTTTCTTTATTGCATGTTCAAAAAATAAGGCAGTAATATTTTGGTTTTTTTTATGGTAGTGACAATATCAGGGCTTAGCACCATTTCATTAGCTGCTTTTCAGAATATTTGCTTTCTTTTGTAGGTTTACTTCAGTTTCTAAAGTGTTTGTTTTAAATCTTCTTGCATACTCAAATGTGATGATAAATTGCAAACTTTTCCTCTGGGATATGCTAGGTGCATTGATAGTTTCTTAACTAAACCTGTGAAGTTAGCAGCAGTTTTAATAGGAGCCCAGATTGTCGGAGATTCCCATGTGTCTACAAATAATGCCATTTTAAGCAAAGAAGAAAAGAGCAAAGACTTCAAACATGAATTCTGTGATGCAGTTCGGAAGCAAAACATTTAAGGGGGGAAAATCCAAAATCCAGTGTATCGGAGTAAATAGCGTGATTTCTAGGCATTTTCATTTTGCAGTTCATGTGGTGTGTCTTGTTAAAACTTACCACTTTGTATTGTACAGTGTAAGATACAGCCAATGTTACGAAGAGTTCAGGAGGAGACTGGGTGGATACAAGCAAAGTGTTCTTTAGATGTTTCTATCACGTGTCACCTATTAACAGCCAGCTTTTCTCCTGTTGATTACTTTAGGGCTACCACCCTTTCCAATGCAGTCTCTTCCCTTGCAAGCACTGGCTTGTCCCTCACAAAAGTTGATGAAAGGGAAAAGCAAGCTGCGTTAGAGGAAGAACAGGCTCGCTTAAAAGCTTTAAAGGTAGGCATACAGAATTTTAAACTGAAAACACTTTTTCTATGTTCTTATTAATAGGTTATTAGGATTCTTAAAGGAGCAAAGGGGAAAAAAGTTAATAATACTGAATATGTACTGTTGGAACAGTGCTGGAAGTAGAATCTTATGTACTTATACCATACAATTTGTGGAGGGTTTGTTAAAATAATTTCTGAAGCATTTGTGGCACCAGTGACTCTTGTAGCTGAATGTAGAGTGTGGAATAAATAAAAAACATTCTTGAGTTCCGCTTTATTTATCTCCAAAGTCATATACAAAAATGCTGTTTCTGGATTTCTTATGCCAGCTCACTTTCCCAACAGGAACAACGTCTAAAAGAACTTGCAAAGAAAACTCATACCTCTTTAACAACCGCAGCTTCTCCTGTGTCAACTGCAGCAGGAAGCATCATGACTACACCAGCCATTGATATTTTTTCTACCCCTAGCTCTTCAAACAGGTATGCTTCATGGTGTTGCTTCACTGTGAGATGCATAGCAGCTAGGATTTCCTCTTAATTTCTGTTGTGGAGTGTACAATGCAGAAGGTTGGGTATAGAGTACACTAGTGATGTGATAAGAAATGATGTTTTGGGTAAAGTTGATGGGGAAAATAACCTGTTACCATAAATAACGTGTTTTCATTGTCCATTTGCAAAATAGTTTCTGAAACGCACCAGCTGCTGACAGCCCATGTAGCTTTTCTTAGTCAGTGAGCGAGTTAGTTGTAAACGACACATGCTTTGTCTCCAAAGAACCGTACAAGTTAATTTGGGAAAAGTGAAAAATTTAGTTTGGGAGATCATAAAGATAAAACTGAATTTGATGTTGCATTTATAGATCTTTAAAAGTAGAGTGGTAACAAAGTTCTTGATGGATTTTCAGAAAAAGGAAAGCCTGAAACAGGGTTTGAAAGAAGAGGCAGGTTTTGCAGTCTTGAGTTGTATGTGGAACATCTCTGTCTGCAGGGACTTGCAAAGATAGTGCAAGAGTACTTCCTGCACACTAATATTGATCTTTGACTAGCAGGAGCTGTTGGTATGAGTAAATGTGTGATCTTCATTCTGTAAAATAACCTGTCAAATCAAGCAGTAGCAGAAGGTACAGTGCTTTTGTCAGTATAGAAGGAAATAGCCCTCTGAAAGCATATTTTTGCTTTGAGTGTGATTCTAAACATAAAGGATTGCTTAGTAGTTAAAACTCACATAAGAATGTACTTGTCTTTTAAAGAAGTCAGCACTTTGACAGCCACCTTTCCCCATTAGAAAGATACTGTAGGAAATTACTTGACACTAAATATGTAGAAAATAGTTGAATCATGTATTGGGAGCTAGAGAATCTGTCAGTGTTAGTAACTGAAAGATTTTCTTGAAAAAAGATTTTATTTTAAATTGCTTGTTAGAAGTCAGAATATATGAAATGGATGTATGCTTTGAACTAGTAACTTGGATATCTGATCTTGCTTGTTATGAGGTTTGAAACATAGAAGCATCTGATAAAGCTTCTTTAAACAGCCAGAAATGCTACATAGTGAAGACAAGAGCATTTTCTTCTAGAAAAACAAATGCTAGTTTTTCATCATGTTTAAATTCAGTTGCTGGCAGCATGACTGCTGTGAGCAAAGAACAGATTTTACAGCAGTAGCTGCTATGAAAGGGATATGTTGGGTCATCAGATCAGTTGCTTGCTATTAGATGCAAAGTCTCTGATTAATCCTTATCACTAACTTGAGCAAGCTTTACCTTGAAAATCATCTTGTTTCTGCTGCTCACCTTACAGGGCTGTGCCACACAGTGCTGCTTTTTAACAGGAGCAGTAGTGGCAAAATGTGATTTCAGTCACTGTTGAAACAAAATAGTAAAAACTGAATGATACAAGTGATTGGGTCAGCAAGTGAATACACAGAGATCTAGGATGTTCCTACTTGCCTTTAAACTCGTGCCAGTCCTATTTGAAAAGATGCTGGGTGCCACAGTGACTTAGCTTCTGTCCGTGGTAACAGCTGTACATGCAAATTTTGGTTCATTTTGTGTGCTAAAAAGTTCTGGGTGAACCCAGTACTCCATTTATTATCATTATTCAAGACTAATTTAAAGTATGAAACATGCAAGAGGTTGAATTTTACTGTTCCTGTTAGACTTGTATGTTAAACTGCTGCAATAATTTCGAGACTTCACTCTATTTTCATGTGATGGTCTTAGATCTCAGTTTGGTTTTGAATAGTCTAAAATGTGCATTTAAATAAATTTTCACATGACTGATGTGTGAGCAGGTGTTTCAAGGCTTCTTATATTTTGCTTTCCCCAAAGTTCTTTAATAGCTCATTTTTCAGTGGTGGTTGACACAGTGGAAAGATATGAATTGTGGAATTTAGATGTAACATTTTGGTGGTGTAGCCCACTAGAGTTCATTCTGTCAGTCTGCTTTTGTCATACTGCGGGACTTTCGTGTGGTTATTTTAAAAGTTGAAGACTGCTGAACATAAAATGCTTTATCCCTGGTGTTGGGCTGTGAGGAAGATGAGAAGACTGGTTGTCTTTCCATCTTAGCTTTGACTAAAGTCACTTGGCATAACACAGAATTTAGTTTGCTTAATTAACACTTTTCTGCAGAACTGAAAATGTGAAGTTCACCAGACTTTCTAATTTTGGCATCGTTCTGTTTTGTAATGACTAATTAGTAACAAAGCTTTCCTTATTTTTGACAGTCACTAGTGTTTTCCTTGCATTGTAAACTGTAATGAAGTTCAAACAGTTGTATTAATTTATCTTTGTAGCACTTCAAAGCTGCCAAATGATCTGCTTGATTTGCAGCCAACTTTTCATCCATCTGTACATCCTATATCTGCTGCTCCACAAGTAGGAAGTACCTGGGGAGGTAAGAATTCTGATTGGGATTAAGGTTCTAATTGCTATGGCCATGTTCCTGTAAATGTTTCCCCTAGTCTGTGGGCTATTTCTTCCTTAAGACATCTTGCAAAGACAAGCTACAAGGGATGCGGATGAATGATGGGAGCAGAAAAAGTCAAAGCTAGGTATGAATTAAAGTAATGTAGCAGCATGTGGGGATTACAGAGAATTTCAAGATGAGAGTCCTTAGTAGCAAAGTTACTTTATTAATTATTGACCAGCCCTGTCAGACCAGCCTTATATCTGTTGTCTTCAAAAGTATGTGAGAAGTTGGTTCTGTCAAGATGTCTGCCAGAAAGCCCATGTTACACACATGGGAACTTGCACACAGAATTTTAATACACATTTTAAATTGTCTGATGTTAAATCAAATAACGGTTGATGATAACCATTGCAGGTGATAATAGAGCAGAACTCGGATGAGGCCTGAAAGGAGGTATTTGTGATAGGCGTGCATAGAAGGAAAGAAAATAAGTTACGGAGTTGGTAACCAGAGTTAGTTACTGAAAATACAGTAAGGCATCTCTTTACAGAGTCTCTGCTGGGTTTCAATTAACTACAAAGGCAAATTAGCAAAAAGCTATGGTTGGATCTCTAAGTGAAGAGACAAAATTTATAAGGAACTTCCCCCCCCCCCTCTTATTTTCTCCCCCTTCCCTCCAAAACTTATTTCAGAACACCCAAATTATCATTCTGCCCAGTTGCTAGGGTGGACTTAATGAGTTATACTATTTTATTGATATAGGGAAGTCCTTAAACCAAGGAGGCAAGCAAGAGCGTTCTAGGAAGTCATGAATGTTACTTAAATATTAGTTTGAGTGTTAGAGCTTTTAGTCATTTGCTTGAAGCCATTTTTCTCTTTGCTGCTTTGCAATGTTTCAGAATGCTTCTGGTATAGGTAACGTTGCCTGCTTACACCATAAGTTATACTGGTGGAAGACTGAAAATCTCTTACAAAGATGTTTCTTTTTACTTTTCTGCATAAGTGGCATGTAATAAGAGTAAACTCCTGAACTATGTGGCTATTTCCAGGTTATTTTTTTAAACGTAAATCAGATGCTTGTAAAAATGCTTTCTTTTATGATGTGAAAAATTGGGGGTTGTTACTTCAGAAAGTTTCATAGGTGTCAGAAGAATCCTGTTTTGAAATTTTACTATTTTTTTGAGCTATAGCTTTTCCTATATATCTTCATAATAAGCAGTGTTTGTATTCTACTTTTTTATTTACTTTTTGCTGCTGTACTTTGTTTTGTGTACCTTCTCACATTTGTTTGCAGAGAAATAATACGCAATTCTGAGTGATGGAGGCAATACTAATATATGTGGTAGTGTCATAAATATAGTTGTTTACTTGTCCTTTAGTTTCGAGCAGTGCATCTTTTGAGAAAGATGCAGTGAGGAGCTTATGGAGTTATGCATACAGATTTCAATGTTAAATAGGCTTAGAGTTTAGAAATGGAGGAAAGTGTTTTGACTCATCTTGTTTGCTTTCTGGAAAACATCTTCTGTTTCAGCTTGTCCTATTTGTTTCATGGCTGAGAGATAAAAGGGGAAATTATCTTCCTCTCGAAGGTCACATCACAGTCTAGCATTTCTTTATTAACCTGAAAATTGAGCCTGATGAAAGTCTGTGTTTGTTCAGTGTTGTTACTCCTGGTAAGAGTCTTCAGTAACAGTCATTGATGTATGTTTACTATTGACATATTTCTAAATACTTCTAAGATTTAATTAACTGTGAAGATGTCAGATTGTGCTAAAATTTTGGGCTGAAATTCTGAGATCACCATTTTTTGTTACTTTTCATAAAAAAAAAAAAAAAGAATCTCTTCAGCTTTACAGACATGAACACTTACTTCACAGAGGTGAGGTAGATAAGAAGTGCTTTCCACATTTTACAGATGGGGAAATCTGAGCAATTAACTGACTTGTCTGAAGTCATACGGCAAGTCAGTGGCAGAGCCAAGAATGGAACCTGAACTATTTCCAGTCCTGTGCTCTAACCACTGCACAGCATCCCTCCCTTAGGTAATTTTCTGACATGATGATGTTTTTATTTGGTGTATATGGTGACTTTGAGAAGAGTATCAGACCAGCTACAAGCTGCAATGGACTAAAATCAGTTTACTGTTAAAAATTTTATGCAGCAGCTCTTAGGTGTATAATAAAAGGATAAATTGTTACAAAAGCATCATATTTGGGTTGCTGCCTTTTGTCTTGTGCTTCCAAAAATGTTAAAGCTAACAGAGTTAACAACTCCCAGAGAATGGGTTCTATAATTTAATTCTGGGTTCAGGTTATTTTTTTTTCAAACAGTAAGATGCCACTGAAAAACCTTTGTCATTGTTCTCTCAGGTAAAATACTTCTAGTTGGGTTAAGTTAAAGGTACAATTTTGCAAAATTCAAGTTACTCTTTTTAAATGCACCTGGATCATTAACCCTTAATGATAGCCTGAAGGTGCAGAGTGATTCCATTGACACAAACAGGTGCCGTGTGTATTCAAGGATGAAATTGGGCTTTAGAAACAGAGGTGTTGCTGTCAGGAGAGACAGCAATTTTTAGAGTTCTGAATATGCAAGGCTATAAATTACCCAAACCCAATTAATTTTCAGTTACCTTTGTCACTAGTATTGGCAAGTTTTGAGACTTGGACAAGGTTGAACACACTGGCTAGAATTAGAATGAGGCAGACAAGGGAAAAGTCTGACAAAAGATTATCAAGATCTTATCAGAAATGTAATCTACAGTTGAATTGCATTGTCTTACTAGTCAAAACACATGAAACTCCATGTACAACCTTGGGATTTGGGAACAGAAAGTCTGTAGTAATTTTCCTGTTGAGTGCATGTGTAAAGTCATTCCAGAGGACAGTAGTTTCAACCAAATACGGTTAATAACTTTGTCCTTGTTAGCTTTATTGTTTTTCTGAGCTGTTTATTGAGATTGTTCGGAGACCGTTCCAGCTGTGTCTGGTATATGTGCCAGCTATCAATCTGTACCTAAACTTCAGAAGCAAAGCAACTATATCGGTGTGGAAATAATCATTCTGACCTGTCGGTTTGGATTTTTTCCAATTACAAGGAGACCAAATAGAATCAGAAGAATGTGAAGCAGCAGCATAAAAAGCAAGCAGGAGCTGACTAAAGGATAATCTGACCTGGTTTATTGTCAGGTCTCATTGTTCTACAGCTTCTAGGATAGCATTTGAAGCAGACAACAGTTTTAAGCAGTACCTGAAA
The DNA here is from genome assembly GCF_963210335.1 of Falco punctatus. Lineage (NCBI taxonomy): Eukaryota > Metazoa > Chordata > Aves > Falconiformes > Falconidae > Falco > Falco punctatus. The sequence goes on from NC_137581.1 coordinate 7,363,504, forward strand.
GCAAGGACTCTGTTCAGGTGGCTGGCTGATTGGCATGTCCACAAGTGCATTAGGTGGTAATATTTCTATCTAAAACATATATAAGACAATACAAAGTGTTGTATTGCTGATATATATTACAAATACTATATTAGTTTATTCTGTTTATTCGGTGTTGGACACTCATTTTGCTGACTGAATGATTTGGAAAAAGGCCTTTTAAGGTGCTTTGCTCAGTCTTGCAACATAGCCAAGCAATTTGGGAGAGAAGTCGGGTCTTACTGAAGATACCTTGAGTTTACAGCAAGTCAAGGCATGTATTACGCTGCAAAGAATAATGCAGTTACTGTAAAATTTCATTTTCTTTTGGACTTGCATATAACTGAAATCTACATGTTATCAAGCTGTGTGGGATTTATAGCTAAGAATCAGGTGGTCAGATTCAGGGGGAGAGAATAATTTGCACTTTCAAGCTGCTGCGCACATCATGGTAGTATTTACAAGAGTTGTGGATAAATCATTAATCTAACCAGATTTAAAAAAGAAAACTGTCCAGAAACTGAAATACTTAAAAAAACCCAAACAAACAAACAAAACCTCTCCTATAATTATTATTCAGACTTTTCTCTGTAATGGTTTTGCCTAGAAAAGCAAGTTGCAGTTCTAGGTGCTGTGATAAAACAAGTAGGGCTAGATGCAACTCTCGCTTATTTCACTAGCAAGTTCTTGAGTTTTCCATCAAGGATGCTTTGAAGCCAGACAGCTAAACCACAGCTCCTTCTGTCAGCAAGTATTGTAGCTGCCTTTCCTATCCTGTTTATCTGTTGGATCCTGGAGTACAGGAGTATTCTAGCTTGGCAATAGTATCCGTCTTCAGGAAACCTTGAAACTCTCCTGTGTGCCTTGGGAAGTGACTCACAGAGCTCCAAGTTTCCTTCATTCCTCAGTATGGTCTGACCAGTTGTGGTTTTTTTTTAATCAGGAACATTTTCCTCATCAGTGCTCACTTGTTGTTGTCCCTCAAAGCGGAGTAGGCTTTTGCTTGCTTGCAGCTAATGGCATATCCTCAGTAAGCTTGTTGCTTCTGATGCCCCAGGTAGTAAGGAAAGTGCTTTTGTACTGTATATTACCTTGGTGTATTTGCAGCTTTTGAAAATTTCATGATGCCCAATAAAAAATAAATCCATAAACACAGTTTGAAGAAGGAAAGTACAGTTCCATTGGTTTTATTTGTTCAGGTTTTTAAAACTATCCTCAGGATGGTAGTGCATCAAAGCCTCGCTTAGCACCTGGGGTTAAGTTGTGCTGAGAGGTAGTCTCTGCTCCAGGGAAGTTGTTGCACGTGTCAGGATGTGACTGAGTGAAGCAAAAAGTGGCTGTGTTTTACAGAGGAATAACATACTAATTTTCAGTGTAACACACACTCGGGAAGAAGCACAATTTATAAGTCCAAGGAAGAAAAAAAGTAAATGTGTAGCTAATATCTGTAGTATTTTTTTCGTGAGCAGAGAACAGTTAATTCTGGACAATTTGAAAATTAAACAATGAGCCAGGTTATCCCACGTTTAGAGATGTCAGGAGAAAACTATACTTCCTGGACACTCTTTAACACTTACTCTTCTGTCCTAGGAAGCAGCATGTAACTAAATTCATCTCCCTTTTCTTCTTTCTCTTGCTCTCTGGAATTGAACAGATCCTTTTTCTGCTACTGTTGATAGTGTTGATGATGCCATTCCAAACCTAAACCCTTTCCTTACAAAAACTAACGATGCTGCTCATCTGTCTGTGTCTTCTGATGTATCTACTTTCACCAGTAGGACACCCACACATGAAATGTTTGTTGGTAAAGTACCATTTTAAGCTAATTTCCTATTTCCTAAAAAAATTAATGTTATTTCAGTTTCTAAAGTATATCTGTGGGGCCTTTTAGAAACTAAAAATGCTGGTCATTTGAGGCTGATCTTGTGCTATGTCAAACTTGATTTAGTAACTGTACCATGAAAATGGTATTGATATCCGTACGTGGCTACCTAGATGAGATTCTACCTGATGTTAAGGAACTTACTTACAGTTAAAGTAGTTGTTTGAATGCAGTTTTGTACTAAGTCTCTTACACTTAGGAGTTTTAAGATAAAAGAGTATGTATGCCTGAGAATGAAAAGAAGATGCTGCTCCTTTGTTTCTCAGGTTGAAATGTTCTTTTTGAATGTAGAGGCTATCTCTGATTTTTTTGGTAGTGGATGTTTTTTCCTGAGTCGTGCTGGCATTAACAAAACTGATAAAGCTATGCATGTTCTCGTGCATGGTCTGCTTAAACCATTTACCTACTAGTTTATTAACTAATGACTCACATTTTTAAAACTGTGGAAATCTTACTTTGTAGGTGATTCAGCATGGCTGTCATATTAGAAATCCTAACATTTCTGTCAGTGCAGCTACATAGTAATTTGATTACTTTTCAATATGAAGAATTAAATTAGCTTTCATAGACTGAAAATCAATTAATTACATGTCAGTGCTGTTTTTGAGCAAAGCTAGGTTTAAAGACAATAGTGCTGCACCATGGGGTTCTTTTAGCAGATTGAACCCCACTAGAATTGATCACAGAATTATTCAATTTCTTGTTAACAGGGATATCAAAGATCTCTTTGTTACAAGTATCAGAGCTAAAGGGATCTCTTCGGCGATACTGGTACCACCTACAGTTTGTCACCTTAGCTAACTGGTTTCCTAGCTTGCCTTTGGTTAGTGGAAAGAGAAAGCAAGAAGGATCAAGCACAGGAACTCTTGCTGTGAACTTACCTCCACAATTCCCAGGAAGGATTAGTTGGCTAATCTGACGTGTGTTTCTAATCACTTTCCCATGTTTCCAATAAAATTTGTATGGTACTTGTGAATGAACCAGGAGCCATTCATGATTATCTGAAATACAGCCTTTTGGGTTTTTTTTTTGTGGGGTTCCTATTCCATCAGGTTGGTTTCCTCTGTATAATTTGTTCTGAGTCATACAAAAAGCTGCAGCAGTGCAGGGCTGTGAACAAGGAGCTTGGTGGGTTTGTGGCACTTGGTGATTTGCGCAGTATTCATCACGCAACAGCACTGAAGTTGCTGGAGATGGATTGCGTTGATACACCGCATTCCCTTCTGATGTCTCATTCTCTAAAGATATGTCTAGAATCAAAGTGGGACCTCCTGACTGATCATGTGAAATGTAAATGCAGTTTTAGTGGTAGCACAAACAAGGTGCTACAATAATGTGAATGTAGATTTAAAAGTAACTCTTTCTGGTTCTTTAGATCATTACAATCCGTTTACTCAACTAAATCCCTTTGTGGCAACCAAATATGAATCCACTATTGGGCTGTATCCTTATACTTCAGGTATAAGAAAAATGCCTTGAAGCTTTTACACTTTTTTCTTCCAAGGGTGTAAAACATGGCATTTGTTTGGAAAACAGTAAATATTTATCCTAATATAGCTGTAACTTTGAAACTGTGCTTTCCCCTTTTGTGTTATTGATGATGTCAGCTTGTTTCTTGCTGTATGTCTGATGTGTATTGATTTCATTCCATTGGTTCTGTGTTACTAGAGTGTATGTAAATTTGTAGACTAACCTAAATTAAATTTTTGAATAGCAGATAAACAGTATGTCTTAGTTCTCTTTCTGTAACTCTTCCTCTTCTCCTTTCCTGGCTTTCTCTCTTGTGTGATACGCCTTATCAGATTCTTTTTGTGGCCCTCAAGCTTACCCTAATGCTTCTCATTTCCGCAATGAGCCTTCTTCTGTAGCTGGTCTATTTGGAGGTAGGTAATGGGATACGTCCTTACCACAAACACAGCAATTTGAATGTGTTTTGTGCCTAGAACTAGTAGGTATTGCCTACAGAAGTGCATTGTTATAGTGGCTCAAATTTGTATTCATGTGCTTGTGCTAGGTGTGTCGTCACAGATGGTACACACTTTTTCAGTTTGTGCTAAGCTAAGGCTTATTTAGTCTAAACACGAAATGAGTATCTCCCCATTTCAGGATCTCTTGTAGTTTACATGTTGCTATGTACCACGCAAAAGACTTGCATGTTACAAGTATTCTCTCATCTTGCTCTACCTCATGCTTTTTAAGATAAAGGGACTGGGATGTTCGTGCTGCTTATGGCATTTTTATTGAGATATATTACTCTCAAACGGTGCACTAAATTAGTACGAAGCTTTGCAACAGGACATGAGGAGGAGGTATCCACTGCATTAAATTACTGGCTAATCATTTGTGCAGCTGCGTAAGGTCTGTATAGTAACCCATGACTGATGGTGGTTCCGGAAAGCCATCCAGACAGTTGGCAGGCAGGCTGTGGACTGTGACAGATGATAATCTATCTAAACCAGATTGAACAGGGAGTATTAACGTTGTTGCCATGCAAGGTTTAGAAATACCTTCAGTAAACTGTGGAAGAGTGAGTTCTTAAAAGCACCAGGAAGTCAAATTTTGGTTTAGTGTCTTTAAGTCGTTTAACAAAAGGTTAAATAAATACTACATATGACTCTGTTCCCTTTGTCCCATATCCAAAAAGAGGGATGGTTAGTTTCTATTAAGCCTTGTTGGTTTTTTCTCTCCATTAAAAATACTGACCTTTTGCACCTTTCAAAACATCCATGTTAGAGAGAATGCCCTGGGCTGCTGGTTCATCCTGGGAGTAGGATTTGATCTTTTTCAGAGGCTGATTCTAAGAGGTCCTATCTATTGTTTTGTCTTCTGGCTTGTCTCATCTTGTTAGTTTCATAAAGCTTGAAACTTCCTAAAATGTGAGAGCAGGAAACTTGGCTTGTTTCAGTTCAGGCTTTTTTCTAAAGGAAAATATGAGCTCTTGTAAGTCAAGTTTTCTATTGGTACAGGCACAGTTTTAAGAGTTGCAGGACATCCCATCAAAAGAATTCCTATCCGCAGTTCAGAGTCTCTGAAATGGCTTGTTACAACTTGACGGTATACTTGTCATAAAGATACTCATTTTGTTTTGTTGATTATTTACTCGCTATCTTTTCCCACATTACTGCTTCCCATGTTTTGCTGTATGCTGTTTTCTTTGATTTGTTTTTAATGAAAAGTACATTGTTTAAATTCTTAGCAATGGATGCTTTTGAGTTACAAGTTTTATGTTCCTTTAAGACAAAATAGGAAGGAACAGGTAATCCAGATTTGTTTTTTCTGTGAGGTTTATGTTCAAGGATAGCATAGCAACCTATACTGATAAATTTTTTTAGGTGAAATGTGAATGATTTCAGGAAACAGTAAAATTGAAATGAGGTGCTGTCACAGCAAGCTAAATGAAATCAAAGTAGTATTTTTGTCAGTTATTTCCACTCACTGTAATGTTTCACTGCTAAAGTATTTGTGATCCTTTCCTTTTATTTCTCCATATCATCAAAATTTCTGTTACAATCCAGAAGAGCTAGTTTTCAAGATGCTGTTGCATTTTTTTGGTGCTTTTCATATAAAGTAATAATTACTTCTGTAACTGCCTTAACATCAAGGTGAAGTACATGCACGCTTGTGTGCATGATCGTGTATAACATTAAAAAAATATAACTTCGGAAACAAATCAGCGTTCTCTTATATATTACCGCACTATCAACTTAATACTGCCAACCATCACACACAATGCTTTGTGCTGCAATAAATTTTCACAGTATTGAAAAAGTATATTTGGAGAACACTGCTGTATAGATACATACAGGGAGACAAATGGAGTAAGTTCAGACAGGAGTAGGCGTTGGAATGTGGCTCTAACTCGCTATAATTACTGGAAATATACCTGCAAAACATGGTAGCCTGCAAAACGTGTGTTCAAAAGTGTCTTAAGCGCTATAAAAATTACTAATGTTAAGAATGTCTAATTGAAGGCATTACTAGTCAGGAACTTTGGGATGGTTTGGATCTTACTCCAGTTGTATCAAAGAGAACTGTTCAACTAATATTAAACAGAGTAATTGTCAGGCAAGTAATGTTGAAACAGGTTCTGTACCCAGCCAGCTTATTTTCCTGGAGAAGCATGGGGATTATTTCCTCAATAATTTTATTGTAACTATTTGGTAAAAGAGTAAGGAAGATGCAGATAGTTAGTCCAGAGATTTAGCAATTGGAGGAGTGTGTTTTTGGGCCTCTGTCTCTGGTTCTTAGACAAAACCTTTCTTTGGAGGATTAACTCCAAATAAACTTCAAATGAACTGCTTCCAGCTTGCTCTTTTACATGCTTCTCGATGTCAGGGTGTAGTGTGGACCTTTGAGGTATTCCTAGTCTTTCTGTGGTACTTAATCTACATATTCAGTGTGTCTTGCATAAAGAAGGTGGATTCATGGGAAATGCTGTATAAAAACATTCAATTCTTTTTTATTTTTATTTTTCCCCTGCCCCACAGGGTTCACTGCATCTCCTGTTGCTCAACCACAGCCATCAGCTGGCCTTAATGTTGACTTTGAGTCTGTGTTTGGAAACAAATCTTCTAATGTTGTCCTAGATTCTGGTGGTAAGGCACTTATTAAAATAGATGACGTATGTCCTTTAATTTTATTTTTATTCTTGAGGTATAAATCTCTTAATCTGTATTTACTCGTACTGCTGTGACAGTGCTCCAGCTGAAAAAAAAGCTGGCTTTAAAAGGTCAATAGCAGCATTCTTCATCCAGTTTTTCTTAATTCATAAAATAATTTTTCCTTATGCACTATTTCTGTGTGCAGCCTGCTGAAATGTTTACATTAGTTTCCTTCACTTAAATGTTTTGTGCATTAAGACTTCACACAGTGAACAGCCTTTAGTAGTTTTACATACCATCAACTGAAATTAAGTCTGTATTTGTAGAGCATGGTCAGAAGAGTTAAAGTTGCATCTTATATACCTGTGCAACACATTTTTGACACTTCTTTGCCTACATGTTGCTCTTCTGATGTTAAGTTTATTTCAGAAAATGATTAATAACCAAAACATACACAGTTAATTTGGATTGTAGTCGTAGTCAGTACTTTCTTTTCTTTTGAGTATCTGGAAAGTAAATCCTTTCTAGTCTTCTGACATTGTACTTGACATTGGATTCGTTTTGGGAAAACCAGTGATTTGCTAAAGCAAATACATACGCTTTGTATAAGTTTGAAATACTTTAAATATTTATGCCTTATTTTGTTTTACATTTTGATTGCTTTGCTGTCATTGTGACTGCATCCCATGTAAAATTGATGCCAAACTAGTAAAGTGAAATCTCCTTGCTGTAGTAAATCTTAAGTCTCTCCTTTATCAAGAGGCATAGTAAGTTCTGTCCTTCTTTTATAGTGTAGCATCACTAGGTTAAATTTTGTATTTTAGCCGTTGTTGAACTTGCTGTCTATTGTATTGTATGTCATGACATTCATGGGAGGCCTGTGATTCAGATCACTTACTTCATGTTTATCCTTACAAGGCTTTGATGAACTAGGTGGTCTCCTAAAACCGACAGTGGCCTCTCAAAACCAGAGTCTTCCAGTTGCCAAAGTACCACCTAACAAATTAGTGTCAGATGATCTGGATTCATCTTTAGCCAATCTTGTAGGCAGTAAGTATCAAACCACTAACACATTCATACTTTCTTAACGCTTTTAAGTGAATGGTATTTCAGTAGTATCTTTTTCTACTTTGTGACAGATTTGGGCATTGGAAATGGAACTACTAAAAAGTGAGTATGCTTAAAGTTGAACGTTTCGACTTTCTTGATAGTAAATTTTTATGAAAGTATAGGTTCAACCCTGTGTGTACCACATAACGTTAGCCTTCAGAGCGCGTTTGGGACTGTACCTTGTTTCTCATACAAGGTATAATGAATAGGTGAGAGCTGTTGGGAGGTGACAGTAGACTGAGTGGGAGTGACAGTGTCTGATACCTTTCAGGTTTTGTATATATTTAGGAAATGAGTTCATCAAAATGTTCCTTTGTAATTGTAGGCAGTCTTAGCACAGCTTATAAATACTTTGTGTGAGTGTGTGCAGGGCTGTATTAAAAGATTGTGAAACCACAGCCTCTGACTTGTGGTTGACCTTTTTAGACAAGTGAATTTTGAAGCAGGGCATATTCTTGGATTGTGAACATCTGGTCTAGCAGCAAAGTTGAGAATGTGATTAGCAAATTCAAGGCTTATAGGGACCATCTGTGCCAACTCTGAAACCATTCATAAAATCTAGTATGCAGTTGCTCCTAATTTTCACCCAAGGAAGGTCAGTGAGACTAACTTACCTATGCTGAGGAACTTGACTGGAATTAGATGAAGCTGTGGTGGCTCATGTACCTTATTTTTTCTACCCAAAACAAGCTGTCATGAGACCTTTTATCAACTCCTTTGCTACATAAGCTTCTTCATTAACAGAAGCAGCCACATTTCCAAGAGGAAATGGTGTTTACCTGAGGGAGTTTTGTGGGAAAATCCAATGTTTTCTAACAGTTTTTAAAAAATTTATTTGAAGTGATGTTAACTGGACTCAGCCAGGTGAAAAGAAACTAACAGGTGGTTCCAACTGGCAACCCAAGATTGCACCTACAACTGCGTGGAATGCTCCGACGTTGGTAAGCAAATACTCATTTTAAAATAGTGAGTTCCCTGCAACTTAGATATGCAGGCTGGTGTGTAACAGAGCAATTTGATACTGTTCTATAGTTGCAGTAAAAGGGTAGTAGACAATTGAATAAGTGGTGAGTTTGAGATGGGTACTGCTTGGATTTGTTTTTCTTAGCGTTGAGGTTCTAGTAAATAGTTTTTGATGTGACATGTGCAGGTTTAGCATAAACTTCCATAGTGTTTGACCAGCCTCTCTCATGGCAAGGTAGCAGCATTCATGTTTCACTCAACTGACTTTTTACAAGGGCCTGCAGTGACAGGGCAAGGGGAAATGGCTTTAGACTGAAAGAGGGGAGATTTAGATTAGCTATTAGGAGGAAATTCTTCCCTGAGAGGGTGGCGAGGTGCTGGCCCAGGCTGCCCAGAGCAGCTGTGGGTGCCCCATCCCTGGCAGGGCTCAAGGCCAGGCTGGACGGGGCTGGGAGCAGCCTGGGCTGGTGGAAGGTCCCTGCCCATGGCAGGGGGGTGGGACTGGGTGATCTTTAAGGTCCCTTCCAACCCAAACCAGTCTATGATTCTATGACATAAAACTGAATTCCAGTGGAAGCAGGCACTTTGCAGTCTAGAATAGTGTGTGAGAAGCATGTTCTTCAGGTATACTGAGATGTCAAGTGTGTAGACATTGCAACTCAGCCCGCTCTGGGGACAAGAACAGGCTGAGAGATTAATCTTCTTGATTCTTGTAGAGGTGTCTGTGCAGTGACATGGGCAATACTTCCTTAATGCACATAACTACTGCTTCCCTGCCCTGATGTGCGCAGTTGTTTTAAGTGCATGTCAGTTTTGGTGACCAACTTCATAGTGTCTATTGTAGCAGGTAGAGCAAGGGTTCCTAATTACACATTAAGAGTTTACATGAGTAGTTTTCACAATGCTAACAGAATATTTTTGCATGTGAATCCTACTCACCCTTTCCTTAATGATCTGGAGAACTGTATATGGATGGAACAGGTAACAAACCGCTCCCAAGGATTTATGGCATCTGACTCTGACTGGGGGAGGGTGAATCTGCAGTGTAATAATACAGCGTTGCAGATTTGGAAAGACAGAGCTTGTATCCCTGGATCCACTACCTCTTCCCTACTGGATGTCCCTTATCAACTTGCTATATTTATGAAGGGAGAAATGTTTGTGGACCTTACTGGAGGGTGTGTAGATATTGAAGGAACTGTAACTACTCACCTGCTTTAATGACTGGTGGTTTGAGTTTACTTGTGTGCTTGAATCTGTTTTAATAACTCATGTCTTGTATACACATCTTCTTGTGATAAGTCATTATCATTTAGAGACGCTGTTGAGGCACTTTTCTTCCTGTGAAACTGTTCTGATAACATAAAAATATTGAAACAGAAGTAATCTGGAGGGGGGGAAGTTTGTTTTCCTCTGCTGGTCTATTTATTGTGGAGTTGCTGCTGCTTGCTAAATAAATATGCTTTTGAAAATAAGGCTTTCTCATCTTTTGGAAAAAAGGCATATACCAAATAAATGGACTATGCAAAATAATTAAAAACCTAATAATGATGACAGTATCACAGGTGTATGTTGTCTCAGTAAATGACTTGAATTACAAGAATGTGTTGGGGTAAACATGTAATGTATTTGTGAACTAAAATGCTATCTGTGTATATTCCGTTGTGTAAGTATTTGCTTCTAATCCAGTGTTATTGCATTATGTAATTGTTCTCCCTGGGAAATACAGAATGGCATGCATTTTCCACAATACGTAAGTGAAACAACCCACAGCCTTTTTGCAATCGACTGGCATGCTGATATTAACCACTGCTGTTGCAGAATCTCATAACCTTCTTGCTATTTACACATTTCTCATTTTAAAATCTTTGGTGTGCCAAAAATTGAGCTTTTCCTAGCGTACACAAACTTCATAGGTGGTCTGCAGGTTCTTGATTCGAATGATGGCATGGGAAATACCAAGATTATTTTTCCTTGCTTTAAACTGTACCATTTGCTGCCAGAGAGCTGGGGTTTGTGTCTGTGCTGCCTTTAATGCACTTGGTGAATTTTGAATGAAGATAAAAATGTTTGTGTTTGAATAACTGCATGAAACCTTACGGGCTTCTGTTATACTTGGCACTTTATTCACGTTTATGGTAGATCTTGATTCTTTTTTTTTTTTTAAGTAGGGAGAGACCAATATGTCATTAATGCTCATATGAAAAAAGAAGATCCAGGCTGACAATTTACAAAGGGCAAGCAATAACCTGTGCTTGCTGTCTGAGGAATGCAGTCTTTCGTTTCAAAGGATTTTTTTCTTTATGTCAACGGTGATATTGGTCTTTCCCTGTATTCTGTTTTTATTGCAGGGTAACTAACTGAAGGATGGTAGGTCCATACTTGAGCACTCAAAAATCAATTTAGTCAGCATGTTTGTGTGTGTGTAGCTGTGTGTACACAAGCAAAACAAACAAGTAATTTTCAGGCTAGCTTTGACAGCCATGTGAAATACATAGATAGTATGTGGTTTAGATAATTCTTGATTGGTGAAATCTGTTCTGATGGCAGTTGAAATGGCAGTGACACTGGCTGGTGTATATGAAAAGGCAGCTGATACCTTAGAACTGAATTCAGAAGCAGTCTTGCTGATGTCCTGTTCTTGATACTACAATTTATCTGCTTTAATTAATCCAGTATTATTAATATTTTGTCACTTCCCTCTTTTCTGTATCAATAATCTCTGTGTACCAAGGAACGCATATGGTCTTTGTCTTGTGATGAATAGTAACCCCCACAGCAATAACACAAGAATTAGACTCTCTTTTTTCTTAAAGGAGAAACTAACAGGAGGTCGAGTGGCTAGACAGCAAGTTAGCTGAATATTTATAAGCACCAATATACAGTCTGAAAAAAACTCCCACCTTTTTTTGTCCATGTAAGGGTTAGTATTTAGAAAGTGGGTAATGAAACTATAGAACAAAGAAAGAAAAGTGTATTAAAGACAGTTCTTCATATCCTAACCATGTTCTAAGAGTTATCAGCTGTTTTTCTAAGTATGTGTTGCCAAGCTGTTTACAAAAGTTAGCTTCAACCCCAGGTGTTGCCTGTTGACAGCAATCTCCCTGTAACTTCATAAAAGCTAACTTAGCTTGAGGGTAATATCAACATATCTGCAGATACTAAGAGGACCGTCTTTAATCTGTTCAAATTCACTGTACCAAGTGGGTGAGTGAGAGGGAGTGCAAGCTGGATATTCATGTTAAAGTTCAAATTACACTGAAGCACAGTAGGAGAATCCCCATAGCGTGTACATCCTGGCTAAAGAGAAAAGAATTCTTGTCTTGTTGGCAGAAGCAATGGTAATTTGGTCTTTTCAGTCTTTAAAATTTTTCTGTTGGCTCCTTGCGTACCATTCCTTCTGATACTGAAACAGAAGTATGTGCTTCATGGGATTAAAAAACATGCTTCTGCTTCCTGAATATTTTCTCTCAGACTTCTCAGTGTCTCATACTGTGTTCTTTAAACAGGGTGCTAAGGGAATGGCAGCTTGCTGTTTAGTCAGCCAGAATCCAAACAGGTTAAAAGCAAATACAGAATTGTAGATTTGCCAATATCACCTAGAAACTTTAGGTACTGTATTCAGTCTGAAATAATTTGGATACACTTCTAAGACTGCAAATCCTGTTTATTGTTTGCTATATTCATAATAAGCGAAGAGCTGCAGTTGACCCTTAGAAAGCAGTGTCTTACCAGTGTGCAGCTGATCTCCTCTCAGTTCACCACTGTTTTTCACACCAGGCACCACCTGTCATGGCATACCCTGCTACAACGCCGACAGGAATGATGGGCTATGGGATGGTGAGTGGAACTCCTACAACTCAAGTCAGATGCTGTGTGTCGTTTGTTTGCTCACAGTTTGGTAGCAGTTGTTTTTCTGAACTATTCTACTGAAGATTGAATTTCAGCTCCTCATGGTTTATTCTTCACCACATCATTAAGTCCTGGTTTTCTTAAGTACTTCAGTGGGTTTTGTCTGATGTTAAGTCTGCCCTTTCCTACCTCACTTAGTTTTTCATAAACTTTTTAAAGTAAAACATTGTCTGTTCTTGTTAGGCTTTATTGGTGTAGAAATAAAGTGTATCGTAGAAATGTTTATCATGTAAGTATAACTACTACCTTCACAACAGGCATGTTATCGGCAAAGTGAAACCTTCCTTAAATACTTGCTCCCAGCCTCAGCAAAAGTTTTCTGTAATGATCAGTGCTACAAAACCGCAAGTTTGTGACACTGCGACACTGCCCTGTGTCCTGGCGTTGGTTGGTTATTTAATCTCCTGGTGACATACAGGTTCTGGAAGTCAGAACCTTTTGACAGAAACCTGATCTTGCTGCTTGTTGCTCTGAAAAGCTGTTCAAATTTTTGTTCTTCCCTCAAATTTTAAAATATTTCTGGAATTATATGCCTTAACACTTTATTAGTACAGTTTTGATGTAGCACAGCTTTGCTGGGTGAATAAAAGGGGAGAGAACTTCTACAGAACAGTTACTCTGTTAAATGGCTCACTGATTAGTATAATAAAAATAAGCTAAATGTTTCATCATATAATCAAATAGATTAATGATTTATAACTTGTATGTGCTCAGTAAGTGAACTGCAGAAGTGGCCAGCTGTGTTCTTGAGGGTCTTTTGGGAGAGTATTAAGTTCCCCGTTACCCATCCATTATCTCCAGTAGTATGTTCTTGTACAAAGTCCTTGTGATTAAATTACTGTTAGTGTTGATTCAAACTTAATCTACACAACTTTGTACTGATGGTACTGGAAACATTTTTGAGTTATTTTAATTCAGCAGCTGGGGAGGGTTACATATTTAGTGGGTAGAAAGTAATCTCGCATGTTTTGTAAAGCAGCATTCATCATGGGGTTTAAACGCCAATGTGAAATGGAAACTAGAATTCATAGGAGCCGTAGCTCTGTTATCCCAAGTGGCTGTTGCTCATTCAAAAGTGTGCAGTGTCTGAGCAGATGGGTGAGACAGGTCGTTACAGAATGAAGAACAGGCTTTCTGGCGCATCCTGATAACTGTCCTGGCTCATTCGAACTCTGCTCAGGACACTTAACTGTTAGGAATCTCTGAAACGTTGACCCACTTTACAACCCTTGTGTTGAATTTTCTGAGTGTGGCCATTTTGAGGTGGCAGTCCAGTAGCAGGCTTTTCCCTTGGTGAGCACTTACTGGGACCAGCAATTTTGTTAGTACCTTAGCATTCCCTGGCTGCTGGTTCCTGTGTCTTTGTTGTGCCAGCAGTTATTTTTAAACTTGCGTTTTTGTAGGGTGTTTACATCGGGGTCACTTTCTTGAATGGGATCACCATGTGATTGCCCAAAGAGCTGGCTGGCGTGATCGGAGGAGTACCAGGATTAGTCAAGGAAAAGCTGCTTGGAATAGGGATTGTTTCAGTACAACTGCTGCTGGGTGTCAACCCAAGCTTAAGGGGAGTGCCAAGAGCAGCGCCGGAGATGGGCATTACGTTAAATAAAACCTGACTTCCAAGACCATTAATATATGTTAAATTCTTAATTTGGTTCAGCCAGCGAGGTGTTAACATTTCAGACTTTTGATTGCATAATGACTTAACATTAATTGGGAATATAGTTCTCAGTTTTCAGTGTTTCTTGAATTGTCAGCTCTGTATTGATACCTGTAAAACTGTTGTGCTTTCGAAGGCAGAGAGGGCAGTGCTGTCAGACCTCGGTCTGGGGAGCAGGAGGACCAGCACAAATGTGCTTAAGTTTAAGCACAAGTTGTGCTTAAACAACTGTGCCAGTGTTTCAGATCTCTGCAGCAAGGGAGTAAACAGCCTCAGTTGTTACTGGCTCCTTGAAAAGGTTCTAATGCTCCTTTCTGTAACTTCTATTTGCAGAATATTGTAGAAAGGTCTTGTATGATTGCGTGTATCAAATATGACCAAAATTTTTCATGCATTTACCATTTTTTCTTTCTCTCCTTAAATACTTGCAATGTATTAATGCTAGGTGTGATTTGATGTTGTCTGGATATTTTTTTTTTTTTTAGCCATCGCAGATGGGAGGCATACCAGTGATGACACAGCCAACTTTAATATACAGTCAGCCAGTCATGAGACCACCAAACCCTTTTGGCCCTGTACCGGGAGCACAGGTGTGTATATTCAAAATCATTGGTGCTGGGAACCAATTACGGCTGGGTCAATTTCTTTAAAAGTGTTTTAATATTTTCTTCTGCTGGACAAAGGTACTGCATAACCCCAGTAGTCCATGTAAGGATCGCTTCCAAGCTTTTACATCCAGGTTGGCAGCAGCGAGTATGTTTTACAGAAGCGAGGAGGGATAGCATTTCAAGGCAATGTTTTTCTGAGGTGTGGCTGAGGTTATTCTTAACGCTTTAGTGAAAGGATAAGAACAGTTGATGTCTGTGCCGTTTGCTGAAGGCAGGCTCCTTCCCCAGAGTCACGTCCTGTGTGGTTTTACCTCTAAGCGTGGCTTTGAGATTGCGCTATTACAGCTTTATCCGAAGTATATGTACCACTCTTGGTTCGCCTGGTAGACTTAAAAGTATTAGATTATAAAGTAACCAAGGCTGACCATACCTGAAAACTGTAAGTGGAAGCTGCATCCTTGTATTACAGCATTTTGCAGAGGACAAGCAGGCTGTTTGCAGCCTTTTGAGTCTATGAATGTTATAGATGGGTTTGCAAAGAACATGGTCTCGAGCTTGGTGAGACTTCAGTCCTACGCCTGGTTGGTAGTGCTGACCACTCTGTGGGAGGCACACGGCATGTTCATCTAGTTTTAACCCTTGTGTTCTCCAAAGGTCTTTGTATTCCTCCCTGGTTTTGCAGCAGACAGTATTTACAGCATAGTGAAGATATTCGATAGCTATACCAACCTATCTGGCCTTGCCCTCTTAAGTATTATGTTAAATGGAGTGTTCCTTAAATTGCCTGCTTTTCTGCTTCTCGTGATTTGTTGTGTGTAAATTCATTACCTGAGGTACTAGAATAAAAGCGTGCTGAAGAGTTACTCTGAGCATTGGGAAGAACTGACTTTATCAGTACTGAAGTTAAATACATACCTCTGATTGTTTCGCAAACTACTGTCACTGGAATGAACTCACTTTTTTAACCCAAAGGCCTTCTGAAGGTAGTTTTTTGCAGGAGGAAGAACATTTTAGGGGGAAGAGGGAATGGACAGCTTTGAACACCTTCATGCTATTTTCAGGAAATACTGAGATTATTAAAGACTTTGTTCTGTTTGTGAACTGTCGTTAGAGGCAGAGCCAGGTTCACCTGGCCGACTGGAGCTCCAGTGGTAACAGTGTGGTTCGACTGATATCAGTCAGGTGTTTCTCTGTCAAAGTTCACATTGTATATCATGACTGTCAGAAAGAGGTAACACACTGGGACTGTATTTTGATCTTATTGCAGAGCTCTGTTTTCATAGGTGACTGAAAACATGCGTGTGTAACTTATGTATACGTTGGCATATGTGTGGGTTTGGGGACTGCGTGTGGAGGGAAGAAAATTCAGCAGCAGGCTGGAAGGGGAAAGAGCCTCAAGCCTTTCCCGATGCCTGAACCTGATCCTTGAACGGGAGAGGCTGTGCCGTGTGCTGCCAGTGGGCAGCGTGCCCTTTGTCTTCCTTAAAACAGAGCCTTGGGGATAGAGGTTTTGGGTGTTTTTTTTATCTTTTAAAAGGCTTTCTCTGAAAGAGACACTTAGTTTTCTTTAGCTGGAAATGCGGTTCTCAGTTTACTTTCTCTTGGACTTGAGCTGCTTTGCACATTCACTGTCACTTAAGTGATTTGGTATCTTTTGCATGGGTTTTATACTGTCTTATACAGGGGGGAATGTTATGAAATTTTTAAAATAGAAAAGTTAAAGGATCTTCAAGAGTTTTTTTCTAGAATTCAAAAAAAAAGTTTTGAAATGATCTTTTAAAAAATAACCTGCCTCAACTGCCTATAAACTGCCTACCTGCCTAATTCACTGATAAACAGGTAGGTGTGTCTGAACAGCTGGGTGAGCCTTTCTGCTTCATTTGACATTGCAGGGCTTGGCCTTGGTTAAATCCCAGCTGGCTGTCATAGCGAGAGAAGGAGGAATTAGTCACAAGTGAGGTGTGTAGGGCCGTGTTTATTGTGCTTCTCTGACAACGTTTGGCTCCTGTGAGAATTACTTTGATAGGAAACACACCCTTTGAATCAGCATTTGCTGTGTGACCAAGGGTTTTCCCTGAGACACGTGCTCTGCGTTGCTTACAGGTGTGTTCAGAAGTCTGACATCAATAAAGCAACTTCAGTGCAACAAAGGCTGCATGTGAGAGCTTCTTCCCCGTATAATGCATAGATGGCATTTACTGACATACAGCCACAGAGGGAAATTACAATGTGGTTATGCTAAATTTACCGTATGCTTAGTCTTGAGGTTCTTCTGAGAGCATATTTGTCTGTTTAGGTTTAGTTCCTGCTCCTGTTGTGCCAGAAATAGGAATAGGAAAATAAAGAAATAAAAATGTGTGTTCTTGGGGTAAGTAAACAAATCTTAAAGAATGAGTAATGGTAATCTGAAAGGCGTACGCAGTTCAGACTGCCTGCATCCCACGGGGGTCACTCTATAAACACCGTTGTTCTAACATGCTTTTTGTCCATGGTGTCATCGCTGCCCAAAACTAAGTTGTTTTTCCTATTTATGTCTAAAGCACCAGATGATACCGCTTACCTCTGGGCTGCTGATAGATATTTTGGTTTTTTGGTTGTTGTCTATAATAAAGAAGCTTGAAGGTACTTAAAAGCATAACAACAGATAAGAAGCTGTTGCTGAAAAATTATCTTGCCAAGTTGCTGTGTGTTGGGAATTCCTCCTGCTTTGTGTAGGAACTGGTAACATAGGCATCCCAATGTTGTCCAGTTTCTTTGTAATATAAACTGGTGTTTCTAACTTGATACTCTTCAGGATTTGTCTCAATAAATACGCTTTTCATACCTCTAGACGTACTTATTTTGCTTCTCTTTCAAATGTTCAGTTTACATGCTTGCAACTTTAATTTTTGCTATCAAGAACAGGGCTACTTTGGTTTAAGGGCAAAATCATTTGAAACAATTGAGAATGAGAGACTAGAACACTCGCTGCTTTGGAAATCCAAGTGTGGAAGATATTTGTAGTTCTAAAAGTGGTGTGTAGCTTCTTCCTTTGAATACATTATGAATGCACTTCTCTTGCGTTAGTGTCAGTGTTTTCCACTTGAGAAGGAAAACAGTAGTTTTCGTCATGGTAATAGCAGTCTTTCCTCATGGCAAAGTAATGTATCGTGCTGCTTGGGACAGTGAGAATGGTTGGAGTTACTGATTAAACTGCAGCTGGTAAAGGGACCATGTGCGAGGAAGGGACAGGCTGAAGGTCTGGACAAGGTTAAAGAGTAGCCAGAGTGACGGCAGGTGTGGTACAGTACAGCAAACGCAGAATATTTCAGCTCAGGCAGATATGAATGCCATGCAAGCAGCTGGAGTATGACCACCCACTGTAAGACCTGAGTGGCCCGATGCACAGCAGCAGTGCCTGATTGTTCACCACCACCAAAAACATTATCATGTTGGCCGAGATAACATGGTACGCTGCTGACGGATCAGTGGCATGCCTTTAGGTGCTACATATTCTGGTCTAATTGCCCCCAAAAGGACATAGCCTTAGGAGGGGAAGCAGCTGGGTAGTGAAAATTTTTAATATTTTGAATAGAATAAATTACTCAGCCTGCTGCCAGCATCTGTGTGAAGTGTAACGTGGCGGTGGTTAATGTCACTGAACTGTACAGAAAAAGCGGTAGCGGTGATCACCTTGTGATGATGAAGAATAGGTAATTGTGCAAATGAGTAAGTTGGTTTGGGGGGGTTGTGTGTGTGTTCTTGTTGTTTCGTTTTGTTTTGGGTTTTTTGGGATGTGTTTTTTTTGGTTTGGGTTTTTTTTTTTTTTTTGGTGGTAGTTTGTCTTGGGCATTTTTTTGAAACTGGAAGAACAGGGTATGAAGTTCAGGACAGACTTATGCCAGAAAGTAGACTTCACAGGTGCTCCCTCTGGCACATTAATTGTAAAATGCGTGCTAAAATAGCTTGACAGACTTGTTTAATGAGAAACCAGTATCTAGCTAATGCTGGGAATCCAGCACAACCCTTGCTCACAGATGGGTTCTTCCATCTTACTGTGACTCCAGGGAGTTTTTGTCTTTGTTGAAAGCAGGGAGAAGACTGCTGCTGGAGATGAGACTAAGCTTTGGGCCTGATCCAGCACAGTATGTTACATTTCAGATCACGCAGGCACTGGGCTGTAAGGGTAAATTCACAGTTGTAGGTGTACTAGCACTAAAGAAACTGATGGCCAGCGCTGCTGTGTTAAATGCTTCTCCTTAGAAACTGCTAAAGGTAGGTTCTGGTTTTCAGATATATTTATAAGCAGTAATCTGGATAGATGCAGTGTAGGAAACTGTCTAACTATACTTTCCGCATTTATTTTTTTAGGCCTCCTTTTTTGTTAAGATAGGTATTTACTGTAAGATCCGATGTCTTGTCTGAATTTGGCTGTGGCGTCTAGGAAGTAGAACTGTCAAGGTTTTCCCCAGTATTTAACCTGAACAGCTTTCCTGAAATTTCACCTCTCTTTCTGGTTACATGCTGATGTTGCACAAATGACAGAGCTCTAAACCTACCAGCCTTCCACACTGCTTTCAAACTGGGGCATTACTTTGGACTTGGTATCAATTGGAGATTTGCCAGCTTGATTTAACAGGACTTGCAACATGTGACTTCAAGCCCTCTGACCACGAAGAGGAAGAATGTCTCATGAAATCAAGTTGCAGCAGGCATGCCTTGCTGAAGTCATGACTGTTAGGTTTTTATCGTTAGTCCAGCTTAAATCCTGGAGAGCGGTGGGGTGTGTTGAGCTATGGCTTTCCAAAGGGAAGAACCAAGTTTAAAAGGGGAACTTCTGACATCCTGAAACTGCTTCTCAAGCGCTTCCCATTCCGTCTCATGACTTTTCTGTAATCTGTTTACGGGGACTGGATCAGAGTGCCCCATTGGGAGTGGGAGAGGGATGTAGATTCCAACCCAGACAGAGTACTGATCCTGAGAGAACTCCTCCTCGCGTGGTTTCTGAGATAGATATTGACGTGAACAGTTTAAATTTGCAATGGCAGTGTTTACACTCTGGGCACTTCTGCAAGCAGTTCCCATAAGCGTGTTCCCTGTCCTGTGCCGGTGGGCAGGCATTCAGTGTTTCCAAAGGAAATACGTCTCCATATGATGTTTTTTGCAAAGGGAATGAAGTGCAAGTATGCACAGGCGATTAATGTGACTCCATGTGAGAAAACCGTTAGGGTGATGGGACCTGCAATGGAGAAAGCTGACTTTTACTTGTAACTGCAAAAAACATGCACCTTCTACAAGGTGGGGGCAAATAGACTTTTAATAAAGCACCATTTATAACTGGGAAGGCACTAAAAAAGAAAACAGCTAAAAAAATTAATTCAATGAATAGCACATACTGCTGCAGTTACAGCCTGCAGATTACCGGTCCCTTCCAGCAGCAGCGGCCGGAAGGCAGGTATTACCTACTTGTCAGTTATGTGCTTATGTGGCTGAATTGGTAGTATGGTGCTTTTTAAATACGTGGCTATAGGATGTGGGGTTTGTTAGTGTGTAACTATCAGTCTCAGTCTTCAGTCCTCACCTAAAATAGCAGCAGTTGACATACTCTCACTTTTTACAATTTTTTTTTTCCTCCCCACCCCCAGAATATATCCTGTGTTCTCCTTCTAGGCCTCAGACTGAGAATTATCCATTATCTACTCTCCAGCCTCTTTTTGTACACACCCTATTTTGAGAGGAAAAGATGCTGAGAGCTGTTTCTTCTGGAGAAGGTGTCTGCAAAGCTGCCAGGCTCCCAGCCTCGTCTCTCCCTGCCAGTACACAGTTTTGCCAGTCAAGCAGGGAGAGTGCTACCCTTTTCCACAGGAGTCGGGCTTAATGTTTAGCAAAGAAAGCCACTGCCAAAGTGCAAGGTTATCTGCTTATTTGGCAAGTGCCAGTTGACATTTCCTTCCCGGAGGGTCATGCCCAGCTTGTTCCTGCATTACACCAACCATTAAAGAGGCTTTCTGTTTTCCATGTGACCAAACACCTTGTTTTAGTAGTTGATTTCTGCCATGTTTGCCTCTTAACCTCCCCATGTTCTTTCACTACACGTTCAGCTTTCATATTCTGTCATTCTGAGACCTTTTTTTCTTTCTTTCCCTTTCTGTCGTCTTTCCTACTAGCTGTCTGCAGCATCCAGCCCTTCCAGTCAGAGTCCTCACAGAGCCTCAGGAAAGGATCCCTTTGCAGAGCTCTCTCTCCAGGATTTCTTGTAGAACAACTTAGGTATTGTCCATTATTCTGGGGAGATGCTGTTTTTTGTGATATAAAACAAAATTTAAAGTTCTAATTCAAGATTTAACATGACGAGATCTGTTTCTGAAAAAATAAAAACAAGCCATGTTGAGTTGGAAGCATTGTGGAAGCGATTTGGAAACTCTGTATACTTAGCTGCCGCGGTTTAAAGGCACGATGAGGTCATTTTGCTCCAGCCCATTGGAAATGAAGTTCGGGAGTTCCCTTCTGGGCTGCAAGTGCCGGCAACATGGCACTTGCTGCAGTTAGGGAGAAGGAGCTGGTACTACCTGGTATTTACCACTTCATCGGGAAAATGTTTAGCTTGTGGTTAGCAACAAACACCTGTCTGCTGCTGGCAGTCTGCTCGTGCACTTTACCGGACTGCTCGACCAAAGTGTTTGCTTTATGCAGGAGGAGGTGCGTGTTTCTTGGTGGTGAAGGGTGAATTTTGCTACAGATGTGCACAGGAGGAGTTCTGTTCTTTTTTTAATCAATCGGGGATGGGTGGGAATTAAATACTAAAATGAGTGAAGGTACAAAAACTTCAGGGATATGTAGTAGAAAGAGAGTAGGCTCTGCTGCACACAGCATCCTCTTTTGTGCACTTCCTCTGGTTCAGCACGAAAATCGACCTTGAGTTCTCTTCATAATGGTGGTGTTCTGTGTTACACTGCCACTGGCGATGGCATTGTGTGGAGGAGTAGGGTTTTTTATTGTTGGGCAAGCCAGCTTAACGCAAAGAGATGTTCTGAAGGCTGGTGGAGTTGGAAAAACATATTGGTGGATTTTGGTTGTTTTCTGGCCCTGATTTTGTAAAATTTTTATTTCTGTTCAAAACTTCAGATCCTCGGGGTAGCTTGGGCGTATGAAGAATGGAAATTTGTGAAAACACAGGTTTATAGCGAAGTCCATTCTGTTGGATGTTAACACGATGGTTTTTAATCTTTCCAGATTCAGTTTATGTAACTGTGTTAGATGGAAGAGAAAGGAACGTTTCCAAAAAGATGTGCTCACCAGTAAACCCCCACTTCCAGGAAGAAATGAACAACAGTCTCTCACTCTCCCTTTAAATGACGCAGTGAAATGATGAAGACCAATGAAGGAGCCTGGGACAACTCCGTAAGAAAACATCAATATACAGTACAAAGCCAAGAATTGCCGTGGGTTAAGACTAAGATCTGGGTTTTTTTGTCCTGGTGACTAACGTGTCAATCTTTCAGCTTCCTAGTAATACCCGTAATCGGTAACATATGAAGAGAAGCATTTATTCTGGAAATTGAGATTGGAGTTTGGAAATGCTGTCTGGAATGGAGATGTGTCCTTTACCGTAACTCAAAACAAGACTTTGGGCAGGGGAGGGTCAAATCCTAACTCTTAATTCTGCAGTTACCTTTTCTTCAGTCCTCACAAATGTAGGCACAGCAGTAATGGAAATTAACTTTTTTTAAAAAAATTATATATTCAGTTTGCAGTAGACATTCCTTATGTATTATTGTTTGTATTTATTTATGATTATCAATTTAACATTAATATTGTATCAAAAAAACCTCCTTATGAAAATAAGTATGGATGTATACAGTATGTCTGATTTTTATCCACAAAGAATGAATCTGATTCAGAATGCTTTTCAGCTGACATACAGAGCACTAAATATTTTAAAGGTCTGAATCTAATGAATTCTCAGTGTATATGGGAATTAGGGAAGAGCTGTAAAATGCATTAATCCTTATAGTCAATTCTGTGCCTAGGATTTTGCAAGGGAACAGTTAACTGACTAGAAGAAGCACTACATTTTTAATTCAGCATCAGTGCATTGGGAAGGAACTTTATTGCTTTGTGCTTGGCATGTCATTATTTTTACATTTGACATTATAAGGCCTTTCCAAAATGAATGTGAGGAATTGCTTTCATTTTAAGACTCCTTCTTTTCTGTAAAAAAAAAAAAAAAAGTATAAAATAAAAAACTGAGGTGGTGTGTGTTGGGGAAAGCCTTTTCATTTGGCTAGTGCCACGTTTATGATTATGTACCTTTTAAAAGTAAAAAAGGGGAGATAGCTTCCTTACGTACGTCTAGTGGGTGTTTAGTTAATGAAGAATTAAAGTAGCACTGTTGATCGGTGCTTTGTGTAAATACATCATAACTTTTGGGTGGAGTGGGGCCTTCCGAAGGATAGTCAGTGATATGAAAGCAATTCTGTACATGAATTAAGCATACTTGCTGCATTGTCTCTGCAGATTCTATTTTTGTTTAAAATATTAAAATGTATGTTGGCACAAATGGGTGGATTTTCAAATAAAATGCAGCTTCCACAGAACTTTTGTTACGGTATGAAAGTCTGAGGTGCTTTTTTTTTTCTTTGCTGCTTAAAATGTGCACTGATAATTGCTTTGTTTACTTAATAAAATACCAAATGTATTTCATATGTGCATATTGTATTACAGGAAGTGCGGCACTGTGAGTCTGCGAGTGACATCATCCACGCAGCCTCTTCCCGGCAGGGCTGTAGTAGGCGGCTGTAGTTCCACTGTGTTGAGTTGTTTCATTAAGAGCTGGATTCCTTACTTTAATGTGGTAGTTCACGTTCTTCTAGTTTTTTAAAATACACATGGCAATAAACTTGTACTGTTTATAACTGAGCGAGGAGCATAAATATGCCCCAGAAATTACTTAGATGTCTTCCCTGATCTTCCAGCAGAAGGAAATGCTGGAGAAGATTTGGGTGGTTTGCTGAGACCATCATCTGTCAGTAGACACTGGTTTTCATCACAGGGAGAGTTGATAGAAGTGGAGCTTACTTCTTCTCAACTACCCGAGGCCTGTCATGGCAGATGTACATCATAAAATGAGCAGTACAGATCAGTAGATTTAAAATCTCTCTTTTAAAAGCATGAATAAAAAAATCCCCTGAACCTGTTACTTGTAGAGTATATAATCTGGGGAGTTTCATATGCAGTTTGCTTAACATATGCAGTGCTTTCCTACAAATTACGCTGTGGCTGTGGGACTAACACAGGAGAACTAGTTCTTAGTTTTTGCTCGCACTTAAAAATATCAAAGTGAATTGTCTGAATTGGGGGTCAGCTGGAAAAAAGGTACACACTCAGGAAAATTAGCTGCATTGGTAACTACGAGGGCACTAATTGTTCTGAAACACAGTCCATAGCTTGTGTGAAAGATTGAGGTCGACCTTCCTCCTCCATAGTCCAGTGCGCTAGGTTACGATAAAAACAGAAAACAACCTCGTCACCATTTCAGGTCTGTGATTCTCTCTGTGCAGTGGTTTCAGGCTGGTTTGAGGCTGTTGACTGAGGATAGATCTGCTTCCTTAGGACTTGGATCTTTTTGATCCCTTGGACCCCTGTTGTGGGGCTGTGGACTTGAGGTTGCAAATCATGCAGGTGCCAGAAATCCCCAATAGAGGAAAAATCTCTTCTGCAGGGGTGAGGAATTCATCTGTTACCCTTCACTGCTCACTCAGAGTTGCTCTGTGTTCCTCGACACAGCTGCTGTGCAGGTTAAGCTTTCTTGTCGGCAGCCTGGCTAATAAACCTTGCTTTTAGTTTACTCTTCAGAGACAAACTGGCTTGAGAGTTTTCCTGAGGATTATTTCTCCATTTGCTTTGTTCCTAATGAGTATGTTTGCTTTCAGTATCGCTGGAATAACACTCAGTTGTAATTTAATTTTAAAGCATAGGTCATAGACATTTTTCTTTTGAATTACCGGCCATTTTCAGTAATGGTTGGTTGTGAAAACCTGGTTCTCTTCAAAATTGAGTTCAAAGGCTGTTTAATCTAGAAAAGTAAACTCTGTCTAGGAGAGCTGCCTGCTGTAGGAAGCGGTGGAGGATGTAGTGCGTTTTTAGAGCTTTGTGAAGGAAACTAGCATGTCAGAATAGCCACAATAATTTTTGATCAGATGTATATAAATGAAAACAACTGGCTTTACCTTTTGAGACAGCTACTCTTGCCAGAGCAAGCACCTGAACAGCTAGTAATTTCCAGTGTTTTCTGAAAGCCCAAATGTAGAATCTTTATCTGAAGACAAATATAAATTCTTTTGCCACTTCTCTTTGTTTCAAAGTCACAAACTAAACTGAACCTTAGGAAATGTTTGAAGTCTGTGTTTATGTGTGACTTTACATGACATCAGAGGGTCCATTCAACCAGCTACAGGAACAAGTCAGAAACTCCCAGCTGCTGAACAGCCCTGCAGCAAGAAGCAGGGGCAGAGTGAAGCCCTGCATCTTTTATTAGAAAAAAAAAAAAGGCCTGTTTCCAGAGCCTGGTATAAATTCTGTAGTGACATAAATTAATTGCAACTTGAAAGCCATGACATAATTGAGATAAAGATTGTGGCAGAAAAATGAGAATTGGCTGCCAAAAACACTGGGAAAGACAGTAAATGCTGATGGGAGCAGAAGATTGAGAAGATAATGTGAGGGGTAGTGAAGAAATGTGCTGAATGAATGCAGAAGAAAAAGCAATGTTTGTGGGAGCACGTGTAAGCTAAGAGCGAGCTTTCTCCTTGGCCTGTTGGCAGTCTGACTCGCCCTTTGCAGCTCTCCCATACGGCAGTGGAGGGAGCAGAAACAGTCTTGACATCTTTTGCTGAATGTGCCTAACAAGAAAAATCTGTGAGTTACTGAGGTTTTCTATGTTTGAACTGGAGAATGAGGGGACTTGGCTGGTGAGTAGGCTCTGTCCTGGCTAGATGAGCAGAGAACCCGGAGCAGCTTCCCCTGAAGGTGTAACATTGCTGCCACCCACCTGGCACCCGTTTATGGCTGAAGGCTGAGTAAATCCTGTATCCAGTTCGCTTGTGGGAGATGACTTGCCCAAGATCAGTCACATTTCTTAGTTCTTTCCTTGCTTCTCTGCTGATGAAATTTCCTACGGCGAAGATCAAAAAGCCTTGGAACAAACGGCCAACTTCCTTAAAGGTTCTGTTGTGTGAGCTGATAATGGTACTGAAAATGTGCTGGAATGCAAGCACACTGCTCTGGGTATCCGGCAGCTGCGCTATACAGGGAGAGCTGGGGTCTCGGGTTTATTTTCATAGCATGGATCTCTGCTCTGTTGAGGGTGGTAACTGCTGAACTTGCCCATGCCAGCTACAGCGATTGCCCGAGGACTGTTTTTCTATAAAGTCTAGTGTTACTTGATACAATTTTAGCCCCTTGCTGCACTTCAATCACTAGAAGTGAGGAAAAGGTCCAGTACCATGTCAAATCCTGGTTTTCCATGGCTCAGTAGCAATATTCAACGGGCCGCATAGGAGAACAGTTATTGGCGTCTTGTTACCCTGTTCTGTCCTAAAACAACAATGTTTGTGGTAGTCTGCAGAACACGAGCTCTGAAGTGTAGTATTACAAAGAAGCATCCTTACTTTTATAGTGGACTCAAAATCCAAGGGGAAGTCTTTTGCAGAGGAACATCCAGCTGTAAAACATCAGTGGCTTAAGATGCTAATGCCATTAGATTTTCTGTTCCTTGCTTGTCACTATAGTGTAACTTTTCAGTCCATTAGCTTCTGCCTTGACCTTATTCTGGCAAACTCCTTTTAGCCCACAGAAGCAGAGCGTTTAATAACTTCTCTCTCAGAAAGCAGCCAAACAAGAACAAACGCTGCAGAACAAGTCTCCTACCCTCGTTTCCCAAAACATGCAGGTCTAAACCTGTGGACAGATTGACTTGTTATATAACCTAGCTGCAGTGGAGGCTGCAAACCTCTCAAAAAACAGACCAGAAGTTAAGTAACCTACATTCCCTGCAGCCCAGGCCGGGGAGAGATCATCCTTGCGCAGCCAGACTATAAAGCGATACGGTCCAGTTGCTTGACTCTACAGGGAAATTGCTCGGAGAGGGTTCAAACCAGCAGTGTGCTGAGGTAAGCAGCTCCTTTGATCGTTTAAGTGGATTCAGGCTTGCAGTGCAGCCCACCCCGTGCCATTGTGCTTTTTAGGCATTTGATGGATTGATACTTCCCAGTTCCAGCACATGGACTTTAGTTCTACTAGAATGGCTTTTATTACCACACACTTACACGCAACTTGGGTGATGCTCATATTTCTTTAAATTGCCAGTGAACACTTGTGAGGTTTTTTTTCCCCCTGTTGAAACTGCAAGTTTCGTAGCGTTGTGTGCCAGTTAAATACATAACTCCAGCTCCACTGAGGGTTTGCTTGGATTATAGTTGGAGATATGGACACTTCTGTGCATCTTGTAGCCTAAGTAGTGTCTCATGGTTCTCTTGTGCAACAGAAACACAGTAAAGAAAATGTTTTTCATCATTCTGGGAATTTGAGGGTGACTGCTTTAAGTTTTGTCCTAACTGGAGTAATGAACCCTCACTTTCACTCCCATGTTTAAGTAGGAAGCATTGGCCATGCTGCCAGAAAGTGGGCTGATCAGCCTTCTGTTTTATATATATATGTTGCTCATTTCTGACAGATTTTTCCTGTAACAAATGTATCAAATCCAGATGCCTCATTTGCTGTAGACCATTTGCTTTCTCCATATAAAAGCCTCACACTGGCTTTAACGCTAATCCTATAGAAATCAAGGGGATTTGGGACACTTCACTAAATATGTTTTGTTACAGGCTGTTGCTTCTGGCTTGCCAGGCTGCCTGTGGCTTGTACCCTAATTAGCATGTTTCAGATTTCTTTTTAACTGCCTCTGACCCACACAGGCATTTATGGTAAAAGGCTAAACAGTGACTTGAAGAAGCAAAGTTTCTTTTTTCCAAGGTACAAGTTTATGTTGTCCTGCCATATGCCCTACACATGGTGGTATGCATTATGGGCATAGGCAAAGAGAAGCCTAGAGAGATGGGCCCTACGTTCACATCACTAGAAAATGTAAATGCCCTTTGGGGAGCGGTGGGAAGAAGAGGAGGCCTTTCTTTGACTGAAAAGCTCTTCGGCATAAGCCATATTCTAATTCTGTGACTAAACGAAAAGCTAAACTAATCACTGAGCAGAACTAATCTCTCTTTCAAGTAAGCCATTTCATGGGGCTTGCATTTCACTCAAAGAAAGCCAGTGTAGCTGAGGGGAGGCGTCTGTTGTGGTGACAACACCACTCGTAAGCATGGATCCCCATTTTCTGGGACACCCGAGCGCTAGGAGTCACCTCAGTCTTTGTGGTAACTCGGGTTACAGGAGGGACGTGTCGAAACTCATTTCACTGTTTGCTACATGGCAATGCAAGTGAGATTCAGTCTGCGACTGAGGCTCTGACCTTTATGTGTCTACTTGTGAGCCCAGCTTCTGGGGAGCTGTAGTCAGCGGATCCCAGAGTACAGTTCGAGTCACCTGTGACTCAAGGAGATGCCTGCTCGGCAGCAATATCTCAGCTCAACTGGAAAATGAAAAATTTGACCGAGGTACAGGGTAAGCTGAGACATTACATTGATACAAGGTTTAAAAAAAGTTTCTTAAAAAAGCTTTGTTCCAAACAGCTGATTAACCGGTTAAGGTTTTAAATCAGATAATTCAATGCTTTCACAAGTTTCTAAAGGGAAATGCATAGGTTGGAAGCCTGCTTGTGCCTGTGGAAAAAACCTGCATTGTGTACTCCTGGTAGAGTGTCCAGGCTGTACAATAAGCATAGAAACCCCCTCACTAAATCGATGCACTAAGATACTGTGTTCATACAGACCAGCTACAAACCAAAGATACAGGATTACACAATGTATTTGGCCAATTTAAAAAAAATAAAATAACAATTTAAGACTTTCATAATTTTTTTCATGATTCTTTAATTTTTTTTCCTTTTTTTTTTTTGTTATTTCGATATATTTAAGGGGGTTTTATGGAGACAGATAAAATGCATTTAAACATTCAATTTCTAGCAATAGTTGAGTTGTGCTTGGATAAATTACATTGTTTTAGCAAAGTATGTAACAGTTCTGTGTTTTATGGCAGCCTGTATTTACTCATTCTGTGTCTGATCAAGAGAGAATTCCACATTTGACAGACTGCAAGTGGGGACCACAAAACCTACATATTAACTATGATCCTTTATTAGCTATCTGAGCAGCTATATGTGGACTGAGAAGCCAAAAAAAGTGCACGAGAGTGCTCACAGTGGTAAGGGAAGCAACCTTTCAATTAGCCGTCTGCACACAGACATACCTCTCATTCAACTTGTATGTGTAAATCACAATTCAGGCACTCAAAAATAGTTTCCACAAAGCCCAGCACCACACACTTCTTGTAGAACAGAGCAAATATTTAATGAACTGAGAATGTTACATTTTGCGTTAACAGCACGGCTTGTTTATTTTTCACCAACCTTCTCTTTAGATAAGGCCTTGATCATCTGGGCTGTGATGTGCCCATCTGATTTACCAATAACACCATCTTCTGTGTGGCTCCTGCTTGGCATTTCTTCTGGTTCTTCATGAATAGGCATGGCTCTTCCAACCACACACATTAGCTTTGTCTCCAGAGGACCCAGTTTTAAGTATTCCTTAAGAAGAAAGAATATAATTCTTCTGCAATTACATAGAAAAGCAACCGTTCTTCAAAAAAAAAAAACCAAAACCTAGCAACTTTCTTTTTAAAAGCAACTGTAAAGATGCTGCCCTGGGTTTGCTGTGTTTGGTAGCATCAGTGTTAATGGGCTTGGTCTACAAGCCAGCTCAGCTTAGGAGGCTGCAGCCATGCTGCCCTCTTCTTTTCCTGTGTGTTTTCACTGATGACACTTTCTCTGCAAACTAAATTCTGCTCTCAAGTTCAGTTCTGTGAGAAGAATTAAACTAATCCAACAGTTCACTACTGCCAAAAGAGAGGTCCGAGCTTAGCCATGTGCTTCCACCACGGCTGTTCTGGCTCTGGCCTTCTCCAAACCTCTGAGTCAATTTGGTTGAATAACCCAACAGAAAACTAATTCAGGAGGAGAAAAAAAGGCAAGGTTTTCTGCTGGGTTAGGGACTGAATCAGCTATAGAAAAGGCTGATGTGCACTCTGCATTCCCTAAGGGCAGGAGCAGGCCCGCAGAGCCAGGGCCAGGGAGAGGGGGAAAGGAACCCTGCAGTGCAAGCCCTTGAATCACCTGTCTTTAGTAAATGCTTTCATAATAGTTGCCAATGCAACTCCACTGTCAGCAGTTATACCTTCATTGTTAGGAAGTACAAGAACGTCAGCAGCACCTACGGCCCTCAGCAGGGTGGGCTGTGCAGTGCTAACAGCAGGAAGAAAGAAGTAAAGCTAGCATTCCTCTCCCAAGGCAACAGCTGCAAGGGAACAAGCACTTGCAGAGAACGTTTTTGTTACGACGGAGCCACTCCTGATGTTATCTCTGATCAAGGCAACAGGATGATTTCTCTGAAGACAAGTTGCATGGTATTAATCAAACTAATGCCAAATTACTAGAAAAAGAGTTGTAGCTGGGGTTATTTTTGTGTGTGTGTGTATGTGTCTCTTTAAACTCCATAATGAGTAAGTTTGAATAAAATATTCAAGAGTAAAGAAACATTATGGAGAAGTATCTTTACACAGCAAGCCCTGCAGTCTGCACCACGGCTGTATCATCTTTAATTTGCAGTAGAAATTGATGATGTAGAGTAATATATTTTCTAAGAATAGTTAGTTTATTAAGAAATGTATTCAAGTTTTCATAACAAGAATGTAGTATCAAAGGCACCCAGGAAACATCTTTTTGCAAGCCAGGACTGAAGACCTCCTGAAGCAGCTGCCACCACCTCTTTTGAGAGCCACACAAACTGCTTATTTACATATAACCTGTACCTTTTTATTTTCTCAACCCCTGTATTTTGCACCCAGGAACACCTTCATCCTAGCTTTCTGTTGAAGGAATAAACTACTTATTGAACATTTAATGCTACTATGCAACATAAATTCTAAAGGACCAACATCCAAGCAAACAATTCTATGCAATACCACAGAAAACTGTCACTAGCTGACACTCAGGATTCTTGCTAGGGGAATTTCATCCTGACACTCACATATGCTGATTCCTAGGACAGCATTCAATTGCCAGAATAGCGCATCTTGTGCTACGAGAAATGCC
The DNA here is from genome assembly GCF_963210335.1 of Falco punctatus. Classification (NCBI taxonomy): domain Eukaryota; kingdom Metazoa; phylum Chordata; class Aves; order Falconiformes; family Falconidae; genus Falco; species Falco punctatus. The sequence continues at coordinate 7,394,558 of NC_137581.1, forward strand.
CTAAAGCATCCAAAACGTCCAGGTGAGACTGGCCTATATGACACAGAACCTATATTCTTTTGGCCCAGCATCTGAAGGACAGGGAGTGTCCTAACGATCTCATATAGAACCAGATGCCTATGATTAAGCATCTGAGTGGCACACTAGGTAAAAGACATTGGAGTTTTCTCTGCCATAACACCACTGGGAATAGAACGCTCCTGGAAGTAATTCATGCTCCATACAGAAAGATGTTTGTGTCAGTGAAAGACCCGGTAACTTTAACTCGTACCTGGAAATCTTCTTCAGCTTTGTACAACAAACTATCAACAGTTGGAGTGAATGACTTTTCCCACAGCTCCTCATCACCGTCTTGAGGCTTCTCATTCTCTGTTTTAGACTGAATCTTTGGAAAGGCTTTCTTTTTCTGACAGGAGACCGTGTCACTTCTGAGATTTTCATCTCCATCTGTCTTTGCTTTTTAAAGAGAAGAACGTTGATGTGTATGCAATCATTAAGCCTTATGAAAATCAGAATTAGTACATGATATGAGCATTGCCTGCAATCTTTAATGTGGCTTGGCCAGTGCAATGCAAAGAACAGCTTGGTAGGATTTTTAATTGGCAATCCAAGCCAAATGTTGATTTTGCTCACTGATTTTTCTATATTTATTTCTGTTCACAATTTCTGATCAAGCTCAGGGACTGAAATTGATTGGAAGTTAGAAGTAATGGGTCTGTGGGACAGGCCAGGAGGAAAAAAAAAAGAGCTTTTATCAGTTCAACTTAAATTTTACATAGCCCTGAAAAAAAATACAGGACAGGCAGCAAAAAGAAGTATAATTTTTTAGTATATCCATGTATCTATATCTACACATACCCAAGTTCCTGAAACACAGCTAGTCTACTTATAACTCCCCTGAAGAACTCACATTTGCAGTTCATGATTTCCCAGGATGGCAATTCTGGGACTTTTCCCGGGACAATGTCCTGACCCCAGCTTACTGAAACAAAACCTACTTCTCCCAGTAACATTTGTAAAGGTCTAGCAAAGGTGATAGAGCTGAACTGTTTGAAGCAAACATATTTCTAATTCAGAAATCTTAGTCAACATGTTTGCTGGTGCCTGATGGTTCCAGAAAGGCCCACCAATGGCTGGAACTGATCAGAACTTCAACAAACTTGTTCACAGTATCCATAACTGTATGGCTTCAATTTTTGAAATTTACCCCTTTGATTTAATTTTGTCCTTTTGCCCCCTATTTCTTCTGCTCACACAGAGATATAAAATAAAACATGAATCCATAAAAAGCCACCCTAAATAAAACAAGAATACATAAAAGCCACCCTAATTAGATAAGTACAGTCACATGGTCCTTCTTGCCTAATGGTATATTCTTTTCCAGGGCACACCTACCAGAATAGATTGAGATTCAGCCCAAAATTCAGTACTGCTTACCAAGATTTTCAGCTCAGGCTGAGCTCCACGTAGCTTCATCTGCTCTTGCCAGGGATTTATTTCTAATCTAACTGCAGTATATCTCTGTGAGCTGAATGAATGTAAAGTGCATGTACACTTCAAGTGAAAGCCCATGTAGAGTTCAAGAGTGTCCTCTCAGGGACAAGATACAATGAAGTTATGATGATATGCATCAGCAAAGAACTGATTAAGATATGAATCATATCTGCATAAAAGATGGCCAATCCTGTTAACCACATGCCAGGCTAGCTCTATATCAGTAATTATATTCAACAATCTAAACATCAACTTCAATTTTAAAACTGTATTACAGGTAGATTGCGGTTTTGTCTTCTTAACACAAACTGCAGTCTGTCATTGCTGTAGTGGCTGCAATTAAGTGGGAAATTAATCACCATGTCAAACAGGCAGTTTGATAAAAAAGAAAATAAAAGTATGTAAATGTTCAGTAACTTATAAGTTCTAAGCTGCTGGCATGTGCATTACCTGCATGTTTTCTATACTCTGCTTCTTTCATTTCATCCTTAGGAAATTCATCTTGCAAGCCAGCAGTCTGGGTAAGAAACAAATGCCTATGAAATTAAAAACATAAATTGATACTTATATTAGAGGTCTGAATTTTCTTTCTAAATTGTTCTGTGCAATATTTTGGGGTGATGGGAAGGGCACTCTTTCCGAAAGCCATTTGCCTGCTTAACCACAAACGCGCAATGGTTTAAAAATGCAATGGAGGCAGCCAGGTAGCTTAGTGGCTAATAAGCTGCTCTTTTTTTATTCTTCGTTCCTAAGTTCAACTATGTCCATGAGACTAAAGGAAAACAAATGTTATAGTCTCCAGTCAGTCCAAGACTCAAACCACAGCTGGCAACTCTTGCTTAAAAGCAATCCAAAGTTTGGAGAGGAGAGAAAAATGGTCATTTCTTAGACTTGGAACTTTTTCATGCAATATGGCTAAAAACACTGAGCTGGGACTGGATAAATGAAGATGGATCATTCCCATTGTTACACCGTGGTTTTAATATCATTAGTGTCTGCATTTTGCAGCTAAATTAATCTTTCTCTAGGGAACAAGTTAAATAATTGCAATACAAAGGAACTAATATTACAGACACATCTACAGACAGACCTATCCCAAGGCCTCTTCCTTGCTCAGTACCAGGTCATCTGTTCCACTTGAGATTGCAAAACCCCATATATTTGCATATTAATCTTCACATCCTTGAATGTTTTGCCAACACTAAAGGAAAAATCTATTACTCAGCACTTGGATGGAGAAGCTGGGTCTGAGTCAATTAAATCGGAGAGAAACTATTTCCAAGCCCCAGTAGTATCCCCACTAAAAGAAAGCGAGTGTCACTAGGTCTTAATCAATTATAAAAGAACCCCATTTCTTTCCTGAATTTTGGTATTTGGGAGGTTTCAATGTTGCTGTCATCCTTCAGAGATACAAGTCCCACTCAGTTAAATCCTGCCTCCCCTCAACTAGAAAACTACCTTGGCTTTGTTGTGGGAGAGCCCAAATAGCTCTAGAGGCAGAAGGCAACATTACTTTTTTTAAAAATTAATCACTTTTGAATTTGTAAGGCATCATTTTACCTGTGTGCTTTCAGATTCTGAAGTCTGCTATTGACCAGTTTTGTCACTAAACCAATATTTTCTTCTTCCAGGAGGTTGATAGAGGCTTTCAAATCACTTACTTCCTTTTGGTACATCTTAATCTTTTGACAATTAAAAAAAAAAAAAAAAAACAAGAAAGAAAAAAAAAGAATATAATCTTACGAAGTCTATAGCTATTTTGGAAAGCTTTAATAGTAACTATCTTCATAGCACATGCCTAGAAAAAATGCAGCTCTATCAGCAAGACCACATTTGGTGCACATGCCTAGAAAAAATGCAGCTCTATCAGCAAGACCACATTTGGTGGAGAAACAGTGACACTTTTTTAGGCAAGGGGAAGGTCTCTCTGGCTCTTTCACACCTTTATTAGGAGCTTTTACTGGGACAACTCTGTCAATCACAGCCACACATTTGGGCTATGCAGCCCTGATAGTAAGCCTTCTCATGCAGCCAAACAGGTCTAGTAGGCAGAAGCTCTGGATTTTTTCATTTTTGCTTTCACATTAGAGCTTTGAGAGAGAAAAACCTTCTTTGCAGAGTTAAATTCAGGATCCTGCTCAGCTAGTGTTGCTTTTCTAATTCCTGCCTATACATAAGACCTTCCTACCCAGAATTAGTGAAGCTTTTGGTCCAAGTAAGCTATGATGTTGGCTAAACTGCAGGTTCTACTTTCTTTTGGACTGGTAATCGCCCCACGTTGCCATAAAGTTTTACTAACAAGGGATACTAGTTATTCAGTTCCCACAATTCCTCTTACTTTTCCTGAATTTCTTACCCCACTTCACAAGGAAGTGGAATGTACTATGGGACAGGTACCTTGCAAGAAATTTTAGCCATAGGCACGTGTTTAAAAGCAGCACCTAGTGATCTGAATGCATCTGTTCTCACCAAAGCCAAATTAACCCAGCTATACTCATCCAAATTTGCAGTTAAAAACTAGTTCCCATTTCTTCCAGGGATTAAAAAAGGTGCAAATGACAGGGCAGTAACCAGTAACAGGACGTGGCTTGGCACAATGAAGTGATGCAGCTTTGCACCATCTTGGTGTGACACAGTAACTGTAGAAAAATGTGACTTAAGTCTCCAAATCTGTTCAAATTTGAAGGTAACTAGTTTAGTGAAGGTAACTAGTTTAGGGTTGCTTTGGCAAGTCATTTTTCAGTTGGTTGGCCAAACTGAAAAAATGATGAATTTTAAACTGAGACAAAACTGAAATTTTTTATTTATCTCCCCAAAAGAAAATACTGGAAGAGTCTGTCAGCTACATATAAACATTAGCCTAAAAGAAAATATTACATCTGTATAAGAAAAGCAGAGAAAATGAAAGGGTGAATTCAGAGGACTGGGGAAGTTAGTGATAATAGTTTGGACTTCCAGAATAATTCAAAGCACTAATTCATAACAAACTAATTCATAACATAGGAAACTTCTAGTTGAGAGGAAAAACCCAAATCCCTCAACTCTGAAGTGAGGGCCCCTCAGGACATGAGTACTCCAAAGTGTACCTCTCTTGTTGACACTGCCTAACATGGGTAAGATTCCTAAGTGTTCAGTGAGAAAGGGAGATGGGAAGGGAATTCGTACTCATTCAGTGATAGGATGTATAGATTTGAGCTCCGGTTTGTTTATACAAATTAAAACAGTAATTCTTTCCTACTGGCCCCTACCTCATTGCCTAAGAAGCTGTGGTTTGGACATCCTCCCTGGCAAGTTAAGGATGCAAGCTCAGAGCTTATTAAAGGGAAGAAAGCAAGCTGTATCCCTGCACACAGGCAAGTATCTTAAACCAGTAAGTAAAATGGGGAAACCTCTGCCAGGTTTGTTGGTGTAGCACAGAGAAATAATAACGTCATTAATTTCCCCAAAAGTTTTGCTCAGTTCTAAACGGTGAGGTTATAAAGGTGGGAAAGGGTATTGCTTCCCTCCAATGTCTTGCCTAGATTTGATCGATCGTAACAAAGAACCTGTATTGATTGGAATAAACAATAAAACTTTCACTGTGGAAAAATCAGTTTCCTAAATTTGGCTCACAAAACAGTTTTTTCTTGATGAGGAAAGTTACAAAAGTCTAATATGTAGCTCTAAATTGCCATTAAAGGATAGTATAAGAGCTATCAATTAATCATTTACAACTATATACAATCCTGATTTTCCTCTCTTCAGTGTACTATTCTCCAGGGTTTCTTTATTATGTCCCATTTAAAGCTGTCTCAAAGCCCTTTCTCCAAAATGTTTTCCAACATCCATATCTGTTTCCTTTCAATACTGCAGCACTAGAACTTTAATGCAATTCAAAACTACACTCTTCAGATACTTACATGGTTGAACTTTTACATTATATAGTAACTCAGTTTCCACAGATACTTAATTGTATGGAACGTTGCAGCCCTTCACATAACTGCTGCTGGGGCAAGAAAAGGGGTCCTTCATTTGTGAAAGTAGATGTTCACCTTTTACCTTTATTCAGCACATACACTGTTTGCTACTCAGGATTACAGATTAATTACAGGAAAAAGCTCTCCTTTTCCTATGAAAGTCTTCAGAGGTTTGTCACTAGAAACAGTTACAACTGTAGGCCATGGTATTTCACACCTGAACTACGATGATAAACTGTACACAGGTGATTCTCTTACCTCTTCTTTCAGCCATTCATTCTCTTCAATTTCTCTGAGACTGTTTTTGTCTAAGCATCTTAGGGCATTCTGAGAAAACACGATTTAAGATCATCTCCTCTGAAAGCAAGACTTTGACAGTGCTGCATACTATAAAGAACCTTCTGCTGTTTAGCAGGAGATAATTAAGAAACATCCACACAACAGACTGTAGCATTGCATCCCCTGAGGGATTACAAGGGGATTTAGTCCACAAGACCAGCTGTTTCTTCATCATCCTGTACGGTGCGGTTTATATGTCAAGCAATTTACCAATATTTTGTAATTTCCCATATTAAAATAGGACATTTCCTTTTGGTCTAACACATTCTGCTGTGTTCTCACTACTGCTCAAATCTTCCTGTTTTCAGGAAATCAGACAGAAATTTAGCTATTAAAAAACCCAAGCAAAATCACAAATTAGGCAGTACTGATCTATGACAAGGAGACATCTATGCTAACGAGCCAAGGCTACAATTTAATTATTGATGTCACTAAGTGGAAAGGAACAACTGGGAAGGAAGATGCTTCTGTAGATCACCACAAGCACAGTCCTTTGGATTATGTTCTCACGTGACTGAAAAGTCCAGCATGGAAGCCAGGGGAATTTAAAAACCTAATGGGCCCAACCAGTGATTTGTACTGGTGTGCTCTGCATACAGTGTAAGAAGTCATCACCATAAATACATTGTAAATCATATTTGCAAATCAGAGCTGACAATGTATCAATAAGCCTAAATTTTACTGTAAACTGCATTATTTTGGCATTTTAAAAATGTTGTACTTTACAAGTACAAGGCAACAACTTTTTCTTTTTTCAAAATTATGTATGCTTCCATGCAGACAATCTCTTAGTGCTATTTTTTTCTGAAGTGCATACAAATGTCAAAATCAAAGTCACAGCAAAAGTGACATGTTCTTGAACAAGTCATATCAGTGCGTGGTGCCCCACTTTCCCATACCTCCTTTGTCAAATTGCTCAGGCTACTCATTGTTAGCCTGATGTAAAAAGAAAAAAAAAAAAGTACATGAGTGTATAACAATAACCAATGCTATGTTTAGTAAGAAGTTTTACAGTTTATTTTACTCCTAATTTATTAGAAAAGTTTCAAATCTTAATTTGAGATAAAATAATTATTAATGCAGAGTAGATGACTGCTAACTAAGATGAAGTTAGCACTTTTGAAAAAGGCAGAAGGAATACCTCATGAGCCTGTTCCTTACTTAACTCCATGTGCCTCTCAAGCAGTCTGTCATTTTCTTCTTTCACTGCTTTCAAAGTGTTTGTATAATATTCTTCAAAACAAAAAAAGAAAATCAGAAACCATTATTTGACATCAAATTCTGCTGAAAACAAATAGATAATCAGCATGTTGTTCCTAATCTGTAACTTATTAACCAGCATCACATGCATAGATGCTCCACAGAAAAGGATTCAAACATTCTTCTCCACAGAAATTGTCCTCCTAAACCCAAGTTATTGTAGTCTGAACTACAAAACTAAAACCTGAAGTGGCTTACACATTTCTGTTGGCAACTACAACAGCTGAGCAATTCACTGCTACAATATTGGGATCTTAGCATTAAATTTTGTCTCTATCAATCGCAGAACTCCTGGAGTCATGCAAGAGATTTGCTTAGAAAACTTGTTTTTTAGGTATAGAAGCATATTGGATCATCTTATCCATGTGGCATTTTTTTTTCCCCGACAGTTATTATACAGAGCCTAATACATTTGCTGACTTATCTAAGTGTTCCAGGTTGTTCTAATTTGACAACAGGACAAAATAGAGAATGCGGCAATTGCCTCAAATATTTGCTTTCATCGTTACTTGTGGTCGTTATTTAGGAAGCGTCTTACGTTAAACTGAATTTGTTTGGCCTCAAGTTCTAATCACTTGGTATTTAATTATTTCACCCTTCCCTTCAGTTGTTTTTGTGCTATTCTAAATAGCCCACTGCTCCTTAGTATTTTCTCCTTTTGAAGGAATGAATGACACTGTAGTAATTTCAAGGAAAGCACTTCATACTTGTTCCAGAGGCTTAAAATTCAGCCTGGCTCTGCACTTGTGTTGCAGACAGCCTATTGCTGATCTGGCTGTAAATGAGTATTTGGTCACGGACCCACTGTGGAGTCAAAGGCAGTCAAATATGAAAGGTGCATTAGTTGTGCATTAGTTCTTAATTTAACACTGTGGAAACTGGCCTGCTGTAATCAATCCACCATCTAGACTTGGCAGAATGAAATGGAAGTACTTACATACTATAACGAATTCATCTTTTCATTCTTTCAGACAAGTAAACAACCTGAGTTGTACTAGGAGAATGAAGAGAAGGAGGAACTGTTCAGACATACCTGCTGTTTCTAAGGAGGCTATTTTCCCTAACTCTCATTGGAACAGTTTCCCCCACACCTCATGTAAGTGTATGGCATTCTTTTTCTTCCTCTTCCCTCCAGAAATTTTGTTTAAAATGTCACCCCCAGACTACATGAACAGTGCCAGCATCAAGCCCTTCAGTGGTACCTACAGAGACAGAAACCTTTTCATCTATGTTTATTCCCTAAGCCTGTTACACATTCGAGAAGTGAGCAAGCTGACTTTGCTTCTGCATTACTCTGGATGCTTGTTAGATTTTTTTTTTTATGATTTTTTTTTTTTTGGGGGGCAGGCTAGAAGGCTGTACTCCCAGGCTACTTTATAAGTTTCATTTTAGGAAGTTGAGTAAAATATTATGCTAACATCCAGTACTGGCAGCATCATTTTGCAGTATGTTAATTAGGCAACTGCTATATATACCTCTCTAACTGTCTTTCTATAAATACACTTCCATTTGACCACAATTTTTTAGCTCTGTATCCTGTGACATGCATGAGGTCAGACTGAATGTTCTTACTAGCCCATTCTGGCATTCTATATAAAAGCCCATTCTCTTTTTCGTATTTCAGCAGCTCTATAGGAAAGTTACATTGATTAAGAACACAGAAAATGCATAATGAAAAATATCAACCTCTCCTGAATACAGAGATGGATACCTGACAAGCTATCTGGCAACGCAGAAAACACAGATCTTAATCATGATAAAATCTGTTTTAAGAAACAAAAAGATAGCTTAGCTGGCTCTTATCCACAGTAGTTGATGCCTGGCAATGGTTGGCACAATATACAGAGACCCTTAGAGCAGTGTCACTGCCTGTTACTACCAGCTGCTTGGCTGTGGTCATGCATACTGAGAGGGACATAGAGGAAGAAAACCAGGACATCCTTCTCCCCTTAGAAGCATGGGTTATGTAACAGCAAAATATTGAAATGATTTTAAAATAATGCAGTAGTAAGGAAATCTTTGTGAAGCACTCAGCACCAGAATACATAAACTCTCAAATGAATTCCACTGTTGTGTCAGTATTGAAGCAGTTCCCAGTATTTGTGTATGTCTGTACTGTCAGTTTTGCAGGGCCTCCCTCATACAGGAGAGGATGCAACTCGGAGGCAAAGTTACGACCACTGGCTAAACAGCTCCCTCTAGTTCTGTGTTTAAACCAGTATGCTCAATCGACAGCCTGTTCCAAGAGTGAGCTCATCGCACTTTCCTGTCAAAGGAGTTTTCAACATGTGAAGTGCTTGCAGCATGCTGAGAAGCAACAACAGCAGACAACATTTTCAAGTATGGCTGCTAAGGGAATCCCGTGTGTAGGTGACCTAGATATATGTAGATTTATTTTTAGGAAATTGCTGTCCTTCGCAGTAACGTTTCTTAAAAATGGGTTGCCTGTATTTTATAAGAAAATCATCAGAAGACAAGCTTATCAGTTTCTTTAAATGTTCATAATTTCTGCAACTTTGTCAATTTCTTTAGTAAAGGGATTTTCACAGACATAGAGACAGAGTTCTTCCATTTTACAGGATTATGCAGCCCACCTTAGGTGCACTGCCTTGGAAAGTTGACAGAAATTACTAGAACTTGACCTCAAATTAAATTTATAATTTAATTAATTCCTATAAGTAATATACAGACAGCCTGTAAAACTTGCATTACACTAGCTGTAAACTGACCTGTAGTTCTATGAAGGTTATCTTTGACTTCCTTAATGTCTTTTTCTAGATTCATAATCTTGTTGGCCTGTGTTTCACTTCCTACATTTTTGTACTCCAACCAAAAATCTCTCTCACTCTGCTTTACTGAAAGTTTTTGGGCAGTTTCTTCAATTTGGGAGTGCAGATCTGTTAAAATAAGAACATCAGAAGACAAGTTCATTACCAATTTTTTCAACTGATAGTCCATAATTCTTACAACTTCATCACATTCTTTATTAAAGGCAGTTTCACTGGGACTGGAGAAAGAAGGATGTTTCTTCTACGCTACGACATGATGGCCTCACAGAGTGTCAAGAGCCATTATCACTGCCTAAAACAGTCTGATCTTATCCTGCCAAGGAGGCACAACAGTCTCACTGAAATGTTGTAACCTAAGACATGTGTCTCCCTCAGAATCACAGGGATGGCAGACAGAACTTTCAACAATCAAAACTGGTCATTTTTGCTGACATCAATACTTTTTTTTTTAACTCTTCCAGTGAAGCCCGTGCTCAGGGCTTTCATGGGTTTCAACTGTATAGAAAAAATGAAGCCTCTCTATTTGCACAGTAATATACATCACTTGGAACAGATTAAGCCCCCACAATCTCATACCACGTTGAGAGAGTTTAATTTTGGGGAGAAAAATCTTTATGCCTTTTACGCAACAAGGAAGTTGAATCTCTACTTAAAATGCAAAAAAAAGTACTCAATCCCAACTGTGTAAACTGCAGACTGCACTTCCACAACTCACAACATACCTTTCAGAAGTTGTTCTTTGTCCTTAACATACTGCCATTTTGCTTTCAGTAAGTCTTCCACATCATCTCTAGTTACAACCTCCTTTTCATCTTGTTTTTTCTTCTCCTCTTTTATTTTTCTTAGCATGCGCCTGATGTGTGCCTGCTGTTCTTCCTTCAGAAGGTCATTCTATGAAAGAACAACACAAGAAAAGGCATGTATTAAAACATTTTCAAATTAGTTTCAAACTTAAGTAATAAAGAAAAATAAAATCTGACCTAGTGCCAGGATACACTGCAAAAACACTCAGCTAAATACCTATTCTTCATATTCAAAAAGGATGAAGTTGAAGGGAGAGTCTGCAAGTCTCAGAAATTTCTCAGTAATTTCAGGATTGTTACAAGAAAATGAGAGACAAATGACTGCTGTACTTGGTGCAGCACTTCAATAGTCCTCCACTGCCTGCAAAGAAAGTTCCTTGTGGGTCAATTTAATAAAAATATTTACTCATAGGAGTTATTTACTAGACACCAACATCCTTCATGAGAATGTACCACCTTCATGTAGAAAAGTCATCAACAGGTCACTTGTATACACAAAAGTAGAGAATCTTGTCAGAGCTGGAATTAGTTATACCTACTGATTCCACAACTGCAATTATAATCCCTTGCCATGACCCTTCAAGTGACACTCAAATTATTTGAAATTACTGATTTGTGTATGTTTGCTCTGAAAGGATACTGTAAAGGAGCAAACTGTAACAGTAACTGCAGCAGCTTGAGCCTCAAGCATTACTCATTCTAGAAGGATTAACTCAAAACCACTCAGAAACATTAAGAAGGGAACAAAGAATGGAGCTAAAAAAAATGTCAAAACATGGCTAAATTAAACAAACAGCACTTCAAGCACACTCTGAAGTACCCTGTACAGTCTAAAATATGGAGTTCTTGAGAGAACATGAAGTAGCAGCAAACTGGGGGAACAACCATAAAAGACTTACGCCTGCAGAAAGAAGAGCCAAATGCCACTTCCACTGATAGTTAAGGCCACAAGTGAGACACCATCCAGGCATCAACACTGAAAGGACCACCAAGGAAGGCTAAACAGATTGATACTAATAAAAGCAAGGCAAGTATCAGGCATGGGAAGGACAGAGAGACATTGTTCGTTTCAATGTTTCACTGTTACAGGAAGTGCAGTCTGCAACACTGTTTAATCTCACAATCCAGTTTAAGGCTTTTTGAGTGATTTTAATTTATTTCATTAGGTGGCTGTATATATATCCACTTTCGAAGTTCACTGCTTTCAGCTATCAGATGCCATATGATGGTTCTTTATATACAGTTCTTTATTTGCAGTTCATATGTACGGTTCTTTAAAGTGTCACTCAGGTACAATCAGTAGCTACATAACCGCATTTTAAACATGACCCAACACAACTCTCAAGCCACAAGAAAGTGAGTCTTCATCAAGCAGTGCTACAAATTGCACCCTGACAATTGTGTGATGCTTGTTCCTCTTTGTTCAGTTTTCATTAAAACGAAATTTGCAAGAGTAACTAAGCTGTCATAGAGACCTGTGCAATTCCAGGTCACCTTAGAAGTGAACCAAGAAGGTCAGCAAATCTCAATATTTGGTTAGAGCTGCTAACATTACTGACAAAAAAAAAAAATAAAAAATGAAGTTAATACCGTTTTTTCTTTACGCACTGAAATATTGAGGAATATGTGCAAGACTGTTTAAAAAGGCACACCTGAATGTACTGCAGTAAAGTTACCTACTAAAAGGGGGCTTGCTGTGCTCTGTTTGCTTCAGAGTAAGATTAAATACTTGGGCGGTTACAGAAAACACCTCCACTGAACTCACATTACCTTACTGCTGTCTCCTATTCTGCAATGTTTTACTCCTGCAGCTCCTTTTTTGCATGGCTATATTTAGGACATTTATGCTTTATGCCACATTTAATTCAGATCACACTTAACTTTTAGCACATAAAGTGACTCACTAACGCTAGTTTCATTGACCGTAAGAAATACACTGCAACGACTAGTTTCAGTGAATGTAGTATTAGGACTGAAAGAATAAAATCGAATCTGCAAGTTAAAATACCACATATAAAATGTGTTGAGAGAAGGATGCACAGTCACTTACTCTTTCATGATATTCTTTGTTCTTTTTTTCCACTTGTTTCAGATCAAATAAAACCCGATCAATTGCTGCTTCTTTTGTCTTAATTCTGTGGAGAAAGAGTAAAGAAAGAGACATTCTTACAAAAACAGAAGAGAGGAATGTTACTTAAGCTAGATTAGATGTAAATACTACTGAAATGTTTATTTTCATATCATATTGCTTGACCCACTTGGGTTGATACCACTATCCGCTTACTATGCGTAAAGAAATTATTTCCCATATACATCTAGACTGTCATGTTAGTTTAGATCTCACACTCCTACTGGGAAACACACTCCCCAATTATGCTGTTCTTTTGTAACCGCTAGAGAGGATTAAGCTGAATTATTCTTTCTGGCCGTGGTTTAGCTGACCTATTGCACCGGTCTTTTTTAGGACAAGGATATTTGCGTTCCAGAAATATTTATTTTCCACTCACTATAGAGGAAGCCTAGGCAACTAACTCAGACATAGATCAGATGAATCCCAAACTGGAAAATTAAATGGGATTCAATTTTTCTGAAAATGTGGTTTGTTGAGCTTTATAAACTGCATTTGTACACCAATAACTTGTTAGCCTTTAAGAAGCCCTAAGGGAATAGGGACTGCAGCCTGAGTAGTATCTTCTGAGTACATTTACACATTTTTGTAGAAGAACCAGCTTACTGCTTTCACAATTTTCATAGACTTATTTATCATCTTCTTTGCCACAGCTGTAAAATAAGTATTTTTTTCTGATGTTCATTCTTCTAGAAGAAGAAATACTGGGTTGCAAATGGTGTCTGTTTGCAAAATTCTCTGTAATCTTTCCCTCTGTTCCCAGAATTAATTCACCATATGGCACATCAGAGGCAAGTATTACAATTATCACAATATCTTTTACTGTTCCTTGAGGTTTTGTTTTGGGGGGTGGGGGTGGGGGGGTGGGGGGGTTGGGGTTGCCCCTCCCTATTAAGTTGTTTTAAAAGAAGATAATTTTTTGCTGGCTAAGTTTGAATCACTCAGTCACACAAATTGCAGGTTATTAGATTTGCATCCTCTGGTGTCAGTGTGCTCCAAGGTATTCTTCAGGTTTTCTATTAAGTACAAGGATATTAATTAAAGAGACTAGAACAGAGATATGGAAGTATGGTGGTGATGGCTACAGCAAAAATATATCACTTATTAGACAGAGGTGACAGCTTGGCCACACAGTATGACCTCCTAAATTACCTGCCATTTTAAACCATTTCTGTATCTTGAATACTGCTGATGTTAATTTCTGCTACTTTAAGATTTTCCATGAAGTGGCAGTCAGTCCACATCCATCACTTTGTTAATGCCAAAAATTTATATGAGTAGAATTTGCTAATTTGTTCACTACATATTGGAACTTTCCTTTTTAGATTATTTTTCTTTGGTATTTGCAAGATTAAAGCAACAAAATAGCTAGACTGATGATTCCTTTTGTATTATTTTTCTCAATCCTGTATACTAGGTTTCATCTAGATGATTTAATCATCTAGAAACAACACTCCTCTCCAGTACCATGACAGTTTTTCCAGTCTGTAGGATGTTACTTGGGCAAGTAATCCATGGGATTTTTGTTCCTAACCAATCCTGAAACAGAAAACCATACTAAAAATGCAAAATACCAAATTCACTAGGAACAGCAACCGTTCTTCAATCCACAGAAGAAAAATCAGGAATGGAAGTTAAATAAATACTATGCACTCTATAAATCTTGAAGCCAAATGTGACATTCACTTATGTGATTATGCTGCTTTGTTCAATTAAGTGGTACAGAAAATTTATAGATTAGAGATGTAAAGAAGGAGAGGGAAAGAGAGGAAGATAAAGACAGAAAGAAAAATACTTTTCTTCCCTTTTCTCCCTACCGTTGCTGTAGAAACTAAATATGTTTAGTGTCAGTGGACGCTGTGTCAGTACAGAACCCATTTCAGTGGAAGACTCTTCAGACAAATGAGTCATTTGCTTGGATATTTGAATATGCCTAACAATTTTATCAGGAAGTGGTGCAGGGTTTTTTTTCGGCCTAGCAATACAGTTTGCTTATTTCTTAGCAAAATAGATGGGTTTGTTGACTTTTTGGATGGTATTTATTTGTTATATGATTCAGCTAAATCGAGTCTGTTTCGCTGTGGAAACTTGTACTCTGTTCTTTGTGAAATGAAATAGAAAATCCCGCGTAGATGCTGTGAACTCCTACAGATGTCACTTGAGCTATATTTGGTTGCTCTTCAGTTTGCTTAACCCGCTTTTCATTTCTACACCAAGGCACTACTCCTTGCTCCTAAATGCTGATAATTGTTGAATATTGGATGCTATTGAGGTTTTTACCTCCCAGTTTCTGTCTCTTTGATAAAAGTCAAAGAGCTTCATTTTTCTTCTTCTCCCTATCTACTCAAGAGACTGCAGATCAAATGAATTGGTCTATTTTGTAACTACTTCAGATATTCTCCTCTTGGCTCTTATTTTTCTCTGCTTGATTTTAAAAGACCTTGAAGTTGTCCCTCCATTATTTTCAAAATAAAGCACTTCCCTTGTGCTCTACTCTCAGCTTCACCAAGGGAGCAAATTGTAGATCTTGATGTTCTGGCTAGTGACCACATAATAAAACTCTTTTTGCAAAGTTATAACCTAATGGCATAAAATTATTTCAGACCCACTTAAATGCTTTCTTATAGGTATGGTTTTGAAACTGTATATTTCCAAAATAACCTTGAAAACCCAAAACAAGAACACAAAAGAACAGTACATAACTGCCACAGTCAATCAGCTCAGGCTCTGAACTGGGTAAATTGTCTTTGTAATCTGCTTTATACATGCACATATTCTATATGAGTGAAAATTTAAATACATTAAACCTACTGAAATTCTAGTAAGGCTTCTGGGAAAGCTGATTCAGGCTCTTTAAGTTGCTCTTCCGGTTTCTCCTCTTTCTTCTTCTCTTCCATGTTTTTTCTTGTACTTAGAAGTTAAATCTAAAGACAGGAAAGGACAAGCAGAAAAGAAGGGGGCGGGGGGGGGGGGGGGGGGAGAGATAAATGAACGATCTACAAGACGTCGTATGTTCACCAGCTTTTTTCACTTGTGACAAGTTCTTAACAGTTCTGAAATAAACAAAACAATGTTTTTTGACAACAATAATCCTGCCCAGGGTAGCACCCAGGCCCATGTTTTGGGGACATCCTGAAGTGTTGCCCTGAGTAAAGATATGTTTGTGAACAGTGGCCTCTGTCACTAGTCACTTATTGCATCCCTTGCTGCGAGCTGTGTTTCACATTCTTGCAAATCAAACAAGCAGTTTTTCCTTTTCCCATCATTTGCCTCTGTTTCTTTATCGGGCTCGTTTTATCGAGTCCACTTGTTAATATGCATCTCTCTCCCGCTCCTTCTGTTCTCATAGCACTATGAATATTTGTCTTTCACTGCAACCCTGATATCAGTTTTCATTGTCAGAGCTGGAACAAAACCACTCTCTGAAGTGATATGCATGTAAGCAGTATTCCCTGGGCTTGTTGTCACAACTACCAAGCTCAGAATTCAACTGACAATGAATAGTTCTGTAATGGAACTGGTAGCACATATTATATAAAATAAAAAAGGTCACAAGAAAAGGGCACGTATGAAGATTCTTCACTTTTAGTGGTCACATAATTAAATGCCAAAACCAGATTAGTTCATATAACAGAGGAGGTTTTACTGAATGAGTAGAAACACTGTATATAACCTGTTTTCATATTAAACTGCTTTTCTGAATTTAAGTTCTGAATTCTATCAATTCTCACTCTAATAGCTAAAATTGATAACAACTTGTTCTGTGACTAAATACAGCAGACGGTAGTTTTCCCATTAAAATGAACACAAGGAAACAGAAAGAAATCAGTGGAAAGCCACATAGCAGGCCTGCCAAATCAATGTAAAATCAAGGGAAGGAAGTTAAAACAACTATTGACAGATGCACTCTAATCCACATGCTAGCGCATGCCTTGTCACTGTATTCACTATACCCTGAAGCAAGGCAATGTCAGCTTTCCATACACAAAATAACTTTCTACCCTCGATTAGCTGATGCCTGCTGATGAAACAAGTGAGTGTGCTGAGGGCAGGCAGTGTGCTGTATATTGCAGAAAGGCTTGTAAAAGGGATGTTCACTGTGTGGCAGCTCTACAAGGTAAGTGAAAAGGTAAACATACCTTGGAGTCTAATATCTCCACACAGCTCCTTAGCCCTTGGAATATCTTTTTCATAATGTTTTATCCAGAAGAATTTTATTCCTAGTCTGTTGAAAACCTACTTGTGCATATTTTGTCTGTTCTGCTGCTGAAGAAAAGTTCAGACTCACAGGGACAGTTGTCTACAGCTGTCAATCACTGCCTTTGCACCACTTGGTTATTTATGTTACCGGTACAGCTAATGTAATTCACAGAAACCTGGAAAATCCTGACTCCTACCAGCTATACTTTTAACTTCTGAAATGTCCCAGATCAAAGTTTTAATGTTTGCTACACGTTAGTAAAATATTTCCACTGTGAAACTTCAATACAATCATGCCTGTTTCACAGTATCACCACATGACTGCAGCAAACCTTACTGACATTTACATCCAAGAAAAAAATCCTTTCGTACCTGAACGTCCACTTGAGTCTGAAGCTATATTGAGTCCTAAATATTCACACACAACCTTTGCAGATAACAATTATACAACATTTTTCATGAAACTTTTAAAAACCCTAAACACATGACTTTTGCAAGATTGAGATTTTAAAAAAAGGAAGTGAATTAAGAAATCTCACTGAAACAGGAAGTTAGGTATGTAGCATCCCTAGACCCCCCTCAAATTTCCAGTCCAAATGCACAAGTGCAGGATATGGGTTTTAAGTATAAAAAAATAACTTGTCATCTTTCTTCAGTGCAGAATTAACTGGACTGGTGTTGATTCCACTTTCACTTGAGAATTCATTGTACTGATTTTCATCAGAAATGGAAGATCGCAGCAATCCCCAGCTTTTTTTTTTTTTTTGCTTTTTTTTTTCTATCCCTTTCACTAAACAAATAATCAAATACCCGCTTAAAACTAGATACAAACTGAAACATTTTGAACAGCAGTACTTTGAAAAATTTTGGGATTTTTTTTGGAACTCCAGCCCCAGGTGAGCTCCAGCAATATAATTATGAAATTCTTCCTGTGCAGGGACCAACAAAAAAGCCTCCAAGCTGTACAACAAGGTAAAACCCCATACTATAATGACAGATTAGCTGGATTTTGCAAACCATAGAAAATGCACACACATGAGAGAGAAGGGAATGTGTTTAGGGGGACTGAGAATTAACTGCAGATTTTAAACCAGCAGGAAAACATTTGCAGAGGGCAAGATTTATTTCTTCTCTTCTCCCAAACCATCTATGAGGCACAACTCTTCACAGCCCCCCCATTATGGCTAGCAGCACTTTCTCAATCAATAACAACACTGTCATTAGAGCCCCAGGAGAAGCTAGAAGATCCCAGGCACTGCCACCCCACTACTGTGACTGTCCAGACACTCCTTGCAGGGACCACCCGCTCGCCACTCACCTGAGCTCAGTCACTCTCACCAGTGCCGCCCACACCAGCACCTGCATTCACACCGTTACCACTGTATCTCAAGCAGCTGCATTAGCAGGAGCCTCCCTCAGCTCCCAGTCAATAATTACTTCAGCACCCTG
The DNA here is from genome assembly GCF_963210335.1 of Falco punctatus. Taxonomy (NCBI): domain Eukaryota; kingdom Metazoa; phylum Chordata; class Aves; order Falconiformes; family Falconidae; genus Falco; species Falco punctatus. The sequence continues at coordinate 7,412,976 of NC_137581.1, forward strand.
CAGCCACACGGGGACCTCTTCCCAGCCTCCAAAGCAGGCTAACACCTCCCCCTTGCCCTCAGTCCCGGCATGTCCCTTGCACATATGCCCGCACACTCACCACCAGGCACCTCAGTGGGCAAAGCTGGGCCACCCCTTACAGTGGACGGAGCCTCCCTGTCCACAGCCACCAGACCCCACTGGTACTGTCACCTGTGCCTAAGCCCTGCCACACCACCCCGCCACTAGCCCTGAGCACCCACCACCGAGGAGTTCCCTATACAGCTAAGCTTTGAAGCATCTCCCCTCATCCTCCCGCCACCCACGCCACTGCCCACATCCGAGTGCCTCCCTCCCGATCCAGGGCCCCCAAGGGTCACCACAACCTCCCGACCCCGGCACCCGGCCAGCACCCGCATCCCCTCCGCACCCACGCACAGCCTGGGCCCCGCGGCGGGCGGCGGTCGGTCAGTCAGGGCCTGCCAACAGCCGCCCTCCCGCCAACAGCCACCTCCCCGCCAACAGCCGCCGGGCGCCACGGCAACGGCCGCCCCGCCCTCCCGCGCCCTCCGCGGGGCGGCGGCGCCCTCTGGCGGCAGCGCGTGGCGCTTGCCGACGGGGAAAAAGCCCGCGTAAAGCGCCCCGCCGTCCCTCGGCGGGCTGTGAGGGAGCCGGCGTCGGGCCGGGGGCAGGGAGAAACACTTCCGAGCCTCTCCTGCAGAAACAGCCAGGTGCATTTGCTGTGTGACTCCTGTACGTCCAACCCGTCTTAGGAAGCGAGGAAAGCAAATGTTAACAGGGCACAGGGGTTATTTAAGTCCTGAGAGGGATTCCTCATCGGCAAAGGTTGTGGGGCAGCTTGAGTTTCACCCAAATGGATAACTATGATGGCTGGCTTAAAATTGTGAAGTAAAATTGCAGCCATCCTCAAGAAAAAGAGTGTTTCCAAGCTCTGCGGTGGTAGCTGCAGTTCCACACCAAATGTGAGCTGGGTCAACCGTGATCACAGAGCTGGTTTCTCAGGAAGAAGCACCCTAAACCACCCAAGGTATTGGGACAGAGCAAGCTCCTCCACCCTGGTAACAGACCATACACTACTGCCTGTAACTCCCTTTGCCTCATACATCAGCGTTGTGCAAAAAGCCATGCCCCAGCAGTGGGGACAGGGCAGAAGAAGATGGAAAGAAGGGTTGGAGGCTGGTCCAGAATTACTTCTGCTTCTCTCTTGCTGGCCAGTGGACCTCCATTGGGTTTGGATGGGCTCTGTACATTGTTGTCTCTCACAGGACATCAATGCCTGAGCCACATAACCCTTGAAGCCATACTCTACCACTGAAATAGATCTGTGAATCACTAAAATGCCTTTGTCCTCATTCTTGGTCAAAATTCACATTTACCTACTTTGTTCAGATTGTGGCCAGTCCTGTGGAGGACTATCTTATCCTATGACAAGTCCTGTTTGACATAATACAGCAGTCCCTGTAATTAAGGCGTATCCATTAAAGCAAGAACAAAACGCTTTCTATAGACAGAGATTGTAATTTGCAATGCATCTATATTGAAGACAATAGGAATTGTTTATGTTCATTCAGTGGCCCCACATAACTTCAGATGAGAAAGCAAAGAAACAATTACACACAAAAAAACCCCAACAACCCCTAGTCATAAAAAAACCTAGTGACTTCATTTCCTTCTTGTATATTATGGATTTAATTATGTTATTAGGACACAGCAGCTAGCTGACACATAAGCCATTGAGTAGAAGACAGGAAAAGAAAGAACAGCATCTTAAATCAGCTGGCAAGGATAAACACAGCCTTGACCTTTGTACTTTGTAGTACAAGACCTTTAACTTGAACTTATTTAATCTCACTATTCCAAAAAGTAACTTTGCTTAAACTTGACAAGGGGTGCCCCTTGCCTTTTTATATTTGCATGGGCAGACACTACTTAGATTTTTTAGAAAGTCTTGCCTTACATGCAGAAAGAGACAATATTATGGTAAGTTTGAGTCCCTATTTTGCAGGTTAACAGCATTGCCAGGATCAGGCAGTGCTTTCAGCTCTTCTTTGCCCCTCTGTTAACAACCTTGAACATGGGTGCTAGGAAGATCTGCTTCATAATCTTCCTGAAGCCTGAGTTTAGGCTGACTGCTCTGTAGTTCCCTGGATCCTTCTTGCCCTTGAAAATGAGTGACACATTTGTCCTTTAATGGTCATCAGGAACCAATATTTACAATGTATGCAATATATATAACATATACAAAGAAAATATATGTATAAAGGTGTAGAGGAATGAAGCTGGGTTAATTATCATTGATAATATACAACTGTGGGCTGGCTTCAGGGGCGGTGGGTTGGCTGATGTAGATAAGGTGCAGGTGTGGCTGGTTAAATTAAGTGGTTGAGAGCCAATGAAGAGAGAGCAGCCGAGGAAGAAGCAAGAGAAGAGAGAGTGTGCCTTGGATGAGGTGAGAAGAAGACAGCAGAGGGACTGTATGGAGAGTAAGCTGGTATGAGGTGGTTAAAGACCTTGTTGCAGCTTGATAGTCTGGAGAGTGCTGTGACAACTGGTGCTCCGTGTGAGCCCCTTCAGATTATGAGACTGGGTGTAATGAGCGGCGATGGCTGTGCTGGGAGGCATTTGAAGCTTTGAACAGTGATGATGGTGCCCAAAGTAGCAGAGACAGGTGGGGATAGCCTGTGATCCAGATCATGTTGAGATAGGTGGGAAGAGCCTGGGGATCTGGATCAGACACCAGTAAAGGTGAGCCACTGGGATTAAAGAGAAGGAAGCCTGACTGCCGTGGAGTTAAGGGACTGAGGGTAACAGGTGATAGTGGTGGAGTACCCAGACAGACGTGGCAGCAGCCTGCAGCAGTGGCGGGTCCAGAATGGATCTGGCTAGACAGTGGTGATGGCTGTGTCAGGGGAAGGCATGGGAGCAGCGCATTGCTGGGAGTGGCTCCTGCCATTGCTGCTGCTGCTCGGCCTGGTGGTATTCTTGCTGGTGTTTATGTGCTCATTGAAGGTGTCTCCAGCTGAAGAAGAAATGGGCGACCACAAGGATGTTAAGAAGTTTTTCAGGACACAGAATGATGTGTTAGTGCTGTATTCTAGACCTGCTGCTGCTGAAAGCTCACTCAGGTTACTGTCTGGTGTTTCCCAAGAGGTGAAAGGACAAGGTACTGTTAGTTCATCAGAATCCCCTTCTGAAGAAATCAAAATCCCAGATGCTAAGAAAGCAGATAAGAAGAAAGGTGATCAACCTGCAGAAGATGAAAAGCCCAAGATAAAAGTAAAGAAGGAATATGAGTATGAGTTCAGGGACAAGTTGTCCGAACCATATGAAAAGTTTATTTGTAAAAAGTGTGTGATGGTTGTTTAAAACATGAGGTATGAAATGTTAAAAAAAAAAAGGGGGGGAGGGATTTCTAGAGGAGTTAGAGGACTGTATGAAAAAAATAATTTGTAAAAAGGTTGTAATGATTGTTAAAACCATTTAAAAAAGGGGGGTGAGAAGTGTGGAGGAATGAAGCTGGGTTAATTAGCATTGATAATATACCGCTGTGGGCTGGCTTCAGGGGTGGTGGGTTGGCTGATGTAGATAAGGTGCAGGTGTGGCTGGTTAAGTGGTTGAGAGCCAATGAAGAGAGAAGGGGAGAGGGGGGAAGCAAGGGGAGAGGGGGGAAGCAAGGGGAGAGGGGACACATGCCCTGGATCAGGTGAGACAAGGAGAAGGCAGCAGAGGGACTGTATGAAGAGTATGCCGATATAGTTGGTGAAAGACCTTGTTGCAGCTTGATAGTCTGGAGTGTGCTGCAACATACAGGAGTTACCTAAAGGGAATGGGGAAGAGAAATAGCTTAACACTTGAAGGAAGGCATTGTAAAAGATCTCACATCTGCCCCTGAATCCAGAACTTAATGCTGATGAACATGGGACTGCCATTTGAGACAGATCTGGGTGATAAAGCAAGATATTCTCACTGGTACATACTTTACATAGGACCTTTTTCCCCAGCTTTTTTTGATACAGTTCTGGAAAGGTGATCAAAAGGTATAAATCTTGAGTTCCAAGACTGGGAGAAAGGTTCCTTCCCTCAAATGGCAGAAGATGAGTTTTGTGACAAGATTTAAACTTTGTTCTGGTATGTGGTCATAGACTGTCTGGACTCTGAAGAAGTAGAGGAGAGTTGCTGCTTCTGTTGGCCCTTCAGCAGCAGTTGTGATGCTGGAGCTCACCTGCCTTTCTGCTTAATGATGGCAGGTCAAAAGGGCTTTGGGAGGAAGCAGCTTGTCTATGAAAGCGTCTGGAGCTGGAAGGTGGTGCTAAAGAGCATGGAAATGCTGTGTGTGCGGATTCCACCTTCCCTCCTTTCTCAGGAACTGGGCCTGGAGAATTCCTGATGACAACCAGCTGAATCCCAGTGGCCTTTCAGTCAGAAGGGCTGTGGGTACAAAACAGCAAGCCCGTTTCCTCCAGAGGAATAACGCTGAGAAAGTTGGGGTTGTTCAGCCTGGAGAACAGACGACTCTAGGATGTCATAGATGTTATAGCAGCTTCCAGCACCTAAAGGCACCCACAAGGAAGCCGGAGGGAGATTTTTACAAGGGCAGGCAGTGATAGGACAAGGGGGAGTGGCTTTAAGATGCAAGAGGGGAGATTTAGATTAGATATTACAATGAAATTCTTTACTGTGGGGGTGGAGAGGCGCTGGCCCAGGCTGCCCAGAGCAGCTGTGGGTGCCCCATCCCTGGCAGGGCTCAAGGCCAGGCTGGACGGGGCTGGGAGCAGCCTGGGCTGGTGGAAGGTCCCTGCCCATGGCAGGGGCTTGGGACTAGGTGATCTTTAAGGTCCCTTCCAACCCAAACCAGTCTATGATTCTATGAAATAATTATTTTTGGAAAGCGGCAGCTTGTGTCTGGGGGATGCTGAGTTCAGTGAGATTCAGTTGGAGCAAACTTCTGCCTTCCCTATCTGCAGCTCAGCCAGGCCATCATCAAGGCTGTGGTGGCTATGATGGGCCTCCTTCTTCATAAAGAATTTCAATGTATATGGCCAGATGTCCCAGCTGACAGAGCTGGGTACAAGTCCTCTGAGGACATGTGGGTTAAAATTGCCCCTCCTCTTTTACATTGTCTCCTTGACTGAGGCAAGATGTCACCACCTTCTGCTGTCCTATGTTGCCTCTTCTCTCTGGTGCCCTGTCCTGAACCTCAGACTGGGTATGAGACTGAACCCAGGGAAGGCTTTCAAGTGTTGCTCTGCTTGGGAAGCCAGGTAAGGCATGACTGTTCTGACCAGGGATTTCATGGTCATTGATGCATTTTCCTCTGTCACTTCAGCCCTCCACTGACTGCAGGAAGACAAGCATCCTACTGTGCAGCAGGCAGCAGCTCAGGTCCTGAAGGACAACTGAACAGACCTGCAAAACCTTCAGAGCAAGTAATAAATACTCAAAAAGCATTTTCCACAGGAAAGTGAGGAATAGGAAGACTACACAGGCAAGGAAATAGCAGCTAGGCCACGAAGAATTGCCTGGCTATGTTAGCACTAGAGCCAGTGCAATCAGCAGAGAAGAAAAAAGCATTGCATGTCCTACAGAACCTAGGGGTGCTTCTCTGGGGCCCAGGGTCTCTTGGCAAGCCTTCCTCTGGAAGTGCAGCCTTGGACCACTTCTGGGACTTCCAACGCTGTTTTTTATGTGACCTAACCCTCAGTGGGGGCTTGCCCAAGAAGACCCTGGGGAAAATTTGAGAAGGGAAGGAAAATCCCTGTTCCTTCTGTTACAAAATATCCAAGAGATGTTTGAATACTCTGGTAAGCATTGGAAGTCCTATTCTGCTCTTATTAAAACCTGCTCTTCTGCAAAGCCTGAGATGGAGTGAAAGTGATGGGCTGTTCCTGGTGGAGAAACAAACAGCTCTAGTTATATTGAAGGAAGGATGGCCCAAGAAGGTGTTCTTGTCTCACGTGCTTCTCCTGAGCCATATAGAAAGCTCATTGAGAGTCTGAGGAGGTATACATAGGACCTGGGAAGGGCTCTGAAAGGTATGGGATCTAGGAGTAAGGCAGAAACAGAGCATATAACTCTAGAAGCCCTACATTCCACTGACAAAATGTCCATCACAATAAAGAATGTAAGACAACACAGTATTGTTAGAGCTAGTTTTGAGCTGGCAAATCCTGCTGCTTTCAATAAATATAAATATTGACAAAAGGGCCATTTGAGGGGTTGCTTAATTAAGTAACTAGAGAAATTAATCTAAACCTTTTGTGAATAACCTCTAGGACTGCAGGAGAAACCTTCACTCTTTTGGGGCACTTTTTTCCAAAATTCTCAGACTTGCACCCTGAGGGAAAGAAACCCAGAAAACAAAGGTTGCACCAAAAAGAGGCAATGCAGATAACACGGTTTCCTTCTCAGTGACCTTCTAAGATGGGTTGCAGAAAGTGCTGCTGAAAGAAAAGTTCACTCCAGAGAGCTGGGTCCTATTCTGACTCCATCCCTAATGCTGAGTTTCCCACTGAGCTGTCACACTGACTTGACAACTGGAAGAGAAGTTCTCATGTTTCTTTAAACTTTTTTTTCTTTTATGTTTTGTTTTAGTTTTTTTAACTTTGGAAATCTGATAAGAGAGGGTAAAGCCATGGCGAGATTAGAAGTTTCCATGCAAAGTGCCAGACCCATTTTTTGTACATCACCATTAAATGCAATTTGTTTTGGCTCTGTGTTCTGATCAAGTTTAAAATAGCAAATTATTCTTTTTACAGACATGTGCACATACAGAACAATTGTCACAGCCTAAAACTACGTATGGAAAGGACCAGAAAGCACCTAGTATCAAGAGTTTATTGACAAAGGACTATCTAACTTAACATGAGACAGTATTTCTCATCAATTGCAAAGCAGAAACTATCTTGATCAGTCTTTGAGGAAAGCAGCAGCTATTCATAGAATCCTTCTCACTTCCTAGTACTCATCAAACAGCAGGTGAGGGCTTCATGTCTTTTCCTTAACTGGGCATTTGAGGGCGATCTCTAGCAAAGCTGCATAATAGTGCAAATATAAAGTTGCCCCGGTCAGCGGCAGCAGGTCTTAAGTTTGGTTCATCTTGGAGCAAAAGAGCAGGAAAATGATCAGGCCCTGTTTGTGCACATTTGCTTGTTAAAGCCATCTCTTTCATGATCATTGTTATCAAGACAATCTCTTTCTTACCACAGACAGCACCATATACAGCTAATTTACCTACACAGTTTCCTTTCACAGTTTACACCTTCAGTGTACATTTTCTTGTTACATTTTAAAATATTTTTTAATAATTAAAAAAAAATATTTTTGAAGACTTAGTTTTTAAAGTTGTAAAGAAATGCCTTCTGTTGGTAAGATGACAGAGGATTTGCCTCTCCCATGTGACATGACTCAGAAAGGAGGTCAGAAGTAGTACCCCCCCTACACACAGCAGCACGCAGAATAGAAAGCTACTCATCCCCCTTTTCCAAAATAATTTAAAAAAAAAGGTAGAAATGGCATTTAATAAAAGACAGGACAATGCTCACTTGAACAAGAACACTGACCAGTCCTGTTTAGATGTGACTGGCCCCTTTTCTCCCCTTATCTGTGTTTTCCCATGCTTGTTCCTCTCCAAACCACCTTTATCCCTCTTTTTTCCACACCTTTGACTCATGCCCTGAATATCCCATAGTAGGTCTTGTGCAATCCGAAAATTCTCTTTGCTTGCATCCTACAACATGTCCCACCCCCCCAGGCAGTGAGGTACTGAGGCACCCAGGGACAGACTGGGGAGGGGCTGTGTCTTTGAAGGGGTTACTTGGGCTCCCCCACCTGCCCTTGTGCCTCCATGCTCCTTCCTGTCTGTGGAGATCTTTGATGGGCTGATAGCTCCTGTGATGGCCTTGGGAACTGCCAGGCAGGGTATTTCTTGGGCTCCTCCACCCATTGTTGTTCCTCTGCCTTCCTTCGTGTGTGTGGAAAAGAGCCTTGTATCATGTAACCTAACAGTGCAGAAGGTTTTAAAGGGAGAAAAAAACAACAAAAAAAAATCAAACCTTGGGACCCAGGAACCAAATGAAGGATGCAAAGCAAGGAGTGATGCAGTCAAAGCCACCAGCCAGGGAAATATCACTACAGCACTGGAATCAGCAGCATCTGAGTTAGCTGTGATTCATGTTAATTCACATCAGGGAGCAGCTGAGTGTTCAGAGGAGACTGAGATTTTGTCTGGATGAAGCTGGGGCAAGGAAAGCAGCATCCAGTGGATTTGCTTTGCTGAAAGTTACTACCTTTTCAACCTAATACCTGCCGCTCTGTAACTGAAGCGTGCATTTATTTTTCCGTTAATGGGAGAAGATGGGATGACTTCCTCTTTCCTTTGGATAGTGGCTAGGGAGAATGACATGTTGAATGAGGGGGTGAAGGGAGAAAACTGATCCACTTTCTGCATCTGACAGGAATACCTCTACATAAAGATATCTGCAGGGTTTTTTGTTTTCTGAAGATGTCATAACACTTTGTGTTGCATTGCAATCAAAAACATGCTTATATCTTTTGATTGTGCTGAGAACTTAACAGCTCTGTGGCAATGTATGGAGAACACAAAGAGGAGGGTTCATAGGGCCCATCCTTTCATTACTAGTTTTTGTTCTCTTGGTGTCACCTTTAGTGTTCAGGCTCAATTCACATGAAAAACACCTGCTCAATGCTTACAAAAAACACCCAGATTCTTCAGATCTACTACACCAGTGCAGAGCCACTGTGGGGACAGGCTGTATACTGGTTGTAGACTTTTCCCATCTGAAGTTACTGAGGATTCCGTCTGAGGGTCTTTACCATGCAGGTTGTTCAGGTATTTTCAGTTTCTCCTTTATTGCAAACACTCAAGCTATGAACTGGCCACCAGTCTGAGCTGGGACAGCCCTTGCATAGATATTTCCACAGATTTCATCTGAATACATCTCAAGAACAAATCACTAGACTAAATGTGAATAGGAGCGAACATACATATTTCACTGTGTTCCGTTCTGCGCTCCCCAGTTCCACAGAGACAGGGAGCTACTGGGGAGGGGCCAGAAGAGGCTACTAAGATAGTGAGGGGACCGGAGCATCTCCCTGATGAGGGAAGGCTGAGGGAGCTGGGGCTGTTCAGCCAGGAGAAGAGATGGCTGAGAGGGGATCTCATCAATGCCTACAAATATCTCAAGGGCGAGTGTCAGGAGGACGGGGCCAGGCTCTTTTCAGTGGTGCCCAGACACAGGACAAGCAGCAACAGGCACAAACTGCAACACAAGTTCCATCTGAATATGAGGAAAAGCTTCTTTACCCTGAGGGTGACAAAGCACTGGCACAGGCTGCCCAGAAAGGTTGTGGGGTCTCCTTCTCCAGAGACATTCAGAACTTGCCTGGACACAATTCTGCACAACCTGCTTTAGCAGGTGGTTGGACTAGATGATCTCCAGAGGTCTCTTTCAACCCTGACCATTCTGTAATTTTAACAGATGCAGCACACCCCCCATACTCAGTTTTGCAGCCATCACTTGTCACAATGCTGGAGACTCCTGACACCTGGAACTTCCTAGCAGCAAGGAGCTGCTTTTCCCTAAGCTTGGGTCCAAAGTCCTTGATCAAAGAGGGTATTGGTTTCGGCAGTGGGTACACCAGGCCCATCGGTTCTGGCTCCATCCAGCAAGGGCCAGGCGTACCCACATCTGCCAGCTGATAACAGTGTGTCTGGTCTCAAAAAGGCTGTTTTACCCCTGCCGCCTTTATTCTTCGGGACTGCTGTGAGAGAGGAAAAAAAAGAGATATTTAATACCACAGAAAATAAGTTCCATGTACCAAGAGTGCCAAAAGGGCCCCATTTCTAAGTAACATACCGAACGTTTCCTGTTCTGCAGTGAACAGGAGTTCTGTGTGAGTTTGAATAGATACGGCCTGGTATGTTGCATTAGGATGAATATGCAGGATATACGGATGAGAGATGCTTGAGTGAAAATTATTGGAGGGAGAAACTGAGGTCTAGGCTTTCACAAGGTCTCTAATTCACTTCGATCCTTGTGAACTGAACAGAAGCCTTATTAAAGGCTTATTAACTCAGAATTTTACTGGATGGTGCATAAAGCATGCTCTAGTCCCTAATTTTGTCATCAGGAAGGAAAAGCCACATATAAAATACATGAAATTGAAAAGACATGTAATTTACCAAACCTTCATACCAGCACCATGTATACTAAATTTCCTTTAAAAAGCATGAAATTGTTTCACTGGATCCAAGTTTGAGTGAAACGTAAGAACTGACAGCAGGAAGCCAGAGCTGATGGTCTAGGCCCTGGGGAGCTAATGGACTCAGGCTGGGGATACAAGGGCAAAGTCACATAAAACCAGGCAGCTGCGAGCGAGACCAGAGCAAGGGCAAGGCTGGCAGGGGCGAGAGGCAGGCAGGTGATGGCAGCGGTACGCAAGCGGGCTGCCCGCGGAGCACAGCGGGCCCTGCTCCCAGGCCCTCCGGGGACTGAGATCCTCCAGCTGCCCCCAACACGGATTCATATGTAAAGCAAGTGCTGTGAGAGGAACACGCATAACGGGAAAATAACCACCACACCAGCGGGTCGGTGCTGTCACCCTGCTCCCGGAGGGACTCCAGCCTCAGAAACCGCCTGGGTGCCTTGCCTGCTGAGCGAGAGGTGCTTCGAGGGGAAGGTCCTGCTGAAACATCCCATGAATGGTGGCGTGTGCATTCCGTGCCACTAATTAAACAGAAAAGCACTTACAGCGGCTTCCCGGACAAACAGACGACTGAAACCTCTGCTATCGCTGCCTGTATCTTTACTGCAAACAGGGCGTTACGCTCACGCCTCTCGGGTTGCCTGTCGCCAGGTAAAGTAAAATACTGACCGTTTCCCCCCAAGGCTGCTAGCCAAGCCAAGCCAAGCCAAGCCGATACTCCCTGCGTGGACCCGATGCGGAACAGCCACTCCCGCTGCGGAGCGAGCCTGCCCCCCCTACCTCTGCCTCAGCAGCTCCCGCGCAAACCCGCCCCGCCGCCCCGGAGCACCCTCCCGGTGCCACAGGTGGCACGAACCGGCGCGCGGGGGCGGCGGGGGGCGGGCCCGGGCCGCGGGGAGCCGCCCCGCTCTGAGGGACGCGCCGCCGCCATTGGCCCCGCGGCGGCGGGCAGGGGCTGCTTCTTCCCGCGCCACCGCCTCCCTTCCCCTCAGACAAGCGGGGAGGCGGCGCGGGGCAGCGGCTGCCGGCCGGCGGCAGGTAACCGGCGCTGCCTGTGGCCGGGCGGAGGGGCTGAGGCGGCGGCGGCGGCGGGGTGCTGCCCCCGGCTCGCTGAGGCGGCGGGAGGGGTGAGGCAGCCCTGAGGGGGTTCGGGGGGTGGGGGTGCCTTGCTAATGAAGTGACTCAGAGGCCAAAAATATAAACCACCCGTGCTTGCGGTGCTGGAACGGCGTGAGGGTGAGTCTGTTGGCAGCTGAGGAGTCCTGGCTCCAAGCCGCTCCGGCGTTCCTGCTGCGGGAAGCTCGCAGGGCCCGTTCGCCTGCGGACGGGGGAGGGCTGGCAGGTGGCTCCCCTGCCCAGCCCCACTTGTTCAGGCCGAGGGGAAGCGCCGCTGTCAGCGACTTTCCTTAGAACCGACGGCGGGGAGCGGGTGTGAAGAGCTGCAGCCCCTGCCCTGCGAGGGGGTCTGTGCGCCGGGACATCGCGCTGCTGCTGAGGGGTGCTCCCGGCTGGCGGTGAGAGCCGAGTAACTGTACAAACCTACCCGCGCCCAGCCGCTCTAGAGGCCTGCTTTAATAAAAGGGCGCTTTTTATTCAAAGGAGGGCACTTAGATCTCGGTTGAGAGATGTTAATGACCTTTGTGTAAATAGTCAGCGCTTTCATTTCAAAGCACTAAAGGAATTGCATCTTCTATGCTGTCTCAGGACCAAATTGCAGAATTGGACCTGGCCCTAAAGTCTAATGCACTTGGTTGTGTTTTTCCTATGTCAGCAGGAGCCGTTTACATGATTGCCGTTGCAGGATAAAAGTCGCTTAAATCTGGGGACAGACTGGCGAGGGGCAAGACTAGTAGTTTTGAACTTTCTCAAACGTGTAAGGGAAGGGGACTTAAAACATGCTTGACAGGGTGCTCTGAAAAGAAACTTGATTTTCTTTGATAAAAGAAGCGAAGTGTTGCAACAAAATGTGTGTTTACGTATATCAGGGAATTGGAGCTCACTGTGATGGAGTATTTAAAAAACTGATGAATCAAACGCTTTACTAAACTCATATACGGCTTTCTAGTCATTAGTTCCTAACTATCATCAGTCATTAGCACTACCTTTCCCAAACAGTTCTCGACAATTGCATCTGTAAGTGCTAGTAAACCTAGGAATATATAATGCCATGGAACTGATGCCTTACGTTTAGCACTGATGGCTACAGTTCTTGATGGTCTCAGTTGCTGAAGTCAAAGTAAAGTGTTTGAGAACACTTTGGCAAGAGAAGCTGAAATTAAAGTAAGAGTTTTGTGATTTTCATAAATTACCCTCCTTCCTTGCTTATTGTTGGAGTTTTATGTTCCTTGCTGCCTCCCTGGAAAAAAGGGGATGGTCTCATTTGCCTTTTACATAGTTCATATTATTTCGGGAAGTAAGACTTGCTGTAATTTTGCTAGGCATCTTTCATATTCATTTTGCAGGATTATTCTGGTTTCATTAGATATATCTCCTCTTTGTTCTGCAGTTTTATTTTGATTTCACCTGATGACTTTCTTGCACACACTACATCCTTTGGTCTTGCAGGTTTCACTATTTGCACAGGTTTTCCAGTGCCCTATTTGGGCAAGCGTATTGCAAGTCCCTGTCCACTTGCAGCTGTGTTATTTATGTATAACTGCATCATAAAATACTACTAATAATGTTACAGTGTTACAAAATACTTGTACACTGTTACCATATTTTAGTGTGATTGTGTCTAGTTTTAAGGCAAGGAAATAGTAAACGTCTCGCTTGGTCTGTTTCCACCTTACTGCTGCAGCAGGCCTGTGCTTTGGCTGTAAGGCATGTTCTTGAATTTTCTGAAGCTGTCATTGGACCTGTCCCATGTTAAAGAAATTTCCTTCCAGCATCTTTTGCAGCCCATAATAATGCATTATCGGTTTCACTGTCAGACTTTTAAAATTCACTGAAACAGGTCTTTGTGTTCTTGTTTACCAATGCTGACAAAGATGCCATAGTAAAAAAAATCTCCATTGTCACCAAAAATGAATGATGGAAAGGTGAATGTTTTTTCTCTGAAGCACTGGGTAGTGACCATGGACAGATAGATTTTTCTGGAGTAAACTCTCATTATTCTGCAGGAGACACTTGCCAATTTCCCAGGTGGGAGTACTGCTCCAATTTAGTACTTGGAGAAAAACTTTGATGCTTGTACAGAAAGTGAGACTTTAACTGTTGCATCTAGAAAAAAGGCTTAACCAGGTATTTAAACAGTGGGATGAAGTCAAACAAATTGCTTGTTTTCTACCCTGTGTTGTTCCCTGTGCTCATGACAGAAAGGAAAAAACCAGACTTCAAACAAAATTCTAATAAAACATTATTTGCAAGGAAACATAAAAGTAATTTGTAGTCTCTCAGTAGGAAAAAAAGTTTAATTTTATTTTCTTTAATTAAAAGTTATGGTTCTGTCCTGTGGAAGTCAGTCTTTATTTGATAGTGACTTCTTTTGAGCCGTAGTAAAGGGTTTTTTGTGTGTTTTTTTTTTTCTTTTCCTCTCTGCACAGAAAGTGTTCTTCACTTGGGTCGGCTGACTAGCAGGTAACTGCTAAAGCAGTAGGTAACCTTCTGGTGCTTAAAGTCCATCATCTGTTGCATTTAAGGTCAGCTTATTTGGGTTGCTCATAAGACAGTTTAAGAAGGCTTGTTAGTTTGGTCTTCCAATGCCTGTACTCTGTTCTTTAGCTTATTTGGGCATAAAGTGAGTGACAACAGATGTTAGCAGACTTATTCATGCTTCATTCTTGTGGTAGAGAGTCATTCCAATACACCTGGGTACAGCAACTGGCTGTACTAGATTCTTACTTCATGGTATGAGGTTTCCTTGCTATATGTAACTTGACTCTGTTTATTGCATTGAGAGCAGTGGGGAAGAGATATGATGTGTGAGGGGGAGGAAAAGAATAATTCTCTCCTCTTCTTACTTTATAGCTTCTTATCTAGATGGTAATGCCAGACAATTTTTGACTTGAATACTTCTCAGTTTCCTGTGCATATACACCAAATTAATGAACTTGACAATTTTTTTCTCAGTCTTGCTATATGCCTTTTCTTCTATAGTATAAATTTTCTAAAAGTGAATTTTTCTTTTCTTTCTCTCTCCAAGTGAAGGAAACCCTGTGTTTCTGTTTGGCTGTGTCTATAAATGCTTATACATGTATATAAGTAAAAATAAAGGTAAGAACAAAGGAGATGCTTATTTGCAGAGTAACTAGCAGAACAATGTCCTAAACTCATGGCTTAATGCTTTTGTTCTATCAAAGGATCAAACTGAGTGTCAGTAAATTCCATATGAAATTGCCTGCCCAATACCCGATTCTGACAAACTGGCAGTGATGTACTTCTGTACAGGCTGCATAGACTACAGTTAGACTGTATAATCTCAGCCATGTAACTAAAGCTCCAGAAGCAGATCAGCATGTTCAAGAACTCCTGGGTTAGAAATAGTTTTCAACATCGGCTTTTTAGATGTTAAAATCTACCTCCATGCTTTTCTTCTCTACTGAATTTTAAATGCCTTTACGTGATTCAAAAATAGCATTAGAAATAGAATATCAGTTATGAAAAATTAAGGGTGAGGTCCAAAAATCCTGTGTAATTGTGCTTCAGGCACCATAAGCAAAAGGTATGTGTGTAAGTCCCAGGCAGAAATTTATGAGACTACCAGAAGTAGTGAGCCCTTGCCTTCTATTCTGGTCCTGCCCACACAAAACTGTTACGGTCTCTTTTTTTTTTTATCATGCTGAATTTGAAAGTTACCTATATTCTATTAATCTTGTCTTTTTTTCATGGTGATTCAGCACTCCTCTGGAGATTAAAAGACCTGGATTAAAAAAATTAATACCCTCGGGTTACTCTCCTGTTCCCTCTGCTCTACTAGAACTGGACTGTTGTATGGCCAGGAATGCAGGGCTGGCTGGATAAGGAAGGAAGCCGAGACAGAGAGCGAGCTTGATTTGTGATGTTGTGGCCTGACTGAGAGAAAGTAGACCTGGCTTCCTGCTTCTGCTTGTTGTGACATTGCTTTAAGAGTCATTCTGTGAGATGGGTGGTTCAATCCTTGGTAGTGCAGCCCTAGAGAGGGTTAAAAGTGAACCAAGTGTAGCCTTCAGACTGTCATATTTTGGTAAAGAAGGGGATGTGAATTTGAATCCACTTGGGTTAAGTGATTTTTGGGGGCTCTGGTTTGGCTGCTTCCTGGGTATGTGCTCTGTCATTGAGCAAGACAGAGCAAACACCTTGCATAGCTATGCTCTTAAAGAATGAGCCACTCCTGCAAAACTGAATACCTGTTCAGGGACAAGCATATACTCCATACTCCAGCCTCACAAACTGAACTCCTGATTTTGCTACCTGTGTCTGAGAAACAGACAGGTGCCCTTTTAGGCTCCTTGCATCATAGTGCACCTTGGTTTTTGGTGACTGAATGCTCTGTTTGGATCTGGCCATAAGTATTCAGTTGAAGTGGTACCTGTTGGGGGAAAAGACTGGGTTTTGCATGATAATGAATCATAGAATCATTTAGGTTGAAAAGACCTTTGAAATCATCAGGTCCAACCATCAACAAACCATGTTGCTAAGTGCTGCATCTATGTGATTTTTTAATTTTTTTTTAAATTCCTCCAGGGACAGTGATTCCACCACCTCCCTGGGCAGCCTGTTCCAGTGCTTCACCAGCCTGTTGGTGAAGTTTTTTTTCCTAATATCCAATCTAAACCTTCCCTGGTACAAGTTGAGGCTGTTTCCTCTTGTCCTGTTGCTTGTTATCTGGGAGAAGAGACTGACCCCCACCTGCCTACAGCCTCCTGTCAGGTAGTTGCAGAGAGCAATAAGGTCCCCCCTGAATCTCCTCTCCAGACTAAACACCTCCAGTTCCCTCAGCTTCTCCTCATAACACTTGTAGTCCAGACCCTTCACCAGCTCCGTTGCCCTTCTCTGGACATGCTCCAGCCCAAAACTGAGCACAGTATTCAAAGTGTGGCCTTACCAGTGCTGAGTACAGGGGGATGGTCACTTCCCTAGTCCTGCTGGCCAAACTATTTCTGATACAAGCTGGGATATGCTTGGCCTTTGCCGCCTGAGCTCGCTGCCAGCAGTCAACCAGCAACCCCAGGTCCTTTCCTGCCAGGCAGCTTCTCGGCTGCTCTTCCCCCAGCCTGTAGCACTGCATGGGGCTGTTGTGACCCAAGCGCGGGACCTGGCACTGAGCCTTGTTGAAGCTCATGCAGTTGGCCTCGACCCATGGATCCAGCCTGTTCAGATCCCTCTGAAGAGCCTGCCTACCCTCAAGCAGATCAGTACTTCTGCCCAACTTGGTGTCATCTGCAAAGTTACTGAGGGTGCACTCAATCTCTTCATCCAGATCATCAATAAAGATATCAAAGAGAACTGGCCCCTATACTGAGCCCAGCCCAGCAGTGCAAACAATCTCATGAGTGAAGGTTTCATGGCTGATAGACTTCCTGTTATTCTTGCAATTTAATATCACTATTAAGGAGGATTGCCGATGCTTACTGTTTCAGCTGAGCCAGAATGAACCTGCTAGGAGATAAAATATTGATATGATGGGGCTATCCATTAAAACAATGTTATGCATGGGAAGATGAGTGATTTCCCTCTTAACAGGGAGCAACAGTAAGCTTTTTTTTTTAATGCATCTATTAAAAAGCCCAATAGTAACTCTGAAATAAAAACTTCATTGCAAAGGTTAAACTAATTACAGTGACTGAGAAGAGACCTGATTCTGACTAGTCTATCTGCAGACATTAGGTTAGCTTTTTTTAACTATTTTGATTTTTAACTTATCTGGAAGTGGCCAAAGTACGTTTTCTTCCACCTTCCTGTTTAGCTTATGTATTGTTTCTATAACTGTAGGACCCTTTTATATATTACGCTTAAATACAAAAAAGGTATTCTCATTCCTCTGGCACCTGATTTCTGCTGGTAATTGGATTCTGTGTGAAACCCTGTTTTCAGGTAGGTGTGTGCCTCAGTTACTGGAACAAGGGCTGGATTAATTGACGCAAGCTTTCTTAGTAGCCTTCAGATTACATCAATTATTAGGTGGATAATTTTAGCCTTAAAAACTTGCACAAGTGAGTGTCTAAGGCAAGCGGTTAGTCAGTCATCTCATGAGAAAGGATGGCCAAAGGGCTTGTTTTGTTCACTGGCTCTCTGTGCACATACTCTGAGCTGTAGTTACAAGCCCTGTTTAACTGAAAAGTAGGGGGCTGCAGTGACAAATTGGAGTGATTTAGGTGAGTAAGGGATGATTTTGTTTCCCACAGCTACTTGTTTATACAGTTAATTGTGTCTGAGAATGATGGAATGCCTTTTTTAACATTGTGTGATCTCAGTTTTGTGTTGGGCTACAGGCAGAGCTGCTCTGGTGAAGCTGAGATCAGTGGCCTTCCTCAGGGGAGGCAAAGATGATGTAAAATGTTGTCCATTTTATTTCACATTTTTGTGTTCAACATGTGCCCCAAAGCTGGATTATGTACCCTCCTGCAGAGGAAATGTGCTGCCACCAGTGACCTGAGCAGTGTGCTGTGACAGTGCTTTAGAGCAGATCAAAGGGCTGCATAAAAGGGGCAACCTATTAACCCATGGGTTTGTAGTTTTACAAACAAAGTGGAGGACAGTCAGTCTGTCCATGATGGTGGCTGCCCTTGCTCAACTGGGTCATCACCTTGACTCAAATGAGTGAGAGTGGGGACTCTTTAATTAGAGTCACAGGGATGCAATGGATACTGACTAATGGATTCCTGTAACAATGAGATAAAAATGACCAGAGAAGTCATGTGGACAGGCTTTGAAATAAACCTTTTTACCTTTTTCAAAGTTTCTTCAGAAACTGTATTCTTATGAGTCTTCCAGTTGGCATCCAAGACTGAAACTGCTCTACAAACTGTCTTATTATTAGCTCAGCAGATTGAGCATTAGTCATAGTAAGTTAGCGTAAGTATTTGAATGCAAATCCATGTTTGCTATTCGTAGCATGAATTTCTTTGCATCAGTGCTGCTAGCCTCTTAATAAAGTCCTCTTGTTAGATAGAAAGCCTGTGTTAGCAAAGAATCAGAGCTACACAGTAACTGTGTAAACTGCAGCTCAGTTCTTTGCTTTCATATAGAAAAGATTATCTAACCAAGATGCAGGAAGTGTGTCACTTCCCAGTAGCCACTGGTAGGAAATACTTGTTAATCTCACTGTTCTGCACACTTCCATCCTTGAGTGGTACAACTTCAGAACAGAGTGCTAATTAAAAAGAACTTGCTAAATGGTAGGAAGGCAAGGAAGCATGGTAGAGGTGGGATAGTTCCCCTGAAGTCTCTACAATATTTTCGTTGGGGGCATTGCAACTTTGATTTGCTTAAGGCTAGAATTTGGTAAAACCAAGAACAATAAATTTTACAACGGGGATTTTTATCAATTCCACAGCACTGTTCTTCGACCACCCATATCAAGGGAATTAATGTATTCCTACAAGTACAAGAAAGACTTTATGAACACCTGATTAGGAAGAAAACAAAGTAAATCACAAGTTGTGTGATTTTCAGAGGGCTATAACTGCTCACAGAATCTGGGATGGTTTTTAATGCAAAGAGGAGGGGAATGTAGGGTTAGTTGCCTTTTTGAAATTCCAGTAGCACAAGGAAAATTATAAACCAGGCAGATACTCCTTTTGTTACCATATTTTTGTTGGGGGGGACAGGGGAGTTCCTTTCAGTTTTCTTATATGTACAAGCATCTAAGTGAAGGAAATCCTAAGTTAAATGAGGGAGAAGTATACTCGAAGCACAGTCTGCCTGGGGGAATTCTGCTACTTTAGCCTTTTAAAATAATTTTTGGTTTGTCTCTTTTATTTTAAGAACTTCCTAGTACATAACAAATGTTTTTGTTTGACTTGCATCAAGAAACAATGCTCATTGGCCTGGTGCAGGGAATGCCAAACCTCAAACTAGAATATATATATTTTTTGGAAGAGTGGTGCAGGGGAAGAAAAGGAAGAAAACCAGCAGCTCCTGGTTCTATGCAAATGTTCTCTATGGGGCACTGCATTTGAGAGGAAAAGCAGGTGTGTTTCCCGCTCTGCAATAAAAGTATATGAGAAGGGAATGGAAGTGCTATTGGCCCATTCTCACTTTTATCTTCCATACTGAATCTGTGCATTTAAGATGGCAAGTCTCCAGAAAGAAAGGGTGAGCACTCCTTTCCTGTAAAATGAAAGGAAGCCATTGACATTTTCACAAAACCTTTTTAAGGAATTAATCACTTGCATGGTAAGTTTAATGGCTTTTGTGGGGAGATGATCTTATGGCTGTTTCTTCTGGAACTTCCTTGCTAGGATTTGAATCTGTCTTGTAATTATGTTGGGAAAATATTCAGAAAGAGCTAGCTCTTAAATGCAGAAGTGTCGGATAATCTCCTGACCATACTTATGATTCTTTGGTCCCACCGGGTAATCAGTTTGCCTCTGACCTGTCTTAAACATTTTAGTGTTTTACTTAAAAGTCTTTTCAAACAAGACATAAAAACAATCTCTTAAGCTGGACCCTGTGTAGGTCTAATGCCAATGCTGACATGAAGAATGAGAAAGTGACAGCAGGAGCTTGAGTCCTGTGAGCCCCTCCACTTCTGCTTTTGGGGGGTGTCTAGTCCCTCAGTAAAGGGAGGTGGGAATAATTTACACAATAGGCAGCGCTCTGCCTTCAGCGATCCAGAGGACTGAGCCACCTTCATTATTATATTTCAAGTCCCTTAGCCTTAGAAAATATTTTTTTACTGTAACTCTTGATTAAAAGAATTAGCTACTAGAAGACTGGAGTTGTCGCAAAAGAACTGTTATTAGTTCAAGCGATATGCCTGTTGGGATTTAACCACAACAAAGTGCCAATGGTATGATGTGCAAGGAAATACAACTGGATTTGAAGAACCTCAGATTTTATAATGAGATCTGCTGATGTTATTGATATTGACCTGCTGGAATCTTTAGTTCTTTTTTTTTCTTGAGTAGTTTTATACTTATGGTAATGTGAAATAAATAGTAGGGCATCTATAGTTAGTCTGACAAACAGTGGTCACAAGGAAAAGAAAAATCTAGGTGTGTTTCTCTGAGGCTTCTCTTTAATTTACGTGCCTTTTATTCCAGAGACCACATCCTCTTGAAACCACTGGCCTAATGATTGTATACCATAACAGGTACAGAGATTGACATTCTTAGGCACTGCTGCCAATATCCAAGCCCTGTGAAAGAAAGGCAAGCTGCCATACATGATTAGAGGGATTAGGCCACAACCAAAGCAAAACTCTTTTCTTTTCCAATTTTTAGTTGTTAACTTTTATCCTCTTTCTTTTATTAACATTTTGCTCTCTTGTTCAGAGTAAATTTTGTGTAAAACAGAACAATTGCCTGTATAGCCTTCAAAGTGATGAAGGTCTTGCCTCCTTACCAAACATGAGTAAAATCAAATTGCAGGCAGAGTCGTGTGGACCAGCAAAATGTTCCTGGAGAAAAACAGGCGTTTTGTCAAGTGCTTGTATTATTTTAGCAGCATTTCTTCCTCTTCCAGCTGGCTGAAGATCATTATATAAGGCTGTCAGTGAGAGTATTTTAAGATTGCAACCATTTTGCAGGTTAAAACCAACAATGATCATTTTGGTACTATTGAGGAAAGGTGAAGCGTGAGCAAGGCTTGTTAGGTATCATGTTTGTAATTTTTTTTTTCCCCATTGTAGCTGTTTTGAGCGGTTATCTGGTCCTGTAATTGCAGATAGGTAGATTTTTTTCCCTTAACTGTATTGTAAGGAATATTGCACAGGAGAACACATCGGTTTATTACTGGAATAAAATGAAGCATTGCTGTGTTTGTAAGAGCATCTTCAGTGTTGCCTTATTATAGATATCCCCACTTCTGCAAAGGTCCCTGTTCCACCAGCTCTCCACAGCTAGCTGGATAAGAACTTCTCTACCTCCCACTGACTAAACATACATGTTGGCAAATACTCTAAGTTAATCTCTGAGCCTGTTGGTAATATGATCTGCTGTGTGCACTTAGCTGTTATAATTTTGAAAATGTTCTGATAACACCTCTTGAAAGAGCAGCTGGATTGGCTACAGATATGCATATCTTGCTGGATAATATATTCCCTTCTGCCCCTTCAGGAAATAAGATGACAACAGGGCTTCTTGGGTTGTTCACATCCTTACTGTTGCAGGCAGCCATGTTCAAAATGCTCTTGAATGATGAATTAAGTCCCTCTTGAAGGTAATAGCTTTTCTTTCTCCACTACTACAGAAATCCGTAATCCTCTGATCTTCCTCACAAATATGTTCATGACCATCTTAAACTATTTCTGCTTGTGCCAACACTGGAATTTATCTTAATTAGCTGTTCTCCCTTCATGGGATTTGCCTCATGTATTTACAGAAAAATTATGTTCTCTAAACCTAGGGTGGTGCTGAATTACTGTGACTGTACTGCTTAAATGTCAGTGGAGAATCAAGTTTGTTCAGGAGAGTGCGATGATTTGTTTGGTGGTTGTTTTTGCAAAGCTGTAGCTTGTAGGGCTTGGTCAGAGGTATTGTTACTGCCTAATGTGACTTCTCAGGGTGGTAGGGGCCAATTCTGCAAAGCTTTTTGCTCTTAGTGTTCTTCTTGGCTTCCTTGCTTCAGAATAATAAACCTTTATTTCCTGAGAGTGGGTGTAGGCCAAACTTAAGTTACTTCTGAGAATGAATTTTTCTGCAGATGCAAATTGTTATATTACACAATTACATTTATCTGTCTTCCTCAGCTTCCTGTTGCCTTATGTCTGGACCTCCAACTCATCCTCGTTGCTAGTGCTGGTATGTTGTAGCAGTGGAGAAACGAAGTTAGGAAAATGTGTAGCTTTAAATGCATAAAATCAATCCCTCTCATTTTTAAGAGCCAATAGGTTGCTTGGAACTGAATACTTTAGGGGATGGAGATGTACACAGA
Source organism: Falco punctatus (assembly GCF_963210335.1). Lineage (NCBI taxonomy): Eukaryota > Metazoa > Chordata > Aves > Falconiformes > Falconidae > Falco > Falco punctatus. The sequence continues at coordinate 7,435,218 of NC_137581.1, forward strand.
TGAGTCACTGATCAGCCAGGCCTGCAGGGTAATTGTTTAACTGAAGGAGCTGGCACAAATAGGGGTGCGAAAGCAGCCAAAAGTGTAGGATTTGCTGTCACCCTCTTCCTCTTGTTAGAAAGGCACTGGCTTCGAGACAGTTTCTCTGGAGCAAAGCTCTAGCTGCTTAGGTCTACTGTACAAGGAGCACTTGAAAAGTAATTTTGCAATGTAAATTTAGGACATTATGAGGTTTCTGCGTGCAAAAGGAAATCTTGTTGATTTGAATGGAACAGCTGACTCTGGGGTTCTGCTGTTTGTTTTGTGATCCTGTTGATGAACTTAAATGTCAGCCATGCAAACTACTCCAACCTCTTCCTTGCCTCTCCTCATTACACCCTATAGATATACACTGAGTAAAAACTTTAAAATCTAAACCACGGTTGTGGTACCTCTTAATGTGATCTCTCATAATGTTTGGAATGCAGTATTTGAATAAACATTCCTCTTTTATACTTGGGAGATAGAGGTAGGGGGCAAACAGCTTTCTATAGAGTAAACAAGTTTGTGGACAAGGTTGTCTTTCTGTTATGACTTGTGTTCTAGAAAAATGTAAAGCCTTACTTAATGGAATCAAGGTGTATAACTGCCTGAGAGGTTTTGAGAAATTTTTAAAGATAAAATTTTAGGATAAGTGTCTGGCCTAAAGCATTTGGAATTTGTGAAATGCTTAAGAGTGCGTGTGTGAAACTACCCTTTGGGTTGTCTTTCTGTTTCTTTTGTTGCCAAAACTTAGAAGCTTTCAGGCATGAGTTACATAAAACATAATTTCAGATTCCTGTTTATTACAGGGATTAGAAGTCTTCTATGAAAGGGAAGATTTTTTTGTGTGGTTTCACTTGAATTTAAGGTTTAAGGAAAAATTCATGCCAAATATCCTAAGACTCACAAATGTTAGTCTATAGCATGACAGCCTTTCTCCAGAAATCAGTCAACATGGTATTTCTATCAATTTCTGTGATTTAATCAGTCTGATGTGGATCTTTCAGTCTTATTTCAAATTTAGGTCTGAAAACTTTCCTGGCAAAGGAAAACTTCCCATTGAACTTGCAGTGACACCAAACTAACTGTTGTGACCTCTCAGTTTTTTGGCATGTGTAGGGGCTTTTAAGAGAAAAAAATTGCCAAAAAAGAAATCAAAAGAATTGAGCTTGGGGTGGTAATAGTGGGTGCCTTGAAGTGGAGGAAGGCATTGATTATTTTTACTTTTTTAATTTATTTTTTTAATTAGCCTTAGGTTTTATAACAGGTGGTATACTTAAAGCCAGCAGTTTTTACAGTCTGTGCTTGGAATCAGTGCTAACAATCTTTTGCAGAAAGCTAGCCTGGCAGCAGTTTGTATTACTGGGTCTCATGATGCTGGCAGAGTACACCACACACCGAAAGAGTTTTTTTCTTAGTTATGCAGATGACTAAAAGCTGCTCTGGTTTGTTTGTGACTGGCATGGTTCCAGCAGCTAGAGATTTGTTATCATAGTGATATGTGATACAATTTGCACTATATGGATGATACACATTAAGGGGGTGGGTGGGAGCCCCAACTGATTATTGCTAGTTTTCTCAGCTGTTTATCCAGTGAGATCAGAGGCCAGTTTTTCAGGTACAGACATGTTTTAGCTGAAACATTATGTTTCAGGGTCTCAGCTGCACTACTCAGGACTGGAGAAGCTCTTTATCATAACCTAGGGTGGGAGCAAAACCAACTAATATGATGCCATGTGGATCTGAATACAGTTGATGAGTGCAAGTGGATCAGAATTCATGTAGGATTCTCTGAAGCACTGGGAGGGGAATGCGCCTCATTTAGATGTGGTATGCTAAACTTGGCAAAACACAGCTTTGTGAACTGTGGAGCCATGTTGTATGGTATCGACAGGTGGAAAAAAAATAATGATTAAGAGCCTACCAGGGTAGGTGGTGTCTTGCACCTGATGGAAAACAAAGTGGGAGTGCAACCTTAGTTGCAGAAACTGCTCTACAGAATGAGGGTAGCTGGGAAGTTCAGTAGCAGCACAGCTTGCTGTGAGCTGTCACAGCCTGTCACAGCTCAGCCCTTGCAAACTGTTGCTCAGTTGGGAAGAACTGAAGTTCCTCTGCTGTTTTATTAATTTGAATGCTGTGAGACACTGTGAGGCTTGCAACTTGTTTTGTAAATGCTGTCCAACTATTTCTTACAGATTTTTAAATGAATCTAATAGACAATATAACACTTCTTTCCTCAACCTTCTTTAATTATAAAGACAAAGACATGGTAAGATACCATGCCTACAACAGCTTTCTCAAAACTTGATTGATCCGAGGCAAGAGACTTGCCCAATTCACAAGAAAAATCCTTGATAATGCTAGTTCACAGCTGTTCAGGTTTTGTGATTACAGCATAAGTTTCTATGCCTGTTGGCAGCTGTGCACATGCTGTTCAGTCAGCATCCAGGGCTTTGGATAAGTGCTGTGGATGCTGGATGTTATATGGGGTGGTGTGAAAAGTGTCTGCATGATAATCAAAACAGATATCATACTGTTCGTAAGCTGAAAGAGTGCTGTTTTAGATCCTCAACAAATTTAGGATTACGCTTGTTGGTGACCCTATAGTAAACACTTTTGACTTATGCCTAATTATAAAACTGTAGTTTTCTAAATATAAATAAAGCTACAGATGGGAGGTTGTTTAGGATACTGTTATATCAACCTCATGGAACAAAATCACAATGAGAATCATGGAGAAGACAAATATGGCAGCCAAACATAACCACATGCAAGAAGGCTGTTGAGCATTGGGGCTGGTGGGGGGATAATCAACCTGGCTGCATCTGCTTTCCACAGCTGTAAGAAATGCTGTTATCTTTAGAAATGAAGTTTCCCTTTGAGTAGTGCCAGTCCCAGTATCTTGTTTTAATCTCGTGGTTGAACACTGTGGCCAGGAAAGCAAGCATAATGACTTGTTGCATGATTTTATTGCTGTCAATACAGTGTCAGCATCCTGTGCTGCATGGCAGCATTGGGCTGCAAGGGCCTCAGGCAGATGTGCACACAAACCTGCAGGGCTGTGATGGTAGCTGCCTAGTAAAGAGACATCTCAAATAACATCTGCTTCTCTTCTGTCTCTCACTGGGTTTGTCGCTAGGGATGCTTCGAGTCTTACGTTAAATTCAAGCTATTTATTTAATTTTCTCTGGCTTCATTACATCTATGACGCTGTAACCCTGAGGCACTAAAAGGCTCGACTCTAGATACAGCTGACTCCCCACCCCCTCCCCATTAATTCCTCTGAGGGTTTTTTGAAGAAGAGGGTTTTGTCTTTGACAATTGGGATTGCCTTGTAAGTAAATAGTCCTCTGGAACTGTGGCCTATAAACCAGAAGCAAAACATTATTTTAAATTGCTGCTTGTAAATGCAGTTTGGTTTGGATAAATCCGTGGGGTTCATGTTACCACATGACTTCTAATTCCACATGCTGAAGATGGTTACGCAGAAATCATTTCACATTTGTTCTGTAGGACAGTGATTGGGCCTACATGGGTTCATATTCCTGACAAAATTATGCACTATTAGTGGTAGGTAAAATGTGAGTAAAAATTACACTTATATCTTGTAAATTAAGTTGTATTGCAACCCATGATGACCACAGATACCCTGACTTTCCTTCTCAAAGCAAGGGCTCACCCAAAGGAAAGGGAAATAACTCAGACGGTTCCCTTCCTCTTGATCTCGAGGTAACTAGTCAGAACAACATAGCAGTTGTGACTCCATCCAGCAGCTAACAGCAGCTTCTAGAAAGTTTAAAAGATTTACTGTAAGAAATTTGGCTTTGCAAACCTGGTACCTGACCTTTCAGTTAGTTGTGTTTTGGGGGAAAAAGTATTTTGGTCAAAAGCCTGTTATAGAATTCCCACTTGAGGAAGGGCTGAGGAAATAATCTCTTAAACCTGTTCAGAGTAGCGTGTGAGAAGCTTCTATGAGCGATACACTACTTTGTTACAAATGGAAGACAAAATCCTGCAGAAAGAGGCGTTGCACAATTTGAGAACACACCTCCTAAGTCTTGAACTGGAACATACAAATTCCTCTAACACATTCCCAGCCTCCTCCCATCTCATTGCTGCAACATGTTACACTTGGCAGGGTTCTGATGGCTTCCTCAGGGGTTTTCCTCCAGGGCTTGTAATGCCTGCTGCCTTTCTGATCTCCTAAAAGGGGTAAGGAGACTTTGAGGTCTTGGAGTGGGAAGATGGGTGTGGAGAGCAAAGCACACAGTTTGATAGGAATGGAATAGGGTCCAAAAGGTCAATGTGATAGGCGTTTTTTTTTGTTCTGTTTGATAGGTGACTTGCCAAATATGGTGTCCTAGAAATGTGCCAAGGATGAGTAAAACAGCATGACAAGCTTGTGAGTTTAAGCCCAAGTGGTTGGTTGTGGTTGGGTTTTTTCCCCTGTAAGTCTTCTGTCCCTGGAGTTCTGGCAATCTTTCTTTAAATAAACAAAATCCAACTTATAGCCCTTGTGAAGAGAGTTCATGGATGTGATTCAAGTCTGCGCTGGCAGGAGGTGAACGCTGCAGATGCATGTTGGGCTGCATCACTGTCCACAGCTTTGCTGTGAATCAGGACTGCAAGCAGCAGTGGATTTTTTTTCTTCCAAGATATCTGGCTTTTGTCTTTCTGTGTATGATAGCCATATACAAAATCTTCTTATGTGCTCTTGAATATGATGTTGATGATTAAACTTTAAATGAATGTGATAAGTGTCCTTGACATTTTTTTTGTTTGGTTTAGGGTTTTTTCCATTCCTTCTCCTCCAAATTGTTCTGCTGAATTAAAGGACAACTTAAAATGCACTTACTTTAAAATGTATCATTTGAATGACACTTGATTTTGGTTTAGGGTGTAAGTTGTCATATTGGAAATGAATATATTTTTATGGCCACCTTGTTCAAGAGACTTGTGAAACAGGTTTGACTTGAAGTGACCATTTGAACTTCACAAAGTAGTTTAATAACACTGAAAAACTTGTTTCTTTTAATTAAAAATGCATACATAATCTACTTCCCTGATCCCTGATCTTACAGCTTGTTCTTCCTTGTCTCTTTTTTTAGGGGATGTTTTGTTTGTTCTTAAACACTGGATATGCTGGGTCAATGAACTGTTACCCCAGGAAGCAGAGCTGAGAGGACAAGCTGAGAAGACTTCATTACGATGGCAAGCAGGAATGCAACACTTTACCAGAAGTCTCTCATCTAGGGAAACATGCATATACTGTACTGCAAGAAAGCAGCATTTGGGACTTTTTAAACCACTGACTGTAACCTGGTCCAGCTTTCTGGGTGCCTGCTGAAAGACTTCTATACCTTTTAAGCAGACTACAAGACTATCCTTGGCAGGATTTAAGATCTTCCTGGACACTTTACCAGCCCCTACACACAACAAGATGATTGACCTAAGCTTCCTAACCGAGGAAGAGCAAGAGGCAATAATGAAGGTGCTGCAACGTGATGCAGAGCTTAAAAGAGCTGAAGAGGAGAGGGTCAGGTAAGGGATCTAGTGCCCTGGGTTGTCCTGGGAAGACCTACACAGTTCACATGCCGAGTTATTCAGAGCATAGGAGTAGATAAAAACAGTTGTTGTGGAGGGCTCCATATTCCATGGTATATGTGGTTTGGAGATTTTTACTGTGGACTCGATTTAGCATAGTCTCTGGATGAAATGCCTCTACCACACAAATGATTCATTACTGGCCAAAAGAATAACTGTTGATTTGGCCCCTTACAGTTTTCTAAGGGGCCAAGCACACCTGGTACACATCTGCCTTGATATGCATCTGGCTTGGTTTCCTCAGAAAAGGATTGGCAAGTATCAAAACCTCTGCAAGCTGAACTAATATGTGATGGGGGGGGATCTGATTCAAAAGGAGTATAATGCCCCAAACAAACAAAAGTCAGTATGGACGCAGTCAGCGGTGTGTCTGAATGATAAAGTTATACCTCAAATATGTGGAGCATTGGAGCTGTAGTCCAGAAGGCGTACCAACACTATGCTCCATTACCAAGAGAAGTCTTGCAATCTGTGGCTAAGGCAGAAAATTGCTCCCTGTTTTCTTTCTGGTGCCACAGACAAAGCAGTGTGTTTTTATTCTGCAGTGTTTGGTGTGCTGGGAGGTTTTCCTAGAGCTACTATTAGGGTAAATGGCATGAATTGAAATGCATGCATGGAGCGCAGCGTTGCCCAGGTGACTATGAGAAGGCCAACTGTAAATAGCAGTTGAATAGTGGTTTCAGCTAGCACAGCTAGCTACCTGCTCAAGAATGAGGATTTTTGTAAGTCAGCTTCTTTTTTTTTTTTTTTTTTTTTTTTAGAAGGAAAGTATCCATTACAGGGTACACAAAATAATGAGCTGCTGAATAATAAAAAGCGAAGCCTTAGATGATGAAAGGTCAAAGTGCTACAACACAAATACATAGATGTTTACGGGTCTCTGCTAAGGCAGCATCTTTCTCTCATTGATTCAGTATCTTCTCTAGGATTCTTTCTCATTGTGAGTTCTACATGAAGACATGTATTTCCTATTTAAATGTTTTAAAATGATTCCAACCATGATGCATCTATGATGTTTCTCTTCTGAGAAATATTTTTTGACAAATACCCCCTGTGTAGGTATACCCTATGCTGCAAACAGAACAGCAGCCTGCCACTTGCCCAAAGAGCAGTGTTCGTTTTGCTGAGTGTGCTTGTGCAGCCTTGAGGTCATTTAGTCAGCTTGTGGTCAGCATGTTGTTGAGTTATTCCTCTTGCTCCTTTCAAGAGCAATAAAGGGTAAACCAGTAGCTTTTCCTGCTTAAAAAGGCTTCTCCTCCCAAGGCATTTGCTTCACTGAAGGCAAAAAATCATTACAGGGAATGTTCCCACTTCCCCCCGCTCCCCCCGCCCCCCCCCATCTTAATGCAACTGGAGATGTTTTTGCTATATAGTTTTGTCTCCTGCTTCAAAAAAGCAGAAAACTGACTTTGCTGTAGCAGAATGGGCATTTTCTTTTCTTTAGGTTGAAAAACATTGGTTTGGAATGGTACATCGGTGCCAGATTTGAAAGTGCTCAGGGAAAGTAATTGTAGATGCAAGTTTGAAAGCAGTATCTGGGGGAAGGAACAGAAAATAAAAAAAGCCATTCTCAGTAGTGGTCTGAAAGGGCTGTCAACAAGTATTTTTGTCTGAATAACTTTGCTTTTGCTACTTGTAATTCTAGTTCAAGAGGGTGTGGTAGAAAATGCAAGGGACTGCAGGTTGTAGCAGCCTGTAATCAGCATGTTGGTTTCTACATTAAAGTGTCTTTTCTGGTTTCTGAATCTTATGACTTCTGAGAATCTGGAAGCTTGCATATGAAATTTATTTTTCTGCATAGATGTGGCACATGTTTTTTGTATATTATAGAGTAAAACACTACCTGAATTATATTTCCACCGAAGGAGATGCAATATTTTAGTTTGCATTCTACACACCTGGAAGATTCCAAGAGCTGGGATAGGATGTCATCATATGAACATCATAGCCTGACAAAGTGTTGTTTGTATGTGTATATAATGGAGGTCTTTTAATGTAATCTTTTTCCCTCTAGAAGAAATTCTGAGGTTTGAAAGGTGTTCTAATAATCTGTGCCATGTGCCTGGAGTGTGGACAAACTGGTAACATGACAAAATCCTCTTTGAGCAATTTCCTAGTGGAATTTTACAAATCACCTGACGGAGACCTTTCTCAGCTAACAGCTCCTAATATTGCTTATCTGTAGTAAAACTGAGCTGATTAGACTGGCTCATGCAGCCTCCATAGGCAGTCTGCTTTAATTCTTGGGTTTTTTTAGTGCTTTAACAGGTGTTTGCCCTGTCCTCAGGCTCCTTGTGTTGGTCTGAATGGGCCTGATAGTTTTGGGAACAGCATACCTGCTTTATCTTTGAGCTCTGCTGAGGCCTGTCCCAAAGGAAAGGGGATATTGACATTCTCTTTTCGTGGGTAAAGGGTGATGAAAGAATCTGAGATGACAAGGTGGTGTGATGCAAGGAAATTAAAAGACCTTGCACTAGGAATAAAAAAGGATGCAATAAGATGGCTCTTTCTGCTTCATTACCCCAGGAGCTGCTGCCAGCCTCTGAATGGCAGCCCTGCCGGAGAGGGGGAAAACAGCATATAATGGAAGAGCAGAGTGACAGCTTGTCAAGAGCTTTTCAGAATATTGCTGACTTATTTATTTTGTTGTCCTCGTTCCTGTTCAGGAATCTCTGATATACCCTGCTCCAGCTGAGTTTCAGGTATTGAACAATGAGTGGGCTAAGTACATAACTGAATTTCCTGGCAGTAGCTTCAGCATAGCTCCTAACTCTTTGTACAGTTGTGTAGTTCAGAATTAACACAGTTTGGGGCCCTGCCTGGACACAGGAATGTGGAACAGAAATATTCCTGTCTGGAGTTCTGGTGTGTGGTTGGGTGAGTCTTCTGTGGTGGAGCGGCTGACCCCTGGCACCAGCGTGTCTGAGGCAGAAAGCTGTTGTGGTCAACTTTGCAACAGGGTTCCCTGCTGTAGCTATCGGCCTTTCCCAGCAGCACCTCCTGGCAATGCTGTCCTGGGCTGCGCTTGGGATTGTTTGCTTGTGTAAACTGAAGGAGGGTAACGATAGGGGAAATTCTGGTGTGGAGCTGTTTGTGTGGTGGGTGGTGGCTGCTCTATGCCAAACGCCTTTAATACATACATTGGTGTGGCACTGCAAAAAAAAAAGTTTCAGAGGTCTGAATGCTACATACACTTAACCTTTCTCAATGCTCAGTGGGAGTGTGTGGCTGTTGAAACCCTAGTGTAGTTGTTTTTCTGATTCTGGTCAGCTTTAACAGATATCCTTTTCAGTCTCTTTTCAAGGCAGTTTTACTTATAAGGTAGACTGTCAGAAGGAAGGCTTTTTTCTGTTTTTTGTTTCTCAGGATGGGATATATTTAAGGTATTGGGGTGAGCTGAATATTGGCATTGGGGGAACTGGACTTACTACTATGGTGTGAAAATGACATTCAATGACTGTCATGAGAATACATTCTTAATACCTTCATAAAATACTTTTCTGTTAGATGGAACAGTTTTGAAAGTGTGCTCAACAGAGGCAAGCTCTCAGTGGAGACGGTTTTGAACATGGGTGCCAGTTCAAGTTTAAAGGGCTGATGGAAGATAGAAAAGTTTAGAGGTGCTGTCAAAGCTAACCTTGTTTCTGAAAAGAATTGCCTATTTTATCCTACTGTGCCTCCAGAGTATTTCTTCCAAATGTTCTAGAAATTTTCAAAACGTATCCTCAGTATCCACTCAAATGATTGTCAGCTTGGTAGTGCCTGGGCATAGTTAGGTAACCAGGCGCCAGTTATAACTCCATAAATTTGAAGTATCACTCTTTCTCATTGCCCTGTAATACTTAGGGACTCTTTCTAAAGCTAAATATCTGCAAAAATGTTCATTTTACCAGTCACCCACCCCTTTCTTATAAATTCCTTAATATCTATCATTTGCACTACTTCACGGTAAAAGTTTGGGTGTCTGTAAATGAATGGAAAAATAACATGTGGAATTGGTGTGGCTTACAGGCAAGGCAATAGCGCAGTATGTTTGTATGAGCTCTACGTTCTGTCTGGACCGGTAAACAGAATGGCACTTTGTCTAACTGAGGTCTCTTAGGCTGGCCATCATCCCTTCTATTTCGCATTGAATTTTTTTGAAAGTTTGCTTGGACTCTGGATGAGGGATGCCACAAATCACCGTTGTCTCTACATTTATTCCTAAGGATATGTTAAGATCCTGTCAGAGCATCCCTTCTAACAATATGATTCTGGAGTCCTATTCAGGGTACTGATGTTATCTTTAAGCCTTGGCGGATTTAAATTAATCTATTAATAAGCAAGTGTGACTAATAAGTAAATAAAGCCTACAATTCTCGTGGAGCTGATTTTAAAAATGCATAAAACCTAAACTCACTTTGCAGCGTATTTAATTCTTGTATTTTTAGGTCATACATGTGTGTCAACAAGGAGCTTGCTTGTAATGTGAGAAAAGCTTTTTAATCTGAAGTTATTGTAAGAGACTAAGAATTAGGTGGCTTGAACTCTTTCACTGAAAATTCAAACTGAGAGGTCTTAGTATCCCATTGTCAAACAGAATGTGCTCTCACACACTGCTCAGACTTACTACAGGAGAAACAGCGTGAGTTTCAATTAATAACAATTAATTTCTATTTTTGTAACTAGTTCTAAAATCACATACTTGTGTCTAGTGGCTGTACCAGGGACTTCTGATTAACTTTTAACGGGCTTACTTGTCAGTAAGTATAATGTGGTGATGGTCAAAGTGTATACGTGGGAGCGTGTGCTTGGAGATTACCTTCAGACAAATCTGGTACACCCTGTAATCTCTTTCCTCGTACTCATAGCTAAATGATTTCTTTCTAGCTGGGCAGATCTGTTGAAGGAGAAAGAGCTCCATCACATTGTGAACCACCTGGAGTACTCTCCCAAAGGAGCTTGAGGATAAGACTGTGCTTGCCTGCTGCTCATGCTTTCCTTCCATCTTTTGCTTGGCTTTGTGTAGTGGTTGCATGAGATCAAAGCAGCTCAGAGGCATTTCCCATTGCCAAAGACAGAGGGGATTCAGCACATCAATTCAGCAACAAACTTTTTTCAAATAAATGAAACTTGGTCTGTGTGTTGTCCTTTTTCTGCTTCAGCAATTTAAAATGGTATATTTGGGGATTGAAGTCCTTGGTTTAATGTGTTAATGGAGCAGGATTTTGGAGACATTTGGCAATAATCAAAAAGTCAAGTGGCACTCACATTGCTGATTTCTTGGGTATGTAAGTACCTAAATACACATAGATGAGAATGTTCCTCTTTGGGCCACCTGTCTGGGTGGAAAAAGATAATGTCATGCCTTTTGGATTGATTTCCCCTTATGAACATTTCTTAGCACCAAATGTGAAGTTCCAAATAATACTTTCTGTTCAGAAATAGAGCAATTTTATTCTCTAGGAAAATGTGCATGCCATTATGCTTTTTAAGAAAGCCAACTGACGTAAGAATGACTGTGAGTTCGGTGGGGAGGTTGGTTGCTGCTCTGCACAGATATAGTTCATATGACCCCAACCAAAACAAACCCACCCTATTCTAAGTGAACTCCTTTTTTGCCTGAGTCCTCCATTTATTGCTAGACAGACACACAAAAAAAAAAAGGAGGAAAAAAAAAAAAGAAAAAAAATTGTGTGTGTGTATATATCCTCCAGAAAGCTTTTTTGCATCCTCTGTGTTTTCTGCCAGTTTCATCAGACCAAAGTAACAGTGAACTACAGCCCACCTTGTGAAGAGTCAGTAAAAAAGCAGAACTCTTAGGACTGTTTTCATCTTAATCTTGTGAAGTAACTGGGGTTAAGGAAGATACCCTACTTACTGGTCTTAGTAAGAGACATGGCATTGGACTGAGAACTGGGCTGATACCTTTTCTTCCCAGTATTGATTGCTAACTTGTCAACTATTAGCAGAGGGATTATTTGACTGGATGATGCTTGTTTGGAACAGCTAGTGAAGCAGGGTAAGATGGAGTTTACTTTGTATGGTAGAAGAGTGTGCTTTAGGGAATAAGTGGATACTAATAAGGCTTTTTAACCTCTAAATTGAGTACTCCCTCAGGAAGTATGGTTTTCCTTACAGTACAAAACCTGTCTTGGTAAGATCTATCACTTGTTTGTACCTGGGACTGTGTTGCATTATTCAGTGCCAAACTGAAGCCTTTGGCTTCAGAGTAGGTTAGTCTTGATTTGGAGCTCACACAAAATCCTAAAATGCAACCTGTTCTTTAGCACAGCATCAATTTCATGGATATACTCTTACTGGTAGTGTGAAGCAAGCTATGATGCAGGCTTTTCTGCTCACTTAGAGGAGTTTGTGCATCCTGTGGGATGTCATTGGATCAGGGCTGTTCTTATGCTTCATACACGTACTTTTATAGGCTTTAAAATACTGGGAATACTGTGTTTGAGCAGAACCTGTGAATGAATGCACATACATTCTAGCAGCATCTCCCCAGATTCAGGTTGTTCTGTACCGCTGTCCACGCTGACTAATACCAAAGGTGTATTGTCACAGGATAGGTGTTCCTTCATTGTGAAGGTGATCTTGGTTCAGTTTGGTGTCTTCTCCCCGCCCCCCCGCCATGACAGGTTTACTTGGGTTGCGTATGAAGAGGGAGGGGAAGCCATTGGGAAGCCTCTATGCAAATCCTTTAAAACAAGCAGACAAACCAAGTAGTGGAAGGCTGTTATAGAAATGAAACAAGTGGAAGCTAATAGAAACTGAAGGCTGACAGACCTTGAAAGACTCCTACCTCCTGTTCTCTGTAGCCTCAACAGTCTTGCTACAGATTTTTCTGAATGGAATAAAGTCAAGCTTCATTGTACCAAGAAATGTCTAAACAAATTTACATATTCCCTGTGTCTGCCTAGGGAGTATCTAATTACATGATTTATAACATATTACTTTTAAGATGAACCTTACTTCAAACTTGACAGTGTAACTACTAATAGATGAGTAAGTCTGAGTGCTAACTGCAGGTGACAGTCTCCTCCATTTTCACATGCTTTTTTACTAACCTCAGTGCAGAATGTGTATATGTTTTAAACAAAACATGGGGACAACATGCCAGTCTGATGTCCCATGTGTGGCCATCTTCTAGGAGAGAAATGATGCATAGCAGGGTTAATCTAGCAATGTGTTGGGATAGTAGTTTTGGTTCCACATTCTGGTGAAGACCGTATTTCAATGGACAACAGAGCTGCCTGTTTTCACTTTTCATCTCCAAAATCAGTTGACTTGTCTCATACCTATGAGCATGTAATTCATTCATTTTAATGCTCCAGGTCTGGATGTGTCCGTCTTCGCTTCTGACTTCAGAATAAATGTCAGTTTGTCTTGTTTGTCATCAAGACTTGTGTTGACTACACCCTAGTTATTTCTCTGAGGATCCAAAAGCAAGATGCTAGCTGTGATTAATTTATCAGGCTATTGTTAGTAGACCTAACACACCCAGATTTCCAAATAGGCATATAATGGAAGAACATGCATGACTACAGACAGAACTAGACCACCTTTTTCTCATGTCTCCACCTACTTCTGCCTACCCAAAACCTTGCTATTCAGAGACCGCGGAGGCAGGAATCAAAGGAGGTGTTGCTGATGAGGTGTTTTGATGACAAGGATGGGGAAAGGTTGCATAACCCCATTAGTTTGCTTTATTCTTCCTAGTAGAGCCCTCGATCAGTTTAGAATTATATTGCTTAAACTAATCAAATAGTAACTGGTTTTTTTTTTTGTTTGAAAGTCATATGTGTGCAGCAAAAGTGCAAAAGAAATAATCAGTATTCTCTACTTGGGACTGCCCATTGCAAATGTTTTGGGTGTAGTTGTCTAACATGTCAGAGAACAGACTTTTCCTACACCTTATCTAGATATGTGCAGACTGAAGAGGCATGCTTGTGCAATGTAGCATGTTTAAACAATTACTCCTTTTGCCTTATAAACCTTTTATGGCTGTTTCCCACTCTCTAAGAAGAAGTAGACAAAAATCTAAGTGGCAAGTCGATACTTATAACGCCTGGTCTAATATCCTTTTTTTCCTGTTCTTCTAAGAGTGATACTACAAAAAGTTTATTTTGTGTGTCCAGAAAGTGACCCAGAACTGAAATTGTTTGCTGTCTTTTTGTTGGTTGGGCTTTGCTTGCAGCAAATAGAATTGAGAGTAAATTTTCAAAATTATCTCTCCTTTCACCTTCTCCACTCATTTGGTATTTCATTTGCAGGAGGGAGGTTTTGGAAGTGAATTTGTAGATAAGATGGTGGTATCAGGCTTCAAAAAGCCTTTGTTTTGCCACCAGTCACTGGGGTGCTTTTTCCATGTGTTCAGAATAAGGCATGTGAGATGCTAATGAATCTGTCTCTCTGAGCCAAATACAGACCCTGATTTAAACGCTGCTTAGTTTTGTCACGAGAAGTCCCAGAATGTGCTGCTACCATACACTCCTCTGTCTGACAAACTCAGTTTAAGCTGTCAGTTGAGGAATAAGGCCATAAAAGAAGTTAAGATGTCAGTTGTAACATCTTGCAAATTCTGTAGTGGTTTGTAGTATGGACTATGAATAAAGGGGGTACAGAGGAAGGAGTTAAGAGATGCTGAGGATGTAGCTGAACAGTTTTAGATACAGGTATATATTGGTAGATGGTTGTTTCAAAAAAAGAAACAGAAGTCATTATCACTTCGCCCTAACGTGCAATGAGCTATTACAATAGCCTCCAAAGCATAAGATAAACCGATCTGGATTTGCTGATAGGAAGACAGGGACTGATTATATCAGAGCAGATTTCCTGCCTTACAGTGGTACCATGTGATTTAGCCCACTATCAGATGTTCTGGAGGTGGGGAGAAACAACCCAGTTAATATGCATGCAGGTTTTCTGTTTGCCTGCAGAGTGCTGGACGTTACATTACAGTTGCTCTGTATGCCCATTCACTGTAATTCTGCATGTACTTAATGCCCTGGTGGATGAAAAATTTATCACCTTCCCATCAAAAATGTTTCGCCTAGGCGTAGTGGAAAAATCATGGTAAGTAATGGCCAAACTCAGGCTTATTTTAAAAGGATTTTAGAGTGAATTCCTTCTATCTCTGACCTTCATTTTCTTGAGTTTAATGGTCCTATAGAAGAAACAGGCACTAGCTTTATTGTAATTTTAGGCTGTTGCACTCTGAAAACTGCAACATAGGCAGACTGGCATTTTAACAGGCCACTGGGGGACTCCAGAATACATCCTTACATCATAAGTAAAGCCATTATTGCATTTTCTCCTAATTGCAAATTTGGCAACTGAGCCTGCAATCTGACTCTTTATCTGGATGCCTACTAGTTCTTTGGTCACCAAGAAGAAGAAAACATAATGACAACTTGGTTAGCCTTTTTGTTGACTGGGGAGCTAGTGTAGAATCAACTGTTGGCTTCTAATCCTGCTGTGGTGTGCTGGGAGGTGTATGCAGCAGTGGAAAACCGTGGCTGCAGTCTGATTTTTCCACAATACCTTTCAGGGTAAACCACAATCTAAATCTAATGCCTGACAGTGAAACAGGCCCATGCAGTGCAAGCAGTTTGATATTACTGCTAAGGCCTGCTCATAGTAGAGCCTGAGAATTCAAGTAGCATTGTAAAAATTCCGGTTTGTAACCTCAGCAGCTGTTCTTGCAACAAGCCTATGTCGGTGATCACAGGCTTCACAAATGCTCTTTTCCCTGCCAAGACCTAGAACTAATTGTCTTTCTGATAATGGAAATCTGCTTCTTTATTTGTGACTGGGGAATATCTGGGAGTAGCTTTAATATTTATGTTGCTCTTAGTTCTTCAAAAGATGGAACTGAGAGGTGAAATACTTCTCTTGAAGAGACAAGGAAGCCAAGCTAACAAAGGTCAAGTGCTATCAAGGTGAGGAGGCAAAAGTAGTTTGTAAGTCAGCTGCTGTGAGCTTTTGTCAGGCCTTAACATACAAGCCCTATCAGTCAGACAGGACATTTGTGAAGGAAGTACTGTGTAAATTGAGAGCACGTTTGTACCTTTGTTAGCAAGCATAATTATCTCCCGAAGTCTAGAAGGCCTGTTGAGCTGGTGGAGTTAAGGTACACTAAATTTCCATAGGCAGCAAACAGGGGTGGGAGCAAAGTGCCTGACACTCACTTCCAGCCAAAATAACAGCAGCATTGGCCATGGGTGATACTTAATGAGTTTAGAGCCATGACAAATCCGTGCCTCTGTCTCTGTCCTGCCTATGTTAATCCATCACAGATCTGAGAGTCCAACAAGCAGGTAAGTAGGCTGACACAGCTGAGGGGCCTGGGATCCTGTCCACTTCTACAGTGATTTATCAGTCTGAGCTGACCTGTAAAGGTCTCCGACCACACCCTAGTTTCAGTGGCTGAATACAAAGGTGAAAGGAGTGAGCAGCGTCTGGGGTAAGTGTGTTGAATGAATACTTGTCCTGTGACTCAGTAACTTCCCGCTAGAGAACCTTCCTTGGCATGTGTTATCATACTGCCCTGAAGCACCAGCTGGTGTCAGAGCTCACCTGCCCTGCAGGCTGTACAGATAGTTGAAAAGCCAGTCCCTAGCCCTAAGCAGCATCTCTTCTGAGAAGACAAATAACAGATAGGAGAGAAGGTGAAAGGGAGATGCAGTCATCTGCGTAAAAATTCTTGCATTCCATATTTCCACTATTCCAGCTGGCTGTGTTCATAAACTGGCTGAGCAATGAGGAGTTGGCTCATACATGAGTAATACGTTTGCTTGAGGACAGAAGGAAGCTACTGCTGTGCTCCTGCTCCAACCTGGAAGACCTGAGGCATATGTGAAGAACATATTTTGGCTCTTGGAAAAGCACAGAGTTATAAGCAAGAGGAAGGGCCAAATTTTAAATGGCCTGCTAACGCTATGGACTGTTGAATCTTGGCATTAAAAATGCCAATGGTGACCTCAGCTCCTGGAAGCCTCAACTGTGTATAGCCGAGTTGGGAGACAGAAGTTATTTACACACCTAGGAGGGGCTGCCTGTTGACAGTACTTTCAAAAACAAGTTTGGGTATTAAAATTCTAGTATAGCTGATGCTTTCAAATAAGTCTTTTCACTTCTGGCCATACAAGGATGAAGGAGCAGTTGAATGATAGATGAGACAGGTCTAGCTTAGTGTGGGGGTTAGAACTGGCTGAGTGTCCTTTCTCTGCTGTGAATGGTTGTCTGTACTTGATAGTCAAATTGCAACCTATAATAAAATGACTGTCATCATAGCTGCTTGATTGCACTAAAATTCCTTCTTCTAAACTCATGAGCAATATAAAAGCGGCATGAACCTTCTTGGAGTTGGACTAGATGACTGTTAAAGGTCCCTTCCAACCCAAACCATTCTATGATTCTATGATGGCCATCAGGTGTGTGCAAGGTAGCACCATCCCACAGCACTATGGACTGTGTTTAGCCTTAAAGTCTCTGAGTAGCCTGATTTGTTTTGATTTCTCCCTTGGGATCCGTTATTAGCTTGTTTTGCTGAAGGAAAGGGCATAAATGGAGAAGGCAGATGACACCTGACTTGACTTTTTTTGATTAAGTACTCTCTAAATCTGTGTAGTAACCTTCCTGGTCTGTGGGTTAGTCTTCAGGTCATGTATAAGCATATGCCTAATGAGGAAAGAAAACAACCTCTCAAATTGCACACAGCAACTCCTTATTCTGTTAAAGTATGTTTCGTAGAAGCAGAGTGACCCTGAAGCCTGAAGTAAAATTATTAAAAATTTCCTTCACAGTATTTAAAGTGGCTGCATTTAGATTAATAAATTGCACAAACTTATTTTGCCGTTTCTTTCATGTGATGCTGTCTTCCTTTGTAACTCATTGTATTCATATAAGGGGTTTTGTGTAACGTATGGAAAAGATGGCACCATCTTCCAGTACACTTTTGGAATGTGTGTGTAAAAGTACTGGCATATGAACAGCCTGAAAAGACATCTTCTGAGCCCCCAAACAGCCATGGACTTAATCTTGGCACAGACTTCTTGTGCTGTCCTGCTAGCTTATCTCAATTTTAACCTTGGAAAACTGACCTATGGAGACAAGAAGTCAAGATCTGCAATTACTGGAGACTTCTCCAGACCTGTCTTTTTTTGAGAGTGTATCATATCAAAGCATTTTTTCCAAGTTACTTCAGCTGATCTACTGACGGTGACAGGGCTGAGACTCTTCCCTCTCCAGCTCATTGTTATCCTTCATAATTAAAAAAAGGTGATTACCAGGATGGAAACAGCATGCTGAGACAGCATTAAAAAAACAAAACAAACCCCCACCCCCCTTCCCCCAAAGCAAAAATATCTGGCCTATTCTTTTCACACAGGTAAGTAGATTGTGTGTGTATCTAAATTCTTCGTTTTTCCCCTCCTCAGGCATTTACCAGAAAAAGTCAAAGATGATGTTCAGCTAAAGAATATGAGTGGGCAGTGGTTTTATGAAGCAAAATCAAAGAGGCACAGAGATAAGATACACGGAGCAGACATCATTAGAGCTTCCATGCGCCGGAAGCCTGCCACTCTCGGTAAGCATTTGGTTTATATCTTATTTCGGAAAGGCTGACTCTTAGTTAACTAACCTCAGACACTGTTTTCTGTGAAATACAAGAATATTGGTATCTCTACAAGCAGAAAATGATGCCAAAAAATAGATTTCCCATGTAATTTACAGTGTAAGTTTTCCTCTCCCTCAGTGCTATGTGTTAGTGACAGTAACTGTGTGGTAACTGCTAACAGGAGGGACTGGCTTGTGTTTGTGTTGGACTAAAAGCCCTCTGCACTCCCGGACTGCATTCTCATTTCCATTTTTGAGGCCCTACGAGCTATCCTGGGACATGCAAAGAATCAGAGATTGAAGAAATTGCTCTTTAATATGAATTTCCAAGATTTTGGGTGCTCATGTTGAGACATCTGAGGCTTAATAGTAGATACCATCAGCTAGACCTAGTGGTTAGAACTACTGAAATATGTGCTGGGAGCTCTCGCAGCTATAACTGGCATCCTGTGCCCACAACAACTTTAAATGCACCCACTATCCTCCACATCATGGTGGGTGCCTGCAAATGATCTGTTAAAAATGCTTGTTAAATGTTTGTGTCAGATGCAGACATTAATTTAGTAGTACAGATAGGTAGGTAGTATATTGCACGTAAACTGAGTAATGCTGACAAGCTTGGTGCTCACTTAATAATATTTGCTATGTTCTGAATTTTTTTTTAAAGATCAGATTGTGGAAGGTAATAATAGTGTTTAACATTGGATTTAAATACAGTGTTTTGTTTGGAGAGAAACAAAACAAAAGAGAATGTAAGAGTTGCCCTACAGGACCAGACCAAAAGCTCATGTCCCCAGCATCCTGCCTCTGGGAGAGCCTCGCAGCATGTGTAGGCTCCAAGGCCAGGACCAGCCTGCAGCTAATCACACCTCAGGCTTTTCTGAAATAGGGGAGGTATTTCTGGATAATTTTTTCCCATTAATTTGTTCAAGAAGTTCTTTAAAGCCATGCCTCTTTTAACATTCGCCATCTCCTGTCTTGAGGCATTTTAAAATGAAGGTTTTCCACATAAGAAGTGAACAGTTTCCTGGTCAGGTTTTGAACTGATCACCATTAATGTTATCCCTGGGAGAGAAAGTTCCTCTAATTCTACTAAATCCTTTTGATTTAAAAGGGCAAGACTCGTCAGTACAACCTAGTGAAAATAACATTTGTCATCTTTATTTTTTTTAAGTTCTATTAAGGGATTTTTCTGTCTGCTAGTGGAGCAAGTAAGGTACTTCTCTCAATACTATGGACGGACTACAGCTTGCTACTTCCTATGGGTTTTGTAACTACAATTTAACCTTGTCTTCCTGTGTCTAATCCTGCAATGTTACATGTTCTTAATTCGTATATGCCCAGAGATGAGTTTGGATAATGGCATTTTAGTCAATTTAAGGTTACTGTGTAATGGTTTGGCGTTTTTCAAGTTAACAAGAAAAGACCTGAAACAGAAAAGAATGCAAAAAAATCGCAGGTAGTTAGTGCAGCATGTTTGTAGTTTTGACTGATTGTGGACTTAAAGGTTATGAAAATCAGCTGTAAAATTCTAGCTAAATTTTACAGCAACTTATAGCTTAAAGGAAAGTACTTAAAGCCATATTATCTTAGATGAAGGTTAATTACTCCCAATATTATTGCTTGAACAAAGGGGCATACTGGTACATTCAGAAATATGTGCAATTGCTTGGTTTCAATGACTCATTAAATGTCAAGATATTTTTGCTTGCTGTTATGGATAGCAAAAGTGAGAATAAAAGTCTTGCTCATTATTGCACACTAGGAAATTCTTCATTTCTAAACAAAGTGCAAAAAGCAGCAGAGGAAATAATGTAAATGAATGTTTTGACTGAAAGAGGTTATCACAATAGGATTCTGTCCCACCCCAGAAAGAAATGCAAATGTATTTGCATTTGCTGAATGAGGTGGGGCTTTTTGTTTGGTTTTTTTTCTTTCTTTTTTAATACATACCTTTTTAACTTGTGGTATTGTGGTAATTCTATCCATAAAGGATTAGCCACCTGCTTAAATGAGAGTTATGACTAACTTCCAGTTTACTGCTGTAGGAAGGGGATAATTGGCTCGATTAACTGAACTTCAACATGTTTTCAGTTTCCTATGGTTTAATTGTTTTTGTTTCCACAGGATCCAAAATTAAATTTTCGGTGTTTATCTAGCTACAAGAACTACAGCATCAGTCTTTACTAGTGTTGTTTATAAAACTCCTCCATTTGGGATCACTTTAAGATCTAAAGCAGATGTACCTGGAGCAGTAGAGTGAAGTATTCAGACCAGTATGTGACATTTCTAGTAGCATTAAAAAAATTATGCTTTGGAAGGCACCAGATCTGCCTCTGTACACAATTCAAGTATGGTGGACTTTGAAGTAGCTGTGGGATGAATGCAAATACTTGTATTTTCTTCTTGAAGAAATGCTGTATGAATGTATGGGAGACAACAATATTCTTTTTTTATGTTCTAGCTGAAGTGAGTCAGAAGAAATCAAACAAAGCAAAGAACAGCTGGGTTAGCAATGTTGATAAAGAAGTATTTGTGCCACCAGAACCACATGGCATTGTGGAACATCAAGAAGAAGAACAACTGAAAGCTAGTTCAAGGTAAGTTGTGTGTTTAATCACACTTAATTTGTATATATCAGGATTGAAACTTGTGAGCTGTAAGTTCCATCCAAAATATTTTACTTGCCTCTTATTTCAAAGGTAATAAAATTATTTTTTGGCATCACTCAAGGAATCTGTGCATGTGAAAGGCTGACAAATCATAGTCATGTATTAATTGTTCTGCATTCAAATGCAGAATAATCTTCAGTTTACCTTTTCAAGGAAAAAGCTGTGTAGAGTGTAGAGAATGGTCCCACACATATTGTCATGTCATAACTTAGTCTGGCTCCCAGAAGTGAGACCAGGATTTTCTGGTTAGAATGTCTGCCCATGATCAGCCCTCTGCAGTTAGTAATAGGGGGACAATAGCATCTGCATCTCTTCATTCAGTCACTTAATGAGACTAGATTATTGATTCAGCCTGAATTTTAAGTTTGGATCATACAAAGAATCAGAGACTGAGAAATTGCTCTTTGGAATTTTCCATGTTTTTGGGTGCACAGTTTAAGCCCTCTGAGACTTTTTAAGGAGATGAAATGTATTTCAGGTGGAAAGAACCAGAATCTTTGGATACTTGCAGAAAATAAGTCAGATTCTACCAAGAAAAATAAAAGCCTTTCTGGAAAGCAGAGGCTTCCATTCAGAGTAAGGCAAGACAGACAGCTTGGATATGCCTGAATGGCTATAGTGGTTGCAGGAAAGCTGGATGATAAGTACTTTCTGAACTACAGAGGATTTTTGTATTAAATCACGCTATCTCAAGTCTGTAAACATCCCAAACAGCTTCATTTTACTTGGAAATATCCTGAGTTGCTTTCAGAGACAGATATGTCATCCCTTTAAAATACCTATGTGTATTGATTCATTGGCTGTGTGAAAAGCTTTCAAATAGCCTGCATTTGAAAAGGAATCTTAGCTAGGGTGAGCAGGTGGAAATGAAATGTCTTTCAATGGCCAGATTCCCCAGTACCACTGAGGAAACAAGAACTAGGGTGTAACACAGATAGCTGCTGTTTGTGCTTTCAGTGAAAGTGAGGTAAGAGCCAGAGTTACTTTTTAGGATGACTCTTACTTCTGGTTGTGCCATTGATCAGCTCTGTAACCTTTCAATTTCTTCTCTGTCTTCTGAGTCCTTCTCTGTACCTTATCTGTTTTTTCTTTGCAGCAAGGCTTGTATCCTACTATGCACTTGTACGGTATCTAGTAGCAATTGCATCTTTCGCTTTTGTGGTCTGCAAACTGGGTACGCACATTCACGGTGAATGGCACCAAAGGTCGGTGTAAGTCTTAACAACTCTGGCTTGCATTACTTCTCTGTCTTTTCCTTTATGTATAAATATCAGTGAACTCAAAGGGGTAGTCTTATCCACATCTGAAATCATGCTGAAAAAGCTCAAATCAACTGCTTCGTTTACAAATGAAGTTGTACGGTAAGGATGATAGAGGTTGCTTACCCCAAGAAAGCTTAGCTCCCTCCCCATATTGGCTGATAATGCCAACAGGGTTATTACTGAATGGGGGGTGGGGGTGGATGGGTGGGTTTACAGGTGGCTTTTACTTTCAGGAGATTGTTATGGAATTGTTTCTTTATGAACAGCACCAGACATGTTGCTGTTTAGTATATCGTTTAGAATATTTTACGAATCATCTTGCACATCAGGAAAAGATGATGATACTTTAAAAGAATTACAGCCTTATGTTATTCTTATCATTATAACTCTACAAATTGTGTGTAAGTGATAAGGAGTGATACATTTCATAAACTCTCAGGGCAGCCTTTTCAAAAATATATAACATAACAAGGTTGAAGAACACATAGACAATTGTTTGGAATATGACTAACTTGATAGTGGTTTTTAACTTGAGGTGATTTGATGACTTATTTCAGGTCATAGCCATGTGAAGCTCAGTAGTTATTGTCCAGGACCCTTTCCTGCCCTTTGCTCCAAATTGTGCCAGAAATTAATCAGCCTGTATACCATGTTCACATGTGCTCGTATTCACCAATAGCTCAAGATCTTCTCTCTACAGCAAGCTCACACAGTCCAGCGTTTATGGGACGGTGGGAAATGGACCTTAGGAAGTGATCAAGAGTATATGTGGCTGGATGCCTACTGGCATATACCTTGTAAAAATACTTGATTAGATGCCTCAGATTATTTGCTTCTAAAATATTAAAAGCTGAAGCAAGCAAATGTGGCAGGACTATGTGCAATTCATTGCTTATTATTTCAGTATGGGCTTATTTCATTGTGACTGAGATTAGTCTACGCAACATTGCATGTGAGAAATTGCAGGAGGCATGATATGTTTTTAAAGTATTCCTCCTTTCTGTTCTTTTGATACTGGACTTTGAAAGAAACAGTGTGACATGGCTGTGGGCTTGTCCGTAACGGCAGCAGGTGATCAGGACTTGAGGGGAAACACAGTGCTGGGAAAGCCCACCCCACCAGCTGGAGTGGGAAGGGAAAGCCCAGACACTACAGATATTTAATATGGCAAGGAATTAATTGACTCTTCCTCTTGCAATACAATAGTCTTAATGTGGCTACAATTAGGAGGACGAAAGTATAATCTAGAGTATCATTCTGGAGCTTGGGACTGCGTTAAGTGAGTATTGTGGTTTTAACCCTGGCCAGCAACCAAGCACCACGCAGCCGCTTGCTCACTCCCTCCCACCCAGAGGGATGGGAAGGAGGATCGGAAAGGAATGTAAAACACCAGGGTTGAGATAAGAACAATTTAATAGGTAAAGCAAAAGCCACGCACCCAAGCAAAGCAAAGCAAGGGACTCATTCACCGCTTCCCCTGGGCAGGCAGGTGTCCGTCCATCCCCAGGGCAGCTGGGCTCCATCACACGTAACGGGGACTCGGGAAGACAAATGCCGTAATTCCGGGTGTCCCCCGCTTCCTTCTTCTTCCCCCAGTTTATATACGCAGCATGATGTCATATGGTATGGAATAGCTCTTTGGCTAGTTCGGGTCACCTGTCCTGGCTGTGTCCCCTCCCAATGTCCTGTGCCCCTCCAGCCTTCTCATTGACAAGGCCCAAGGAACTGAAAAGTCCTTGATTTAGTATAAACATCACCCAGCAACAGCTAAAACCATCAGTGTGCTGTCAGCATTGTTCTCACACCAGAGCCAAAACACAGCACTGCACCAGCTACTAAGAAGAAAACTAACTCTATCCCAGCTGAAACCAGGACAGTGAGCTCACATCTTCTAGTGTCCAAATGCTACACGTGGTTCAGGTACTTGGACTTTAAAAACATTTTAAAGTGCTACTTTAAGGGTAGGTTTGTGGGATGTGTGGGGTTTCCCCCGCCCTCCACCCCAGCTCCCTCTTTCTTCCTCTTAAGAGTGTGCTTCAGGCCAGCACTGGCTTGCAGGCTTTGCATAAACTGAATGACTGCTGACCTGAGGATTGGGATGAGAAGATACATGATAATGAATTACCCAGGCTTTTTTGTTCTCGTTCCTATCCTTAAACCAAAACAATTCTTACTGAATGTGAAGAAAATTCAGTTCTAGTAGATCTGTTTGTAAACTGCTGAGGGTCAAATCCAGCCCTAGGGCCAGTTCAACTGCTGTTGAGTCAGGATGCTGCTATATTAGATGGAACAGAAATCAGCCCACAACTATATTTCTAATATTAGCATGGTCATCTTCATCCCCACACCCCAAACATCTAAATTCAGTAATGAAGCTATGAATGGTGTTTTTCTTGGGTGTTATATCACTGTGGTACTTTTCTTGCATAGCAGAGTCTTTACAAGCCAGGTGTGTGAAGTGTCTGTTGAAGGTGTAACCATGCACAGCATGAGTTTTCACAGGGTGACTCAGATTGTCAATATGAACTCTGTTCAGTGATACCATCTGTCTATGCTGAATCTCAAAAAAGGGGACTGTTAAAGGGGTTTTATCTTTCGATTTAAGATTTGTAGGTTGTTTTCTTCCCTAGGCTAGAAAATATTCTTAGCTTACGTTGAACAGGTGACAAGTGTGGTCCTAGAGTTCTGCAAGGTGAAAATTTGCACAAAA
The DNA here is from genome assembly GCF_963210335.1 of Falco punctatus. Taxonomy (NCBI): domain Eukaryota; kingdom Metazoa; phylum Chordata; class Aves; order Falconiformes; family Falconidae; genus Falco; species Falco punctatus. The sequence goes on from NC_137581.1 coordinate 7,460,096, forward strand.
GCCCTAATTCCTAAAATCCGTGTAACTTTTCTGGAATAATAAGGTACTGGGATACCTAGATAAGGACACTTTTATGGAGTCCTGTTAAATCGCCCGAGCTTTACTCACACCAGCTTCTCTACCCTTCAGGATGAGCCCAGGAAAGCTTTTTTGTTTTTTTGACTGGGAAGCCATTTCTGAGTAGACTGTATTGACAATGCATACAAATTTGGAACCCTTTTCTCCAGCTTTGCTCCTGCCTTTGCCTTGTTGCCTCTTTGTTCTTTTCCAGTGCTGTCCAATCTGTGCTGTGTGGAGTCTGGGCCTTTACTGTAGCTTGTTTTGCTGAATTGCAGTGCAGAATTTTTTTAATCTGGGTGTATCTGTCAGTTTGGCTTCATACACTCTCTTAGATCAGCCTTGTGAATGCAGCATGTCTGGGAATTGTTTGTACAGTTTTCCCATCTGTACGGGTTGTTGACATGAAACTTAGTTATAGGATCCTGTGTGGTTTTTTTTTTTTCCTCTACTTTGTGTCTTCTTTAGAGCAGGGTTTTCAATATGTAATGCAAAATTAACAACTCTTGATTATTCTATGGTAAGTCAGAAGTAGTGTTGCATTAAAATATTATTGAATTGTGTGTGTGTTCAGTGAGGCTTAAAGTTACCTCCCCATCTGTAAAAAAGAATGTCTTGCTGGTTTCTTGAGCCCAGGGTACATAATGAAATTTTCCTTGTTTAAAACGAGTGAAGGCTTTAAACATTCATTACCTAGACGTTTAAAAAAATATAAACTGAAATCATGTTTGTCCTGTTGGCTAGTAGTAGATGGTGTAGAGACATGCAAAGTGCAGGAGCACACAGATGCTCTTAAAAACAAAAACTCATTGCTTTATAAAAGCAAGAATACAGACTCCAGTTCAGCAGAATAAAATTTCTTTAAATATAGGTATTTTCAGACTTTTAAAAATAAAAAATGTTAGAACGAAGGTTAAAAACTGTAATGTGGGGTTATATTTTTTGAAAAGAAATTAAAAGTTGCAATATTAAGCTCTTTGAGAACTAGATTTTTTTCTTATTTAAAATCGGAGAAGAAAAAAAAGAACAATAATAATCTGTTATACCTACTGTGTGCATATAAAAGGCTGCTGCAGTTAGTGCTGAAATACAAGAACAGTTTATTTTTTCACCCATGAGATAGCTTCCATTACAAGATGAGCTCATACCTTAAGTTTATTTCACTATGCATTGTGGTATATTTCTTAAAGCTAGCGTTGAACCAGAAGAGCAAAGGAGAAATACAGAAATTGGTAGCTCAGATTACAACTGGTATTTTTTTCCTAGACTTTTGTTCAGGCTGCTCATTACCTTGTCGTCTTATCTTCTCCATAATGATGTTTTTCCATTTGAGAAGTGACATCACTGCCATTTTACAGACACACTTGACAGTCCAAAGGCTGGTAACCTCTCAAGGGTGGCTACCAGACCTTTTTTCTAAACTTTGAGGTTAACTGTACCGCACCTGGAGAAGTGGGAAGTTCTCTCTTCAGCACAGCAGACTATTGCCAGTTACCTGACTGGAGAGAACTTTGTCAGTGTGAGGAGGCAGCTCCTGTCTGAACCTGAAACTTGATGAGAGGTGGTGTCCTGAGGTGCCACATCTGCCCTCAAAAGCATTATCTTGTGGCTCTGCTGCTTACCAATCAATATCTAAAGGTCTTTTCACCCATACCAAAGATCATTGACTGAAGAAATATTTAGTATTGGACTCTCCTTGTACATCTATATTGGAAAAAACATAGGAGTTTCTTTTCTTCCTAGTCTGAGGCCATATTTCCTATTTGGAGGATATTAATTTTTCCTGTCTTGTACTGTTTCCCCCATCCCCAAAATCTTAAGTGTGTAAGTTGGTTAATGCCAGCACTTTATATATAAAGTTAAGGTACTGAATGTGGTGGTTATATGAAGACCATATTTAAATCCACATCTAACTTCCATCTTCACAAAGTAAATGCTTTGTCACATCTGAGATGTTCAGATAAACTCAAATTATAAAAATTGATTGCTTTGGAAAAAAACCCTTGCATCATTCTGCAAGTAGATGAATACTACTTGACATAATGTAAGAGCTGTCTCTTCTAGTTGTTTTAATTTCTCTTTACCTGGGCTATGCTTAGTCAGGATCACAAGTAATAATTTGCTTTGCTTATGATATCAAACCACAGATTTTATAGATCTTCATTGAAAGAATAGCTTATAAGCTGTACCTCTTGAGGGGATGTGCTGTTGTCTCTACATGTCACATCTTTGCTATAGTGGTGATGGGGTTCATCTGATTTTTCTGACCTGGACGCTTTGCAGAACTCTATTTTTATCAGATTTTGGCACCTTCCTCCATTTTGATTTCAGTCCTAGAAGTATAAATGTAGGACAAGGATGGAGACAGCAACACTGATATTGTTAGGAGAGTGGCTATATTTACATAAAGCTTGCTCAAGAATCTAAAAGATTTAAAAATATGGCTTCTGTCATGCCAAGTAGAAGTTGTATTGAATTCCCTTGCAAAAAATTCTTTGTTTGTTAAAGAAGAAAGCGGCAGTAATATCCCCTTGCTATGGTAAGGAGAAGGTTTGCTTCTAAATCTAATGAGAATCGGCTAAATAGAAAACTTCAGGTGCTGAGAGCTTATATTTGAGTGTATATATAAACAATTACTTGTTTTGTCTTTTCAAAAAGGCTTACTGTAATGTCCTGTTTGCTAAAGTTTTTACATGCTTTTTCTTTCCAGTTCTAAAACAACAACCTCTGTGTTAGACAAACCAGAGGAAAGACCTATGAAGGCAGCAGTCTCATCAGTAAAGGTATGACTGGTATTGAATATAGCAGAAGTCGTTGTTTACATTTTGTGTGTTTCTCAGCTTCAGTGGTAAAGACAATTAAAGATTTGAGGAAGAAAGATAAGGAGTTGGAAAAAATTAATGTTTTTTGTTTTGGAGGGAGATAATGGAAACCACTAAAAGTTCAACGCTGAAGTGCTGTTATGGCTATAGTCAGTGGCTGGCTGTGCTTGACACTACTTCCAGCCTCTTCAACCACTGAAAAGAATTGTCCTGCTCTGTTCCAAAATCTGTAGTCACAAAATTAGAGACAATGTTATTTAACTTGCAACAATTTAGAATTTTCAACTGTCTTTAAGTGGTGGCTTATCTCTGCTATTGGTGACTTCAAAAAGAACAAGATGAGGCTATCACTAGCACTTCTGATGATTCCTTGGTTCGTATTGTTTAGGTTTTTATCATATATCTAATTTAAGAGGCATGCTTTCAGACTCTTTGCAGACAGGGTAGTGAGGCAGAGGTAATCACTGCACTTTATTTTGTGAAGAGTGTGCTGGTATAACAATTTGACTGCAATTATAATCTTCATTCCCTTTTAGCAAAGAAGAAATCCATTTAATTCCACTGCATCTGGTGATAACTTGAACAGTGCGGAATCAGAAAACAGACCAGCCACTCTACCTCAGCTAACAAAGAAGGGTAAGACTAAAAAAGACTGAATTTCTTGGTGGCTTATATGGAAATTTTTACTTTCATTGCTGCCTTTTGTAAGGTATCAAAACCTGTTTTATCTTAACTATGTGGAGATATCAACTAGTTAATTTCAAACCCTATGTAAAACATATAAATATACTCAGGAAATAGCTGTTTATGTGACCTTCCAGTTACTGCTGCTGTTGGTTCAACAGAAGCCTAACTCTTTGATCTTTATTTTTTTCCTTTGTTTTCTCACTCCTGTTTGCTGTCAAATTCTCCCTTTCCCACAGCATTCTCTGCAGGCAAGTAAATGAGTGGTGATGTATCACAATGCAGACATTTGAACTTGTAATTTACAGACTCATATGTGGAAATTACTCTCCTGTTTCTGTTGTAAAGCTTGCTGACAGGAAAAAGGAAGACTTGCACATTAGGAATTAAAAAAAAGTAAAAATTCACCTCCCTACCAGGACATGATTTCAGCATTTTACCTTGTTCCATATGAGTGTGGAAATAGCCTGTTTCCATTTCTATAGGTTGCTGTTTATGTTCTGAAGCTGAAGGGTTGTATGTGTATTCAAAAGCTGCCCTTCCTGCAAAATATTGTCCCTTGCAGGAATAATGCTGATCAAAAATTTGGTGTGTTCTCTATCTTTAGTCATAAAATAGTATTTCTAGAATAAGAAATAACTGCAGGATTTTCATCTGCTAAGAATTCCTAGTACTTACAAATGAAATCAATTGTTGATTTGTGATATGTTGAATTTCCACCTTTTACTGCAGATGTTTTTAATAAACCAGTATAATCGCTGCATTCTAGATCTGCACTGTCATGCTTCTGTGTTTATGCAGATGAATGTCATGTAAACACATGATTTCTTCTATATGTCTTACAGAAGTTTTGTCACTCTCAGAAGAGAGCCAACCTCAACCAAACATACAAGATGATGAAACAGAGAAGCATAAGAAGCCTTCTGTAGGACCTGCTGGCGAATCGCAGAAAGGACTAGTTAAGCGTCCTGTCCCAAAAGCTAGAAAATTAATTCACAAAGCAACAGATCCAGTGTCACAAAAAGAAGACTTTGTTCCAAAACCAGCCAAACAGCCAGAGAGGATTAATGGCATTGGTACACCACCCAGGGGCATTTTGAAACGCAGTTCAAGTTCAAGTTCCACTGACTCAGAAGTTCGTGTTAGTCAGATGTTAGATGTTCAGAAAAAGAGTGGTCTTCCTACTGCAACTATTTTTGAAGGAGAAGCTGAGAAGAACTCTCTTAGGGAAGAAGCAGAAGACTCCACAGAAATTTCACTGGAAAAACTAAAACAAGTGAGGTTCTCATCTGGCACAGGCAAAGGAGAACCTCTGCAAAGCCCACAGCTCCACCATGGTAGAGAAACAGGAGAGTTCGATATGTTAGAATCTGATGAAATAAAGCGTAGTGGAAATGATGCTATTGGATCAGATTCATTTGGGAATAAGCAAATTTCTGCTGTAAAGCCTTTGGGAACCTATTCATCAGTTTTAGAAATAAAAACAATAGATGGCTTACAAGAAGATACATCGGCATCTGGCCCTTGTGACACTAACAGGTCAGTCTTCCTGGTTAACGAAACCTCGCAGACAAAGACAGTTACTCCTAAGAAACTTGAAACTCCACAGAAGACCTCCAGCAATATCCTGCCAAATAGCAATATTGAACTGAGTGCTGATGAGACACGTGAAAATAAATCCAACCAGATCTTGAGCCATGAATCAAAGTTACACAAAAACATTACTGGTAAGAGATTAATAGGAGTGAAGAATAGAATGCAGTAGCATATAGCACGTATTCATTAATGTTTGAATGACTTGTATCTAAGAATTAAAAGCTAGGAAACAGAAATAGTAGGAATGTGCTACCTATTGCAGTATTAGAATACAAAAAAGATTATTTAGAATTTAATGCTTTAATGTAGTCAGTATTTCTAGACGTTCTGTTGGTATTCTTAAGAATTAACAATCAGACCAGAGTATGGATAGGCACCTTTATTGTGAATGATTAAAGTGAAGTGGTGGCATTTGGATAAAATATCTGTCATAAGGCCTGCTAGATCTGTCTGCATAGGAACTAAAGTGTTTTTGGTGTACCACTGTCAACTGTCCTTGGTAGTAATCCAGTTGTGACCTGGGGATTTGCTCCTGGGACTAAACACAAATATGCTGGGCTGTCCCCTCTTCAGGGGACATTTAGCCATTCCCTTTAGAATGGGGATGACCAATCTTATCTGCTTACATCCTCAAAAGTAGTATGATTACTCTTCCAGTAGGATATCTCAGCGCAGGAATTATTTTTCACTTTATTGCCCACAGTATGGTTCCTTCCAGTAATACAAGGACAGAGAATTCCTTTCTCTGCTAACAGTCAAAAAAAAATAATGATATGAGAGGCTTTTCAAGATAGATCAAACATTTGTAGAGTCATGTGTCTGATTCTTAACTCAGATAAGTTTGTTTACGTTGTAGATGAACATCAGCTTTCTGCTAAGACAGAACCACATGAGATGTCCAATATCAATTCTACAAGTCTTCAACAAGGTAAGCCTGATCTTGTTGAGGAGCAAGATGCTAAAACCACTTTCAAGCCTGACAAACATGCAGATGAACTCACAAAAGTGGCTGATGAATCTGTATCAAAAGTTTTAGACTGGTTTAAAAGAAGTTCTGGTCCTGAAGATAGGAAACATGTATCAGCTAAATCCCGAGGCAGGGAACCCAAAGAGGAAGTAGAGTTCTCAACCAGAACAACAGTTCTTCCTACAGAAGACAGTGGCCTTAGCACGGATGAAAAAATGGGAGTTACGGAAGAGTTACTGTTTGGAAGGATTAATCAACGGAACAGTATTTCACCTGCATCATTTATTTCAGAAGATACACAGCTGGTAAAAGAGAGGATGAAACCTAAGAAGGGGGAAGAGAATGAGGAACAAAATGACAAATCACTAACTGAATTTGACTGTACAAAAGCTGAAGAAAAAGAACGTGGACGAGAAATCAAGGAACAAAATATAAAATCGAATCTCTTGGAACATGAAGAACACAAGTTACCAGCTCAGAAATGTGAACTGGAGAAGGCAATACAAGAAAAAAGAAGAATAAGGGAGATCAGAGCATTCTGGGAGAGGGATAAAACTATCCCCAGTCATGGAGAGCAAGCAGTTAGTATCAATTCTAATGCATCAGGTGGCAGTACATTAAAGAGTCTTGGAGGAAGTGACAAAATAAAACCAGCTGCCATATACCTACCTAATGGATTGGGTGATCAAAGCAAGAATAAGCTAAGCAGTGCTGAACTAAGTTGTGCAAGCCAGGCTTCAAGAAACAAACACCAAAACTCTTTTGAGTTTGGATCAGGCCATGCAGTTGGAAAGTCAAAAAGAACACTTCCACCTGATGAAGTTCACGTATATACAGAATTGCCAAAAGCCAGTAACTTGCAGTCAAGAGTTGGTGCCACTTCAGCTTCCCCAGAAAACAAAGAGAAAGAAATAGATGGGAAAGAAACACTTAAAGGAAAAGCTGCTGCTTGTTTCCGACAGAAGCCCAGCTTCCAGGTTTTGTCTTTAAAAGAAAAAATTAATGAGAAGCTGAAGAATCAAATTTCAGATCATTCACAGTTCCAGAGTTTGAGAAATTTCTGGGATACTGGGGTTAAGTTACAGAGTAGCATTGACAGGGGAGATGTTTCTTTGCCAGATAGTACCAGTCCAGTAACCTGTGAAAGAAAATCAAAGGAAGATAAAAAAAGCACAGATAATGCGAGCAAGCAAGAGTTAATTCAACAACAAACCCAAACATCCGAGAGAGAAAAAACACGGAAACTAGATTCTCTGGTATGTGAACTGCCTCTAGAATCTCCTACCCTGAATGGTCTGAACTTGACACACACACAAAATACAGACTTTATCCAGCCGGACAGAAAACCAGTTACCCCAAAACCACAGAAAAAGATGGGTCTTCCAGATCAAGAAGTTAAAGAATGTGTAGAAAAAAGTATAGTTTCATCAAAAGGACATCATGTTTCCCTGCAGTTGCTCCAATCACCTGATGATAAAGATGCTTCAAAGGAGTCAGCAGTAGATGATTGGCTATGTTTACCTGTAGAAAAAGTGGGGAACAAGACTACTCCATTAGATGTCAGTCTCCCTAAGGAAGAAGTTGCAGAGACCATGGATAAGGTTGTTCTACCTAAAGCTGAACTTGATGTATTTAAATTTGGCCTAAAGAAATTAGAAAAGGAAGCCTCTGAGACGTCATCTAGCTTGAACCTAAAAGAAAACATTTTGAAAGGGAAACTTCTTCACTCAAATCAGTGCAAGGTCTTTGAAAGAACAGTAGAACAGAGCCATGACATTTCTCCTGCCGATAAAAAAGTAGGGAAGAGCACAGGAAAAGTGAATGTGCTATCGACAGATGAGCATGAAAACAAAAAAAGCCTCAGGGAACAGTTTAGGGAATTTGAAGGTTTCTGTCTACAGCATAAGGCAGCAGACAAAGATACTCTTGAGGGTTCCCAGAGGCCTCAAGCTGCTTTGCAGAACCTGCTTAGAGAAACCTTTGCATCTCAACCTTCTGAATACAGAAGGGTGGGAATGCAAACATCTGATGATGTGAACAGTATGTCACAAACTAATTGTAGTGTAGAATCAACATGCCAAGAAGATACTAGTCAGCCTGAAGTGGTCAGTGAGACCATAGAAAAGTCTGTTGCCCCATCCAAGGTCAGCGGCTTGAGTTCTGCTTTACAGAAGTTGCTGAAGGAGGCCTCTGAGATGCCTCCTCCTAAACCCAAAGGTGCTGACAGCATGGAACAGAGGACTGCTGAGGTGCAAGTTACAAGCACAACCTATAAGCATGATGGAGAGTTGCTGCAGGAAGCTGGTGAGACCATAGAAAAGTCTGTTGCCCCATCCAAGGTCAGCGGCTTGAGTTCTGCTTTAGAGAAGTTGCTGAAGGAGGCCTCTGAGATGCCTCCTCCTAAACCCAAAGGTGCTGACAGCATGGAACAGAGGACTGCTGAGGTGCAAGTTACAAGCACAACCTATAAGCATGATGGAGAGTTGCTGCAGGAAGCTGGTGAGACCATAGAAAAGTCTGTTGCCCCATCCAAGGTCAGCGGCTTGAGTTCTGCTTTAGAGAAGTTGCTGAAGGAGGCCTCAGAAACACCACCTCCTAAACCCAAAGGTGCTGACAGCATGGAACAGAGGACTGCTGAGGTGCAAGTTATAAGCACAACCCATGAGCATGATAGAGAATTGCTGCAGGAAACTGGTGAGACCAGAGAAAGGTCTGCACCATCCAAGGCTGAATATAGAGTATTTGATGTTAATTTGCAGAAACTACCAAAAGAGGTCTCTGAAACATCAGCTTCTGTGCTGGAAAATATGGATAAGAAAATGCAAAGTAAAATGCAGATGAGTCTAAGTGTGCATGCTCTGCATCAAGACAGAGATCATCCTCAAGAAATAGAAGAAAAAATAGAAAAAAATTATGTTTCAAACGCTGTAAAATTCAATGAATTCAATAGCTCTTTAGAAAAACTTATTCAAGATGCATCTGAAGGTCCATGTCCAGTATCCAGAGAGTTACATAAATGGGAAAAGTTTGGGGATCATATGTTTCCATCACAAAAAGAGACTACATTCATGACACTGTTACAGCCACATAGTCCTTTAAGAAGGTATCATACACGGATGAAGATAACTGTCAAAGGGGGAGCTCCAGAACAAAACATCAAAGCTTCAGTAAATGATCTTGCAGTAAATGAAACTGAGGGTTCTGATCTACCTGAAAGAAATGGAGGTATTAATAAAATAGAGAAGAGAAACATGGCTCCAGCTGATCTTCCTCCCTTGGAAGGAGAGGTCAATATGACTGCAGTCAAGCCATTCAAGATAAATGAGAAAGGAAGGAGAGACGGAAGCACATCCTTGGATACCTCTGAAAAGCATTCAGAATTTAAAGCACTGTTGAAATTGAGAAGAGCAAGCACACCACTAAAAGATGAGAGCAGCTCCTCCCAGCCTGAAGGAGCTCAAATCTGCCTAATGTCTCAGCATGAGGAAAATGATGAAGAGGAAGGGGTCGGCTCAAATTTGGGATCCGGTTTTTCAGATGAAAACTCTGATTCCCACTGTGGAACCAGAAGTTCAACTTGTGAGCTGTCTGATTTCTAAAATTCATGGTCCTGGGTTGTTAAACATGGCTCCAATTATTTTTTTTTTAGTAGCTAATTTAAAATATTTTAAATGAAAGTCTGTATGATACTTAATTGAATGCTTCAGATATTTGGCAAGGATGGGAAGAAATAATTAAATCCTTTAATTGGAAAGTGTTTGACAAATGCATACTACATTTGGGTAAGCCTTTTTGGTAAGGGGAGTTTAGCAGTTTGGATCAATCACATCAGTCTTCATGATTTAACCCTTTTCTTCCTCCCCTGTGACATTGTCTTCAAATTAATAATATTAACATTCAATATCTGATATTTCTTTTAATTATACTGGATTAAAAAAGGAAAAAAAAAATTCAGTGGCTGACTGAGTTCATTCTTTAGTTTGACCAGCTAGTCTTCAAAGGTAAATACCAGTGGAATGGCTGGATGTGGAGATATTAATTCATACCAATACTCTGTGCTATTCCGCTTAGCACTGCTGCCTGTTGCACTAGCGAGTGGCCATATACATTATCTGTTTAGTAGAATTCTTATTATTTGATTGAATGCCAGCTCTAGCAAATAGTGTGTGGTAGTCATCAAAGAGCTTAAGGTAGAGGAGATAATTTCATCTTTTTAATCTCATGCTGAGAGACTGAGAATTTTTTTTTTTTTCACGTGGAGGATCTGAGAAATACGTGAAGTTTACCGGGCCTGCCACTGTACTCTTGAGCCTGTTTTGAAAGTGAGATTCCAATAGAAGTCAGTGAAAACTCAAGACAAATAAGGAAAAATGAAACATAATTTGCTTTTACCCATAATTACAGGCAGCAACACTGTAAGGCCTGGTTGGTTGGCTGATGGGGCAGAAGGTGAGGTAGGGAGGAGAGCGGGTCTTAAAGGATTCTGAAGGAGCTAGGAGTGTCTTGATTCTGCCCTTAGAGACAATTGTGTAACGTCAGGGATCCAAATACCTCCACAGCTGGGTGGTTTTGTGGTTGTTACTCAAATATTGAAACAAAGTGTCTTTCACTGAGGAGAAAATATTACAGACAAATTTGCACAGAGGGAAAAACTAAAGCTATGAACTTTTTTGTGCTGATACATAACAAGTTGATGACAAAATGGCTAATGTCTGAGTTTATCTGATATTTTTTTAGACAATTAAGTGCCATAATTGCCCCAAACTGTTACTAGTCAGTACAGGCAGATACCTACACAGGGCAAACCAACCAACCTGTCTCTCTCTACTGATGGCTGAAAGAATTTAGAGAGAGCAAATGGACACATAAAATTAGACATTTATTTTGTTTTGGATTTCTTTTTGTATTTTCATTGAATGTTCACTGTCTTTGCTAACAGTCAAAATAGATTCTCATAAGAAACCCATGGTTGGGTTTTCAGTGACTTGCTTAAAATGGCATGTCTGTATGTGCAGTGTTCATGTGTTTTGTCTCATAACAGGTTCAGAAGAAGAAATAAACCCTGTTTTGATGGCTTTGAAAAGGAGTGCAGATAGGAAAATGCCTTCCAAAAGTCTAGAGGACATTCCATCAGCCACCTCAAGTGAGCACAAAGCTTGCATGTGTCTCCCATGATCTGCAGTTTGGCTTAAAATGTTCATGCTGATCTTCGTACAGCTTTGCCAAGTAGTGGTTTTGTCTTTGTTTCTCAATAAGCTGTATGGAGACTGTGCTATAGAGCTATGTTCTCTTCTCATACAGTGTAGTTCTCAGTTCTTTGTGTTAATTTTTGAAACAACACTAGTCTATGAAGCAGACATCTTCCAAAAACGCACTGCATTGAACAGTGATGAACTGTTTTTTGGATAGTTTTTCAATAGTGGAAGTATTGGCAACTATCCAAATTGGTAATGAGCGACACCTGCACTGTTGCTGGCTTGCTTGGGTCAAATTAGTAGGCAGTGGAAGTACAACAAAATCATCTTAGTCTAGTAGAGTTTCACCTGTGTTTCCTGCAGTTATTATACCAAAGTCACTTCAAGAGAGTACAGTGAGACAAGATTGTACTTAAAATTAATTCCTGACTTCCCTTTGTAGCCTTCTAGGAATTCTTACAAATTATTACTCCTGTTTCCTTTCATGCTGCCTCCGAGTGTTTTCATACTTATCTCATGTCTAATGGGGAAGACACAAACTTACATTTGTAAACTGAAGCGTGGAGGTGTAGATTTTGAAAGATGTTGGCTATTGTTGGCAAATTACTCTTCTGATACTACTCATGCTATTGCTTGCTTCTAACTGGTTTCTAGGTTTTAGGTATGTACTAACATTGATCGTTGCAACAGTACAGTGATAGAAACTGTCAACATGAAACTGCTGCTTGGACGTAGGCTTGAAGTAGTGTGTGAAGTAGAAAGCATCTCTTGAATTTAACTGTTCCCATGGCTCTGATGGTTCGTTGGGGTTTTTTGTCCTCATTACTCTTAATTCTGTGATTACCATCTGCCATCCATTTTAGCTTACTGAACAGCAAAATTTCTAACTATGTGTTACTTTTTTTCTGTGCAGATACAGGAAAAATAAATAATCCAAAGGAAGAATTAGCTCTTAGTGCTGAAGATGGTAAATATATTTTGTATCTGCATGGAAGTTTGTTGTTTTTTCAATGTCTTCTATTTGCTAGGGAAGGTTTATATTATAATTTTTTTTAAGCCAAGATTTGTATTGCACTTTTGATTAACATCAGCATGACATAATGCTTTTGTAGAATTTTGTTGTGTTGTTTTATTCTTAAGGAATATACTTATGTTATGTCTTGCTATATCTGTAGAAACTCTGTGCCACCTACCAGTGTATTATTTTGGCCTTTGGTCATTCAACCTATGAAAGTTGCTGAAATCATTGAGAGCTTTGAACATTAGCTCAGTTGAAAGACTTGGCCTAAGTAAATATTGAACTTGTCTGTTCATCTGTTCTGTTATAAGATGCAAGATGACTTTGGCTAGTGCAAAACACCCTTCAGAACAGCTCAGCTGGAAAGGAACCTCTCTTATAATCCCTGTCTCAATCAGCAAAGTAGAATTACTCTAAGCAGTAGGTGAACTGCGATATCAGCTACTGCTGATATCATCTATCCATTAGTATGTTACAGGTGCCTTACTGTTAAATCTTTCTGTATACCTTTAGAAATTCCAAATCTAGGCAAAATGAAAGCAAATCTGTTCTAAGAACATGTCAAGATGAACACAATAGAAAACCATTGAATAACATTGAATATGGTATAATGTAACACAATTCTTTATTAACTGCATTGGAGCACTACAGTTTTAAAAAGCAGTTGTGCACAGTTGCATTTATTGTCATATTTTAGATGCTTTAAAGCATCTTGCTTGTTAGTGGCCTATAGTATAGATAGGATGATAGTAGCATAATAGTATGGGTGCAGTGTCCAGTAAATTAACAAGACTTAAGTACCATACTACACTTTGCTTTCAAAGGAAGGCCCCTACTGAAAGCATGTTTTACATTCAATATGGAATGTGTAGACATCTATCTGAAAAGGGTGGAGGTTTTTTGAGTTAAACTTATTGAGTGAAGTTTGAAAAAATGACAAACAGCCAAACTGATAGCTGTACAGACAGAATAAGGCAAGTTCTCTTGAAAATCTTATTGCTTTGCTTAGCTTGTACACTCATATTACCTTTGTTGTGATCCAGCTCATCAAAGGAGGACAATGATGCAAAACACAGAAACATATGGGGTCTGGGGAAGTAAAAAACTTCCCACATATAAAATCTATTGAAGCTATTTATAACATTGCAAAGCTGTTTGTGCTACTGAGTGACTGTTGCCAATATTGCACTGAGCAGGTCCAAAACCTGATCAGCATCAAGAGAGGAATGAAAATGCAGCAGGAAGTGAGTAACAGCATTCTTCCAGTAGACAATGGAGAGACTCCTCCACTGATATTTAAACTAATACATTAAAAATCCTTTTTTATTTAACAGCTAACAAGTTCTACATCTGCACTAGATACTTGCTCAATGGGGAAACTGCATCTAACTGCATACTGACAATAACTGATACTGGTGATCATTATTTGAGCTTCAACAGCAAAAGCTTTGCAAAAGCTTAACTCACAGCTTGCAAACAATCCCATGGTGTGTGCAGTGTTTCATTTTATGCAATAGATACATGCCCCTGTAGCCGGCTGTTTGTTGCCAAATTATCTGTCATGTGATATTCAGTATTGGTGCATTTCACAAGGTGTACCCAGTCCAAAGATATAGAGCTTTAGTGCATTATTAAATGTAAGTGAGGTTAGAGCATGAAAAATTCTGAGAATTGTGGGCATACAGCAAACTGAATTTTTGCAAGGCTACTTTGTGCAATTAAGCTTTGTACAGTGAAAGAGCATAGAAGTGATCTTCAGTAGAGGTATACAAAAGTTTAAGAGATAGGCTGCAAAAAAATGCATCGTTACTGAGACATCTATCTTATAATGTACTATGAACACTTGAAACTTCCTTGTTCAGGTCTAAAAATTGCATGATTTAAGCAAATGTTCTTATTGCAGTTAATTAAACTGAGCAAATAAAAGAACAGTGTTTGGCTTGTACATGAACTTCTTGCCAAGAACCTTGTGATGATTCTAATGTCAATGGTATGGTTTAGTGCGTGAGTACACTTGTCCTTGTTCTAGGAAGAAAATCTAGAAGGTAAACTGAAAATGCTTTCTTCATCATGTTTCATCAGAATTTGCTTGCAGCACCCAGGCTTGCACATCATGTCAAGCAATGTAAACGCTTCTGCTCCTGCCAAAGTTCTTTGGTCAGTGTTATAGGAGATGTCAGAGTACATTCTTCTTCTTAATGAGAGCTTCTCTGGGTCCTATGGGAGGTGTGTGTGTAAATCTTGCATCAAAGCTGTAAACTGGTTGTGCATGTGCATGTATTTCATCTGAAGTTGTTTATTTCTAACTATGTCCTGTTACGGAATAATTTTGATGTACAAATGTATTTTTGAAGCCTTTTGAATTGCTGCTTTTTAGTTTCCACAGTGCCTTCACAGCCTGATAAGCTGTTTTCCAATCCTGAAAAACTGAAAGCACTGAGCAAGTCAGTACCATCATTCCTACAGGAAGAGGCAAGTTCCACCTCTGCAATACTGTAACTAAAACTTTTGTGTACTTTTGTTTTGCATTTGTCAAGTAGTGCTCTCCAGGGTCTGCCACGTCAGTTTGCTGTTGGATGATGGCATGGAGTTGAGCTTGTGATGTAATGATCACAAGATGATCCCAAACAACCTGTGGCTAATTAACCTTTCAAAAGCTTTGGTCCAGTAACCAGACGTTTATCCTTACTGTACAGCTCAACGTACAGAGCATGTTTTATCTAGGAGATTGAAGTGCAATGAATGCTTGCTGTTATTCCCAAAGGCGATCTCTCTCCTTAAACTAACAGGTCTGCCACCCTGCCCCCTTCAGAACATAATTATGTGCATACATTTTTCTTCACAGCCTAAAATCTAAAATGAGTGTGTAAGACCGTAAGAAAGTCACCATCTGGTAACACTTCTCAGAGGGGTATTAGCTTGGTGGTGTTCTTAGGGATGTAGGTTCAGGTACCAGGCTGCTAACTCTGTGTAAGTGAAATTTCAGAATTTCCAAGAACATACTGTGCTGGTAATAATTATAATTATCATTGTGGGGGCCATGGAATAAGCTCTGAAGCCATAGTCAAATCTCTTAAAATGACACTGAAGTCTGAAAGTGATAAATGATTTGAATTGCCTGGTTTTATGACTCCCCAAACAGACAGTAAAAAAAAAGTGGAGACTGTTAAGACCAAGCACGAACCTCTGCCATAAATGCCTAAAAGAGGTAGCTCCATTGGTCACAGGGAACAGAAAGCCCTGGAGAATAGGAAATACCTCGTCATTGTTGAACTTGGATAACACCACAGATTCTTTCTTTTCTGGTTTGGGTTTTTTTTTTTTTTTTTGAGTGCCATAGCATGAATGTGAATTTGTATGTATGGCAAATGTACATCCAAAACTCCTCCTCCCCTAAGCTGTTAGCATGTGGTGGTACAAACACCCCAGCCCTGACAATGAGGATATGTATTAGTAGACACAGTCTTAAATGGGACATAGGAATCTGGGGCATAGATACCACAGAAATACCTGCATCTATACTGTAAAATGAAGAATTCCTGCTTATCCCAGCCCTTCCCATTATAACTGCAGCAAAGCGTCAATATTTTGGATCATTTTTCTAAAAACATGTCTAAAAGGACTGAAGGGTCAGAATCAGGAATATACTGTGCCCTGACTTACCCTACACCCTCCTAAAGTCTAAAATAACCAAAATGTGGTGATACAGGTTTGATGAATCCTACCGTAAGTGCAGAACTTAAAACCATTCAGTGTCTATGAATTACACCTCTTCAGTTAAAGATCTCTAAAATTACACTGTCCTAATGTCCCTTCTGCTGAGAAGAATGCACAGAAAGCTTTTCTAAGACTGTTAACATTGCACCAGGGATGGATCAAAAGATTAGCATTTCAAAGCATTAGTGGTGGCATAATAAACAAGTCTGAAATTAGTATCTGGGCATCTAAAAACAACCAGTTCCAGCCTCTGTAAGAAGCCGTTAACAAGCTTACTGATGCAAGTTCTGAATGAAACAGTCTGACAAATACTTGAAAGCTAAAGGATTATATGTAATCAATCTGGTCACAGCAGAAGGGGCTTGAGGATAGTTCATGTTGATATTCCAAGAAATTGTCAGCACCCAAATCTCTTTATTCTGTCCCTCAAATGTATTTTTGTAAATTGTCATTAGTCCCAATAGTGTCTTAAGTTACCAAGCTCACAGCACAGGATGTATTACATGACATACGAATGCATGCACACACACATATATATGTGTATATATATGCAAAAAATAGCGTATATCTATAAAAATACAGTGTGTGTATATATATATATACACACCATGTGCTGATTCTGGAGTTTATCATTACTGAAGTACCATCTGGCCAACACGAAGCAGGAAACTAATGAATGGGTAACATAAATCTGGTAGAAATAACAGGTTAAAAATAAACTTTGTAGATACAATGTAGTCAAATAGTATTAACACTCATTTCTATGTGCTAGTTCAGTTCTGGAATTATTTTAAAATAATGAATTCTGATAATATCATGCTTTCTAATTAAAGAAGAAATACAAAGAAATGTCTTAAGTACCATTGTCTTTTCCTTCTGCTTAAAAGAGATACCAGCCTAACAAATTGAGGGTTCTCTATTCGTAAATAGTAACAATATCCTTATTTAACATTTGGAATTAACTTCGAAATAAAAAATAATAAAAAAGAAAATGTGTAACATGTTCTGGAGGCATGTAGTCACCCCAGTGCTTAATAATTCCTTGTCTCTGAACTTCCAGACATTCCACAAACTTTCATGAGAAGAGCTTTGACTGTTCCCAGCCAGAGAGCAGGCTCTGAGTAAATTAAGGACAGGGCTGAAAGTAAGCAGAGCTGGGCTTAGTCCTGTATCTCTTCTGCCGACGCGCTGTGTGGACAGCAGCTAAAACGGTCTTAGGGAAGCTATATAACCTTCCTCTGTAAGGGGGCTCAGGATTTTCCTGTCTTTCAAAGAGTCCATGTTTCCGGACTGATTATCCACACTGCTCAACCGTAACTTCACTCCCCGGATTTATTTGGACAGTCCCAAATAGTGCTCACCAAAACGGGTTTTCTCTCAAGGAGCCTTGCCCTAGGTAGGATGGACATTAGTCAGTCCATACCTTTTGGCCTGCTTTTGCTTAGCAGTATGGACACAGCCAGATAAGCCACAATCAATGAATCTTTATAAAGACTTATTCAAAATGCTTATATTATAGATATTTGTTTCTATAAATATTAATTTTCTTTATGTGTATAGAAATTGATTACTAATCTGGCATCTCTTAGTAGATCTGTGGCAACAGTTCAAAACTGTATAGAGGAGGGGGGAAGCCTCGTAAATTATTCACAGGTGAAATACAACAGGGAGATGATGCTTTCTGTAACAGCTTGCATAGGAAGATGCCAAAGCACACAAGGGAAGTAAAGCATTGATACTTTAGCACCATGATAGCATTGAGACAGAACAGGGTTGTAAGCACGTAACCTGATAATGACCAAGTAAACCAAAACTGCAGTTCCCTGATGGAAAGCTTGCCCTCTTGCAAGAAAGGCTTTTTGCAAAAGCCATTCACTATATCCAGTGCTGTTCTACTGTGCATGTTACCCTCCGCCTAGCTGCCCTCAAGACAGAGGGCACAGAACTGATAGTATTTGCTGTGTAACAGAAAGGGGCTGGTAAGAAACCTGAGCATGATCACTTGCATAAGTTTATGTGTGTGATAGTGAAGTAGGGAAGTTGAGCTTAATTGTACCAATAAAGTTAACTTTGTACTACTTCATTCCTATTTGAGATTTAAAACCAAAAAACAAACCTTTTTGCATTATTGCTTGAAAAAAATTTCAGTGTAGGCTTTCCATTGGAAAAATTCCGTTTCAACTTTTTTTTAAGCACATGACCTAATTTGAGAAATATTAATTACTCATGTTGCACTACAAAGGGATTAAAATTCAGGTTTTCACTGAGTCTGTCTGCATTAAAATTCTGTTTGTTTCTTTTTTTAATGTTCCTTGTGACTAGAGCCTACACAGACTTTCTTTCTGTGATGTTTTTGTAGAGCGATGACAGAGAGACAGATACAACATCAGAAAGCAGTTATTCCTTTGGCAGAATCAAGAAGAGTCCCAGCTCTCTAACCAATCTTAGTGGCTCTTCTGGCATGGCCTCCTTATCCTCTGTATGTAAACCAAAGCCTTGTTTTAACGGCACTTTGCTTTTGCTAATCTCTTCAGTGTTGTTTTGCATCCCTTCTTATTCCTCTTATCTTTCTTCCCTTCGCATCTCCATGTCCATCCTTCCCTCTGTTACGTGAACCCTTGCATGGAATTGCCTGAAACAAATAAGTAAAATCAGTTTTACTTTTTTGTTGTCTAGTAATATATAGGAGCCTGTTTGGGACTCCACTGTGCAGCGTACTCAATAAACACTGAACAAAGAGAGGCTTTTACCCTAAGAGCGTACGTTTGTAGCTGAAAGTGAGGAACAATTTACATAGAACAAACATTTCAAAAAGGAGAAAGGGGAAAGAAATAAGTGAAAGCAAGAGACAGTATTGGTATGTGGGATGCATAATGAAGTCGGTGAACTAGCTAATCAAAAGTCATTAGCTTGTGGACTTTATGGGGAAAAGTAGTATTTTGGGGAATGATACATTAAAAAAAAATTTTACATCCGTCTCTTTCTTATATGTAGTGTTTAATTTTCAGTGTTTTATTTAGGTATATAATTAAGCCATTTAGGCTTTATCACTAATCTTTTTGTCAGTATTTGCAGAAGGCCTGTCTTAAACTCTTAGGCTCTGCTTTCTGCAAGGAAGATCAGCTGAAGAGATATTTCAAGTATCTGATCACAGGCAATCTCCAGATTGGCAGCATCCTATCACTTTGTTTCCTCTGTCTCAATGCGATGCACTTTCAAATTTTTTTGGTGTAAAACTTGGCCTAACACCTTTGATTTATAAACAACTTTCAATCTGCTTCCTGAGAAGCTTGTATAAAAGTGTCCATTACATTTCATTATTACATCTAAAGGGACACAGTTGATTTTTTTGCTGTCTGAATTCTGAGTATAAATTTTCCTCTAATCTTGAAGTATCTGATGAAATGCAAAGCCTGGAAATTTTTACTCCTCTTCTATGATACAGGTGAGCGGAAGCCTAATGAGCATCTACAGTGCAGACTTTGGCAACGTTGATGTGAAGGGGAACATTCAGTTTGCTATTGATTATGTAGAACAGCTGAATGAGCTCCACATTTTTATTTGCCAGTGTAAAGACTTGGCAATGGCAGATGTTAAGCGACAGCGTTCAGACCCGTAAGTACAGAGAATATATTTTATTTCCTAATGGAAGCTTTTCTTATAACATGAAAAAGAAAAGAGATTGGAAAAATTGCTATAACTTGTTGGAGTAAACAACCCAATAAATAAATGAACAGTCTTTACGTGGTTTTCCACTCTGAACTGAATACAGAATTGCCACTATAAATTGGTACATGTATTAACATGGGAAGCTCAAACTTTTAAGAACACAAAATTCTCTTTTAAAATTCAGCTTTCCAGATGGTAAATCATGCTTTAGTCTTCAATAGGATTAGAGCCTATAAATATGATATGTAAGCATACTATATTAATTAAAGATATAAATAATAATTTTAAAAATTCAATTAAATAATTAAATATTCTGTATTTTTATGTGTTGAGGAGGTATTTCAACAGACTTCCCCCAGGTAGAAGGATGTTAATGCCCTACTTCAGAAACTGTTGTTATTTCACCACTGTTGTTCCATTTCTTAATCATAACAAGCTGAACAACATAATGGCTAGTTAAGTGCATTTCTTCTACTTTATAAGCAAACACTTGTGTATTTTAGAAGGGGAAGTTGGAAAGGATTGTGTTTCTGCTCCTCTAACAAGCCTGTCTAAATTTTAGGTATGTAAAGACGTACCTGCTTCCAGAGAAATACAAGCTGGGCAAACGGAAGACCTCTGTCAAAAAGAAAACCTTTAATCCAGTCTATAATGAAATACTGCGGGTATTTATCAAACTGTTACTGGATATGAAATACTGCATGCATGAAGTATGAGGAACCTTAACTTTTAGGCACAAGTCTAACATCTCTTTTGAGAGCATCTAAGATGAGATGTATTGCTCTAGAAGTACCTATGTCCTTCCATTGATAGGTTAACTCTACAGTGTACTCTGGATACAGCATTGAGAACACTCGCTGTTGTATGCTTCTTGCAAACAAACATACGCTAATTATGAGTTTAAGATGCTGGAAGTAGAGTAAAGGATGAAGAGAGTTTTGTTCTGAAATGAAGTGAGCAGTTATGGTTGTATGAACCCAGATGTGTTTTTCCTAACCCTGTCACTTTCAGACACAGCACTGATAAAAGTCCAGCTTGTTTTAATTATTCTTTTTTTGTTTCTTCCTCCTGGCAGTATAAAATTGAGAAGGATCTTCTAAAGAACCAAAGTCTTAATATCTCTGTCTGGCACAATGATACGTTTGGGAGGAATAGCTTCCTTGGTGAAGTGGAGCTGGATTTAGGAACTTGGGACTGGAATGATAAATCCAACAAGCAGATCAACTGGTTTCCACTCAAGCCAAGGGTAGGTTAATAAGGCTGGGTTAGCTATTTTGTGTTTTCCACTGTGTAAGTGCAAAACCAAGTCATTATTTATATAGGCCGGATCTTGTGTGCTCTGTGGTTTTTGTGTTGTTATAATCATAAATACCTCTTTACTGGTAAATGGAACATACAGTTCTAAGGTTTCTGCTAGTCTAGTGTAGGTAGCTATTACAGTAGGAAAAACTTTCTCATAGTCTAAATAATAGGAATTTCAAGGTATTTTTCACTTAAATCATGTTGCTGCAAACAGATACTTGAAGGCAATTCTTCCCTGAATATGTAGTAAAGCTCCTGAGAATAGGGAGCAAGTGCAGCAACATTTTAACATCAGATGCAAGAATGACTTCCATGTCTGTGTGCCTCTTGTTTGTTACTGAGTTTCAGCCAGCATCTAAACTTTTAGCTAAGCCACTGCCAGAAGTTCTGGTTTCTTTTGTTGTTTTGCTCCTTTTCTTTTTTTTTTTTTCCTTCCCCTTGGATTTACTTCATTAATTCATTCCAAAATTAACTAATCCAAAGTTTAATAAGTTGTAGAAAAAACCAGGAATGTCATGGTAGTCTTTAGCACTGTAGTTTCATTTTAAAACTGCTCTGGGTAGAGAAATGTAACCAGGAAAACAGGTGTCGTGTTCCATCTACAGGTGGTCCATGACTCTTTATGAAGAAGTGACATATTCTTGTGCCTTTCTGAAAGATAATTGGTTTTGAAGTTGATTTTTAGATTGCATTAAATGAGACAAATCATTCCTACAGAAATTTGTTTTATAAAAGCACACTTTCTGTTGCACAAAGAAGTAGTGTCCTGACTGAAAGAGCACATGTTCTAGTGTTAAATAAGTGCGTAACAGTGGAAAAGATGCACCCTCAAAGCCTTTTGGCCTCTCCTGGTCTTGTTTTTTGTTTTAGTGGAAGAGCTGTGTATTTGAGGCACTGTGAAGTGGTTAAACATGCCCTAAAATCTCTCATGTCCTGTAAACAGAGGGAAGATTAATGGCTAAGGAAACAAGAGAAAAAAGTTGCCTCATGTGAAAGTCAAGCTTGTTCTAGTGGAAAATTTTGTATAGTAAAGTCTGTGCGTGAACTGCAAGGTTTGAGTTTTGGTTTTTTTGGTTTTGATTTTGTTGTGTTTTTTTTGGTTTTTTTTGTTTTTTTTTTTTTGGTTTTTTTTTTTTTTTTTAATTTCAGACTTCAACAATGGCTTTTAAACTAGAAAACAGAGGGGAGATGAAACTAGCCCTCCAGTATGTCCCACACCCTGTTGGAGGTATGCATTGCTTCTTTGTTTGGGCTTGTCAGGCCTTTGGGGTTTTTGTTCTTTTTTTGGTGGGTTTCTTTTGGTGTTTTTTTTAAAGCTGTTTGATGTTTTTCACCCAATTCAGACATCTTGTTTTAACAAAAAAGTAAAACTTTTTTTTTTTTTCCCTAGAGGATTACGTCACCCTGGTCATGAATTCAGTTTAGGATCCAAAGATCACTTTAGGACTTTTTGTTGCTTTTGATGTTACTACAGAAGAAATCACCTCACTGTTAAAATTTTAGATTTGTAATGCAGTCCATATGTGTAACAAAATTCTGTTTTCGCACTAATAAATTTAGAGACTCTAAATCAGCAGGCAGGTGCTGTAATCTGCTAAATAAACAATGACAACAAACTAAATTCAAGCAATATTAGAAGTAGAAAATGGCAATAAGTATTTAGAATGCAGCAATTTATAGAATAATTATATCTTATTATAGATCTGTTTGGTTTAATCTTGTCTGGCAATTGGTAACTGGCTGATCTGAGAGTGAAGCCAGGTCAGGTCTTTAATCCAGCCAGTCAGTCAATAAGAATTAAATACATTAAGAGCACAAAGGAGCTTACTTGAAAGTACAAGTGGCGATAAATACTATCATCACATAGACTGAAGACAAGCTGATCTCTTTATCTAGGAGGCTTGGAAAGAGAAGACCAGTAGTGTGTATTTGTTTACTTGTAACAGAACAAATGTCACGGTAGGAATACAGACATGAGGTGATCTTGCAGTACTTTGATGGGATGAAGACTGCAGCTTCTAGAGAGGAATGTTGAATGAAGATGTGAGATAATGAGAGTCTAGTCTGAGTACCATCTCTAGAGATGGGCAGGAACTGCTACATCATAGTAGTTACCTTTAAAAGGGATCTACAAGGCTTAGGCAGATGTTTTGTTTTATTTCTACAGGAAAGAAGTGTCTATCTACTGGTGAGGTCCACATCTGGGTGAAGGAATGCCATGACCTTCCCCTTCTGAGAGGCAACAGGCTCAACTCTTTTATTAAGTGGTAAGAACTGAAGTCACCAAACATGGTGGCCTAATAACGCTACTGTTGTGCTTTCTAATCTTCATTTTTTTTCTACATTCAAATAAAAAAAACACCTAATTGTGTTCTGATTCTCCTTTATTGTAATGTAAATTGTCCTGCAGGGCTTACAGCTTCAAGATGCTAAGTATATATCACCAGCTAAAATTTCCACAGGGAGGACTTCCAGTGTAATCACTGCTCTTTTTATCTTGTCTGCTCAGTTGCTTGGTGGAAGGGCTAGTCAAAATTGTGCCTGCTTTTATTTGCATTTAAACAAAGCGTGTTTGTGCAAGAGTATGGTTTAGCTTAGCAAATCATGGGAGGAGACAGAAGGCAGCACAGTTGTATTTTATTCTCCTTCCTTTCCACATACAGATTTAAAATGTAAAGAGACAAAAATAACAAGATGGTTGGGAAATCTGTGTCAGCAACAAAAGGGTTTCAGCGCCATTACTGATCATACAGCAAATAAACTCATTGTGCCTCTTCCCCACCTGACTTTGCCTTCCCTTCCACCCTCTGAAGCTCAAGGGTGGGTACACGCTGCCGGTGTTTCTTGGAAGGGACTGAGAATATGACCTTTGACTTCATGATAAAGCATCTTATCCTCAGCCATATTCTAACATGCAAAGAACAGTGTTAATCAGTAGTTTTTGTCTATTCAGTATGTTTAATGCAGGCCATGCTGTGCAAGTGCAAACTGACACCACTTTCTTTTTGAAGTACCATTCTTCCAGATACTAGCAGAAAAAGTCGACAGAAAACAAGAACAGTGACAAAAACGACAAACCCAATATTCAACCACACCATGGTCTACGATGGCTTTAGGCCGGAAGATTTGAAAGAAGCCTGTGTAGAGCTCACAGTCTGGGATCACAACAAACTAGCCAACCACTTTCTGGGAGGTCTCAGGATAGGCCTTGGAACAGGTACTGGAATATTAACACAATAATCCTTAATTTACAAAATACAGTATTTCCTTTTTTCCTTTTCTATTTCTTTTCTTTTTGTAAAGATCACTGAACAGCCTTTCAGTTACTTATTTACTAAAGCGTTTCATTCAGTAACTTACCTATTCTTCAGCACAGAAGAAATGTAAATAGTAGTGTTGTGAGGGTTAGGATATTAGAAATAAACTTTTGTCTGGCCATACATTGTATCTGGTACTGTTTGAAGTACAAGAATATGCTATTCCTGCACCCAAAATGTTGATAACATCTTACCTACTTATTGCATGCGTAAGTTTGTATGTGGTAGAAAGACAGGGTTGGGGAGCTTAAAGGATGGATCAGGAATGCATTATAAGATTTGAAGACATTGGATAGGAAAACTTAAAAGTGCAAACAAGTTTTTAGGATAAGGGTAGTATAAGATGTGCAGGTGGAAGAATTGTATGCTTTCCCTTTCGCTGTCCCCTGAGGGCCTGAGGGGAAGATGTGTTTGGAGTCTTTTCAAGCAAATCTAAGGAAAAATTACTTGTCCCAAATTAATTTCTTGCATGGTTCACCAGAATAACCTAAAATACAAATTAGGATAGTAAATCTCAATTTGAATTTGAGTACCCGAGGTTGTATTTCAGTACAAAGTCAGTGTCCTGTTTTATTCTTAAAAGCTTTCAGATGTTCATTGCCCATACATCCCTCTCCTTGGGATTGTGACAAAAAGACTAAGGATAACAATGGAAAAAAAAAAAAAGCCTGGAGAAAGATGATGAAGTTTCTATGTGAAGCTGTCATTAATTGTATTTGACAGAAATGTTCAAGTGAAAAAATGTAGAACTGGATCTTCAAAGTACTAGGGTCAGCTACCTGAGGAGATGAAAATGTTTTAGAAGACAGGCAAATTAGATTGTCTGCTCTCAACTCTGCAGCACAGTAAGTAATGTTTCTCTTAAACCTGACATTTTTCTAGGCAAAAGCTATGGAACTACAGTAGACTGGATGGATTCTACTTCAGATGAAACTGCCTTATGGGAGAAGATGATGAACTCTCCCAACACATGGGTAGAAGATATACTACCTCTCAGGATGCTAATGGTTGCAAAATTGACAAAATAAGGTGGCTTTTTAATCACTAGTGTCAAAAAAAAAATAATTAGAGGTGTGGGGGTGAAACCTGGAAGAGGAACACAGTAGCTTTTTTGACAGTCTGTGCTCTGTTGCTGTTCTGGTTTTGTGCTGTCAAATGTCACTTTCTATTTCAAATTAAACTTCTGCCTTCAGGTTATTATGTAAATTTAAAGGATTCTTTTGTTTCTTATTCACTGAAAATTACTTCAGGAAAGAAGGTACTTACAGAACTCAGTGGTAGAAGTGGCTGTGATACCTGGATGTTTGCGTTGCCTAACTGAAGTGTGGCTGATCCCTTAAATCTAAATCACCAGCGGGGGGTGGGGGTGGGGGGTGGGGAACAGCAAGTCAACTTTTTCTGTACACTTCTAGGATTGTTCATTAAGTCATTAATATGATAGCAACAGGTTGCATTAGCATGTGTTTGTATCCTCATGATGCCAAGTCAAATCTCTCCAGTGAGGCATATGAGCATGAAGAATTATTTTTTTTAAAGTTCCTTTTTTTGTAGTTGTACATTTCTAGGATACTAAAGTCGCTTCTATTATGAAAGAAGCATTATATGAAGTGGTACTGTCAATATCCTATTCTGCAAGCTGCAGAGGACTGTTCGTTCCGATGTGCTATAAAAAAGTTTGCTTATATATGTGTTAATTGTCTTGCTAGTAGACAATCCTGTCTCTTCAATGGTGAAGACACAGAGGTGAAGCTTTTTTTACTCAAATGCTACTCTAAAGGATCTAAACCTGACAATTTTAGTGATGACAAGTAAGTTGGGTATTTAGTCTGTAAAGTACTCGTCTGTACCTCTGTCTGTTAGCTAGGCTTTTGGTTGTTTGTGGTTTTGGTTGGTTGGGGTTTTTTTCCAA
Source organism: Falco punctatus (assembly GCF_963210335.1). Taxonomy (NCBI): domain Eukaryota; kingdom Metazoa; phylum Chordata; class Aves; order Falconiformes; family Falconidae; genus Falco; species Falco punctatus. Next base: position 7,486,349 of record NC_137581.1, read on the forward strand.
AAAAACCATAATTTATCTGTGCTTCAGCACCACCATTAGGAGAATGTTGGGGTCATGGTGGTCTTGGTTTAGACAGCTTTGCAGACTTAGGGAATAGAACTTGAATCTGTAACGTGTAGAAATGCATGCTACTAAGGAAAGGTAAACACATAAAATACAAACTGTATTGCTTTTTTTAAATAAAAGCAGCCTATTAAAGCTAAATAGGAATTCAATGTTTATTAAAACCCAGTGTTTTATGTTAGCAATTCAGTGTGCAACACAACAAAATGCAGACAGAAAACATTTCTGAAAATAAACACACATTTATTTGCTCCAACTGTGTAGGTCTAAAAGCCGGTGAAATCTTGCCCTTCAGTTAGAGTAGAGAGGAGAAAAGGGGGCTCTTCACAGCTCCAGCTCAATTTCTTAATTTAATCACAAAAATTTAAATGCTGCTTGGTGTTGATTATACACTATGAATGGAAAAAAGGAAAGGTGCTATTCAACCTGCCAAGGAACCCACTTTCTCTCTCATGAACCAGGCAGCCTGCAAAGTTTACAAATGCCAAAAGTAGTTGTCAGTCTTGATACGTTACTGCTTCAGGTGTTTTGGACGAGATTGGAAGCTGCTACAGATCCCGCTTTGCCAGGTACATACAAAACATTATTCTTGTATGAGTAGGGAACAATGTGCATACGGCACTTCAGAACAATGTGCTTGTACTGAAAGGGTACAGCAGCTGCTTTGCTGCTGTATTCTTATATCATCACTCCTGAAAGGGTGGGGATTCTGGAAAAGCGAGGAGGGCACCTAGCTGATTTATATTCACTGCCTAAATGCATTCACACTCACCTGAAAACATAGGTTGCTGGGAACATGGCCTACAGTGTCACAGGATTAAAGGTTTTGTTGTTGTGTTTCCTGTGAAGCTCAAATACGTTGCTATGTCAAAACAGCTTTGGGACTTCAGCCAAAGGCTTGGGGTCTTGAGGATCTAGATTGGCAGGCAAGCGTCATGTAATCTGTGTTCTATACTGTATGAAATTTTGATAGTTAAGCTTGACTGCCGTCAAAATAAAATGCTTGGTTTGTGACAGCATCAATCTCCTTGTCTTTTGGCCAAGTAGAACATCTTCTGTCTCACTATTATTAATCCATCCTAGAGACAGACACTGCATTTTGTCATTATCTCAAAAGACACTGTTTACTGCTACACTAATAGATCAAAACTGTGCGCTGCGCTTGTAATTAATGTGATTCAGTAATGGCACATCAGTATTATGTACTCATCTAGATTAATCAAGAAACTGAGCCAAGTAACAAAAATGGGCCCTTTTAGTACAAGAATTCGGTGCTCCACCTGAGTTTTTAATAACTTTTTTCCAGCTTTTGCAGAAACTGAGACTACTAGAGGTAAACAGGTAAGGACAGTTGTCAACACACACAAAAGTGAATCTTCCTTGTGCTTCAGAATTTACAGGAGGTCAGCAGAGGCTGTCACAGCAGTGTCTTTGAAAAATATAGTAGCGCACTTCACAATGCTAGATATTTTAAAGTTATTGTTAGTCTGCCCCATGGAGTATGCAAAAAAGCTATAAATCTTTAACATAAAGATTTTCAGCAGAGCTTTAGCAGCTGTGTTTATGATCTTTTTAGTGTTTTACTATCATCATGCACAGGAAAAGTCAAAGCTGTCCTGGTAAGATGAACTTCAGTAGAAGGCAAAATTACAAACCAAGGTGCTTTATCAGTGGAAATAGTACTTTGATTACCCTATGCATACTGTAGCATTTAATTATAGAGTAGAAGCATTACAATTTCACCTCCTGCTAAAGGATATTATGTTGATTTATTACAAGTTGCTTGAAGGTAATGGCTGCATCTGATCATGTAAACCAGCAGGAATTCTGTATTGAAAATATGTTACTGAAGTCATGCAAAATTTACTTTTTTAGAAATCATTATTGGCATTTTTTGGCGTTCCTCTGAATGTGGTTTGCATAATAATAAATAAAGCTTTCCACCCAATTCCTAGTCATTCCTAACTACAGTAGTACGTTCCGGATCGATAATATGCTGACAGAGAAATGCAAGGTTATGAAGTTGATTAGCACGAAGTTCCAAGAAACTGATTTGTTTGCTGTACTGTCAAAAGGAAAGGTTTTAGTCATCCATAACCAAAACTTTATAAAGGTGTATAGTTAGTTACTCGTTAAAGGGCAGTCTGATAAATTAATAGCTATGCTTTGATTCTTAATTCCAGTTCACCTTCATGACAAAGTAGCCATACTCCTGTGTAGCCATCCTTGTTTGGAGGAACAAATGGGAGAAATGCAACAATTTTCCCTCTTTCTCGCCACCTCTTCCTTTTTCCCCTTGACTTTACAAGCTCATCGTTGCTTTAGCCTGGAACGGGGTGTTTTTTTGGTACACGTGTGTGTGTGTGTTCCAAATTACACCATCTTTACTTCCTATAAACCAGGCTTCAAAGTCCCAGCTCTCCTTTCATGCTCTGTGTTCAGAACCTCCCATTTCTGCAAGTACGCTCGCAAACCAGAGTTGGTACAGCGGCCTGCACCGCTTTGATTTCATCCATTTTGGAAGGTCTGGTGCAGCACCTTCCTTCTCGTTTGCTTCCTTTACCCACGCTGCTTGCTTCTCTTGGCTTCATATCCCTTTTCAGTGGAGTCAGCAGAAGCTGCACTGACTTTGTTCTTCTAACTGTATGTGTTTTTCCTTTCTCTATATTATCTGCCAGATTTTTCATTAAGTGCTGAACAAAGCTGCAAGTTGTTTAAGACAAGGGCTGTGTATTTACTTACCATGGGCTCTCAGTGTGTTTGAGAAGGTTAGAGCCTGCTATTCTGATCTCCTCTGGCATTTCTGAGGTGCAAGCTGAGAGAGAAGAGTTCCTTAGATTTGTGGAAATCCTCATCCCTTTACCAAATCTGGGCACTTTTGAGGTCAGCAGGGTTGGTTTGCTTCCCAGCGCTTTCAGCTGCTCTCCTGGGGCTGGCCTAGTTCCAGCCAGCCTGGGTTAAGGCTTGAGCTCTGGGGGGACTGGATTCAGAGTCTTGTCTCCATGGAGACAAATACCCCACAGCAGGAGCGACAACAAAGGGTCAGGGGAAAGAAAACACCTGGTAAGAAAACATTTTTCTCCTCTTAAACCTTGCTCTTAATTGTGTTTGCACTGGATGGCCTAAACCTTTTAGTCCTCCCTGCTTTCCTCCATGATTTCTAAATACTTTGGCAGGATCCAAGGTAGCAACAGTGGCTGGGGAGTGCAGGATGGTGGAGGTAGTGCCCAATGACAGCCACCGCTATGCAGCTCTGAAACTGTCCATGCTTCTTGGGCATTGATTCTGTTGTGCTGTATGTTATTTTTCATCCTTCCTTGAAGCCGGCTCCTTCCCACATCCTATCTTTCCCTCCAGTTAAGGCCCTGGAATTCACAAAACCTGACTGCCAGCGTGCTGTTCCATGTGCTCTAGTTTCAGGTCTGCATCTGAATGAAAAACTCATAGACCAGTTTTAGGATGATGTTTCATATGCTGGGTAGTGTGACGTATGATTAGGCACCAATAATGATTTTGGTGCCAACCTAATATAAATACTTCCCTTATTTTTACATGAGGAACCAGACTTTTAAAATTGCATGCCTAAAATAATACAGCAAATCAGTGTCAAAACTCAAATGATGAACCATTTCTCCAGGCACAAAATCTTTGAGTCTCAGGGCACTCAGTAATTACTAGCATTGCATAGATCTTTCATTTTGTTCGTAAATCTCTTAAGCACAGGATAAGGCTATTCAGTTATTTTTAATGAGCAATATACTATTAAAATCTTACACATCAATTAGAAGTTTGATGTAACCCTCCATGTTTTATTAGCGCTTATAATACCAGATCTGTAGGAGAAAATAAAGGCAGAAGAAAAGGATTGCTTGAGGAATTACTTGCAGCTTTATCACTTACAAGCTTTTTACCTAAATATAATAGTAGTTCTTGTAGATACAACAGTGCTTTGAGAAGGAGTAATTAGTAAAGCTAGTAATCAGCAAATGAATAGGCTTGCATAAATACTAAGCCTACGTCCTTTGCTTTTGCATCATCAGCTCTGGCATCCTTCTCCTCAGCCTGCCTGATGCTGAAGCAGGGCGAAGCAGGTGAGGAGGGCTGCAGGACCTGTGGGTTGCAGCCTGCCATGGGTTTTGGGAGGTCCTGTCCCTGCTGCACCAGTTTCTCTGGACTTATAGAGAAACTCCGCCAGCTTATTGCAGTGGTGTTGGCCACATAACCAGTGGGTACTGTTTAATGATGCAGAATGTTACTAAAAGAAGCAGTCACTGTAGAATTTTGTCTCATCTTTGTGTGAGACAGGGGCTCCATGGCTTAGGATGAGAGAGGGGCAGGGATGGCCAACTCCACAAGTGATCCAGAGACAGGCAAAGACATGGAAGATCTGACAAAAGGCCTGGAGGAACAATGGGAGAGCCCCGAAGAGAAGAGTGAGAAGGCTCTGCTGCATTCACACCCAGAACAACAGCATCGCCTTATCTGTATACTGAAGAAAAAAGATGAGGCACAGGAATGCTGCAGAAGCCTGGTGCAGCTCAGCATGGAGGCAGAGTAACTGAGGGCAGAGGATGCTGTGAAAATGAAAACCCAGAGCCAACGGATTCAGCATTTGGAGGGGCGCTTCATGGAACTGGCCAACAACCATGAAAAAATGATCCAGTTCAAGGATGAACACAAGAAACAGTGATGAACACAAGAAACAGTATATGCAGCTGTGGGAGGGGAATAAGCACCTGTGGCAGGAGAACGAAGCGCTCCTCACCCAGTCCATTAGGCAGAAGGAAGCTGAAGTACTCCAGCTTGCTGCCTGGGCCAGAAAGCTCTCAAAACAGTTAAAACTCCTTAGAGGAGAAACGTGCTTATAAGAGTCACAGAGCCCAGGAGCAAGAAAAGGAGCTGCTAGAAGCTCACAGCCAGCAAGCAAGTGCCTATGCCTGGGAAGCTGATTCGCTACAAGCCCAGCTGCAATGCCTACAGAAGCACCAGCTGTTGCAAAGGTAGGGTGTGCAGAAAGTCAGCGGAGGGCTCAGGGCAGTGAGCTGCGGGCCAGGCTGGAGCAGGCAAATGAGGAGAAAGAGCAGCTACTGAACCTGGCCATGGAGAGGGGCAAAGCTCTGCAAGATAAGCAACGGAAAATTCAGCAGCTGGAGAAGAAGCTGGAGACAGCAGAAAAAGCCAGGCAGAGAGCCAGCACACCCCTTGTGAAAGAGGCAGCAGCAGCGGCGGATGGTCATCTGAAGGTCCGAGAGCTCCAACAACAGCTGAAAAGCAACAAACAGGCGTATGACGAACTCACACTGCAGCTTGATGCTTACAGAAAGCACAGTACAGATTTACTGGCTAAAGAAAAAGTGCTGAACGTTAAACTCCATCATTTCATTGTGTAACTACAGCCTTCTCTCAGCAGGTGCCTCTGTCATAACGCACCGCAGCATTTTGCTCCTTTCCACGAGACTGTCTTCTGAGTTCTCTGTTATGTACTTACCAGCTTAAGTCCTCCTCCAAGGACTGTTCTGTGGCCTTTTTTTTTTTTAATTATTATTTTTGTTACACTTTTACATAAGTAATCTCTCTACACTATTAAATCTGAATGGAGATTGTTGAACTAGTCAAACCTGTGACAGGAAAGATTAGGGTAAATGTAGAAAGAAAATGTAAAATATGAATTTGATTTATTTGGTCCTAACTTCTGCTGTATCACAGATTTTCATCTTTTACAGTTAAAAGCACGTTATTTTCTCAGACAAAAGCTCAAACACTTAACCTTTTATGTTTGATTCGTCCTTGAAGTTCAGCAGAGGTTGGGCATCTTAAGAGGCAACACTGATGATCCAAGAAAGACACTCCAAGGAAGAAATCTCTCCTTGCAATATCGAAGCCATAAACAGTCACGATTCAGGAACTTAACGGGTGAAAACAGCAATACCATGCACCTGATGCTCAAGTGAATTACTGCGTATAGTTGTCTAAGCAGGTTACAGGTTTCTGTAGTTCTCTGAGTCTTATTTAATGTCATAGCATTACTTATAGCCTAGTTTAGCTCAAAATAAATTGTTGCGTATTTTGGTGGTTTCAAGTCTTTGAAACACGTTCAGATTCTAAATGTTCTGCCAGTTTGTTTTCTGGTTTTATAGGTGTTTTCTGTAGAAAAGATAGAAGTAATCTGCAAAATGAGTGTCTGGCAACTTTTGACCAAAAAAGTCTTTCCCTTTCCTGTCAGTATTGGGATACGGAGGCATCCCACTCTCTCTTGCCTCTCTCCCAGTTGAGGATTTTTTTGGCTGCTGTGTTTCAGCTCTTTAACTCTCCAACAAAAAAACCCCAAACATGATGGGCCAAACAGCAACCCCCACCTGGGCTGCAGGCAGCGGTCTCAAGAGCTTTCCCAGTTCTTCCCCGTGTGTGTGTGTACCTTGGGGTAACTCAATGGTTTAGCTAGTTGTTTAGGTAGCTCTTGGTCCTGACCGTCTACAGAGCAGCAGCACGGCATCGAACTTGGTATTTATTGAGCTCAGTGTTCAGAAGCGGCCAGAAGCAGGCAGCCAGGGGATCCTCCAGATTGTGACCAGTTCATCTCAGGGACTTACTGAACCAGATGTGGTTTCTAAGTAGCAGCTGTCAACAGACTTGTCTGCTGGAACTCTGGACTCCCTTTGGACTCACACAAAGCCAGGTGAGAAGTACCTGCTGCCTGACGAACCACAGCCTTTCTTTTGATCCTAGCTCCCTACAAGTGTCACTCCACGGCTGGTTTATAGACCACATCCTCCTACTTTTCCACCATCTTGTTCGCCGTCATGTCCCCATGCCACGTGCACATTTCATTAATCCAAATGCAGACATCTACAGGGTAAAGACCAACTGACACAGGCTACAAACCAGGCCTGTAGTCTGAGAGGAAGGAACACAGCAGGACTTGAGTTGCCTGCTCTGTTTTAATGAAGCCAATATGCAGTAAGGAGTGCCTGTTTTCCCAGTGACTACACAACAGCCTCAAACCCGGTAGTTAAATAGTTTAAGTCTAGGCAGGGGTATGTCAGAACAGCCCCACACGTGGCTGCGTCTGGCGTGAAAGCCCCCCCACCGCCCACTGCCCACGGGGGCCATCCCCCTTCCCTCCCTCAGCGGTGTCTGGGGGTGAAAGACACCCTCCCACACCCACCCACCCCTCAGACACGCAGGCTCTCACACGCACCGAGGGATGCCCCCTCACGCACGGCCGCCCCCTCTCACACACGCTCGCACTCCCCCTCACGTGCATGCACCCCCCCCCATACGGATGCACCTGCACACTCCCCTCATGCACCCCACGCACACGCACCGCCACCCCCCCCTCCCAGCCGCCCCTTTCCCGCGCGCGGGCGCAGTGGCGAGGCGCCCCCCGCCCCCCTCAGCGCGCCGCTTCCCGACAGGCACCGCGGCGGGAGCGCCGGGCCGCAGCCGCGCACCGCTCTCCTCAGGCGCCGTCCCGTCCCGCCGGGCCCCCGCCCGCCGCCATGCGCCACAGCCTCACCCAGCTGCTGGCGGCCTCCTCCGGCGGAGCCAGTGCCTCGGGCGCCGTCTGGCCGCTCGCCGGCGCGGGGCAGGCCCCGAGAGGGCGGGATGGCGGCGGGGAAGGGGATCCGGGCCCCGCGCGGCCCAAACAACAGCAGCCGCCGCGGCGGGAGGCGGGCGCCTTGGAGCCGCGGCGGCAGGAGAAGGAGCCGGAGGCGCCCGGTGGCCCGCTGGAGGTGTGGGAGCAAGAGGACTGGTTCCCGGGGCTGGAGCTGGGAGACCTGCTGGAGGCGGCCCGGCCGGACTGGGACGTGGACGCGGAGCTGAGCGGCTGCTTCTGTGGGGAACCGGAGCCGCTGCCCGCTCTGGGCCAGGGCCAGAGGCCGGCGGCGCCCGGGCGGAGGAACGGCGGGGCTGGGAGCCGGCTGAAGGCGGCGGCGGCGGCGCGGCTGAACCGGCTGAAGAAGAAGCAGTACGTGCTGGGGCTGGAGAGCCGCCTGCAGGGCCTGGCTGCTGAGAACCGGCAGCTGCGGGACCGCAACCGCGGCCTGAGCCGCCGCCTGCGAGAGCTGGAGCGGGAGAGCAGCTACCTTCGGGCCGTGCTGGCTAACCAGAGCGCTCTGGGGCAGCTCCTGAGCCGCTTAGCCGGGATCCGCGCCGGCGGGCTGCAGCTCAGCACCAGCCTCTTCAGGGACACGGGCAGCCCCCGCCGCCATCACCACCACCTCCAGCCTGCCGGCGAGAGCAGCGACCACGACTACGCCCTGCCCAGCTCCCGGCCTCCCAGCCGGGAGGAGGCGGCGGCGGTGAGGGAGGCGGAGGAGGAGTGGGCGGCCCCCGGCGGGATTTGCCTCCACGTGGACCGGGATCAGGTGTCGGTGGAGTTCTGCTCCATCTGTGCTCGGCGGGCAGCGGCCTCCTTCAAAATGTAGGGTCAAGTACCTGCTGCAAGTACTCGTGGGGTTCTCACCCCTAGGGGCCTCGCGTCGTGGCGGAGGAAGCAGGCGATGGTGCGGAGGAAAAGAATAAATACAGTGGTGATGGGGTGGTATTGGGGGAGATGCAGAGGAGGGGAACCTGGCACCTAAGTGGCCAGGGTAACGGAAAAAAAATATCTCTTGAACGGCACGTTGGGAGCCAGATGGTGGCCTTGGTTAAAGGTCACGTAAATCTGGCATGTGGACGGTAGTGGTCTGAGCCTGTTTGGCCTAAGAGTCGTGCAAGGCTGTGTACAGCAGTGCGGTAATTATCGTGCAAACTGACACGCGCATATACATGCAGAGGTGCCGCCAGAGCCCATTTGCAGCACTTGGGTGAAAAGATCATGCCGACCTGATGCATGAAGGTGTGCTCGGTTCCACTTCGCAGTTGCCAGTAACGATAACACTACCCGGTCTTGAGTCAGATAATGTCTAGCCTGCTTATCCTGAGGAGCCGAAAAAGCTTGCTTAGAAAACCAAACCAAAAACTTCATTATGACATCGTCACTGGACAGACTTAAGAAAATAGTAGTGATCGGCAAAAGAAAGCATGCATATAAAATTGTACTGCATCTCAGTTATACATTACTATTAAAACCTCTCTGACAGTTTCTCTTTTAGGTGCTTGCCCTGCCAGGCTCCGTTGTGTAGGGGTTAAAGAACAGTCGTTTTCCACCTCGCAACCTGGTAAGGATCAATATATTCCCATAATGCGGTATCGAACAGCTTGCTTTGCTTGTGCCAGTCGTCTTGTAATGACTGGTTCAGGAAATGATTTCTCTGGTCCTTGGCCTACTCTGCCAAAATGTTGCTAGCTCTGGATGGTAACTAATAGTGAAAATTACAATCGCATCGTTCTAATTAGCTGTTTTCCTCCTTTTCCTGCTATGCACATAGTAGCCAATACATGAGCTACATTTTTAATTAAAAAATAACTGTTTATGCCGTTTGAAAAAGGAATTTTCTATTAAAGTATCTGATGAGCTGGAAAGGGAAAATACGCTAGTAAGGGGGATGTGACATTTACAGCCTTTTATCATAGGGGACTGTCGCAGAAGTGTTAAGTCATTTGCTTTTTAAATGGAAAAAGAAAAAAGAATTTGTGACCTGTTGGTTTAAAATACTGTCAAGTATTAGGGATGCACGGTACCTTTTAAACAGTCCTTCTCTAGCTTGCTCTAATTCATGATGCGGGGTTTTGCCTGACTAAACAGAACCTGAGCGCTGGTTATATCTGTACAGTGGAATCCTAATGTAGAGGAGTCACTTTTTTGCATGGACCTCTAACGAGAATTGCGGTTTGAAGAATGCAGTGCATCGAAGTAACTCGTTACTTTAGCTTCCCATAAGTAAATCTTTGTGCCCATGCACACTGAAATTCCTGTGTTACTTCAAAGTAGCTTTAAATTTTAAGGATATTGCATGTGTATGCATGTGCTTAATTTTACTGTAGAGTTCTTAATTTAGCCTCTTACAGTACCCAGAAATCTATAACTTTATATAATTAAGCACAGTTTGGAGATGAGCAAATATGTGTCTTGAGGCTAATGATTTGAAAAATGCTCCATAATTGACTGAGATAGGAGGAAAAAAAGTCTGACAAACAGTAGCGTGTGTTTTCTTGTACTAGTTAGTGTTTCTCCCTATCACAAAAGTTGAGTGGGTTGTTTTTTCAGTTGTATTATAATGTTTAGGTTGTTTATATGTATGTCAGTTGGGGGAAGAAGGATTGTGAAAATTATAATATGTAAAGTGAGGTTTCACAAAGAATAGACTTGGCTAAAACAGTTTTATTTATTAACTTTTCTAAAAAAAGATTGTTTAGTGTTTCTGAAGTCTTGCTTATTAAAGCCTTAAATTTCATGTTTAAGGCTAAGTAGAAGGTGAAAGTGTTTGCTCCCAATAATTTGCTTTATTGGTGCTAGACCCTATCAAGTGTTCATCAGTATAAAAGGAGTTTGATTTTTCTTTGTGAAACATCACTGTATGATAAAGTATATGTGTATTTAGCATCCTTGTTTTTCTTTATGCTAAAGTGGATTCAGCTGTGTTGGGGCAGAAGAGACGGGACCAGCTGCTGGCCACATTTCCTGCTTTATTTTAAAAGGTAGTATAAGAAATGAGAATAAAGAGGTAACAGGGCTTTTGCTGTCTTTGGTTTTTTTTAAAGAAAAAAGGTTGAATGCTGGGATCATATACTGTCATCCAAGATGTATTTTTTTAAAATACAATATCCTATCAAACAGGTTTTACTCCACTGCGTGCAGAATTCCATCTGTTCAGGGTATATTGCCAGCACTAAAAGAGAATTAGTGGGATATGTGTTACCTTACACCTCTGTGGTGGCATCAACAGGACTGTTCAGTCTTAAATTGTGTAACCCTGCTGTAACTGGTAGGTTATACCAGTGCCACTGGAATCAGAGTTAATCATCAAGACATGTACTGACTGATACGCAAAATGGAAATAATTGAATTAGATTCAATCTAGGCTGAATCTGCCTAGCTCAGACTTCATGAACATGCTTTATTTTGAAGTTTAATGTGCTTGATGAAAAGGAGAGACACTAATGTAGCAAGTATGGGATGTTACAATGACATTTTTACAGTTATTTCAGCATAAAAGTGTTTTTTTAAGTTAACTTAAGTATGCATTCTTTCTTTTTGCATTACTGCTAAACGGTAGGAGTCAGGGACATAGTTCTGTTGTGAACCTGCACATCGCTCTAGTCATGAAACTACCTGTGAGCTGTGTCTGAGAGTAGCTAATTTTCTGACTTGCAAAATGATGTATACTGGTACAAGAACAAGGTCAAGTCCCAAGAAAGTAAGTGGCTGCAGGCATTTCTAGTGCCTACTGAATCATATTTAAACCAAATAGAGGGGAGGAAGTTATCTGAAACTCTAACCAACTGTACTATCTGTATGGTGTATTATTAATGTAGCTTTTTGAAGTGGAAGCCTTGAAATGACATAACTTAATACTTGAAAATATATTGTAAATGTTTCTTTGTAATTATGTGCCATCCAGATAAGAATACGATATAATAAAATCAGACTTGTTGATCTTTCAATTTATGGGCTCAAATGTTTTTTCATCTTTTTTTTTTCTCATTAATGCTTTACTTTTAAGTGAGTGTTTCTTTACATGAAACAGGAAAACAGAAAGGGGAAGATGCTGTTGCTGCTGTCTGTGTGGGTCATCAGTTGGAAAATAAGATAAAAGGGATTGGGGTATGCAAGAGAAATGTTCTTCCTCCTATTTCAAGTTAATTCTGTGGTGAGGACAAAACAAAGACATTATTCCTCGAACCAAAGGCAGAATTGTACTTTGAGAATCACCTTGTATTTTACAGTTGTTTTTCCTTCTTAATATTTTATTGATGTGGAATCACGGAGGAGTAGAATACTTGGATAAACGCTTCCGTGGTCTATTGGCATCTTTGTCCTTTCTGTCCCATTTGTAGGTTCTGAACTTTGATGACTGGTTAATAATGTGCTGTTAAACCATAATCTTTCATCAAACTGTTACTTCCACACTGAACACTGGAGTGAGGGTAACAGAAGGTTTGAGGGTGCTGAAAGGACAGAACACTTTTAAAGCTGCAGACTGAGCCATGCACTGTACTCTTTAATTTCTGTTAATCTTAAATGCTTTATTTGTAGTGAGCAGTTTAAAATAGCATGCTGGCTTTCTAGCGCCCAGGCATTCTAGTGAAAGTAGTCTGCAGCTTGATAAAAAGGAACATTTCACAACATTGTTTCAAAATTTAAAAGCATACTGGCAGGCTCCGCCTTTTTGGCCTCCAGTTGTAGAAAATGCCCTGTTCAGCATTGAAATTTGTGTGCATTGAACTGTACGTACCACAGAACCAAGTGCCATCAGTGTTAAACTGCATGGCTGTGTTACCTTCATTTTCCAGTACTTCTCCACCCTGCAGTTGCTTGAAGACTATTTAGCATTTAAATAAGAAACAATTTCATGCTCAGTTCTGTGTTAGTCCTTTACAGTTTGATTCCAGTGCTGTGAGTCTTTGTAGCATTCTAAATTAACTTCTCTCCTCTGAAGAGGTTAGCACCTGCGAGGAGAAAACAAATCAGTGTTGCTGCAATCCTAGCTGCCTGGAGAGATGACAGGAGAGTAAATGTAGGGAACCATATTCTAACGCTTGGCATCTTTTGGTACTTCCAGATGATCAGATTTCTCATGCCACTTGTCAAAACTGTAACCAGTTTTCCCTGTGAAACCAGATCTTTGGCAAAACACGGAGGGCTTTTTTAATTTATCAGTTTAAAAAAACCTAACATTTTCTAGAACTTGTAGTTAAAGAGGTTTTTCTGATAGAATCAGCAATACTCTCTTTATAGGCTTGTATTTGCTGTTAGTTGGACTGTAAATACCTGAAGGATATATTAGAGTTGTTCAAATGGGCTGTTTAAAGAACACCCTGTGTAAAATTGCACATTGACAGTAGCCAATTCTACAGTTTTTCACCCAGTTTTAAGTGGGATACATAGATTTGGAGAAATCTGCCTTTGCCCACTAGCAGGAGGATGCCGGGAGCTGGGCAGGGTGCAGGGGAAATGAGGGTGTCATTTGCAGAGGGCTGTGAAATAGACTGTAATGCTGAGATTTAGCATCAAAAATGGTACATAGAGAAGATAAAATCAGCTTTTTTTAAGTATTTCTGCTGATTCTTAATTATAGCCAGTCACTTGACATTCTTTTGGCAGTACTTTAGACCTGGAGTAGTTAAAAGCCCATTGCTATAGGTTAGGTATTAGAGACATGCATTCTTCTAAGAACGTGAAAGTTGTTGCTGTGATGTGTAGTCTGTGACCAGCCTTTTTTCTACTAAAATGGTAGCAGAAGCTAAAAGCTGTTCTCAGATTTTCAGCTGGGGAGACTGTGTTTGCAAGGGGTTTGTTACAGTTGGTAGGAGGCCAAGAACTGGTGTAAGCTTGTCCTTTGGCTTCTTGAGAGTTGTAGCACATATGTCATACACCGTGTCTGAACCAGAGAACAGAAGGAGTGTTTCCAGATCCCCACGAGAGCGCTCCTTCACACACACGCATGCTAAGAGCTCACTGACAGCATCTTGGTGTCCTGCTTAAGTTTGCAAGTTTCAGTCTTTTAACTTATTTTTGAGATCTTTTTCCCCCAGTTGTTTAAGGAGAACTATACAGGGTACATTTCTAAAGTTTCCTTTTTTTATAAATACAACACCTTTTTTCCCTAAGGAGTGTATAGGTGACCTCTGACATGACCAATGCTGAACACTTCAATACATATTTGCAATTTGTGTATTCATTGGTTATGCTGGAAACAAACATTGGTCTTAGCTACTCAGTAAAAACATTGAGGGAATGTGATTATTTTTCTTATGTCCAGTCTTCATCTTTCACCCTAAGAAATTAGTGTCTAAAAAATGTGGTTTGTCCAAATCAGATTATTAAGTATCAGAGCATGCATTTTGATTACTGAGAATAATTATCACTTTAATTGATACCAAAATGAAGATAGTACACGGAACAGAAGATGGTTTTAAATCTTGCACTTCGAAAAGCACTGGGGTCTGTTTACAATATCTTACCTGTATCTTGTTAAATGCTTGCAATAATCACTGAGCCCTTTGCTTTCATTCGTAAAGAAACTATACTATTGCAAAGTAATAGCTCTAATTTATGTTTTTATTATCACAGGGAAGCGGTTCTGTTGGTTTAAGTCTGATGACTTCTGGAGATACCATAACTGCCCGTCTTGTAAAATACTTGCTCTGTGAGGATCTCTCAGGTGGGGGTGATTAAGGCAAGGGGAAGACGTCTGTTTTGAGGCAGAGTAGTACAAGAGCACCAGAGCACCACACAATACAGCAAGACTTTGAACTAAGGAAAACTAAACTAACTTTACAGAACAACTGCTGCCGAGGTAGCCTGTCTTTGCTGCTTCCCTGTACAAATCAGGCCGCTACTCCTGGTTACAGAGAAACAGAGTGCATGGTACTCCTGCTGTAACAACAGATTGTTAGGAAGAAGTAGACAAATGTGATGCGACTCCTTTAATGCACTTTTCAGCAGTGCTAGACCATAAATTTTAAACCAATTCAATTATAGGGCTCAATGCTGAATTCTTAATTCTCATGAATAAATACTTCTGTGTTTATCTCAGGGATACTAGAATTTTGTTGAAGTATACATGACTCTTAACCAGTAATCCTACAGGTTTTACGGTTAAGACCATACATCAGATTGAGATGATTGCTTCTGTAAAAAATTCCCAATTTCATTCTTAAACTGCAGAATACACTGAAGATACCTCATGCAGCAGGAAAATTAGTAATTTATATTGCTCTAGAACATAGTCGCCAATGTGAAGACAAGCCTGACTCATAAATGTTACTCTAGACCACTAATCTTAAAACTAGAGGTAGCTAAAATACCACAGGAACAGCACCAGCCATGTGAGGCCACTCAGCAGTTTCTTGCTTCAGAAAAAGACTTAATTTCAAGGCAAACCGGTTAGAAGGACAAGGTGTGTTTTGACGACATTTTTTTGTGGTTGCTTGATACATATGCTGGGATGTCTGACACTAGTATGACTCCTGATTGCTCTGTGATGATTGTGTTCTCTACAGTGTGCAGTGTGACCCTTGTAACAGCCCAAATGGGGCAATCTTGTGACAGAAATTCTGTACTAGCAGAATGGAGAAATGTTTGAGGAGAAAAGCAGTCAGATTTTGAGGAATCTCTAGAAGAACCTTGCCTTGACACCCCTCTCCCCCTTTTTTAAAAAATCACTGTGGTTTGCATTATGAAGAAAAAAACCTTTTTTTCCAATAATACTCATTTATACAGCTTCTAAAAGATGTGGCATCACCTTAGAGCCAAACATTAAGCAGTTTTTTCCCCTTTCCAAAGAAAAACACCTGTCCTTACAAAGCTGTTATTCATTCAGATGTATACACAAAGCTGGACATAATGAAAAACTTACCTTGCATTTACGTTCAGAACTGAAAAGTCTTAACTTTGTTTTTCTATTAAAAAAGACAGCAAGCAACAACTTCTTTCTTTGTTTATTATGGTTACTTATCCAAGGCAATTGAAATGTTGCTTAGTTTCATGCTTCTAGCTCTTCGGGATCCCTGCTGCTAGTGTTCATCTGCTGCAGGATTTTGACATATATTCCATGGTGTTTAGTGGCAAGATACAATCCAGTTATTGCCTGCACAAGTACAACCAAACTCATCTTTCTAAAGACAGGCCGAGCAGTTGTGAGCCAGTAGCGTAATAGATTTTCTTTCCCTGGTAAGGGAGATGAAGAATACCTAAACAACATAAACAGGAGTAGAAGCTTATTTTTTTTTCCGTCCAGTTTAGGTGTCGAGATTTAACATTAATTAGAAATACTTAGGTAGATATTCATTCTCTCCTTCCTCTCCTAAATTAAGCTCACCTGGTGGTACTGAGCTGTCTGGATTAAATGCTGTAAAACATGCTGCCCATGTACTGAGTTCTTGCCACTCCCTCACTGTGCTCTGGTCTAATCCACGGAATTATGCCTGCCGGGGAGCAGTGAGGTTCCCCAGCTGAGCAGCACTAAGCAGTGATCTTCACTGCCTGGCAGGACAGCAGCCACGATTTCACAATCCCAGGCACATCACAGGCGGCTTCTAAGGTTCCAGCTACACACAAGTGCTTTACAGTATATCGGTTCGCTGATCTTGTTTCACTTCGGAGGCTTGGTAGCTCTTAAGAACTATGCCTTGTAATTAGATGACCTTAATGTAAATCTCCTTCTGCGTACTAAGAGTCTATGAGAAGCTAGGTGTGCGTAGACTAAAAATCCACAGAATTTAAACTGAGAACTGAACAACTGACCAACAAATCCATTTCACTCGTTGCAGGTTAATAAGACGTACCTGGCTGCAAGGCTTGCGTTCAGGGGGAGAGCCAGCAAAACAGGATAGAAGCCACCTATGACAGCCCCTGTTAATCCTCCTCTGACCACAGCGCAGACCTCACAGTTTAGGTCACCTGCACGACAAAGTATTTTACTGCCAATACCCACAGAGCTCCATGTCGATTTGTAAGCTGCGTGCAACGATATGGAAACAGGCACTTGACAGAAATGGCCCAGCTGTACAGGTATGCAAGAAATACTGAAAGGACTCTTCCTTTTGCCACAAAATCCAATCTCATTCCAACCTGTGAAGAATCTACCACTCCAAAGCTGACATTCAAATGAAATCATGCCGATGGGGAAACTGAATTGCTTTGTTGCAGCCACTTTTACGTGACTTTGAGTGAAAAATGCTAAAAATAAGTGATGTGTAAGAGAATTTTTTTTAAACATACCTAGATAAACATATGTATCGCCTTTTCCATTCAAATTCAACTCCCTGCTGCCCAATGCATTAGATCATGTTTTTCAAACCCTGCTTTACAAATTGAGGTTTTTCAAGACCACAGCAGTTCAAGACCACTGTTCTGCAGAGAGGAAAAGCTCCTCTAGTGTTACATTGTGTACAGAAAGCAAATCCCTTTTGAAAACAAGAAGGAAGGAGGTTTTTTACCTGAAAATAAAGGCTCACGCACAAAAACTTCATAAAACGCTGCTGTTGAAAGAAATGGAATAATGGCCATTGGCAAAGAAGACACGAAGGAAGCCTTTCTGACATGCAGAATGTTCCTGAATAAGGTATTTGCTGCTATACCGCATAAGCTTGAATTTGCTGCAAGGAAGTATGTTCCATGATTACAAACGTTCCTGCAAAAGTAGGAAAATTGCTTCAGCAATTGAGAACTGTGAAAATATTTGGTTTACTCGGTGCTACAATCCATTTTTGAATATCCTACAATAAGAGATAAAAGATCTAAGGCTCTCACTGGTGCAAAATGGAGAGTAACTGCTTTCAAAAGCAACCACTACCATCCTTCACTATGCCCTCAAGTTCACGCACACCTCAAAAATGAAGTGACGGAAAGACTGAGAAGCCTTTTTCTAAATTTTTTTTTTTTTAAATGGCTAATGGAAACTTCATGAAACTTGTTCTCCTAATCAGCATGTTTCTAAAGAGATTTTCTGAAAAGAAATAAAAAAATACATGAAATCACAGCTGGCTTCTGTAATCAGCCTTGTTTCTAGCCTGCTTACCCAAAACTATAGATGAAGTTCCAACATAAGAGCTTACAGAACAGATCAGGTGGGACAACTATGGCAACTGAGATCTTACAATAACGATCTCAGCAGCTGCTGGCAGATCATTTGTAGGGATCCTGTAGGCTGACGGGCTGTGGGCCTTCCTTGCATGCATAGAACACATGAATTTAAAATCCTACCTTGCTAGGAAGTTACGCTAGTTAAAGGCCACAGAAGTCCAACATACTGGTTTACAGAACTGGAGCTTCTATTTTTTCCCTTAATAACAGAGGGACTGGATTCCATTATCTACTACATTTTTAACATACTGTTTGGAGCAGCTACTCCTGCTGCGATCTGCAATATGGTGAAAGCAGAATAGAACAGTCTGGTCAGAGATAGTCAGCATTTAATATCTTGACAAACAGTTCCCATTTGAGTACATTCCATCACAGCAGGTAACTCAAGAGAGGGAACGGGAAAGCATGCCAGTTTTTCAAGCCTGATGAACAGTTTGTGATTTATGTCATTTGACTCACCGAAGGAAGCTGTGCATTATCTTTAGCGTTATACCTGGCACAGTCAGTTGATTAGTGGAAACAACTCTTTGCTTTGAGTTTCCACAAATCCAGAATTCCAGAAATGACAACTATTGCCAGGGAAAGCAATTAACTGGAAGGCACACCGATCCTGATGCTGTGCCAGTATTATTATGTTAAAAGTGTATTTTAAAATGTGTCACAAGTTGGATTTATCACTAAAGCCCCCCCCCCCCCCCCCCCCCCCCCAATAAAATGTTTAACTGGTCACAAAATTTATGCTAGACCAAACATCATATTTATTTGCAAAATTATCAAACGTGACAATCTCTAAACCATTTAGCAATTAAAATACATGATTTTAAAAAATATACCTACTTAAAATTCTTCTGCATTTTAGTGCTTAGAGTAACATTAAGCACTGACCCAATCATACAAGAAAATACTTCTAGAGATGTAGATGCTAATCTTGCAAAACTGAAAACATTAAAAACTTCTGACATCAGTGACACCAACTATTCCTCATTCTGAATAGGAAAATACTTTCATTCATGGTACATACTAGATTTTCAAACCTGAAAATAAACTACTAACAATTCTGATGCTGAACAGCTAAAAAACTTCACTGGTTAGATATCTCTCTTGACCTTATTTAAGAGCTAAGTTTCTTTTTTTGTGTTTTGTTTTAAAAAGAAATTTGTTTTTCATATCACCATTCTCCCAATACTGGATGTCTTTCACAGAATGTCCCCAGAGCAGTTTCTGCAAACCAGCCTTTTCATTCTGTTGGTACGTTTACAATCAGACATTGAAATGCATTTGTGCATACACATAAATACGGAGGATCCATATGAAAATCTAGGAATATGTATTAAAAATAAAAATTCAACAATAAAATTTAGCTATGTAAAATATAAAAAATGTATAATAATAAAAATATTTAAGAATCCAAAAGAGAGCAAATTAATGTACCCAGAAGCAACAGAATCTACTCAGGCATACTGATGTACAGAACTGCTACACTGCACAAAAGGAAAGAAAGGGAGAAAGATGGAAGGTTTCTGTTTTGGGTTTTTTTGTTGCTTTTTTGTTGTTTGTTTGGGGGTTTTGTTTGTTTTACACACTAGCTCCCTAGTGTTAAAAACGAGCTTTGGCAAACAGGAACTCTCAGTCTGACTGCAGCATGCTTCCTCTTCCCTTCCAGCCATCAGTGACCTGCCCTTCAGATATATAAACTTAAAAGTCCTGCCAGAGCAGTTTCAAATAAAGGTGCATGTCTCTGGCAACTGTTTCTTTCCAAGGCCCAGCAGTCCATAAGTACTATGGCTTCTATCAAGATGTTACCCCATCGCTGAGGTATCTGCCTCCCCCTCAGCTCCCCAGCTCTTCTGGGGGAGAAGAAGCGGTTTAAGTTGAATGTGAGGGCAGCAGTTCCTGCACAAAGCTGCACCACTGACTGTAACAGGAGGGATAAAGCCTTGGTGCTTTTCTTTGTCACTTGTGTGGGGAGGCCCTGTGTTACTACCAGCAGTTTGTTTAGCCAGCAATTTAATCCTATTTACAAAAAAAACCCACACAAAAAACCACAATAAAAGAAGCTTCTGATTACTCATAATTATACAGACTTTATCCAAGACGATACACGCATGCAAACAGCTCCTTACAGAACCAGCTCGGGTCCAGTAAGGTTTTGCAGTGAAATGCAGTATCACAAAACACAAAAAAGTGGTCTGTGAGGCCCAGAAAGTATTTAGTTGGTTTTGTGCTGCACAGAATGCCACTGGTGAGCCTGCATGGCTCCGGCTGGCTTGTCCACCACCACCACCTGGATACCTGTCTCGCCTCCCTGAAATGGGGAGCAGTGCAGAGCAAAATGCAGAAACCAGCAGGTTGATGCTCAGTCAGTTCTGGCCCCAGGCCAGCCCTTCTGGCCCCAAGATGACTCCTGCAGAATCTCAAGAGTGCATTGCCTTATGCTCTCCAACACTTCTGTTTCCTAGAAAATTTATTAGCTTTAGCCCAGGACTGTATGAATGCTCAGAGCCAGTCAGGACTGATCAGCCATCCCAGAACTTCAAGCACTGGGGAGCACATGCCAGAAACCGGCTAAGCAGGACCAGAAATTAAAAGTGAACTAAACATATAAAAAAGCAAAACAAGTTTTCTGTTCTGGACAATAATAAGCATCTTCACAATTAAAATATTCTTATAACTGCAAGGAAGATTTGCAGTACAAGAGTAAGGGAAAAGTAAAGCCTCTCAAAAGACTTGAAATGCTCGATGCACTTATCTTCATTTATTTTACTAGCACTTACTGATCTGCTTTAGGAAGCTCATCGAGCATCTTTTGTATGACTTCCATCCGCTTAAATCTTTCCAAATATAGTCTCTGCTGCGGAGAATCAAGTTCAAGAAACTCTCTTCCTGTCATCTTCAAGTCCTGGATCATAAGGAACAAACAAACAAATGTAATCAAAGTTACACAGCCCCAGTATGTACCAAATAAACATTTAGACTCTTGCCACTATGCACAAATGCATTTCCTATTTTTCATGGCAGTTTTCAGATGCAAAGGGCACAATCCAGCTACAGAGGTCTATGATATTTACAACCTCATGAACCCTAACAAACTGCTTTCTTTAGTGATGTTGCAGCTATGGCTTGACAATTGCTTTAAGCCAACTTAAGTATTTGCTGTGATAAAAACAGACAGTCTCACCCTCCAGATACTCCTGCCTGAGCACCTCCAACCCCGGGGCCATACAGCAGCTTAGATCAGGAAGCACAGAGATGAAAACTGCTCAGAAGAACAATGGGCAGTGCACTTGTTTTTTCCAGCTGGATCACCTTCTAACACAATGATCCCTAATGCCTGCAGCACAAGGGAGGACATTAACTGAACTTTGGGCTTTTGGTAATATTGCAGGTTTAAATTGACTTAACGTTCAAATAGAACCATAAGAAAAAAACCCAAATAAATCCATACTTGGTAAAGATTTAAAGAAACCATGAAGATATCTACTCTTCTTTCATATTCCACAAATAAGGACTTTTTTTAATTGGTACTCTTAGCCAGAGACATACATCAAGTGACAAAGCATACAGTTGTGTTGGGTTTGCGTGGCAAGGTTTTGGTAGTGGGTGGGCTACAGGGGTGGCTTCTATGAGAAGATGCCAGAAGTTGCCCCCATGCTGGACAAAGCCAGTGCCAGCCGGCTCAAAGACAGACCTGCCACCAGCCAAAGCTGAGCCCACCAGTGACACTGGTAGTACCTCTGGGATAACATATTTAAGAAGGTGGGGGGAATATGGCTGCTGTACAACAGCAACAGCAGCTGGAGAGAGGAGTGAGGATACATGAGAGAAAAAAAGTCTGGAGACACCAAGGTCAGGGAATAAGGAGGGGGAGGAGTCGCTCCAGTGGCTGGAGCACAGGCTCCCCAGCAGCCCACAGGGAAGTCCCCGGCAAGGCAGATTGTGCCCCTCAGCCCACGGGGGAGCAGCTCCCCCCCCCCAGACTGGGGAGAGCCCCATGCCGGGGCAGGGGGTGCCCGCAGAGGGCTGTGAGCCCGCGTGACAGCCCACACTGGAGCTGGCTCCTGGCAGGGCTTGTGGCCCTGTGGAGAGAAGCCCAGGCTGGGGCAAGTTTGTTGGCAGGGCTTGTGCCCCTGCAGGGGACCCACACTGGAGCACTCTATGAAGAACTGCTGGCTGGGGGAAGAACCCACAGTGGAGAAGTTCGTGTTAGACTGTCTCCTGTGGGAAAGACCCTGCATTGGAGCAGGGGAAGGACATGAGTCCTCCCCTAGAGGAAGAAGGAGCAGCAGAGACAAAGCATGATGAGCCGGCTGCAACCCCCATTGCCTGTCCCCCTGTGTTGCTGTCAGAGAAAAGGCAGAGAAATCAGGAGTGAAGTTGAGCCTGGGAAAAAGAGAGGGGTGGGGAGGAACATGTTTTAAGATTTGGTTTCACTTCTCATTACCCTACTCTGACTTGACTGGCAATGAATTAAATTAATTTCCCCACAGTCTGTTTTGTCCACAGTGGTAACTAATGAGTGATCTGCCTGTCCTTACCTTGACCCATCAGCTTTAACCATCCGTTTTCTCGGTGTCCTATTGATAGAGGGGGGCTCAGAGAGCGGCTTGGCAGGCACCTGGCAGCCAGCCAAGATCAACCCACTGCAACAGCTTTCGCTTAAACCTGGTATTTAGCCATTCAAATGCTTTTTCTAAGTGCCTTTCCCCAGAGGAAAGTTTCCCAGACCTACTCTGCTAGTCATACTTACCTTCAACGCCTTTTATAATCTGAAAGCTGCGTTCTAAGGCCTGTCTACAGGCTGGTGTTCGCTTCAGGCCCGGCGGGACGCGGGGGAGCAGGGAGCAGCAGGCAGGCCCTCACCCGGGACCAGCGGGCCTCTGCCCGCCGTGGGCCTCTCGCTTCTGCCCCGTCTAGGAGGAGGGTCTCCGAACCTGCTCTTGAGGTAAACCACAGGCATTACGCCATGAAGCTGTAGCGACCAGTGAAGTACGTGGGACCGGCCCTGGCCCCCCCGCAGGTCGCTGTAAGGCAGCTGGAGGTTCCCAGCCCCCCCGGGGCCCGGTTCAGCGCAGAAGCTTTTACAGCGGGAGGCTGCGGCTCACCCCCCCCTTCCCCCGATAGCCGTTACCAGCCGTTAGCGACCGCCGTTAACCCTCCAGGCGCCGGCCCCACCGCGCTCACCCTCCCGGCCTTCCCGCCGAGGCCAGGCTCCGAGCCGCACGACCTTGAGCCGCTCCCGCCCTCACCGAGCCGTGCCGCCGCTCCCGCCAAGGCGGTCCCACCGCCTACAACATGGCTCCTCCCACCTCACGGCCCCGGTATGGGCGCCGCCATCTTACCCGCTCACATGACCCAGGGCTTCAGAGGACACCTGTGATTGGGCGTCCCCCGCCCACCCAGCATGGCGGCTTCCGATTGGCTGCGAGCCGCCGGGCGGGGGGTCAGCGCCCGGCCCGGTTGCTCGTTGCTAGGGGCGGCGGATGGCGGCGGCTCCTCCATGGAGACGGGGCTAAGCGGGGACCCTGCAGCCGGCGGCCGGGACGCGGGGACTCCCCCTAGCGGAGCGAGGAGCCTTCGATGGGGGGAGGCCCAGTCCTCGGGGTAACCCGCTGACCCCCTCCCCTCACCCAGGCCTCAGCACCCCGCACCGGGCGCTGCCTGCGCGCCGCCCCCCCCTCCCCTCAGCCCTGCGCCCCCTTCCCGCTTGCCCCCCTCAGCCCTTGCATCGCCCCCTCCCGCCTGGCCGCCCCCTTCCCTCTCCGCCAGCCCCTTTGTGCTCCCCGTCCTGTCCCCATCTAGCCCCTCTCGTCCCGGTCGCGCCTCGCTCCGCCCCACCTCCGTCCCCTCCCTCATCCCCTCGGCTCCTGCCTCTTGCCTGTCCCTCGGCACCCCGGGGGATACCGGCCTCGCCCTGAAACCGAGCCCCGCTCCCCCTGTTCACCTGCACGCCACCCCGTCCCCCCAGCCGCCGAGGCAGGCCCCCCCCCCCCCCCCCCGCCGGTCCCGCTCGCAGCAGGCGGCAGCCCGGCCCCTTTGGGACGGGGGGAAGCGAGGTGGGAGGGGGGGGTCTCTGCTCGGAGGGGCGCGGGGGCAGATCCCGACTGTGAGCATCAAAGAGCAAACCAGAGCCGTCCCCTTCACAAATTACAGTTTCCATCTCCTAAAGAAGACGATGCAAAGCAAAGCCCTGTCATGTGCATCACAGCTCCTCATGCGGGGAAGGGAAGCCTTTGGAGCTTCTTCACCTTTTCCATACTTTCTCTTAACGAGCTAGATGAGGAAAATCTATCCCGTTTCTGTTTCTCTTTTTGCTTTTCCAGAAAAAGGGGGAGAGAGAGAGAGGCTCGTATTGAAGCCAACCAGCTGCGCTTCTGAGTGGGAAACTCTGGACTGATCTCATGGCTTGCTTTTTAATTCATTAATACTTCATTATCTCTGAAAATGAACCTTTTGTGAAGCTCTTCTCCTAACTCTCCTTATTCCTCTTTCACGAGGTGGCTGCTGTGCAAGGGAAGAAATGGCACGAAGTAAATGACTCCAGTATAAAGCAATCTGCTTTGCCAAAGTGCCCAGTGAGCACTGTCACTTTAATAATTCCAGGTCAAGGGATTGCTTTCCTCATTTTCAATCCTCTCTTTTAATACATGGGAGGATCAGAGGGACATTAAAGACCGTAAGGCTGGGTGGCTTGCAGATAATAAATATGAAAGTGACTGGCCAGTGACTTCTGTTGGGTAAGAGGGTGATATCTGAAGGCTGTTGTCTGGTGAGGAAAAAGGGACCTGTTCAGTCTGCTCTGTAGTCATCTAATACATAGCTAGCAAAATTCATTCAAGAAGTGAAAGAAGTTAAAGAGTCACTTTGGATTGGTTTTGTCTTCCTCCTTATTTGGATTATTTGGGCAGTTTTGTCCTGCAAATAATATGTTTTTGAGCATGTACAGGTGGAATATTAAGACAGCTGCCTAGAGATGGACTGTGCCTTAATTGTATTACACAAAATATTTTAATTTTCAAACTTTGCTGCCAGAAGAGGAGTTATAATAAGGTTTTATATTGCCAAGGAACATTTCTCTTGTATTTTTATAGATTCAAATATATTTTAAAGAAATTGAGAACATCTTTAAAAAAAATCAAAAAGCTTTTTTTTTCCCCCCCTTTTTTTTTCCTCTCTCATTTGTGGGAAGCATCGGAAGGCCAATACAAGAAAACAGCAAGTATTGATAGAAATGAAGATTGAAGCTGCATTTCTTAACTGAACTGTAAAAGTGTTTTGCAATAGATAGCCAGTTCCTGACCTCGCAAAGTTCCAGTAGTACATCGTTAATACCTGTAAATAAGTGCTTGCAACCAGATTCGGAAGTAGGAAGAAGAATGCCAGTCAAGAAGAAAGGTGGGCTATGAAGCTTCATATCTCATATTGCGTCTTTGTTTTGTTAGATTGTTGTTTTCTAGTTCTTACAATTTCAAATTAAAAGTGTTTTAATGGGGGATTTAAATTGTTTTTCTTTTGCGCTGAAAATGGGAGAAAAATCTGTGCACTTACAACAATAATTTTTAAATGTATTTTTATGCTATGTTTTAAGACTTGTCATGTCAAATTTGGCCTCAAGTGCTTATTTTATAAAGATCAACCATCAGAGATCTTGAACAGACATCAAGAGAAAAGCTTGGCATTTAATTTTGTGAGAAGCCTTTCTTACAAATGCTAATGAATTTTAAAAACATAGGTTTAGTCTATTATCTATTCTTTACATGTTTGGCGGATAAACATCAGCCATCAGTAGCAGCATAAATAAATAACAAACTTTCAAGGCTAATTTTAAATAGAAGTTGCTACAGTTGTGTTTTGAAGGCAATTTGAAAGTGTTTTTTGAAAATGTGATTTTAGCTAACTTTAATTTCCACTATTTAATACAATGTAAAAGTACTGTCTTTATGATGGTAGTATGGCAGCATTTAAGAAAAGATAACCAGCCTTTTGGTTTGCCCCTTCTCTCCTAAAGTTTGTGATTACAGCAGGTATAGAAGCAGCTTTGGAAATTGTGGTTTCCAGTGTCCAAACAAGAACTGGAGAATATATGAGGGCAAATTCTTACTCTGAAAACACTTGCAGACCTTAGGTTATTTCTGGTTCCTTGCAAATACGACACCAATTTAAAATTTCAGAATATGCTAATAGAATAAATAGCATATGAATCTTTTGTATTTGACTCATCTATCTGGATGTCCCTGGGTCTGATATATCCCTGCATCTGATGATACCAAAACGTGGGAGAAGGAGCAAAAAGTGAATGTTACACAACAGAAATGGGAATGTAGTCGATGTGACTACGGATTCTTTTCCTTGTAGGAATAACCCTTCAGTGTCAGTTATGAGTTAATATTTATTATGTAAATAATGATAAAACCACACAGATTTCTAGAATTATTTTCATACAAAAAACCAATAAATGGGATTTTGTGACTGTATTTTAACATAACAGTGTATAAATGAATTTTCAAAACAGAAATATTTTAATGTATCATATTGTTATTCCTGTAATTGCTTACAGTTATGTGTAGTAAAGACAGGAATGAATATGGAGGAGTACCATCCCTTAGTAATTCATCCTGCTGTGTTGTAAATGTGTCATCCTGGTGTACTGGTGTGGCTTGCATACTCTACCTGTTTACAGAAGGAAAATTAAGACTGTCTTCATATTTTAAGTCTTAATCCTGAATTAGGTGATTTACACTAAGGATGTTTCTGTGCTGGATGTTGAGCTGTAATTCAGTTTCAAAATAGTTGCTGTAGGATTTTGGGGGTGAAATCTGATGGGCTCCTTTGTGCAGGAAGTTAGATTGGCAATCATAGTGGTCCCTTCTGGCCTTAAAAATCCGGTTTTCCTAGTTTTTTCAAGACAGTCTGGGTCAGTCTGAATGTACATCAAGGCTTTAATTTCTTCTTCTGTTTTATGAGGATATGTATTTTGACAATTTTAAGATAGAAACCCAAGAGACCCAAATATCCTCCTTGAAATACTTTAAACTGTCACATCAGTCAGTGGACTGAAGTCGCCAGTGTGAATGTGTTTGAGTATTAAAAGGATATTGTTAAAAATGCATTTAAGCATGTAAATTGCAGGATTAAAAATGTTAGCGAATCAGCGACTTTATTATTATTTTGAATGACTTAATTTGTCTCGTTCATGCAATAGACTTTAACTTTCTAAATGTAATTAAAAGCATGCTGGCAGCTTGTAACATGCTATCATTACAAAAAATAAAACTGCTTTTGTTACAAGCAATCTCTATTACTCCTGTGAATATTAGGGAGATTGAGGGTTCTTTTCCCTTGTCCCATCCCCCCCGTCCCCCATTTATTTGCCTTATGCTTTTGACAGCACTTCATGTCTAACTGGTTTTGTATTTCTGTTGATGATTTATTTTCCCTTTCTGGTCTTGTATATTTGGGAGTTCATGTCCTACTGTCTTTCCCACCCGTGCTATCTGTAGAAATCTGAGTGGCATACTCTCTTCTAGGCTGGGCAAAAGTATGTAGTTCGGTAGCAGCATTAAGGACAGGATTATCCCTCTCTCTTTCAGCATTTCTTTATGTGTTGCTATTTTGGATTTGATCAAAATATTGCCCTAAAATCAGTTTTTACACAGAAACATATAAAAGCAACTTTTAAAGTATCCTGATATTTATCACTGGAAGTCGTTACCAAACACTTCTTTCTTTGGCATTGACCAGTTGTGGGTCTTTCTAAAGAACAGTGAATGAATGCATTTTGAGAATTTGCCTTTGAAAGAGCTCTCACATCCAGTATTGGTCTTCAAATGTCTCGTAGCTTTGGACCTAAATTACACTTTACCTTACAGCTTGAAGTGATGCCTGCTATCTTGCTTTTAAAAGTCTAGGCCTGTTTAGTCAGGGAAAAAATAATTTACTTAATAGTAAAAACATATAATTAGGAGGAAGCATTGATTTCTTATGCATGTGGAAAAAAAGGCTTGCTCCTGGTTCTGATCATGTTTGTGTCTGTATGTGATTGCCCTTGCCTGATGTGCTAGAGTGAACAGATTTTGTTTTCTTACTTCATTCTGGAGTGCAGTAAGGCTCCACGTTCCCAAGAATATTCACAGGGTTGGCATGCCTGCTGCCGGTGTCAGCAAAAAGACAAAAAAGAGAAGCAAGGCTGGAAAGGGAGAATGGAGTACGCTGCAGGCGCCGAGTGTGCTCCCTTTAGATAATTGTATGGATTATGGCACTACTGCTGCGTGATTAAACAAACAGCTATTCTCTTTGGCTTTTGGTCGCTCATCTTGCACTTAAGTACACTTAAAATTTTAAGTCTAACCAGACATTTGATTTTTAGCTGCAAAATTTTTTGTTGGACAGTGCCATTTAGAAATGAATCGGGATGAAGAAATTCGAATAAATACATTCGTTATTTTCACTTAATTTTTACTTTACTTTCACAAACAAACTAGGATATGTATGAATACAACTATTTGTAACAAATTCATGGAACTTCTTGAGGAAAGCTTTGTTTCAAAGTGAAATAGTACTACCATACAGAAGAAGTGAGGTCAGGTTACTAACTGAAGTCATGGTTTTGTGTGTTTATAGCTGTCTCCCTCCTTCCCTCCCTCCCTAAGTTACTTAGCAGAGTTGATTTCTGTTCACTGTAAGGGACTATATTTAGATCTGTAATTGCAGATATTTTGGATTCATCTGTGGAAGAGTTAAAGAGCATAAAATGTTACTGTAATTCATTCATGCCTTTCACAGTGATGGAAAGAACTAAATAATTCCATGCTCCTCTGTGATGGAGACCAGATTCCAGTTTTGGAGCCCTGCATGTGATTCACACGGATAGCAGGAACACCTGCATCTAGATGCCTTGCTGCACATGTGCTTCTAAACTAACCCTGTCATCATCTTTACGCATCTAGTTATGTCTAAGCAGTCAGAGATGCTTGAATGTTGGGATTTACACTGCCCTCATCCCGCTTCCCATCTCTGAGAGTGAGAGGAAATGTATCTTTAGCCAGATGAAACCTCTGGGCTGCTATTAATATCATCTTGACTCACTCAACCTTGTAGCCAGTTTATAAAGGCATGCTGATTGTGTTCATCATGGAATAATTTTTTTCATCATACCTCTAACAGTAAGAAATGCTTTCAAGGACATGTTTTAATAAGCCTATCAGTGTCAAGAATCAAAAAGTCTCAATCTGATCCCATGCAGACCAACTTCTGTGCCATTTTGAAGGATCTGACAGACATGACTTAGGAGATGCTAGATATTTTAGTGGTAATGCTAACTTTATGTGGCTGCTCTGTTGAAAGGAAGGGGTCTAAAACCGACTCAGCGGAAACTTTTAAAGCAAAGTTCATAAAGGACCAGACAAAGCTAGCTCCCATTAATGCACTGGAGTTCTTCATGCCCTAAATCTCTTTACGACTAGCAACTTCTTTTTAGATATTAAAATTTAAATTTAGGATCATAACTTTTTGTGCCCAGAAATCTTTGTGAATGTAGTTGTCGGCAGGAAATCCAGCACGTATTGGAGATTTTTCTTTCATTTTTACTTCTAGTAAGTCATTGGTATTACAGGCTTTTTGTCCTTGCAGTTGCTGAATAAATATTCTGAAATAAGTACATGGCTAAAAGGCCACATTTTTCCCTCCAAAACTGTTCAGCTATCCTTCAGTTTTTACACTGGGTGCAGTGCAAAGTTGTAGATCATGTTTACAGACTGTGGAAAGAATAATTTTAGATTTCCAAGGGTTAAAAAACCAAGTGGCAGAAAATTGCTATCTAAACTTTGCCAATTTTCACCATAAAGCTTTGATTTGAAGATGTAGCTGATTTTATGGCAGTAATCTTTGTCCAGCCACACATCATTTCCCCTGTGAGAAACAGTGAGATGCTTTGCACACAAAAGGACTATAGGAGCAGGCACTATACAGAACAAGTCTTTGTTGTGTAAAGGCAGGCTACAAAGTGAAGTGGGCTCTGGACTCAAACTAGTGACATTTATATTATTTTTCCAGCTCCAACATTATTCTGCTATTTGTCAGATGTTTAATGCAGATCCATCCCATTTTAGTTGCCTTACCTGTGCAGGGTGCCCAGCTTGTCCTGGAGGGCTGCTTTGGTCAGCAGAAAGAGATCCACCTTCAAAGGGCATTTTAACCGACCTAAGATCTCAATTGCCTTCTTGACAATTGTCATCTTCTCTCTCCCCATAGACCGTGGAGGGAACATAGGGTAACCACATTAACTCACTTGCCTCAGTTAGATGATGTCTCAGTCTCTCATAGAAATTTCTAGTGGAAAAACCATCTCCTTATCTGAGATATTTATGACAGCTGACGTTGTGTGTTCTAAGAGTGCTATAAATTAATGCTATTCATTATTTTTGTGGGGAAAAAAGTGTTATAAATTATTGTACTGTTAGTCACTAGAACTGGAGGCAACCGTAGTGTTGGTACAGACACAAGAGGCAGCTGTGCATCCTCTCCTCCATTCCAGTTAAGTGCATATTGCACTCAGTAGAAGTAATGGTGTCTTGCATTATAAGCATTCTTTTTTTTTTTTCCCTTCTCATCCTCTCTTCTTTCCCTCTGAATTTGTTCCAGATGGCCAAGTTAGATGTCAGAGGGTGACCACGGAGAGAAAGCTGAATTTGTAACTAGTGGCCAAATGGGATAAAAGATGATTTTGCAGTCCCTGCTTCAGCAAAATGAGGAAAATCTGCCTTGCTCAGATTTGCATATTTTCATCAGGTCATACCAGGTTCTTGCTTCTTACCAGTATTTAGGGTCTGTTTCACTATGGTATCTTCTTGTATTTACTGTAAATTAAAACAGACAACGTCTTTATAAAAATAAAGATCATGCTTTCTTTTGCCATATTCATCCGAGAAACAGACAGTGAGTCTGCCTTGACCTGATCGGTGATGACAGTAGTAACCAACGTACAAAATATGTGAAGAAACAATTTGCCTTTTAATGGCTGTGGTCTAGAGGACCTTCTGTGGCATTAAACTCTCTTACCAGGACAAATTAGTGCAAATGTCCTCAAGTCGTTTTTCACTTTTGGGATGAAGTGGTCAGCGCTTTCCTCAAAATACATTTATCAGGGAATTGAATCATGTAGTTTCCTGGAAAGAGGGAATCTGGACAATTGATGGTTTTACAAACAGAAACCAGGATTTTATGTTTTACAATTCTCTTCTCACCCCTGGCTGTATGGCATCTATCACATTATGCTGTAGTGGAATAATTCAAGTCACCTTCTAATTCAGTCCTAGGTGTTGGTGTACTACAGTAATACTGCCTTGCAGATGGATGTCTGCTGTGCTTTTAACAAAAAAAAAAACCCACCCAAAGCACCACAAACAAATCCCAAACCAGACTTTGCAGATCTGCAGATTCAGTTGTTTAATGTCCAAAATGTAGAATTAATTTTCTGTTGTTGCCTGGAGGCACATGCTTTGTTTATTAACTCAGAGACTCCAGTATAATACAAAGGTTCTTAAATGAAAAATTCCAACATGAATGTGAGAAAATGTAAGACCATAATGTGTATTTTGGTAATAAATAAAGGCGATTTAATCTCATTCCTTTTATTTTTTTGCATCACTAGATAGATGTTAGTGTTACTGAATTAGATCTGAATTTTCTTCATTCCACATTTTTTTCTTTCATGTGATAGAATACTTCTTTTGTATGAGTTTGGAAGTTACTTATTTCTGAACAGACATCTTTTTGTTAGCTTTCTGTGCCATTCCAGTTTTCACATTTATGTTAATTTTGATGTTGAATGTTCTCTTAAAGCAAAAAAAGTCTACCAAAACACTGCGGCTGTATTAAGTGTCTAACTCCTGGTTTCTACTCTTTCAGCAATACATCAAGTTCCACTAGTTTTGTGTATTACATACAGTTAGACTGTAAGCTCTTCAAAGCAGGGCTCTTTAATAGTTTTATAGTTAAGATGGCAATTTACATTTATTCTGCTGTACAAATAAGAGGTTTCCATTTGGTGCTACATCATTTGGGGGGTTTGTGGCTTCATTTCTCATCTGTCTTCATAGTTGCATTTTTGATTTAGTATTATCATTAATACACCTAGATTTGAACACTGTGACTCTTAAAAGGCAGAATCAAGACATTCAGGTAAAGCTACTTGTATTTGCAGCGTTTCTGTGGTTTTAGGAGTCTCAGGGCCCCAGAATCTGCTCGCTCTAGTGTCTGGGGGACAAGCAATTTGTGTAGCAGGGTCACAGAATTTGAGAAAGGATCACTAAGGAGTGGGCCCAATATTACTTTCAACATGACTGGGAAAAAAGAGCTCACTGGAAAAAAGAATTGGCCCTGGTGGGATGAGCAGCTGATTCCCGCTGCTGCTAAAGCCCTTCTGTGGTCCTTGAAATGATGTGGTGGGAGGAATCCAGGTCCCAGAGTGAGAGCCACTGAAGAAGTAAGTGGACTCTTTCTTATTGTGGTAAAGCGTGACACATAAAATGAACAGATTATGCACTAAATACTAAGTATTTTTTCAAGATCTAATTGCAGTTTACTGGAAGGGATGAGTAGAGGAGAGAGATCAGGGGTCAGATATTCCCATCTGGGGGCACTAAAGCAGAAACGTAGCTTGGTTTTCAAGATGCTGATAAGCAGAAATGCTGGAGAAAAGTTTGTAATTTAATGCTGAGTCAGTTACTAACTGATCTTTATATGGTTACTATTCCTTGGGTAAGTACAGTTAGTCAAGTTTAAAGGAATATATGTCAAACTAAAAATATATGTAAAGGCAGCGGTTTAACAGAGTAGATGTATGGTTACAAGTTGTAAAATGAAGCATGAAGATACTTAGACAACAAACTTACATTGCAGCTGATCATCATTGAAAACTGATTTTTTTTCGTAAGGAACCAGTTTTTCTTATGGTAAATTAGACAAAAAGTCTGATTCTTAACAAACAAGCAAAAAAAGAACCCAAGCACTCTTTTATTGTCATCTCTTCCCTGGTCATTTGTGTGTGTGTTGTGTTTCTTAATGCTGACACTACTTCTGTCCAGCTTCATCCATCAGTCCCTGTTCTGTCTGGTTTCTTCAGCTGGCGTTTAAAGGGTGTGCTTTAAGATAAATTTAATTCCAGAGAACAAGAGACTTTGGAAATGTAAACCATGTACAGAAGTTGCAGGGCTAAAGCTGTTTAGCCTGAGGAAGAGGAGGCTGAGCAGGAGAGGAACATGACAAGTCACACAATATAGGAGAGGCTATAAAGGGAATAATGGCGGTTTGCTTTCCACATCGACATCTGGAGGGCGAGAAGTAGTTTTCCTGATTTAGAACAAAAAAGATGGAAATTATATAGTAGAAAAAGCCACTAGAACCTTCAAGCACTGAAATCAGACGGTGAGGGACTTTGCAGGAGGTTACCAGTGCAGTGAGACAGGCGTCTATGAGGTGGATCTAAGTCTGGGTCCTTCTGCAGCGCAGGGAGGTGAAAGAAAAACCTACTAGGGCTCCTCCAGGCTCTATGTGTCTGTAATTTCAGTTTTTCAGAGCATTCAGCTGACACATCGTAGCATAACTCCTGCCCTTCAAAGCAGTCTGACTTGCAGAGCATTTAGCCCTCGTCGTTGCATCATCTGCACGAATCAATATTCTGTAACAGGAGCCTGCTGTGCCACCCCTGCTGTTTGCTCGCAGCCTTTTGCACTAGCTATTTTTGGAGCACAGAGACCTGCAGGAACACAACTGCATGTTGACATCGTTCAGTGCAGAGCTGCCTGTCCTCCTTACTCTATTCCTGTTCCCCTTGGCGTTTGGATGCCTGGTTTCCCCATAATATACCTGAGCATATAATAGTGACTTGTTCTGTGAAAGATGCTGTTGTACTTGCATAGCAGTTCTCAGAGAATATCTGGCCCATTTCTTCTCTGCCAACAGCATCAAGGTCTAGAATAACATCGCTACTAGACTGTTCCCAAATGTGTGTTTTGCAGGAAAGCAGTCTGTGTGTGAGAATTCACTAAGGCTGTGGTTAGTTTAGGTGCATGGCACTTCTTTCTGCTGTGAATGGAGAGTGAGGGCAACTCGGAATACAACCTTAACTTTAAATATTGTTCCTTGAAAGAGCCTCTCCACTGGCCCAAGATTAATCTTCAGAGACCATATGCCAGCCTCCTCAGTATGCTGATACGGTTCCTAAAAGCTGAAACCCCAGAAATAAGCCTGCCTGGTAATCCCTTAAATGATCAGCCTCCCCTGTTTCTGTCCACTCTTTTCCCCTAGCAGGACAGAAGGTGGGTTTCTGTGTCACGGCTACTCTCAGGAGCAGTTATTTTTAACCCCTTTGCTTGTTTGTTGTGAGTGCTTCTCACACTGGGTGATGGTATTTGTCACATATGTAATGCCTTATGTTTCCTCAAGGTTGCATAACCCCTATGTTGCCTTTTCTTAATAGTTCATTAAAGTCCCATAGCAGGTATGAAGGGCCCCAGATGCGGAGCTTTCTGGTTTGTACATCCCCTGTCTGCTTTCCCTCTGTGCAATCTGCTAGATTAATTTGCATCTCGTACTGATGTTTGTATGTAAATATTTTATGATTGTCATTTGTCTAATAGTTCTCAAGCCTTTTGAAGCATTGGAGCCTGCAGCTTGTGTTTCTCAGCTGTCTTGGTGTACTGTTTCTTGTGTTTCTAAAATTTAACTGGCTTACACCTCCTCTGTGTGCACAGAGCATTGCGTGCTAACAGGATTTATTCCTCTGAGTTTGCTGTTGTGTGTGAAGATTCAGAAAGGTAAACGAGTTCCTGATGACTTTGGCTTGGATCTGTCCCAAGGCAGGTTGCCTGGAAATTTCTTACAAACTACTGCATCCCCTCCCATCGATCTGTAACAACTCATTTTAATTTTTGAGCTTTCCAGAGCAGAGGATCAAATCGAGACATCTTAAAATGATTGAGGCAGGGAACAGTGTTTGCTCAGACCTTTGGCTTCTTTGTCAGTGGTCATCTAAACAAAGGTGTTAATTCTCCAAAAGTAAAAGTAGTTTTTTGAGATCCTTTTCTAAAGTTATCAAAGTTCACTGAGAAAACTTCCTTGCTCTCCTTCCTGGTGCTCTGATTGCATTTCTCACTTCTATTTTGACTGCTGTGTTTTTCCTCCCCCCTTTTTCATGCCTTTTCCAGCTTCAGTGCCCTACATTTTCCCAATTCTGGTTGTCCAAAACCTGGAAAATCTCCTAAAATGTGTCTGTGTGTTTTTCTTTAAAAAGTCATCTATGCCACAGACTTTGCAAGTCAGAAAATAATCAAAATCCCTCTTAGGAAAGGGAGCAGATACAATTAGGAAAAAAGAAAAAGAAACTGAAATTAAAACCCCCCCTTCATCTCATCAACTCCTTAAAGGTTAGATCTCAACGAACGTTAAACATCTGTCACTGATGAAACAGTAATCTTTTTGTTTAAGTCAACATTTTTCCATACCGTTGCACCCCATAAGTCTTTTTGCTCACAAACCCTGATGCCAGTGGGCGGACAGAAACGCAAATAGGATCCTGAACTTACCAACAGCCCGTTGTAGGCTTGGTGTTCTCTGAGAGGTAGTGGCTGCCTGACAGTGGTGCAGGGCACTGTTAACCAGCTGCCTCTTGATTTCTTGCAGGTGCAAGGCAGAACTGCTGAGTTTGTAGTCCTATTTGGTTTTTTTCTCTCCATCTTCTGAGCTACCTTGCTTCATAGCAGGAGCTGGGTGACAGGATCATGCCCCTATGGAAGGCAGTGGTGGCTCCCAGCAGATTTGTGGGTGTTTGGAGCACAGCAAAAATAAAATAAAAAAAAAAAAATCTGCAAAACCAGGAATTGGTCCCGGCCGATATTGTATATGGGTCCATACAGAATTTGGCCTAAATGGCTTTACTGTTGCCAGGAGGAGCTCTAAGGGCTTGCAAATAGGTACTTAACAGCATCTGCCTGAATAATGTGGTGCTTCCATCTTTTTTTTTTTTTAAGTCATCATCATTCAGCATACCCTGGCTTGAGGAGTTTTGAAAATGGAGCTTCTTGGAGACTGGTTTTGAATCAGTTTTATCTTTCTCATATAGTTTCAATCAATCCTGTTGGCCAAATCTTTTCCCATTTAATTATTGAAATATATAGATATTCCTAAATTATCTGCAGATCTAATATATTTAGTTCATCTAAAGGCTAAATGGTTTAAATAAGATCTGGGAGATATGTAGGAAAATGCTTCCTCTCTCCTATAGCTGTTCCCATAGGCATCATGTTGTGTGAATGGACACGTGCAGGCATGGCAGTGCCATCCTCAGTCTCATCTGAAGGCACAGTAGGTCCCAAAGCCTTTTTAATCAACACAACTGTCTCCACACCAGCAGAGCTGCAGTGCTTCAGCTCTACCAGTTAGTATACTGTATACTTCAAATGCTGCAGTATGTACGGTTAAATAAACTCAAATGGCGTGTAAGTGAAGTCCAATCCTGCTGCCTTCAAGCAAGCACAGCTCCCAAGGGTGTTTCTATTTTGCTTAAGTAAATAGTTGAGCAAAAGTTGAGGTCTACAGGGTCAAACTAATGTACGGGTATTTTAAAGTACATTGTGGAGCTAGTTCTGCTGTAATGCTGCAGCTATGTAGTTGTTTAGATGAGTGTAGTGTACTCAAAATAATGCTGTTTTGATTTCACAGCATTTACGTGCTTTTCTTTACTCGTTTGGCAGTTGTATGGGTGTCCTCACAAGCACTGAGCACTTGTAGCATGTATGCACTTAACTCAGTTTTTGAATACATATCTCCTGTGA
The DNA here is from genome assembly GCF_963210335.1 of Falco punctatus. Taxonomy (NCBI): domain Eukaryota; kingdom Metazoa; phylum Chordata; class Aves; order Falconiformes; family Falconidae; genus Falco; species Falco punctatus. The sequence continues at coordinate 7,522,934 of NC_137581.1, forward strand.
GATTTCCAGTCACCGAAATACCTCCATGTAATCAAAAGCAAAGTGCCTGCCTGTTACACTCTTACTGAAAAAAACGAAGCTCAATTTTTTCTGTGTCTCCTTGCCTATATAGAGTTTCAGTGATTCTAAAATTTGCTTGTAAAAAATTAGAGCATGACAAAGACCCAAAAATAAGCCAGAGGAAAAAGGGAATCCGTCTGCTTTAAGCAATGGGTTAGTATTGCAAGTGGCATCTAGATCTCGGATATGGACTCTGAGAAGTAGCTAAAGTAGAATTTGTTTTGACATCATTTTATCAAAATAGATGATAAATTAATTGAATAATTTACTTTTTTTTTCCTTCTAAATATGTGTAATTATAACATTTAGTCTTTCATATGTGTAGCTTACATTTTAAGAACAATACTTTAGGAAATAATCTTGGTGAGAATTTAATTTTTGCTGATAGATAACACACATTACCCTGTACCAGGTTGCATGTATGGCTGCATTTCTTGTTAACAGAATCCCTTGGACAACTTTTTCTCTGTAAGTTGTACTGAAGCTATGTTTTGTTAAAATATAACTGGGGTTGTATTAACAATGCAGTTTCCTATATACTTTTATTATTTGTTTCATCATATGTAAAAGCATTGCCTCAACAGTTTTTTTGGCTTTATAGTATAACTGTCTACTTATGGAGCTTCAAAAATCTACATTACATAAAAGTATGTCTATAAAGTGTGGGGACTATAAAGTGTGGATTATTCTCTAATGACCCCATCTAGAATAATAACTTCAAGAACAGGATTTGACTTTTTTTGATTGTTATATACAATCAAAATACATTACAATAATTTTTTATAATAACAATAATAATAATAGATAAAAATATAATTACATTTTTATTAATATACAATAATATATTATTATTATGAATTTACAAAACATTATAATGTATTATTGTAATTACAAAATACATACAATACATTACAATAATACATTACAATAAGAAGAGACTCATTCTGTGGAAGAAAAATGAAATAATTTATTGTGTGGCAAAACTAGATCATTTGAGGGAGGAAAAAGTTTTCTGAAGAAATCCGATAAACAAAGTTACTGATGTACAGTTTTGTTTCAGTATCGCTGATGGCTGATTTCTAGTGTTGTAGCCGCTGCCCATTCCCTGATCAGTAACATGAACTGGTTAAAAAATTATGGAGTGGTAAAGCAATAAATTTAAAGAACTGTTAAATTAGTTTGGGTTAACTGATAATCTCTTGGACAAGATACTGTGGGACCATGAAAGCTGTCTCACCCATAGAGAAATTTTCGTAGTTATTGTATTATGAAGTTTTGAGTATGATTAAACAAAACAGTAATGCATGTACCGTGTAGAAGATGTGTCATGTTTTGTGGGACTGTATGATCTGAATGGTTCTTCTCAAAGTCATCTTTCAAAGCCAATAGAATCAATTTAACAATAGTGTCACAATATGCAGAGAAACACCAGAATTATGTCCAGTAGACCTCATGGGGCACAGCCGATACTGACTTTTCAGTGTTCTTCTGTTAGCAGGCAAAGGACCTACTCAGGATCAACACGGAGGACCACAATTTGGGATATTAAACTGTACGTTCAGTGGATTTGTGGTCTTGCTTGAATTTGGTTTTGGTATCAGAATAGTGGTACCATAGAACAAAGATTTCTTGGTGGTATTTGTGATATATGCTGACTGTAAGGTACAGGACTTATTTTGGCTGCTAAAAATTAACACTGTGCTCCACTGGATATTGTAATCCCATGCACAGAGTGATCCGGTTCTTCATGGAAACCACCAGTGTGCCATTCTTCTTGGTGAGAAGAATGTGTGGGAATTCAGCTTCAGAACCTTTGGTTTAATTCGGGTGGCAGGGAATATGGTTCTTATTTGACTATTGTGCTGCAGTTCAGGCAGTCAGTTCTTGCAGCTGAATTTTATTTAAACTTTGTAGCTGTCAGAAAGCCCCAAAAGGCAAAGTACTGGATGTCCGCATCTGCTTTTGGTATAACTGGGAGCTGAAGATGGTTATTATCTTGGAGAGAGTACTTAGTATTCTTCAGACATGCCATATTACTGTATGATTTCAAATTTCTGTTTGCTTGTTGTGCAGAATATGAATGTTGTGTGGCGGTGCTGAACAGGATTATGCCCCATCATGCTAAATACTGTGCAAGTAATTTATAACCAGTAAAATTTGTCAAAAAGGCTGAAAGTTGCTTTTTTTTAAAGCCTAAACTAGTGTCAAAATGTGTGGGGATTTGAATAGTCTCCATAAGCCCCTCGACATTGCAGGAGTTTTCCAGGAGCAGTGGTTACACAGCCACCCTCCCCGACATGATGAAATATTCTTGGTCAAGATGCGTTTCCCATCGACAGCAGAACATCAGTGGTGGCTTTCAGCAAAAGCAGGGCAGCCTGGAGGTGACTGGATCTCCCAGGACATGCAATCCATCACAGGTTATTTGGAAAAAAAGATACACTGCTACCAAGTGCGATTGTGCGGGAGCAAGCTGCAACTCCATGCAGGAGCTTAGGGAGGGAGTGAAAATTGATGTATCCTATTAAAACTAGAGAGGAAAATTAGGCAGGAAGATAATTACTTGATCTGGGATTTAGCCAGGATTTAGATTTAACACTAGAACTGTGTTCCATTACTGGTTGTTCAATTTGTGTTCAGGACTGTTTTGGGGTCAACCAAAAGTAGGCTTTTTCATCTTGATGAAATGAAAAACAATAATTTAAGTGAAAATAAAAACTGCTCATACCCCCAAAGAATGTTACTTTTTTGTAGTTGTTTTTTTTTTTAAATAAGAACCATACACTTTAGGGAAGGAATGATTAATGAAGGAAGGGTTGTCAAAGCGCTTTACTAAGTGACTAAGGAAGAGGGAGTTTGTAGGGCATCTCTTTGGTATGGAATTTTCCTGATTTCTCAGATAGTCCACTTCTGAAAAGTGTCCTCGGTACTGGATACTTTGCAGTGGTTCCACTACTCTGCTGCTTCACTTTATTATAAATAATCATGTATTCATTGCATATACCTGTCTGTGCCATGGGGAAGGTTAATGTCTGATTGCAATCCATGCTTCAAGATATTAACTATTTTATTGAGGGCAGCCAGAACTCTCAATATGTAAATGAAAGCGTAGGTGTCACAGATGGGTCAGGCACAGTCATGAGGTCAGTGAAAAAGGTGATGTGATTGGGGTTTTCAAGGCAAAAGAAGCTGAGCTCACATGTAGAATTAGTCCTTTATTCCCAGCCATTTGTTGGGAATATCCTAACCACATCCCACTTGGACCCAGAACTTTGCTTGGAGGCTGTGCTTTGGGTTTGTGTGGTGGGAGCCCAGCCCGGGTGTTGTGACCTGGCCTTTGAAAGAGCTGGTCTCTCTCTTCCTTGGTTATAGATGGGTCCTAAGTCCACTACTGGTTTTAGGTGAAAACAAGGCAATTGTCTAACCCTTACCTGCCCCGGGGACAGCTCCCATAGAAAGAAGGAGTTCCTCCTGGAGATCCCCTCAAGGTGGAATTGCAGCAGAGACCCGTGAGCTCTTTCATTGTATAAATATCTACACTGCCATAAAATGCTTCCTAATCGTCATATATATGTGATATGAGCATATGTATTTATATATGTGTGCATATATATCTATATGCATTTAAATACCATCCCTTTTTATTCATTATGGTTTTAATTTCTCTGACACAATGCTTGTGACCAGCCAAAATTTTTATGAGGAGAAGGAAAAGAAATTGCATCTTTTTAAACATTAATCATGTAATCGTTGAATTTGAGAATGCTATCAAATTAGAGAATACAAGTTGTGTCTTTGCCCCTACTGTGAACTCATCCAGTTGTCACACCGCAAGGCCCATGCTACAGGGATCATGTTCAGGATCCTTGGATGGACAAAGATGAACAATTTTTATATCATGAAAAAGAAGTTTTCTTTCAGTTATTTAGAAAAAAAGAATGATAAAAGCAGTCTTGTTTTGCCTTTCCAAGCCTTGTTACAGTACTTTATTGACTTTAATCTAACTAAAGAGTCTGAACCTCTCCTGGTAATGAAGCTTGCATTGAACTCTGCTGTAAGATTTAGATTGAGGCACTCATTTCACTGTAATTATTAATTTGTACTTTTTTTGGTACTGTTTAGTAATTTTATTGCATACTTGGTGGCAATGTAATTACAAAAGTGTGTGCAGATATCTCAGTGTCATATACGTTTGTGTGCAGACATTCCTGTGAGCTAGTTAGGATGGGGAGAAGGAAAGGTGAGGTCTGGTTCTCCATTTTTCACTATTTTCTTGTATGTAAGATGGTGATGTTTGGATGTCATACAATTTTATATGTCACTCATGCTCTTGGCAAATGACTGCGCAAAGATAATAGCAGCAGGAGAAAGGGAGCTCTGTTTCTCTGGACTCTTAGGGAAAGGCTGGATTGCTACATTTGAGCCAACACATGAATGAAAGTCTGCTATCAAAGTCTCATTATTACCAAAGAGGTAGATAGCAATTTTATGTATTGAGGGAACAGAAAAATAAAAAAACAACAACAGCCATGCTCTTGGACACCTGCCTTTCAGATACACATTTGCTATTCAGAGAACAGAGAACTGAGTGCTGCAGAATGCGAAGCAAACACTTTTATGTCTTCTCTGAATATGTTTTAAGGCCAGTTTTCCTGTATGGGTATCCATAATGGTTATTTTCTATAATTTTGTAGCTTCTGCAAATTGTGATTTGCGCTGAACCCCATAGCTTCCAGCTGGTTTTGGATAAAAGAAAGTTGAACACTTGAGGTAGATGCCATTAAAAAGATAGTTTTGCAGGGAGATCTCAGACACACAGTAATCTTCCTGTGTTGGTGTTGGGTTAATCTCTGGGTTTTGCCTGTGTTGCTCATGGCATATAGCTAACGACAGAATCACAGAATCATTTACTTTGGCAAAGACCTTTGACATCATCAAGTCCAACCATTAACTCAGGACTGCCAAGTCCACCACTAAACCACGTCACTAAGCGCTGCATCTACACATTTTCTAAATACCTCCAAGGACAGTGATTCCACCACCTCCCTGGGCGGCCTGTTCCAGTGCTTCACCAGCCTTTCAGTGAAGAAATTCTTCCTAATATCCAATCTAAATGTCCCCTGGCACAATTGAAGCTGCCTCCTCTTGTCCTGCCGTTTGTTATCTGGGAGAGGAGACCAACCCCCAGCTGCCCACAGCCTCCTGCCAGGCAGCTGTAGAGAGCGATAAGGTCCCCCCTGAGCCCCCTTTTCTCTGGGTTAAACGCCCCCAGTTCCATCAGCTGCCCCCCCCGAGCTGTGCCGCAGCCCCTTCCCCAGCCCCTGCCCGGCTCTGGACACGCTCCAGCCCCTCCGGGTCTGTCTGGGGGTGAGGGGCCCAACGCTGAGCCCAGGGCTCGAGGGGCGGCCGCACCAGGGCCCAGCACAGGGGGACGGGCACTGCCTGGCCCTGCTGGCCACGCTGCTGCTGACACCGGCCAGGGCGCTGCTGGCCGCCGTGGCCACCTGGGCACACGGGGGGCTCATGCCCAGCCGGCTGCCGACCAGCCCCCCCAGGCCCTTCCCCGCCGGGCAGTTCCCAGCCCCCTGCCCCCAGCCCGCAGCGCTGTGGGGGGCTGGTGTGACCCACGGGCAGGGCCCGGCACTCAGCCCCGTTGGGCCTCATACAACTGGCCTCGGCCCCTCGGCCCGGCCTGCCCAGACCCCCTGCAGAGCCCCCTGCCCCCCAGCAGGTCACACTGCCCCCAGCTCGTGTCCTCTGCAAACCCACTGCGGGTGCGCTCCAGCCCCTCGTCCAGGTCATCGATGAAGACATCAAACAGGACTGGCCCCAGCGCTGGTCCCTGGGGACACCACCTGTGCCCGGCGCCAGTGGGATGTGACTCCATTCCCCACCACTCTTCGGGCTTGGCTGTCCAGCCAGTTTTTTAGCCAGTGACGAGCACAGCCATCCCAGCCCTGAGCAGCCGGGTTCTCCAGGAGATGCTGTGGGAGACGATGTCAAAGGCTTTACTGAGGTCCAGTTAGACAAGACTGTAACAACATTTGTTGTGAACGTTCCTTATATGTGTGAACAATGCCTTTAGAAATGTGAAGTTAATATTTGAGCATTTAAATACTTTCCATAGCCAATAAAAGGCTTTTTTTTTTGTATTTGTTTGTCTTTAGATACTGACCGAGCTTTAGTGCTGCTGGAAGAATACTGTAAAAAACTAAGGAAGCCGGAAGAACAACAACTGAAAAAAGCCATCAGGAAGGTGATGGGCATCTTTAAGAGCAGCTTGTTTCAGGCACTTCTAGGTAGGTACTAGTATTTAATCTTAGATATATGCTCTTGAAGGTCAGAGCTAGGTCAGACCTAGTAACTCTCTCATTGCTCACTATTTGTGTTCATAATGGAACAGCATGTTGAGATATTCCTTCCAGGTTCTTGTGGGGGGAAGCTCATTGTCCTTATTTCAAAGGAATTTTCTTCTTTATAGTGAAAGAAAAAGTAACAAAAAAATAATGCAAGGTAAGGCATTGAATGGTTGTTCTTAAACCTTGCTACTTTCCCTTGTTTAATGGAAGTTACTGAACCAGACTAGGATATAACTGATTATGCAAAGTTGAAGATGAAGCCATCTCCACACAGGTAAATGGCCAATGTTTCACTGATTTCACTGGCGTCAAGTAGCATCTAAAATTTTTGTGTCTTTTGCATTATGTTTTTTGGAAAAGCGTCAGCCAAAGAAACTTGGAAGTGTGTCAAGAAAAATGCTCAAGGACACAGTGAACCTTTGGCAGAATGTTCCCATTCATGCGATGTTGCAGTCTTTCTTCCATTTACTTAAAGGTCCTGATTTCACCTTGCAAATAATGGTATTTGTCAAAATAAAGCACTTGGTGTTTTGGAGCTTTATATAAAATAACCTCCATAAGTTGTTATATAGTTGTTATATAGAATGTTTTCAAGGTCATGAACATACCTGGTTGCTTTAGCATCCCTGTTGTCCTTTGTGCGCTGCTGTGCCTATGCTGCCAGTCAGGGGAAGTGGTGACAATAACTGTGCATCGCCCTTGCTCTACCTCCCCCTGCCCTCTTGCTCACATTGCATTGGCCCCTTGGTGTTTTATTCCTTCACAAACATCTGTACATTTGGTGCAGAACTAGTCTGAAGTGCACATTTCTTAACACAAATGATGTTTGTGCAAGCACATGTACCTTCAAGCTGTGGTTGGTTGAAGCCAGAGTACCATTGTACTCACTACAGAGCTACAATCAGTAGCAGTTAGGGAAAAAAAATTGATTATATATCATAGAAGTAGAAGTACATTAATACAACACTATTACTGTGAAGACTGTGGCGGTCTAGGAAGAGTTTCATTAATTTCTGTAGCATTTATGACAAAAGTATGTTACCAGTCTCTAACTTTTCCTGCAAATTGAATTAATTGTCAGTGCTATTTTACATGTAATTTCTCTCAGCTTCTTTAAAGTTATTAGATTTATTTTATAAAGCCTAAATAATTTTTGATTGTTGTGTATCCTTTAAAAAAGGAAATATTCCTAATTTTTATGAAATAGTTGTAAATAGATTCAAACTAAAGAATGAAAAAAAGATGGGTCATTTCCATTTTATTTTTGTGAAGATAACAATGGATATAGAAGTACGCGCTGAAGAAGTATACAAGTCACAGAAGTGATATTAACTGTGCATTTACTTCTGCAGTACTTTGAAGTAATCCTTCAAAGTGTTCTGACAACATGTGTGCTTTGTGTGTGGCTACACCACAATATTTGTTGATGTATTACATATGTCAGAAATGAAAAAGTGATTATAGCTACGTTAAGGCTGAATCCAAAGAACAAATGAAATCTTTTGATTGTCACAGTGACAGCTCGAGGAGTGTGGTGTTATGGAAGTTAGATAGTATTTTAATTTGCAGGCCTTTGGATGTCTTTTCCTTGTTCTTAAATGGTTCTTTTTACAAAAAAGAGATTTGGGAATCACAGGATGTGCTCGAAGTCTGTCATGATTGCATTTGCTTTGCTATTTGGTTGGTCTAGATGCTGGAATAATACAAAAGAATGACCTCTCATCAGTATTTTAAGTGTGGTAGATGATGTTATGACACAATTGATAATGAGGTTCTTGCATAATCAGTATATAAACCCCTTCACTTCCATGACATCTGTTTTAGCTTCTCATCATACTTTCTTCCATTCCCTTATAAATCAGACCACCACACAAAGAAATACCAAAGGCAGAGCTTCTGGTCTCTTTTTAAGTTCTGTACTGCTAATGTTCCTTTGTCTTTTATATTTACAGAATGTCTAATGGTCTTGAAAGCATCCATTTTTGAGTGCCTAATCTTAATTAGACTTAATTTTCAGACTCCAAGTCATTGCCTTCCAAAACTTGATCTCATTTACAGTTGTCAAACATTGGTTTTATCCAGAATTGACTGATCTTTTGAATATTTAGGCTGTAAATACTAAAGAAAAATATGATTTTTGTATAGAATCATTAACTTGGATGCGGAAGTACACATGTCTGTCAGGCGTAAAGTTAACATAATTTTTTGTGCCAAATGAAGTTTTTCTAAGTCCTACAGCTTCAGTAGATTTTGATTCCTTTACATAAAAATTCAGCTGTTGGAACCATCCCTATCCTTTAAGTGTGTGTTCAATTCTTGTTAACTTCCCAATTGCTTTAAAAATCTGTAGGATATCTTAAATTGAGTATAACAAGAAAAGATAAAGAAAAATAATTATAATTAGAGGCCCTTTTCAAATCTAGTGTTTTCTAGTTCCTTTTGTTCTCCAATTTATGCTTGTGTGATTTGATTCAACCAGCCATCTTTGAACTTGGGCTCTCACTGCGGCTGTGATTGTTTTCATCTTCAATGTGTTTTGTAGATATTAACTGTTGACTACTGAACGGGAGATTAACATGAGAAAAAAGAGAATTCAATATCTTTCATTCGTGTATGTTACACATGCAAGAAGTGACTACAATTATGGAAGTAAAATTCTGTAAGTGATTTACAGAAGCCTTACTGAAGGATTGTCCCTTTACATTTTAATTCGGGTTCAAAAGCGTCTCCATCTCCCTTCGGGCTGTTCTTGTTGCTGGACTTCTTGCTAGAGTCGCTGTGTTCAGTTACAGCTGAGTTAGTTGCTCAGAGGCACATTTTCAAAGCGACATGTGGAGCTGCAGTCTCTGGAGTCCCATTTACACTCCAGTGGCCCCAACACAATGCTTTGAAAATCGAGCTCTAAGAGGAGGGAAGAGGAGAAACCCTTCAGAAGGAGTGTGCAAGGGGAAGAACGCATATGTAGATATTGACGTTACTCTTAAGTTAATTCCAAATTATTTTCACCAAAAGCGTTCTCCCAATCCTTCTGTGCGCAGTGAGGAGTCACGGTACTGTTGTTGTAATGAGCTTGTAAGAAGGTTTGCTTTTTGTAGGGTCATCTGCAGTTAGATGGTATTAAAGTCACAGGGTCCTCTCAAATCGTAGCACATGTTGTTCTGATGTGAACATTAATTTTTTTCAAAACCCTGCAAGGAAGAGGAAATTAAACATGCAGAAATCCAAATGCCTCGTTTGTTGGGATTGTCTCATAGTGCGGTATCTTGGAGGCATTGTGCAGAGAGAAAAACGGAAAACCAGGAAAGACAGTAGGAAGTCATCTGGGTATGTCAAAATGACCAAGCATATTTTTTTTTGCTCTGATCTTTATGAAACTTAATCAGTTTTTATAATGTGATACATCGTTCAGTACAATTTATTTCTAAAAACCTCCGCTATATATTTGTCAAGCCTTCATTTCATTAAGAAAAGTGCATGATTTTACAGCTTAGAATGCCGTTCTGTGGAATGAGAGTGGATGAAAGAGGTTTATGTCAGGGTTGTGGGTTGGGGTTTTTTTTTTTGTTGTTGTGTGTAGATACATCTCTGTAAAACATCATTTTGTTTCTAGCAGGAATTAACGTGCCACAAATAGCTGTAATCATCTTATGCAGTATTAGGTAAAAACTAATCTTAACAGGTTTTTCTAAAATTCGGATAAACCGGATCGGCAGTGGGTGACGTATTTCCTGAGGACTTTGAAACCATGTCTTATGTTTTTTCCTCATGCTTACGTAACTTTGACTGAATTTTAAAATGGCATGTTTTCAACTAAAATCTGCATCACCTTTCCCCCCCCACCCCCCACCCCTAGGGTATTATGCCATATCTGCAAAATAACGTGGATGTTATAAAACCGCCTGTCTTAAAAATTGTTGTAGTAAACATTACTGTAAGGATAACAGAATTTACTGGTCATCTGTGCCACAATCTGTATTTAGAGACTTAGTATATAATTTTGTGTGTTTAGTAAGAAGAATATTTTAGACTCTTTACCTCATTCACCTCACTTTTAAATAAGCCCTTTTATAACAATCCATTTTAAAAAAAGTGATAATGTCTTTTAAGCCAAGTTAAAAAGGAAGTCAGATTATTCTTCTGCAATCACATAAAACTTACCCATTAAAAAGTTTTTGTAAATTAAGTGGCATGTGAATTAAGTGGATATATTAGTATCCAAACTTCCAGGAGTCTAGTTGTATCTTACAATCATCCATGTTACTGGAGAGTGCTATAGGATGGATAGTGTATAAGAGTAGGACATAAAATGTGGCCATTTCAGAGAGCTGAAGCAAGTGCCCATTTGCCTTAATTATTTTAGGATGTACATATCTATTGAAAAATAACATAGCCATTGACAAATGCAAACGTTTAATATAGTAAGCATGAAGCATGTCAAGAGCTTGGTTTCCTATGGATTTGTCTTAGTTTGATTGACTTTGGTGCCTATGAAACTTTGACCTGGGACTGAAACTCCCCTGGCATATAGGACAATGGTTACATTTCAGGATAGTTTAGATATGAAAGAAACTGGAGAGGAACCTATCATAGGAGTAATGATGGGATATTGAAACGTGCCCCTGGGAAAACACTGAGAATGAAAAATGGGAAAGATTTTGATAGACGCAGCCATGCATGTCAACTAAGTGTAAAGATAAAAAAGTCCCCCCATTTGCAGGCTTTCATGCTGAGAAGAATAATGACACCGTTGACCATACAGAGGGAAGAAGAATGTAGAGGCAATTAATGTAAAGACAAGGAATTTGGGTGTGTTGTGTTTAAGGAGAAACCTTTTAAATAGTGACAGAAGGAAATTTGAGGCTAGAGGGAAAGAGGTGCGTCAGGACTGGCGAATAGATGTGTAAACAGCAGGATAAATGGTGAGAAAAGCAGGAGACCTGCAACACTGTCCTGGGCTGGTGATGGAGCCCGCACCCAAAGTAGGTTTTGGAGAATGATTATAGATGTCAGAGGAAATGTCAGGATCATGCAACATCTCAAAAATCCAGTGCTAGTCACACACAGTAGTGCCAGCCTTCACTGTTAAAAAGCTTATGAGATTTGTGCAAAAGGCATAGAAATAATCTATACTGCAGGCTGCTGTTGTCTGCTTCTATGATTGCTCTTGAAGAAACACTGCAATCACCTTTTCACAGATGCACGACCAAGACCTCTTTTGTACTTGTTCCTTCCAGTGAACATAAGGTTTGAAATTCACAGCACTACAGAAAACAAGGCAACGCCACATTTCACAAGGCTTTTGATAAAGCTGCTGGAGTTGAGGCTATCAGAACAGGGAACGTGATTAGCAAGCACCTAAGGTGATGATGGCCCTCACCAGTACCACTCGTTCCCAGTCTTCAGGAGGAAGCGTGTTTCAGCAATTTGTGCTGTGTCAGTGCTTCAGGGACCAAAAGGATATTAAATGAATCTCTGTACTGGGGAACTTTTCAATAGGAAAGCACAACTGGGTGTTATCTACTCATACTTAGGAAGCTTGCTCTCAATAGGTGTTTTTAGTCCCTTATGTGTTCGGCACACTTAGCTACTTACAGCGCTCCTGAATGTAAGGTCACTGGTCTCATATCTCATTGTTCTCTGGACTTCATCTCAGTGAGCTGGTTTCTGGTCATGTCAGGCTATTTCACATCCTGTAACGACACTGAATTCCTTGGGAGCTAATCCCGGGTCCAGCCCAGGGACATTAGGCAATCCTCTCACAGAGGGCCTGAGGCCAGCATTCACAAAGTCAAAGAAAAAACTCCAGTCGGCTTCGCTTGGGTTGGAATGATTCCTCCAGAGATTTATATACAGAACTCCCCTGACTGAGAAATAAAGATTCGTCTATAGCTCTATTTAAAAATATTGAAACCCTCCCTGACTATTATGAGTGTTGAGGTGCAAAAGAAATGTGCAAAAGCCCCTCAGTGCTCTTGTCACATCTGAGGGATGCTCAGATGACATCTCTGACAATGGGGAAGCCTGTTATTACTCCGCACAGAGCCCTACTTTCCCAAACTGGCATCTTTCTTTGTTGCGGCATAAATTACAGCAGAACTGAAATTTAAATTCAAGGGCAGCTTTTGTTTTGCCTGAAGACAGCTGCAGCTGCTTTTATTCTTGAAATCCAATTCTCTTAGTAAGCAAATTTGCGCTTTCTTTCAAAAGAGCTAAAGGTAGCAGTGCTGGATCTTTGGGAGGGTTTGAAGCTGTGTGATATTATTTTATTTTTTTTTTACGAGCTGGGTTTTGGCTGGATTGCAGCCAGCTTGAGGAACTAGCCCTCGCGGTTCTCCAGTAAATGTTTGGTTACACAGAATGAACCAGTTGTTCCCCCAGCCCACCCTAAATGGCAGATCTAATGTAAGTGGTTTCCAGTGGATTTTGTCCCCCCGCTATTTTTGCTTCCATGGCAGTGCAATTTCCCCTGCGGTACTGTCGTTTCTCTCTGGCTCTTCGAACTCTCCCCACCCTGTGCCACCTGCAGATCCTTTGCAGGACATGGGGCTTCTTCACTGCTGTCAAGTTGCACGAACATTAGGCAGAAGGTTCACAGTCAGCTGGTGAGAGCTGGCAGAAGGATGCACGTGCAGGAGAAAGACAGACAGACATCACGTTACTATAGGGAAACTAGACTGAAGATATCCAGAGAGGGGACTTTCACTGAGCTCTGAAACGTTACCCAGTCTTTCTTAGTTGTGTCCGTGATGGAGGAGCTGAAATATTTCTGTATCTCTGAAAATCTCAGAATCGCTTTTGTCTTTGGGACTTATTGGGTGTTACAGTGATGCCTTACTGGTTAGAGATGAGGAACAAACAGAGCCAGGGCATGGTGCTCCCTATTTTTGCTGGCCAACCTGGAGATGTGAGCAGCCCTCCCAGAACAACTTCTTAATATTAATTTAGTTATTTTCCACCTTGAGAGAAGGTGTATGTGTGTGAAGATGTGGGAATCTTGTGTGGGTACCCCAAATCAGTTTTTTAGTCAAAAGAATTTAAATATTAAAAGCTTGTGAATTACCAGAAAAGATCTCAACCCAGAAGCAAAGCTCTGACATCTTTTATTTGTGTGGGAATTTTGACTGGGATCCCATCCTTGCTGTAGACCTTTTCCTTAAAGAATTGCGCAGAGATGCTGGGTATGAATGCTGATGGACTCTGAAAATTTCAGAATCCCAGCCCAGGTCTGTGTTTGGATTCTCAGCCTACCTGCGTACAAGAAGAAACCGATTACAGCACTGATACAACCTAGGTAATACATAATCACTTGTAATCCTAATGCAACCCTCTGCTCATGTTTTGCTGCCTTTTAACCAATGAATGATAGCATTTACATTTCAGACAAGGACTTCAGAAGCTTTGTGGACTTTTCTCATTGGAAATGCAAAGCTGTGCATTGGAAATAAACCGTTTCTAAGATCAGTTTTTAATATAAGCAATATGATAATTATTGAGCTTGTTACATTTCAATATCCAGCAAGGAATAAAAGCTGGGGTTTGTTCCTGTAGTGGGTTTTTGTTTTTGTTTTTTTTTTAAGTGTGTCTTGGCCTCATGTATTCCATGCATAATTAGAATTGATAAAATGCAGTTGCAACAGCTGTTGCTGTGTGGCTGCTGTCCCAGTGTGAAGCTTTTCTTTCTCTTTGCATTAAATAGGGATAGCACTTTATTATTGGTTGTGATGAGAACTAGAGACAAATCATTAAAAGATGCATTTAGATAATCTGGTTTTATTTTGAGTAATATAGTCTCCTTTTTCAAGCTGAGAGAATATAAAAGAACAATGAGATAGATTACTTTTTCTGGCGTTAAATAAAGAAGGGCTGGATTTGTATCTTGCTAATGTAGTTTGTACATCTACTAATAAAATGGAACAAAATAATCTGAAGCAAGCTGTTCCATCACTAATCCCAATGTTTATTTTTGTCTCTAAAATAGCAGAGCTGCTCTCCCTCTCTAATGTTTTGGTCTGCGGAATTATTTTAGGCTAGACCGTGATGGGATTTTTGCTTAGTGAATATAACTTTTTGAGAAACTGCATGGTAACTTTGAAATCACAGGAACATTTTAGGCTTGAAGACTGTTATACCTTATGGCTTTCAAAACTGTTATAAATGAGCCAAATCAGTTGCCTGGTGCCACCTTTGTGGCTCTTCTGGAATCTCAGGACTTTTTCTTAACCCCGTGCTTCCAGTGTTAGAGGAGTCAGGGAAAAACACTGATTTAAGTGGTTTAAGTGCAATTGGGATTGAGCACTGGGTAGTAAGATGTATGAAAGTTAACTAGTTAATTCTACATATACATATATGCATATATTTCTGTGTATATATACACATGTATATATAATAGTTATATAATTTTTTTAATATATATGTGTGTAGTAAGAGGTAACTGTGAATATTGTATTTACCTCAGATTTCTACTGAAGTTTGCTCAGGTCTGATTCTGTACTTTGGAGCTCTGTTGGGTATTAAAACGTATCTTGACAAGAAATCCTGCGGACTGTGTTGTTCATTCCCATTGTGTGTTTATTCTGTCATGTGGTGCATTTTCTGCAACTGTGTTTGGTGTCTGTCACCCTGACCTGCCACTGAGAAAATTGTGAGCTCTTTTCAAAGATGACTGAATTTATGTCTTTCATTTGTTCTTTCCTGTCTCCGTTTTGTCATCATAGTTGTGTGGGTTTGATTTTCTGCTGATGTAGTGGATTAAGGCACTATTGCATAAAATCCTAGCCATTAGAAATATAAAATACCTTTTATAATAATTATCATTGTGTTAGGTTACACAGAAATGATGTGCGATTTCAAAGCAAGAGAGGATTAGGTCTGTGGTCAGAGGTAGGGTGATGCTATAACTAAGGTAGTGTCTGCGATTGGAGTTGGATTGCTGTACATGCATACAATGTGAGTCTTCTCATTTATTTGACCTCAAACTGTTTTCCTTCAAAAATTCTGCTTCGTTCAGTGTGCAGAAGGGGCAGCTCTCAGCTCACAATCAAATATTGAATCCATTGCTTTCCCATCACTATTTACTGGATAATGAGGTGACTGCAGCTCTGTGCCACGGAGGTGGTACTGAAGCCCTGAGAAAAAGAGGCAAAAAAATTAATCTATTTTAGAGACCTGACTGGAGACACTTCTGACCTTATACATCACCACAGACACCATTTTAATGTCTGACCACAGCTCCAGCTGTGACAAGAGGTGTCACTATTCCAGCAAGATTGTCCCATTGTCTCAGTTTTGGCACTTAAACCATGAGGTTCTTCTGATGGGAAATCGTTTGGGAAAAAACACAATCTACGTGACTGCCCGACCATCACTGAGACTCTGTAGGAATCAGAGGTAGTATCTAATTCCTGGGGTGGCATTTAATGCTCTTAAGATAAAGTACCTTCCAGAAATCTTCTTATCACTCTCAGCCTTTCAGCTCCTTAGATAAATGGTGCCAAGGTTGCTCAGACAGCTTCCCTGGCGCAGGCCCATTCGGTACACTGAATAAAGTGTCAGAGCAGAGACAAAAACGGTGTGTGACCATATATTTCAATGATGGTACTTTCTAACATTGGGAGTTACCTTTACAACCTTACCAGTATTTTGAAGTTAATTTTACACAGTGATTTCCAAGACTTTAAGGATGGTAAAAAGAGCTTCTCATCACAAATTGCAGTGTGTGATGATGTTGATAGCACACATTTTAAAGCGAGGTCAAAACTGTTGGATGCTTCACACCAGCCTTTGCTGCTTGAGCTAATGGAAATGCCAACACCGCCAAAGGTACTATTTCCTTTCTCTTAGATCTGGTTTTCGTCCCAATAGATAGATGGTTTACACGAAACAGATGGTTTTCTTCTGCAAATTAAGTGTTTTGAAGGCATATTTCTTGGAGGTACTGGGATTGGGATCGCCATAATTTTTTATGAGCTCCTGATGATGGAAGTGTCGGAGCGGCTTTGCTCAGGGTGCTTTCTCCCAGGTCCTGGCTCTGCACCTGCCTTGCTGCATGCCCTGGGCTGGTCCTGCCTCCACCGCGGATAGGTGGGGATGTGGCTCAAGAGTGACCTTGTTTTCTTCTCCCACCCATATTCTGCTTTTGTTTATATATACACACACACACACACACACACAAATTGCATATATTCACAATATTATATATATATACGCACCTACATTATATACTTGCATATTTTTACACATACATATTCATATATATGAATGCTCATTTTCATCAGGGGATTTGTTAGGAGATTCCCTGTCTTCCCAGAATCCAAGTACCTGCAGGTAGTAGGAGGAACTGTTGTGGGGGAGTATCTTTCAAAACATATAGTAATTAGATAGTAGGAGAAATCTAACCTAATTATAGTGAGACAGAGGGACAGATGGAGTTGCATTGTATACTGGTTATTTTCTCCAAAGGCTTGCGTTTTCTTGAATTATTCTTAATCATCTCCAGTGTTGAACTGCAATATAGTGTACTGTAACTTAATTCTTTTTCTTCTTTAACCTCTAACGAAAATTCTGCTCTGTTTTTATTCTTATCATCATTTTCTACCCAGCCTGCCTTCTGAGCATTTGCCAATGAGTTTTGGCATGGTAGACTTTATTTCTCACATTTGTTTAGTTGTTTGTTTTTGGTTTTTTTCGCTGATAAGCAATTGATTTATGTGTTAAGTTTTGTAAATACAATTTGGAAGAAAATAAATATACTTGGAGAAAAGTAACTTTGATCTCTTTGAAGTTCTCAAACCCTTTCCGTAAATAAAGTTTAGAGTGACATCTTGTGGTAACATTGATTTCAAGTAAACATATCGGTTGGTATTATTTTATCTTGTCCATGGTAAGCGTAGTGTTTTCTGTTTCAAAATGCTATGGATTGCTTAGCAGAAGTGTATAGTGACTTCTGAGTATCACTAGGGCTTTTGTGAGATCAGAGAAAAAATTGCTGTGTGGTGTAAGGGTCCTTCTGACAGGTATGCTTTATCTTTTACTGCATAAAGCTTATCCTGTGAATACCTATGAGTTCCCCATGTTTGGAACTCCAAGTCAGGATTATTTAATGCTCTTCCAGCCGTTGACTGTTTTTTGGAATTGCTAAAAAAATTTCAGCTAGCCATGATGCCAAAGCAAGCAGGAACACCACATCTCTCAGCAGCATCTGTTCGTGTTAATTCAGTAGCTGTCCAACTATTTGCCTAGTTTTAGGTAAAGATAAATATGTCCAGGAAGCTAGTATGGAGGATTTGTCAATGTAGAAATGAGTAAGCCCATTTGAGATCCGTGTTGTAGTAGTGTGTACATGCTCTACCTATGGATCACCCTCCAACGTACTAGGTGGTGTAAATGCACCACCACCAAACCTCATCCAAATACCAAGCACATGCTCAGAGTACAGTTTTGTGGAGTATATCTTAATGAAATACAAATCTCTTGAATGCAGGGTGGGGATCTAGAATGGTTTTGTGCTCAGAAGATTAATGGATTTAGGAAAATATGTAAGATTTGCTTTCCCTTTTTGGGAAGCCCTCTGTGGAATGTGGGAGTAGTGGCCCTACAAAGAGTTACTGTCAGGTCAAACAAAGTATTGTCCGGTATGGTCTCTCTCAAATTGGGCATATGAGGGTCTGTTCCCAATCCTCAACACTGAAGAGGAGAAAGAAGCTAATATTCTGCTAGGTCAAGTTTTAGCTATATAAAACGGTGATTAATGTTACCATAGTACCCATCTAGCAGGTTGAATACCTGGCTGTAAAATTAACCACTCAGTAAAATACACCTGATCTTTCTAAGAAATAAATTCTTTTTAGGGAAGTGGATTCATTAATGCACATCAAATGGAAAGTTCCTCTACTGCTGCTTCATGGTGCATCACTCATATCTGCTGTCATGTGTTGTGAATAGGGGAGACCTGATTCAGGAAAGGATTCTGTGTTTGTGTAATTCAGGTTTTTGTTGGAGGTATTTTGGTCACCTGAGGGTGCCAGTGCAGGAAAAAATGCTTTATATGATGTGCTGGCAATGTTATGGATTTTTAGCTTTGCGGTAAAGCACACAAGGAACATAAGACCCAAGAAGCCTAACTCAGCTCAATGATCCTAAAGGGCCATCTGGTGACCCCATTTATTAATATGATGGATAAATGGAAATGTGATGATTTCAATTAAGATGAATATTTGTCTTGCCTGCCAGAATTGTTTCTGCTTAATAAATAAGGACAAGTGAAGCTGTTAATATAATCCTAATACTGAAACTGGAAGCGCTGGTGTAGATTTGGTGCAAAACTAAGCAAATAATTTGGATAGCCTATCAGAATGGGCTGGCTGGTTAAAGTTCTCAACTATAGTTTAGGAAAGGCCTTTAAAAAGTGTATTTGAGGTACACAAAGTGTGTTTAAATGCCATAGTTACAGGGATAACTCTGGAGATTTCCTTGGCAAAATGTCTCCACCCCTTCCAACAGAGGTTATTGAAATAGCAAAGAAGTTTGTAGATACAGCTAGATACCAAAGTAATGCCAATCTTGTTTAAAACGCCTTCTCTTTTTGGCACAACAAGAAATGATTGGTGATGCTGTGCCACGGTAAAGGAAAGCTGTATGTTCTTTCCATTTTGTTTCTGCTGCAACGTCTCTGTTGCTGTTTTTGAATAGCTGCTTGGTGCATCTTGTCCTGTTACAAATCTGAATCTTCTCTAATAGTTTTCATCTGCCCAAGCGAGAACTTAAGTCTCCATGCTGACCCAGCTAGGTATTCAGTAGGCGATACACTGTGAGATTGTAAAGGGGTTTCCCCACCGTGCAGGACATTAGGCTGAGGTGCCATTGTGCAAATCACAGTTCTCCCCACAACTGTGAGTTCTGGGTGGTGAATTCTCTGCACTAGCAGGAGACGCACCCCGTCACATACAACCCATTGATGCCACCACCCAGAGAGATGGGGCAGAAACCCTGAGCCAGCCGATGACCATTGCTGCTGAGCATGGGGCACTTGGTACTGGGTGGGATGTGTTGAACAGGAGGTCTCATCAGTTTGACGGTGTTTGGGTGGGTAGAATAGCTGTTTGGGGGCTTAATTATTGAGTCCTCTGAAGTTCAACCAGCTATTCATACCCTCTTTCAGCAGCAGAAAGCCAAAATCTTATTGTGCTATGATTGTCTAAGTTGCCTGGCTTATTTTGTTAGTATAAAAGCAAAATTCTACCAATTCTGGCCCAGATTTTGTGCCAGTGTTCCCCTCTCTGCAGCTCGGAGGGGACAGGCTGCCTGCAAGATCCTCCAATATTATTAACAGCCACAGCAAATTTAAATTTAAAACGGAGGTGGCTTAAGGAGAACAAAATCACCCACAGAGTCTGGGGGGCATTGCTTTAAGTAATTGCTTTCTACACATGTAAATCCCTCTGGGGTTTCTTTTGGATTAAGCATTCCTTACTTCTTCTCTAAAACTCTTGTTTAATATTCATGTGTGTTGTTAAACAGCTGTTGCATCCTGCACAAGAGAACAAAGCAGGAATGCATTTCAGTAGCAAACAAAGTGATACTTAAATATATCCCTTGCCTACTTCAAAGCAGCAGTATGTAAGTTAATTAATATTTATCAAATG
Source organism: Falco punctatus (assembly GCF_963210335.1). Lineage (NCBI taxonomy): Eukaryota > Metazoa > Chordata > Aves > Falconiformes > Falconidae > Falco > Falco punctatus. The sequence goes on from NC_137581.1 coordinate 7,542,993, forward strand.
CACTGAAGTCCTTGGATGAGAAGCACTATGGTTGTGCAAAGCATTGTTTGTTTATTTAGAGCTCTTTTACCTGGCCACTTAGACCATTTGCTAAATGCACTTAAGAGCGATGCCACAAAACTTCCTATAATGCTGACTTGATTTCTCTTCCCATCTTTGAAGGGGAACAGATTCAGGACAGACTTTCCAAAGGTAAAATAATTGCAGAAATGTAGGTGCTCTACTTAACCTGAAAAAAAAAAACGGTCTTCACTTAATTAGTTGCATGGCATTTTGCTGTCGATGGTAATATAAAAGAGGTTGTATTAATGCAATGCAATATAAAGAGACCTTGTTAGATTTTATTACGTTTTCTGCTTGGTAATTTATTATGATTAGAAAGCCTAATTCTTTTGCTTATCTTGTAATTATAGCAAGGTGGTTATGAGCAGTAGCTCCAGCTGCTTTCCTCTATAGAGTCTCATTAGATGAGGAATTAGAAAGCCTTTTTAGACTGTTAATTTTTGCTCATAACACAGGGTGTATAAAGCATTCTAAAATGGATGTGTTATGTGAGGTCAACATTGTATTTTGTGAGTTGATACCTGAGTTTGCAACAAGAATGACAAATCTGAGAGATTTAGGTGATCTTCAGAGGAGTGAAGACCACACCTTCACAGCCCTCCTCTGGAAAAGGGAGATAACTAATACTCCCCACGTCATCAAAAAGGAGTTTTAGGTGTCTGTGTGTACAGTGCTCCCTAAACGTGCATCTGGCTACAGTTGGGTGTCTCCATTTGACACCTAAGCAGCATCCAAGTATGTGTGTCTGGTGAGAAGGAGGCATCTAATGTCCATGTCTGAAGGTGTCCCATCCTTGTGGCGTGATGCCCAGCTGATAACGGCTCTGCTGAGACTTTGTTTACAGATTGCAAAACGCAGCTGGTCTGAACAAAGGCTTTAGTGACTGACCCAAGAGCCTGTAGGATGCTTGTGACTGAACATGGAGCTTAACTGAGGAATCCAAAGCTTACATCATACCATGAGCTCATCTGGATTTAGGCTGCCAGGCTCAAGTTATAATAGAAAGCATTGTCTGCCTCCATTCTCTTGGAGAGAATGTAGACCCAGTCAAGGCCCCATTCTTGTTCATTTTGTTATCTTCACTGTGGAAGATGGGATATAATATCCATCTAGAGCAAGAGAGAGTCAGAAAATGGCAGGCAGTCATTAGAAATTGGATCATATGAAAATAAGAGGGAACAATGAGCTATAATTGGTTATATATTATTAATATATATGTTATTAATGTACATTATTAATAAATAAGTAGGTCTATTTTTGCATTGTTCGTGATAAATTGTTATTTTTACAAATCTGTTAATTACTGAATATTATTTATCTTATAGTTTGGACAAATGTATGTCTGTCTGTGGATGGAGCTGCCATCTATGAGACTTTTTACTGCCGGTCTTACTTTGGGTGGTACTTGTTCGTAACATGAAATTTGAGTGATTATGATTGAATAAAACAGCTTCATGGATTCTAATGCAATAAGGATCAATATTTTAATGGGAATACAAAATTAAACCCAGGTATTTTATTAATATTCTACTAAACTTGCTATATCCCAGCCACCAGTGAGGTAGGGTCCACCGATTGTGTTTAGCTCCCAGTCTTCTGTGAGCTGAGCTAGGAGCAGAGGTCAGCCTAGAGTCGTGCATTATCCACAGGCCAAATGAAACTGTGTAATGAGATTCAGTCCACATAATTTGCACCTTAATTGGATTGGTCATTGGAATGAGAGTTATACCCCTAACCATAAGGGTGTCATTATCTAGGCAATGGAAAGAGGTGCCTTTGAAAGCAGGAGATCGTGTTTGCCTAAGCTGAGATGACCTGGTTAGATTGGCTGAACTGTGTACTAAGAATTCAGGCGAAGCAAAACAGTAACAACAACAAACATACAATAACAGTGAAAACAACTACTGCTTTAAAACATGCTTTAAAAAATCTGTTCCTGGCTGGAGCTGGCATTGTTTCTGAAATACCCTTATTTTTCTGAACAGGTACTCCTGAAGGAGAAGGAACCGTCTTTATCTGGGAGGTTATATCCAGTTGTGCAATGGAATTTTTTGCACCGGTTTCAATATTCTTTAGTTAAATAATATGAGCTGTAGACACACAAAGCATCAAGCCAAGAAAATCTGTCCTGTGTGTGGTGCAAAGGTTGCATGTCTGAGAGAAGGACAAGGTCTCTCAACAGCTTGGTTGGTGATTCCTGGGGATTAACTGAAGTGTCTTGGTGACAACATAAGAATCCCAGTTGATGATCCACACAAATTAAAATATACACATCTTTCACTGGCTGCTTGGCTGGGACTATAGGAATTGTTAGAGTAACCTAAAAATAGGACTGTAAATGGTGGATAAGAACATCCAGTACTTTAATGAGATAAAGTCACTGCCAGGGCTCTGGGGAAGGTGAGGGACAAGCACTATTTGTTTAGCTTTCCTAAGTGTTTTGTTTATCATGTAAGACTTTTTAGCTTGGGACTTACTGCCAAGCACCAGTTTCCCGTTGGGGTGCCTTTCTACTCTCTCTTACATCACTCATGACCTTTGCTTTCAAGATCGTTTCTTCCTGTCAAAATTTCAGTTGAAGGAGAAAATCAACAGAACCAGCTAGTAAAGTTAAAAAAAGAGATTGGGAATTAAGTATCTTCTTGACTTCACTACATTTTCACTTTTTGCCTCGGCAGTTGAGATGGAAGGGTGGGATGTGCGCCTTTTTTGGGGAGTCACCTCTTCTTTGACATATTGCTCCTCAGCCCCTGGATGTCAACTGTCTCCTGAAGTTCCAGGGTGCTGTGGGGTTTCATTCGGCATTGGCATACAGAATTTACGCTTTCCCGGTGTGGCATTAGGATACATAGTGAAGGCCCCTGTAAGAAGGCCGTGCAGCTGGAGAACTGCTGCATTTCTGTCTTTGTACCCTGTTTTCTTGCAGGTTGGCTTTATCTTCACTAAAGAGAGGTCTAAGAAATGAACTCCACTGGCCTTTTGTCAAACACCAGATTTGTATATTGATTTTCAGGTGGTGAGGAGATGGATCTCTGGAGAAATTGGGACGAGGCTGAGGCACAATACAGTAGTAGTGCTGTAATGATGCAGGTGTATTTTGTATTTCAATGAGGAGCTGGCATTAAATCAAGACGGCCCTAAAGGTGGTGGAGGACACCTGGGTAAACAAAAGGGCCACGACCGACCTTTCGCTAAGCAGTGTAGGTGGTAAGATAAGGATTAAAGATGAAGACACAGGAATGCTAGGATATGTATACTCAATCCTCAATGGGATAAACACATTTTCAAGGTGGATTACAAATTTGAATAGACTTATAAATAACTTGTCGTAAGAGTTGCGCCATAATGTTACATCAGGTTTGTGAGATAACCAGTGCTGGCAAAGTGCTGTCATTCAGCACCACTTTTAAGGATAAATACAAGAAATGCAAGATTTTTTCAGTCAGTGTTCATATCCTGCAAGCTTTGCACTCAAATAAATTTGATGTGAAAGTTTCTGAAAGAACCTTCCTTTGAAACAGCACTTGTATCATTATGGAAGGCAAACACATGCTAAGCCCTGCCAAAGGACAGGAGATATGGATGTTCCTGCATAGAAATCTTCTCTTCACAATTCTCAAACACAGTTTTTAGGATTGTCATTCATTCAAATTGTCAACTTCCTCCAGCTTCTACAGTGCCAGTCCTCATCATCTCTTTGAAAACAGTCGTACGAAAATAGTCATGATGAAAAGGATAATGTTATAGCTTGAGGTAGTTGCTCTGCTAGACTTCTTGTTTTTGCTGCAAAAGAGCCTCAGAGAACATTACAGTTCCTCTTCATTGCCTTCCCTGAAAATCACTGGACATGAGGGACATGGTAGTCGGGCCCATTGCGCCTTGCATGTTGCTGTATACTAGAACCGTGTCACAAACTGCAATGCTTTTTCCCAAACCAGAAGCTATTTGACAAGTGTTGGGCAAAGAACAAGGTTTTGTGGAAGCCTTCACTAAATGATAGGTTTACAGTAATTCTTGGCTTAAAACACCGCGTTTTTCTTGGAAGCACGGTTTTCATAGTGCAGCCAAAAGACTTCAAGGATTTGCTGTACATAGGTTATAGCCTTAAAGGCTCTCGGTAGCACTGTGAGTGAATTTGCAGCCTTTGGTGGGTTACTGCACAGCTAAGGGTGACGGGGAATCTCTGCTTCTTCTGAACCGGTTAATGTTCTCATAAAACAACATCCAGTAAAGTGGTGCAGATCTCATGTGCAAGCAGTCTACACAAACGCTAGGACTGAACAGATGGCTCGCAGTCGCAGAAGCAGCTGCAGTCAGAAAGTTTGCAGTAGTTTGCTCTGAGCATGGTTACATCAGAAAGTCACTGCAAGGCAAGCAGGAGCAGCGATTTCCAGCAAGTTAACAAACTGCCCATGTGCACACTCTCACTGTTCAATAAAACATTCTCTGAGAACTTATTGACAGCTGAATCCTATTTGGAAGTTTCTTTATTAGTGAATTAACCTGGGAACAGGAATGTTTCCACACGGGGGGACTCGATCATCTATACTGTAAAATTGCTTGAATGGTTTCTGACAAGTTTTTGGCTCATCTGACCAGTGTTTTCCAAACAATTCACAGCCCAGGGATCAACCCCATAAACTGGCATACGTGGCTGCTCTGTTCTGGAGGATAGGAGAGTTTTGAAGTATGAATCTGAGCTCAGTGCTAGAAGATGGTCCCAAGCATGTGTAATTTACATGGCATAGCTTGTGTCTTGGGGATGCTGGGAGAGATCTCACAGGCATTGTCAGAACAGATCTTCAGACACTTCTTCAGATGTTGCAGGTTGTCCCCATTGATCTTATTTAAGTATATCATCTTTTGTTTAGCCTAAATAATGTGCTTGATGGCAGCTACACAAAACCTTGTTCTTGTGGCTAGATTTGATTTTAGTGGATCCAAGCAGATCCACTGGCCTGTTAGTCTCTATGGACAAATATCACGTCTGTGAAGAAACTGGGTTAACTGCTAGTCAATGCATGCAAAATAAGGCCTAACAACACATGAAAACCAAAATCTTTGGAAAGTTGTTGTTAATCTTTGGAAAGGAATGATGTCTCATAGTCTACATAAAGCGGAGCCTTGAAGCAGCCCAGAAACCCAACCAGATCCTGGGCTGCATCAAAAGCAGTGTGACCAGCAGGTCAAGGGAGGGGATTCTGCCCCTCTGCTCCGCTCTCAGGAGACCCCACCTGCAGTGCTGCATCCAGCTCTGGGGGGCCCAGCATGAGAAAGACATGGACCTGTTGGAGCGAGTCCAGAGGAGGCCAGGAAGATGCTCAGAGTCTGGAACACCTCTCCTATGGAGATAGGCTGGAAGAGTTGGGGTTGTTCAGCCTGGAGCAGAGAAGGCTCTGGGGAGACCTTAGAGCAGCTGCCAGTGCCTAAAGGGGGCTTATAAGAAAGATGGGGACAGACATCTTGTGGTAGGACAGGGGGCAATGGTTTTGAACTAAAAGAGGGCAGATTCAGACTAGATAGAAGGGAGAAATTTTTTTACAATGGGGATGGTGAGGCACTGGCACAGGTTGCCCAGAGAGGTGGTAGATGCCCCATCCCTGGGAACATTCAAGGTCAGGTTGGATGGGACTCTGAGCAGCCTGGTCTTGTTGAAGATGTCCCTGCATATTGCTGGAGGGTTGGAATAGATGGCCTTTAAAGGTCCCTTCCAACCCAAACCATTCTATGATTCTGTGATGTGAGTATTGGCCATATTCACCATGAAGAAGCTCTCCGGATTGCTCTGGTTTCATTCCCTGAGCTTGTGCAAACCTCTTCTTCACTGTCAATCCAGTGGGTGTGAATAATTTTGACAGCCACTGCTCTTTTCTGATCAAAGGATGTAGTGAATGGTATATCTTTAGAAATGGAACCTCATCTTGACTAAACCTCCTTCCACACCACCTTTTCAATACTGTAAAAATCTTCATTTGACCTAACAATCAATCTTTCCTGCCTACATTATCTCCAGTTCATTGATCCTAGAAAATCAATTATTTCTACTAAACACAAATACTTCAATAGGGATTTTGTACATACCATGCAAAAATTCAGCATTTAAATATGCAGCATCTTACAGATCGTTTTAGTGTTCTATCATATTTTGATGATCTTTCCTCTGCTTATTTGCTATGTTGAGAGCAAACATGACAACTGGCTTTTTCAGAGCATCTGCACCACTAGAGAACCTGAATTATTTTAAGGAAGTAAAATCTTCCTGTCCCAAATGGCAGTAAAAGTCCACTTTGTCACGGCAATATCGCAAAGATGAATGTTCAAGGGCAGAGCTTTGATTAATGACAGCTGCAGTTTGGATTTCACTGATGGTGATTTTGTACCTCCTTCCAGACAGCTGCACACTTACTGCAAGTATCTAACTAGACATATTTATTGTGCCAATTTGGTTAAATAGTCATATAAACGAAGCATATGGATACTTCTATAATTTGCATATGCAGCATGTGACTGTATTATGTGAGGTAGGCTTCTAAGGGAAGAATATCCATAACTCAGCTGAGATATTCCTATTTTGTTAAATTAAGGAGGTCCTTGATTAGGTTGCCATAGAAGGGAAATCCTAGCCTGTAAAGGGTCGTGGGGGTGAAGGGATGCAGTTTTCCTCTATTCAAGAGCACACTAATGCCCTTAAAACTGTCCAGTACTTTCAGGTGCCCTTCCAAAATTCTAGGTTTAGCAAAAAATGAGCAAATTTTGGGTAAGGCGAACCGTAAAGCAAGTATATTGCCTTCAAATAAGCTTTTTGCTATTAAATGTCCTCTTTTTTAGAACTGTGAAGGACTAGTCAGCATTTGCGCTGTTGAAATTGTTGTGCAGGTTTGCAACTGTAAGCACTAAGTAGGATACTGTGACAGTGTACTAGGACAGTATCCTAGTATGAGTAGGAGTTAGGCTGCAATGAGGCTCCTAAATGACTGGTTTCATCTGTAGCCATTACTGTAATGTAATTAAGCTGGTGGTTGTGCAGTTCTTGTTGGGATCTTGTATTTTAATATGAGCTAAGCTGTAGAGAAATCATCAGTGTGGTCCATAACACAAATCCTGGCTATTTTATTGTACGACTATTGTAACAACTGGAAGTTGGGTGCCATAACGTTGTTTGTGTTTCCCCACTTTCTGCCCAGGCATCTCCTGCAAAATACAAGCTCCCATCTCCATTTTTATTTTCCTCTGCTCATCTTTTTAAATATGACCATTTTGAAGCTGTCCCTATGTAAATTCTTTGCTACTTTATACAAATGACAGAAAGCAATGTAATAAGGTTGGTTATACACCTTGGCAGGTACCAGTCAGGCTTCAGGTTTTTGATGTGGTCCATTCCCCGACCTCACCTCTGTCTGAGCAGGGATTATAGCCCTGCTTGGCAGGACCATGCCCGTCCCCTCCTTGCCCCAGGTGCTTTCCCCACCACGTATTGTCACCTGCAGTGCAAAACCCTTTTTACTTTGAGGAAGCAGGGTGAGCACCTAACCCCACAAAAGGAACCTCCCCTTAAATTTTTTGTGATCATATTCAGCAGCGTTGTGACACAGAGAGAGATGCACAGAGCAATTTATGGCTTCAGAATTAATTTCTCCTGTGAGTTATTGCTGACAGGTAAGGTGCAAAAAGCACGTGGCTCAAATAACTCATTTTTTGTTTAGGGACTGCACTCATGGGGGTAGTAAAATCCTACCAGGTGGTGCTGGAGTCTTAACACCACTGCAGCGAACAAGAAGTTTTTGAGCAAGAGAAAATGCCCTGCTTCCCCATCATCAGGAGCTTCAGATAAATCAGTGCCATTTTTCCCTTTTCCCTTCGTGTACTAGTAAGTGCATTCTTTTTACAAGCTAGCAGCTCAAAGTGTGTCTAAAATGAAAGTCTGTTAAGAAATATTTTCTTTCTGATTGTTTATTGTTCTTTCCATACATATATGGAAATATGTACAATATACTATGCTCTTTAGGACAAGTAATTATTGCAGGTGATGCAGTTTTTTTTGGGGGGGTTACTTTCGAGGGGAAGGTTGATAGCATATGAATTTCTTTTTTCTTGCTTGACAAGGTATGGGAACAGCGAGTAAGCCTTGTCACCAGGTGGCACCATTAACCTAAGTTATGTTTGAGCTAGGTGAACGCAATGAAGTTTATGTTCGAAAGGAATTTAGTGGAAAGATTGGTCTTTTCACCTTTCTCCGGAGTCTAAGCAAATACACAGCACAGGGAATAGGCCAAATTCTTTTCCTGTTCACTGGCACATTTAAAATAATTTCATGCATTTGCAGTGTTATAATCTGGTGAAGAATCTTCCCCACTTTGTGTATGGTAAGTAATACGCATGCCTATATTTCTCCATAAAACACCTTCCAGCTTATGTATTTCACAATATACTGCACATCTGGTGCATCGAAAAGCTACATTTTCCCTAGTGAAATCCCAGAACAGGACCAGGGAATTCTCATATGGAAACATTTGCATCATAATTTTGTTTGAACATTTTTAGACTCTATTCTATGAATCCAAACAATAAGAAATTGATTCTCCTTACTTACTATTGAGTAGCACCGTACACGCTGCAGAGCAGATGATGAGTCCCATCGCTGCTTGCTATTCAGAAGCGGTGGCCCCACTGTGTCAGAACTGCTGCAGCCTGGCTCTGCTTGTGTTGCTTCTCAGCGCTCGCAGGATGGTGTAGCTGTCCTCTGAAGGAAAGAACAAAACTTTTCCCACAGCAGACATTCAAATAGCTCGAGTCAGAAAGTTAGAGTTTCTTGTGATAGGGTTGGATTCTTTTCTAAATGGCTTTTGGTGAATTTTTTCAGCTTGTTCCTAAGATGGTAAATGTTATTGCGATTTTTTTGCCTAAACAATGGTATTAAGCTAGTGATAGAAGGCCAAGGTGACTTAGGAAACAGCAGTTTCTTATTCTTCTTTTGACCAGGTATTAAAGAAACACAAACCATCAGCTAGTTCTTTCTGAATATGCTAGAATATTTCAAGTGAGCAGCATTTTAGCTAGCAACCTTTGGGATTCTTTAAAGCATGGTTGTAGGATGCAGTTTGTAGTTCCTGGTTAGCTCATAAATGTAAGGAGGAAAACAGAGATTTATACTTAAAAAGATTATTTCATTACATTTTATTAGAGTGAAACAATGAAATGGATGTTGTTCATGTGAACTGTGAATCGTAAGGTCACATTAAACCAGTACTAGAACGTATGCTTTGCCTTCAGTGATTTCTGGGGTGTTATCAGGATTGCATTGTACAGAATTGCAAGTCATGCTGTAATTTAAGTCATACATATTTTATGTGTTTTGTTGCCTTTGCTTGCTTCTCTGGTCAGCTGTGAAAGTCAATGATTATGCAGTCTTTGTGTCAGCGTCCAGTCCTTGTGTGCATGATTGAACAGAGGCAGTGGAGTCTCTGTCCTTGGAGATATTAAAAACCTGAGTGGATGCAGCGCTGAGGAACTTGATCTAGTTAACCCTCCTTGTGCAGGGAGGTTGGAGTAGGTGGTCTCCAGAGCTGCCTTCCAACCTGGACCGCTCCCTGATTCTGCGTCTAGCAGAAGAAAGGTCTTGGCAAACAGAACTTATGAATTTCTCTAATTCAGCCTGTGAAATGCCCTGTGTGGAAATTGTGCAGAATTATTCTTAGGTAGACTCCTTGCTGGTAAAGATAAGAGCAATATTCAGAACATTTGGAAAGAACAATTCCCTCGAGATTTGCATTACCGTGCAGTTTTTGCTGATGTTTACCCATTAGGACACAATAGATAATGTAAATGCCTATTTATCTTCATCCCCAACAAAGCAGAAAATGTGCATGTTACATAGTGAATAGAAAGTAGAAAGATTCAGCAATACACTACCTTAAAGAAAGAAGTGCCATTAAGCATCTTGCAAAAATATTGTCAGTTATAAAAATTCTGTACGTACATGCATACCTTTCCAAGTTTCAGTGTGCTGACTCAGTGGACATTTTAAACAGCAGCAACAATAGTGTTTTTACAATGATGGTCTAAGGAAGAAGGTGAGGCAGGGTTTGTGGAAAGATCAGACAAGGAGGGTTTTTTTCAACAAAAGAGGGGATAGCCTGGAAGAGTGCCTCTTTAATTCTGATTATATTGGTTTATATACTAAAGGCAATCTGAAACAATGACATTATTAAATGCTTCTGTGGTTCAAAAAATGTATTTTTTCACTGTTTGAAGGAGCCAAATGGTGTATCAAGTAACAGGAATATCAGTCTTGAATCATGATATTGTACTTGTCTATGCTTTTCTAGTTTCACATATAAATGGAGACATGGACATGGTAGGAAAAGGGAAATGAATCTGATGTGTAGATAAAACTCTTTGTCTAGGATGCTGCCTTCAGGAGAATCCTCAACACCATAAAACCTAAATTCCATAATATCATAAATCCTAAACATAAATCCTAAATTCCTTGGTGTCATAAACCACTCATAATACTTTAACCCATTTCTTTTCACTATTTTCCTGTTGGGGTTTTTTTGTTGTTGTTTTTTTTTTTTATTATTATTATTTTTATTTTTACATTCCCTCTTTATTTATTTCTCTGTATTTTTTCACATCCCTCTGTGTATTTTTGGTTTAATTTGATTTGTCTTTTTTTTTGGTTTTGTTTTTGTTTTTTATTTCCTCTGGTCAGTAGCAAGTCATTGATTTTATACAGGGCATTGTCTGGATTCTAGCAAGTACCACAAGGACCCAAATGGTTTCTTGGGTGTGATGCTGCAGGCAGCTGCCTGTGCTTATAACTGATTCTGTTCCTGACAGCTTGAAATTATTGCTGTTTGCTTACCCGCAAGCCTTCACTGAAACTGAAATTCTTCACAAGCCCTGATATATCAGGAAAACTGTGGGCAAAGGATATGAAGAAAGCAATTTATCCATCAGTGACAGTCTAGCAGTGCATGGCAATCCTTCAACGGCTGGTCAGTGGTGAGCTGTGGCAGTGGCAGTGGCATTAGGTGTAATTTCAGGTCAAAGTGTCCGTATCACCTGCAGACCTCCTATACGCTTTCCAGAAGTATACCTGCACATGTATAGACAACCTGTGAACAGTGTACCTCTCTTCTTCCGTTAGGGGTTCTCATATAGGTTATTATTTATATGTTACTCATCCAAAATGTAGCAGAACTGACAGGTGATTGCTTTAACTGAAATGGAGTAGATCTGATTTCAACTAACCATAAATTTAAATAGGGGATTTTCAGGAATCCTGATCTGGAGAAATATTTAATAAGTGATTTTTTTTCTTCTTCTTTTTTTTTTTTAATAAATCTGAAATAAGCAAAATTATTTATAAATGACATTCATATTTGGCAAGGACTGCTGGCTGAAAAAGAATCATATAATTTCTCAAACTGGAAGGGACCTGTAAGGATCATTGAGTCCAACTCCTTGCTCCTCACAGGACTACCTAAAACAAAATTGTATGACCAAAAGCATCATTCACATGCTCCCTGAACTCTGACAGGCTGGGTGTTGTAACATGAGAAGAAGGAAACATTACAATGACTTTTGAAGTCAGTGTTTTCTAAATCTGACATTTTGCTTCCCCACAGAATGTAGCTAAATATGTTTTAGAAAATTGACACCCCACCGGCCCCGAAATAATAAAACATCAGTTCTGAAAGCACAAGTGGTTTTCCATTCTAAGGTTAAATGAAGCAGTGAATTTAGCACAAGATAAATGTTAGCCTACTTCCCTAAGAAACCAGTGCTTGTGAATTTATATGGGTAAAATGTGTTCTGCTGTGTTTCCTCCTCTCATTCCGATGCCATTCATGACTTTTGATCAATTTTAACCAATTTAGACTAAAAAATAGCCATCTGAGAGGCCTCCTGAAAGGGTGCTGCCATTGGCTAGATTTTATACATGAAGAACTGACGTTCAGAAAAAGCAGATACCAAATTTGTTCGGGCCTTCAGAGATCTGCACATGTACCTAAGTCATCCAACAGGATATTTAAAGGCTTCCACCATGTCTATGGACATTTTGAAGTCTACTCTGAGAGGATGAGACCCAATAGTATTAATGGAGTCTAAAGAAAAAAACCCATAGCCATTGGATTATCCTTCCTTTTAAATTTTCTAACCAGCTCTTCTATGGTCATACCCACCTGCTCCCTGCTATGCTGCTGGGAAACAGGAGAACAACTGGGCCATTCTGGTTCACGTTGGCAGGTTTTTGCCCTCGCCCTGATGTGTCCTCCCAGAGTCATTCCCAGCCCAGATATCAACACCAGTGTGTCCATCCAATGTTGGACATTAACTTCCCCAGCAGTACTGCTCCGTGGGTATTTCTGGCAAATCCCTTGGGAATTGTGTCTCCTCCTTCCCAAGAAGTATCCCTGTGCCAACCAGGGCAGTTTGATGTGCACTTTTATTTCATGTTGTACACCAGAGAGCAGCATGTTAGAGGGTTGTTGTAATGCTGAGGGAAAGGAGGCCCTGAAAAGACTGTGGTGTCTTTCCCAAATTCCTGTTGGAAAATATAAAGGGGTTTATGTATCACTGAACTAGGCAGTAGCTGACAAATAGTTGGGGGAATGGAGATACATGTTCCCACCTGCTTTCAATGTGCGATACTGACCAAGCTACCAAGTGAACAGCACAGGTTTTCCACTGTGCTTACATTCTGAAATTGGAATTTTCCATCATCTCCTTCACTTTGGGTTAATCAATCCAACTTGACTGAATTCAGTCAACTGCTCTGCACTTTCTCCAAGCAGGATAAAATGCAACAATGCCTGACTCATGCTCTTTCACAAAATATTCGAAACAGGAGTAAATTATAAATTTGCATATTTTCCTTCTTTGTTTTACCAGCTACACATCAGAGATATCCAAGAACTTTCTGGAAGAGCAAACTCCTAGAATTTTCACAGGAAGCTCTGTGACTAGTGTCATTGGCTTGCTCTGATTCATAATTGATTAAGAACCTACATAAATTTTTAAAAGGATACTGATCACCAAATGACTGTGAAAGCATTTTTCCATGCCTATAGCTAAAGGAACTTAAATTAATGTAAGAAAAGATGGTCAGTCCAGCAGAGGCAGGCTCTAAATAAGATGTACAGAAAAGTGGGCGTAGTGGTGTTTGGCCACATTTTCACAAGATCCAAATAAATCTAGGCTTATAAACATGCCAAAGCGCTTTATCTTCCTTGTGATAGTAATCATTGGTTTTGAGTGTTGAGAAATGAAATTCCAACTCAGGTACAATTGTACACAACTATTTTCAGTGTGGGAATGGAGCAGTGACTGTGCACAGAGATAAAAGGGGTGATGCAAAGCCAGTCTTGGTTCTGTTGGTGGTGTTCCTTGTACCCCTGAAAACTGTGTCCTGGCATCCTGCACATGTTGGGTGACCCCTGGAGCTTGTTCTTTAGAAAACTCCTCTGAATTCGATTCCTTCCTGTGCCAACAGATATCCCTCCACCCAAGAAAAATGTTCTGCCATACTTAAACTATTAACTTATGAGATGGAATAGCTAATTTGACGTGTTTGCGTTAATCCAGTTCTTTACAGCCAAAGGCTGTTTGCTTACCTCCCAGGCAGAATGACTGCTTCTTCTCTGGTTTCTGTTTTGTTTCACCTCTGCTGTGAATTAAAATTTCCATGGGTTTAGCTCTGAATCACTTGACTACACAAACCTTTCTGGATGTAGTTCACAGGGAAGGTCAACACAATAACTGAAAAGAAATTATTTGGGCATAGGTGCCTGTGTCTCTGTCTCTGCATGGGTGTGGGCATCGTGCTGGTGAGGGTGGTTGACGTGCTGCCTGGGTAGGAGCCCGGGGCAGGTAAGCATGGCCAGTGGAACAAGTTCCTCTCCATACTGGAATTGTTAGTGTAACCCCAGCTATGATGCTGTGCTTGCCATATAGGTAGCAAGTGGATAATTCTATAGAATCTTGGTAATGATGATCAGATCTGTACAGCTACAAATTATTTCCCAGCTTTCTGTGCATAGTGTTTATTTGATGGCACTTTTTTTCTCGGACTTGTCTTCCCCCAGTCCATCTGTACTCAAGACATTTTATGTGGTCAACACAGACCTATTAAATGAGAGGAGGGAAATTGTTTTCTGTGTGGCTAGTTGGTTCTAACATTCAAGCAGAAAGGAATCTCAAAGGAAATATGTCACTTGAGCATGTCCATTTTTTAAACAACCTGTCTTTAGCTGTAACACTGGTGATTCTTTATGAAGAAACCTAGAGGATGAACACAAACAAGCAGACTAGAAAAATCCTGGGAAATAAGAGGCAAAATTGCTTGTTTCATTCCTGTTGTCTACTTCTGGAAATTGGTTAGATTAGGATTTAAGTAAGCCTAAAAGACAGGAGATCAGAAAGAAAATAAAATACACCCCAAATTCATTCTTACAGTAATGGAACAATACCCTGAAAGGGGAATCCTGCCAATAGTTGCATCTGTGCCTTTTGCAAGATGGTGATAAAAAAGCAAAAGAAATCTCTTCATTTTCAAGATAGCTTCACAAAGAAAGCAAGCAGACATGGAACCATCTCCCACCCTTCACTGCCAGCAGCTGTTGAATATGGTGTCCTTGGATGCCCAGAGATTAGGCAGTCTGATCCACCTGGCCCATGTAACAGGGACCAAAGACATTTCTCCGTCTACAAACTTAAGCTCCTGGTAAGTGCGTCATTTTACTAAGTTGCACAATATTTTTATAATAAACAGTGTTAGAGCCTTTATTATTATTCCTTTTTTTTTTTTTTTTTTGTAATTAAGGCACAAAGTTGTGTCTGCCAGTTGTTCTGACTTTGGTAAATAAAGGAAAGGCTGTAACACAATGTAAGAAAGCTGTATTTGTGAAGACTATGTATCATGAAGTGCAAGAGTTGATATTCCTTTCTTTTCTTTTTCAGCTCTCTGAAAATGAAGAGGACAAATTGAAATTTACAGTTTGAGAAAATTAATAGGGACATCTGGCTCTTGAGGGGGCAAAATTGTGGACCAGTTCTCTCATGTGACAATGCATTATGGGCAACAGAAAAGGTATCATTTAAAGTTACTTCATGTTCTCAGTATGAACAGACAGAACATGTGCCAATAGGAACTTTAATATTTTTTTTTTAAATCCTGTTTTTATTTTCATAAATTAGAACTCTGTTAAAAACACACTGATAGCAAAAAATCCCCAGATTTAATCTATGACTTGACGGTCTCAATCTATTCACTAATCTGGATGTTTCTTCTGCAGTATTTTTATTCATTTAATCAAAGAATAGTCTTTGTATGGGAAGCACATTTTCCTTCTCTCTTGAGGCAAAACCACCTCTACTCCCAATTACTAAATCTCAGTTATAGTTCATTTACAGCGGAAAGTCAGGCATTAGATGAAGTTTCAGCATCTCAATGGTCATTCAGTCAGGACCAGATCGGGCAGAGAATAAGGTCATATTTGACAGCTGGAAAGGCATCTGATTGTCAGCTGCAACATGTGAAAGATCAGCCTGAAGACCTGAAACTAAACAAGTGTTTTGCACTTGATTGGTGTGAAATTTGTGCTCATGTTTTGGTCTGGTTCCACAGACGTTAAATGAGAGTCTACATTTGTGGTGGCACGTAGCCAAAATTGCTCTTGGCCAGCTGGATACCACATGCCTTTCTTGAATTCAGAGAATTATTATACTGAATCATTAAACTTCTAATTTAATGCTCATTCTACCTGAAGAAAACGTTTTCCTCTCTTGGTGCTATGTCTTTTCCATTTTTCTTAATGCAAGCTTAGTAACTACCAAGCCTTACCTTCCCCTAAAGAAGAAACAACTACTTTTAATCTAATGGGAAACATGTACTCTTGAGAAATCAATAATTCTGTCATCCTAAACAGACTGTCATTAATACTGAAGGTTAAGTTTCATCACATTTAGATTCTGAATCATTGAAGGTATTCAATACGAAAATGTTTTCTCCAGAGACCAATGAAGGTGGAACAGTCTTCACTTTTCTTGCTGACCTCTTGCAAACTGTCTGTTCGTTATGGCCAGGAAACTGGTCCATGAGATGTCTGCGCCGATGCTTATCCACAGGCTGTTAGCAGGGTACAGCAGCTGTTTCTTAAGTTCTTCTGTACCTTTCCTGAAGCATAAGGCTGGCATTTTCCAGATGTATCTCCGTGTAGGCACATTTATATCTTTGCTAGTTTCCCAGCTGAATTTCTGCTTAAACTGCACTGATATAGGTGAGCACGAAACAAGCATACTTCAGAGCGCTCCTCATACTCTTCTTTATCTCCAGATGTAGCAGTCTGTCATTGTGAAGGGACTTCATCACTTTTGTCAGGGGAATTAGCCTGTGCAAGAAAAGGGTCAGATTCTCAGTAACGAAAAAGATGCTTCTGTGTGCAGTGGGAACAGTGGCATGAAGATTTCAGTGGCTCATGCAGGCATTGCTAGAAAGTCATGGGAGCTTGGGAAAAGCCTGAAAATAGGATTGAGATGCATGGAGATGGAGCAGGTTTGTGGTGCAAAGAGGTTATAGGGACAGTTACAAAACTGACACAAGATTCTTCTGGTTTAGCTGTACTCTGTATTGACTGTTTACATGTCAAAGAGTTTTCTTGCTTACCACGTCATTTTAAGATACATGTTTCTTTCCTACAGCACTTAAGATGTCCCCCAGTGCCTCAGGTTACATCCTTGGGAGAAGAATGCCCTTGGACAAAGTGAAAACAAAACTGGTTACTTAAGACCAAATAGATGATGTAGAAGTGAATATTTGTACAAATATAAGTGAAGGAATAAAACCCAGACTGACTCTTCTTACACCCAGATTAAATCACAAAGGTCTCTGTCTGCCTTTATCTTGCAAACTTGCTCTAAATGCTTTCCTGATGCACACCTTCTAAGGAATTCTTTTATCTGTGCATGTCTTACATTTCAGATTTACGTGCATCAAAGAGAACCTATTCCTAGTAGAAAGCATTAGCTTATCAGAGCTGATCTTTAGCAAGTCTCTCAAAGGATCTGAATGGGTTTAAGCTTTACCCTCTACACATGTACTTTTTTTCCCCTTGCTTTGAATGCATCGCTTCAGAGCTGTTACTTTTTGCAGTAGGTAAAATGCATTTGGAAGATACACTGGATTTTCCCCAGCATAACACGCGTTGTTTGCCGCTGCAGAAAGAAATTGACTGTTGCTTCCTCACAAGACTCCTTGAAGTCAGTGTTAATATTTGTCATAGTCCATCTTGGGTAGCTGGAACATTCAGTCATGAGAAGGAACCAAGCTGTCCCCCCTCTCCTACGTTGATATCAATTTGTATCATACAGAATCAGGCGGCTGCAGTGAGTGTGTAGATTCTCGGTTATCCCTGTCCCACGTGTCATATTGGACTGTGCCACAAACCTTCAGAGTGGCAAATCATTGAAATGCATGCCTCAGTTTCCCTAACTGCAAAACAGACACCACCATACCTGCCTGCCGCAGTCAGTGTTGTGGCTGTTACCTGTATGTAAGGAGCTTTTTATCCCTAGAGACATTCTTGGAGATATTTTTGCAGCTGTAAGGAGGTTACTTTTTGTCTGAGGGTCAGTGACAGCCTAGGCTGCAGGAACTGTGAGGAGAGGGTATGGGAAAGGGAAAGGGTATTGTAGTAGCGGGGCTCTGAAGTGGGAATTCAGAATCGTATCTCAGCCTGAGGTGGTATAAAAAACCACGAACAGTCAAAAGCTTCTAATTTCAGAAGTGCAAACATGAAATTTTTTCATATTCATAAGGTCAAAATGAAATGCTTTGCGTAGAAATTGTGAAAAAATTCTATTTTATTTGAGATTATTTTATGTAAAAGCATGGAAAGGATCAAACTGTTCCATTTGTAGCATTCAGCACATCATTCAGGGCAGGTAAGCGAAGAGAAAGCAGTCAGGAGCCTTGAAAAATGTGTGTGTTTTAATATAACTAGAAATGAAACAGAAAACTAAACAATTTGAAAAATCAGAGAAAAAAATCTACAAGATAACCAATTCTGGTTTCAATCATATGGCAAATGTCAATGAATTTTTCAGTAAAACAGACATATTTTCACAATTGGTTTTTTTTGTTTGACTTTTGCCTTGTGATTGATCCTAGCGAAAACTGCACTTCCTCACAGTTTACAAACTAGTTGTTAGCACTGATAGCCAGGTTTTGGGGGCTTGGGTCTGACTGTGCTTTTTCTCTGAGATAGGTCACAGTTAAACGTGGTGTTTGGTCTTACAGAGAGGGTGCCGTGTGTAGAAGAAGAATCACAGAGGATTTCCTCAGCAGTGCTAGTGAAGCAAGCGATACTTCTTGAGCTGACTGTCCCCATCCCAGGTCCTTCTTCCCTTTATCCCACGCTTTTGTGACTGTATGGATAACTGGGTTTGACCATGAGCTGTCGCTAAACTTACACCTTGGATCTCTGCTGACTTCCCATGGATAAGACCATGTTCATCCCTATTCACCTCTTTGCCCTTTGGTCCCTGGGATACATGATCTGCTTGATCAGGAAAAATCAGCCAGCTACAGTCCCCTGGCTACCTGCCCCTGCTTTCTGTGAGGGGCCACCCTGAACTTTGGTTAAGTGTAACCTCGATGATTTTTAAGTCTCTACGTGATACAGGTGGGAGGACTCATGTCTCTTGGGACTGGTGAGAGTAATCTTAAAAGTCAACCCTACATGTCAATATAAATATAGCTGTCAGTTTTCACCTCTGTTCATATGCTTTTCTGTGCATATGTAGGCTATGGATATTATTTTTTTTTCAGTGTGAGTGTCTTTGAGCTGATATTTTCATTGTAGCTGGGAATAATGGAACAAATCCTTTTCTCCTCTTACGGCGATGTAAATGTGGAGCAACTTCCCTGACTACAGAATTACTTGTCATAGGTAACAGTGCAGCCCACACTTGTATCAGTCTGTACTGATGTGACCCAGTCCTGCGGTGTGCCCTGCCCTCTGCTCACCAAACAGTCAACACCTCGCAGCATCAGGGCAAACAGTCAACATCTTGCAGCACCAGGGCAAAAAGTCAACATCTCGCAGCATCAGGGCTTTGCTAATTTATTTTTATTTCGTGTGTGTGTGTGTGTGTGTGTTGCTTAATGTTCCGAATGGGTGTGACCTTGACATTTTTTGTCATTTAGAGGATATTGGAAATCTGAAAATGCTTTAATTATCTCAAAACACTTTCAATTTGAGACATTCCAGTCACATATGCATGCACCACAGAGATGCAAAGCTCTTTTCAAACCAGTTACTGTACTTTTCCTCTGCTATTGAATTTTGCTTTCTGTGATCGCTTTTTTCTTCCCTTCAGCCATCCCTTATCTTCACTGAGCCTATTAGCCTTATACTTACAATTCTGAATGTATCCCTCCGTACATTGTAAGTCAAAGCTGTATGAGTAGCAAAGTGGCTATGCTCTCACTCTTCAAATGTCCTTCAGTAATACATCATGCTTGCGGTCTCCCTGTGCCGCTCAGTGCATTCACAACAGACTGAAACAAAATACAGTTCAGCCTGTGCCAGCATCTTCCTCGGGAGATCTTGAAACTCAGTGATAAAATTTGTATGTGGGAAGATTTCATTAATCTGTTTAGTTTCCCCTAAAAGAACCAAGAACACCATTAGTCACTATTTAAAATGCCAGCATTTCCCATAACTACCACGCAGTAGTGCCTGGCATTGCCACAGTTTTCCTTTGTATTCAATAATTAAGATGTGTTGGTTGACGAAAGATGGTAGTTTGGCATATGCTGACTTTTGAACACTTCCTACCTTGTCTGTCCTGAGACATAGCTCTTTGCCAGCTGATCATCACTGCCTACCAGATTGCATTAGACAGATTCGTGCTTCTGAACCACGTCACAGGGAGCGTTTTTCATCTCGCACCTTTGTCAGAGCATATGGCTTTGACCCTGGACCTGTTAAACTGGAGATGCTATGTTGAGGTAACAGTTTTCAAAGTTGTAATCAGGTTAAGCAAACACAAGTTCGGTGGGAGAGGTTTCTAGCGGAGTCATTTACATCGGGGATGATGCTTTATTCTTTCTGAATCAGTCTTTCATGACTGCTAACGATTCTTTAGTTAGTAGTAGATCCATTGCTAGTAGTTGGTGCAACCCATTGCTTCTTGAAGCTTTCTGTAACCATACGTTATTTCTATGTCTATGGAAAGGCCCTGCTTTTACATCAGATTTACATTAGAAGTCATCTGTGCTTTTATAGTCCCAGCATGCTGAATGCCTCTAGAAAAGGTCAGCAAAGATGGTTGCACCACAGGGACGACCGCCCGCTTATGAAACTCCACTTTGAAACAGCTAACAGCAGTGATAAGAAGTTCAGAAATTGGCATAAGACTACTTGTTTGCCCTTCTGGAAGACCTTAGAAAGCAGAGGATAAAAGTCTCAGATTAAAAACTCTGGAAGAGGTTCATTTACTTGGGTGAGGCACAGAGTTGAATCCCTTATGAAGTTCACTCTGGGCCAAATAAATGGATCTGCTTTTCTGTTCTACATTTCGCCTGAAAAGTGTGATCTCTGATTGCAATGTGCTCCCTCAGGCAGCTGTTCGCTACTTAATTGTATAGAAACCATCTCATCTCTCCGAGAGCATCTGGAAGCAATGATGGTGTGACTCTGCTCAACCTAGTTCCGACTGGATTCCAGAAAGGATCCCTAAACAAGACAGAGCATCTACAAACTTGGCCAGTTATTAACGAACTTACCTGATACTTCAAACACATCTGAGAAACAAACTAGGGACAGTTCTGTGTATTTGTTGATACTTTGTTCTTCCATTTTCATTATGACAAAGAACTTTGGCATGAAATAGGAGTTTTAGGCCAGATGCACAAAAATACATAGGTCCCTAGGTGCCACTAATTTCAGATTAACTCAAGTGGATTTGTGGACCAAAGGCATGACATCTTACATATTTACAGCTTCCAGATGTTTTTGACTTATAAGAAATCATGGTGTGGTATATATTGCCTCATAGCAACCTCATGGGGCCTTAGTGCAGAATGACAAAGGTGTTTAGGCACTTGTATCTGCAGGAGAGCACCTACTAGGATCTATAAAATATCTTTGCACACGCTGACTTTTGGTGGAATTTGAATTCTTGAGGTTTACGTATGCTTTGGTAAATCCCACTAGCCATATCACTTGCTTATTTATGTGCCTTCAGAAATCTGGCCCAAGGATTTCTGGTGTAGCAAGGGCCATAAATCTCTTCATACAGATATTTCTATGCATGTATATAGAACAGTGAATACCACTAAGTCCTCCACTTCGTTCCACAAGCAGATATCAGACCACGTTCAGCCTCGTGACTCAGGTCATCATTTGCATCAGTACAAAGCAGGCCAGCTTTTATTCATTCATAACTATGATTTGGCTGCTTAAAGATACTAACAAAGAAAACAGCTTTAAATTCAATTTAATCAGCCAGTCAAGATGTTTTTACGACTGTTGAAAGTTTTTGGAAGTGCAAAAAAGCTGGGGCATTATCTGCACTAATCATGAGAGTACAAAGTAAGTGAAAAATGCTACTTCTGGGAGAAGTATCTGTGAATTTAATATAATAGTGCCTGTCACTCACTGCACAGGTATTGTAGCAGTGGGCAACCAGTCAGTGGTCCAGGTGGGGAGCAGATAGTGAGGACATCATAATTCTCTTTGACCAGAAGTGATGCCACTGGTCATGAGATTCCTAAGCAAAGTAAGCACTACTTTAAAGCCTTCAGCGGAGCTGTTGGAAGAATTGGTCCTGTCCTGGACAAACTTATCCATTGTTTTCATCCACTGCCCCCTTTTTCTAAATTTCCTGGGCTGCGGAGGATCAGTGTTGTGAAGGAAATATCCAGCCAGGCTCTGTTTAATCTTTTCCTCTGTAACTGTGATGCTGTTAACAACTATGGCAAACATTTCCTTTCCTGGATTTTCATTGTTATTGTCAAATACTTGCAGAATTACAATTTTTATGTATTAAATTACTTTCACTAGTATTAATGCAGCATTGCATATCATTCTGTAAAGTCTCATTCCCATGTTCTTAATCACTGTGTATTACTTTATTACATGAGAGTTATTGCCTGGTTTTTTGCATTTTCCAGCTAACTTTTATCCTGTTTCAACGCTGTGCTGAGCCTGCCCTGTATACAACTCAGCAAACCAATATAACTGTTCCCCTTGCCATGAGGCCTGCACCACACTGTGCTTTTAGTGTTTTTATATATATTTATATAAAATATATAGCAGCATGGAGGACTCTTCTGCAGGCGTGTGTGCCTATGTGTGTGTGTGCTCTGTGTTTCTCTGGCTCTCAATGGTCCTGTTCTATTGCTAGGTAGTGTTAGGCTTAAAATGAAACAACGTTAGGCTTTATTTTTTCTGATTCTGAGTTGTTTCTTTTTTAAATGAAAATAAATTTGATTAAATGTTATCCCATTTAAGATTCAGCTTCTGCCATCAGATGCTCAAACAGAATATCTGATAAGACTAAGCGGAGTTGTGTGCATGTACTTTGGGAGCAGAAGCCCCAATATTCTCCTTTTGTTCTCTCTCACTGTTTGGCAGCTGCTCATCATTTGGTAACTTCTGAAAATTTAATTAAGGCACAGGTGACTTATCTTTCAGATCATCGATGAAAAAACAGTATGCCCTAGGAACATCCGAGTTCATGCATCTAGCTATACATTTTTATGTTCTTTTGTACAGAGCTTTTCAATCTAGTGTTAGATCAACCAGTAATTCTTTGGTCAAAATCTATGGGTAAATTCTATATGCTTGCTGCAAGTCTTTCCAATTATTCTATATATTTTCTCTGCAGAAATGTCAAGTTTAAAATAAGCCCACTGCCTTCCTTTCCTTCTCTCTGCCTTGGAAATTTGGCTCAGAAAAGCAGCATCCATCAATAGATTGAGCTGGAGGTGAAGTGCCAAGAGCTCGCAAAGTCTGCTCTTGGCACAGCCAAGTGCCAGTGGTGTGCAGTCTCGAGGAGGGCCCTTTCTCCATGCGGAACTTTGAAGGAGCCTCAGGCTGGACTCAAAATTTGCAGATACGGTTTTGTCCTTTTATGTAATTGCATCCATGTTTTGAAGCCTGTAGTGAATATTGGCTTGACTGGCAGCAATAATCAAAGAGCTGAAATTTGTGTCTGCATCTACAAAGCTGCACCTGTGAAGGTATTTATACAGCATTTCTTTTGCAGTTCCCAGCACCACATGAAAGAAAGAAAACCACTTTTAAAAACAAGCTTTAAAAGATGTTTCTCTTATGTAAATTGGTGGTACACAGAAGCATCTATTTAATAGAGATATTGTGAAGATTAAGAAGTTAAATATTTAAAGATCTTTGAAAGCATCTGTAATTATGTTCAGTGAGTGCAGCTTAAATATTTTTTCTTGATACCAAGAGGAAGCAGGAACTCAAAGCAGTTCTGTGTTACCTTCTTACAGAGCCACTTTCACTGCTCCCACTGTATTTTAGTGATAATGCGTTGCTAGTTTTTTCCCAGGAAGAAACCCTGTTTTCCTTCTCTTATTTATGATCTATGAAGAATAATTGATTTAAATATCTGTGTTAGCTCCTGTTTATTACAGTTACCAATTTGGCAGTGATTAATAAAATATACTTTAGTGAAAGCTATATTGCTATAAATTCATTTTTTCACTCCCTTGAGCTCTGCATTATTCTTTGCTATTGCTTCTTGGTTAAGCTAAATTGCTTATTCGGACTTTCTAGAGCAGTGATCATCAAAACATACATGGGTCAGAGGGTGTTGGTGTGTTACCCAGAGGTATTTTTGCAACTGCAGTCTTTTCAGAAGTCAGAAGTGTCAAGCCTTACATTTTTTTTTTACTTTTATGTCTCACTCTTGGCAGCTTTTAATCTTTACTTTCTTCCTGTCTCAAAGCAGACTGGAAACATGCATTTTTTGTCTTGGTCCCTCAGGCTAACTTACTAATGTGTGCCCTGCAGTGTCCCTTCTAAACAAGTTGCATTAAGTGTTCGGTACGAACAGTTCAGGTATGGGATTATCTTGTGATTGTTTGTGCCATCAATGTTTCTTATCATCCAGACAGTGCACACATAAAGCCTTGTGGTTATTCCCTTCCTAGAGTGTCATTTGCTTTTTCTTTCTTTTTGTGTTTTCTGATAGAAATTGCACACTATACTCTTCCCTTAGGTATTTGTTTTGAAATTCACCTTCTAGGTGATTGTCTTTTACATTCATTCAATAAAAGCTGTTAATTCTGGGTCTTCTTTTACCCTCCCTCCCTTCAAAATCAGATTATTTTTTTTTCAGGAATTCATATGCAACTCTGTAAGAGGCAGGGGTACGTCCCACTTAGATGACATCCTATTCACTTAGAGTTCACATGATATTTTAATCTTCATAGAATTGGAAGAACCTGCTCCAGGAAACTTTATTCTTTCATTTTGTCACTTATTGTTTGCCTACTGGTCTGACATTTTGCTACAATTCTTGAAGACTTACTGGAACTGGAATAGGGTTTACAAGTCTGCCAAATGTAAGTCTTCCTATGGCACTGAAGAAAAAAAAGAAGGTAAGGTATGCTCCTTCAGGGGCATTTGACAAAACTTTCACAGGCACCTTTAAAAAAATCATGGTCTCATGACTGCTAATCAAAGGCACCACCATATGTTGGCTTTCCAGCGACCGATTTGTAATTTTTAATGGTTTGATGTCTGCACCACTGAATCAAAACTGGCAATAATTGGGCAAATGCACCAGAGCAACCAAAGATGAAATTGTCTTATGAAGTGATCTACTGTTCCAAATCTTTTCCTTTTAATCAATGCTAACAGTCATCAACAAGGCAGGATATGAAAATTTAATACACTTACTCTCTGATTTATTCTATGGCGAAATGAGATTAATAGTATAATTTGTCCTGGATTCTTAGCATGCATTTGTATCATGGGACAAGAACAGTGGGGTAATGAGAAACACAGAGACAGCGGCAAACGAGGTGGAGTGTTTTAGGCACCCTCCTGCTGTGGGAAAGAGCAGCAGAAAAGGATTCTTGGAAAAAAACCCACCCTTCTGTTACTTGCCGGTGCTTGATTTTAGGTGTTGTTGCTCAGGGAAGACTTGTTATTCACTGTAATCTGGATAGGAAAATGACTTGCTTTGTCTCACTGGTTTGATTAGCTTTTAAACCTTGAATTCAGTTCTTAGTGTTCTTAGTAGAATGATAAACCTTTAGGGGGAAAAAGCTTCCTTTTAACAACACAGTCTTACAATTGTTAAGCTTTATTCTGTGGTGCACTGAGACGTTTATTTGGCATTTTAGACATTTTACTTGTGGGTGTTACCAGGTTATTTGGTTGGAGCATGTCAATATAGTATCTAAGCACGCTCAATGCTAATTAATTTGTCAGCAACAGGGTGTTAATGATGTTATTGTAAAACTCCTTTTGACGTTAATTTGGCCAAGGTTTCTTCATAAACCCCATAAGAACAGCAGAGGTCTGGCTGTTTCTATGGCATTGTAGGAAGAAGCTCTGCTCAGAAGAGTTGTTCTTGGAGGAAGATGGTTGTATGTACTGTGTGTATGTGACTGTAGTCTTAGAAAGAAAGTGTTCTTGTACAGGTTGGTTTGACAGTTTTTCCAAAAGGCAGCCATGCTGGCATCACCCAATCTTCTCCTCCTTTTTAAGACTTATCATGTTCGCAAAGTGGGTGTTGAGTTTGCAAGATGGGATGGCTACAGGCATGTGAAACAACATTGCACAGGACCTTCCATTCATCTTGGGTCAGATACACTCAGTCTCAGAGCAGGCTGCTTAAACTCTTACAAGCTCAGAGAGGCAGAACGTCTTCCCTCCTCTATCAGTGGACTTGCCTTTCTTAGAGCAGAAGCACCTCTTTTCCATAGCCTGCATGGGTGCCATGCAGATACCTCTAGCCCATGACTTGTGAAGTGAAACTCCACTTCAGGAGGCAGAGAAAAGATAAGGTTGGTAATCTCTCTCCACCATTAAAGGGGGTACAGGCAGAATGGGCAAAAGCAGTGGCTGCAGTCCTTTTCTCTCACAGCCTTGCAGGAGCATCCCAGCACTTAGTCTCATTCTTGAGGGTGCGTGCTTGCCAGATCATCTGGTGCTTCAGCGTGGCAGTGGGCTTAGAAGTTACTATCTCAACTTTTCTTTTTATTTGAGGATGAGAAATAAATAATCTAAATGGGAAGAACTTTCACTAGCAACAACAAAAAAATAAGGGTGTTGTCTCTGTTTGTTGCAGCACTCTCCAAACTAGCTGGCTGCAACAAGGTCTCTTACCATCTCATACCAACATACTCTTCATGCCAGTCCCTCTGCTGCCTTCTCCTAGTCTCTCCTCACCCAGGGCATGCTCTCTCTTCTCTCTGCTTCTTCCTCCTTTCTTCCTTGGCTGCCCAACCTCTTCACTTAACCAGCCACAGCTGCACCTTATCTACAACGGCCAACCCACCGCCCTGAAGCCAGCCCACAGCTGTATGTTATCAATGATAATTAACCCAGCTTCGTTCCTCTACATCTGTTCTGCTGGTGTCATTGATTTTAAGGTCTATTGGTTAGAGGAGAATATGTAGAAAAACATATATTGTTTTCCAAATGATTGCTGAAGGTCTTTGAAGGAGGAAGAAGGATATGCTTCTCATTAGAGCTGTTTGACAATGGTAAAAGTCTCCCTTTACTAACTTATGAGCATTAGTTATCTATTAAAATATGACATTGTTTCCCTCAGTCAAGTTTCCTACTTTAATTGAATAGTTTTGGATGTGGCTGGTATGGAGGGATGGACAACTGCTTCAATAGTCTATAAAGTCATCTTTGAAGCAGACTTAAGACATTTATCCAGTCAGTTTTCAGAAAGGATGATCATGTTACCAGTTTTCTTTCTCCTTCTCACGTGCTGCACTGCCATAGTTTTGTTCCAAATAGGGAAGTGCCACAGTATCACATGATTTTTTTTTTATTTTTATTTTTAATTTTTTTGAGATGCTGTTTTCCCAAGTTTGTATAGAGGAAAACTTATCTAGTGTGAGTTCTTGGGAAGGTGGGATGGTAGAATCTAGCTGTAGTGTTTCCAACCCAGCTCAAAGAAAGTAGCAAAGGAAGTTTAGTGAGAAAGCAAATATTCTTTGGCTGCATAAGTCAAGGCAACTGTTTCAAAAGGAAGTGGTTGTTCCTGGGACTCTTAGGCACCATTAAATCCTATTGGAGCTAGTAGGATATAGAAGGTCACAATAGCACTGGGCAAGATCATCTTAGTACCTTGTGAGGTTTAGTTGCCACTAGTAAGTACAGAGTGTGCGTGGGTTTGACAAGGTCCCCTATTTAGCAATTTTTATATGTTCAATTCCTAATGAATGGCTTTTATTTACATAAAAAAATAAATTATGATGCTTGATTGTGAATGTATTTATCATATTTATTCTTTGACAGGTTCTTCTACTCTGGTATTTTTCACAGTTCAGCTTCAGTCATCAGCCTGCACGGCAGGACCGTTATTGACCACTCCAGTTTGCTGCATCATTTGCACCATGGCACTTTTCAACATCTAGGAGAACTCAACAATTCTGCTGTAAAGAATGTGGACATAAAGACCAGCCTGCATGTTTGTGTCCCTGAATTACTTCTACTGGAGGAAAAAGCTGTGTACTATTGGATAAGGTCCTGAAACAGAATTTAAAAGCATCAGCAGGAGAAAAAAAAACCAACATCCTGAAGTGAAGGAAAGACATGCTGCTTGAACGTTATTCATTTGAATCATGGAGCTATATAGAAGCAGATATTGATATGATGTAGTTGACATGTGACAGAGTACCAAATAGACATTCTTCAAGAAGTCACTTCCATCTTCCCTAAGTCACCACTGTTCTCTTAGTAGGCCATATTTTTTAGGGAGTCGCTCAGCATGTGCATGAGCTTTCCCAGTCCTAAATTCTAAGCTGCATATTTCTTCTGGAGTGAAAATTGGAGACAGTGTAGCCCATGAATTTCTGTGAAGGCATTAAAGCAACATTCCTCATTTTTAGGGGACCGGTGTGGGGGCATGCAGGAATCTAATGTTCCATGCAATTTATGATTTCCCACTTTACTGAAGAAATAATTGTGTTTGTTTGTAGGTTTATGAACTTGCAGTCTTGAATGCACAGTCCTGCAAGTCACAAATCATTTTATCTATCAGCTATTCCATCTTAAATGAAGAAATATTCTATATTGTTGACACCCCAATCTCCGAGAGTTTGTGAAAAAATTAATGATTTTTGAGTTAAAGTGTAATTTTCACATGTTGAACATTTATTATTAAAATTGATTTTTGTTGAAAAAAAAAAAAAAAGTGACAATTTTGTGTATGAATTCTTTTCTGACAGACACCAGAGAGGGAACTGATATGGTGTTCTCTTGGAAGACAAATACCTTTAATCACAAGCCCGAGGAAGTGATTTGCACTGTAGATGAATGGATGCTTTGAGCTTGTTTGCATATATCTAACGTATTCCAAGTGAAAAGTCCTGTCTGAAATGTAGGGGACTCTGTATATAACTATTACACACATGCCTATGTTCTCACACTAGCAGGAAAACTGGCCTGCTGTTACCTTTGTGTCCACAGGATAACTCCGAAACTTCCATCCTTCGTTGTTCCTGGTGTTGCAGCAGCTCGAGCAGGAGTCTGTAAGCCCTAGGTTCAGTTCTGAGCCCCTGCTGACTTATTTTGAGACCTCAGCAGGGCATGTTAACTGCTGTGTGCTTTCTTCCAGTCTGCCATAAGAGGTGGAGAGCATCTATCTTATTAGCACACTGTGGGATTTCATCTGGTCATGTTTATGCACTGCTTTGGGATTTTTCTGCTGAAGGTGGTAGTATTATTTCTTCCAATGCCCAATTCACCTGTGCTACAAAGTAAGTACGAGGTTCTTGAGATCGCAATTACTTCCCTAAAATGGCTATTTATCTCTTGGTTGAGATTTAATGATTCATTTACTGATAGCCAGGGGTTTTTGTGAGCAGGTTGTCTTAATAACCTACAGGCCTAGAAGAATCATTTTTGTATCTTTGCCAGTCAGCAGTGTGTATTTCCTATATTTCTATTCAGGTTTTCATAGGGGAATTCAAAGCTTAGAAATGAAACTTGCTTTATTTTCACTCAGATCTGAGGGAAAGACCTGTCACAAGCTGCTACACTTGGTGAGGTAGGCTGTTCTGCTTTCCCTAGAGAAAGGGAGCTGTTTGGTTTCACCTCGTGCCATAGCAACTGTTTTCTTTATCGCAATGAAGGAGGGAGAGAATTCAGAAACTACCCAGTGTAAAAAGCTTTGGTAAAATAGCACCATTGTTTACGTCCATTTTAACTAGAGGAGGGTCAGTGCTGTAACATCTGTATGTAACATCTGTATGTTACAAGAGCTAGGCTTTGGGGATGGTTCATTAGAGGAAGAAGAGACTATTTTAAAAAAATGTGGGTTTAACCTTCTTCTCTGTCCCCCCCCCCCCCCCAAATGAAGGTATGCATGATGACAATGTACAGCAGCTAATTATCTATATCTTGACTTATGTAATAACCTTCATATAGACCTTAAAATGGCCTGTTCTGAATTCGTAGCAAGGCAGTTAGTCCAAGACAGTCAGGACCCTTAATCATAAAGATAGTTTCTGTCTTTATTAGCCCCTTGCTGAATATATGGAAATCCTGATAGCTTTACAGTAGAGGCAATGAAATGAGACTTTTCTCCCTGTAGCTGTGGTCCTTGGGGCTGGTGAGTAGGTTTGGATCCTTGTGGATGCTTGGAAAACCAGCAAGTATCAGAGATAGGACCATGAGATGATAATTTGCTTTGCTTCTTACAGGGATGTTCCATTAGTCCTTGCCGGTCAAGATCCGATGTGTGAAGGGACCTTGTCTTTAGGTACAACATCCCTAAGATGATAAATCATAATGTGTAGACAAAAGCCATTTGTTACTGAGTATTAATGTTGAAATAATTAATGTGACTAATCTAGCTGGTCTTAAATCTGCTCCTTAGAACAGTAGGATACCTCAGATAACCCTGTCCACCTATTAGGCAGGCTCAGTCCTTTAGCCTCAGTGGGCCTCTGCAACAGAGGATGCAGATTCCTAATACCTGTTTTCTCCCAAAGGAAGGGACTGGAGGGAAGCAGTCGCTGTTACTTGGGTTATTGCGCTCAAAATCTTCTTTGTGGGCCAAGAGTAAGCACACGTTAGGTGTCCGTAAAGCCATTGTAAGTACAACTGAAATCTTAAGAGTCTAACCGTCATTAGGCTAGATTTAACTGGTTCAGGAAACAAAAAATCAGTTACAATAGTTATGCTCACACGTTTTTGCTTCTACCCTATTTCTTGGGTTGTGCTCACTCTTCCACTGCTGCTCTGGGTCCTAGGGTTGGTAGTTTCAGTCTGGTAGTTGTGCTGCAGAGTGCGGGATCTTACGACAAATCATCAGCATCTCCAATTGTTTGCTGGGAGGAATATGATGTTTGTGCTGAAGGTTTCTTCTTCTTCCCTCTAAGATCCACTTTGGGCTATTTTTGTGTTTTCTAACACACTTCTATGCCTTTGCTCATTCTTTGCTAGTCTGCAGCTCCAAGTTACAACCAAATATTCTATATTTGGTGCCTTTTTTGTATGTTAGATACTAATTCTTTGTTCTCTTTGTTACCTCTAAACCAATATTTTTCCAGCTTCAGGTCTACATTTGCTTTAATTGACCATGGCTGAGTTATTTAGTGATGAAGTCTCCAGTGCCAGCCTGTGCCCCGTCTTGTAGCATCCCCTGCCTGTAATCCTCTATGCCATGTCCCGTGTCTCCCTTTCTGAAAGCCTCTGCTGTTGTGCCAGGCTTGTATTTCTCTATACCACATCATTGTGTTAGTCATAAATATCTCGCTCTACGTGGACTACTTGCTTGTTATTTCTGCCTATATAAAACTATAGTTGTAGCACATGAAGATAAACATAAGTAAAACAAATCATGCGTAGACACCTGGTCAATTAAAGAAACTGCTGTGTTAGCTAAATCAAATTAAAATAAAACTGCAGGCAAGCCAAGAAAATTTCAGTCAGAAAAGGAAACAAAGCCCAGTCCTGAGGCCTTGAAAGCTCAATACAAAGCTACAGGCCTGTTGCTAAAAATTGTTAATATCGTATTAGTACGGGACTAGAGAGTTATGGGTGAATTAAAACTCTGGGAGCTTAGGATAAATCTGTCCTTTCATTAGAGAACAAGAGCCAGGAGTTTTGTAGCAAAGGCCATGCCCCAGAGAAGTATTTTCCGGAGGAATGGGTTGTCTTGTTGGGCTGAAGGACACTTGTCTGTCATCTCTCTGCATTTGTCAGTCACTTCCTCCCCCCCACCCCCAACCCACATTTCCCTCTCATTGCCCAATTTTTTCCAGATCTGCCAAAGGTTTTGACCCGTCAAAAATACCTACAAGCTCTGTGAGGTTTGGTGGCTGGGTAGAGGTGAGAGACAGATTAGTTCCCCTCCACCC
The DNA here is from genome assembly GCF_963210335.1 of Falco punctatus. Lineage (NCBI taxonomy): Eukaryota > Metazoa > Chordata > Aves > Falconiformes > Falconidae > Falco > Falco punctatus. The sequence goes on from NC_137581.1 coordinate 7,574,653, forward strand.
CACCACCTCCCATTCCCGGAAAGGTGGGAGCTCTACACTTCTCCAAACTGTTCATCCTATTGCTACCCAATTACCACAGCCCAACAGCACATCCATAGCTACAGCTTCTTTCCCTGCCAGTAGTTTGGGGATATGATGGTGCACAAGCATTGCTAGAGGGAAAAAAAATGGTAAAGATGTGGGGTGGCAGCTGGAGCTGTTGGTTGCTGGACACCTCAGTAGGAAACCAGATCCTGATAGCTCTGTGTGCACAGCGCTGGGAGCTCATGGGTTGTAACATGGGGAACCCCCAGGGAGTGGCTCTGTTCAACTGCTGCAGTGAGAAGTATCCCTCAGTATTAACACTCATCTTTGAACCAAGCTGAGGATGCTTTTAATTCATCCCTAGATGCTCTCCCACCTCTGCACGTTGGTTTTCTTTCCCATGTTCCCCATCTGTCTTTATTTCTTCTATTTCCAGGCTGGACCTATTGTCCAGCTTGCTGAAACCTGTCATCTCCTTTTCTTAGACATCTAGAAGAGTGACATACATCTATTTTCAAGGTGTCCAGGGCACAACGCAGACCTTGGAAACATAACAGGAGATCAGTGGTAGCACTGCCATAACTCTTGCCGCTGTTAGACATGGGTGAGCATGGAGAACGCACAGTCGGTATTTTGAAGCCTGTTAAACAGTAATATTGCACGATACACATATGATGATATTCACGTGAGAGCTCTAAACATCTAGAACTTGGACTTTGCTTTCAGTTTACTACTGTGGTCAGGTTTTTTCACAGGCACCCAGGCCTGTGGGCTGTTTCTTTATGTCTGCTGCATTTTAAGCACTAAAGGAAAATTGAAGTTTATAAGTAAATTCATTCTGAGAGTTGGTATTAAAGGAAATGTTAGGACATTTAAAAATATATATATTTTACAGTAAGGGTAATTGATGGGTCAGCAGTGCAGTCCTGAGAGTGATTTCCCTTTGATTAGGCTAAGCTTTCCAAATAAAATGTTCTGTAAAATAACATGAGACATGTCAAATTTCATGTTGTTTGGTTTTGTTAGAAATGGAATAGCAAATGGAAAGTGGGTTTAAATTTGTCAGAGTTTAAGCTTATGCAGTGATTAGCATATTTCTTGTTATTTCTCAGCAGGTTGTTACGAAGGTATCTTGTTTCCATCCTGGCAACTGCCATTGAGTCTAAATTCTCTAGATGCTAACAAAGAAACAAATGCCTAAATATTTATAGATTTAACAACTAACAAATGCTGTTTCTCCCCTCTCAGCCTTCTCACCCTCATTTATAAAAGCCTTTTCCTTTTGTGATTTGTGGCAAGTATTGCCTGTACGACGGGATTTTTGCCAACAATTCCAAAAGGAACATGATAAAGTCCATGGGAATTGATTGCACAACCTCAATCACAGTTGCTCCTTCTGGCCCACTACTCTATAAATCCCAAATTCTAATTAATAGATTTATAAAGCAGGGGCTCACCAGGGACCATTAGCTCATCTGGCCTGATTGCCATATAGCACAAGCAATTTCACTTTATGCAGTACCCTTTACCAAGCCCAGCAGTTTTTATGTTTGGATAAAGTGTGTTTGCTAAAAAGGCATTTGGGCTTGGCTTCAATACATCAAGGTAGGAAGAATCAGAAACCTTCACAGTAGTCTGTCTCATTAATTTATTGGTTAATTACTTTCCTGGTTAAAAGGTATGGCTTATTTCTGATTTGAAGTTGCCCAGTTACAACTTCCAGGCATTGCTTCTTGTTATGCCTTTGGTAAATTAGAATTAATTTATATTAACTATTGTTTGTTATATATATAATATATAAATAAATTAAGACCTACCTTATCAACACCATGTACCTTGCTAAAGAAAAGGCAGGGCTTAGAAGCATGATTATTTAAATAAACAAACACTTCAAATGCCCCTCAGGGAGGCATTTCTTTGATGGTCAGTGGTTATGCTAGCAAACATGAGTAATCTACCCTACCCATGAGAGTTAGATTAATCCACCCATGGATGCTCCTTTGCCTGTGGAATATCCAACATGATGTAAAACTTTCGGGTACTTTCAGCTGCACAGCTAGAAGTCCCGTTTGCAGAAGAAAAAAGTCTAAATCTTCTACTATCTTACAGATGGGAGTGGAATTCTCAGAGAAGATCATTTCACTTTTCCTCTTCTGAGTTCCCTGAACTTTGCACACTTTAGACAGTTTTCTATTGCATTCCTCCAAAGACAAGGCAATGGGTTTGCTGAGAATTGGATAATAATTTAGCATATCCACCCAGACTGAGTTGCCTTCTGCTTCTCATGGCCACGCTGCTTAAACATCACCATTCCAGCTCTCTTTATTTCTCTTGAGTCTACGACACCAGCCTCTGAGTATGTTTGTTCAGGAAATCTTTGTTAATGCATCTGGGATGTAGCATGAAATTATCACATCATTTTCTTCCTAGGTGGGAATACATTAAAATCAATGCAACTCAATGTGGGATTGAGTGATTCAGGTATTTCAGGAAGGATCATTTTAGCCTTTTTAGTCCTTGGTCCTGCTGTTCATAACATAAATGGCTTTCACCTATAAATTAACTCAGACTTTCCTCAGAAGAACAGAATTACTAATCATAAGCTATTACAAATAAAAATGATTTATCTCCTGAAAAAGAGAAATCACAGATGGGAGGAAATTTAATGGTTAACGTAGCAACAATTCTTGAAATAAGTGAAGTGAGCAAAAATAAATGTGGAAAATAATACCATTTGCACAGGTTTAAGAGAGTAATACAGGAAAACTGCAGAGATAAGCAAAGCAAACAGGAAATCAGGAATGATGGGAAGTATAACTTACTATCTGTGAGAGATGAACTGAAATATTTAGACATATTTCTTTCAGCATCAAATGAATTAATAAGGATTTTTTTAAAAAAAAGTTGGCTAATTTGCCATTTTCTATTTAATTTAAAATAGATTTCATATTATTTTGCTTCATTCTATATCAATGACTTCAAATGCAAGAGTGATGCTGTTGGTAAGATACTGGGATGATTATGTATGCTTCAATATGAACACAGGTTGCTGAGGAAACTTGTTCTTGGAAACCGAAGTTTATCCTGATGATCTAACGATGAGGTACTTCTGCCCAGGAATTGTATTTGTCACCTCATACACGAATACAAGAGCTGCCATGCTGAGGCAGTGCAATGTCCTATGCGGTTTAGTCCAGTACTTAAAAATCAAACAAATAACGTTCTAGAAGGATTTGTTTTAAACAAAAAATCTTGTGCTTTGCTTTGATGGTCAGTGCTAAGATCTAGATGATGTAGCAATGGGTTTCACAGCCCATTTCTGCACTATTTTGAAATTTTTTTCCCTCCATTGTGGAAGTACCCACTTCCAGTTGCACAGACTGCACCTGTGACAGGTTCATGTGAGTCATGAGAATCCAACAGTGGCTTTGTCCACAGCCAAGGAGACACGGTTTTAATTTCTGTGAAGTTTCCAGAGGAACCTGGGAACTTGCAAATACATGAACCAACAACACTTGTATGACTGCTGCCCTCAGTGCTTACAGCTTTGCCTTGAAGAACTGCATCAGTGGCAGAGGGTTCCCTTCCCTGAAACTGTGAAGTTGGAAAATTGGTTCCTCTGTGGAATATTCCCTTTTTGGAGTCAAACCGATAGTTCTGGCTTTTCACAATCTGCTAGGAGGAAGATGTAGTTGTTCTCAATTCTGATTCTTTTTTTGAGAACCAAACAGTTTAGGGAAATTATATTGGCTAAATTTATTGTCTCTGTTCTGGAGAAGCTGAGATGGGAGGCCATGACTGACTCAGCCAACCTTAACATACGCTGTTGCTGGGCTGGGGGGCTGCACAATTTCAGCCCACATTTCATGGCCCCTCTCCTGTTGGCAGGTGAGCCTGGGTAGCTGTGGTCTGGCCCCCAGCCCAGCAGAAAGGTAATCAAGGAAGGGATGAAGGAAGGGGCAGGGAAAAGGGAAGAGGGAAGGGATGTCCATGAAATCCACTTCTGTAGTCCTCACTTCCACAGGTTGGCTCACCAACAATCATTATCTTAGACATAGTGTATGAACTGAAATGGATAGAGTGACCCAATTCTCCATCTGAGTCATTATCTTATGTATTTCTTCATGTCTTTTCTTGTTTCTTTTCCCGCAGGGATGCACAGTCCAAGTATTTTCACCCTCACCAGCCTTGCTGCCCTTTGACTATTCCCTTCTCTGGTTCTGCTGTGTTCCTCTTGAGAAAAATGATCAGAGTTGTATACATGTTCCAGAAAAGAGGGTAACAGTGATTTATGTAAGGGCACTATAATACCTTTGGTGGTATTCAGGGTATGTAATACAAATGGGTATGGCATCCAAAGGGCTGTCTCTCCTGTCTTAGAGATCCTGAGACGTTCTCAGGCTTTAATGATGCAGTTCATACATTGCCTGCTTAAATCTGCTGTAGCCCACAGCTGAAAGACAGCATTTATATGAGTATTCTCTCTTCCCTTCCTTCTGCTTTCTTGCGGCTAATACAGATATGGGGTTGGAAAAAGTCTCCTGCTTGATTCTCAACTTCTCATCCCTGCCAGCTCCCAGCCTCATGCCTGTGCTCCCTTAGGCCTGCGCAATAACTGGCTGCTAATCACAAGATGGTACTACTGCGGTGAGTCCTGAATGATCCAGGGGCAAATTCCCTGCTCTGCTGATGGGTCCATGTGTCATCAATGAATTATATGAGGTCTGTATCAATTCTGAGTAACTTTAGACATCTGCAGTATAGATCAACATATTGAATGGGAAACCTTTTATTGTCAGTATAGAGAAAGAGGCATTTTCAAGGTAAGAACCATCCACTGTTTCAGATGTAGACTTCAGAGTAAGAGGAGTTGTGCCTTTGAAGTGCATGTCTTGGACACATCCATACTTTCGATGTCTGTATCTGGCAAAATGAATTCTGCCCTGACTCACAATCTCCATCTGAATTACTACCGTTCTCTCTCTCTCCTCCTTTTAGAGTGCAAATCTTTTATTTCTGCCCAGCACTGATGTTAAGGTGCATTGATTTTCATTTGGCATATCAGACATAACACAGCAACAAATAAGCAATCAAAGCTGACCTCATAGATTTTGCTTCTACCTTCTGTTAATCTTTTACTTCATGACATCAGGAAAAAGAGATAAATGCCCACTGTTCTCTCTCTTTGCATCCACTTTCCAACTGATGCTTGCAGATTTCATTAACCTTCCCTTTTTTAATATTATATCTCACTTTCTGTTATTATAAAAACAAACGATTAAAGTAGCGTCTGGTATTTTGTATAGGCAAAAATGTATACACAGCATATATATGTATATTTTGCTTCACATTACTGTCATGAAAAAGGGAATATTTTATGTTATGTTGCTTTCTTAGGGCATTTATAGCACACTTATTATCCTCATATGCCTGACACCTGAGGGTTTCACTGGCAATTTACATTCTCTTTTTCCCCAGGGGTAGGAAAAGCAGTTCCAAAGACCTGATGCTAGAAGCATTCATCCATCACATTTGGCTGCAGAAGTAGCTGGCTATTTCTCTTCAGAGCTGTAGCCCTTCAAGGAGTCTTATGCTGTTAGCTCTCATTTCAGAGCAGCATTTGTGCCTGGAAGAAGGACCCAGAAACACCTGTAATTCAGAGGAAGAAATGTGGAGGTAGATGGTCTGAGCCTGCAGTGCCGTAGTGAGGTATTTTGCTGCCCAAGCACATTTCTTTATTTCAGCTTTTTCCCTTCTTTCCTCCAAGTTCTCCAAGCTTTGCTCTGACCTCTCCTCACTCCTTCAGTTACAGGAGTCGCTGCCAGCATTGCAGTGGACCTGCTCTCCCTTCTTTCTCATCAAGAATACTGGCAGTGGCACCCACAAAGATATATTTGTGTCCAGTGGCATCCCCTCTTACATGACCCGATCAAATGCCTTGGGGCTAATTTTGGAAGCTGAGGTCTGTAACGGCTCCTACAGGAACCATAGGTTAGAAAACCACTGTAGTCTTTCATGTCAGGTTTGAAGAACTCTCGCATTCAGTTCTAGAAAAAATTTTTTGTTAATTTTTTTGGGGGGGCAAAATTGAGAAATAACCCTGGCAGCTTCTGGGGGCAGCAGAACTTCAAAGGTCCCTTCAAAAGGGAGCTTTGACATGCCTTGTGCTTCTGTGTGCTGCTCTCCTCAACAGCAGCATGGGGATGGTCATCTGCTTCCGCTCTAGGATGGTGTGAGATTTAAAAAAATGATAGAAGTTTAATACCTGTTAGTTGAAATCAACATTGTACTTCAAGGACTTAAACTTTATAACTTTTCTTCTCCGCCTCTTTATTTATATTGTTCTGAATACAATGCTGTCTGATCCATCTTGAGAGCAGCTGGTAAGAAAAATCTCTGTTCCCTGGCTAGGGAACATACAAAGCAAGAGAATAAAACCATCCGAATAGCACTTGAATCGGTCCATCCAGCCTGCCTACCGAAGCACTGACCATCGGCGCTGAGGGGAGTTAGCTGCCCAGAGGAAGATCAGAAAAATCTATGCCCTCGTTGACTCCAGTGGGAGTTTGTATAGAAATAGTGAGTATTTCTCAAAAAAACCCCCAAACCAACCCTGTCTCACAAAGGAGAGCTTTTGATTCATTGAATCACAAAACCAAGTTTAGGAGTTCTTTTTTGGCTGTGAGTACTTTTACACTGCCTGAGACTGGCAAGGAAGGTGATAAACGGAGGGAGAAATGATAAATAGGAAGGAGTCCTGGGGAGAGGCTGCTGGGTTTTGTGTTTTGTTTTTGTGGAATTGCTTCCCTGGTGAACTGTAAGGAACCGTAAGCAGCACAAGGGAGGCAAGATCATCCCTTCTCCCATGCGGATGCCAGGAGTTAGCATCTGTAGTTAGGAGGAGGAGGATTAGCTTCTGTGGGCAGCTCTGTTTCTGTCACACCGATGGGTTAGCAGCTGTGGGGAGTAAGGGGTGGAAGGGGGACCCCCAGCTTTAGCCCTCTGTATCTCTCCAGCATGCCAAGCAGAAGCAAGGAACAAGGATAGAGGTAAAAATAATTTGCCATTTATCTATAGATGTTAACAGATGCCTCTCACGAGGGAACAAATTGTCAAATTCAAGGCACAGTGTGTTCCTAGGTTTGCTTTCTGCTCAGGACATACTGCATGCCTAAAGGAGCAGAGGATGCTGCCTTGCAAGGAGCTGGGAAGATTAACAAGAGTGGAAGTGGTAAGGGAAGGTAAAAATTAGAAATAGGGAATAATAGTAAAAGAAAAGATCCAGCTTGGAAAATGCAGTCTCATACATCTGGGGAAAAATAATCAGAGACTCAGCTGTTCTGCAGGAGGGAGATACTTAGAGACCACTAGAAATGAAAAAAATCTCCTAGAGATAGCAGTGGGAAACCAATTAGACGTGGGCTTGTATTGGCACTAAAGAGTATGATTTTGGGGCTACACACAGAGGCAAAAACATTATCTTCCAGGGAGGTGATGATCCAGCTGTATATGGCACAGGTGTAACAGTATCTCTGGCTCGGTTTATCAGTGCCAGACTGACATGGATGAATTGGAAAGAATTTAGAGAAAAGCATCTTTAAAACGAAAAGGAGATTTTTTTATACAAGAAAGATTAAAAATGTATTTCATATGGCTTGGAGCTGATTCAAGTTGGAAAGAATAACATTTTACAAAAACCTGAAGGCAGTAAATAGTAAGGAGGGAAAAATACATGTAGGGTAGCAGAGTAGGCATATGTATAAAGGGTAAAGATAAGGAAAACACAGACAAGAAAAAAATCAAGACTGACATATATGATTGTGAAATGGCCCTAAGAGGGAAGTGATAGATGCCCACGATGGGCACATTTCAGTGTCACCAGGAGCATGCAGAGGTACCCAGCGTAACTCGGATGCCGCAGCAAGACTGGCCCAGCAGCACAGAGCTCCAAGCAGGTATCTCCAAGCAAGACATCTCTGTTGGTGGGCAACAGATGTATTCTTTGGCCCCTAACGGGGCTCTGCCCCTAAACATCTTCCAGATATGACTTTTCTTACCCATTCATGCTTCCTTACGCAAGTATCTACCTCTCTTCAGTGTCTTCCAGAGGAAGCCTGATTTGTAAGAGGACATAGAGGACAAGGGTGTCCTCCTGCCAAAGCTACATGTCAGCTCCCTTCTCTTTACTCCTGGGTCAGGTTCAGATCCCTTGCTGAGTTGTGCCTGACGTGACCCCTCTTCTGCTGCTACAGAGAGCAATCCTTCCCTCTTTCGCTTATGCTCCGTCTCCTGGTCATACTAAAGCCGACAGAGGTTCCCTGGTTTTCGTGCCACATTGCTGGTCTTCTCTTTCCAGAATAAACAAGTAGAATAGCAGACTAGGTCTTTGCCCTGATGAGAGTGGTGCCTTTTCCCCTTCTGCATCCTCAAAACCAAGCATGAGCGTAAGGACCTGATTATGCCGCTCAGGGCTGTTTTCCCTGCACTGATGCTTCTGTGATATTTCTGTTCTCCTCAGAAGCACTGCAGGGATCTGCAGGGTGTGTGTTTAGCACCACTGCACAAATTCACATCTCCTTTGCACCGGCCTTACTGCTGGGGTGGAGCTGGAGACAGGCATCCTACAGCATTGCTGGAGCAGGGCTGGGTGGACTCAGGCTGGGCTGGAAGGGGGTCCTGGGCCATGGGAAGGGCCCTGGGCTGCACCTGCAGTTCAAGATTTCCAACCAGAGCCCTTTCAGTTATTTGTGATATCTATGGAATTTTTTTTTCAGTTGTTTCTATGGAGACTATGATGCCTTCTTTGATTGTAACTTTTATAGGGGGATTAGTAAGAGCGTGTGGACTTTCACTGCAGCTCAGTGGTTGAGCTCCAGCATAGCGCAGGAAGTGGAGGTCATTAACGTTTGATAGTTGTGTAGGGACCTTTGTATTATTCTGCAATTGGTATTTCAGACTGAGACCAAAACTACAAAGAACAGTAGAGTATCACTAGGGGGATGAGCAAATAAATATCACATGTACTTTAGCGTACTGTTTATCAATGAATGGCAAGCCACCCATGTTTATGAGTACATATTTTTTTGGCTCTGTTCCTTCCCTGCTTCTTTAGTTTTATTTTATAAACAAACAAATGAACAAAACGAACAACCCAACCCGCCACCCAAACAAGGATTTGACTTGGGATGTGAGGTTGGGGGGGGGGGGGTGCAGGCTCTGAGCTAAAAGCTGTTCATGGTGATGTGTCCAGTTTCTCAGAAGCATTAGGTGGGGTGGGGGGCTCAGCCCCTGAAAGCACATATAGCCCCACTTCAAAAGAAACTGCACCCCAAACCCGAATGCAGCACCCCAACGCCCTGTGTGCTCACTAGTGGCAGTGATGGAGTGGCTTTTGACTATAGGCAAGTATGAGCTAGGAAATGGTCAGAAGATGTTTCTCAACAGAAAAAAAATATAATACCTCTGGGGTACATGTAATGTTTGTTTCAGAATGCGTTGCCTAGCCACTACCAAACAGACCATTTCCCTCACAGAATCCGCAGGGTGGAATTTGTCAGTTAAATTCTAGCCGTGTGACACATGCTGTAAAGCACAAATGAACAATACAATTACTTTAAAGTATTAAATGCTGAAGACCAGAGAGTCAAAAAAAAAAAAAAAGCAGTCCTGTCTTCCCCTTCCTCTATTTTTGTATATTTAAACCCAGTTCTTCCTGCTTTCTCAGCAAAGCATGGACCGGTAACGCTGCAGCAGGTTGTGGATGTACAGAGATGAGATGGGGGCGTGACACGTGTCACCAGGATGTCCCCTGTAAGCTGGCCACAAAGGAGCCTCTGGCGTAGCTTGAGGAGGCACTGGGGAGGTGGGAAGGTCAGATCCACCTCATCCGATCACGGAAACGGCCCAGGCGGTGCGGCAGCGCCTTCAGCAGCGGCCAGGGGCCCTGCGTGGCGCTGGGATCGTGACAGCTCGAGCGGGGCACGGCAGCTGCTGCCGCTATCTTTAACGTGCGGCTCCGGGCTTGAACGAGCAACGCGGCGTTTCTCGGCGGCACGTGGGGAACAAGCCCTTGTGCCGTGCTGACCCGGCGGGCCCGGGTGCCGCCGCCGCCCTGCCGCTGCCCCCAGCTGGGCCGGGGCTGTCCCGGGGCTGCGGCCGGTGCCGCCCCCGCTGTCCCGGCCGCTGCTGCCCCGCCGGGGGAGGGTCCTCACCCCCTGCCCGGCCCCAGCGCGGGGCCCCCCGCGGGGCGCAGCCCCTCAGGCCCAGCCGGCTCCAGCCCCCCCGGGGGCACCGGCCCTGCCCGCAGCCCGGCCCCGGCCCGGGCTCCTCCCCGCGGGGCCACGGGCCCTGCCCGGAGCCGGCTCCGGCGCGGCCCCCGCGGGTCACAGCCCCCTGCGGGCACCCCCTGCCCCGGGCTGCGGGGGGGAGCTGCTCCCCCGCGGGCTCCGTGGGCTGAGGGGCACAGCCTGCCCCGCCGGGGGCTGCCCTGCCCTGCCCTGCCCTGCCCTTCCCCGCGGGCTGCCGGGGAGCCTCTGCTGCGGCGCCCGGAGCCCCCCCGGCCTCCTCCGGCCTGGCCCGGCCCGGCCCGGCCCTGCCCCGGGGGGCTGCGGGGCTGCCGCTCGCCCCTCCCGGCCCCCCTCGCTGCCGCCGCTGTTCCCCCCCGCGGGGGTTTTTCCCCTTCTCAGCCCCTTCTCCCCGCGGCGCTGCCCCCGCGGCTGCGGGGCTCGGCCTCGGCCAGCGGCGGGCCCGGCCTGGAGCCGGGGGGCAGCGGCTCTGCCGGCCGGGGGGAGCTGCCCGCGGCACCGACACCCGGCCCCCGCCCGCGCCCGGGCACGGGGACCCAACAGAGCTGTGAAGAGCAGAAGTGTTTTGGGGGTACAATCACCATAAGGCCAGCAGCAGGGCAGGCCCGGAATCCTGTGATGACATGGTACATCACCTTCAGTCAGCCTGGTGGGATTCATTACAAATTGCTTACAACTTTGTTTGGTGGTGGTGTTTTGGTTTTTTTTTTGTTTTGTTATTAATATTAGTGCATATCAGAGACTTGCTGAAACGTACACGTGTGTGTTGCAAAGGCTGGAAATCATAAAACTGGAGATAAAAAGTAATTCCTTAAGAATACGCAGCCCCACGGTATCACTAGTGGCCCAGCGATGGGAGAGCAGTGGGGCGTGGGAAGCAGTGGAAGACCTGCTGCAGAGCAAACGCTGCCCGAGTACAAGCAGAGACCCTCAGGAGCAGCCTTGCGGGCCAAGGAGGTGCTGCCAGGGGTTCCCTGTGTGCCCACTGCCATTCGCCAAGATCTCCTCCAGGGAAAATGCGTGCGGCCTGCTTCAGGCTTGTATGCAGAGTATATAACATTTGATTAACGAAGAGGAGGGTAAAAGTGGTTGGAGTTGGATATTTTCTGGAAAACATGAGACAGATTCTTGATCTTTAAAAGCGGGATCTTGTGTATTTTAAAGAACAAAAGGTTTAAAAGCTTGGATCTGTAATGAGCAAAGATAAAATTTGATTATGTCAGTAGTGGCATTTGCATTGGAAGAGCAAATATTTTCTCAGTCACATGATTTTTTGTACCATCAAGTGCACTTGTACTGCTAGGATGATTTTGGTGACAGGCAGCTTAGCAGTCTTTTTGTTTAGTTTACAATGTAGCCTTCAGCAGCTGACCCCATCACCTATTTTTTTGCTTTGATAAATCCTATCAGTGTGTTCCTCCATTTTGAAAACAGATAGAAGAAAGGATAGGCAGTAATTTAATAAATAAGCACTGTAAAGCAGAGCTAACAGGAGGAATTACTTAAAAGGTATTATTAGTGGCATCCCTGTGTCCAAAGTGGTAAAAGGGTTCAGTAAAGATTACAGCTGTCAAAGCAACGGGCAGGATGGACTCAGCTTCCTACAGCCTTTATATTCAGGGGCTGTTAGTTCTCAGCTGTTTCTTACCTTTTCTTAACCATCCTTTGGGCTCCACGAGAGCTGGGTAGTATTTTAGAGATATTTTGTCTGTTGCTGATAGAGGAGTTCTGGATACAAACACCATATTATGTTGGGTCCATGGTACATAGATTAGCATGGAAAGAGTGACGTTGGTAGGGATCCTTCAGCAACGGCATCTACTTAGGGACAAATGCACTGACACTGCTTATGCAATGCTGGCACGTTTACATTTATGTTAGGATTTGCTTTATGGAGTAACATTAAAGGTTGGCATAAAATAAACCAGGATATAAATAACTTCAGTTTACATTCCATCCACAGCTTCACACCATGAAGTCTTTCCCCTGAATCTCCAAATGATCCTAAATTCTGTAGCTTTTGAGGAAGCTGAGAACTGTATTGGAACCAAACTTGCAGCTGAAGATCATATTGCTTAATTTCTAATATCTGGTTACAGAAATTGTTCTACATCAAGCACTGGATCTCTTTTGTGATTTTGATCAAATTTTGGAGAAACCTTTTAAATGTTTAATGGCTGCTTATATAAAAATCAAAAGCAACTGTGTCAAATTGGGCCAGATGTGCTTAAAACCCCTTAATATCGATTTGGATCTTACTCCAGGCTCCAGTTTGAAAATGTTGATCAGTAATAAAAGTGACTAATAATACCTTTTATTGTGGATTCCAATAATGCCTGGGTATACAATCATCAAGTAAATGGAATTTTTCTTCCCATTATCTTCATCTGAAAGAGAACTGAGCCATTAAACCAACCTAAATAATAAAGAAACATATAACATTCCCCATGAAAGTGTTTGCAGCTGTGTTCTTCCAACACGTGTACCGTGAGGATTCCATTATAGTAAATTGGAGCTGTTAGTGTCACAATATTGCCATCATTACGTGTTCAAAATATGAATCAGATCCCCAGCACTCCTTGATGTTCTAATACTGTAAACGTGCGTAATGTTTTACTTTCAGTTCTTGTTCCCAAGCCTTTACAGGGGAAACTGCCTGTCCCAATAGAGTTTGAAATTTTAAGGGTCACATCCAGCCTGGAGTACTGATACAGCCACGTTCCTCTTTCCTTTTGGACACTTGTGATGACTCCATTTACCTTCTCCTTCCAGGGCTAAAAGGTTTTTCTCTGAGCTGCTCTGGCTCCCAGCCTCATCACCACTGCCTGCAGCCTTTCACCACTTTCTCATCTTTCTTAGACTTTTCTCCCCATCTCCTAACCATGACTTGTTCAGTTTCCTGTGTGCTTCTCTTCTGCCTGTGGCCCTGACTCAATGCCAGAGGTGGTGGTTACCCCCTGTACACCCTCCTGGTGGACTGTAGAGAGTGGCTGCTCCCTTTCTGGCTTTAGCTGTTTTAATGATAAAGAGGAATGGTCGTCTTTCTGAGTGAGGAGCAACTAATAAATTGGTAGTCCTTCATAATGGTATATGGTGAGACACGCTAGAAAATCACAGAAATATGCAACATGTGGGGCAGCGAACAAATTTAGTGCTTCCTTTTGTACTAAAAGACTTGACAAATGGCTGTTTGAGCTGAACAAAGATACTACGTGTCCTCCTGACTCTTTCTAACACTCCATTGCAACTGTTTTCTGTTGCTGCTTCCCCTGGTTGGTAAGTAAATGAGGAGTTCTTATCTCTCTGAAGCAAGGGAAAGTCTTTTTGTTTTCCTCGAAGGAATTTCTGTTCCATTTCCTAATAAATTGGATACATTGCACATATATTGACACATATATAGTGTCAAATCTATTATGCAGGGAATACCTGAGGGTGACATGGAAATTATGGATAGCTCTGTGCAGGGGGATAGAGCAGAAGGAACTGGAGCAACGAGCTCAGCTTAGTGCTTCCAGGAAGCCTTTGCTAATGGTTTTCTACATATATCCCTCCAAGCCATCGAAGTTCCAGTGCTGTAATCCTGTTTGGAAAAGGAAAGGACAGAAAGCAACGGAAGGGGATGAGGAGATACTGGCATGGCTACTGAGATTAAAACAGAGCATTTGCAAACATTATTTTGTTTCTTGTGAAATTTTTCCATTTCTTCATTACTAGCATCTGAGAAATTGATTTCCTGGATACCCTTCTGACCACTCCTGCAAATGGAGATACACGTGAGATTTGGCTCCCTTGTTTTGGTAGTAATATTTAGCTTTTTATAAAGTACATTAAACTTTAAAAAACTTTATAAATGTTGTGGCATTGTGCTTTATTCATCTGTGGGCTCTTGTTCTTTTGTCAATGAAATCTCTTATCTATCTGATAGAAGTTCACATAGCCACTTTATGAGTCTTTTAGAGTTTTATTATAGCACGGCTGTCTAAGCTAAAGGCTTGTCAGATTTAAGAAATAACTTTTAATTGCCTATTTGTTCTTGCAATATTTTTTCCTTTAATATTTCATGTTTTCTTTCTCAGAAATAGATTTGTTTCTGTCTGCTGTGAGTGCCCACGCTGCTTTAAGAGTGTAGTGAAGTGAACACTTATTTCTGTGAACCATTAAACTGTCATGACGAGAACGTGATTGTAGGATTGCATTGTGTTCCTGCTGGATCAAAGCAGTCCCAGGGGCTCTGATTCATGATCCTCTCAGGTGCAGGTAGGATGCTGTATCATTCCTACCTCCAGGCTGCAGTTGCTGGAGGAATGCCTGAATGGGACATACCTATGAATGGAATATATCAACTGCAGACTCTAGCCCCGCATAGAGTTTGCATTAATGCTCAACTATAAAGCGAGGGGCCTGAGCGGAAGATATCCATACTGTTTCTGGCCGTCTGCTCCTTAAAGGGACTTTAATTCTCTACAACTACCCAAAAGGATTTTGTAGCGAGGTGGGTGTCAGTCTCTTCTCCCAAGCAACAAGTGATAGGACAAGAGGAAACAGCCTGAAGTTGTGCCGGGGAGGTTTAGACTGGATATGAGGAAAAATTTCTTCACTGAAAGGGTGGTCAAGCATTCGAACAGGCTGCTCAGAGGAGTGGTTGAGTCCCCATCCCTGGAGGTATTTAAAAGTCACACAGGCATGAAGCATAGGGGCGTGGTTTAGTGGTGGACTTGGCAATGTTAGGTTTACAATTGGACTTGATGATTTTGAGGGTCTTTTCCAACCTAAATGATTCTATGTTTCTGTGATTCTAACATGTAGGGGAAGGATGGGACCTGTTGTCCATTTTGCCACCCCATCTCTGTCTACCTGTGGTCATAAGCAAGAGTCTTTACAATTTTCATCTTGAGCTTTTTTAAAAATCATCACAGTCCTCTGTTCAGTGTATCTGCATACCAAACACTTGCTACCTTTGCATCTCCTTAGGATCTAAGCGTCCTGATTCATTATCCCTAATAATGTCTTACAAATTAAGCAGCTGATTCTTGCATTAAATATGCATAGATAATAGTAACAGGTGGGCCTGTGTATGTATGAGCATGGTAGATGTGTTACACTGGGATTCATTCTGCTCTCTATTGTCCTTTTTACATATGCATTTCTCCAGTGACTTCACTGGATCTTCTCTAGTTTTACATCATTGCCAGCAACATCCGTACCATGGCAAATGTATGGAATATTAATAGAAAACCAGCTAAAGTAAAGCTCTATTTATGTTGGACTGGGAGATAATTCTCAGTGTTTCAGTAAAATATAACACACAATTAAATCTCCAAGTTGTTAAGACTGTAGAAGAGTGCTATTTAAAAGCGGTACTGAATATACCAAGGGATCCATGCTCCGGTGCAAGTCTGTAGTAATTTTAAATGGGGTCACCTGTACCAGATTTACACTGCCAGAGCTAGAGCAGGGTTTGACCTAATCTGAGAAAGAGGTGATGCACATCAAAAATGTTTGCCTAAAGGCAATTTAAAAAGTGATTAGAAGTTAGCATGAAGTATTTTAAAAAGAAGTTTCTTAGCTGCAAAGGTCAAAGAAAAACTCAAATGTCAGAAATGTCTACAGTCCAGCTGTTTTAGGTGATAATATGAGCCAATAAATACTTTCCTCTTAGTATTTACAAAAGTTGTGTAACTTTCTGTTACTATTTTCCACTTTAACTTACAAATGTGTTAGTTTTGGGAAACACTGTACACCACACTGATATGTGAAAAAAGAGGTGTAAATTAAAGCTGTTTGGAAAACTTTGGCAAAACACTCATATTTTGTCTTTTTTTTTTTTTTAACAACTACAGCTTCAGTTTTCAACATTGACTTTAAACAAACATAATCTAAATAGGTAGCAGTACTTTAGATAACTGTGTAGCTGCTGTTGAGGTCAATTTTCTCAGCACTTTTAAAATGTGAGTTTTACATAAGAAAGGATGCAAATTCAGACTCAGCACACATTCATACAGGCAGCTCAGGACAGGGTTTGGGTCAAGATTTAATTGCCATCATCTTTGCTTTTACTTTTTTTAATTCAGTGTAAAAGAATGCATTAATGCAAAGGAATTACAAGAATAGCGAGTACGGAGCCAGTTTCGGCATGCAGTTTTTTTTTCTGTAGATGAACTGATATAGTTATATTAAGGAATTTGCATTTTTAACATAGTTACTGAACATCCTGTTGTGTCTTAATCTACTTCTGAAGCATATAAAGCAGCTGTGCTTCGTTAGCTTCAAGTTATTATAAACATAGAATATAGTCAGGTTTTGTGAGTGGGAATACTGAATATTCAACAAAATGTGATGCCTGTAATTTTGTTTTTATTTTTTTTCATACCATGTAAAATGATATTCCCATTCTCATTCCGCCTCTAGACCTTGCTGTGAAAAATTAATACTCAAGACCTATAAAGGTCGCTGTGCTCTCAAATGGACCTCTTCTAAGATCTGCTAACTGACTGCACTTCTTTTGCACCTCAGCTTTGTAAATATTGAGCTTCTGTATTGGTAGATCCTCCACATCCTGAAAAAGGGGGTTATTTTTTCAAGTTTTTAGGCACACTTTCAATGCACCATATGCCAGCTGTCAAATAACTGGCAGCAAGAGAAGACAGTTCTGTTCAGAAGGGGAGTCAGTTAATGGACATCACTGGGAGGAACCCATGAAGTTAGAGCACGTGATGTGTTATCCACAGAAAAAACCCAAAACAACCAACATGTGGTGGGTATATCTGTGTTGTGGCTTGCAAACTAGTATGGATACATGCTGTTTATATGTGGAGGTACAGCGCGTGTCATATACTCTGTCAAAAAAGAGCTGAAATACAACCAGGACCAGAGTGACCTTTCTCTAAGAGCACTGTTACTACTGCACTGCATCATCTGCAATACCAAATGTTAACTGCAGTCCCCAGCGTTGCCAACTCTTTTAACCATATTTGTGGAGCACGGTTTGAATTCTTAAGGACTGTATCCTGCAGCTGTGGGATTCCAAGGGTGTTTCCAGTTAAACCAAAAAATTCTCATCAATGGCAAAAGGGTTGAAACTATGAGTTGTAGTAATCATCACAAGCAGATGAGTAAACAGGTTTTACTTATACTTCTTAAAATGTCATGCCTTTAAGACTAATGTTTTGAGACCTGACATAAAACCAGGTTGGAAAATCTCTAGTTGTCTTCACGAATCACAGAAAAATTTTGGTTGGAGGAGACATCTGAAGGTCATCTAGTAAAACCTCCTGCCTGAAGGAGTATCAGCTAGATCAGATTTCCCAGGAACTTGTCCAGGCGAGTTTTGAGTACCTCTGAGACACGAGATTTCATAACTGCTTTGGTCCTTTGTTGCAGTATTTTGACAACCCTCATGGTGCTCTTTATTTCCTTACACCAAGCTGAAATTTCCCTTGCTGCAGCGGTTGCCTCTCATCCTATCCCTTTACACCTTTAAAAAGAATCTGGCTCTGTCTTTTTTACACCCTCAACTACATAAAGTAGCTGTAGACAGCAGTGAGATTTCCTCCTTCCTTCCATCTTTTCTTCTTAAGACCAAGTAAATAAAGTTCCCTCAGGCTCTTTTTGTATCCCATGTCCTTCAGCCCCATGACTATCTTCATGACCTTTCCTGGATTCCCTCCAATATATCAATGTCTCCTGTGCTGGGGAGCCTGAATTGGACACACAAATCCAAGTGAAAGTCTAGACCTAAGCAAGACCCAGTTTCCAATCATACTGCGTGGGATTCTTCTCTTCAAACTTCAGGACTCTCATACGCATCTGAATGGGACACTTCATTCCTTTTGCAGCCAGTGGAGAAAAATAGGTACTTCCAGACTGCTATTTGTCTTTCTCTTTCAGCTGTCTACCTTAGGATGAGATGCTTTGTGTCCCGGAGGGACCATTTCTCTATACTGATTATGAAAGCAACACATTCAATTGTTTCTGTCTACACTGTATTTCTAGTTAGGTGAGATAATTCCCAGCCTTAATTGTTGTGGGCAAGAGTTGGTAACTGATATAAGTTGTGATATTGCAATATCACAATCTTACACCTGAGCAAAATGCATGAACAGTAGGTCACTCTTGACTGCACAGCTGTTCTTTGGGATGTACTGATTTCTGTCACTTTGCAGGGACAGTGAGATAAATAATGAAGGATTAAGATGGACTTTCAGTGAACAGTTGCAAGGTTCATATCCTGAAAAGGCTCATGTCTTTTGCTTAAATGAAGGCACTCTCATTTAGTCATGAATTCTACAAATTTTATATTACTTATACTTGGAACACTCAAGCACTGTCCTTGATGCCTGTGTTAGAGAGCTAAGCCATGGGATGGCAGAGGGCAGGTAAATGGATCTTGGCTGAGGATGAGACATGTGGGCGAGCTGGGAGGGTGGCTGGAGAAGGAGCACGGCAATCTTGACATCTCTGCTATAAGGGATCTTGAAGTCCACCATACGTCACCATATCACCACTGCTTGCATAAAACTGCAATACTAATTGAGCATTTTAAATTAAATTTTAATTAATCTAAGCAGGCATCACACACTGAATCATGAGCCACACCCTGGATTCTGGAAAATACTTGTCTCAGCATTCCTACTTTCCTACTGGCAGCTGAATATTTCCTTGCAATAAGATGCTGATTTAATCAAATATATTGGTCCTATAAAAAGCAGTTTTTACCAGCCTTCACTGGTCAGAAGATTTCCCCTCCCTTTCATGGATTATTCAAAGCAGTCTTGTACCACAGACTGTAGGATACTGGAAATGACTTGGTACCTTTTCAGAAAAAAATATGTCGTTTATTCAGGCTGGCAGATGTACAGGGAATAACAGTTTATTGTACCTGATCCATATTTGTTGGATTGAGTGCAAGGACGAGATGGTGAAATATAATGATCTGTGATATACAGCAGGTCAGGCTAAATGATCTAATGGTCTCTTCTGGATACACGAATTGCTCGGCTGTGTGCCAGAAGCCAGACAGACTCCTGGTGTTCCCACACGTCGCTATATTCGTCTGTCCCTGCCCTCCTGAACTCTGTGGTGCAACTCCCATTTGCATCATTTAGAGCAGGATATTGATGTGGGCAGTTAATGCTAAAATGAAAAGTACAGCAAACTTTGTTGGGAACCTCTGAAGTGCTGGATAATGGAGACACATTTAGCTGAGGGTAAATAGCTTCCAAATCCTGCTAAACTAGAAAGTTCACTCCATGGGATCACTGCCCTTGGTTTTTACTTCTCAGCTGCCAATTCCTGGCAGCTCCCTGGCACGGGACTGCCAGCTACGTCTTGTACTCTGCTGAGCAGAGCCCCTCTGTGCTGCTGAGAGGGGCTGCTCTTGACATCGCTGCTTGGCTCTGAGCGGTATTTGCGTCACAAGCTGCAGTTTCAAATCGTAACTCAACTCATCCCTGAATCCCTGGCGGTATGGTTGTCTTCTCCTGCCCTTCTGCTCTTCGCCAGCGCTGCTGCTCAGCTGGGTCCGCAGTCAGACAAGTTGTAGTCAGAAAAATATTCACTTCTGCTGCAACGACATAGGTCCTTGTCAGCTCACCTTAGTGTTAGACCTGTGCCAAGGCTGGCACTAGGAAAACAGCAGAAATATTTGACTGTGACTGAGAAAGGGGAAGAGGATTGTCCCTTTTGCAAAAGGACTGTTGGTTAGGTTAACTGTGACATGAAAGTGTGTTTTCAGGGAGGCAAGCTGGTGGTGAAATTCCGTGCAGCAAGTGTCCTGGTTTCAGCTGGGGTAGGGGCTCATGGTAAAAGCAGTGCCCCAGGCTGCATTCAACTTGTGTCACCTAGTTTCCTAACTTCTAATGAAGTCTTCAGAGTTGGACTTGACTTTATTCATTAATGTATAGGGAAGGAGGTAGGCTTTTTATTGAGCTGGCTATTTTCTTCACTGGAAGCCCTGGTGCTAATGGTGCCAGTCCAGGCGTCTCTCAGACGTACTCTGAATACAAAATTTAAGCTTTGTATGATCAGCTTCAGACTACTGTAGTGCAATCTCCCTTCTCTTCTGGAGCGGCTGCTGTGACAAACCAGGAACCTTTTCTCAGGCATATCTTCTCAGAAGGCTGTTATTTAACACAGGTGGTTCCCAAACATGCATACTAACCATCCTGGAAACCAGTGGGTAGAAGGACACAGTTTTCTCTGCCCACTTTGATGAGGTAGAACCACACAATAATTTAGGTTAGAAGAAATCTTTGAAGGGCTCTGGTCCAATGGTTTTCTCAGAGCAGGGCCAACTTAGATCAGGTTGCTCAGGACCTTATTAGCTGGAGATTTTGCAGCCTCTCTGGTCCCCTTCTTGTGTAGAGGAATGAAGGCAGTGGGCTGATTAGCATTGATAACATAGAGCTGTGGCCTTGCCTCAGAGGCAGTGGGTTGATTGACATGGATGATGTGCAGCTGTAGCTTGTTCCCGCTAAGTGGTTAAATAGCCCTGAGGATTGGGGAAGAAGGGGTTGGATGGGGGAGGGGTAGCAGTGTGGTCTGTTCTTTGGTGTAAGGAGATACAGCACAGACAGTAGAATCTGACCAATGGTAAAGCCTTGTTGCAGCTGATTAGTGTTTGTGCTGCAACAATTAATGCCTCATGTGATGCAAACTGAGTTGGACTCAAACTACAACAACTGGTACCCAATGTAGCTGAGACAAGCGGGAGAACCTGCAACCCATAACAAACACCGTGAGAGGTGAGCTGTTGCAGCTAATCAATATGGGTGTATTGCAATATTTGTTGTCCATCTTGACCCAAATTTCAGCTTTTGGTACCCAATGTAGATGGGGACTAATTGATATGGGTACAGAAGAAGAAAATTCCACTTTAACAATGCTTATAGATATATTTGAAAAAAGAAGTGTAAAGTATAACAAGAAGGCAATAAGAACTTTGCTAGGATGGTGCAAAGTAAATGATGTGCTAGTTATGCTGAAAAGTGTCTCTAGTGTTTAGGCATGGTAAAATGCTGGAAAATTTCTTTTTGAGGCTGCCTTGAAGGGTGATAAAATTGCAACAACATCACTAACGACATGGAGATTAGTCTTAGACCTACTAGAACAATTAAGTGTGGACAGGGAGACAAATTCTATATTTGCAATGCTTATGGATATATTTGAAAAAAGAGGTGTAAAATATGACAAAACAGCAATAAGAATTCTGCTAGTGTGGTGTAAAAAGTATGATTTGCCAGTTACAGTGGAAAAGATTTTCAGTGTTCAGACATGGCAAAGAGTTGGAAAGGTACTTTTTGAGGCTGCCTCGAGGGGAGACAAAATTGCCACAGCTTTATCAACAGCATGGAGATTGATCATAGATTCGCTAGAACAATCAGATGTGGACAGAGAAATAAACCCTATGTTAACAATGCTAATCAACCCACTGCCTTCATTCCTCTGCATTCTTGTATATTTGACAACCATCATGGTGATTTCCCCCCCTTACACTAAGCAGGCATTTACCACGTTGCCTGTTGTGCTTTCACTGTGCGTGTCTGAGAAGAGACTTGATCCATCCTCTTTATACCCTCCAATTAAGTTGTTGAAGGCAGCAATGAGAGATCTTTTTAGCTTTTTTTTTAAGGCTGAACAAACCTGATTCTTTCAGTCTGTCCTTGTAGGGAAACTTACTTCAGAGCTCTTCCATAAGCCAGACCTCAGACTCTCCGGTGTGCTTCAGGGAAAACCTTTGGGTTTGTTGAAGGTTTCTGATTAACTCAGTACCTCTGTTTTCCCAGAATTAACATCAGCAACACTGATTTACATTTTTTCATTTGTTAAATTTTAAAATTTAAATTCTTAAATCATATGCCCTTCTCAGTCTTTAAGTTTGGTTTTCTTTTTTCTGCCAAGTATTTTAAAAGAAACACTGCTCTATTCTGCATAGAGTAGCAGATATAGTATCCTAGGAAGATGAGCATTTCTCCTGTTTATGCTGTTCAGAAGACTAATTGGGAAAGAAATTACTTTCAGTTTCTGTTATTTATTTTTTTTATTTCCAACTAAAAACTTGAGACTGATAATCTGAAGAAATGAGGCTGCTTAGGAATGTTAGATCTTTGCCAGCTGTTTCTTGTGCATCTGCTTTCAGGGCTAGGCTCTGTTCTGACTCTGGTCACAGTAAAAGATAGTTCAAGTTTTGCTGATTTCTAGCTTGACAAATGTTAAAAGGCTTGACCTCATGTGACAGAGAAGAAATATCTGAGTTGCTACTATGATTCACTTTCAGATATTGCACTTTTTCCCTCCTGAAAACATTTGATAAGCCATTCTCTCCAGATATGTTCACACTGACATGAATCCCTCTGGCCAAGAGCTTAAAATTCTTACCTACTTTCAGGGCTTGTACACACAAGCATTTATTCTCTGTTCTCCCCCCACCCCCACAGAGTTGTCTTTTATTTACTGAATCTTATTTTTCTTGGGAGTCATATATACTGCTGCAACAAGGCGATGGATCAACATCTCATCCACAGCTGAACTGAGATATTTTGCTACTACTTTTCCTTATTGTTTGGTGAAATGAATGCTGTGGCTGCTAGTTCCCTTTGAGCTGGGAACAAGGTAGCTGCAAAAACAATCACTGTTCATGATGCTTTCTTTGGGTTTTTCAGGCTTTTATATGGAAGGATATATTTATCTGTATGTACAGAAAGGTAGCATTTTGGTTAAATAAATGAATACTCATATATTCTGTACTGCTCATGGTGGCCTTCTAAGACAGAGAAAAAGACCTGCTATATTGAATAAAAAATGGTAGTGCCAAATACCATATGCACCGCTAGAAATAATACATAGAAATCTTGTATTTTCCTAAACAGAAACATGTGCTTCCCACAGCACCTAAGGGACTTGGGAGCACAAGGCACATTGAATGTCTCACACAGTCCATTTAATCAAGTTAATTCCAGACCAAACTCAATGACTAAAGGCAGTTGCAACGGGGGGAGTTTCCCGTGTGTTAAAAGCACTTGCAAAAATTGGAGAGTCTCCAGTGCTGGGTAGAGCTGCAAGTTTTGTTTTTCAATCTCTTTGCTTGCTGAAGAAGTTGACTCTGCAGGTATTTGTAGGCACAAACCGAGGCTAAATGTGGTCTTGTGTGATAAGAGTGCTTTAATGAGTTAAGGTATATTTCAGATATACAGCTGAGGCTCTCAGCTCTAGAGGCAGTCACTCATTTCTGTCCATGCATGTTGGCTTTGGCATTCGTTGGGGTGATTTGACTTGCTGAGCTACAAGAAAAGTACTGCCCCCACCCCCCCTAAGTGTATAATTTTCTGCCGAACTAATGATTTGAATTACCTCAGAAAAATGCCTCACAAGCACGAAAACTGGTGGAAGGAATGAAGCTGAAAAAGGTGTCTGGCGTGGGGGCAAAGAAGTGTGTGTGGAAAGGTGGGATGGAGGAGCAGGTCCTCTCCTTTGGGTAGCAGCAAGATGTTAGGTTGGCTTGCACTCAAACTCTGACCAAGCAGAACTTGCCTCTCATTTTCTGTTTTGCCAGATTTCTGCCTTGAATGGGCCAAAAAATTGATACGTGCACGAAGACTGTAGTTTCAGGCAGACATAAATGACTGAGTTTTATTAGTTGTTTTGTAGAGGAATTCATATAACTTTCTTTTTCTTACGAAACCTCTGAAGATGCAGTCAGCCTTCCCCTGCAACCAGACCTACAGGCAAGACTCTTGCTGTGCGTTACTGATTTATTACATAGGGTCTTTCTGTAGCAAGCATCAATATGAGTATTTGAATAGCAATTCATCACATCTCTCCACCAAAGAAAGCACAAATGATCTCATTCTTATCTTGCTTACCCTGGGATGCAGCAGAAGTAATTTCGCTGGATACAAGCATTGCACCAGTGTAAAATTGCTGGAGTTAGATGAAAACTGGGAATGGCAGAGAGTAATTAAAATAATAAGGCACCAGATCATCTTTGGAACTGTAGAATATTAAAAGGGTCAATTGTGGACTGGAAATTTTTGGATAATGAGTGTGCAGGCTTGGTGGCTCCCCCTGCCCCCATCAGTGTGACACATATTTGAGAGGATCTTGCTCAGTCTGTGCACTGGATTAGAAATCAGCTGTCATTAAGGAGCGTTTCACAGTGTGAAAGGTTCCTGGGTGTGATGCTGTGCATGAGAGGCAGCCGTGGGGATTAAGCTGGCTGGTAACAAGCATTTGTATTTACCAGCCTGGTTAACTTCAGATCAGCCTTCTAAACATTTCCATGGAAACAAGGGAAGTTTTGGTTCACTGTAAGTGGCTTAATTTACTTTCTAACTGTATTTAAAATAGAATACTAAACAGAGACAAAACTAACTCTGAAACATGTTTTTGATAATGTGATTTTAATCAGTCAGGGCATTCAGTGTTTGCTTTTCCATACCTCCTGCCTGAAGTTATGGGTGAAGCTTTCATTGAGCAGTTGCTCCTTGAATCTGCAATGGCACGAACAAAATAAGTCAGGAAAAGAACTGTAGGATCATTGAGGGTCTTAAACCTTTAGTTTTGGTAGAAAACAATTCAATGCCTTTGTGAGCCTTCCTGTTTCTTTACAAAGCGTGAAACTTGAGAGACTGGAATGTGCTTACATCCTGACAACTTCTTATGTATGTACTATTTTACTGTATAAAAAAGTATAAATTTTGATATGACTGAATAGTCACTTGTTGAGTCAAAGAGATAAGAGATGTTGATGTACTTATAGAGAAAAGTACTAAAAGTTTGTTTTCCTTTTACATTGACATCTTTAAAGTTACATTATAGAAAAGTAGTTGTAAGTAGATTTTCTAGGAAGAAATTCAGATTTCCATACAAACAGTGGTGCATCAGAGTGGAAACACCCTAAATGTGTTGTAAAGCAGCAAAGTGAGGGGAACTATAAGCTGACTCATGTGGGTGAGGTTCTTGCTCAAAGTGCCTGTCTGTCTCTCAGGGTGTATGCACCCAAAGACGAATTGTTCGTATGACTCAGGAGGTGTTTTCCAGTAGAAGTGGCTATGACTTCTGTACTGCTGATAATTGGTAAACGTATGAACCGCTTGAACAAAACCAGCTTTAATTATGCATGAATGCAGATCAGTCTGGAAATCAATTTGGCTGACTCACACTCAAAATTTAACATTATTCTTTGAATTTCAATAAGTCTGAGGTTTTATTTTAAGTTATATTCCAAGAGCAGTCAGAGGCAGCAGGGAAATTGTCCTTGATGTTTATCTGAGCCTTGGAAATGAGTATAGCCTCGCATCTATGGCATCAGGGAGGAAATTTTCCTTCCCCTGTGGTATGGACCTAACAGTGCTGTCCATACTAATGCTCAGGTCCTCACTTTGCAGCTGCAGAAGCACACTGTGGTAAGGTCACCATCTTACATATGGGAAACAGAGAAAGAAACGCTCTGTGGTTTGTTCAAAGGCTTTTTGCAGTTGAGAAAATGAAGTTCATGAAAGCTTGATCTCAAACTTAACTTTTCACTCTTTTCCCATTGCTTGTCATTTAATCCAGGACGGATGACCTCTGTCTATCTGGTCTACCTAGAGAAGCAACAGAACTAAACTCTGGGGTGTTCTGATAATAAACCATAACTAAGAATTTCTGTTTCCATAGAAAATACGAGTCAACCTTAGTTATTAAAATGTGTTGTAACAGGTGGCTGGCTGCCTGGCTCTGTTCCATACCTCCCCGGACAGGAATGCATGCAGCTGACTGCAAGCAGCTGTGTGTGCACTTGGGAAGACTCTGACATGCTTGCAGCTCTGCCAGTGGCTTTAATCAATAGCAGCAGCAGGCGGAGAAATGCAAAGACAATGTGACCAAAATACTTGCCTAGGTAACTATAGTATCTGGAGGAAAGCCATGTGAATAGATTGGCAGCGCAGTATTATTATTTTAAGGCAGAAAACATGAACAAACTGGACTGTGATCCTGCTGTGTATTTAAAAGTGAGTGTGCAGTGTAACACTTTAAAATGTTTTGAGATTTTGTGTAAACTCTCCTTCAGCTACTGCAGTCAGACAAAACAGCAAAAGGACGTTAAGTTTCATGTGGAACAAAAGGTAGGATACTTGTCCTCGTGAGTGCAAAGAAAAGGTTTGCAAACAAATGCAATGTAGAAAAAAGCCCAGAAACCTGAAATCTGTGGTGTGCAATGACAGTGTGAGTATCCCCAGATGAGAACATTCATGTGTTTAAAATACACAAGCTTACAGGCTGAGACCCATGTTTTTTTAATATTATCCACTTTCATTCTCACTGCAAAATATGATTTCTCATTTTTAACATGTGTTGCTATAGTGACTTTTTTCTCTGTTAAAGCTTCTTTATGTCCTTACAAACTGAAGTCCTAAACCTTTGCTGATAAGTGTGTGGTTTGGGCTGGGGATGGGAAGAAAATAATTTCTGTGTACTGCAGTCATTTGAGTAGTGCTGCTGAGGCAAAGGAGAGAGATTGTAAGCTTTCATTATTTTATCAGGAGCAAAGCAAGTGAAGGAGATACGCTGAGTGGAACAAGAGAGCACTGGAAAATTCAAACAGTCCTCAAATGGTTTGGGAAGAGAGAGACCAGCTGGGGAAGGTTTAGAATGTGTGGGTTTTTTCTGTGTCAACAACAGGTGCGAGCAAAATGAAACTCAGAAGGTAGTTTTTCTCTTGACAATGGATTTTGGAGGCTCTTGCACTTCTAATAATATCCAGGTATCTCAGGCAGAGGTTGGCTGTAAAACTATTATATAGAAATCTGAAGTATGTTGAGCTCCAAGGAAAACGATACTGGCGCAGAAGTTGCTTCAAAGAGGGTTTTCTTCCTCCTAGCGCAGGCCATAAGTTGGCAACAGCAGCATTAGACCTTAGGGCTTTTCCGTATGGGCTAATGGCAAGTTTGCCACAAGCGAAGTCCATTCAGTGAAGAGATGGAGCTTATGGTAGTTTTAAGTTGAACACAGGTGAATAAGCAAATGCAGCGGAATGATGAGAAAAGAGCCAAGACTGCAGTGGAGGTGCACAAAGAGCAGTTGGGTTGTGACCTCCTTCCAGCATGACCCTCCAAGCATCTGTAGTCTTCAGAGGGCTTTGTGGGGTCTAATGCCACCAGGAGAAGCCAGATGGGGAGACCTGACTGTGAGGTCTGCTTCTTTGCCTTGTCCTCTCATGGCCCTGGGCAGCACACCATGGGGCACCAGCCACCAGCTCCTTGGAGACCTTCAAGGAACAGGAGGTGCTTTATCTCATCTGTCCTCTGGTTTCCCACCAGTCCATCTGTGAGCCTCTAATCCCAGCTCCTCCTTTCTCCAGGTCCACCCCACCCCAGTTGTTTCCATCAGTATTAATTATTCTTTCTCCTCATAGTTTCTTTTCTATTTACCCTTTCTAGAAGGGCTTGAAGGTTTTTCTCTGTGAGAAAAAAGGTCTTCCAGATTTGCTGGGCATTTGTAACCAAGCAAACGGCTGATTCCTCCTCATTGTTGATCAAATCACTAAGTTATCTGTAAATAAATAGAAGACTGAGACATCTCTCTTTTTATAAATTGGTGCCTGGGATTTTGTCTACTACTGGAATTAATTTCTGATGGCAATTATTGTTCCACTTAAAAATAATTAGCTTTATCTTCTACTTAGAAAATATAAATTAGGCAGTTCTCTTTGACTAGATATTCTCAGGAGCACAGGGAAGCTAAACTCGCTGGTATTGAGAAGAGTGCCTATTTATTAGCTTAAAAACTACTTCTGTAATCTGTCTAGGAATGTCTGGGGAAAAATTTGAGTTTATGCTTATAGAAACCCATATATTTCATTTTTTAACAAAATTTATCATTTAATTCTAACTGATCTTAAGGATGAATTTCACAAGCAGGGGTCCCAGTGCTTTCTTTTTTCTTTTTTTTCCTTCCAGTTTATTTTTTTTCTTGTAGGCCCCTATTTGCTGTCATCAAGTGGAAACACAGCTCTTCCAGTTCCCTGCTCCCAGTGTCAAACATGCTCCATTGTGCAGGTTCCTGAATAGGTACAAAGTAAGCTGTTAAAGCTAGAAGTCATGTTCAGGTATTTCAAAGACTTCCAAATTTGTTTAAATGTTTTGGGAGCTTCTTTAATACAAGAGTAACCTCTGGCAAAATTTATTAACCTTTGATTTACATTCCTCATTTGATATGCATTCCTCCAAGTTATCAGTTTGTAATTTTGATTTTCAATTTGAACCTCTGAAATAGAGATACGGGGCTGGACTCTGAGCTGATGCAAACAGACTTGTGTTAGTTTCTAACATCTGAGAATTTGGCTGCTTTTATAGATTTTCCCAAATGAGATGTTACTGTTTTCATTCTAGAACTTTATTTTCAGTTGCATTACTAACATCTGACATTAACTTCATCTTGCTGTGACAGGCAATTGCTAGTTGTGAATGCAGTTGTGAATAAGCACAATATTGTTCACTTCGGTTGAGCTATGTTTGCTTTTAGCATGGCAAATCGTCAGCGGAGAGTCCAAGAAATGATATAGATTTAACGTTAATGAGGTGATGCTCCGTATTGCTTCACAGCTGTGGTCTTTTCAGACAGTAATAGGAAGCTCCTACCTTCCCCACTTGTGTTTGCAGATCCTATAAAGCAAAACAGCCCGTCCTTCTTTCCTCTGAAAAAATGGACTAATGCCAAGAAACAGGGAACTAATGGATCTGATAAATATGGAAAATCTTCTCACTGGAGGTCTGTCTGTATTAACCATTAATCCTAATGGTCTCTGCTGACGGGGATGGATCCATGTCACTTTAAAAGGCATGACTATACTCAGAAAAGTCTGAGGGGGGGAAAAATCAGCCAGCAACCGTTCTTCATAGTTCCAGTTTTTGTATGTTGAGTCATATCTGCCAATTGTAATGCCACTATCTTTTTGTTTTAGGGATCCTGCCGAGCTGGGAACACTTGGAGGGAGGGAGCTGGGTTCTAGTCTTTTCCATTTGCTGTTAGTGGAATATTTCACTAAGTGTCAGGTGTGAGGCCAAGCATTGCATCTGGAAGTAGACCTTGATGGCATCACTGACCTTGTTGCTCTAAGACCTTTCAACACTGGTCAGAGGTGTTATTATGGAAGGGATGCAGCCTCATTCGGACTGTGCACGGAGTTTCAGGGCTGACTTTAAAACCAGTGGTACCAAGTTGTGAAAAGCAAAATGAAGGAGGACAGAGATGGAGCTGAATAAACACATGAAGTGATCTCACAGCAGGCAGTGACTGCTATACATGTGAAGTTTTGCAGGGGCTTGCTGGGTGAGACTGAAGCGGAGTAAAAAATGGAATAAAATGGGCAAGGTTGAAAGCCCAGAGGGTTGGAGAAGATGATCATGTTTTAGGGGAGAAATGGAAACTCAGGGAACACGTACCAAATTTTGTAGTATTATGTCCAATAGAGCATTTGACCTTTCATTAAAATTAGATTTTGGAGAAGAATGATGTGGTAGCATAGCTGAAAGGCTACAGAACAGGAGCAGATGGTCTGGGTGAAACGCCACCACTGGAACTGCAGTGTTTACTGAGGATTCCAGTTTCTCTGACACGGAGTGTACATCAATGTTTGTTGGTGGGCTTATCCTTAGCAATGTGGGCTAACCCTGGAGCAGCTGAGCCAGGGTGACTTCTGCTGCTGCACAGAGAGAGAAGCATGGGGCCCATAGAGTTGCTTTACAAGTTCAGAACTGGAAGTTTTCGACTTCTTTTCCCTTTTGCAGTGAGGATAAGGAAGATGAGCATCTCCTTCAGGCTGGAGGCCTGGTTTTGCTCAACAGTGGGTTTAAATTAACCTCATTATAAGTGGGAGCTTGATGGTTTTTTTAGTGCAGAGATTTGTCTGTTTAGTTAAGATGGCTTCTTCTGTTCAACTGCTGCTAATTAGCATCCATCATTAACTGGTCCAGAGCTTGCAGCTCTATTCATTTGAATGATTGTTAATGGGAAGTACACCCATTGAGACATTGGGTTAAATGCCAGTTTAATGAGGGTGTGTTGGTTATTTCACTGTAACTGAAGCTCTGCTCATCAGCTGAGCGAGGTAAAGGTTTCCTTCCTCACTAAATAATTTGCTCAAACTGTGATCCTAAGTATATTCAATTAAGAAAGCCCATCAACGCTAGAGAAATCCATTAAGAAAGTGGGAGTAATAGAGAAATAGAAGAATAATCTTACAAATGAAGTTCAATGCCAGCACAAATATTTAGCTATTAAAGTCAATCTTTGGTTTTATTACAAATTTTCAAAAGCTGGTTTCTTCTAAAAGGTGCCATTTCCACCGCTGTAGAAAATGAAGTCTGTTCAGTGAGGCAACGCTGCACAGAGGAGCAGCACCGCAATGGTGACAGCCTCTGTGTTTGAAGGACACCTTGCAGATCGAACCGAGGAGCTGGAGTTGAAAGCAAGAGCTGCTATCACACGAGCAGAAGAGATTGCCAGCTTGCTGTGCCTGACTCCATAGTGCAGAAGCAGGGAATTACACAAGCTCTCAACCCTCCCCTCTGCGAAGATAAGCCTTGCCTTGGCAGTGCGCTCCCCCTGGGGTGGGGGTGGGGGGAAGGGCAGTGCCATGGGCTGGCTGCTTTGGCCGCAGTGTTTCTATAAGGAATCCCAAGTGGTGGTGGGCACGTGGCAACTGTCTGGTAGCATTTATCCAGCCATGGGACCACAATTCCAATAATTATTCTCCATCTGTACACTTCCTAGGAATTACGTAAGTAGGAAATTGGAAGCGTGTGAAGCCAAAACATGAAAGAATACAGAACAGATGAAGTGAGGGATTTTGTCTTAAAATAAAACTTTCTCTTCTGATTCTGATTTAGACTTTCTTCAGCTGGCATTCCTTACCTGCCTTCAACCAAGTCAGCAGTGGCTCTTACCAAGCCAAGCCTCTGTACGCACCTTTGCCCTCGTTGACCTTCAGCTGCTCTTGATGCCGCTAACTATACCCTTTTCCCAGGATGTTCTTCCCCTTTAGTGATGTTTCAACATCTTTTGAATCACATTGTGTGATCTTGTCACATTTTGTCACATTTTGTATCACATTTGTTACACTTTGTCACATTTTGAATCACATTTTGTCATCTTCTGACCCTCCTCCAGCTTTCTGTGAGGATGTCACAAAGATCTGCCTTTAATTTTCCTGTACTCCTTTTCTCCTTGTTCTGTGGTACTATCATCCACAGATACAAACAGATTGTATCACGCCTATGCTGATGGGTCACAGACTTGCCTGCTTACTCCAGGCCATTTTTAATCTGTCCGAACAGTGGTCTGGGGTGGCTTTTCTGACAGATCTGACTGACAACAAGGTATTAATTCAAGCTACCAATGGCTATTGCTAATATTTTCCATTGACATCTCTTTTGGTCTCTTTTTGAGGGCAAAGTCATGAAAGTGAGCTTTTCTGTATCCAGTTTGGTTGGATCTTCCAGATCCTTCTGCATACCTTCTTTTAAGGATGTGGTCCTTTTGTAACTGTAAGACAGCTAAAAGTCTTATCTGGGCTCTTACACTTACTTATTAAAAGAATCTCACATACTGCAAGATTCCTTTCTCCAGCTTTCCCCCATTTAAATTAATACAAGATTCACATGCAGAAGCATTTTCTTACCCCAGTACATTGACAGTATCACCTCCTTCCTGCATTCTTCTATTAGTTCCTCTGTCTCTGTTTATACAACATAATCTCATTTTCATTTTGAACAACCTTCTTGTCTCATCCCCACATGGCTTGTCATCTCTTGTTCGTTCTTAAATGTCAGCTTCCATCTTTGATGGGCTGGTGATGCCAGCTCTCTTCCTCTTGTTTTTACATCTTCAAATTGTCACCTTTCCCATGCTTACCCTCATGTTTGGAAGGAGCTCTCTGAAACAGCAACAAAGCAACTTTCAAGTAATTTTAGAAGTCTTTTTTTTCCCTGTGATGCCTTACAGAGACCTTGACAAGTTGATAGTGTGCCAAGGCAGATCCTTTTCAGGCTGAATGGTATTTCTTGTATTCCCTGGCTGTCTGGGAGCCTCAGATGTTTTCCATTTCAAACAGGGATGCTCTTTTTGAGTCACCTATCTCAGCAGGGCCCTGGTCCATGGTCTGAGTGGCACTGAAATAAACTTTGCTTCACTCTAGGCATGGACAAAGACCTGTCTCAAGCCTGTGCCACTCTTTCTCCTTTCCTCTTCCACCACACCCACACTACAACTCTGTTTACCTCTGCTTCATAATATTGGTGAAATAACCAACATTAGGCCATGTCTCCTAGAAACTAGCAACTTGGGCATCACCTAATGGTAAGCAATACATTTTGCTTTACTGTTTGCCATTGTTTCTGTTGGACTCAGGCCAGATGGTAGTAAAAAATGGGTTTTGTACAGCAGTGAAGAAATCGTCGTGGCTTAACTAGTTACAAAAAATGACTTATGTGGGACTTGTTCCTGCAGAGGTAGTTTTCACAAGTACCTTCATCTTCTTGCCTTCCAAATGCAGGAGTATAGGACCTGAGCACTGGGGATATTCTGTGCAGCCTGAGAAATAAGATTCTTTTCAGAAGGTCTGTAATTGTCCCAGACAAGCAGAACAGTATGAGCGTGAGGCAGATAGATGGCACGCACCTTGAAAGGTTTATTGCAGGACCAGAATCCCTTTCTGTTCTTCACAGAAGAATATAATAAATATAAAAACCTTGTGTTTTTTCCTTAGGTACGATTCAATGAGTTTTTCCCCTTGGGTAGCTCTAGCCAGTGGTGGATCTGTCCATGAGAATCTTGCAGCAGACCCCCATTTCAAGGCAGATGCCCTCAGCTTGATGCCGTACTCGGAGCATTGGTCCAGCTGCATGCTGATGAGTGCCATAGCTGTGGCTGTCTCATAAAGGTGCTGATCATAAAAGCTCTGGGGATGCATATCAGCGTGTCAAGTTTCTAAACGTTGGTTTTATAGAGGATGTGAAAGAAGGAGGGACACCTTGATTAGGTTGTTTGAGCAAAGGAATTAGAGGGAAATAGCTCTGAAATTGGTACAGGAATAGAGCACATGAATTCTGACTGAAGTCAGTAGGGAAGAGTCTAAATTTTGAAATTAAAGGGAAATGCTATTGAAACTGAACTGTACATTCTCTTGCCTTCTTAAAATTAAGTCATCTCTTTATTTCTTTTTTTTTTTTTTATCTCTGTAGTGACAAAGCCATTTAGGTTTTATTGACCAGTGTGTGTTGATCTGCCTGATGACATTTCCCAAGATTAATGTGTCTGTTTCTTGACAATGCCTATGCTTCATGATGCATCACAATTAACCACTGCTACTTGGTATGACAAGGAGGGACTTTTTTTTTTTTTTTTAATCTGCAACTGCATGACTTCTATCTGCATTTCAAATGGCAAGTAAACAGACAGGTCCCCTATCTACTTCTCTCATCTACCTTTTTGAAGTGAAAAAGCATTGAAATTCATGCTTAGGTTCCCAGTAAGATGCAGCATGCTTTGGAGAGCAAATTGGACTGGAAGTATAAACAACAGGAAAAACACTAACCAAACCCCACAATGTGTAAGATACAGAACACACAAGCATCTCCTGTTATTATAAATACTTTGTAGCTTTTCTTTATTTCTGTTGGTAGAATTGTCAAATTAATATTTATAATCTCTCTTTAGTGCATTTGCTAGGGGTTTTTGTTTCTTTTCAGTATAAATTGTCAGGCTAACAGTGTTATTCAGGCTTGTCAAAGTATGTTTTTTCAAGTTAATGGGAGTTTCACATTTTGACTCAATTTTGCAGGGATGTACCATTGTGCTTAAATCAAAACTGAGTGATCCATTAGTCTTTAACATGACTCTCAACATGTGTGAAGTTCAACTTCTGTGCATTTGCCTGAGTTTTTGTCATAACCTTAAAAACATCTCAGGAACAGGTTTAGTTAGAAATTTTTTACTGTTTCAATTAAACTCAGTAGCTGAACATAAGACATTAATACAGATTCAAAATTTTCAAATTTACCTAACCATTGTTTAAATAACTTTTTACTGTTTCCTAATTTTTTGGCTATCACAAGACAAGATGAATTTTATCGGTCCTTGGTTCCAGCATTGGGATTGCCAGCAGAAGCTTTTATGTCTATTTTTTCACAGTATCTTGGATGCAGATTTGTCCACCCATGTTATGGAGACTTCCAACAGCTAAGAGGTGATGCTGGCTAGATATCCCTCTTAACGAATTGGAATAGAAAACAGTGATCTAAAAATGAAATATACTTGTCTATATGTTGAGGAAGAATTAAAATTTACAATCCTTTTAGTTCTTTGTTGGAAAAGTAAAGACAGAGTTTAAGAAATGTTTTGAGCTCCACTTTGTTAATCTATTTTCTTGCTTGCTTTATTTCTTCCCATATATTCCCTACCCCCCTTGGTAATTTTATTTGCTTCTGTTCTTTATAAGGTCCCTTGCTGACAGCTCATTTTCCCTTCTCCAGGGAGTATTTCAGCTGAACCTTGGTGTTGTGGATGTATGTAATGCATTTGAATACTATTATCTATGTCACAATAAAAAGAAAATAAATGTCACAACTGGTATACCTTTAATAGGCATGGACATGGCATTATTGCGGAAGGTACAATGAAGACTTCTGCTCCATGCACATTTGTAATAAGAAAAGTTGACAGGTTGTGAGATTTCCTAAAGAATGGGATGGTAAACAACACAAAGGTTTTTATAAAGCCTTTTACATAAATCAGGTGGTGAAGCATATTTTAATACTGTTCAGGACTGGCTATTTTATTGCAAAAAGATATCAGAGCTCAAGGAGTATGATAGAGCTGGATGAAGTGAAACATTCTGATCTGAAAAGGGATAGAATGAATTGAGAGTTTTCATTTAGGAAAGAGACAAATGAAAGTGAAATGGATAAAAGGATCCAAAACAACAAGAAAAGTTGGATCCTTTTTTTTTCCTTTTGGCATGGAATAGGCTATTTTACATAATTAAGAACTGAAAATCATGAAAGTATGGAAGCCACGGTAAAAAATCTAAGCCAAATAAAGTAAACAACAAACAACAACAACAAAAAGAGATTGCATATTTTGTGTGCATCAAAATTATCGAGAGTTATTACTGAGGGGAAGGATCTGAAATTTCATGTGTCATGACTCGAATGTGCCAGCAGCAGGGACACAGGTGGGTACAGACTATGCTCCATCTGCCCATCAAGAAGTTCTTATGCTTCTCCCTAATGAGGCGCTCCCTGGTCGCAGTCAGATCCTGCAGAGTCGGGGCTGGGCTTGCAGCTTGGTGGTCGAATACTGTCCCTGTGAATGATTAAACAAGAAATCCCGAATGTGATGTGAAGCTGCTTTAACAGAGTGCTGAGTTTTTTTTCCTGTAGCATAAATTAATAAAGAAGACTTGAAGTATATGTAAATTATTTATCATTTTTGGCTGGGTGTCAGGACAGCCCTCTTCTGCAGATAAACAGCAACACACAATGATCATAAACTTTTAGTGTGATGAATTCGCTTATTACTCTATTTAACCAAACATTATACTCAGAAAAAATACTCTAAATAACAACGTCCTCTGATCTATATTTTCTGTCTCTGAGAAGTGGGATACGAAGACAAGGACTTAACCAAGAGGTCCTGAATTTCAGTTCCTCCTCTGCCTTTTCTGTGAATCTCTTTCTGAGCAAATCGTTTTGTCTTTGGCCCTGTCTCCACATGGCTTGTACTTATGAGGCCCAGAACCGAAGACACTGCTTTTTAATTTAGGTGTGCGAGGTGGAAATCTAAATTTCAATCCATAGGTGCTTCTTTAAAGCATCCTTTGAACAATTTTGATAGCTTTTTCCACAAAACCACTAGACTGTGGATAATCTGTGTGCAAGATAAAGTGCTTAAGTATTTGCAAAGCATTTAAACTCAGAACAATCAAATTGTGACCCATTATTTATCATTAGCACATCTGGTATGCCACGTCCAGGATTTTTATGTAAAGTCTTTTACATGCATATGTGCATACACAAAGCTAGGGATTGTATTTTCATATTTTCTAATAGTGCTATTTCTATATAGTGGGAATAGTCATTTCAAATCGGTGCATGAACATTTCTGGCATTGACAAATGTCTTAATATCTACATAGATCTGCAATTTCTTGATTTATCATCATGGAATGTACTGTCAGATTGTTTTCCTTTTTTTTTCCAAGTTCCGCATCAATCCAATATTTCTGAATAAAATGCTACCTGCATCATGACATTCTTTGAATATTATCAAAGGGATTTTTACTATAATTTATCAAATAAGGTGTCAATATCTGGTATTATTTTTGGGAAGTCTCAGCTCATACTGTAGCACTGGCAGGCAAAAGCACCCGCAATAGCGAAGTTTCCTTGACCAGGTATACGTGCATGCATCAGACTCAGGTGTTTGTTTCACTCGGTGACATTTTGTGTCTGAGCACTGCAGGGGTGTTTCTAGGAACGCTTATGACAGGACAATTAAGTTTCATCATCCTTATCTTATAGTCTGTTGACAGCTTTCCAATGCCATTAAAGACATTATAGAATTGATTTTCTACCTTCATCGGCGTCTGTCCTACAGCATGAGCTCTCACAATGAGCCTGAGCATCTGCATGTTTTCAGACCTTGAATCGATATGCTCTTTCCCTGAAACAATTACAGGTCTTATCTTTTCAAGATTGTCCTTTATCCTTATGTCGAACCCATATAGACCTACAATGGGAATCAGTTCTCCACAGCCTTATCTGTGGTTACTTGTCTGCCTTGAATGCAAGTGTGCTTTCCCTGCAGGTGGTTCCCTGGAACTTCAGCTGTCACATCAAGCTGCCCAGCCATGGTCAAACGATCAGTAAAAACTCACTGAGGGCATGAGGTGCAAATGCCTCTTCAACGATGCCATGGTAGAAATTGGCTTCTTTTTAGTACATTTTGGCTTCTGTTTGTCGCAAATACGGAAGGTCTTTCCAAAGGTGACAGATAGAGCTTAGAACTGGTTTTGGTCTGTTCTGGTTCAGCCTTCCACTCTGTTTTTGCAGATTCCTCCTATTTGCAGTCTGCAGACTCCTCCGGAAAGATTTTTCTAATCTTGTCTGCTTTGTTGTCTTTTCTTTCCAAAACCTGCACTTGCGTTTTTTTTTTTGTGGTCTGAAATCTTGGAAAACTTCTCTCTTTTTTTATGGAGTTTGGAGAAGGAATTCCTCACATTCTACACCACCCCTCCACCCCCCCATCCCCCAGTCTGGGGCTTTTATTCCCAATACAATCTGATCTCCAGAATTCAGAATTTCACAAGCCCTTCAAAATTGCATGTTTGCCTCAACAGTATCAAATCTGTTATAAATTATTCAACTATTTCCTCTTTCCTCTGAGTTCTCTTATGAAATGTGTCTCTCTAGCTTCATTTGTGTCTAGGAGCTCAATATTTATGTTTGTGCTGCACGTTCTGATAAACGATTTTCTCTTCCTCAGTCACAGGCTGATGTACAAATCTAGTACATCTGCGATTGCAGTAATCCAAAGAAAATCTTGTTCTTATCTGTGCTTGCCAAGCTCTTGCTTTAACTTTTCTGTTCCTCCTGTGTTTCTGGAGAGCTCCAGTTGCTTGGGAGTTTTTACTGCTCCTTTTCTTATTCGCCACTCATCTTAGATGTGATCTTCAATTTCTGTGGCTGTACCCCCGGTGTCAGACTGTTGGGGGTGTACGTGTGTGTGTGAGATAAGTTTTAAAATCTGAGTTAGGCTTTTAACTACTGAACTTGAAATAAATTAAGCAAGAAAGATAATAGATGTTAGAGAAAACAGCTTCTGGGAAAGAAAAAAAATTATGTATGGGTTTATACCATACACTAATCAGTTTGTATCAGAGTGTTTTGGGGATATGATTTCTAACACTGAGAAACTAAAAAGTCCAATTATCACTGCAAAACTATAAAACAACAAAAAGACTATTTAGTCATATTTTTAATTCAAGTTTTTTTGTGCACAGTTTTATGTAAATGTGTTCACAGCACTAAGATGGAAGGTCTTATTCTTACAGAGAGAAAAAATTTTGAGGAGAGTTCAATAGTAGAAAGCAGACTTACCAGGAATTTTCAGGAAGGAAAGTTTTTTCTTGTAGAAAATACTAGTATGAGAGGTTCCAGCCGAGCCAGGTGCTTGCATGGGATCTGACCTTAACTTTTTTCAGCTTGAGCAGCACCTACATATGCATTTATTCCTTTCCTTATCTTCCATTTAAAAGTGTGCTGGGCAACAGCTGGTACCTGGCAGGTTTCTGGTTTCCCTGTTTCCCTGGTCTGGTTAATTGGCAAGCAGCTTATTTGCTATATGGTTCCTGCCATCCTGCCAAAGAGGCATCAAGGGACCTCAGGGAGTTGCGCATCCCACCTGCAGGACAGAAGAGAAGCCAAAAAATTACATTTTGATCCTTTACATTTTGATTTTTCTCCTACTCCCAGCATTATTCTGGCAGTCAGATTTTTGGTTCCACTTGTGGTGAGAAAACATTACATTTGATGATGGATTTCCATTTTTCCAGACAGCTCAGTCTGTGATTGGCTCTCGGAGGCTGTATTTGTGGTCTGTCTTTGGGAAAATATTTTGGAAACATCTGTAAAACTCTTATTTCAAATGTCTGTTTTTTGGCTCATTAAAGACGAATACATTCGCCAAACTAAACTGAAAAAAACCCACCCCTCTAACAGCTCAGGACTCATAATTAGAAGATGCGTTGGCAAAAAAACAGAACAAGATCTGCCTCCATTGGTTCCCGAAAAGATTAATGTGATTTTGGGGAGAATGAGAGCTTTTTACAGGTATTTCTTAATAAAACAGTATCATGTGAAGTTGAATCATCTTGTTGAATACTTCCATTACATGGCAGAGTGCTAGTTGAGTTACGGACAGTCACTGACACGGCATTTAGAAAAAGCTGCTAAAGAAAAATCTCTTTTTAAACATGAAGTGACGGCAGCTTTCAGGCCATGGTTTCTAATAAATGAACAGTGTATGTGAAATATCATGAACTGTTAATAATACCTTGTACATAAACTTTGCTATTTTTTAGCTGAACATGTTTCCAATGTTGTCAGTTTATATTTAACAAAGATTTTTGACAGCTTGTCTTTTAGATGAAATTATTCTAGAAGAAGCTTATTTATAATGAACATGATTTGAAATATTAAAGGCATGATAACACCAGGAGTTTTGGAGGTTTTAAATCGAGTCTTAAATAATGACTAAGGAAGGAAATGAAGTGTTATAGCACACTCCTTTTTTTTAATAAACACTTTTCCCTGGTCCTAGACAGGTCATTAAAGGGCCATGTTCTTTGCTTGTTCTATGCAGGATCAAGGTAGACATTGAATAAATGCAGATCTGCAGTATGAACAGCAAGGTGGGGGGGAAGTGTCCACTTATCCCCTCAGTTGACTCTATGCATTTCTTGTTAGTGCTTGATTTAATTCTCTTAGCTCTATTCCAAAGATTCTTGGGCTTCTGTGGCTGCTGCTGTAGCCATGACACTTCAAGTTCAATTTGGAAAAGCACAAGCCAGTGTTAATTAAATAATTGCTGTTCCCATACTCAGTTACAACCCCTTCCTGCCCAAGTTCTTTCAATCCATTGTGGATGCTTCATTTTTTCACTCGTGCTCCTCTGTAGGTGAATTCTTCCATGCTGAATGTACATAGTACTGACTATTTACTTTTGTTTTTAATCTAAGTAGAACAGCTTTGCG
Source organism: Falco punctatus (assembly GCF_963210335.1). Lineage (NCBI taxonomy): Eukaryota > Metazoa > Chordata > Aves > Falconiformes > Falconidae > Falco > Falco punctatus. The sequence continues at coordinate 7,614,771 of NC_137581.1, forward strand.
ACCCATTCACAAGTGGCAGGGTTAGCTGTATCCCCTATGCATATAAATGCAGTGCTGTGTGTATTTGCCTAAGGGCATAATATAGAGATTCTTCGTGGTTTTACCCAGACACCACTGTCTTATCCATATAGATCCCCAGCACAGCGGGTTCTGCCAGAGTGAAACAAGATTCTGATCAGAGAAGAAATCAAGATTTACTTATCTATTTTTATAAGTTTAAGCATCATGAGCCCTTTGCATGAATAATGAATATAGTTCAGAGGAGCTCCCATAATCTTAAAATTTATGACTAAAGCCATAGGTTAGTTTGCTTCAGCTGATAGAAAATGTCTTAAGGATTTAATCTCGTAAAAATTAGTTTAGGCTGATAATATTGCTCACATGCACAAATATCTGTTATAACTGAGCCCTAAGATAATATCATGTTAATCAAATGCAAAAGTTTCTGTTATTCATGTTACTTATTACGTCTGTCTCCTGTGGTGCAGTTCATAAATATACTGCAGAAGCAAGGGACCCTGGTCGTGTCATGACTTGCTTAAACCAAACCCTACCTTCCTTCTTTTATCAGTCTAAAATTTCTCACCGTTAAGGACCACAGGCTATTCCCTCCTCTTAGCATCACTTCATTAATCATTCAGCAACCTGAGCCCCCCCGTCGTGTGCTCTGTGTCAGACCATTCTCCTGCTGCCCTTGGCTGTTTCACCAGCCATATAACCCTGCTAATATTTGTAGGGGGCTGAAGTGGTTCCTTATCAGCATCAAAGGTCCCATAGAGCAAGCTCTCCAGTTTGGCCTCTGTCAACATTTCTCGGGGCTTTGCCCTGTGTAGGCAGCTAGAACTGGTGTAAATGAAATAGTTACACCCTGCAGGCATGTCCTCCTCGTCTTGCCCAGAGGTTCCTACCTTCTGATGAACGCCCGTGGGGCAGCAGGGTGGGATCTGTTTCTTGTGGGCAAGCAAACAGAGCTGGCAGCCCCTTTGACCTCTTTCTGTAGATCTTCCCTGGCTCATCCTGGAAGGTGTGGGGTTTTCAGCCAGACTTTGTACGCATTGCCTTCAGGCTGGGAAACTTGCTTAGCAGCTACTTCGCTTTTCGGTCACGTTGGTCAAGGCTCCTGAGCAGCCATGTGGGTTTTGCTGATTGATCAGTCGAGCTTGTTCCTATGACTTAATGACTGGGATTATGTTACTCAGCGTTTGGCTCACAAGCATCAGCTTTCAGCTGCATTTTTTTTGGGGGAAACAAACTGCTGTGAAGAGCAGTCCAACATAACGCACTGCTTTCCGTAATGTCCATTAGGTGTCCCCACATGCTGGTGGCTTGTGGGTACTTTAATTACATCTTGTCAATTAACAGTGGTGTGCTCTGCATGTGTTCATTGAATGGAGTCCCAGAATTCTGTATTGAACACAACGCTATCGCATTTTTACTTGGTGCAAGAAATTCTCTTTACTCGGAAGAACTTGTACACTCGCAGACCACTATTTGTCAGTTGCCGCGTCTGAACCTTAATTAACGTTACATTTGTAAGTAGATAATATATACAAAATGGTAATTCTGAGACCATAACCACCTGGCATGTTCTTTCCTACCACTGTGCAGCTACTTTGTTTGCAATGCAGAACAGTAAGAGAAATTATAAGTAAATTAAATATACAGGCATAATGCCATCTTTCAGCTTTGTTGTTTGCAGCCAAAGCCGCTGCTGGATCTCTTGTTAGAGCAGTAAGTTTTCTTCAGTTGTCTAACTTGCTCTGTCCTGGGTTTCTAAATGTGTCTTTGGATTTTTTGCTGCATGAATCATTATCCTGCAATTTGACAGAGCCTCACAGGGAGAAGCCAGCTTCTCACAACACCAAGGACAGGTGTTCCTGTGCATGAGTGGGTGGTAATCAGAATGATCTCAATCTCCTTTCCTCCTCTCCTCATCTTTGTGTTCATTCAGCCTTTATCATTGCAGTATTGATTAGCACCTGCAGACCTCCTGGCAACACCACGTCTGCACTATTCTAGCATAACTCACCTTTAAAGGCTGGTTTCATGTGACAAACCCCATCTTCATTGGTTATGATAGACCTTCGAGTTAAAATGGCAAGCCATCACACCATAACCAAGTGAATTAACTCTAAACTAGGTCCTATTACTAGAGCTTTCCCTCATAATCTTCCACCATGTATCTGCACAGTATACCTTTGTGACGTTCCCTTCTTGAGACACTGCAGTACAAAAAAGGACTTCAGTGTCTACCCTAGGATTTTTACCCAATTTGTGGTGCAAAAAACTGCCTCCACGTTGGCAGGGCTCACGTATTACCCGGTAAGATCTCGTGAAGTGCCTGCGTGTGCAAGGAGGTTTGAGCATGCCTAACACAACCTGTGAGAGTAACAGCCCGTGGGGCAATAGCATCCCCAGTCAATGGTGGTACATTTAGCCTTTCTTCTCTCAAAAGAGCACTCACCCAGGCAAGAGGAGGTGAAATACAAGTTAAAGCTTCAGCGGGTTCAGACATGTATTCCTGCCACTGGTGAGAAGCTCTTGATTTCCAGGCTACAAACAGTTTCAGGAGGGAATCTTGTAGGGAGATGCTGGAAAGACTTCACCAATGCATCCAGTAACAGAAAGCGATGAGGTCTTGTGCCTTGCAGGAACATCTAAACCTGAATTCATTTCCCAAAGAATACACTCAGTGTTAGCACAGCAGCTGAAGATGAGTAACTCTGTCCTCCACCTCTCTGAGTGATCTTTCAAGGCATGAAGGGCACTCAACACCGCAGAGGTGACCACCAAACATTGAACTTGGCTGCGTGGAGCTAGGACTGTCTTAGCAGTGGGCAGTGTCTGTATGTTTCTCCGTAGGCTTTTGTATGTGTTTTACACCACTTTCCCAGCCCTGTCTCTATACTTCTGGGAAATGTGTGGTGCTGTAGGTCTAGAAGGTCTACCTCTGCCAGTGTCAACAAAGGAGACAAAGATCTGGTGTTACTTTTAAAATTGGTAATCCACACGTAGTGAATCCAAAGTTGCTCTCTGGAGACAGGTTTGCAAGTCCTTGTTACGTTTGTCTGCCTTCAGAGAACTTTTCCGTAATTTCTTTCAAATAATTAGTATTTATTAATTCTGTTCTTACATCCAAGATATAATTTGAAATCTTTCCTCTTAATTTTAAAAAATGAAGTTCACTTCCTGACTTGATTTTAAGTAATGAATTGAATTGTACTTTCTGACATGATTTATCATTCCAAGAACTGATAGAATATCATTATCTTGTTAGAACAATGCTGGGCTTTTCTTACAGCAAGCATAGCAAAAGGAATATAATAAGACAGCTTAGCCTATCATGTTTGATTTCATCAAAGCATGACAGAAATACTAACAAACTGATCGTCACAACCTTAATGTGCACTAAATAAGTACTTAGAACACATTGAGTGAATTACCAAGGGCAACAGAGCGAGTTAGTAGAGGAATCATTGTTAAGGCACTGTTTCCCTGATATCTGTCTGCCTGGATTTTTGGAGGGACAAAAAGTATTTTTTGTATCAATATTTTTCATATCAAAATTTCCATTGTGCTAGAAACAATACTCGAGGGAAATGCATTGTCTTTCAGGTTTTATGAGTGTTTTTCATGTTCCACTCCACAATTCAAGATTGTTTTAACAACAAAAAGAGTTAGCAGCAGGCTTCTGTAGGTGTGCATGCACTGTCTTTCTGTCCTGTTCTCAGACTTCAAATTATTCATTCAGGAGTTGTCTGCCAAACCTGTTTTGAAATAAAACTTGCAAAACTAATTTTGTTCAACCATCTTTACTAAGGAGTTGGTGTTTTCAGAAGGCTGATTAACAATGCATGTTTTTTAAAAGCTGATCCTGTATTACTACAGAACTATGGAAAGACAAGACTTACAACACCTAAATTGGTCTGACATCTTTGTCTACTAACAGAGAAAACGAACCAATAAAAATAAGAAAAGTAATGCAAAGACAACTACTAGACCTTTGCCCAAGAACAAGTTCTGACTGCAAGGAAAGATGTGCCATCAAAATCCCTGGAGCCCGCTAGGATTTCAGTATTGCTTTCTTACGTGAAAGATGCTCAGATTGGGATGTCATTCCAGGTTAGGACACCTGCCTTTAGGTGTTAACACATGCACTGTCAGCTCCCATTGTCATAAACAGAGGTTGAGTCAACACAGTTGTCAGAGCATCTGACATGGCTGTGTTCCTGGAGACAGCTGGTTCACCCTCTACCCTCCATGTAAGTCAAGAATCTCATGTCATCTTAGATACCTGCCCAACCTTTATTCCTATCTCCAGAAAGGCCCAGATCCCTGTAAGGTCTGTGGTGTATCTGCCAACCCTTTGGGTTTAGCACATACAGCTGCAAACCAGTCTCTCCTCCTCCAGTTGTCAGCATCCAGCCCAGCCTTTGCAGCAGATGTGACAAACTTACTTGATCTCCGGAAGTCATCTCAATTCATAGAAAGGCTTGACAGGAATCCCTAAAGGTTGCGATCTATATTTAATTCTTCAGCTGGTTTAGTGTCAGTAGGTTGACAATGGTAGCCCTGTCTGTCCCCGCCAAAGGCAGCTTGATTTGGCATTTCTGTGTCTCAGGTGGTTGCTGTGAGCTCCTGCTATACCTTAAGTTAAGATGGGATCTTCCCCTGTCAGTGGCCCACCATTATATGGAGCTGTACCATTATTTTATTTGGTTTCTGTGGCAAGATGCTGGGGCATATGAGATGCCGATTCATGGGCTGTGGGTCACTTCATTAACATTTATGTAATGCCTTTTAAATTAACATATCCCTTTCTTCCTCCTTAGGTTTTGCTGTCAGATGTTTTTAAAGGTGCTGCAGTAAAACCTCGTGAAAGATTTCTCTTGAAAAATTAGATTTTGTTAATGAGCACAGTACTATGCTCATAACATTAATTTCACTGTGATAAAGATCAAACGTATTGCAAAAAAATGGTGAATTTGGCAACATAATTTTTTTGTGAAACATTTCCTCCTGCTACCCTCATGCCTAATGTAAGCTTTTAGGAGGGTGGGAGGCCCCTCTTCAGGACACATCATGGAATTACTTCCCTGGAAGAGTCTGAAAAAAAATTTGCAAAATTATTTTGTCCCTGCCCATGGCAGGGCAGTTGCACTAGCTCATCTTTAAAGGTTCATGATTTCAGAATTCATGAATAAATACGTTAAGTTCATGCCGAGTGAAAACCTAAATTACTGAAGTTAAAAAGAACTTGGACCAAGTCCATAAACCAATCAATTACATGAGAATGAAGATAATGAGAACAGTAAAGAGATTCTAGACCTGCAAGGACTTGTATAAGGGATACAAGGTTTTCTTATTCCAGTGGAGACCAGCAAATGTCAATGAATTTGCATGAAGTCTCTTAGCTGTTACTAAACCCATGAGAACATAAAGTGGAACAAATTCAAGCATGACCAATGAAGTCTTTTGATGTTCATGGAAACCTGCAATACAAGGTTAGACCAATTAGTGCAATGACTGTAAATGTTAAGTGTAGACAACTAAAGTCACAGTGACTCCAGTGAAAGGGTTCATTTAAAGTGTAATTTATTACATCAGGAGAGCAATCTTCGGGATTGCCCTAGACACTGTGGCAAATATGTTCAAGTGTCATAAGCCAGAGTTTATAAAAGTACAACCCGCAATAATTTAAACTTGTATAGAAACATTCATTAGAAGTGTTTAACAAACATTAATTAATTAAGCTATGTAACTCCCCACTGTGAGCCTATGGGTAAGTCAAAGCATTCGTATCTCAATTTTACAGAAGGTTAAGCTGAAGTGCAGAGATTGATTTGCCTGAGGTCACACAGCAAGTCAGTGGAAAAACTGCAAATAGAATCCGCGGTCTGAAGTTCTCATTTCCCTGTTTTTACCACTTACATTACACTTCCCACTAGTAAAATGAAGGGGAAGAAAGAGGCAACTGAAGTGGTGAGACTTAGAATATAGTTAACCCAGTTTTCTACACGTGTTCTTGCTTTTTTTTCTGCAGGTCAGGCACATCTCAAAGGGGTAGGTTGGTTATTTGGAACTTTATTCCTTCTCCATCTACTTTTTGCATGCTTTAAGTGCAAACGCTGAAATACTTGACGTCTTCAGAATAAAATATAGCCGGACAGTAAGAGGCAACCCTCTGGAGTTTCAGGCATGTAACTTGACACAGTCAGCCTCCATCCCCTGCAGCTCATGTGATGCTCTGTGTTTGCCCACTGCATGGGCACGGTCCTCCGGTGTGCTCTTTGCCCTTGCTTAGCCTGGCTCCTGGGCAGGCAGCCAGCTGCACCAGGAGTGTGGGTGGGAGGTGGAGATGGGGACTGCAGCCCCGTAGGCACGTATGTTGGTCTTTTCCAAGCACCTCACCAAAACCGAGGACTGAATGGTGGGTTAGTGCCTCTATCTCTATCATATACCTGACAGGCATACGATACCATGCATTAGAGAAACTGGGGTTGTGCACTTTGGTATCAGAATGAAGTTGTTTCTTGAGGATGGAAGGCGATGCCCTGCTAAAAAGCAGAGCCCTGTGCTGAGCAGATGGGTACTGTTCCACTAAAAGGAGACTGAGGGTTTGCAGTGAAAGCCTAAGAGAGATGCAGAGGGGGAGATGTTCCAAGGTGAGAACTTGAAGAGGTTGAAGAAGCTAAAGGGTCGCTCTGGCATGTGAAAGAACTGGGAAGAAAGGTCATGTTTTAATGCTTTGTCTTAGCTTTAAATATAAAATTATGTTCAAAAGTGGTTGGGTATGAAGCTGCTTCTTTGTAAAGAAAAAGGCCAGGAAGCAATTATTGCTAATTCCTTACAGATTGCCATGGGGTTTTCCTAAAATTGCTCTTACATTACCTTGGGAAAGGGCGTTTGATTTGGATGTCTTGCTCTTGGGATCCCTAATGGACCACTCGCTGAAGCTTTATGCAAGAATAAACAAATTTACCTTTACCGCATTTTTCAGGTATGGCTTACCAGCATTTCCTTAAGTAAAGGGCTGGGCAACTGAAGTTCTCACACGACTCAGTGACAGATTCAGTGAGATGAGAGAAAACGTTGGGAAAGGCATGAAGATAACATGTGGCATTTCCTGTGCTTGGAGGTCATATCAGTTCGTCATGACATACTACGTGTCCAGCCTATTCTCAGCATGGACGGCATCAATTACACAAGTGTCTTTCCTTTGGAAGTAGTTGGAAAAAAATTAATATACAAGCTATAGTACAAACCCTGTGCTGGTATCTGCTTCCTGATGACATGTTCTGCATGGTATGGGTTTCAAATTGGTTTGGGGAAAGGAAGAATGATATTAATAATCCATGGTAAATGGGAAGGCAGATATCCACAGTGTAGAGGCTGCTGCAGAAGTTTCTGTGCTGAGTTTATCAGGTGTGCTACAACAGCAAAGCTGTAAGTTGCCACGTGGCTGCAAGTGTGGGACAGTAAAATATGCAAGCACCTGTCAAAAGATCAGATCCTTGGCATATAAATGGTGAACAATGTACATTAGACAAGCCACTTGCTTCCTGGCCTTCTCCTCTCCTTTGAGGGCAGGTAGGGCACTATGTCAGGTAGGCTGGAGGGATGTCATTGCCATGTGGTTTTGAGGGCCTTTACAACATCAGCTACGTTTTGAACTGTTTGCTGTGAAGGAGCCTCTCGGGCTCCTGCCAAGCTATTGGTACCTCATTCCTGCATTGGAGCTGTGGTGGTCTTTCTCCATCATATGGAGTGGGACATGCTGGTACTGCATTGCTGCGTGTCTGAACGCTCTGCTGCAAGGGCAAAGTCATCTCTGGGTTCTGGCAATAGCCATGTCTGATCAGAAGAGACATATATATATATATACATACACGCGCGCACACACGCATTCCATGCTCCCCTTCTCTTTTCCTGTTCAGAAGATAATGCTTGAGTTCTTTTTTTAAAAAAAATTGCTTTCACCAGAAAATGTTAGGAATGCATAGGAGGGATTATAGTCAGTGAGCTGAACCTGCGTGATTAATTCTGAAGTGACTGCATCGCTCCATCCCTAACTGCCCCCAGGATTTCTGTGCTTGCCCTTAGGCTGACTCAGCTCTCCTGGAGGAGCTGCTGGCAGAGGTGATGTGTTGTGTGTTGGCACCTGGGGGCTGCAGCTCTGGTCAAATGCCATCAGTTGACCCTTTTGACTTCTGCACAGCCCTGGCTGCTTGTGCTGCCTCATGCCTTGGAGCAAAATGCCTGAGAGGGCAGGATGGCTAGCCAAATCTTTCTGATTTGTAGAGTTTCAGCAACCCGGGTGCTACTGGGGGGTGTCTGATAGGGGTGGCCCCTGGCTGGACTGCGGAGTACCTGCAGTACCCCAAAGCCTGCAGGTCCCCAGATATGTGCTCTGAGCACTAGATCTTTCATTCACCTTACCTACTCCCAACCTATTTATGCTCATCTGCAGTGGAAAAGCCTATATAAAATTAATCTGACTTAGAAAGGATTACAGACTGATGCATCCTTTTCTGGTTCTGGTCCGATATACAGTATTTCCCTTCATATTCTGTGGGAAATTGGCTTTGCAGCTGGATCCTTTCCAAGATTAAAAAAAAGGATGAGGAAACACATAATCTGATTTTTTTTCCTATTACTTTTGCCTCAGAGATGAAAATATACCTGCAGTTTTTATATTGTATTTTACAGTCAAATTATCCCTATTTAAAGAAATCATATCTCGAGCACTTGAGGAACAAACAAAATCACACAAGAAACAAATGATATAACTGAACAGTTTCCTGGTGTTGAACTCTATTACAGTTGTTTTAAGTGCACGGTGGAACCGTTCAAATGAAAGTCTGCTCATAACTTCTGTGACACACGCTGGGGCTGCATGATCCTCCAGCAGGATCCAGGGATGCACGTTATCCCATAACTGCAGCACAGAAACAAGGGGAAATCTCTCCAGTAACGGCTTTGCATCCAACTCACCACACAATGAAAAAAGCCTCTTCCCAAAGGTACATGTTATTGTTGTCAGGAGTGGGAACAGGCTGCCCAGGGAGGTGGTTGTGTCCCCACCCCTGGAGGGATTTAAAAGAGGTATAGATGTGGTTCTTGGGGACATGGTTTAGTGGTGGATTTATCAGTGCTGGGTTAACAGTTGGACTTGATGATCTTAAAGGTCTCTTCCAATCTAAACGATACTGTGATTCTGTGCTACATGCAGGGCGGTACACAGTGCTGAGAAAAAGCTAAATGTATTTGAGCTTGTAGGAAAAGAACTTGATACAAATCATCATTTTTCAAAGGAAACTCATTTTATGAAGGGTCTATCCTGAAGCACAGGAAACCTTGCCTTGGCCTTTTAGTGCTTCCTTAGCTGTCACTTGTGAACACTTTTTAAGATTAAGAGCACATTCTGTTTACATCATTTTCTATTGCAAAAAAATCCTGGAACCGGTTCAATTATATTCCTGGTTGTCCGGAGGTGCAAAGCATCCAGCATGTGCTTGTGATCCTACTCTGGCTCTTGCAGATTGTGCATTGATCTGCAGGCCCTGGCTGGCATGTTTAAGATGAAACCTCGCCACAGGATCTGGGATTTGCTGCTCTGCTTTTCTGCAGTTTAAGCTTTAGAAACAGAATGAGCAGAACTGAGTGCGACACTTACTAATTTAATCTACTGTGCCCACTTGCAACTGTGTTGCTGTGCTTTAATGAACCTGCCTTACAGTTTCTTCTCTTGTTCCACTGAAAACACAATTAGCAACCGTAGATGTTAACCATAACATACTGTCAGTGGCAAATGCTCAAATCGAGGCTGTGGTGCTTATTTATGATAAGATATATAATATATGGGTGAAACTGTAGTAATATACTCAATATCGTCACTGAACAGTCTTAAATACTGACTTTACTGTCTGAGGTCACTTTCTAGTTCTCACTTGTTAACATAAACTTTGCTAACATAGAGAGGGCTGCAGCAATTATTTTGTCTTCTCTGTGTACAGCAATCTGTGTGGAAAATTTTATTCTCCCTGGATTTTGGACAGCTGCCTTTGAGGCAGATATTCCTAGCTGAGAATTTCAGGAGAGCTCTGGTTGTATCTTGGATATATTACAAAACCCAATCATGATACTATTGTACAGCTAAGCCAGAAGTACTCAAAACCATATTTTTTTCCCCATACATCTAAATAACTATTGCAAAGGCCATTAATTGATAACCATTTAGTTACTTATTGCAACACGTAGAATGCTTCAGAGCTTTTTTGATAAGATACAGTTTTGGTCAGGTATGTACCTGCTTAGTAATGGTTTCTGCCTCAAAGAGCTTACAATCTAGATGCGCAAAAGTTCATAGGATAATTCAGGTTGGAAGGGACCTCAAAAAGTTATCAAGGCCAAACAGAAGCAATTTGCTGAAGCTCAAGAATAATGACAGGTTAATAACAGAAACTGCATTTCTTGTATTTCTTGCTGCCTACTTTGGTACATGTTCTACCACAGTATGCTGCTTTTAATAGATTTAGGAACATTTATCAACTGTAGGCATTTGGCAGAAGACTACTTCCCTGGCTTGCACTGCACCGTTTTGCCGCCTGCATGGCACAGAGAACCTGTTCTCTCCTTCTGCAGTAACTCGTGCTGTTGGGTTGGCATCTATGTTTCTCGGGCGCCAAAAGCTCATGTTTGTAAACCTTGCCACTGGGCTCCTAACTTTCATTTTGACTTGACATATCTTGGTGTTACCCCTGCCAATTGCAAAGAAACAAGCCTTGAGCTTTTCCTTTTTTGTTGCATGTCACACCACCTTTATTAGCGCGGACCCAAGGAAAATATGTGTGGAGCCCTGGGAATGAGATACAGCTGAAAAGGGAAAGGCATTTTTGACTGCAGCTGCATGGAGGGATGCTAATGGGGCCCAGTTTGAGCTCACCGTGACATAAAGCTACATACCAGCTTGATAACTGGAGATATGCCATTTCTCACATCCAGTCTGTGCTATAGTCCTGCGTTAGTTGAAAACACCCAATTTCAAGTTCAGCTTTCTTCTTCTCTTGCTTTTTATTTTCTCTTTCTCGTAGTGGCTATTTTACTCAATATGGAAACATTTTACTTGTAAAAACAACCAACACAAAACATAGCCACATTTGGTGAGGTATGTTATTTAACCTCTCTTTGGACTGCTTCCACGGGCAAGGCCTTTAAAGCTCTTTACTAGCAGGCTGGTATCATCTCTGATCACTTCCCTGCTACTTCTACCGCATGAATCAGTTTTCCTTCTTGAACAACATCCTGCACAATCCTCCTTACTCCTACCTAATAATTCAGACCAGATGGCTGAAGCTGACCCAGCATAATCTAGTCCCCAGGATATAAATGATGCCATTTAGACGTACACTGTAATGTTCCCTTCGTTAAAAAAAGGACTTGCAGCAAGAGCCTGTAACAATTGACTTTATTTTGATTCGCAGTGTTCTGCCAGACAGTAACCATTTGTGCTGGGTTACACAACATTAAAAGGTACATATCAGACACTATCCTACACAGACAAAAAGACTGCCCCAAATTTCCTGGAAAGGAAACAGCTTGTGTTTGCTTGTTGCCTTAGACCCCGATTCCACCTTGTCCCTGAATGCCCTGGAAAAACAGATGGGAGTTATACCGCAAAGCAAGTCAGGGCACTGGCACAGCATAGGAAAAATGAATTCCATGGCTAAGGACCTCTAGAAGGAGGAGGAAAAAAACCCACCTTTGCTTTTTATCCTGCAGAGTATTTGTTCCATTTCCCAGTTCAGGTCTGTAGAAATATGATGCACAGAGCACTCGTTTCTTGCGTAATGGGATTCTTCATCATGAATGTTGTTATAGTTAATTGCAAAAATGTACGGCTATCTGCAAAAGCAACAGAAAATTACTGCAGGTACCAGAATATTGGTGCCATTTCTAAATTGTCTCAAGACATAAAGTGAAGAGGGACAGTAGCAATATGTATGTCGTGAAGAAATCCTCTCTCCTTGCTAAGCACAAATGAAGGGAACAGCTTTTGGAACAGCTGTCAGCACAGCGTACTCCCTTCCTGGAGGTCAAAGCACGCTGTGGTGGGTAGGTGTCTGCAAGTTCAGTGGGCTTTGGGTAAGGTTCGGTGCATGGAATAGTTTGCCCTGCTGTGTTACAAGTGGCCACATGTACTGTCAAGTCACCGGGAAGGCAGCATTTGCTGACACATGCAGTACAACTTCAGGCTAAGCGACGTACAAGATTATCCTTTTAAGCTTAATTGTTTGTGTTCTATAAAATATAGATGGTACCAGAAAGCCCGGTATCGGCTTGTTTGTTACTGGAATGCAGACTTTCCTCTTCCTCCCCTTATTTTTTTAAATGCAAAAGAGGTACGAGAGGTTTTTCTTTCCACTCCTGCTCTGGTTTTCTTTATGACCCCTGTCTTCTGAATCCTGAGTTTGGTACCATGGAAATCTGTCCTCACTGTATTGCTGTACTGTAAACCAGTACCAGCTCGAGTTGAGCCTCTGCATTTTGCACCTTATCACCTTGGAAACCCCATCTTTGGATATTCTCACTTCCTAACCCTTTGCAACAATTAGGTACATGCAAAGTGCAGCTATAGGTCAGATGGCGTTAAAGAGCTATGCTGGGGTAATCCCACCTGCTCGATGCATTGGGACACTTGTGCCTTGATGGTTAAATTTCTGAATGTGTCTGTGAAAGTACTGAGATGCACCTGCCAGTGCTTCTCTGGGTAGGTGAAAATCATACAGATGCCAAAGCTATCTCATATGCTTCATCCAGCCTTGGGGCTACCAGCTGGATTACGTTGATTTACACAGCTGAAGATAGTTCAGTAGTAGGGAGGCCACCAAGGTGCATAAATAGGAGCAAATCCTGACCACCTTTCCCTTCTGACTTGAAGTCATGCTAGTATCTTGAATAAAGGAGAAAGCTTGCAGGAGCGAGTGGCTCCTGCCTCATTCCTAGAGCACCGGGGGATCTTTCCAGACTTGCTTGTGCAGCTCTATCTAGCCTTCCCCGCAGAAGCATTGTACAAAATGGAGCAATGCTGTTTGGAATCACCGGTGATTCTGAAGCCACTGTAAGTGTGTTATGGACCACAAAGGGATGGACACACCTGGTGTGCTCATTTTTGGGGCCTCTGCAGCTCAGCCCTGCTGGTTTGCTTCTTTTTGAGGCCTTGTGCAATTTTCTCAGCTGATGCTATATGGTTCTTAATGTTTGTTTTACTTTGAAATGAAAGGAAGTATGAAAGTGTACATTATTATTATTCTCTTCCTTTAATCTTGACTTAAAAGTTAGTCCTCTCAGACCTTTAATCATCTGTCTTTGTCTGAATTTCCTTCAATTTACTTCTATCTTTCTGGTGCTGAACTGCTTACAGATGAATGAGGAATTGTATTGCTTTATCTTATTTTTTCCTCATTAGAATGCTGGCGAAAGCCTGTGGTCACAGAAGCCAGAGAGTTGTTTAGGCTATTCACCAATTCTGTCTTCTTGTATTATTTAACCCCTTTGCTATGAGACTTGTAAAGTGTTCCTATAATGACTGGATATTGTGATGCATATAAGTTGGAACAGAAATTGCACTGGAATAATGGCCATAGGGCTGCAGGACCAACCACTCAAAAGTCAGAAAATGGCAGGGTTTAGGCAGCCTGTTTGGCTTTGTCTGATCACGTTTTCCTTTCTATGTAGCTTCTGTCTGAAAGGTCGCTCTTGTATCTGATTAAGGCATTGTGTTTCCTCCAGTTCTTATTCTTTGTCCAAATAATTTTTGTTTAAAGTTTCTTAAAAAGAAGAAAAAAAAAGAGGTAAGAGTGAGCACAACTCTAATGTGAGCATAAATAGTTAATATATTTTTTTTAAACTGAAGAAAACAAGACTTATCCCTGAGAAGTGGGTCCACCTTTAGTAAGAGAAGGTGCTCCCTGGCAGTTGTGTAGAGGTTTGACCATGCTTGCTCTTGCACAGGTCTGTAAGAAGGGAGAAGGGAGGTCCTTGGAGTCTGCCTGCAGAGCATAGATGCAGTGATGTATGATATACTTGTCCACAGACATTTGTAAAGTGATACTGATGTGTTCTCTACCATGCTGTTGTAAAGAAAATTTGTTTTCCCACTTCCCCAGTGCTGGAGTTATCCAAAATAAAATATATCACGGTATCTTTAGATTTACCTCATATTAGAATAAATACAATTTCTTGTATGCAATTTATCTTTATCTAGCAAAACTGACAAAACATTTGGGCTAGGCTAAAGGAAGAGCAAGCAGAATTTATTAAGTAGAGTAAGTAATCTCTTAAGAAGTAAATGAACAAATTCAGTCGGACTGAAAATCCAGTGAGATTCACAGACACTTTAAACAAATATGAATTCATTGCTTAACAAAATGTTTGGAATGGTACAGAGATTTGAACAGCTCATCTGAAGGGGGGTCTTGTGCTCGTGGAGTTCGTCAATAGTAATATTACTATTTCTAGATGTAATCTCTACTGGTTTTCATGGAAGGGAGGAAACATAGTGCCAAGAACTACTTGGTAGACTTCATTTGTGTAAGACTTTAAGTCTCCTGGTTGAATTCTCTTCCTGTAAGCCCGCAGCAGGAGACAGGTTGTCCTTTGGTCATTTTACATACCAATTACCATGCTCTCACAACTACCTTTTATGACCTTGGCTTCAAGCTTGATTCTACAGCTGCTTGGTCCCATTACCTCCTTCACACCTCTTTTCCCATCCTCCGTAGCATTCAGCCATTTTCACCTCCTGGTATGATTGCAGCTCTCACATAATGGAGATAGAGCGGGTTTTACTCAGAGCAAATTACAGATCCTATTTTCTGCTAACCTTGATTGACTGCAAGTTGCTGGCTGCCCTTGTTCCATAGAAATGGCAATTTTAGCTTATGGAATAACAAAGCAACCAACTAAGCGAATCGTCTGTGCTTTCTTCTGTAACCGTAGAAGTACACTGAAATGCTCTTCTCCGCACACCAGTGATCATTATTCTAGTGAAAGCAACCCACAGCCTCCTCAGAATAGATAAGGACCTTTACAAAGAGACCAGGGTTTTAATATTTATTTTGCCCGTGTGCATGCACATGCAAATGCGGCTCATACGTTATTTTAAATGAAAACACTAGCGCAAGGCGGTCTTTAAAGTTAGAGTGGAAGAGCTCTTCTGCTCTTCCTTGACTGACTAGTGTCAACCCATTTAATACTCTGATAATGACAGCTATGCCAGCTGAACGCCACTGCCAGAGGGCAATTTTCTAGTTTATTTCTGCAAAGTATTTATCTAGAGATAATTACATATTAACCTGATATGTTTTACTTGCAGTTGTAATACAAATTGACCTGGCATCAAACCATATATTACAAATGTTTGCAATTATACCATGAGCGTTCCAAAAAATTCCGCACATCGAGAACAGAGAAACTTCCATTCTCATTGCAGCCGTCCTATGGCTTTTAATTTTAAAAGTAGGTCCTAGTTTTAATGGTGGAATTAAATATTCTTAGCAATGTGAAATATAAATTCTTACACATATATCTGTGAAATAGAGATTGGTATCTGCTTCCTATGGATCACAGTTATTAAAATTAAATTTCTGATTAATTTTTTCCCATTGTACATGAGAAATAAGAGTACATAATGAGTTGTAAAGTTCTAAAAAGAGGTAGAAGAAAACTTCAGTTTCAGTTGTCACTAAGGAGGGAAGAGCAGTTCATAGATATCTAGCTGAGACTTAATGTGAGGATGAGCATGGACCCAGTTTGTTACTAGCCTTGGAAAGGTGCAGAAACTCAGGGTGCCTCTCTCTGCTGCCTCCTGCTCCTTCAGTTCTGCCTGTCACTTGCAATCCCGTTCCATCTCCTCTCGTGTGAGACTGCATATAACAGAAAATGAAGATTTACCTCCACGGTGGGTTATTTATTACGGTTAGAACCAATGTCTTCCTCCCAGATCTGGGATCTGACCCTGTATGACAAAATTACCAGCTGCCTCTGAAGTTCAAGCACGACCCCAGTATTTTCCTCGTTGCCAGACAAGCTCTGTGGCTAATATTGCAAGATTTTAATTTATTTTTTTCTTTCTAGTTGAAGAAGCATTCCTGAGGAACATACTCTTATTTTTAGACATGCTGGAGCATCCTGGGGTGTTTGGGCTTGTGATACTGTCGGGTACAGGTTTATCACAGCTTCTGTTCAGAAATGTTGTCTGGTTACCTTGGGACTGCTATTAATTCAATCCAATGTATAGTAACGTGTAAACAGAACATTTCTTCACAAAATAGAGAATAAAACCCACAGTCACAAATGCTTATGGAAGGCATTGTGTAAGTACAATAAGCTTGATTTTTCTCTATAGTTAGTTCACCTGATACCAGAAAGGATTCTCTGTCCCCACCTCTGCCTTTCCAGACACCTACCTGTTAAGGGTCATGCTTTCCCATGTTCTTTATGCCTTAGGCAGCACTTGTTAGAGAACCACTTATTGAAAGCGTGGTCGTTTTTCTAAACAGTCCCAGGGGCGTATCCAGGTAGACGTGATCTTTCTCCCAGAAATGTTTTTCTTTCTTTCTTATCCAGGAGAAAGCCTGTCCATTGTTCTTAATTAAAATAATGCAATGGTTTTTCTTCTTTGGTGAGCCAAATATCTCTGTTAGACAATGTGTCACTTTGTGTATGTGACCGTCTGAGTAAAAAGTTCTTGCTTTAAGGAAGGGAAACACTTCCCCCCCCCCCCCCCCCCCCCCCCCCATTTATTATACGCGCAGGTTTCAGTGGAAGTGTTTTCACTGCTGGATCTTTGATTTCCATGGGGTATGAACTGATGTACATGTGATAGAAACATCTGAACAGGATATTAAGACCTGGTTTGTTGCTTACTCTTGGTTGAAACCAAACATTAACTAGCCCCTTTGGAGTGATAACGGGTTGAAATGATGAATCCACAAAGTCTTTCTTAAGTTCTGAATCCCACTTAAAACAAAATAATTCCCAAATGCACCTGCAGTCGGGGCTGGGAGTGGTGTTGGTGCCTGGGGTGGGTACCTGACAACAAGCTTCTCTTAGGGTATCTTGCATCTGCAAATTTCTAGTTTATTAGTTAAAACAGTCTGTGACTGACTTCTCCCTGTCTAAGGGTCTGTTTTACCTATATTGTTCAGGTATGCATGTAAAAATTTTCTTTGAATCCCTTATAAATACTATTCCTTCACTTTGAAATTATTTGTAGAGGCCTTTTTAAAATGAGAATATACTTCAATAGTCTCATTGACATTTTAGGAAACAAATTTGCTTGTTGGTGCTTTCTGCTAGAAATGTAATACATGCTCATCATTATGATAATGTGTAAGTATATATATTAACCAAAGAAAAACACCAGGGATTCAAAAGCCAGCATGTCAAATAATGTCTTTTACTTGTTCCTTTTTACAAACAGATATTCAAGAATTTTATGAAGTGACACTGTTAAATTCCCAGAAAAGCTATGAGCAAAAAATAGAAGAAGCAAATCAAGTTGCAGAGAAATGGGAGAAGACAACATCTGCTACAGACCATGAAAATCTGCAGAAAAACCAAGAGGTAATTTAACAGATTAAGAAATAAAATATATATATGAGTGAGATGTCTCAAGCCTGAGAAAGGCCACACAGTGATTTATAAGATTGAAAGAATGGCTTTAATTAAGGAATTAGATTAGGATATGATGGAAGATACATAGTGGTATCCCTCTGACCTTGAGCATGTTGATAACTTCTTCATCCTTTCAGTTGCTGTCTGTCAAAGGGGAAGTAAAAAACCCCTTTCTTTTTCTCCTCCTTGGTGTACTTTACCTGATGCTTGGTGTGATTACCCCCAAAAGAAATCTTATTTCTTCCACTTGCTAATCACCACTGAGATTATTAATACTCCAGCAATTGTATCCTGTGTAAAAAAAAAATCTCAATAGGGCTTTTCATATTTCATGGGACTGACATTGGGCAGAACTTTTCCATAGCTCGAGTGCACAGAGTTATCAACCAAACCAATCTCTGTGTGAGGAACAGATACAGAGAAGAAAGTTCTATAGATTGGCTTTTCTTCTGTAGCCAGTGGAAAGATTCAAAACCGTTTTGTCACCGCTGGCTCTAATCTGCCTCTGCCTGCCTGCAGATTATTATGAACTAAATTAGCAATCTGAAGTAATTGCCTCCCACCACGTTTGCACTTCAAAGACAAAGACAATGAATTGCTTTGTTCTTAAACACAGAGACAGAAATAGAGTGGGCATAGACTGCAAACTGCAAATATCCAGGCCAAAATCAAAGATGAAGGAACTGTATAAAAATTTCCATTGTTGTTATGGTAAGAAAGCAATTTCAAGTTTTACATGTTTTTCCAAAGCACTTTCCATAGGCATGACTATTTTACAGAGCTTTCCTCTTAAAAAAAAAAAAAAAAAACCCAAAACCAAAACAAAACAAAAAAACCAGAAGCAAATTGTAGTTCTATGTGCCATTTTATATGTGATTCTTTAAAATGATAAATCGGAATTGCAGGCAGCTAGAACAAAACTCTCTGAAGACATGAAGAACTTTATTGTAAAAATTAATTAGCAAAAGAAGCTTGCAGAATTAATGAGAACAAGCATTCTGATTTTGAGTGAAATCAGAACAAATGAGTCTTAACATTAATGTACTATATATATATCTCATGAATGATTTAACATTTGAGTCTCAGCTTAAAGACACTGCTAGCTAATCTCTGCCTTTCTTTGCACAAAGCTATATGCTTTAAAATGGTGAAAGTGTATTCCAGTGTGTTATCTCTTGAAACACCTGACAAAGACAGCGGATCACAGACACTCTTGTTATTCCAGCCTCCTCAAAGCATCTGACCCTCAACCCCGTCTTCCTTAACCTCGTTGCTGTCTGAGGGGTGTGCTGCTGGACTTGTCTAGGGGGATGTAAACTGCAAATTCTATGCTGAGAATAATAGAATATATAGGACTAACTCCAAATTTTGCTTCTCTTATTGAAAATGAGGTTCTGATTTCAAGCAAAGCAATAGGAAACTTGGTTAGAAACTGGAATAGCCATTTCAAGCCAGGGTTGGAGTCTGTACCCCTGGCAGTCAGGGTATTGTCATTTTCAAGTTTTCTGTCTATCCATAAATTTCATCAGTGTAATGGCAGCACAGAACGTTTAGTCCCTTTAAAAATCACACCTGTATGTGTTTTAAGGGTCCAACCACAGGCAAAACAGACTGGAAGTACAGGCTTTTGTGGTTTGTTTTTTTTTTCCTTCCAACAGCACACCAAACTATCAGCAGTTCCGAGTCAGAACTGATTAGCACATGCTGAATGTGCCAGCTGCTGTACAAATCCAATACAGTACTTTGCTTTCTATGAGAAATTGCCTTATGAAAATGTAACTGGATAATCTTATACATCACATAAATTCTTATTCATGGTCTGTTCCTTATGGGAAACACTGGTTTTGTACTTTCCTTTTCCATCCTCAATTACATGTCCCAAATTACACTCCCCTCTTCCATGCAGCGTTCTTCTGCAATAAAAGCCCAAGTGTGGTCATTCAGTCCAGAGGCCTTTCATGCCTTTCACTTGACTTGGCTGTCTATATATTGTTTTTCTATATACATTTGTTCTTTTTCTGTATTTTTATTCCAGTCTTAATTGTTGATAAAAAAGGAAAGCAGCTTTCTCTATCCAGGTCAAGCATCCTGTGACGCCTCCTTTGCATTGATGTATTTGCTTTTCTGAAAGTGTAGACTTTCAGGTAACAGAAAAGTTTTTAGATTGTTGTTTGCAATACAATACAAGTTCGCAATACAGGGGTGGCTGGTCTCTATGCTTTTGCACCTGGCATCTGTGATTACCATAGAGGTTTGTAACAAACTGATGCTGTATCTTACATATTGGGACTGGATCTTCAGCAATTAAGAGGGATGAAAGGGTGGTCACGATCCATCCTATAATCTCCCATCATTCTTGGGGAATGTCTCGAAAGAGAGACATCTCCCAGACTCGGAGACTCTAATTCTGAGTGGCCCTTGCAAAAGCAGGAGAAAAGTCAGGGGAATATGTTAGTTCACCATATGTGCCAGAAACAGTTGCATCCATATTTTTAGCGTGAATGACCCCCCCCCCCCGCCCCCCCAGCACCCCATGGCTACAAACAACGGAATTAACAAAATGTATTGGGGTTTGCTGCTTTTTCCTTTTTTTTCCCTTCCCAGTGTTGTGTGGTTGGTTGTTTTTTTGTTGCTTTTTTTTTTTTTTTTTTTTTTTACTTGCAAGCTTTTTGTTAAACTCTGGTAAAACCTGAACTCTGCTGTTCAGGTATTGACCCTGAAGGAGCTCCTGGTCCTCATGAAATTGGTAAATGTTTTGGTATGGCCTATGCCTTCAGACCACATCCTTTTTGAACTGTTAACTCCACTGTTAACAGCTTTGTTGGCTATTCAAACGATAGGTGACATCAATGTTTCCAGATGCAAAATGCAATATTATCTATCATCACTTTATTATTCCATTTCACCCTGTATAGCAACTCAATATATGTGGCAATGTGTCTGGCAGAGAATTAAATATCATAGACCAAAATAATTTCACTGGGTGAGTGCTAGTGAGTAAGGAAGAAAGGACATATATGATTGATATTTTTTTGGTGTGAATCTATACCTGTTGTTTTCCCTCCTATAAATCCAACTTGACAAAATCAATTTAAATTGGTGGATAGCTTCAGAATGAATGAAACGTTGTTTGAGGCAGGTTCAGTATTCACTAAAAACGTTTACTAGGCTCTACTTGTGAAGGCTCTTACTTGTTTCGTATGTTCATACAGCAAGCAGGGAATGTGGCATGTTGGGTAATAAATTAAGGAAGTGCAACCTGTTAGTTATGGTCTAAGAAGTCAAGAATACAGTCCTGAGGAAGACCTAAAAATTCTCGTTGTCCATTCTCTTGCCCTAGGGCAGGTCAACTGTTTGATCAGTTCCTGACATGTTTGTCTAATCTGTTCTTTTAAACCTCCCACGGTGGAGAGTCAACGACTTCTCCAGGTAACTTATTTCCTCACCGATAGAAAGTCTTTCCTGATGACAAACTGGAGTTTCTCTAACTGCAATTAGAACCCATTAGTTTTTATCCAATTCACAGTAGGCATGGGGAACAATTTATTCAGGGCTGTTCCATAAAGCACTTAAACATATGTTTAACTAATCATATATAATAACAGGAGCGTCTAAGTTCTCTGCTTTTCTTTCCCCCAGTCTTTTAAAATGACCTTTGTGACCTGATTTTCCTCAGCAGTGTTGTGATTTTAGCTAACATGCCCATGTAGCAACAAATGCTGGGTCCTAATGAAAAATCGGGTCTTATGGGAAAGAAAATATTTAGTTGGCTCAGACTCTTCTCAAAGGAGCTGTTAGAGTTATGAAATATTTTATTTTCCAAAACAAAGAGCAGTGTGGGCACTGTGGAAGGCAATGGGTCTTGACAGCACAGGCATTATATATGTCTCTGTATCTCCATGTATATATAAAAAGATCCTGGAAACTACTCTGCAAGATTTGTATATTAATGAAAATGCTAACTCAGGATTTGGGAACTGCAGGTTTTAATTCCTTGCTGTTCTGGGTACTTCCTGAAGGGCTGTATGTGAGGTTTGAGAGAAGGACTTAAGAACTTAGTCACAAAAGGGAACTGGTAATTACAGTGTTTGAGGCATCTCACCATGTCCAGGTATCAGTTAAGGACCATATCCTGTGGTGCACTGCATGGTGGGAAGAAAAGAAGGTTTTAAAAAAAAATTAAAAAATTAAGGTCCACAAAACCCAGGACACACCTATAAACTAACAAGTAAAGAATTAAAAAAATGGGCCAAGGTGTTATTCCCTTAAAATCTGCTTCATTACGACACTGATACTTTATCCTAATTGAGGTTCAGAATCATGATCTCTTTTTTGTAAATAAGACCATAGCTAGACTCCTCTTGCAATGTGTGTGAAGGCACTGTTGATACATTTTTCCTTATGAAGAGGCTGTTTGGCTGGAACTTTTTCCAGGGATGTAGAAATCCATATTCATCTCCCTTCTTGAGCAGAGCTGGTAGTGCTTCTGTTCTCACCCATGAGAGTGTACTATGCATTATGCCAGCTGGTATTATTTTGCTTTATCTTGTTGGACTGTTGCCAATTTATATGGAATAATTAAATATTTATTAGGACAGAGTGCTGACACATGACTCTATAGCCTAGAGTTTATAATTATTACTGCTCTGATGAGTATTAAAGTTACAGCATATTTTGTCATCTTCAGCATACCCAAGGGTGGAATCCTCCATCCCTACCAGGTACCCAAACATCAGTGTTGAAGAGTCACAGATGCAAAGTCCTTCTCCCTGTTAGCTCTTCTCCATCTCCCCATCGTCACCACCACATATATTCAAATTGAAGTGGGATAATTTAACAGAAAAGATTAAGAAACTCACTCCACGTGCCTAGTATGTGAGGCACTGTCACAGGGCCCATACGTTCATCTCTCTCAAACTGCATTTAGGGCATGTGGGATGCTGGGTTCAGCAGGAGGGTTGGTGGAACATATGGGAGGAAGTGTGTTTGGAGATCACCTAACTGAGCAGGCTGTGAAGGTGTGCCAGGAACACGTAGTTTGTGGATGCTGAGAGTGCTTAGACATTGAGCTGATTGATATGGCGCAGCCAAGCTTGTTTTGGGAACAAACAAATGCCAGGTAGCTACCCTTGAGGACACGGCTGTGGAGAGCTGACACTACAACCATAACGTGCCTCCTGAGTTCTGAGGATCTCGCTACTTTTAAGCTGAGTCACTTCAAGTTGCAGTAATAAAGCATCTGCATTGGCTTACACTAAACAACAATTGCCTTGCATATGTACCCTGGTATCTGGCTTCTAGCAGGGGCCAGGAGCAGATGCTACAGGAAGAGTAAGAAAAGGGCGAGCCTGTATAATGGGCGCTTCAGCTGTTTTGCAAGTCTAATCTTAATTTGTTTGGACTAGAAGCACAGAAAGCACTCAGTGCAGGGAAACTCAGCATTACCTTATTTTATAAACATTCAGCATGCTATTCACCGCAGCTAGCGTACTGGCTGGGGAAGTGCCCGATCTGCTGCTGAAAATCATGAAGACAGCGTTTCTTTGTGATTTTGCCTCCTCCAAAGAGCTTCATTACTGCTTTGGACTAAGCTTTATAAGACCAGCATTCACAGCTTGAAAGTGTTTTCTTAAAATTAGGGCTCTTAAATTGTCCCTGCTGGATAGAGAAGACCAATTTCACTCCTAGGAAATGTGAGATAGGGATTCAGCTGGAAGCTGTTTAAATTCAGGTTTTCCACTGTTGAAGGAGTGCTCTTGCCCTACCCAGTTCCAGGTAAGGCTGGGGAAAGGTGTTGTCCATCTCTGCTGTCAAACCTTTGCAATTGTGCAGCAGTTAGTGGGTGACTGGGGACTGAGAGCGGGTGTGCAGGTCTGAGCCTGGCTCCTCAGCTTAGCAAATGGTCACTTGCCTGGGAAAAAGTATTTTTCTCTCCAAGGACTCTCTGCATTGCGTTAAACAGTCACTAGGTAAAGGATGCCTCTCGCTTAAATGTGCAGATAGACAGAATTAAAACTGTGAGGTGCTCAGAAAATACAATAATGAAGAACATAAAAGTACCTAGATGGAGGTATCCATCTGGTAAAACAAAAATTGAATTGCTCTTTAGCTATGACAATATTAACACTGCTTGAAGCTACAGGCTTGTGCTCAGCTCCAGAAGCTCATTAGAAGACATAAATTTACCCTTGTTTCAACCTCTGTTTTCATTAGTTTGGTCTCCAGTGCTGCTTATTTCTGGTCAGCAATGTTTTGACCTTTATTCAGATGGAAAATTGAGGTGAAGGAACACTGCTGTTGCTCTTATATATAAATCTGGTAGCTGAAGGTCTGCTTGTCCCTTTATCATCGTAGCATGAAAAGACTATTTACTTATAGGGCATACGGTGCAGATACTTCCAGCATATTGAACGAGAATCATTTGCAATTACTATGCAAGTCTGGTCATCACACACCAATCTCACGTGCGCAATCTCCATTCAGCACAGTGTGATATTATCATTGCTTTGAGATGGTCCCCAAAGATTCCAGTTCTCCATTTAATTCCTGTTGTTCCATGCATTTCTTGTGCTAGAGGCTCATTTTGCCAAGACAGTCAATTGCGGCATGCAAAATGAATCCTATTTCTGCTTGCTTCAGGAATGCCTGCTATCCTTATACCCAGCTGTTATAAACATTGTAATTGCTTCTCTGTCCTTTAAGTGCTGGCTTGTTAAAAGTTCCAGTAGTAAACCTCTTACTTAAAAGTCTTCTGCCTGGAGCAATTATCAAACCGTTAATCTGTTTCACACTAACAGATTGTCTAAAAAAATGTGGACCTGCAAGACCCTTCTAGATGTGCCTCTAAAAATTCAGTTTCTTCTACGGATTTTTTGTGTTCTTTGTTTATAACTGGGTACAGCTTAATTTGTATGGTTTGGTTTACCCCCAGGAGCCAAATATGATTCTGTTTAAGTGATTATACTTAATATGCAAGAGTCAACCATAATGCTGTATTAGAAGTGTTCAAAACGTTCGGTTTTATGTGTCTGTTTCTCCACTAGATTTAGCTCCTACAGTATACATTTATCTGATCAAATGCAGTTTGTGTCTGTGGGTTGATTTTGTACCAGAGCCAATTCCCATGTAATTCTGTTTGGCACTAAGTTCTCCTTCAGGAAGGCAGCAGTCTTTTTAAGGGGTACTGTATAAGTGACATCCTGGTTTATGTTTTGCTAGTTGTGTTCCTTCAGCGCCAAGGATGTGTAACAACCATAACTAGATCATTGTTTAACAGCAATGCTGAAGCTTGGCTGAATGTATTTTTGTTAATATAAATTACCTTTGCAGTTGTATTTTTTTTATGCATTAATAAGGTTTTACTTGCAGAGATTATTTTATATGCTTGCCTCCTCAAATGGTTTAACTAACTAGAAATGGGTAACTGCAAAGTCACTGTGTTATTAAAAACCTTATTTATAACTAACTGCAGCTATGGGTCTCTATTTATAAATTTGTTATTTGTTCTGTAGCTTGTCAATAACTCGAGTGCCAGCACGTCTGTTAAATATCGCTTCAGAGCTGCTTCTGAGTGTGTTTTTATGTGGTCAGGCCAATGTCTTTGTTCTAAACCAAGAACAGTCTCATCCTGTGGACAGAAATGCTCCAGAATGTCGTGTTCTGCCCCCAGTAACCTGAATCCCTACAGGAGAGTTTTCCGATGGAGTCATGACACAGAGCAGGGCAGCATGCATGTCGTGCCGCTCTCTAAACAGAAAATCTCTGTCCTGCTGGGCAAGTCTTGGAACTAGACATTGTTCTTCGAAATCCACGCAGACACAAGGAGATGGCAAAAGATGCGCTCCTAGGAAAAGCCTTTTCCTCTGTTGCCTCTCACTCTTATTTTAACATCACTCTCATGTTGCTGTGCCTTGCATGGGAGTTTCGAGGGCTTACTGGTCTGATAATTCCTTTCTGACAGAGATATTTGATTTAATTGAACAATTGTTTGTTTAGCTTAACAATTATTTTCTACTGACGTTGGTGGGAGGGGGAACAGAACTGGGATCTCAGCATTAAACAAACTAAACCAGATCAGCAGTGATGGAAGAGTCACATCCACCACAGCAGGTTTATTTGTTTTTATTTTTTCTTTTTAACATTCCTATAATATGCCTGTCAAACAACCTCTAGGCAGTTTTCTGATCTGGGATTTGTTATTACATCTGCAAAGGATTGGGAGCAGGCCAGAGCAGCTGCTAGGGTCCAGAAACAATAATTTACCCCAATAAAAATGTGCCTGAATATTAACCAGTATACAGAATTAGCCAAACTTTTAATTAAGCAATGGGTCTCTATTGTGGTAAGCGCTGAGGTCAGACTATTGTGTAAATTCCACTTCTGTGTACCAAGGTCAAAAATGATATTTTCATAGTATCTTTAGCTACTAGATCTACCACTTAACAAAAAGCTTTGCAATTTTAACATATTCTTTTCTAAAATAATTTTTCTGAAACATGATAGGTTTTAACAAGGGCATATCAGAGTAATCCGAAAAAATACCTATGTAAAAATATCAGAATGTGCCAACAGGCTTCTACCACAAGCCAGCAGTTCCTCTGAAGTGTGTGTGATATAATTCATTGTTTCTAATAAGATTTTGAGAAGTTATATGTGAACCACCTACCAAAACAAATACATCAACTCATAAAAATATCGTTCTTTGCCCTATAAAACTGTGAGGGTTCTGTAAAATTGATATTCAGGGATGAAAGTACTCTAGTTAACTTTCACTCTAAAAATATTTCAGAGCAATTTGTCTCACTCACACGTTTATTAACTCTGATCATTCACTAATCTGAGCAACTAAGCAGGAGAATTCACTGCCCTCCATGTGCAAAGGACACAGGTCTCTGTAGAGAGGTCTAAGAGCCCATTATATATTTCTGCAGTCTACCAATACTTCTTTATTAAAATGCTTCTTAAATAGTTTCCAAGAATAAAGAAAGATATCACCCCAAGACTTCTGGATCGTATAAAGATCACCGTGGGAGCGATTTCTTGGATAGGTGCATATATCTTTGCTCGCTGAGATAAATATATATGAAAGAGAAAATATCATCCCTGCTTTGCTTGTTTTTTTTTTTTTTTTATAAACTGGGACAAGTACTTGCAGGTTTTAACAAATAGTAAATACAATCCCAAATGTAACAACCTGGGAAGTTAAAGGGAAGCTGTCAACTTGAAAATATCCTTTCTCTCCACATTTTTAACGTATAATATAGTTACAAATATTCTATGACTAGAACCACAGGACTATGCATTTTCAGCTTGTACATTTTACACACTTGACTGTGCTTAACTATCACCCCTACCACTGTGCTTAACTATCACCCGTACCACTTTAATGTGTCACAAGTTACAGTGAAAACTGTTCCTGGTTTAGAGATGAGTCAATTTACTGCTTATTTGCCATTGTAATATTTAGGTTGACCATGAACAAAGCATTTCTCTAGACCTTTGTGTGCTGTGAAGGAGTGAATTTCACCCTTGGCCATTCTCCTCCTCCTTGAAAAGAGCCTTCAGGAACGTGTTTCTTTTTCCATGTAATCTTGATCTATTTACCCATCCAAGTATAGGGATCACTTCCTGGGCTGGTTTCTCTAACCATGTTTTCCTTGCTGTTGGAAGCCTCTGTTGCCTTCCACCTTTCCACCGTATCAACACCACTCCATTTGTCTTTCTTTTAAGGTCTGTCATGGCCTGTCTTCTCTCTGCAGGTCTACTTCTGTACCTCTCTAGCGACTGACCTCCACGTCTCCGTCCTCATCTCTTCGTGACATATATTCAGTGAGGAGCTTTCATGGTGTTGGCACCTCCAATGTGCAGAAGCTTTTCAGAAAGAGCTGTGAGACTATCTCATTTCATCCTTAAAATTGTCTTTTGTCCCAGAAGAGGTGGTTGCAGTCATAGCAATCATTCCTGGTAATGCCATTCTCTTCCTGTTGATCAATATTGCCCCACAGCTTGCTCACATTTCTCCAATTTCTGTTGTCTTGAACAGAAATGGACAGTTTGATGGAGCAGAAAGCCCCCTGCAGCAGCACAAAGGAGATGGAAAGTGTGGCTGTGTATCTGCAGCCTCGTGTCTCTGCAAGGTGCTTATTCCCTCCTCACTCAGAAAACTAGTTTAACGTATGAGTTCTGAAACTGAATTTTTAATACAGCTTCAAATAGCTCATGTTTAAAAAATGTCATGTTAGCTGAATCTCACGCTTTCATCAGCCTGCGTAGACCTACACGATGCTGATGGGGGAAAATGGTTGAACCTGCTAATGGCTCCCTGTGCCTGGGAATGATTTCAGCATTCCAGCCGTTGCTTTGGCTGATACGTATGGCTGCTTCTGCTTTTTTGTCAGCACGTCAGCCTTGTGACTATATAGTTATAGCCCTGGTAGTGGTGTCCAGTTCACTGTTGCAGCTGCATAAATTGCTTGGCTGAAAGGACTGACCAAAGCGATGAAGGTTTCCCAGACCCTCCAGTGCTTTGCAGATGTGTAGGGGAGCCTATCTGGTTTGTTGAAATGCTGTGCTCTGTCACTGTATATTTTTTTTTTTAGCTTAGCACTTTCAGGTAGTCAAGGTGTCTCTTTCTGAGAAGAGATAAGGCAAACAGGTGCTGTGCAAGCTGGTAAAAAAATATACAATTAGGACTAACAGATGTAGCGGATCTGAAGTCCACTTTCTCAGCAGAAAGCTTTTGAAACTCCGGTGGAAACAGCGATTGGTTACTTTTAAATTGTTATTGTTTTAATGAACCACTACAACAAGTTTGATCTGTATGTTTTGGAATTTAATTACAGTGAGAAGGACTGAAAGGAACCGCAGAGAGATTTCAGGTCACTTGTTAAGTCAGACTGGTGTCTTCTCTCACACATTTTTTTAGTGGTGTAGTTTGTAGAAAACCAGAGGCAACAAAACAGACAGTTTTGTCTCTTCCCAAGGAGTAGGAAGATTCATAACAGACATATGCCTCCACTTACATAATCGCTAGTCTTTTTTTGAGTTATCTTGTACTTTTTTGACAGTAAATGTTTCCAGGGTACCCATCGGTATCTTTGCTAGGTCAGCAGCAAGCCAAGAGTTGCTGGAAACAAGAGTTTCCAGTATTCAGGATGCTGGCTGTGCTGTTGCCTGATGCATCTTCTGCAGTTATCTGCGTACATCTTAATGCTGTTTCTTAACTCAGTACAACTTTTATTTCTTAGCTTCCTTGCTTTTGTTCCCACCTGGGGAATGTGCCTGACACACACGCACATGTCTTTGCACCCACAGTGGGCACTTCTGTTACTTTTGAGGATTAGAATTGTCATTTATTGCTCTTCACTTACAAACTGTGATGATAGTCTTACCCTTGAACAAGGACCACAGACCTCTTTTATATCGTGGCTCTGCTCTATGGAGAGCCATCACGGAGAGCAGAGGACTGATCGGATGTCCTTGCTCAGTGCTGAGCAGCGTGTTCATATCGTAGTGAACTTGGAAAACCAAGAGACTCTGTGTCCAGCTTCACAGTGCTTTGTTGCAGCCCAGCCAAAAGACGGGGGAGGCTTGGCTTGGCTTTGTGCCTTGTGAGCAGGTAGTTGGTCACAAATGTGTGGAAGATTCCTAGTTAACCATAGCTAAGAAAACAAGCATTGCGATGTTTCCAAACTGTAAAATTACATCACTGTTTGCAGGTATTTGTCTTAATAGTAGAAACCGCATTTTTGCCGGTAGCCGTTAAAAATGCAATGTTAAAACTGGTCATCTCTTACAGGGGCACCTCTTGTGAACCCTGTTTTACTAATTACTGCACAAAAAGTGTCAAGAAGATGATCTTGCTTAGCTTTTTAAGCTAGTGAAACGCCAGTCTGATGTTTAGTTTTTAAGCTAGTGAGATGTAAAGTTGTCCTGATAGTAAAAAAGCAATAGCTTGCGAACGGTGGGCTACTGTTATGGTTTAACACGGCAGGTAGCTGAACACCACACAGCCACTTGCTCCCTCCCTCCAACAGAGGGATGGGGGAGAGAACTGGGAAAGAAGAAGAATTTGAGGATTGAATTAAAGCCAGTTTAATGGAAAGGAAGATAATGATTCTAATTCTTTTATATATACAAACTAAGTGGTGCACACTGCAGCTGCTCACCACAGCTGACTGATGCCCAGCCGGTTCCCAAGCAGTAGCCCCTGGCCAGCTTTTTGCCTCGTTTATATACTGAGCCTGACATTGTATGGTATAGAACATCCCTTTGGCCAGTTTGGGTCAGCTGTCCCTGCTGTGTCCCCTTCCACCTTCTTGTGCCCCCTCCAGCCCCTTTGCTGATGGGGTGGGGTGAGGAGCTTAAAACTTCCTGACTTAGTGTAAACACTGCTTAGCAACAACTAAAACATTGGTCTGTTATCAACAGTATTCTCATCCTAAATCCAAAACACAGCACTGTACCAGCTACTAGGGAGAAAATTAATGCTGTCCCAGCCAAAACCAGGACAGCTCCATATAAAGAATATCACACAGTGGTGTGCTGTTGACATTAACAAACACCGATGCTTTTATGAGGCTTCTGAATACAACCTGAATTGGAATTTGAGACCTTGCTAATGAGAAGTGAGCTTGTAGAGTAGCTAGTACGTAAAGGTGATCCGGGATGTTTCAAGCAAATATTCATCAACAATGAAAATATTTTCAGATATTTTTGATTAAGTTTTCCATCTGGCATTCCTCCAAGCCTGTAGGTACTTCTCTACCTGAGCCAGCCACCTTGATGTTAGATACATCCCAACAAAAAGGAGAAGGAATTATCTAAACTGCCTAGACACATTCCAAATGCATAAAGCTGCAGACAGCTTTAGTGTGAGGTGTTGCAGAGTCAGAAACTGTTTTCAAGAGACTGGATTTATCGCCTCATCCAGGCTCCCCTTCTGATCGTGTGAGCTGGACCCTGGTGTCAGTGGACTGTGACAAGGGCACTGTTTTTCATGTAAAGGACTATCAGCTTCAGCTGGCACTGCTGGAGGTTTCCTGGTCTTTGTAGAAATCAGACAGGCTGTGTAAGGTAGTATGCGTGGAAGGAGCATTACATGGACTAGGACACTTCCCTCCCACCACCCTTGGCATTGCCTGGTACATGAGGCATTTGCTCCTTTTCTCACGATGCAGTTGACACTGATGTTTGCTTAATGGAGTTACAGCTGCCCTCACATTTCTGTGCTTCTAGAACTGCGAGCTCGCAGAAGCTGAAATCCCTGTGTGGTCCATAATGGTTTAACAGCCTTGGTCAGTGGTTGGTGTTGATAGTTGGAGTCCTCATATGAAAGCAGCGGTTTCTGCCATCTCTCCATTAGGCAGTGGCAGGTTATTACCCAGCATGTAGCTCACGGCAGTTGTCACAAAGGAAATTGTCTGGTAGCTCTGTGGAACCGCAGCCTTCTTCAAAGTGTTTAGGGAATGTTTGTTTTCCCTTTCACTTCACATCGTTGTCTGCTTGTTGATATTTAGGGAGCGTGATGACATATTCTGCATTTTAATGACCTGAGTCATTCTACTTGACTTGCCTTTTGAGTCCTTTTACATATATAAGGGCAAAGCATTTTGTAATGCTCTATAGGAGGGAAGCTGAATGAAGGGAGGTGGCACTGTGTTTTGCCGAAGGTTTTGTTTAGCCACAGTATTTTTGGGTGTCAGCACGAGTACATAGGGTTGTGTGGCTCAGCAGCCATGCCTTAGCAAGGCAGCCTGCCACTGTAATGACAGCCACTGCTTACTTCCCCTCCCTGTGGCTATAGCTGAAACAAATACTCTGCTATACCAAGGTTTAGGATGCTTGAAGCAAAACTATGTTGAGAAGAAAAAGTCATTACAATATTCCCCCGGGTTTTGATTTTGTGGTTTTCCTGGTTTTGTCTTTTTTTTAGTTCAGGCTTTATATCCTCGCGTTAGTGTAAAACACCTTTGGTCTTCCTGGGTATCGCTTTATGACATATCAGTCCTGTACTTGAAATAGGACTGGTTTTATTACTGCTATTGAGTAAATTCACCATTTCTGGCAAGAATGGGCACAAAGTTGAATCTCAAGTGAAATGTGGTGTTTGCTCCTCTGTGATTTCTCTGGAGGTGTGTGTAAATAGCAAGAGACAGTGTGGGTCAGTGGTGGAGACAGGAGGCTGGATTCTGTTCTTGGATTTGCTATGGACCTGCAGTGCATCATGAAATAAATCGATTCAGTCACGTTATCTGAGTGACTTCTTATTAAGTGTGTTTCCTACAAGGTTATCATGTGGTACCTAGCACCATTGGGTGTTTCTCCTCTTTGGAGTTGTTATGATTCTATTTTTTTTTTTTTTTTTAATTTACCCTAACACATTACGTATCATTTTTATAATGAGGAATAGTATGATCAGGAGCAAAAAGAGTTACGATGCTTGTCACAGTAAAAATACAGTGCTAGAGCTTGTCCTAAACTGTGTGGTAACACACATGTATGCTCATGTTCTGAGAATGATGAGGGATACAGTCCTCTGAAAGCCATCGTCATAGCCCTCCTGACTGAAGAGGCTATTATAGTTAGTAGTAAATGAAGAGCTGCCCCCAAAGGCCAAGACAGTCCACAGGAGCTATTGCACTAGTTCTTTCCCATCAAAACCTCTAACCTTATATTCATAAATGCGCTATTCTTTAATCTGAGGTCACTCTATGCCGGCTGTATGGAACAGTGGTTACCAAGCAGTTCCTCATCTTGCATCTTAATATAATTATTATGAATTAATACGGTCTCTCTCATTACAGTTGTTACAGGGAGCCAGACCAATATGCAACGTTGGCAGCTGAGTAACTGCAATTTAATTGAAATAGAGTTTCGGTTTGTGGCAGTGCAGAGCTGGGAAGGGTTAACAGGCAACAGCAGGCTCCGCTGAGTTGCCCAGCTAGCTGGAGGTGGGGGGAGAAAGGCCACCCTCATCCTCTCTGCTCCTCCCGTCATGACACCATTTGATGGTCTTGATTTGTAAAAAAGGTTTAGGCCAGCTCCTTGGAGACTCCAAGATTTTAGGAATCGGTTCTGCTCCTGGATAAATTCAAAGTCAAGCTCATCGTGTGCTACAACAGTGTGTATGAAATGTGGGAACTGCTCTGTAATATCCTCCTGGCCTAGAGAGCACTGCAGTCGTTTAATGTTTTGCATCTCCGCAGCTATGTTTGCTGCCACTGCTGCCTCAAATCGACTATAGCTATGCACCTTTCTGAAGAGTCTAGCACTCCTTTGATTTATTTCTGGTTTTCAGGGGAAATGTACCAACTGGGGGCTGTTATTGTATAGGTCTTATGTTAAAACTTGACCTCAAGCCATATGAGTAGTGTTCTAAGGGGGACTACTGAGCTAGTGATTTGAGCTAAGGGCTGTACATATCCTTGGGATTTCTGGCAAACCCAGCACTGAGCCCTGGAATTGGTAGTGAAATTCCCATGCTGTGCTGTGAACATCTTTGGAGGGAAAGTATATTAGTTTCAAGAAGAATTAGATGTGAAAAGAACAATTAAAAAATATTGTGTTATCGTAGCAACCAAAGCAGTTGGATTTTTTTTTTTTTGTTTAAAAAAATAAAAACCAGCTGTACTGATGCAATGAAAAATGACACAAGAGAATAAATGTATCAAGTTGTTATGGCAACTGAAATATGTAGGTTGGAATTTATGTATCCAGAACTTCTATGTAAGTAAAATAAACATTATCCTTGCTAATTAAAATATCATGCAGATATTATTTAATTTAAAATCATTAGTCATGTTTTTTTCTTACAATTAATGACTTACTTTCTGTTTTCTATTTCCAAGTGTTTGAATTTGCTTCCAGCTGTGGTCTGCCTGTATTTTCAGGGCAAGATTCTCATTACGCTAATACAGGCTTAAGTGTGGAGGGACTTCACTGAAGCTAATGAATAAAACGTATGCAGATGGGCACAACTGGAATCAAACCATGTGCTTTAACATGGTCTTATTGCAGCTGAACTTTCTGCTCGGAGGGGCTTTTGGCAGGTGTCACGGCTCCATGCTTGAAGGGACCTCCCTGCAACCACAGCACCCTATCTTCCCCCCAGCTTGACAGAGTGCACATGGAGCTCCTTCCAGAGCCTGTTTCTGCATACAGCCTGCCTTCTTCAGCTGTAAATTTAGCTTCCAAGACATTGCATGATAGCCAATTCTAAATGAGCATTCATTAATTATGTTCGGCCTTTTAATTTTTCTAGTCCTTTTCCTCCAGCCTTCAGGAGAATTCAGTAATAGCTTCTGCTTTATTTGAAAGAAATAGATCTTTAATATCCCAAATTACTCTTCATATTTCATCTTTATGCCCAGCAAAGTGCAGGCCAATGGCTGAAAGGTAAGGAATGGGAAGAATGAGCATCAGAATCTGACTGAATCCCAGTGAGCTGAGGAAAATGCATTTATTTGTTTCAAGTTTTCATCCCATTCATTCTCATGTTCAGAGGCATCTGAATTTGCCCTACTTTGTTTGGTAACATGGTTGCTGAGAGTGTTTTGGAAAATAGTCTTATCAGGGTGCAAATTCTGCCATACATAAGTTAATTGTCTCCATTTCTTAAGTGGATAGCTGCCTGGCATGGAGCTACAGCAAGGGTGGGTGTTTGCCCAAAAACTGTAACCAGTCTGTCCAGTCTCGTACTTTGAATCTCATTTTCTTGCAGCTGAACTGTGAATCATTTATCTCTTCATCCTTGCCACAGGGTTCATCTTTGCAATGCTTTTTTTTGCTCAGTTTTCCACATGTAGCAGGTCAGCACACCCTTCCAGCCACCAGTATTTGGTGCGCCAGGTCCCAGCAGGGGAGATGCTGTGCCTAAGCAAGAACCCTTGCAAGGCTTGCATTTGCGAGGACTGTGGTTCCTGCGCAGTGCCATGGTCCCTCCCCACTGTCTGAGCCATTGCATTTGGCAGAGTCCCCTGCTGTGTGAGCTTGGTGACACGCTGCTCACTGGGAAAGGAGACACACGGGTGCCTTGGTTTGTACCCCAACCTGAAAAGAAGGCTCTGGGTGAGTGACACTGGAGATGGAGCCTGGATCAGCAAGATGAAGCTCCTGGGTGTGTCTTCTAGTCAGTCACAAGGTTGGAGTTTGTGAGGCCAGCTGACTCCAGCCAACTTCATCTGAGCTCTGTCTGGGAGGAGAAAAGCTGAAGCATCAGCTAGTGTCTCTTTCCAGCCTGGGAAATCAGTTGTCCTGCCCCACACCAGAGTCACAGTGCAACAGGATAATTATGTGATACGGGTAATCAGGGAGATGGAGTTTGAGTATAGGCTTCGTGTTAGCCCAGCCAAAGAGACTACTGAGTAACTGATAGCTTGGACGACAGCTTTTAGACGGGTGGTCAAATCCGTATTGAGGACAAGCAAATGCAAAGTTCGCTGGTGACATTCTGACACCCAGGAGCACGCTGAGAGCAAGGCTTGCTTTTGGGAGGGTGGAGCAGCATTAAATCAGATTATGACCTTTCTGAAACACGAGCCCGCAGCCACATAATTGTTCCTGAGCTCGAACACTCTTTAAGTCTGTCATAAAATCTTCTGAAAGGTTGAATCCATATTAGCTAAACTGGAATCGTAAAAATCTCAGGGTAAAATAAATATTATTGCAATATTTATGCTCACTTCCAAATAACTTTTAAAAAAATTCAAACACTTGTGGTGCGATTTGTACAGTAGAATCCATGCCCAAATGTGTATATTTCTTTTCTCCATTCACATTAACTGCTCATATTGGGAAGACTGGTGCAGAAGGGACTGCGGGGATGTTCTTACAGGGCTTAGCCATTAGACCTCGCAGCAATCTTCAACATCACCCTGACTTGAGACAGCTGCAAAGACTCAGCTAATGCGACGTGATGTGGAGCAAACCTTGACGTTTTCAAACAACGAACCAGAAACACTGACATGGAAATAGAAACAAAATCCTTTCTGATGACTAAACCACTTGACCAGAGATACCAAACCATGCTTTCCTAAAGGGCTTCAGAAACAATTAAGCATCATATTTTTAAAAGGATTTTGTGGAGAAGAGAGCTCTGCTGTATTACTTCTGGACTGAAATTTAGGCTCAGCTGAGGCGAATGAAACACTTCTGTGGGATTGTCTTTCTGGTTTTAGTTTCTAGCATGGCTTTCTCTGGGTCTGTCTGAGTTTTCAGTCATCTGTGATACTGGTGAAAGTTAATTCCTGCCAAAAAATTTGCTGAATGACACTTCTTCCTGTAATACGGGCTATAAGAGGCATGGAAATCGGACTAGCAAGATACAGAAAAAGGAAAACTAGGTCTCTAGGATTATTTCTCTGCCTGGCATTGCAGGAAAAACTCTTCAAGTTCCAAATGATGCTGTGTCTCCCATAAACCCTCCAAGATGTGCAACAATTTATATAGGTATATTTTTATTTTTATTTTTTTTGTGTGTGTGGTCCAAGATGGTCAGCAACAGGAACCGAAACTGAGATGCTCACAATATATTCAGGAGAGCTGTCAGCTCTGCCTGGGTATGGCAGGAAGGTGCAGCCCTCGGTGGAGGAACACAGAAGGTGTTCTTGCTGTTGCTGGTGTGTTGTAAGGGGTGAAGTTGACTGGGGTCCAGTTTTAGTTCACACATGGCTTGAGCAGGGTTGGGTGTACCCTGGCGTAGAGGGGTGCTGTGTGCATTGCTCATACCAGTATCCTGCTGTGCACCTCAGTTTAGCTCAGGTTGCTTCCTACTCTAGCATAGCTGCTAAGTGAATTAATTTACATCAGTGTCCTGTAAAATGGATAATTCTGGCATATGTTATGTTGCATTTTACTTTCCCCCTCTAGCTTTTTAAATGTTATGATTTTTTAAAATGCTTACTTTTGAAAAAGTTAATTAAATAAAACCAGTCTCTCTCAGCAGTATATGTTCCTGGGAGCATTTGGTTACCAAGATGATAGATTTCCTGACAGACATTAGCATCCAAAAGTTAACAGATCACTGGGGTTTTTTATGCCTTTCTTAATGCAGATCATTTGGGGCAAGCTGGCATTTATCTACAGGCTCCCGTGGGACTGGAGCAGAGCTACCAATTCGTGATACAAAACACCAAAAGGGGTCTCAGATCAGCTTCTATTTTGAATTTTTGTCTCTAAAAGCACACAGGAGAGCATTCCCTAAGCTGCCGGCTGTAGGAGAAGGTGCATTAGTTCTCTGAACCCTAAGGCAGTTGCAGATTTATTTAGGCTCGTGGGCTGTAGCTCCCCCGTACTCCCACTGGCATTCCTGGTCCCTTTGCAAAGCTGATCAGCATCTTCTAGCCAAAAAACAGTATATGTGCCCTAGAAAATATCCCATACGGGTGTATGCATGAAAAATTCAGCCTTGGCAGCAACACCCAAGAGCATGGAAGAGCAGAATAATGTTTGCGTGCATGTTTCTTACTTTTTAATATTTTTATAGATATATATTTATAATAACATATAATATATATAATATATATTTATAATAATATATATAATATATAATAACATATTCCAATGTTGGCCCTCACTCTGAGAAGTCAACGTGTGATGTCTAACTATTGTGGATGGTTCTGGAGCCATACAATAGACTGGAGAATTCATCCACTGTTACAGGGTTTGGCTACTGCGTGAAGACCCTTGGAAACCTCATATGCCATAAATGCCTGTGAGGGCAGATGCTCCTTCTGGCTGGTTGCTGGCTCAGATGTGAACTGGAGCATGCTGCCTGCTGAAAGTGGAACCAGTGACAAGTCTTTCATAATTCATAACTGTGTACTTTGGAAAAAAAAAAAATCAGTAAGAATTTTGTTGATATTTTACTGTGACAAGTGTGCGTGTCCTAATAAGCTACTGGAAGAATGTGTTATAAGCACAGAAAAGCTTTGCTGAGCACTGTTAAAATTAAACAAAATTAACAAGGTAGTTAATGTGATTACTATATTATTAATAAACATTTAAGTAATGCTGTGAGTTTGCACAATGACAGAGACATTGCTCTGAAGGGATCATGGTCTGAACAGTCCCTGTTAATTATAATCTAAATAGATTTGTATTAATTATACACAAAATTGGAAGTTTGCTTTTGGTGTGATCAACGATTCTCATGGTAACTACCTGTGTGAGCAAAGTTACCGAATGAAGTATTAATCTGCTTTTGCAATATTTGCTAGTGAAATCTCATCTCTTTCTCGGACCAACTTGAAAAGAATAAGATAATAGTTTCCTCTGTGAAGAGGAAGATAGAGTTGTTCCAACTACCAGCCTTCTAGATACAGGGGTCTGATAAGTTTAGACTTTTGTCAGTATTTTTAATTCAAGCGTGAAGTCATCATTTCGAGAACCTCCTACAAGGATGTATGAGCATGGTGCACGTTCTCCAGTGCATTCATACTGTGTCACCCTGGGGCTGCCAGTCCTGCTTCTCACGGTGACCTGCGCGGCTCAGGAATAATGAGGTGGTGTTAAAATACTTCTTTTGCATGAGAAGGCAGCTTTTGGATATAAAATGTATAAATAATTTTATACAGCGTAGGCTTTCGGTTAGCCTCTAAAGGGAGGATTGTATGTAATCAAGAATAAGAAAAGAGTCAGATCCAAGAATACTAGTTTCTAATAAATCTATCACAACACCCAGCCTCTTGCATTATACAGTCCCCTTTATTTCATAACACAAAGTTAAATGACTGTTGCTTTCCAGATGGATTGCTAACACATACTTTGTTCAGGTTTGGGAACCACATATTACTCTGCTAATATTTATTGAACCTTAATACACTAGAACAGAGAAATGTTCGGTATTTATTACAATTACTTGAGCTATCTGTACCCTTCCGATGTCTTTGGTTTTCTGCTCTTTACAATTAATCTGTGACCCATTTCCCTAAGGAAAATAAATGAAACATTTTATAGCATCTTATGCCATTGTTTTATCTTCTTTCAAAATATTGGAGTCAGCTAATGGCAAAAAATTTGAGGAAAAAAATGTGTAAAATATAAACAAACTGAATTTCTTTATCCAATTTTGCAGCTGCACTCATTTGATAAATGCTACCATACAGTACATAGTTTCTGCTGGAAATTGTCAGACCTCTTTTAGGAAGCTGCAGAAGCTTAGCTTCTTTAGGATCAGGCAGAGTTTGGGCTTGATGATTAGAGCAAATAAGGTATTGATTTGCACAGTTTATACTGTTGCTTGTAAATAATAACAATAGAAAACGGTTATGTCAGGTATTCAAAGAAAGCAAAGATGAAATGAAAATTTTTATGCATGCTTTTTAGCTCCATGCAAGACCAGTTTTCCCTTCCTGAAAGAAACAGTTAGGGAGTTGCTTGGATTTTCTGTAGGGTCTGAGGCAAGATGCAAGACCTGGGTTCAGTTCCTTGCTGCCCTGTATAACATTACCCTGATTGCCTTGCTATATCTTCCACCCCTCCAGATCAAAAATGGGGGATATGCACCATGCTTTGGTGACGAGAAACAAGCCAAAGGAATGCATGGTTCTGCACGATTGAGAGCGTGTTCAAGAAGATACAACTTTATAGAGAGGACCTGCATGGAGTCCTGTGTGTTCAGCCCCATGTGGTGCTGAGCTGCTGGGCCTGATCCAAAATTCAAACACATTCTTTACTGGAGCATGAGGCTAATGCCATTGGTTCCAGTGAAGTTAAAAGCACGTGTCTAAGTAGTTGCCTGGATTGGGGCCAACGTTCAGTCTTTTGCTGGACGGAGCCCTAAGTAAACAATCTAGTATCAGAGGAGAAAACATTTGCACATGTGGATGTGATTTGGCTGCTTCTGTGGCACTGGCTTGTTGTTTTCTAAGTTGTGTTGGCAATAGCTGGACTATTTAAAATGCTAACAATTCCTTGCCTGTTGTGTTAAAATTGACTGCACTGCTGGTGCACAGGCTAAAAAAAGGATGGGTCCACATCACTCGTGGTGTCTGTGATGCTCAGCACTGACAGAAGCAAGACACCGTGCTCTGTTTAAGTTCACTCTGCTTTCCTGTTCGTGCTCTTGCAAAGTGCCCAGAAATTTTCTGAGATCCGAGTTCCTGGCAGCCATTGTGTTTCATTCAAGGGCTAATTCTTCAAGCACATTTTTGCAGGGCAGAGCATTGTAAACATAGATGTCATTTATAGTATTTATTGTCTTAATGCAAAACCTACAATAATGTATTAGGTTTCCAGCAGGAAAATTGAAAAAACAAATACAGCCTTTTACTGCATCTTTTATTAAAGGTATTTGAAAAAAATACCATGTGTTTTTTGAGGGTTTTCTGTAAGTAATTGAAGACTGAAATCTGTGTAAATGAAGGAAAGGTAACAGAAAACCCACAACATTTGAATTTAAAAGATTTGCAAATATGGCTACTACACAAGCATGAAACCCTTTCGAAAATACGACGCTTAAGAGAAGGTAATGTATTAGAAATAAGAAAACAAACCAGGTCATTCAGTTGGTGCTGTAAGGAGATCTATTCCTGCAGCTGCTCCAGCCGAAGACCCCGTCACCACCCATGGGCCTTTTTTGGCAGGGCACTGATTCCTTCCCTACATCCGTGTTCAATGTTGAGAGCTGCAAAGCACCTTGAATGCCTTCTGAATTCAACCAGAGATTATGATAAGCATCATCTTGTAGACTTAGCCTATTAAGATTTTCACAGAGTGCCATAAGATTAAACAGATTTCACAGAGTGGCTATAAGATTAAACTCAGAAATTTTTGCATGACAAAACACTGAGGTGAAAATCTTGTGTGAGAGCCACCTGATATTTATCTGAATTCAGGCTACCTTTTGTATGTGCTTGCTAATCTTTACATTTAAGTGTAATAGAATTACAGTGCACATCTCAGCTAGTTTATCTAATTTTTTCCACCCCCTCTTCAGTCTGCAGCTTCCAATGGATCGGAAGGATCTGGACGAGGCGGTGAACACAATAAAGAGAACCAGACTTTGGAAAATTATGTGGTAGACATGAAGACAAAGGTATGGTCCACCCTTTTGTGATGGAGAATGAAATCTTTATTTAGTCAAGTTTTGTTGGAGGTGAATAGTGTAGAATATATTGAATCTGAGCTCCCGTCGTCCTTTTTTTGCTGCTTAATGACTGCATGTACATTATCGCATTCAAATGAAGCTTATGGCTGCAATTTATTGCTGTATGCTACTATCCCTGTGCATTTTATGCTGTCCTAGGCAGGATTTACTTTTTATTTTTGCGTGAAAATGTTGTTAATATCTGCGTTGGTTCTACAGGATTGCTGCTCTCAAGGTGTTGTCATTTCAGTGTATTTTTGAAGTCCAAGGTGTTGTGCAGTTAGTAAATTTTATTCAAGGTGTTTTCAGTCTCTATGTGTTGTAGTTTATTTTTGGTCTGGAGTCAGCGTGGAAGAATATGAATGTCAGTTAAGTGATGATTTTTGTGTGGGCAGTCTAATGATACCTACCATAAAACTTGGCTGAATAATAAGCCAAGCAATGTGACTTCATGGTTGTGGTAAGGGGGTGTGTTACACTTCTCTTTGTGACAGTCTTGGTGCATGCAATGACGAAGTTGTGTTTCATTATAATATTGCTGTTATTTTCATAGGTTCACAACTTGGCTGGAACAATTCTCTTGGGCTTAGATATTATGTAGACTTTCAGCCTTGAAATCGTTGTGTATTTTATCTTTTCTAAGTGAAAGAAAATTATTAAGTTTTCTTTTGAAGTTAATAAACTGGAAACATGATGAGAAGAAAACAGACATTAACTGAGTTGGCATGCTTATGATCCTTGTATTACTGTCTTTGTAGACTAGAGTGAAAGTTGTTTCTAACAGTGGAAACGTGCAGATTATTCCTATTGTCTAAGGCTTTACCATGGGCTTTGTTTACATTCCTGGATTGATTTCTCTGCTTGTTAGCTATTCAAGATCTAAAGAACTAATGGTCTAGCATGACTTTCTGAGTTTGTTGTGTTGCTGTGTTCCCAGCTGATCAGAAAAAAATGTGTACCATATTAGGACCATGGTGCTGCTTGAGAGCTGAAATACAAGAACACGTATACTCATCAAAATTTATCTCTATATTTATGGAAGAAATGATTTCCCCAAAGCAAGGAATTATCAAAAACTTAATATATCCCCTAAATACGTTGTGTCTGTGAGGATGTTGTAGAAATCAAGGGATGTAGTGGATATCAGCCCAATTTCACAGCATCATTTCCAGTATGTATGCCCAACTGAACAATGCACCATCCTCCCTGCTTAGAGAGATTGTGAACTCCTGGTCTCAATGTCTCTCCATCAGCAATTCTAAGTCTACATTTTCATACTGTTTGTAGCTCTCCCAGTACAAAGCGTACATGAAAGTAAACTCCAAAACCTTCCAATTCTGTTGCCAAACTCTTAAGGCGTTCGGAGCTGTGAGTGGTATTTTCTTCAGTTCCCAGTACCATGGGATAGCAGATGTTTTGTTTTCATTTCCTGGAGCTTGAGGTTTAGTATGTCAGTTCATTTGAAGGAGTCGTTTCATCTGATTTCTTTTTCAAGTGACTGTGCTCGAGTGTCAGTGGCCCGGTGCTATGACAGTGACACATTGCTATTTACGACTGGCTACATGCTTAAACATATGCACCAGAGCTTTTTGGTTGCTGATGATCAATTGATTGTTAGATTTACTTCCCCAGGCAGAACTCTCAAGAATTAAAATGAACTCTTCATTCACCATGGATCTTGAGAGCTGAGAGCCACTTCAGGACATATTGCCCTTGCGTACCGTGTTTCTATTGCAGAGCATTGCAGCCCACACAAAGCTGGCGGAGCATTTGTAACTGAAGCACTTCTGTTTCGTTCTGAATAAGGGATTTGTGGGAAGCCAGGGAAAACAATTATGGCTTTGAATGGGAAATAATAGATCATAAAATATTAAGTATAATTTTGAAATTAATGAAGGTTGCAGAGCTTTCAAAAGGGTAGCTTATCCAAGGCCCTTCAGAGCTGTGGGATGGCTCAGGGACCTTTCCCTATCCTCTGCTCCACACCCTGTGACTATAAATGTGCGTTCCCTACAACCCTGCAAGTCATACTCACTTCACAGCTTGTCTCACTGTCTTCTCATAAGCCCCTAAACTGGTGAGTTTGTGGGAATGAGACTACTAGGGAGGCTGCACTGTCTTCATCTTTGGAGATTTTCAAGATCAGACTGGATAAGGGCCTGGGATAACCTGAGCAGACCTTACTGCTGGACCTACTCTGAGCAGGAAGTTGGAATGAAGGACCTGCTCAGGTCCTTTCCATTGTCACTTATCTCATATTCCTTTGACTGCCTTGACTCCTGGAGAGGAAGGGAAGCAACCACCCTGCTGTCCCACTGAGCACCCTTGGAGGCCAATGACTTTACACACCACTGGGTGCAGCAGCCCAGGGCCAGGTGCTAGAACAAGGCCCTCAGCAAACAGCATGAGCGAAGTGCACGTTGTCTATTAAAAACCCAAAAGTAGCTTTTTTCCCTTGTGATTGAATGCTGGGACAGCGCTGGGCTAAAGTGGTGTGAGCTCCCATATAACAAAAGGGTGGTAAACCGGGCATGGACTTGGGGCAGGAAGACATGAAATCCTTTCCACAGCTGTGAAGCAGAAAACAAACCTTTTTCTGCGGCTGTTGAGCCTGGGGCCACCGTGGCCACTTGGGTGCGGAGTCCTTGTGATGAAGGAGCGGAGCTATCTGCCCAGCCTTTACTTCTCCCCATGCCCGTTTTACCATCTACCTGCAGGGCTCTCAGCGGCAAGGTCTGTGCTTCCCTATGGAAAAGAAAATTATCTTTTTCTTTTCATTGAGAAAGCTACCAGCCAGATAAGCTGGTCAGGATTCAAACATTGATTGTGCTAAATAGCAGTGAAATTTGCCATGCAAGGAGAAGGGAATGGTTCTTGTTGTAGCTTCTGCCCGAGACTCTTGTGGGCCCGAGGCCAGCTGCAGAGCTGCTGCAGTCAGGAGGGGCAGAACTGCTAATTTGTTGATCTTTAAATTAACACCAGCACTCATGGGCTTCTGGTTCAGCCTGGGAACTGCATTAAAATTCTCAGTGACTAAAGTATACAGAACTTCATGCCTTCTGAAATTTGTATTAACTTCTCTTCCTGGCTGAAGCAGGATTTATTCTGACATCTCATCTGTAATATAGCTCTTAAGTGCATATCCAGGATCTGCAAGATGACTAGATTCTCTCTCTCTCTCTTTTTTTTTTTTTTTTTTTTTTTTTTTGCGTGTGTGTATGTGTAGCACAAAACAGTCGTAATAAAGAGGCTATATCATGAGCTTTTCACTTCTGGCACTTAATTACTCAAATAACTTGTATCCTGGTGTTAGCCTACTAACCAACCAATTGTGGTGCACAGCAGCCTAGCTGGAACTGGGCTCAAGTGGTAAAAACGAGCTTCGATCATAAAGACATAAGTTCATGGCTACATCAATTGCCCTTTTGGAAGAGATGTAATCAGGAAATTATTTAGTTGTAGCTTGTTTGGGTACAATATAAGACCTGAAAAGAAGAAAGGGAATATAACACCATGTGAAAGACTGGCAATTTAATGCCATCAACAAGTACTCCATAGTACACAATTTAAGATGCACATAAATCTTTCTCCACATTTGTAAGGGGATGTGTGTGTTTGTGTTCTCTGTGTAGGTGCACAGAGCTCTAAATACTGACTGGCTACATTTTGTAAGATGTTGACATTACTAATGCTGTGTTAGCAGTACGGTAGATGCCTCCCTTCTTAGTGTCTACTCCAAAACTTGGAGATCTAGTACTCTTGTTTTTCTTAATTTCTACTGTTTAAATTAGAGATAATAATGAAGCCAATTGTGCATTATTTTTATTTTTTTTAAAAAATCAGCTTCTCTTTACAGTTTTTGCTCTATAATATTTGGGTTTCAAGACAATTTAAGAAATGTTTAAAAGGCTGTGTCATGAAAGAGTTATGAAAGAGTTAAAAAAATCAGAGAATGCTTCCTATTGGTTTCAGGTTTTACAGAAGCTTGCTTTTACAAAGACTGAGTTCAGCTGGATGTTACAGGCTCT
The DNA here is from genome assembly GCF_963210335.1 of Falco punctatus. NCBI lineage: Eukaryota > Metazoa > Chordata > Aves > Falconiformes > Falconidae > Falco > Falco punctatus. Next base: position 7,659,564 of record NC_137581.1, read on the forward strand.
GGTTCTAAATATAACTGCCTAATTAAACCCTATGCTTTTGTTATCCAAGTGGAAGTACCTGGATACAGTGAAGGTTTTAATGCCAGAAAGGAGCACTAAATTGCCCAGTCTAAACTACTGCATTATGTGTGTGTATATATATATATATATATACCATCATATTTCACCCACTCCCCTCATATTGTTTGTTTTCATATGGCTTGAAACCAGACACCTTGGTAAAGTTAGAGGAGAAGGAAGCAGTTACCTGGGTAATTGGTTTTCACATGGTGGTCCACAGAGCCACTGGTATCTAGTTGTTATTCTTCCAGTATTAAGGCTTCCCAAGAGTGAAAGCTCATCACAGAGGTTATTTTTGACCATCTAAATCAACTACAAGCAACTACAAACCATCCCTTTTCACCCCAGGTGGCTGCCTGTCAATTTGTTTGGTTTTTGGGTCAAGTCTTTCTATAGTTGATTTCAGTCATGATCATATGTACAGATAACACGAAGGCTGGAAGAGCAGAGGAAAAAAATAGAACTAAGCAGCAATATGACCTGCAGAAATTAGAGCAGAAGGAGATTCTGCTAATGAAGCAGACCGAGGATTTGAAAATCTTATACTTGCAGATAAAAAATGAATGGAAAAAGTATCTCGTTGGAGGAACAAAATGAAGCAGCCCAGTCTCTCTTTTGGGTTTGGGATGAGTTGTAATGAAAATGAGGAATTCTATCCTTGTTTGGGTTTGGGATGAGTCGTTTGTAATGAAAATGAGGAACTGTATCCTTTGGAGAAACACTGGAGACCCATTGGGAGTCATCTGTCCCAATGCTGCAGCCTTGCCTTTGTCAAGTCATCGATCAATGTGTGTTAGAAGGCAAGACTAGGAGCACTGGAAACCAAAACAAGCACCTAGAAGGATGGAGCTGTGCCCTGTGTCCCCAGGAGCATGGGTCTCCTCTGTCTGGGGCTACAAGAGATCCTGAGAGTAAGAAGTAGGCGGTGTTATTTCGGGGAGCATGCTGCTCAGCGATGCACTAAGCTTGGGGAGCACACGTGCCAATCCTGCCCTGTTCCAGGCTCGTTGTTGCATTTTATGGAAGGAGGTGACAGTCAAAAGTTGGAGGAGTGCAGAAGGAACTTTCATGTACACTGATGGAGCCTGATTTTCCGAGACACACACATGAGTTATGTTGTTCACATAAAGGGCCTCAAAGGGGTCAGACCCTCTGTTTTTCATATAAGCTGTTAAGACGATCCTGAATTCACTGGGACCGTCTCACAGGAGTATAGTTACTTGTAAGTAAAAGCATTTACAGATCATGCGCTTGGAGACCAATTTCAAAATACATCTCCATATGCCAGTTTCAAGTATGGTATGAAATTTTACAGCCAAGTCATTAGGTAATTATATGTATGGAAATATTTCACACCTTACTAGATCAGCTTGAATCTACCAATTGGAAGGGAGCAAAGTGTTGGATGCTTTACATCCAAGTGTTAAAATATCTCCTGATTTTAGAGCTGACTGAATTCCCTTTTACCCTACTGTGCTTAGAACACAAGTGTGACTTCGGTTAGACAACCTGAATGGGTTAATTGCTCTTAAGAAGATGGTTATTTGGTTCTTGCTTCGAGGATGTTTGAAAGTTTTCTGTTTCAGATAATTTATAGTTTAATGTACTTGTCTGACTGCTTGGCTACTGGACTAAACCTCAGCAGGGAGAAAATGTGCAGGTCCCAGTGCAGCCTGTAAACACAAATCAGGTTTGTTTTGTGCACATGTGGTTGCTCAGAGTGAGTTAGTTTTAGATGCAGTCGTAAGTGCTCTGGAGACTTTCTCTTTAACATGTTGTATCCACCAAGACTTTAACAGTTGGGGGAGGGTTGGTTGCTCTCTGACCACATATCTGATTCACTATGGATTTTGTAACTTTGGTAGCAGTGACCTCATTTTGGCAAAATCATGTGTGTCATTTACTGAGCCTCTTGCTGCTTTAGCAATCACAAGAATATTAGGGTTATAACCTGAGTAATTTATGGAAGAGAGATGACTTTAAATATCCTTTTATTTTCTTGGAAAGTCTTATTTTATTGAAAACATATTTTAGCTCTAAGTGAGAATGAGGGATCCTCAGCAAAGCACCCAGGGGGAATTGTGCTGTCCAGTGTGTTGAAAAGGTGAATTGTAATGTATGGGTGTCTAGACGTTTCCTCTTGTTGCTGTCAACAGTCCAGTTGGCTGTATTTTTTTTTTTCCAGTGAATAGGAGCATTGATTTTCCTCTCTCTTTGGCCAGAGCTTTCATTTTACATATCATTCCCCTTCTGTGTCTCTTTCTTTCTCCCTCCCTCTTTCTTCTCTCGCTCTCTCTTCCTCTATCTGTAAGAGAGGGAAGACTTTAAGAGCTGACAGCGAGCTTTCTAACTCAGAATGATTCATGTAAGACACCTGAAAGGCAAGCTCTGCACCAGCATCACTGCAAGAAAGGTAGGGCTTTGGGGGCTAGTCTGTAGAACACGGGATAAATTGATTAAGTCTGCGGATCAGTCAAAGATGCAGAGAAAGTTTGGGAGAGAACTTAAGGAGTTTTTAAGCTCCGTTGTTGAAGGTGCTTTCTTTTAGCTAAAACTTTGATGTATTTTTCATAAATGGGGGGAAAAAGATGCCCCTCTGCAGCTTTGAATAATGTATATAATGTGGTTTGTTTGTATTTTTTCTGTGGATGGTAAACTAATTATATCACTGTTGTGCTTCACAGACCTGCGTGCATGTGTAAATATGCAATTCCCTTTTTTTCCCCCGACTGATTATTTTCTGTTACACTTTCTGAAAGTTCGCCTTATCCAGCTGTTATTCATATTCACTTCCTGAATCCGAATGTGACCTGGCAATTCTGAGGGATTGTAAATGTGACGCATGAGCTCTCGCGCACACCTTAATGTTTCAATCATGCACTTCAAGCAATAAGTGTTTGTAGGAATCATGCTCTTAATAAAAATCCTTACAAGCCAAAGCAGTTGTTTTGGCAGGGAAGTGACAGCGCTTTGATAGATGGGCCTGATAGTTGTGTGTGTTGTGCTTGCTTGGAGTTAGTAGAAAAGAGGAGGGAGACAGCGAGCGAAAGGGGGGAGAGGAAAAAAAAAGACAGGGAAGGAGAGAGCGAGAGGGAGAGAGACTGAGAGAGAAGGAGGGGGGGGGGAGAGGAGAGAGAGAGACTTGGCAAAGGAAATCTTATGGGTATACTGAAACAGCAGATCAGAATTGTGAAACCAGAGCCAGGGCTGAAATGTGATGCTTTTTGCTCTTTTGTGCTTGTTGTGGTTCTCATCTTCCCCTTTAGAAGGCTGTATACCATTCAACAGAATATTTTGATCACAGATTGAACAATGCAGCAATCAAGCCTGATAAGCCACCTGGAAGTTTTGCTTGAGACGATTTCTAGTGGGTTTACTGATCCCTGTGAGCATCATGACTGCCTTTAGCATTGTGGAGGAGGACTCGAGTTTCTTATGAGGGCCCCACTTGGAAAAGCAGGCTGTGCAGATTCAAGCCTCCGGTTCTGTTCATGCTGTTCAAAAGCCTTTCCTCACCCTTGCTGATTTGTTTTTATGATTTACATACATTCCTGTGGAGATTTACAGAATGGATTGTCTGTGCATTGTCACGACCAAGGTAGGACTGGAAACGTTGCTGTTATGTGTACATATTTCTCTGCTATTTTTCTGTTCCTGTAATTAAATAGATTTGAGCATGTACTGTGTCATGTTGCAAGATAAAGTGATAAATAAGCTTTGCTTCAATGAGCATTTTGTTCTCTTTTTCTGTGGATTATGCAGTTCGTCTCTATATCACTTCCTAAATGATATGTAATTTACTTATTTTTACTAGCAAAAGGAAAATTATTTCATATTTTATCTTAGCCTATGCTTGTGTCTATTAATATCTCTAGCTACTAGAGCACTTCCAGAATACGTAGTATAATGCACATATTTTCTCAGTTTATCAGTTTATTCTGTAAACTAAAGAATATGAAAAAAAAGGGGGCATTATATGGGTCCTGGGATTTTAAAGAGGCCAATCAGATGTAGTTTAGGTAGTCATGATGTTTCTGATTGGAGAGATGCAAGTTTCTTGTGGCTTATTGTGGCTTTTTGGGGGGAAAAACATAGCTTACTTTTGCATCTCTAGGCCTGAAAAAATAAGAATACTTTGGTCCCAATTCAGCACTCTTGTCCTGGTGTTAGATCTATCCTGGCTGTTTGGGAACGGTGCTTCTCAATAATTCTTTCCAAATGTGCATGTAAACATTTTTTTACTCACAACACCACCGGCAGGATTTAGGGTTAAGAACGCTTCCCGGCTTAAAGATCTAGGTTAGGGATAAACTGAACAATTCCTTGAGATGTCCTCAAACTTAGCAAACCAACTTAATGTTAGATGACAGGGAGATAATTGGGGAACTCCCTCCCTGTTGCTACAGGGCAGGCGGCTCACTGCGTGTTTCCAACTGCGTTTGCACATGGTGATAATATTTATAAGAAGCAGTTATTAGGGGAAGCTCAGGCATTGGGGTTCAGCACAGTTGCTTTCTGTTCTGGTTTATTGTTGATGACTTGCAGCATTTCCATGGGACTTGCAAAATGTCTGGGGTAGCCACAACACCTGATGGCTGCGTAAATGGTAAGGCAAACCAATGGTTAGCACTGCCGTTTTTTTTTGTGTCAGGGCCATGCAAAACGAGGTCCCCCCTTCATGATACAGAGAAGGGCAGAAGGAGAACCCCCAGGCACCCATGGGCTGAGCAAAGGGTGGTGGGTGGCTGCCGCAAAAGAGCAGGGAGCGCAGTGGAGCTGCAGAAACAGATGTGAGCTGTCGTTCCCATCTTGCTGGTGGAGAAACCCATATGGGGAAAGAACAGGAGGTGAATGAGGCCACAGATTCTGTGGCCTCATTTACCTCCTGTTCTTTTCAGGTCCTTCTGCTCCCACAAAACATGCTGAATCTGAGACTACATCCTTAACCTGCCCTGGAGCAGCGCGGAGGTGCCTGCGGGTGCCCATTGATGCAATGTCAATGCAAAGCGCTTATAAGCGGTGGTGCAGCACCGCTGAACAAAGCTGCAGGATCATGCTAAACATCAGATTCACACTCCCAGATGTTGCTTTCCAATTGAAAATAAGCAGAAAGGTTGAATAACAAAGCTGGAGTCAGACTTACTTCTGGATGTCCGGTGGTGCAGTGGGGACCTGCAACTGCAGCCATCCTTGGCCGTGAGAGTTTGGCAAGGAGGTGTGTAGTAACCGGATGGGACAGCGGAGTAAGTCTACTTTTAAGATGGTACAACTGGGAGAAGAACATGGCCCAGTGCTTTTTTATATATATATCTGGAGACGCTGCTTTATTTATTTTATGAAATGGTGATGGAAGTTTCCACTGTAACCTTTTCCCAGGGCCTTCTGGGCAATGACAAATGTAGGCTCACCATCACCTCACTGCTGTTGCTCTGAGCAGGGCTCCCAACGCCATCGACACGCAGTATTTTTCCTTCCAGCTTTTCTGTCTCTTGAATCCACCGCTAAATGGCTGAAATGATCGGAAAGTCAAGCGTATGAGCTTCAGATATTCAGCTCCAGATATTCAGTCTTTCCTGCCAACTTTGATGTTGCAATGAGATAGGATTGTCAATTGTAGGTGACCTGCTATTTGGATGCGTATGGGAAGACCATATCATCATATGTAATTGAGCTGAATAATGGCAAAAATCTAGTTTCAGAACACTTTCATCTTGCAAAGGCTTGAAGCCAGATGAACTACAGCTGATTTCCTCATCTTGTTTGGTACCATATTTAACCAGCTGCACCAGTGATGTTTTATTGTATTGATTGATCTACTCTTACATGCTTTATTATGCATTGGAGTAAATCTACTCCCTTTAAACTTAAAAAAATTTTATAGCATCTGTTTATGCCAATTGTCACCAATACAATAAAAGCAGACTTTTTTCAGAACATCTGAGATTTTCAAAAATTAATTTCAATAAGTATGAATTCTGCAGAGCAGCGTATGATCAGTTTTGCCCTAAGATGTGATAATTATCCTTATTTGAATATCCATTTGTCTGATTTGCTCAAATAATTGCCATTGTCATTCTTGGAAAAGTGGATCTTAATGTCAAGAGCGAGTAAATACATCAGTTTTATTCTTCAGATCTTATAAAAAGTCAAAAGGGAGGAAAAGATGAATGCTATTTAAACTACAAAATGTGAACATTTAAAAAAGTTGACATTTTTAACATGTAGTCATTAAATTTACTCTTGAATTTTCAGTATTTCCAGTCCGTAGAAAATGACATAGATGTGGTGGTGGAGTGAATATGCCCTTGTAGATTACATACAATGGATCTGAAGACCCCGCTTTGGATCTGTATGGTCAAAGATGCCATCTAATAAAATTAATTTCCGATGTACCTTGCCAAATCTTAGATGCTACTGACATTATTTTTTCAGCCAAAATATAAGCTATGTTTTAGAAAGATTTAAGGCATTAATTTGTACAAATTCTTCCTCTCCTTTTTTATTTCCTCGATGTTTCCATGCATTTCTGAACCCAGGACTTGGGAAACGCTGAATCAGTCAAGGAGGACTACTTATGGTCTCCTAGTTTATTTTGATCGATCATGTTTCCAGCATAGCTTCTTTCTTTTACTGTCACATAAAACATGTTATTTGTGGAATTATTTTATCATTAGGAAGAATTCAGTATAAATAAAAGCTTAGGTCAAGACTCCATCCCAGCGGGAGCACCAGGAGTTTTTGAAAAGGAAGAACATTCCCACTGTGCCTCCCAAGAGTCAGAGGCCACATGCTGTCCTCTCCCCTAGCTGTGGGCTCTTCTTCCATCCTTCTGCCTTTTACAGAATTATGAATACAACAGTAGCTGCTTCTGCTGAAAAAGAAAATAGATAGCTCTGTGTTGCCTGACAAGGCTCAATATAACAGGGGCTGCTTCACTGAAACCCTGAGTTCTTGGTGTCAGGTGGCTTAGAAAAGATGATCAGCTTTTCCTAGAAAAAAACCCCCAAAACCACCAGACCAGCTCAAAAGCTTTCTGGCCCTTGTTGCTACAAAGGGGAGCTCAGCAGTGGAAACTCTAAAGTTTTAAAACCCACAAGACCAATGAAGGGAAATTAAAATAAGTTTTTCTTTTTCTTTTTCTTTTTTTTTAATATATTTTAATCTCCCTCTTTTAAATGTGGTACCTCTGTCACAAGCAGGGCTAGCTAAAGACCTTCTCCTTGAATAAAGATTTTAAAACTTCCTGAGCAATCCAGTCTAATGTTTTATTATCCTTAACATTTGTTATGGCCCTAAGAACTATCCATGTTGTTTGCCCCTGGTGTCACCTCTTCTTCTGTTTGGAAGCGATATTTTGAGATTTGCTTTAAATCCCGGGTTCTATCACCTGAAAGCTTCTGTGTTCTGAGAAGAGCTTGCAAAGAAATACACAAAAAAGACACCAAATGAAATAATCCTCATTTATTCACCAAACCTAACCCACCTGCTGTTATTTGCAGGGCTCCCAAGTTCAGTGTCCTCCAGCTTGTAAACCAGAGAACTGGCCACCCTCAGACCCAGGGAGAATGCCCAGCTTGGTCTCTTAAGTTTTGTTAGCTACAAAAATAAATGTCCATCATCAAAATATTGAAAATTCTGCAACAGTTGTTCCTTCTTAGAGATTCTTGTTGCCAGCTTCCACTTAACTCTGTAGTGGTTTAAGCCAGATCACTCACTACCCAGGTTCCAGTGCCACTGGCCAATGTAGGAAGAGACAGTTAAATGTAAATATGATTATTCATGTGAATGGGGAAAAAGATCTTGTAGATGTGGCTTGTTTGTTTGTGTTTTGGTGGTGGTTTTTTTTTAGAGTTAATGAAAGACTCAGTTCATTCCATTAGTGAAGAAGTTTGGTGTTTTGGTTTTAGCTTTTTATTTATTTAAGTATGTTAGTCAAGTTTGGTAAATTAACAATATCTCACCTTTCATGGCTGTCTGTCCAGCACCTTTTCTAAAGATTTAGTTCAAGTGTTTAAAAGAATGAAATAAAGATGGAAGGGAAAAAAAAAGCACCTGGTTTGTAATGGCGCTGGGAAGCAGGATGATGTGCTTGTTTATGCTGTTAGCCCATACCAAGGCTGAACGTGTACAATTCTGACTGGCAAGTTTGCCAGGAGCCAGTACCATCTGTCTATCCTATTTTCTTCTGCTCATCTGGCAGTATATTTGGCGCAGGGGACACCACTGTATGCACTTAAGGCAAAACTATGACAGATGCGTAAGCAGAAGTCTCAATATGTGCAGCGATCATGGAAAATGAGAAGCCACTGTGGTCAAGTGCGGGACCAACATCTGGCTTAGACCCCTGGGTGTGGTGTGACTCTTCTGTAGGTCTCTCCCATTCCATACACTATCATGCCACTTTGCAGCATGAAGTTAAGACTAACTAAAGCAGAGAAGAGCTGTAAAATTTGCACCTTGTTCTTTTGTCAGCATTAGCTCTCCTTTTCCCACAGTCCCAACATGGAAGACAAGGCAAAATTCAGAGCTCATCCTCCTCAGTAGCATCTCTGGGATTGTGAGTGAGGAGTAGCTGTGGCTTGGCTAGTTGACTTTGAAACTACCAGTCCACATTAAGCGTACCGTTATAAATCCCTCTCGATAGTGTGCCACCCTTGGGAAAGGTAGGGGCTGGCCTTGTGTCCCAGTAGGATACTGTGGATTCCTCAAGTGAGAGGGAAACCCTCATTCAGTATTTAGCCAACACAGCTGGCTCTCAGTGCCAACCCTGATTTCAAGGGTGGTTTTAGAATCTTGCTGAAGAATAGAAAAATGTGGAGGTGGCACCACTGGAGTGACCTTACTGTTCCAGCCTCTCTAATTTAGAGCAGCAGCAAAACCAGTCCCAAGATGCTCTCAGAAGGGCAGGATGGTAAATCAGATCAGGTCATCGGCTGCAGGGGGTGACCAGGTCTGCACACTGTATGCCAGCTGTTGGTCTTACTTTGCAGAGGTGAATCCACTATGAAGTTAAGTTGGATTATTGATTACGGTGGCCTGATGCCAGTGCAAATAGGTCACACTTAAAATACTTATTTATGCTGAAATAATAGGCTTTACTGAAGAAAATGGGTCTTTATTGTCCCATCCCCCCTTATATTGTGTTAATCTGAAAAAAACCTCAATATAGAGTTTTAAGAAGTTATCTACTCAGAGAATGAGGTTCAATTTATTTTGTGGGACACAAGATCAGCTGTATGTGTCTGGGGGGCTGTAAAGTCAGGCTCAAAATAAGGAAATTATAAAGCTAGGTATAAATATTGAGGTTGAACCCATGCCTCAGGTGTTGTAGACTATTATAGCCTTCCTAAAACCAGCAGAGCTGTAGAGAGCTATGCTACATGAGGACTTGATTTAAATTTAGCTGGATTTGAAACAAAAAAAAAATAACCACATTTCTATGTGCCCACACGTTGTTAATAGATCTGGGCAACATTTGTTGTTTTTTCTTTGCAAGACTTCAGGCTTTGAATCATTACAGTTTGAAATCATAAACTGCATAGCTACATTTTTTGTGCTGAATTTCCTGGCTATAACAAACCTGAGACAAAGGAAACATAATGATTTTCCCTCCAGAGATTCACATTTAGCTAAAATCAAGATCTTTTTTTCTATAGTCATTATTAGGTGCTGATGAGCACTTCAAACTGTGGTGTTTTCCTGCCAGACCCTAAAAGTGTAATAGTGCTGAATCCATGCAATTTACATGTGATTTAGTAAACTCTCTTCTGAAGTGGTACTTGAGGACATCTTCGATGACTATGGGCTGGCCGCTAGCTAAACTGCACAGTCTTAGAAGAGTGGGAAGATCCTTTTCATTGATTCCCATTTCTCTTAGCTGGAGAACATACTTAGAGATGTTTGACAGATGGGGAGTGTATCTAAGTATTTATTTCAAATCTTTATTTACCAATGTTAAATTTTGGAACAATTATTGTAAGCCTCTAGCTTTTGGATTTCAAACATTATGAATGTAAACTGATGAGACACATGTTGTCTTTTCTGGAAAAAAAAAAACATTTTTGGGGGGGAGTCTCAAGAAAATTACACAGAACAAACCAATGCGCACTGCATATGTAATGTCTTGTAATTATATCTTGTCAAAAGCTCAACTTTTTTCTCCTTTATTCTTTAGAAATATGGTAATTGTCCCTTTTCCCTTGTAGTTAATTATAAATTTCAGGAAGAATTAAGTCTGTTAAATCTCTTCTTCCCCCTCGTCCCCCTCCCTTGGTCTCTATGGCAGCAGCAGGAGCGGAAAAGAATTACTTTGATCTCCATTTCTGAGTGACGTTTCGTTTCTTCCAAGCATTGACCTTGTTTAGTGCAACTGAAATTTTCAATAGATTTCATTAGATTATAATTTGCTGATCTTAGGGAGATGTCTTTATTGAGGTTGGTTTTAACTGTGAAAGGAGAAGGGTGATTTGTTTCATAAATCTATGAACAGCTCTATAAACTGAGAAAATGTTCAATTAACTGCTCAGGCAGATATGGTTGGGGCTTAATACTAGTGCGCAGCAGTGGAGAGCTGCAGATGTAAGGAAAGGTGGAAGATGCTCAGCCAGAAAAAGAAAACCAGAGAGCCTGATCCTGGCTCACTTAATGATAGTGCTGCTGAATGATGGCAGAGCTATTCATCCTTAGCAGGACCCTTCTCCAATATTCAAGGGGCCTGGTTGGAGGTGTGAGGATAATTTCCTAGTGCCAAGGTTACCTGCATTTTTATACATTTCACATAACCAGAGCCGACCTGACGGATTATTTGCAAGGTCCCATAGGCCCCTAAAAGTGCAAATGATGTGTCCCCTGGCATGCAGCCTCAACATAAACATGTATTACTTTGGTGGGTTAGTTTGTTTGCTACTACCACACAAATTTTCTTCTGTCCCCCTTCACCTGATGCAAGACTTCTGCAAAATGAGAGGATGTGTGCAGTCGAGAAGAAGGGGATGGTCATTTATGAACAAATCATTAGGTCACAGGTATGGCCAGTACATGATTATATTTTACCCAGCCTGAGACCTCTAGTTGAGATATATAATTTTCATTTCTCCAGAGAATTGTCTGCCTCAGAGAAGATAAATTGCAAGAAAGTGTAGGAATAGCTAAGTATGTTCTTCATACTTACATACATACATACGTAAATATGGACTTCAGCCAACTCTTTTGCTACTGGAAACCTCATGCAAAGACTTGTATATAATTTGCAAGCCGCCCTCTTGGCCATTCTAGAAGATACAAATGGAATCCCACCTGTAACTGCTTTTGACACTGATCACCAATATCTTCTCTGAGAAAGAATATTAAGGCAGATCTGAAAGAGTGCTCCAATTCAGTGAGCCCTGAACCTTTAGCAGATAAAATATTCCTAAACAGCCTCTCTGGATTTTGTGCCATCTTCCTGCAGAGCTAAAATCTGCCTCCAAGTGTGTTTGCAGCCACAGTCACTTCAGGCAATATTTGGCCATCCAAATTTGGTATTGAATATATATATATACATATATAATCTCTCCCTGCCTATGAGAAAATGGCAATAAGCTATACGTACTCACACTTAAAGTCCTCCAAACACCCTTAGCAGTCACTATGGTTGACCACACAACACAAAAGAGGAATCCTTCCTTGCAGTCTTACCCAGAGCGTGCTGATGTGCAGCTGTGTCTCTGCCACCTGAATCCTCTCTTGTGCAATGCCACAAAGCTCTCACCTTCTCATTCAATATTCAAGTTGCAGTATTTCCCACTGCAATATTGCAGTGGACATTGATGCTACTGCTCTGCATAATATTAACGTATCTGCAGGATACCTTATACTGATGCTTCTAACCAGGGCTAATAGCAGTCAGTTATTTCAATACCTGACTGAGAAAAGCAGGCAGGAAAGAAGCTGGCTTAAAGGTTGCATGCTAGGAAGGTAGATGTTGTGCAAAGACTCTGAAGGGCTGGCAGCCTTGGTTTTGACTTCTGAAGTTGGTGCTTCTCTGTTTCCTGGTTACCTATGAGGTCCGCATTTCTTGATGCTTGATAAACCTATTGGTTTGGAGATTACACATAACAGTGCCTCCAGAGAATGAATTGCACTCTCTTCTAACTGACTAGGAGGTTAGCAACTCTGTGACTTTGGTCATCGCTTCATTGCTTCCTGACTGTATTATTGTTATGCAATTTCTGAAGGACTTAAAGCATCAAACCAGAAAAGAAGCTGTGACTGGTGCTGAATTCAGCGCTGAGGATGGCATTATTTTTTTTTTTGTGTCCCAAGGTCTCCTTATACCAAAATTACACAAGCTGAAGATCTTATTGCATATTTTGAAGGCTTTGATTGCATGAAGCTGTGATAAAGCCTACGCCTGGATAGCTGTGTCTATCACTACATTGGAGCTGCCTCAAGGGTGAAGCTTAGTGCAGGAGGCTGGGCATCCTCAAGGAAAGGGAGTAAAACAAGGCTGTGGAAATCACTCATTCATAAGCTAAGGAAAAACAGCCTCTCTGTTTCCATTTCAGATGGACAATGCTTATTGGAACATATTCTTGCAAAGAGTAAGGCAAGACATGTTCTTTTTGCATATAAACATTAGTAAACATGAAAAGTAAACTACAGGTAATTCTGTCCTCCCTTGAAGGCTGTCTGAAGAAAGATAATTTCAAATGATAAATTTCCATCACTTTTCAGTGTAGTGGTGGAGCAGGGTCTACAGTCCTTAAGCTCACCAAACTTCTAAGCTGGGGAAAACGTTAGCAATAATAATCAAATGGAATTAATTCCTTTCACAGTCCAATGCTTACTAGTATTGTCAGTGCTTGCAGAATACTTTATGTAGTGTTGACCTTTTAGGTGATTTTTTTTTTTAGTTGATGTCTCTAGGTGCAACTTGTTGGAGTTTTTGGCTGATTTTTTTTTCAAAAAAAAGAATCTTTTATAAAGAAAAGCATTACCAGCAGTTGATATACAACCTTATTTCTTAGAACTGTTTCAGCTAGGCGAGGGTGTAAGTTATGACAGGTATGAAAAATGTTGCATTTTATACAACAGTGCAAAAAGTAGCGATCATTCAAATAAGAAATCAACTGTAATTAAAAAGAAAAATAAATCCGACCCCAAATCCCCAAAAACCTGTAGGACAAAAGTGTTCAGTCCTTGCCCTTGAACTACATGTACTTCTCAGACGGTATCGGTGCAATGTCGTATTATCAGCGCAGTAATTCAACTATCCAGCTGTGAAGGTCCAAGCTGCCAGTCACCCTACAGCCCAGATGCATGATCAGCCCAGCCCTTGTGCTGAGAAATTGGGATCTCTGGAGAACTGCTGCCTACAAGCAATTTAATTATGGAGTAATTAAATAAAAATTACCTCCATCTTTCTAGCCTTGGAATATGCAGCGTGTCTCACATGATCCTGGGCCTTGGGGCAGTTTTGGTGTGAATCTCAAAGTCAAGAATACTTGCAGAGAACCCTCCTGCTATGAGATCTGGAGCTTTTACGTTGGAGATATATAATTTTTAAGAAAGTGAGGAGTCTTCTTGAGGAGCCTCCTGACAATCGTGTTATACATGGTTACCTGAGTTTGTAAGATCAGGCTTTTCAGTCAGGAAAATGTTTCCTATTCAAAGCAAATTGGTCATTTTCTTGCCTTTATCTTGCCTGGGATTAAAGACTGAAGACATACAATTGTTAAAGAAAGGAAAAAATAATTACCAGTGCAGTCTTTTGATCAAAATCAATTTATAGCTTGTTTTTTTTTTTTTATTATTTTGATAGGATTACATAGTTTGCTGTTGCATTCATCCCTTCCTTACAGGAGATAACACACAACCACAGGATATCGCTGCCATGATAGCAGTGACTTTTTCAAATCCTTTTAAGCAAGACTTTCTAAACTTTCATCTAAAGGTACAATGCTTCTTGCTTGCTAGCTGTTTTTCTGAATATTCCTTAAAGCTGTCTAAGTGAAAATATAAAAGATAACCAGTTTTTTAAGGTCTGGGGAATATAAAGCTGAAACGGATATACACAGTTTTTCCTTTTTTTTTTTTTTTTTTTTTTTGTTAACTTACAAAAGTATTTAGTATTGCAATGCTTTACAAATATTTACATTTTGGAGATAAAGAACAAAGCACTAATAGCACTTTGTTAGTTAATATTCCTAAATCAGACTCAAAATTGAAAATTGTGTGAAGCCTTGATCACTAGTGTTTGCAGAGGTTGCTCTCCTTTGCTCTCAGCATGGGGAAAAGAAAGGTGTAATGCAGTTGGTTCTGATATATCTGGCTTAAATGAAAATAAAAGGTAGGAAGCTTTTTTTTTTTTTTTTTTCCCTCCACATTATTTCCAGCTTTGGGAACAGGCATGATTACAAGAGCCCTCCAATTCAAGGAGCTAAATAATCGTTTGACTCTTACATGAAATGCTGAGAGTAACGGTGGCAGACACCAGAATTTATTCTGAACTCTTCTTCAGGGACTCTGACCCAATCTGCTGTGCAATTCACTCTGATGGGCTCCAAACCTTTGCTAAAATGTAATTGAATCACCACAAATTCGAGGGCAATTGCAGGAAGATCAGCCCGAAGGCCTGATGATTGCATCTTGCACTGCCACGTGGAACAAAGTTTCAGGGAACTGCAGGAGCCTTGGGTACTTGCTCCACATCTGGCCAATCCTGGAGAGCAAGCAGAGTGTTCGGCTCAGCAAAGAAACACACCCTACAAATTTGGGAAAGACTTCTGGAAAATAACCCTGGGGTGATCCAGGCTGCAGCTATCACTGGTTCAAAGAGGACATAATGGAAAAATGCAGTCTGTCGTGAAATGGGGGTGGTGGTGGTGGTGGTGGAGGAAGCCAATCTCTACCTCCTGCCTAAAGCTCTGCTATTCTCTGAATACTCCAGGATGGGGGAAAGCCAGATGGCATGTGCTTGGGGTTCAGAGCAGATGAAGGATATGTTCACCCACATAACTAAGAACTTCAAAGCAAAATTAATGGGTAACTGTTGAGGCCTTCTGGTCCTGAGAAGTGCAGATTTTTTTTTTTCATATGTGACAGTGGAAAATGACTTTGTGAGGTGTAATGAACACTAGCAAACTCCTAGGTGCTCTATCTGGAATGGAGCCTGCTGTGCGTAGCGACCGTACTGTGTTGTGTATAATGCAATTTTCACTTATTTGCAGCAGAGCCATGGCAGATGCCCATCCCACAAATGCTCAGTCGAAACACCTGCCTGGATACCCATTCAGCACTCTACTGTAAGTTTGAGCCTTTTAATACAAAGATTTTAGAGACTGAATGGTAGGTCTCTGTGTTTGGAGCAGCCCTGTTGGTAGAATTTCCATACTCAGTGCACTTGGGAAAGAACAGGAATGAGTCCTAAGGTCAGACCAAACTCCTTGGGAATCAGGAGCTGTTGAAATGTTGGGTAGTGGCTTAGCAGGGCTTCTGCAGAAGTTCAGGCTCTTCAGGAATGTATTTCATTCCACATGGGGCAATGGGGATAAGTGGCAAGCATGGTCTGGTTCTTGGTGGTGTCCAGCTCAGAGAAGTGTGGAGCTGCTGTCGATGGCTGTAACTCTGGGCTCCCGCTGAGTGCGATGACTGGAGCCTGCTAGTTTTGCCTGGTCGTGGACACAGTTTATGGAAATTCATTCATAAGCTGCTGCAGGGTCTGCCAGAAACAGCTGATGCTTAAAGCACCAGGCTGTTCCCAGACCCAGGTGGTGACACAGTGAGGAGGAGAGGCATCTTTCTTTTTCACATTCTCAGGAAGAAAGAAAGATTGATGATTCCATATCTGGGAAAATTTGCCCGGTGTAGGTAACGGCAACGTTTGGGATGATGGGCAGCGAGTGAACTTTAATCTGCTGTGTTTATAGGAAATGACCTTTGTAAATGCTTTCTTCCTCTTGCCAATTAGATGACTTCAGTGAGATTTGCTTTTAACTATCAAAGACATAGTAATATTTGAAGAGAAAAAAGAAACTGCGGTCAAGTTGACAATGCATTGATTTATAACTTGTCTGAACATACATTGTGGATAGAGCCAAATTCTTGGATGCTGGAAGTTAAGAGGGCTGAAAAATAGAGCTGTGATGATTTATCTCAGCTGAGGAGCTGGCAGGATTGAGTTGACATTTTATGTGGCTCTGGACCACAGCATGATGTTGGTCCACAGCTATCAACTTGTCACCTTTTATGAGTATATGAATGAGAAACAAATTCAAGTTTTCACTCTCCCTTGGCCTCCTGCTAATCTTGCAAGTGATTGTAAACACTGTGGTTTTGGTTGTCCTTATAATATGCTAAAATTAATTATATCATTGTTGGTCTGTATTAAAATAGACTCATTTACAAGTATTGATTGAACAGTTGAGCTAAACAGTTTTTTGCCGGGTGAGGATCTAATCCAGTAACTAACTCTTCTTAATTATTAGTTTCCGTTCTCAGAGCCTTTGGATTGACATTGCGATGTAGTCTTGGTTTTTGTTTATATTAAAAGGTGTTGCAGCATGAGCACAAACACGGTAGTGTGGTACTTTGAGAAATGGAAGTGCGCTGGGCATTTGTAGTGAGTCACAAACAGTTGCACTCAATGATTTCCACTAACACCAAGACCTGAATTTTCACATAGTGGCTTTAATGTTTTAGGTTATCTGTTTCTTAAACCAACAAAAATAAAAGCATTTGGCGTGAGCATTATTTGTCTCTTGTTATGCCAGGTTATGCATGCATAGGTAATATCTATAGACCTGCTATCTTGCAAACTTCTGTCTTGTCTCAAAAAATGGTAAACTGAGGATGGAGCTTTGTTGTCTTTGTTAGGACTAGAATTGGTCTAAGGTCAGAATAACTGCAAGAAGTGTAATTTTTAAACTGTTAGAGTGGAAACTGGTTCTGGGACTAATACTAGTTAATATCTTAACCAACAGCGTAGTGGGACTGCCTGCACCCTCAGCAAATTTTCAGATGCCACCAAGCTGAGTGGTGTGGTTGATACACTAAAGGGAAAGGGAGTTATCTAGAGGGGACCTTAAGAGGCTGGAGGAGTGAGCTTGTGTGAACCTCATGAAGTTCAACAAGGCCAAGTGCAAGGTTTGGCACCTGGGTCAAGAGAATCACCACTATCAGTACAGACTGTGGGATGAATGGATTAAGAGCATCCCTGAGGAGAAAGGCTTGGAGATACTGGTGGATAAAAAATTGTACATGAGATGGCAATATGCACATGCAGACCAGAGAGGCAACTGTATCCTGTGATGCATCTAAAGAAGCCTGGCCAGCAGGCTGAGAAAGGTGATTGTGCCCCTCTACTCTGCTCTGGTGAGTACTGCATTCAGCTCTGGAGTTCTCAGTACAGGAAGGACATGGACCTGTTGGAGTAGGTCCAGAGGAGTGACACAAAAATGATCAGAGGGGTGGAGTACCTCTCCTGTGAGGACAGGCTGAGAGAGTTGGGGTTATCCACCCTGGAGAAGAGAAGGCTCCAGGGAGATCTTACTGCAGCCTTTCAATATTTAAAGGGGGCTTATGAGAAAGATGGAGAGAGACTTTTTAATAGGACCAGCTACAATAGGACAAGGGGTAATGGTTTTAAACTGAAAGATGGTAGGTTTACGTTGGACAGAAGGAAGAAATTTTTTTATGATGAGGGTGGTGAAACACTGGCACAGGTTGCCCAGAGAAGCTGTAGATGTCCCATCACTGGAAATGTCCAAGGTCAGGTTAGATGAGGCTTTGAACCACCTGATCTAGTGGAAAGTGTCCCTGCCCACGGCAGAGCAGATGTTTAAAGGTCTTTTCCAACCCGACCCATTTGATGATTCCATGGAGAAAAAACCCCCAACTTACTATTAGAATACAGTTCAGCTGTACACTTAGCTGCTATGTTTTTTGATTGTAGAGTACAATATGTGGTCCTTGAGGTAATTGCCTGCTTGGAGCTTGCTTCCATCTATATTTTGCTTGATTATAAAAGTTGAACATAGTGAAGGAGCTCA
Organism: Falco punctatus; assembly: GCF_963210335.1. NCBI lineage: Eukaryota > Metazoa > Chordata > Aves > Falconiformes > Falconidae > Falco > Falco punctatus. Next base: position 7,677,653 of record NC_137581.1, read on the forward strand.
GCACTACCAAACAAATAAGTTGTAATTCCCAAGTACCTCCTGCTTCTTTTTTATCAAACCATTTTCTATGCAGCCAAACAGATTTTTCTGCCTACTCTATCTATCAGATATTTATAAGCATTTTTTACCCTACTTAAGTAGATTTCTTTTCTTGGGAGACTAATGCAGACAGTTGGGGGAAATTAAAACAGACGGAAATGAACATCTAGGTAGTCAATGTTTTTCTCCATCTGATTTCAGAAGTATCTTTTAACTGCCTTGCTTTTATCTGAGAAGAATATCTGTGAAATGTCAGCATTTTGATAGCTGATTAATGAGATGAAAATTTCCAGTGATGCATCAAAGCATATTGGCTGCTATGAAAAGCTTGAAAGATTAAGAAAAAAAAATAAATAAAAGAGCAGGGTTGTGGCCAGTTGTGACAACTCTATTAGGTGATCATAGCGGGCATTCAGATGCCTCTAAACAGTGACATAGGAAACACTGTCAAATACTAAAGGAAAAACAATCTGGGAGAAAGGATATCCTCTTTCATCAGTTTTGCTGGCTCTCACTCGGGATGGCATGAGTCTGGGCTAGGTTTTACTCTCCTTTCCCAGCAGTTTTTAGAAAAAGCACGGTGTCCTCTCTTGGGTGTGCCTTTCCCATCTAATGCAAGAACCAGGAGCGCTGGCAGCATGGCTGTTATGTAACAGTCTGACTTTTGCAGTCCCTAATTTACCATCCTTTTTGAATTTGCTGATGATTCTTGCAATTAAGATTCTCAATTCTGTTTGGCAACTCACCATCTGCAAAAGAGGACATAAGTGAATACTGCCTTCACAATGTCCTTAATTAGATTCATTTGAAGTCTGAGAGTTTTAATCAAGGGAATTACCTAAGGGTGGCTTTGTCTGCACTTGCACTTTTAGTCATGTCTTCCGAAGGATTTGTAGTGTTTGCTTATAAAATACTCCAAAAGGAGTTCACTGTACTGCTTTTTAGAATACTAAACCTTCCTGTCGCTGGGGTGGCTCACTAGCTAGATCCCCATTATGCAAAGATAATGAAGTATCAGAGGCTGCACCTGCGTTGCAAAAACATTTGGGGCTGTCTTTTCTTCCAGCACCGTTGACAGCTTTTCTTGAGCTTGGCATTCAGCACAAACATTCACCTTATCTCACCCTGCAGCATTAATGGGATCCCTCTGCTTTTCCCTGCTGCAATCTCAGCGGAGCTCCTAGGCCCGCTGTCCTGGGCCCCTTCCACTGAAAGATCCCCTTTTGGGGAGTCATCTGCAGCTGAGAAGCAGCAAGAGAGAGTAGTAAAGGGCATGGGCACAAAAGGCAAAAGGATGTGGTGCGTGCCCTGAGCAGAGCCTCATTCAGCCTCAGCTGTCCCCGCGATGTGAAGAAGGGGACAGTGACTTCAAGGGTAGGAGAACCTAAGCAAGGGTCCTCACAGGGGAGATGCAGCAGCTGTGCATGCTGCAATAGCTCACAGGCTACACCTTTACATAGGTGCCACGTTCTGTGGAAATTTAGTGCAAGTTTTGGCTGCCAGCCTGCTTTGCAGCTGACCCTTCAGTCTTTCTGCCCCTCGATTTACCTACATCCATAACACAAAAAGAGCAAAAGTCACTCCTCTTTGAACCTACATACACGTGCAGGATATTATCGCTCTGTTTATGTGGGATACATCAGTGCATAGATGATAAAGTTACTCTGGCTTTCTCTTTTCCCAGTTCATTTGGAACACTGGAAGGACAGGAATGCACTAATGCCCTGCACAATATCTGAATTTAGTTTGATCTGGGAGCGAACCCGTAAACATTCCTGGTTCAAACTAATCAAGGTTTTGGTATTCAGACTCACTTTGCAGCTGTTTTAAAGAAATCCATACTTTTGGAAAATGACTGCATGTTAGTTCTGGTGGTTGTTCTTTATGTAAGAATGTTCTGACATGATTTTGTGCAGTGGAGACAGGCAGAAACACATTGAAACATGCATATTCTGCTTTGTGTTTAAAGGCTATGAGCCTGGAAGAATTGTTTCTGAAATAAATCTTGCTCTCTTTAAACACAAACCAAATAAATGGCTCTGTTTGGCTAGACTCCGCTCTCTCCCAGGACTTTGCTTTGTGCCTGGTAACGATGTCCCTTCCTCTCCTGTGTGGATGTGCTCTATAAAATAAAAAAATAGCTCTGCACTCCAGAAAGTGCCTTTTGCAGGGGCTCTTTCTCTCTTTTTCTAAGCTTTAAGTCTTTTTCTGTTAAAACCTGGTTGGCTAATAAATTCCACAGACAATCCGGGTGGTGGGGAATGTTTTTTTGTGGCTAACGTGAAATATTTGAAAACTGAGCTATTAATACAATGCTCTGTTCTTCTATCTTTCACCTTGGTGCTGATGGTAATGGAAAATTTTTAGTGCTAAACCTCAGCTTTATTTTTAAAGGAGGTATTAAAGTAACGCCTTGCATGTTTCTGCTGGGTCGCTGTATTCCTGCAGGTCTTCATTCCAAAGCCTCCTGTACCCCTCCTTGCCCAGCACTCAAGACAGTTGACTCTCCACATCTTTAGCTTTTAAAAAGGCTGCCTGCACCCTGTGCTGCTGAGCCTGCCACCGATCGCCAGCTACGGAGCTGCTTTTTAGAACAGCCACGTAAATCCCCCTTCCCTTCGTACAGCTCTCTGATGCTTCCTTCTCACTTACAGCACCCCTCCCCAGCCTTCCCTGGGGAAAGACATGCTGTTCCTATTGCTGTTGGCTGTAGCTCAAGGTGCCGGAGAGCTGCAACATCTCTCCTGTAATCTGATTTAAGGATTCAGTGGGGAAAGTTCCAGCTAGACTAAGGTAGTGTTGGATTAGCAGCAAACCACAGCACATCCCATCAGGGCAGCAAACGCTTCATGCTTGGATAGACAGAGGCAGAGGCTAGCAGAGTGTGTGTTAACAGCAGGGCTCAGGAGCAAATTTTGAGAGAAATAGGGCAAAAGAAGCCAGTTACTCCACTGTTTCATCAAAGAGTAGGGAAGAAAGGGGGGAGAAGATTTTTTAAAATGCTAATAGACCCTTGACAATGATATACATATCTATATATAGATATATACTTATTTTATGACATATGCGGTCCTTCCTCCTGTTTCAGTTCATGTGATCCCACTGAAACAAGGGAGGGGTTTCACAATTGCAAAACCAGCTCAAAAAACCTTAAGGTAAGGTGACAATTCAAGTAAAAAATTAGTATGATAAACATTAAGTTGTACAAACCCATCACCTGCAGATTGACCCACGTAGCTGCTTGACATCATCAGGAAATGTTTGGCATGAGTTATTTACTGTGAGTAATCTTATTAAGCAGACATTATGTATAGGATATTTGCTGTCTTTATTGCTTTATTTGTTTTATGGAAATCACCAGGATGATTCTAAAGCAGTCCCAGTCACAGAAGTGTAGCAGTGCATAACTTAAAACAAAATATTTCTAACTTGGTTATAGAAATTTTCTTTAAGTTGAAGCTTGGTATTAATCTTTATGACACCAATTACTTCAAGGTAAACTTTTATAGAAAAACAAATCTAGATTCAACTACTTAAAATCATTGCAGCTCATGAGTTTTATGAGTGAAAATTTTAAACAAAACTTAATACTCTTCTGGACACTATTTTAAAATTCCATTTTGAGTGCTGATTTAGCAGGCAACATTTTGACAGTGTCCCTGAAGTTTAAAAACAGTGTGCACATCCAAATTCTACAGTATTCATTAATGTTTTATTGTTCCCAGAGGAAAAGCACTGTTGGAGTACAGTCTTTCTGATAACATCTACATAGCTTGAGAGTTATGTCTTGGGGATGTTGCTACCCAAAAGCCACACTTTCCTGACATGGGAAATTCCATGCTAAGGTCAAATACCAGCAATTAGAACATTCTGACTTTATGGTGACATACACAAGAACAAAGTTAGCTCCATTCTGTATTTACACCCTGCAAAAACCAGCAAATACGATTCTTATGACTGCTTAGAAGTATTTCTAGTCCCCAGTAAGGTAGGCTAAGCTGTTTCCATTATTTTTCTCTTAGATGTGGTGCAGCATAAAATGAGGCAGTGACTTAATTTTTTTAAGAAATTGAACACATTCATCATATAAATTAAAAAAGTATATGTGCACGTAACCAACAGGTGAAGTGGGACTCAAGTGGGAGAGTAGGACTGTGACTCACGGTTCGGTAACTCATGCCACGATGATATCTAGAAACTGCACGTGAGCAAGGAGACTTGTTCCTGACACTAAAAATCTATAGAAGAAACTGTGGCTGAAGCAGTTGTGGAAGACAAAAGATAGGAACTACGCCTTGTTTGGCAGTGTTGATAGAAATGCTGAAAGGGAAATTAATCTGTACAGGTTTATGTCATTGGAGTGCTATAAACACCTTCGAGGTGTGGTTTGTCTTTAGACTGATCTTTACAGTATGATTGGGTTATTGAAGGGTGCATTTCTCTTGATTAATAGTAAAGGAGGCCTCGACAACCGCCTCTGATACATGTGTGTGAATCCGAGATGTATCCCGCACCAGGGGATTCTCTCAGCGTCGCACAGGTCTGTGGAAAAGTGCTGACCTACGTCAGAGAGCAACTACGAGAATTTCCTTCTAGGCTCCCCAAACCAAGCAGTTTATTATCGCCATCCTTGTGCAGATAGGCAGAGCAGCCACTGACCTCCAGGCAAAATGCAAATGAATACGGGATTGGATCTGGGGACAGCCCAAGCCATAGAGGTACTACAAGCATCTCACATAACTGTGTATTATACCAACCACCCTTTTCCTTAATACTTTGAAAAAAATCTATTTAACCATAAAGGACCATATGTTTTAGTGACATTTCCATTTGTACTTCTAGATTGCAAATCCTGTTATTCCTTCAGCACATAGATACTGTATGATGTCATTTACACTTACAAGGCTATAGAAACCTAAAGGTCTCTCTTTATCACGTAAATGTCTGTGAACAGCCATCTTGGTGAATGTGTTCTCCAAAGATTTATTCCTGAAAAGTTCCGAACGTCTCCTATGAAGTTCCTGGGGGACCTCCCTTGACTCTGTTGGTATCACTCATATGCCACTATAAATGAGCAGGGAATCCTGCCCTGGGACTGGGGCAACCTATATGTCAGGGAGACATTGCACAGGCATTTCTGAAGAAATTAATATAAAAAGCTTATTCCAAGGCTGATAGAAATTACTTTTTCCTGTGGAACACTCATTTCTTTGCTGTTTTTTTTTGTTGTTTGTTTGTTTGTTGGTTTTTTTTTACACTTGGGAACAGTCATGCAAATTAGGATTTGTTTGTTTTGGGTGCTCTAAGGAAGCAAGAAATATAAATGGGAAAGTGCCTGTAAACGGTATAATTAATAAAATGTTTTATGTCCCAGGAAGACTATGAATTACAGGTATGAATATCCTATGTTTTCAGGGGCTTTAAAACTAGAGCTTCAACTGTCCGTGCAAGCAGAGCTAGGTTGTGTCATCCCATCCTGGGGTCTGAACCTTGCCAAAACCCAAGGATGCAAGCTCAGCTCTGTTGACGACTCTTGCACCATGTCTGAACGAAGCTTGTATGTACATCTCTACAGGCCGGTGTCCCTGAGGGAAGTTTTCTGGGTGGGCATCTGCCTTTTCTGCATCAAGTATCACCATCTTATATGAAGTCACAGGTATAAATATTTGTTTGAGGTGTTTAACGTTAATCATGGATTCAGATGCATCCTGTCAGCCATTCTGACAGTACCTATTTATCTAACCCATGGTAGGCCCATCTCTTCTCTCTTACATTGGGTACTTTACTGTATTTCCTTAGTGTCTGAGTGTCTTGGGGTATTGATTTGTTGTCACAAGACCCTTGTGAAGGAGTTGGGAAAAGCTGTTATCCCCATTTTACAAATAAGGGGGAGAAGCAGAGAGGTGGAGAACATGACCACGTTATGTAGAGATAGAACAAGCATGACAGTTCTGTGGTGGGTGCTGCACCTCAAGGTAATTAACCCATGATAAAGCTAATAGTCCAAGCATGATACCACATCTTTGTATTTTACTGTGCCGTGCAACTGGTCAGCTCTTGAAACACCCCTGAGGCTTTGTAACAAAGCAGTGGGGAACAGAACAGCGCGTTATTCTTTTGTGGAAAGGGAGGGCCTGTTTTTACAAATACCATCATAGGTAATGGAGTAACTTCAGGAGAGGGCTTTGATGTGTTGTTTTGGCAGCGTGCGCCATCCCTTTGCTTGGTGATTTACCCTCGGTTTGTGAGCTGTGCTTTAGCTGTAGAGCGATGGGATGAGCTGAGTGTGTAGGAGCCATCAGATCCGCAATCTGCTCTGCTGTCACTGCCTCTGCTGGGAGCTGGCTTGCAGGGGCAGCTACATTTAGAGGCTACACATTCCATATTCCTCTGAATTGTTTATAATGTATGGTGGAAGCATTTAAAGTAGGATGCTGTATAATTAAAGAAAAAGCAAAACCACTTCTGAGCTGAAGCTTTTCCTCCCACAAATACATACTATATATATGTATTTTTATACAAACGCTTCAGTACCTCCTTCTTCATGCCTCTGGCACCAGCTCCTGACTTTACCCCAGCTGTACTGATCTCTGCTGTGTAAATAACACCCCGGCCCCGTCTCCAGCTAATCCAAACCTGGTGGTGTTCAGCTCCTGCCCTTTTTTGCTGTGCCACCTGCCTCTCAGCCTGAATGCTGTGGCGCTCCCTTTGCTGTCACCAGGCTGGGATTTCCTGAGCAAAGGCTGGGTCTTGAGTTATTTTGGGGGTGTAAGGAGGGCTAAGGAAGGGCTTTTCCTTATTTTGGTGTTCTCTTCATTCACAGAATAACTCTCACATTTTCTTCTTCCCTGCTGTGTCCTTACTTCTGAGGTACTTAGAGAGGGATATTTCTATTTGGATAAACAGTTATTATCTTAAAAGTGTTTATCATTGTGGAATAGGTAATCATTAAAAAAAAAAAAAGTAATGAGTGACGAGCAGTGATTTCTAACATTGGATAGCCACCTAGAAATATTTAAATGCCATGACAGCAGCAGAATGGCAATACTGGACTGAAGGACGGGGGATAAACCTTGGGAGATTGAACCCAGTCATTTGTTGTTACAAGAAACACTGTCATGTTGAACCTCACTTAAGGATGTGGAAATGATTCACCATCACACACCTTTAACCTCCCCTGTGATCCTGTGTTGCTCTCTGCTATGGCATAAATATGACAAGATAAAGCAAGAAGAACAAAGAGCTACTGCTTGAAGACTAGTCTCAGTAAAGAAGCCAGGGGACTGCCTCACTTGGGAACGTGCAGCCTGCCAGGGTTGGCCCCCCTACTGTAAACCAGAATCGCACGTCCCGAGCTGCCGCGTCTCTGCGTGGCGACGCCTTTGGTTCAGAGCTCAGTCTAGCCCTGCCTGCTGGCAAGCCAGTTGATGTCAGAGTTGGCATTAGCAGACTGAGTCTCTTTAGATGGTTTGCAAAACTTTAGACCCACCGTAGCAGATAGAACAAAAGTCCCAAAGGACCCCTGTAGCTCTGCAGCCGATAGAAGGCCACGTTTGATGCTTAGGATAAAGTGTGGCAAGACATTGAGTGATATCTCCCTTGCTGCTATCTTTCCTGCTTCCAGCCATCAGGAGTTTAGAGGTTTCTTAAGTTTGAGGATATGGATAGGCAGTTACTTTTGATAGGCTGGGACTCATTAAAATAAGAATTAGGTAAACGGAAGAAAGTTCTGCTGATATGGTAAAGTAAATCTTTATTTGTGCTAGTGTAACAGGTCAGGGTTTGGTTGCTCATGCTCTCTTTTGTTAGTACAAGTGATTAAGCTTTGAAAGTTTGAATTCTGGACTATTTATTTTTTTTTAATAAAGAACTGGTTTGATAATAAAATCTTGGCATCTACTTTATTGATTCTTAAGTATATTAAAGAAGCTTTTACCTATCAGGTATATGTATATCCATTTTCTAGTGTAGTATGCAGGTTAAGGCTTGTTCTACTAGAATATAATCTGATTAACTATGCATTTTCTCCCCTTTGAATATGTTCATGAAGAGTGCTTTTAGAGATTTAGGGGGTTAATTAATGATTTTTCTGGCCATCTGTAATGAAATTCAATTTGCCACTAACTTTCTGCAAAATCAGTTCCATGGAAACTCAGCATCCTCCACAATAAAAAAATGTTACTGAGCAGATCTTTCAATTTTTGTCATTTATTTTCTGTTGCTTTTTGAATAGTATTTGTTACATTGTGGCTTGTTACATTATTTGTTAAAAGTTGTGGAGCTCTTCTTTTGAAGTTATTCACAGTATTTCTTCTCCAATTAACAGTAGATCCTTGTAGAAAACTGTCTATTGTTTCAGTGGAGTCAATAAAAAATTGATTTTGAAATGAAAGCAGAAGGATCTCCTCAGTTTATCACCTCTGAAAATGAAAAAAAAAATAATGAATTAGGTTTGTGAACTCATAGCATTCACAGTAGTAGTCTAGCATATTGCATGTTTATTGGGTTCTTAGATGTGCTTAACTGCTGGTAAGTAGTAAACTCCCAGAAAGGGGAGCTTATTAAATGGTCTATTTACTAAACCAAGCTCAACATCTTTATTCATTCACATCTGATTATGTTACCACCCCTAAATGGTATTTTGGACATGGAGGTTGGATACTATTTTTTAGTTTTACTTTGTTTAGTATTGATAATCTACAGAATCACTACAGCTCTGTGGGAGAGTGAGCTGTTTTGTGTTCTGGTTCATAGGTAATTAACGGAATTGTCAGCTAATTTCTGAGTCCTTATTACTGGTGAATTTACATAAAATGCACAGCATCATGGCTGATCTGAGACAGAATGGGATTAGGATAAAGGATCTAGGAATTATTCCAAAGGAACTTCTGAGTTCTGGCTTGCTGTCAACCCACCCTAAGAAAAATCACCCTGTCTGTCCCTCGGTTTATGCCAAGCTAGATACAGAAATATTGCTGCTTTCCTAAATTTCTTTGAGATATATTAATGTGTACAGTACTGCACAAGAGTGTGATATGATTTCAGATTGCACATTTAATTTTCCAGGGTCAGCATTAGAACCCTTTTACCTTGCAACTGAGGATGAAAGGAGAACTTATTGAAAACCACACTTGATTGTATTAGAGAGCACCTGACATTTTAAACTTTTTTTAAAATTATTATTATTATGGGCAAGACAGGAGGTGGGAAAAAGAATTTTTTATTTTGAGGCTGCATTTTTAGGGTGTAAAAGCAAAACATTGGCATAATGACATATATTGTAAACTAATTTTAGAAAAGAGAATGTTTCAGGAACCTATGCATCACAGATGCAGGTTGAAGCTATGAATATTCAAGGTGGTTTAAACTTTTTTTTTTTAAACAATGTGGCTCAAAAGCATAGAAAAGTAAATGTTAGGGCTTTTTTTAAAACAGATGTTCTATAGCCTTTTACTCAGTCTTTTATTCAGTTGTTTACTACTGCAATCTTTATATCTTTGTTCTTAACTTATTTTTTCTGTTTATTCATCGCTGGCTAAACACACTGTCACAGCTGCAGAAGCCTTGAATTTATCTTGTTTTCTGAAAAGGATCCAGAAGACCCCAACTGTCACAGAATTGAAAAGGCTGGCTAATAACAAATAGCCACTTGTTCTTGCCGCTATCCTCGAAGCAGGATGAGATACCATGAAACACCCTCTAACTGCCAGTTTAGCAGGCAAGGATGCATCACAGGGCTATGAAGCCCTGGCTCCATATAAGCAATTTAGTGGCTGAAATGTGGCTTAGACAAAATTTAAGTTTCCAAGTCCAAATAGGCAATTTGTAAATCCCATGCCCCTTCCCATCCATCCCCTTCTCCCTGCTTATTGTCCCCTGGATTTCAGACACCAGACTTTTCAGAAGTATGTTTCCCATCCTTCATGCTGAAGTTTCTTTCATTTCTCTGTGTACAACTGGCCACCTTTTGCAGGTAGGATGGAAACTTGTTGCTGCTGGTCATAGCACTCCCCTGGGAGGTGGAAATGTGGATTTGACCTCCAGAGTGACGCTTGTGCTGAGCTCTGAACTTTGGTTCACGAAAATGCAATTATCCTAAGAGCATCTTATGCTCCATGCAGCTTTTGAGGGGAAAAAATGAAACAATATTCTCTACCCAAAGGGGAAATTTTGGTATGCAAGTAGGATTGAGAATTTTAGGCAATTAGTCATAATCTCTTTTAAGTGCACAGGTCAGGCAGGCATCTCCTGTAGGAGACAGGGAATATCCTTTTAATTCCCTTCTTACTGGAATTCCCCCCCCACCCCCCACCCCCACCCCCCCTTCTAGCCAACATGCTGCCTTTTCTGAATTTATCATGAGTAATTTTCATGAACTGCATTGCAGGAACCAGTACCTAAAGGCCAGATCAGGCAGCTCTTAGTGTCACCACGCTTTTTGGATCTGCAGCTAATTGTACTGTGCTCTTCTCAAAGCGTGGCAGAAATGTTGATGACAATATGCAGTGTCACCTTACAGGCACCAGAAACACCCTGACGTAGTGACTTTATTCAGAACAGGGCACAGAGCCACTGGAAAGTAAATCAGAAATTCCACTGAAAATTGCTTAGATTTTTAATTAAGTCCAGAGAGGTGCATCATGTCAACATGACAGAGCATCTGTAAGCAAATAGCATATACTGATAGCTGGAGAAGTGTTTTGTGGAACTTTTTTTTATTTTGTTTTTGGAAGAATGTAATAAAATAGTAGACGGGGTTAGTACTTATAGGCTGAAGATGCCATTTTTTTCTGAATGTATTTGCTAGGTATTCTTCTGAGATACATTACATACAAAAATAAGGAGCAAACTCCACCTGCAACTACAAAATGGGTGACCATCAACAAACTGAGTTGTGGTGGAGCCTAATGCTGATCAGTCCAGTCAGCTCTGGAGCCCCCGACAGGAGAAGGACGTGGACCTGTTGGAGCGAGTCCAGAGGAGGCTGTGAAGATGCTCAGAGGGCTGGAGCCCCTCTGCTGTGGAGACAGGCTGGGAGAGTTGGGGTTGTTCAGCCTGGAGCAGAGAAGGCTCCAGGGAGACCTTAGAGCAGCTGCCAGTGCCTAAAGGGGCCGACAAGGACGCTGGAGAGGGGCTTTCTACAAGGGCAGGCAGTGACAGGACAAGGGGGAATGGCTTTAAGATGAAAGAGGGGAGATTTACATTAGATATAAGGAAGAAATTCTTCCCTGTGAGGGCGGCGAGGCACTGGCCCAGGCTGCCAGAGCAGCTGTGGGTGCCCCATCCCTGGCAGGGCTCAAGGCCAGGCTGGACGGGGCTGGGAGCAGCCTGGGCTGGTGGAAGGTCCCTGCCCATGGCAGGGGGGTGGGACTGGATGGTCTTTAAGGTCTCTTCCAACCCAAACCAGTCTATGATTCTATGATTCAAAGCCTTTGCAGATGGACATTTCTATGCTAATTTGTGGAAGGAAGGAGTCACGAACTACATCAGTTAAATTCTGTTGCTTAGTCAAATGAGTGCAGAACAGTTAGAAAAGCTAGGTAATAGAATTTGGGAGGCTCTACAGACCCTTAACATGGAATGTAACTGAACTCTAGCTCAGTTAGTTTTTACTTTCTAAGTATAGTAATATACACTGGCAAAAATAGTCTGTCTTGTACTGACTGATCATCTCTTCATTTGACAGATCGGCTGTGAGAAAAGATTTAGGTGTCACTGTGAGTAGCTCATGAATTAGATTTCAATTCCTTATAAAATAATTGAATAAATATCCGGAGATGAAATCAGTAAAATCTAGAGGGTAATAGAAGTTTGAGTAAACAAGCAGCATGATTTTTATAGCAAACAAATCATGCAAGACACACTTAATTGCTTGTTTTGATAGAATTACTAAATTATTAGCTGGTGCTTACATTTTTTAGAGATAGACTTTCAAAATCATCAAGAGCAGTTAGGTGCCCAACCCCTGCTGTTTTTAAGAGCTTGCTACATTATCTCCTGAAGTTTTAAAGAAAAGTTCATGTTAATTGGCTTGGAGTTTATTCTTGCTACATGACTTTTTAGACCCCCGGGAGTGACTGTGCCCAGATGGATGTATACCGCGTTGCAGAGAGATGTTGGCACTGCTTCCAGAGCCAATGTTATATGCAGACTTGCTTTAAATTTTCATTAATGACTGAGAAGTTAGGCTCAAAGCAGCATGTCAATGAAATGTAAAGGCCAAAAATTCAGTAAGCCATGAGTATGAATATGATAACATGGTACTGTAGAACAAAGACTTCCTCTGAAATACCTTGTCAATACCCTGCAAAACAACAACAACAAAAAAAACCCCACTGAAGTAAAACTTCTCATGATAACAACAGTTCTTAGATAGTTTCTGTGGAAAATTCCAGATACCACCTAGACAAGAATAAGAGATTTATTGACTCTTTTGACAGTGGTGCTCCAAAAATTCTGATTATTTTTCTGAATTATTTCAAATCATCTGGTTACTCTGTGGACTGAAGAAAATTTAGGGATCATTAATGCAGCTAGATCAAAGAAAGAAAATAATAGCACTCATATCTAATAACACACCATTCTAAACCAGATCTTTTCTACTGGGAGATTGAAGAGAAGCCAGTAATTTGCACAAGTAAATGCAAATCAAGTAGCTCATTTCACCTGTCAGAACTCCTTGGAACTAAATATGGACACTTTTTCTGCCACTGTATAACTGAAAGCTCTCCAAAGGTGGCAGGCATTGAATCTGTTCCACTGGAGAAAAGCTGAATCATAGTGGATATTTTTAAGAGGAACCAGAAAGGAAGGGAGATAGCACAGTTAAAGGAAATGGGAAGAAGTGAATTTGGCTGAATTAATGATATCTGATTCAAAACAGATGTTGTCAGACAGCCAGTGGTCAAGGCTGAGGGAAAGATGAAAAGGACATAGACAGGAGGTGGTTCTCGGATGTTCTAGAGAGAAACAGGAATTGTATGGAAGAGGGCTATAGGACTGAACTGGGACCAATCAATCAGATATACTCACAGTGGCAATATAGGGAATGGGGTGGTGGAAGTAGAAAGCCCTTGAATGATGATGGTAAGAGACAAATGACTACTGAATGAGTGACTAGTGAAGAAAGTTGTATGTAAATGCATCAGGAGTTGGGCTTTACTGCTTGACAACCGTCCGGGAGTTAAGGGCAAAAAGAGAGGTGTTTGTAAGAACCGTGGCAAAATCAGCAGCTCTCTAGGAGATAATTAAAAAAAACAACCAACAACAAACCCCCCCCCCAAACCCCCACAATATTTAGGCTGTGGCTCCTATAGCATCCTAATTTTGGTAGAATTAAAGTGGATGAAATCATTAACTTAATGGAGTCAGTGTGAATTGAGATCAGTGGGAACAGGAACGATACCACAACTTAAAATGATTTAATGGCGAAGAAAATAAAAGACCATGAAACACCTTTAAGGCTGAACTTCAATAAATTCCGATATCGAGTTAGGTGTCTTATTCTCCATGTTAAGGGAAAGTTAAAGAGCCTTTGGAGGGGGAGAGCAATGTAAAGTTTTCTTTTAAAGCATCATTGAGTCAAAATAAATTAATCTTCACTATTAGTATCATCTTCTTAACAAGCTGAAGTTTGAAGATTGCATTTATCATCTACCAGTCATTGAGATAATAGATGTAAATCTAAGCCATCCAGCAAAATCTGTATTGGCTTAAAAAGTGGCCTGACAGGATAAATTGCAAGTAAATATTTTCAATCTGTGTACATTAAATCAAAAAAAAAAAAAAAAAAAAAAAAGAGGCACATACTGGACATAAACCAGGCTTACTTATAAGTTAAAAATAATCTTATGTGGAGCTATTTCTTGATGAGTCATCGTTAATTTAAAGTCCGTTGTTGTAGACCTATTGCCAGGATTGCATTACTATGGTTCTGTTACTTTGCATTAATCAACATTTAATTTCACTGTGGGTAGACCTGTGTCTGAGACATCCAGAGAGGAGGGCTCAGGGGACATGGTATGTAGCTTGCTTCTAGAGAGACAACTTGGGGTGAGGAAGGGTACCTGAAATCATGGAAAATGACACAAGCCACACATGATTAAGCAGGTGAATCCCACCCTTTATTGGCAAATTACTCAGCAGCGCAAGATCCTTGTGTAGCTTTATGCAGTTTACTTCTATTTTTGCTACTGTGGATAGCTCCATATCCCCATCAAACACTGTCAGCCCTTCGTAATCTTCTTTTTCAGGTGATTTTGAATTACATAGGTGCAAGTAGAGATTCTTAACAGGCTTCACTGAAAGTTTTCTTCTAAGATAAAAGGTGTCTTTTATTCCTAGCCTTTATTTTCAATTCTTGTCAGTCTGTTAATTCATTACAGGATCTGTCCTTAGAGTGTAATTTCTTTAAGAGACTTTGGTGAAGGATCATTTTAGTTTTTTTTGGAAATCCAAGCAGAATAACCAACCTTGACTGTTTCCTTTGAAGCAAGAGACTTCAAAAGTCTATGAACTATATCTTCCATACATTAAATACAGCCTGATTTGTCTCTGTTTTGCCACATCTTTTTACTCCATCCACTAATTTATTCTTTTGTATAGTTTCTATCATTTTTGCCAGAAGAGAACACAGATTGTCTACCCTGTATTTCCTTAGGTCTGTCCAAAGCCCTTTTAAAAACTGATGCCACAGCATCAATTTGCAAGTTGTTACTCCACAGTTAATGCTTCATGGTGTCATATTTAAGTTTCTTCAAAACTTTTGGATGAATATGATGGCTTGCATGATTTGCTACTACCCATTTTATGGATGTGTCCTAAAATCTTTACTACCAGTACTTCAGTTTAGGGTAGTTCTTCTTAACTGTGACATGTAAAGAAATATGGAACAGGGACTGAAGAGTTTTGGAAAAACATTAATCCTCATCACAGATGATCAGTATTGGACACTTATGAAAGAAGAGATTACAAAAATATGTGGGGATTTTGTAATAATAAAAGTTTGAATAGTTTTTTGTCTTATTGAAATGGATAAAGGTCAACATGAAAAAAAAATAGCCAGGCACATAACTGAAATCAGAATAATCCTTGGAGAATGTATAGGAAGATAAATAAAAAGAAGTAATGAACTGCCAACAGATGGAATTAAAGGCTGTAGAAGATCAAAGAAGAGAGTGTAAAGTTATGACAGATAATAGCATTTGTAGTATAGATGCTGATGTCCAGATTCTGCTGTTTGGTGTTGATGTGCATGTTCAAGTCCACCAGGGTTAATTGCAAATATCCGTATCTCAAGGATGATGAAAGCACAATTAAATTCTACTGTGGTTTTTTTTTAGTGAATGCTCTGTTATGCTAGAAAAACTTTAATTTTCCATTCCTTTCCATGATTGTACCTTTTATTGAGAAACAACATCATGAAGCATGAGAGCTACACATACAATTTGCACACCTAGGCATTCATTGAGTTACTCTTACACTCTTGGGGTCCTGAAACCCCTTTGAACCTCTCCACTTCGATGTATACAACTTATACCCACCTTGTAAGAGAGTATAATTTTTTTTTTGATCTATTCATGTGCTGAGTGCTTGATGCAAAATGTACACGTGTGTTAGGCCAATATATGTTGAAGTTATAGCATCATTCTTGAAACTCTTCGAAACTGTTACTTCTACACAGAAGGTTGAGGTGAACGCATAAAGCCCAGTTTTGCCTGTAGGTATAGAGACAAGAGAAGGGATAGCGGTAGAGAAGGCTTTATGATGACTTCAGCTGCTACATTTCTGCCTTTATGTTTGTACAGGTTATACATGAACTTTTCAACTAAAAAAAGGATTTTGTTTCTGTTTACCTAGGCAGTCCCATGCCTTAAATTTAGTAGGTGTGAGCCGCACTGTTATCCTGTACTCTGGCTGACCTAATGAAAAAGGAGATGAGTGTAGTTTGAAAGTCTCCGTTAACTGTTTCAAAGATGCTTTGCTTCACTGAAGGCAGAATTCATCAGACTCCTAAGGTGAAAAAGATGCAGAAGCGGGAAAGGAGGAAAGACAGGAAGATCATAAAGAAGGAGGAGCGATAATAGGGAGGAAGAAAACAGAGAGATCATGAGGGTATGATGTGTAAGCCTGCTCCTGTTATTTGATGCTGACCGCGTCTACAGCTTAACAAGTATTAGACAGTTTAATGACTATGTAAAGACTATATTTTACCTTAGAGTTTATCGTCCTAGCCTCTCACTGACATTTCCACTTGCTTCACAGTTTGATCTGGGAAAGGTCATTAAAAGTAGTCGTGGTTCTTTTTCATTCAGACAGTTTTTCATCCTTTAATGAGAAGGATGTGGCTGTTAACATGCCCAGCAATGTTAAACATGCCCATTTGCCGGGCATTCGGCTGGGTCTATTGCATATGGACAATGGAACTGCTAAAGTGATTTGGCTTCCCTGAAGTCAGTTTTACATTAATAGTCTTTTCTGTAAGTAATATGGAGGTACAAGACGATCTAAAACAGATACTAACTGTGCAGTTACTGCTATTTGAACTATATATATATTGACTCAAAATAGAATGTCAACAGGAAATGTTGCTGTTTACGGATGTGAAGTATTGGTGCATTAGTAAAGATTTGGAGCTCTTTTGCACCTGAAGACTCCTTATACAGAAATAAATTTATCTATGTGGAGTTATTAATGATCAAAATTCATAGAAATATCACTCAGATTTGCTAGAGTGATGTACAGATCAAATACTGGGTCTGTCCTAGAATAAGGCTGGGGTAAAGTGTGCCAAGGAAACTTTTTCTGGTCCAATTATTTGCAGAGAACACCTTCTCGATGGCAAATAAAAGAGCAAGAAATAAAAGCATCATTGCTGAAGTAATTGAGAATAGTCCCACAGTCAGTTCTATTACCACTCAAAAGCTTGTTAGATAAAATGGCAAAAATAAGAAATGACCAAAAACTGTTAACTTCCAGCATTCATATGAGTGAGCAGTTCTTCACTATTTCTGTTTTCTGAAATGTGCACAGTTGCATGCTTAACCAATATCGTTACTAATATTGAAACCTTAGGTAAAACTACTTTTTCAGATTTATCTAATGGTGGGTTTTGTTTTGGAATCCATTCCTGATTCTGATGTTCATCACTAGCCTGACAGGTCTGTTACTCAGCCAACATGTCCCCCAGTTATTCAGCCAATATTTCTCCTTGTCTGGTTCCTGAACCCCTACTGTATGCGTTCCATATATTCCATACATTCCAGGTAGCTGATAATGATATCTGTTAATCCTTATTTAAATGTTGTACAGAGATAAATCTGCATGCATATGTGAATGTGGCGTTCTCCTTTTTTTTTGTTGTTTGGGTTTTTTTTTGTTCCTGGTGGGCAATGAACTTAGGAGGTGGTGTTATTAATGACAGAATGGGTTATATCTGTTGGTCGCCTCATGCTTTTGCATGAAGGAGAGTGCTTTAGAAAGAAGTATATTTTTATTTATTTACTTATTTCTTCCTTGTGGTATTTCTCCAGAAACTAATCACATTGAGCATTTAGCTTATTTGTGCTTCATTTGTTAGGCTTCTTGTAAAATTGGTAACATCTTTTGGGAATGTTGGATGCTTGGATCTCACCTGCTGCCTGTGTGAAGAAGGCTGTCACTTTTTGGTGACAGTCCAAAAAGCGTGTACTGTAAGTACTCAGTCCAAATTGTGTTATTCATTTTATATCAGTGTTTCACAGTTACATCTATATGTAAACAGTATTGTGGATATGAAAGTTTTCTCTGAAAGGTGGCATCATAACTATAAAATGTTGAGGAAAATATTATTGCAGCACATTTCAGCTTTAATGGTCAGATTCTATTCATTTTATAGCGAAGGACACAGCAGTCTTGTGGTGGTCTGCACAGATTAACCACTAAATAGGTAATCCTATGGGTAGGTTATGTATGGAAATGTACTACAAATTCCCTTTAACTGGTTTATTCAATGTCTTAAGAAATACCAAGCCCTGGAATATGGATGAGTATGCTGGCATGGGCACATCGACAGCCTAGTCTATGGATCTTGAAGAGGTTGCAAGAAATCTAAGACGTGTAAATGTAGCAAAACTTATTTGAGAGACAGAAAAGGTCTTTTCATTATTAATGGAATATTTTAATCAACATTTCCTGGAATGGCAGTAATACGCTTTACATCTTGCCTGCAGGTCACGCAGGAGACATTGTAAATACCTCTTGTAAAAAACTTGATACGTGCATATAGGACAAGGCTACTTTAAGTGAAACCCATACATGTTGGTAGAGGCAGGAAAAGACCTATTGGCTCCTGGGTCTCATTTCCATGCTTAAATACCCCAAACCACTCTTCCTTAAGGACATCAGGCTGTTGAACCCTTACAGAGTCCTTTCCAAGTTTGCCTAACCTCTCTGTGGGTGAAATTGTTTCAGGAGTTCTACTCATTCTCATGAAAGTAAACTAATTGAAGTTTTCCAAACTTTAGATTAGCCATTTAATGTACCATGACCCTTGAAGAGCCAGCCAAGTACACGTTCTGTCCCACTCTTCCATAACTTATTAAGGAGCCACTCTGGGTTTCAAAGCCTCTCTGGGGACTGCAGAACGCTAACTTCTGCCAGGGAAAACAAAGCAGGGAGTTTGAAAGGGATCGAAAGATGAGAGCTCGCTTATCACTAGCCGGGAAATAGGAAATGAAAAGCCAAGAGTGTATTTGAGACTGGAAGTAAAATAAAACTTTATTCACCCTCTTTACCTTTTCTCCCAAAGACTATCAAAACAGTCTTTTAAAATAGTAAACCAGATGTGGCTAACCTTATTAATTTGAATTTCCTGCATAGTTGTTACCACTCTCTGTAAAAGTTTTGCCTCTCTTATCGGTCTGGGAAGTGCTCTCTGGTCTGTTATAACCTATCAGAGAAGAGGACAGACATTTTCCTAAACATATGAAGAGGAAGAAATGTTTGACAATAAACTCACAATGCTGTTCCTGTCAATAGGAAGCAGGCAGTGCATGTGCCCTATTTTTTTCCATGGGAAGATACTGTTAGGTTCATTAAGTTGTTCAGGAGCATAGGTTTTCACTCAGAGGTGGGGTTGGAGACTTGGGATCTTCATGTCGCTGCTCTTTGTTAATATGCACATGTATTAATCTGCATTTGTGATCATAGTAATTGTGAAACAAAGGATTTGAAAAAGTTCTTATATACAGGCTTTTATGCCTGTTCCATTCTGATTAGCGCAGAAGTGCCTGTATTGGCTGGCAGCCACGTAGAATATGGGTTGCCATCCAGAGCCCAAAACACACGTTATCTGGAGTTTCCTTCACTACAGCATTCCTCATCATCTCCCAAAGATGTCTTCAGCAAGCTTTTCTTGAAAATGGGGTAGGCAGGGTTTAGAGAAGGAAATCATCGCCAGGATTTCTGTGATACAAAGAAGTGCCCTTATAACTCAGTACAGCTTCATCAGGCATGTTCTGTAGCTAGCTGTTAGCAGAGCAGGAGGAGGGAGATGGTAGAGGGAGCATTGTTATCGCTAGCCCATAACCTGAGAGCAGAGTATTTTCCTGGAGGCTTGGAGATGTGGTGTTAATCCCCCCAAAAGTCGGGTTGATATACATACAGACCCACCGTCAGTGAAGGATTAGATGGTATGTGAACTGTTGTGGGAGCTCAACCCCCACAAATCGATGGGCCCTGACTATATCCACCCGAGGGTGCTCAGAGCGCTGGCTGACATCATGGTGGGACCGACCTCCATAATCTTTGAGAAGTTGTGGAGACTGGGGGACATCCCTGAAGACTGGAAGAAGGCTAATGTCACCCCCATCTACAAGAAGGACTTAAAGGAGGATCTAGTAAATTACGGGCCCATCAGTCTTATTTCAGTCCCTGGGAAAGCTGTGGAATTCTCCTGGGGGCTATCACAAGTCAAATGAAACATGTGACTGGGAAAAAACAGGATGAATTCACCAAGGGCAAATTGTGCTTGACCAACCTGACCACCTACAACAAAATAATCTGCTTAGTTGATGTGGGGCAGGTGGTGGACATTGTCTACCTGGATTTCTCCAAGGTAAGGTTTCCCACAGCCTCCTCCTAAAGAAACTCATGCATTTTGTTCTAGACAAGTGGTCCATGTGGTGGGTGGGGAACGGGCTGACAGGCTGCACCAGGGGGTGGTGGTAAATCGCTCCAGTTCAAACTGGCAGCCTGTCGCAAGTGGCGTCCCCCAGGGATCAGTATTGAGCCTGATCCCATTTCATATCTCCATAAGTGATCTGGATGGTGAGATCAAGTGTACCCTGATGAAGGTGGCCGATGATACCAAACTGAGGGGGGAAGTGGGCACTTTGGAAGGGAGAGTCACCCTGCAGCAAGACCTGGATAGGCTGGAACAGGAGGCTAACAAGAATTTTATGAAGTTCACCCAAGAAAAATTCACTAAGGGCAAATCGTGCTTGACCAACCTGACCACCTTCTACGACAAAAAAACCTTGCTTTCACCTGGGAAAACATAACCCAGGAGTGCAGCACTGGCTGGGATCTACCTGGCTGGGGAGCAGCTCTCTGGGAAGTGACCTGGGGGTCCTGATGGACCACAGTATGAGGGAATGGTGTGCTGCTGTGGGAAACAAAGCCAGCTCTTTGACTCTGATTTTTAGGTACCATATGAGAAGAAACCCTGCTGGTTTTTCTTCTAGACATCTTAAAAATTGAAAATAAAGGGTCAGTCAAGGTGAGCATATAGAAAGGAATTCTTCAGGCACAAGTTCAAGGAAAGGAGATGCTAGCTATGAATCTCAGTCTAGGTTAGACTTCTAGGAGAAGCTTAAATCTCAAGGAGTGCAAGAGCTTGAACACAGCATTTATAGGACATATTGTCCTTTCTGGTTTCCTCTTGCTTAGCGTCCTGGTTGCTGTGGTTCCCAGCCTCAGGTGCTTCACTTGTCCTCATCACAGCTTGTGGATTGGGTGTCTGATCCTAGGTTTGAGAACTCCAGGGTCTGAGGCAATGGTCTGAGGTCGTGGCAATGCTGAGTGTCACCAAGCACTTCCTTTTTCACAGGTATCTGTAAGGCACCTCTCCCACTATATAAGCATCCATAAGAGAAGAGTGGCAAAAGTAAAACCCAAAGCAACTCAAAATAGTATCAGTAGATCTATAAATTATTTATCCGTGCTTGAATTTTAATGAAAGGGAATGCCATTTACTCATTAGTTTAGAAGCAAAAAATACCCACCACTCACACGGTGACTCTGGGCTATATCCTATTCCAGATACTACATTTTTCTTCCATTTCCCAGACAGAAGATATTAAATGTCAGTGTTTGACAGGCATTATTTTTGTTTCTATACCAGTAAGTAATGCAGATCAGCAGTTACTGTAAGGGTTGACTGTGATCCAGATAGAAGGTTCTTATTCATAATCCCACTCTGTGTTATAGTGCAATGAGTTGCAACACCATGTGATGTGATTTTAAAACTTTCTGCAGTCCACCTGGACAGCCAGGGTGTTACAGGAGGGTTCAGGTTTGAAGACAGGGTCACAGGCTGACAGACCCTTACCGTGTTGTGGTGTTTGGTGAGTAGGGAAGACTCAAGCAGCTTCTTTTTCAGTACCCTGAGAACAGGATGATGAACATTTGTATAAAGTGCATTGCAGGTGGCCATAGATAATCTTGTCCTGGCTGCAACAAATGGCAATATTTTCTTTGTCTTCATTTAGATCAGAACGTTACCTTCTGGCCTTATTTCTTGTTAGGGTCATTCAGAGTATAGTTCCCTTGGGACATCTGAGCCAGTTCGCTCTGCACCAGCAAAATGGTTGTGATTTTCCATGGGGCCATCTGTCCTGATTTACTTACCACATGAGTAAAAGTTGTATAGGTAGAAGAGTGTTCTAAAGTGAGGCTGAAAAACTTTTACACAACAAGCTGTCTTTTATTAATCAAACTTGTATGACTTGACAACATGAACGTTTCATTTTTAAAAATGTAAAACATCTGTTGTGGGTAAAATAGGCTTGCCAAAGGTAGGAAAGACTTCTTCCTACTAACTTCAGACTCAGTGTGTTACTGTAAACAGTAAAAAAACATACACCTGGGGTTTCTTTCATCTTCTCTGTAGAACATCACAGGAACAGCACATGAGTGGCAGTCATTATTTTGTGTATACATATTTAAGTAGAAATTTATATATTAGACAAAGCAATGGGGAAGTGACCTTGCAAGCTAGTAGACCTACTCCAGTCACTGCAACCTACGAAGTTTAATTTGCTTCTGAAATTGAAATTTAAGGTAGGTTTGTGTCTAGTATATTCAGCTAATTGAGGAAATATACTTTGTTCTTGGAATCCTTTTGTTAGACCTGAGCAGTTTTAAAGCCAATTGTTACCGTATTTCATTGAAGTACCCCCTTGAAACACAGTTTAAAAGGTGATTATTGCAAATGGTGTAACATGAAAGTGTAACAGGTTGGTTCAGGGCTAAGAGTGAAGGGATGAGTCATTCCTGCCCTAGGCTATGCTGGAATTATGAAAAAAATTAAAGTGCAGATTGGTAGAAAAGGACAAGACATTATAAAAAGCATCATGAAATTGGTGAAGGCAGGGAATGGAAAGGGCAGAAAAGTGGTAGTTGGCAGAAAAAGGCTGAAAATTAGAAAAGAAATGGTAGAAAGAGGCTAGAGGGGCAGGGAACAAGAGTTTACTATAAATAGCTGTTATCTCTTGGGAAAAATTTCTGTCATCTTGTTATATCCCTACAAATTGACACTTCTATCACAGTTACTGTCACTGATGTTCTGCAAATGCTCCGTTGCAAAAAATGTTAAAGACACGATGACGAAAATGTCAGCTTTTCAGTGCAAGTAAGGATACCAAGGTTCAAGTCCTAACTGCTCATGAATCCCAAGTCTTAGTAGTTCTTTGTAAGTTACAGCTCTAACATTTCTTAGTTTTGGGTGAATTTTGAAGCCCTAAAGTATTATAGGAATATTTGCAGGAATGAATCCTAACCTTAAAGTACTCCCAAGGTCTTCCCATTATAAGACTGTGTCGCCAGTTGATTTTACTCCAATACTTCCCGTGCTGAATGCCTGAAATAAAATTTCAGTGTTAGTGAATGTACCAGTGAGGACGGTATTGTCCTTCCTGAGAGGAGGTTTGCAAGTGGGCTAACATTCTGCATGGAAACAGTTGCTTGCATGGAAACATGGATTCGGTAATCATCTAGTATCTGAGTATTTGATTGTGCAGCCTTACTGTATTCTTAACCCATCTTTTCAGTGTAATATTTATATTTTTATTAACTAACAACACTTCTATGGCATTCAGAAGTCAGTAGTTTCTTTTTACATCTCATTGGTAGGTTAAAGATGAAGGTCTATGGCTGTTCCAAAAGGAGTTTTTCTACCCAAAGCAGGTGTACCTAAGTGAAGTTAAGATTTACTGCCAGAATTGGGGAGAGGTTGTATGTGCTGTGAGGTGAGAAAACGTATCAAAGAATCTCCATTTACCATATGATTACACATTAAAATGATCTAAAAATCATCTCCATATAAGGTATATTAAAATACATCTGAATACTGAATACTTTTTTATCTAGCTATCTGATCATGTAGGTTCATATCCCCATTAAGGGAAGCAAACGAGGCAGTGCATTTCAGCGTGGCTGTTTCATAATTCAGATCATCAGCTCATTTCCTCACTGACTGTTCTCGAGTCAAACATAGTCTTAAATTCCACTGCTCAGATTTTCAAGGAAGGGTTTTTTGTGGAGCTGTATTGCTTTCATCTGTACACTTTAAAATATGTCAACCATCTCTTCCTCAATTATTTGCATGATTGCATGTAGTTCTGTTTCAAGATGAAATAGATATATAAGCAATAGTTTTTTAATGCTGCTGCTTTCTGAGAGGCTTTCAGAAACACAGGATTATTATTTATTGTTGCAAAAAGGACAGCATGCTATAGGCAATTAAATTCAACTAAATAAGTATGCATAGATAGTGCATATACATAAATTGTGTCAGTTGCCATTCTGTGTTCTCAACTAGCTGCCTTTGAAGATACAAAACAAGAATTGACAGCATATGAAGTATGAGAAGTGTTTTGTTTCAGATGGGACAAAATGGAAGAAAAAAACCCTGTTGGTTATTGTCAGTGAGTTTTACGTTTCTGCTAAAACATAGAAAATAAGCACTTTCACAGGGTTGTGCTGATCTTTCTTTTTGTTTACTTGAAGTGAGCTTAAATTCTATTGATAAATTATCCTTTTGAGTATCCTCTGTCTACAGTGAATTTCTGTAGTGCAGCATGTTAGAGTGAGAACAGTTTGGAGCATTTATGTTGAGAAAGGATTGCCAGAGGGAATGAATCCAAATGGCACTGAAATAGTAAAGCTCTTAGGAAACTTAATGGTATAGAAGACAAGTTATTTTGCATTCCAAGCTATGTAGTGATCCTGAATGCCATCAAGAAACTGAAAAGGGAAGAATATAAAAATGCAGAAAAAATATAATTTGGTACTTAAATTAATTGGAAAAACATGGACATCGTGCTGCGACTTAATCTTTCCCTAACCTACTCCATGACTTCTAACTCAAGAAGCAGACTGAATGCTGAAGTAGATTGAAAATGTTAGAAGCCTTAATTTGAACTGCTAGGGCAATAGATTGGATTGTGCGTGCTGCCCAGATATTTGCAACAATTCTCATTGCTGTCTGAGAGCATACCAGCGGTGCCTAGCCACACTGAGGAGGAGATTGATGGCTAGTCTTGAGAGTCTAAAGCCATATCATCTCCTTCCAACACACAACTGGCCACTTCTCAGACGTGAAGTTTCCAGTGTTTCCCCTGTGATGGTAAATTTCATGCTGGATTTAGGAACTGGAGCAGCAGTGCTGTAAAAAGAGAGGATTTGATTTAGGAACTAACCTTGACCTACAGCAGCCCTTCCTTGCTCTAGGACCTCTCCTTTTAGCTCATGATGCACAGGCTTATGTATTCATGAAGCACTCAGTCTGATCCCTCTTGTAAGTGCAAGCTCTGAAAATGAAGGAAAACAAAAAGCTGTAGAGGAGACATACGTAAAAATTGTTTTTCTGTTATTTTCTTGGGAGCTGTATGACAAGCAAGCGCCTTGCTCCAGTAATCCTGTTCTTTGCAATGTTTGTCCCACTCCTGCCTCCACATGGAAGCACTCTGGTGGTTCCTTTGGCTACCTTATCTTGCTATGGACAGGTTTAATCTTAGTCTTAAATCTTCATGTGGATGAAGATAAGACTACAGGAGCACAAAAGCTTTAAGCAGTTTTCCTATGGTGGTATCTCAGGTCACTGTGAGTCTTATAAAAACTATCCAAACCTGGTGCCTCTGGGAACAGTGCCAGGAACCGTGGACTCAGCCGTGGGAGAGCATCACAGCTGGAATGGTCTAAGGTCACCCAGCACAGCTGCAAGAAAACACTGTAACAGTTCAGGACATGGTTCAAGTAACCTCACGTGCTCCTGCTAAGTTGTTTGTACTTAAATTAGTTCTGTTCTACTAGCACAATTAGGAATGGCTCAGCCTGCTAATGTAGAAACTGGAGGAGTTTTGCAAAAGCAGTATTGGATACCTAGCAGCAATTTTTACTTTCAAAAGCCTTCAGTACAAATTTTAAATAAATTTTATTAAATAAAGCTACTGCAACAACAATCCGAGGCACTTGAAGTCAATTATATTCGGGCAAATTCTGTTTCATAATAGTCTGTTTTGCGCCACTGTTTCACCCAAACATTTATTCTAAATGAACTGTAAGCGTTTTAGGATGGCAGTGTGATGCTGACCATAAATTCTAAAGATGCTTGATTGTTACCTGAGCTAGTTATGCATCCTTGGCCTTTATCTTTTTTTTTTTTTTTTCCCTGAGTCTAGAGCCTTTTTATCATTTTTCAGGCATGTTGACCTTCAATCACACAGCAAGCATGCCCAATTTGTTCTTCTTGAGCTAACACAACGTGTCAGTTGTGCAGACCACTCTTCCCCGTTCTAATTTGTAGATCAGTCCTCTGAGATAAGATTTGATGTCTCACTGTTATTTTAAATGTTCTCACCTCTGTCCTGAAGCCTTTACCTGCACTCACCCTTCCTGACTTTCAAACTGGACAG
Source organism: Falco punctatus (assembly GCF_963210335.1). Taxonomy (NCBI): domain Eukaryota; kingdom Metazoa; phylum Chordata; class Aves; order Falconiformes; family Falconidae; genus Falco; species Falco punctatus. The sequence goes on from NC_137581.1 coordinate 7,703,866, forward strand.
CAATCCTCCAGTTTGACATTTTGACATCTTACCAGCCAAATCAAGTGATCTAGAGAAAAGGAGGCTGCTTAGAAGGGTATACTGGCATGACTATTCTGTGATAGTTAAACCATCCATTCTCCATGAGATTTGCATGGAATCAAAATATATACCAGGAAGGCAATAGTTAACTATGTATGAAAAGTGTGGACAAAATACATAGGTGGGGTTGTAGTCAGTATATTCTTTTTGCATGTAATTTAGTTATTATTGACAGTGTGGAAGTGGTACTGCTTGTCTGAAAAAAATTAGAAAAGGATGATAACAGTTTGATATGTTTTCAACTTGGGTGAAGGATGGCATAGCTGTAGTCTTTATGACATTGAAAACTCCCACTATTCTGCGTGGTGCAGTGGTGCTTGGCCAGTATTGCTTAATGTTAATGAGGCTGTTGAGACTAAAGGTTTTATGCTGGTGTTTTGGCTTCAGTGTGCTAGTCTATCAATGTGTAATGATATTTTAAAGCCTTATACAAGCGTTGAACAGATGCATTAAACCCATCATGTTATTAAATCACCGAATCAGGGTGCAATTAAGATTTCATAGTTTTTGTTTTTATAAAACAGCAACACACGACTTTAGCACTCTATAGCAAATCCAAAGAAGCAAAGTCACTCAGGTCTGCATTCAGGCGGCAATGAGTAGCAGCCTGGGATGTAACTATTGTAATATTTAACTTTAATAGTGTGCTTAAGGACACTGGCTATGCAGGTCACTGGAGTCAGTGAAGGCATGTAATTGCCTCCAGAGTTTCTCCTGTAGAAACTTATCTCAAATATCATCCCTGCCTCCTGGCTTTTGCTTACCAAGTGTGTAAGGAGCCAAGTTTTGTGGCCTTGAGAGCAGGTCTCTTGGTCTTAGATGCTGCAACAGCATCTAAGCAAGCAATCTGAATATGGCCATCAAAGACCACGTTCCAGCCTAGTCCAGCCTGTCTTCATATTGCACAAACCCAGAAACAGTCCTTCAGGTGGAAAAATTTACCCCTCCCTTGCCATCATCATGTCATCCTGGGAGGAGAGCTGAGCCATCCCTCTGGCTGAGGGATCTGCTACTTGATAGTCACTCAGAGCTGCTGAGAGCCTATACAGGAATCTGATTTATTTAGAATCTGATTTCTTGGTTCACATTGTGTGAGATAATACTACAGCAAAATAAAAAGAGCCTTTTAAGTGGGTATTTATCAAAAAGGCAAATAATGCGGCAAGGACAGGCTAGGAGAGTAAATGCTGCATTTCCATCCTGTGCCAGGAATGTGAGAACAGTTTTATGATCCTTACCATTGAGCATGCAAGGATTGTGTAACCATTCCTCCATTTCCTTGTATTTTTGGAGTTGCTTTACCTGTGCAGGTTAGATCTAAAGTTATGGACAATATTTAAAATTAAGCATCTGCCCATGTATTATTCTGAAGGACCTCACGTTGTTTGAGATGCTTTCTAAAACAATTAAACGCAGAATATTTTATAAATATTGAAGTGTAGGCAAGGCACGTTAGATTGCTAGGCAATAGATATCTTAAATACTCATTAATGGGGTTGCCGACTCCAGCAGTTTTTCTTGGGCTTCACAGGGCTTAAGCTAGATAACTGTCATTGTGTCTGCAGCTCCTCGGGACTGCACCTTCCTCAAAAAAGACTTTGAAAGGAAAGAACTGAAAAGAGAGGGCGTAACAGGAGTTCTTCAATAACTGTCTCAGTGGCTTCAGCCAGCTGGTCTGGAAGAGCATTTACACTCACCTCCTGCCTTGAATGCCAGCCTCTTTACATGTGGGTCTCTGTGGAGATATTTGGCGTCGGAGAACAGTCTTGCTGAAAGGTGTTGCTTTGTGAGGCCAACCAGGGGGGTGTGCCTGGCTCTGGGTAACCTGCTGCTGTATTTTGGTGAATAAAAATAGCATTCACTGGCTGAGCCTAGCTGTTGTTCGTAGCGGAGGAAACACAGAACCGAGCGGCTGAAGATTCTGCGCAGTGCAGGCGGAGAACCCACAGGGTCAGAGCAAAATGCTGTGTGTCCCTCCCCGAGGACTGCCCCACCACTCTGTTAGTACTGCAGCTTGCTGGATAGGAGATGGAGTGAAAGATGTTACTGTTGTCTCCCTGGGAGAGAAGCAGACATGGAGAAAGGAGGGGGGAAGAATGGGAGAGTCAAGTGGCTGATTTCCTTGTCGCAAACTGGATGTTATGAAAGGAAGTCAAAGAAGAAAGCACGGCTTTAAAAGTTTGCTGTTCTCTGCTTGGCTGTTAAAAGGCATACAGATTTTTTATGAATAAATAGTGAACATTTATGTGTGAAATATAATTTAAAATGTTTTGTGCATTCTACCCGCTTACTGCATTATTCTGTGTTCTATAGGAGAACGCATAATTTTATTTCATACTTCATTGAACTGTGTGATGCAGGAAAGAAAATAGAATTAAAAACATGGCCAAACCTGTCAGAGTCTAAATTTCAATAATTTTCAGATTGTCTACCAAGGAAGATACTTTCTTGATAATTCAGATTAGGGAACATGATCTGACCTCGCTAAATGTATATTTTTGTGAAATGGCTTATATAGCACAGCACAGAGGCAACCTGAGATATGCAGTGCAGTTCACTATGCAGTGCAGTTCACAGATCCTTTACTAATTGTTCTCTGTTCATTTGCATGGCTTGATTTTGCATTTTCCCCAAGCAAATACACTTTACTTGCTAACAGGATACCAGCTGCTGTTCCAATTTCACATTGAGTCCGTGTCCCAGTTTCACATTTGTGATGTGCTAATATAAACTTAGCTGTGCTTCTCCGATGCACTTAAAATGGAAAGAAATCTTCTTCCATTTTATTGGGTGACGTGATATTATAGTCCTGCAGTCTCATACTGCCATGACCATATATCAGAATGTTGTATTTTCTACTGGATTTAAAAGCTAATTGACAGTGCTAAATCTCTTGTTGCATGTATTTATCTTTCAAATAGCTATTTTGTTTTATTCTGAAGTGTTTTCTAGAGATGGGGAAAACAACCTGTCATATTGATCTCTAATGTATATGATTATATGAATATACTTTATTTTCCTTAATTAGCACTTTGCAGATCTGTTAGATTTCATGTGTACCTACAAAATGAATAATCATACCTTAATGACATATCAAAATCATTATAGTCAGTAGAAACAAACACCAGTAATCAATGATGTGGCTTTAGCTCATTCTGTCAAATCTTCATGTTGTGGTGCAAGTATATGTAGGAAGGTGGGAACATATGTAACACACTTTCACTTAATGGCCTTTTGATATGCCTCCTACACCTATTCCCAATTTACAAGCTATAGCAGAGGAATAGAAAAGTCTTAAGAGCTCTGAAGCCTGGATTTGAGTCTGGCTTTAGATTCAGATTCCCTCCCATTTGAAAATAAAATAAACTTTATTTATTACCCTTGAAAATAAATTTTATTTATTTTTATGGCTATGAGACACTGATTGATAATGGTGGGAGGCAGGCAAGAATTCATAGGGTAAGTAAGAAATAGATGAGGTAGGGACAAGGTGGTTGCCCAGAAATATGTGGTCTGCGGTAAGGACTGCTGCAAAATATCCTACCTAGCGGTTGCATGATGCAAGTAGGAGTAAAGACTGGGGAAAAAGAAGGGCTGGAAAGTTCTACAGTGTGCACACTAGCATGACATTTGAGAATGGCTATCACCTTGGGAACAACTGAACAGAGGCATGGTAGGTTTGGCCATGTGTCCTCCTCCTCCATCTTTCTTACCATGCATCCAAAGAAGAGTGCCAAGTGATGCTTGTTTGTCTCTGCCTGCCATGTGTATGTAACAGGCTGGTGTTTGCCTGCAACATCCCAACCTGCTTTAGCAGGCGGCTTCATACCAAACTCAGACAGAAGGGAGGTGGGAGAGGCTTTTGAAGAGCAGTTGTGAACTGTGAGTAGTCATCAAACCAGGGAGAACACCAGGCTTGACTGTTGCTTTATTTTTTAAATTTGGTTCCTAAAACCATTGTGAGGAAGGAGGCTGTGATGGTAAAGCTGATAAAAAGTGGGAGTTGAGGAGAGTAATACAGGAAAAGCTTTCTAAAGGCCAAATCTGTCAATTATATTATTAATATGTCATATGTAGCCTTTATGGAAAGTTGAGAGTGTCTTGGAACTAACAAAGGTAATAAAAGGGATGTGTGGTTGATACTTCAGTGATCTGGATCTGTTGTTTTCAACTGTTGCAGCAGTCAGGAAAATGTTGTAACTTCTAAGGAAACCACTGAGGCCAGAAGAAATGTGTTAATTATGGGCTAGAAATACGATTGAAAATTCAATACTGTGTACAGGGAGTACGTTATTTGCATTTCATATCTCAAAGTCCAGTCACTGGGTGCCGGGAAGGGGCTGACCCCAAGACACCACGTGCATGGCTAGATTAAATGCTGATCCTGAAGTCATATGGGATAAATGCATCAACACCGATGAAGATTAAAAAGGTCTCAAGTGTATGCACAAAGAAATCCCCAAGGCAAGCTGAGGTGAGGGTAAAGCCAAGTAGACGGCAGAGCATCTTAGGAGGAACAAAACTTTAAGACATCCATGCTTAATGCACAACTTTAAGCATGCTCCAGGATTGTGTCTCACTTTGTTTTGCTTTTTTTAGTAATGTGGACATCTGTCTTCGAATTAGCAACCTAGAATCCTTTACAGTCCACATAAGGAAACAGACACTTTTTGTGCCTAGACAGACCTCTATAACAGATCAGATAAAATACATTCTAGAAATTATCGTTTCTTTTACTGATCATGAATGGAGCTGACAATGATTAGCTCTCCCACTTAGGTGAGACAAATCCAAGCCCTTGTTCGTAGTACTATAACCAGGAAGTTAATTACTTGTCTTATAAAATAAATGCAGCTTTATTTTATGCTTATCTAACGTTTAAAGCAGCCTGAATTAAATCTGGCAGGCAGAGGGCACCCTATCTTCCTGAAGGCAACAGCTGGATAAATGAAGCCTGCCTACCAAACCTTGGGGTGCCTAAACCCCCAAACTCCTATTATTTATTCTAAAGATAGAATTCTTATAATTGTATTTGGCCTTGTAAATGAGACATGAGTTGCTTCATCAAACTGCATTTGAAGTGATAAGCCTAGAAAACCAGAGCAGGACTTCTGATACCTGCCTCCTGCCGACCTGTGACAACCAATTCAGGAGCTGGTGCTGCCAACAGCAAGAGAGAGACCCGCTGTGTCCCTCTGCCTAAGGGCAGGCTGCAAGGAGCCGGACCCATCTTAGAAGTACAGGGTGAACGTATAATATTTTCATTAAGAATACTAATGGGCTTTCTGTTGAGGCTATCTTGTGTTACAGGTTTCCTTAGAGCACAGTGCGCTCACGCTGCAAGTCAGTTTGAGCTGGCCAGTATGAGTCAGTAAAACTTAGGCCACTGGCTTTTGGAGGTGCATCTCACATTCACTTTTGCTTAAATACTATAGACACTTTCAGTCGGGCACCTACTGATTCCCGGTATGGTTTCTGATCGGTGCCTGTGGTGCCTTTGCTGAAATTTTCTCAGTAACTGTGAATTCTGCTTTACTGCACATACAAAGACATGACTTGGCAGTCCAACCACAGCCCTAAGTGGTGATACTGAGTAGTCTAAATTTTCACAAACTTCTGTAATGGTTAGGTCAGTGGTCATCTTCTCTCACAAGTTTGCTTTGTCAGATTATTGTTACTGAACCAACTGAAGAAAACACAACTACCATGAAATTCTCTGCAGTCTGATATCTGATAGATGCACAGTACACACGGGACTCTACTTAGTTTCTCTAAAGCAAAGGGAATTGCAAAATTATTTTTACAATACTTTAGCTAGATTGTGGATTAGAATACAATACATACAAAAAGGGAAAACACCAAACCAGCTGGTGAAAAGGCATTGAGAAAAAATGACAAGAAAACAACTGTAAGAAAATAGAAGCTTCTGACATGGAATAATTGAGTCTTTCACAGGGTGAAACATAATCACAGTCTTAACATGTAACAAGAAGCTTAGAGCTTGAAGTGAAAGTATCTTATTTTGGAAGACAAAACAAGCTACTGACTTACCGAGTGGTTTGAATAAAAAAGTATTTTCACGAAATTTTTAATGAACGCTTCTGCAGATCCTTCAGTGAGAAGCACCCGAGCTTCTTATAAGCTGTAATTCAGCCATGCCTGTTCCCTTTGGAGTAGCACAATGGAACTGATACACTTCAGACACATGAGAAATAAATGGGTTTGGGAAAGGCATACTAGAGATCATACGGTACTTTGTCTGTAGCTGTTGAAAACTTGCAGGGAAGCGAAAAGGGACTGGCTGAGGTCTAAATCTGCGGATGCAGAAGTCTTGGTAAGCTAGGATGAAGTAGATCAAGCCTGAAACAGAGGGCAGGATTTGAGCTGTTCCTCCTGCCAAGGGAAGGGGGTTCTGGATCGGTGAGTTGGCACTTGCTGATGTGCTTGGTTGAATCCAACTGCTTTGGGATGTGCTTAAAATTTGAAAATTGGGCTAGAACAAGTTCTTGGTGGCTTTGTGAGCCCATGTGCTTGTGTGTTTGTTTTTAAGTTTCCTTTGGGTACTGGCTGCATTGGGAAAATGAAAATGTACCACCTTTCATAGTCTCGACCAGATTAGACTCTCCAGCCAGGCCTCTCAGAGACATATGAGAGGATATCTACATTTCACATATCTGAAAATGAAGGCCATGGTGTTTCACTAGAAGAATAAAAACATGTCCGTGCTTGCGCCTTCCCACTTCTCAAGACAAGTAACCTAGTGTGGTATTTGACCCGACCCTCTCTTAATTCAAATCTGATTTTTACACCATCCACTTGATTTTGCCTTCCACACACCATCTTGTCACTGCATCAGAAAATGTGACTTGGGATAAGTTTTCATTGGTCACGATGAGGACCAGAGCAGGGGGCTAGACCTGATATCACAGCAGACCTCCCACCTGTAGTTAAACACGTGAAGGTTTCCATAGCCATTTTGGTGCTATGTTTTCCCGGGTTTTCAGCTGACATCAAGGTCTGAGTGGAGCTGTGCTGAACTTTCTTTGGAGGAACCTCTGTATCGAGTTAGTCTGCAGCTGAGCATGGAAGACACATAAGACTAATTTTTTACTTCTTTTTTAAAGGCCATGTATTCATTTAGAGCCTAAGTAGTCTGCATCTGGAAAGCATTGGTGAGATGAGTCAAGACCAGTGGTTTTAGAACTTTAAATTCGATCTCATTTTTCCCTGGGAATCTGCTGATGTTTGAGACTTTTAAACCACTTGATTTCTTAGGACCTTTATGCTGCCACCCACAATCACAGTATCTCATCACAAATTTGTCTTGAAGCTACAGCATGTATTTATTGTATTTTAATGGGGGCAAAATAAACTGTACTTTATCAGCAGCATCTGGCAAGTTTGACATAAATATCCAGCCACTGCATATTTAGAGTTCCTCAGATTATTGATTATTGCAATGAAAAAAAACAGGGGAAAAAAGTAAACATGGGAGCACATTCTCCCTCAAAGCCAACCAAAGAGGGTGTGGTTGCCTGGAATCCTTTTTTTCCCAGAAAACTAAGAACAAGATGGCTTGGTGATTGTACTGTGACAAAATCCCTCGTACTGACCACTCTCAAACCTATATTTACACATGTTCCTGTAAATGGAAGGGCTGTATAACCCTATTATACCGAAAGGAAAACACAAGAGCACAAAATTTATTTTTGTTTTGAAACATTTTCCACCATCTATCATGCCTTCTTGCTTTCATCAGTAATGATGTCAATCTACTTTTTTTTCAGATTTTTTTCTATTTCCCTTAGAAATCAATTTTTATCTATAAAAATGGAAGACAGGACAGAAAAGTTTCAGCTATTTATGTATTTTTTTTCATTCACATTAAACTGTGTAATTCAGTTGTTAAGCCTTGACGTCCTCTAACCTCTGCTTTTACTTTAGCAGTTGAGTGCCTTCTAGCATTGTGTATTTTGTGTTGCACTGCCACATTCATCCCATTCATGGCCAGGACTGCATGGGTCCAGCGTGTGGCTGAGAACAAGAAGATGTGAATGTAACTAGGCTGCTACAGGATGCTGGTGGGGAAGGATATGTCCTAACACATTTTTTTTCTTCCCCAGCCAGTAACCCCTGATGACTGATTAAGGTGGGAATTTCAGGGCTTGACCACTTCATTCACTGTGCACAGTCCAAAACACTTTTATTGCAACTGGCAACAAGTACCTTTTTGATGGTATAGATTTCTAGGTTTTGGCAATGAAAGACGAAACTAGAATGAATCGTGAAAACAGTTTGCTGGATCAGTCATATGCCTTTTCAGTAATTTTAATTAGCCTTTAATTTTAAATAGCTTTTGTCGAAAATACTAGGGATGCTTGCTTAGTTATTCAGTGTGTTTGTGCTCTGAGTGCCTCTGCTGATTTCTTGGCTTCAAACTGTCCTCAGGAAGCTATTCATAGCAATTCACACATGGAGGGCAGCTCTCATCTTCAGTTAATTTGAAAGTGGAAACAGATTCCAGATATTTTACCTTGCCTTTATTTATTTTGGTAGGCTTTTCATAGCCTTCGTATGTATTTTATTATTAGGCCTCTCTTCATCAGTTCACCCACTTTCTCATCAAGTTCACACCAACACATGCTCACAAATGCATGCAACGTATTGCTAACACAAAATTACTTTCTAATGCAGAGACTCCAAATCAGACCGTCCTGCTCACATCCAGACCTTCCCACTGCAGCAGTCAGTAATAAATTCGAAAAAAAATTTGACAAAATAGTATTTCTTCTTTCAAACAGATATTATTAGTAAGCTTCTTGGTGTAATGAGATTGAGACCTCAAGACTCTGTGTCCTTATCAGGATAATTAGCTAAGGTTAATCTTGGATCTCACTTGCTGCCTTGTTATCCTTATGTGTGTCTTATATTAAGTCAACACTGATAATGATTTGTTATTCCCTTCTTCCCTCTGGCAGCCATTGACATACTAACATCAGATGCAGGAGCTGGTGACAACTGCTTTGTCACCGCTTTAGGTCCCCAGTCAGGTGGATGGAGTTACCAGCCCCTGACCGTGTGACAGGGGACAGTCAAGTAATCGGTAGGTGGGGGAAGATCTCAGTCTGGAAGTTGGTATTAAAGATATTATTTTAAACTGAGTAATTCAGTATTTGCTAAAATGTTTTCTATTGTTCAGAAGCTTTCTGCAGCCCCCCACGTAACCACGCAAGTTTCTAACTTTGCAAAACATCGGAGCAGTCACATATTTTGGCACAACGGTGCCAATTATCTTCCTGCTCTGAGGGACACAGAAGAAAAGACAACTGTGATTCCTGAGACTGCACAAAGGATAATATTCTGGAATCACTGCTTTAAATGATTATTTTGTTATAGGTTACAGAATTAGGAGGGAAAATATCCCCTTATGTAAAAACGTGGGAAAGGTAAAGGCCTGCTACAATGATGACAAAATGTTTTCTCCTTTTTTTGATTAGAAGCTTAATTGCAATTTTCTCCCTGCCTGGCAAATGTCTTATCTGATATGCAGTTTGCTACCCCCTTTCATACACACAACACACAGTCCTTCCACAGCATCTTGATGCTAAAAAATCAAGATATACAGAAGCCCTTTCACTTTGCCATTGATCTCTCCATGGTTCATGGCTTCCTGTGATGCCTCAGTCTAACTCTGAGCCACAGATAAACATTTTCTTTGATTTTCAGGTGATTCAAAGACAATGGAGATGAGGCTCCTCACTTGCATAGGCACTGTTTAAAAGTGTATGGGAATATTTTCATTAAGAAAGCAACCTGGATTTCTTGAAATACTGAGTGGGTCCTAATAGATAAAGCTGAATGCTGCTGTTGTCGGTAAGGATCTTTAATTTTATGTAGAGTATGAATTGAACAGGAAACTATTATTGTATATCTCAAAATTCAGGGGATTTAATTTGTTCTGGTACAGATTTTTTTTGCCTGTAAATATGCCTTTTGGCTTCATGGCTCTTACTGCACCCAAGGTGTATTATTATGGCATAATACTGAATATCCTGTCATGCCATATGTTTCAGCAGATGTTTGTGAGAATTATTTTTCCACCATTTAAAATTAATTTCAGTAGAGTCTTGGATTATGTAAGTTTCCAGTTCTTCAGCAATTCAAAAAGCAAGACTCCTATGATTTGAATGTATGTATATTTTATACATACATACCCACAACTACGTATTAAAATTTATACCCAGTGTCTGCATAGCATATGCACAGATATGTCTGTTTAATATTAATCCATAGTCATGGGATAAACAACAGGAGTGAAATTAGTGTTTAAGCCAAGACCTGGAAAGAAGTAGATGGAAAATATCCAGTATGGCACACTTAGAGCTTCAGGGGAAATTTGTTATAAGGGGTCTTGTTTCACCCAAGCTCTTGTCATCCTCCTTCATGGGTGATACTAAAGTGAAATTCTTGGATAAATACAGTTCAATAAATATTTTTAAGGGAATTTATCTTCTTCAAAAAATATCTCAAAAAAAACCTACCCACGTTTATTTATCCCAATGCAGTGATTCACATGTTGTTTTGTTGCTGGTTTGATTGCTTTATTGACAGATGTTTTAGGCATATATTTGATTTATTATTGCTTGTTCTTTTTCTTGTTGTTGTTTGTTTGAATTTGCTTTTCTTTCAAAAGAATGAAACATTTTTTTTTATATCTCTTTGGAGAGATTCAAATGTTATAGTTTTATTGGCCAAAAATAAGAATTAATTAGAAAAATCTGTTTGGTAAATATTCCAGATTTTATATTTTAATAGACAGATGTTTATGAATGTGATTCTTCAGAGGGTCTGATTCAAAACTCATGGAAGAAGATCAGAACCACCCACCCCCCTTGCCAAATCTGAAGGACTTGGAGCAGAGCTTAGAAAATAATGAACAAATCTGGTTCTGCTAAGTACCGGTCTTGCTCGTGTAAACGTTTTACTGGTTTATTATGAAGGAAAACTGAAATAGAAATCGAGATCTTTTCTGAGTCTTCATCTGCCACCAGAGTCTTTTGTGGAATGACAACTATTTCCACAATAATAAACTGGATTGTTACAAATGGTGATTCAGTTGGGCATGCCAACTCCCGAGACCCAAAACTGCAGAGAGGGTTGGGGAGGGCAAGAAGTGGAGTTAAAGTGTTTGAGATTTTGGTTTTACACAGACAGTTTTGCTAGCATCAGATCCTCAGAAAGTAAGCATTAGGTCCCAGGAATCATGCAAGGAATTATCAGTCATTATGCCTGTTATGTTATGATATATTCCTTGTGTTTGTCTTCTGGTTTTGAAGCCTTTTGGGCTGCCACGTTCATATTTTCTAAATATTTCTGTATAACCAGGAGAGCTGGGAAATTGCTTTTATTTATTCATTAAGAAGGAAGTTGAAATTCTCATATAATCCATGACTCAAAGGTCTGAGGCTCTAAGAAAAGCACCTAATACCATGAGGAAATTGCAAGACTTGGCAACTTTGCTCGGATGAGTCATAAAGCCTGAGACTCAACAACTTTTGCTCTAGGTAAAATATATGCCACTTCCACTTGGATGTACGGACAGCTGGTAGAAATCTTCACATTATTTATTTAAGAAAAAGCAGCTAAGGAGCCTGCTCTTGTTCATCTCAAATATGTCTTTACACTGGACCAAAAACCTTCACAATTCCTCATCCTTGCAAACCTGGGAGGCCTAAGGCTGAAAGGTAAACTCCCAGAAGTAATGTTCTTCTCTGGAAAGCTTCAGCTGTCAGGTCATGCTTTGCGTACCAATGAAGCTTGGAGGTGGGTTGTGAAGGTTATTGCAACGATTGCTTGCTAACACTATAAACCAATCACCCTCTCTGGTGCGCTGCATATTTCACATATATTTTCTGGGGCAGAGAATAAAATTCCCCATTCTTTTTTAATTAGTCATGAACATTGAAAATCTTAAAAATTACTAAAAATGCTTCAAATAACTGCCATAATGCTTTCTGGTTTGTTTTTCAATGTCTCAGATCCTTTATTGGTAATGAAGCAAAGCATGTATGTCCTGCTGGAAAGCCGAGTTTCTCCCTCTGCCAGCTGTACTCCTGGTCTCCTTTCTGTAGGTGTTTGGTTTATGAGAATCAAACCATTGCAGATTGCAGACTACCAAATTAAGTTCTCAAAATGCTGACAACTTAAATGCTGTCACATGTTAATGTTATTACATCACTGAAAGTCAGAGTTGTCTGTACCCAGAAGACACATTAGATTTTTTGTGCTTTGCTACCCATCTGGTGAGTAGCTAATTATTTGGACCCCTTCCAACAGGGTCCAACAAGCACCTGGCAGACAATGTGCATCTGTTTCATTTTGCCATTGCAAAGGAGCATTACAGACCTTTTTTGGTTATCATCGTGTAATTATAAAATTACATCTGAATGGCAAGAGTGAACTTGGGCCATACCTTGAATAGAACTGTGGAGATTGGGTATCTATTAAATCTAATGTCCCCAGGCTCTCTGTATCATCAGCAGGAAAGCACATGGTTCTGCAGTCAGCCCTTCAATGACTTGTGTCCCTGGGCTCAAGTTAACATTTGTGAATATCTCCTCCTCTCCCCATTATCTAATCTATCAGCAGAATTTCCTGAAGCGCTAGCTATAAGCACGTAGGAGCTAAAGCCTTGCTGAATTTCAAGGAGACTTTGGTTTCTGGACTTCATGTTAAAAGATGATCAGGGTATTTAAATTTTCAAGTCAATTATGGTAAGGCACGTCTACCTTGTTCAAAATATTGTGCTGGAAGAAATAGTTTGCATTTGTTAATCTCCAAGTATTATTTTCAGGATAAGTTACCCAAAATGACAGCTTTTCCCCTGGCAGACAAAACCAGCCCAGGTGATGATTCTCAGATCCTTTTAAAATATTTCTTTGCCATGTAGGAAGATGCAGACATATGTTGAATGCCTTCTAACGCACCCATGCATCACGTGTTTAGGTCTGTCACTTGCAACAAGACTGACACAGCAGCGTATTGTTGAGGTTGTTCTTGAAGGGTCCACTTTGCTTCACAACTGACTACCCATGGCCTGATGAATCTAGCATTTTGGAACTGAACATTGGAAAAGGGTGAACTATCCTGTCTAATAGAGAATGGCTTGAATAATGCATGTGTCAAACCCTGCTCTTCCAGACTATGAGCAGCTTCTTGATGTAATCTTATTCATTGCGTTTATATTTGTAAAGCAAGAAGGGTTGTGTTCACGCTGTGTTTTGGGATTCATATGAATACCCGTATTTGCATTAGGACAAGGTCTTCTGTCAGCTATGGATTATTTGTGGCCTGTGGTATGCAAAAGGTCATGCTAAATAAAGCCCCCCTTTCTAGCCTGAAAACAAAAAATCTACAAAATCTGTCCGAAATGCTTCAGAAATCCTGTGAGGCAATGGGAAGAACACCATGTGCATGTGCCTCACGCGAGCAGCTACATGCTGTGAATAGCAAGTGCCCAACGAGCAGTTAAATTGAACAGTATGTAAACAACCCGCAAGGTGAAATTTCTCTATGTAAACTGCATGCAAAATGATTAACAAATTATGTAGTAAATAGGTTGTTCTATCAGCACCAGATCTAGCAAAGCCTGGTTGGTTTTTGAGTTTTATTGAGGGGTGGCAGCAGAGAAAGGTTGTTTTTATTTTATGGCCAGGCATTAAAGCATTTCTGCTGCAATTAATCCAGGAGGTATTCTCGAGCTGGTGACCAGCTCATGTGCATGCACGGGTGGAGAGGTCATCTACTGCCACCAGAGAAGACGGACAGTTTTGGCGCTCTCTATTTTTCCATCGAACAGGGCAATAATAGCATCTGTCCCCTATCTCACTGGAATCTCAGCTGAGTGACAGTGAATACAATATCTTACAGAGGGGGGGAAATGTATGCCATCAGAATGGTGTACAGCACATCTGCACTGCAGCTGTGCCAGGCTGGCTGGTGACACATCGCAGCTGAAAAGCGAACGCATGGCACGTCTCATGTGTGCCTGCTGCATGCCGCTATTTTTTTGCATTTGGATTCACCAATTCTGTTTGCATTAGTGCAAAGTGTGCAAGAAGCTGTGGTCTCCCTAGTCTCAGGCGGTGCCATTTTGCTGAACCCTTACAACTGAGAACAGAATTACATCACATGGCTTCACAAGGCAAATGTGTGAATTGAATGTGCCCCTGTATACGTCAACTTCTTTTTCTTAAATTACATAAGGATTTTCTTGCCTTTCTTATATAGGCTCTGTGTTGTGTATATGTCTGCATTGCGTATGCATAAATTATCCAGTACCATTGGTCCCTAAAATTCCTGATACCGTTTACCCAAAACATCTGCTGGCATAATTTCTGACTCCAAACCCATGTTTTCATACTAGACATCACATGCGCTTCTTTGCTGTTGTGCCTGTCATATACCTTAGCATAACTTTGGCCGACCAACCTCCTGCTCTGCAATCTGTCCTCTCTTCATCTGACAATCAGTTAGTCGCTTTCACGCGTAAACTTGAAGCCAGGTTTATGAGAGTCCATCTATCAGGTCTTGAAACCATTTGGAGCTGAAGCCTAAAGAATACCGAATCCTCTTGGATCAACTAGAGTTTCTTCCCGTCTGCTTCCATGGGGGTGGAATGATAGCGAGCATCAAGAAACTCAGGCTGATGGGAGCCAAGGAGCAATTCCTTAAACCATCTCTCCATTTCTCCTGACTATTCCTATATGTTCTTCCTCCTTCCCAGTGCAAAGCCAAACCAGCAGCTTACCCTGCTGGTAGAAAAAGTCTCGCGCGTTGATGCAGAGTCTGAGCTCTGAGGCTGCCAGTGCCCCCCTGTGTGGGGTTGGTGCCTGCTCCTCCACTTCACTCCAATGCAAAGTCAAACAGGTTTATTTTAACTTTTTATTAAATTAATTTACTTTACATTCATGTGGTTCAGAGATGACAAAGAGCTCAGAAACACTGGGCAATTTGAATTTTTAAGGTAAGGTCACAGCTAAATTTAAACATATTCATGACCATCCTAGGAAAGTTGCAGTCAATACCTAAACATGATCTGCCTCCAAGTGCTTCTTGGAGAAGCACGTTGTGATTTTTTTTTCCCCTAGGGAAAAAAGATGTATACATCTGGTTATTGTTTCCCTGATCTCCTTTTCTGGGAGATATTCTTTCTCTCTTTTTTCCTCTTATCCTCTTCTTCACCTTCTTTGGGATCAGGCACGATTGTTCTCAGATATGGTTTAGAACATTATCTAGTCCAGTCTCCCCGTGGCAGAAGCTGGGTATGAAAAGACAGCAGCACTTCAGTCCTCTGAAATGGTATCATTAGGACTGTCAGCAGGAGGAATCCTTTCAGATGTGTGTACTCCCTGTTTCTCCATGAACCCAATTACGTTTCGTTCCACATCCCTCTGTCTCTTTCTGAGGGAGTGCAGCCCATGTTATCTTTGTACAAAATCGTGATTTTTTATTAAGCACACCAGCACACTGTCAGCAGCATGGAAAGATAATGACCATAAAAATAAAAAATTATTTCTGGTTGGCGTTGTTGGTTTAGCTAGTGAAAGATTGAAAAGTTGCTTCCTTACAGTCCTGTGCCCTACTTCTCAAGAAGAGACAATCATTCCGAGATGAACCCACTGCCTTTCATTACTACACAAGCTGTTAGGTGTAACAGCAATACTTACAAATTAAATAAGTAAATAACAAGGCTCCTCATAGTCATGTTACACAGACACTTTTGTGAAGCTCATGCAGTTACTTATTTTGCTGTCAGTAGGGCAGCATTTTTGAAGCCCCAACCTCTCCTTCTCTATGCAGTGTATTTTTTAATCCAATTCTGTTAAAAACAGGAAAAGTGTAACATGCCAGCAGTTTGATAATATAACCTTCTAGCTTCTTTTTTCTTGTGTGACTCATTGTTATATGGAAAACTGGAGTATGAGAGTAGAATAGAGTGTGGGGGGTGTGGTAGAAAATTCTCCCTGTCTGTGTGAATGCAGGGATCTCTGTGGCACTTGGGCAGAGTTGTGCAGACAGGTATATGCCTGAGGCATTTCTACTATAAAATACTGAAACTGAATAGCAAACACATCTGATGACAAACTGAGACTGACTTGATTTTCATTATGATTAAAAGGTCTTCCTGAAGCAATAAATATTTATCCAAATACAGCTTGTTCCCAGAAGACGTACATCTGGATTTCTCCTGATTGACTTTGGTCACTTGACTGAAGTAGTTGAGTTAGGAGCACAGACCACTCAGATATGGAAAAGGGAGGGAGGTACAACCTATGGAAGTTCCTCCCTCTTCCCATCAGTTACCAGAACAGCAGAGCAGTCTTCTAATTAAGGTGTCCCAGTAAAGTGTCTAAAGAAAGGTGAGTTGAGCCCCAGTGCTTATAGTAACAGATGTTACAGTGTGGCTTGTTCAGGGATAAATCCTCTTTTAACTAGTAGAAGTATGCTAGAAGAACAGTTTTCCAACTAGGACATATAAATGGAGTACTCTGAGCTGTAATAATAACCTAGATCCTTATTAAGTGCCTGTTTTGCATGCTTCATGGCAGCTTCGAGCAGCTGCATGAAAAAATTAGATGTTCTACTAGGGAACGTGCTATCTGGATTTAGCCTTGAGACTCCAAATACAATTTACCATGTATGTTTGTGATTAATAAGCTATGTGCATAGATAACGACCTTCTAATTTACATATTAATAGAATTAGTTATCTTCAGATTATGTACAATCTATTGTGTTAGCTGTGCTTTCTCTTCTTTGGGGCTTATAAAGAATGTATGTGATTGTATGTGTGTGGAATGAGTTTCAAGAGTTTCAGAATTATGGCAGCAGCATGATTTTCACATCCTCATAGGTGACTGCGTAGGGCAGAGTGCTGCATTTATGTGTATAACTTCTCACTTCTGAGTCACTGAAGTTCATTCAAACCCTTACTCCTTTTCCCTCGGTGGGAGTACCTCCTAAACCTAGAGGTTTCCAGATGATTTGTGGGTGGGATAAAGGCTTTCTCCAAGGAGAGTGCTTCCCAGGATGACATTGTAAGAATGTGTCTGATTTTTTTTCTTGCCTCATGGCTTCATGTTGGTGAGTTTCTTTTCTTCCACCTGAGTTCAGTAAGATACTAAGGTTGAGTCAATGGATTAGCTATTCGTCATTCCTCGTAATTCTGCATTAGGTTTATCCAGGAGCCTGGATCTTTCTTGAGTTAAGGGCAAAGAGCTCTACTTTCTACCTGAGATGTACCCACAAAGCCACTTTTCTTCCAGCCAAGGCAACACAGTGTCTCCATGCGTATTTTTGGCTTTCCAAGCTCAAGATATATACTTAAATCAAAAGGTGGTCTAACATACCATATACATTTGTGTATGCTAACCTTTGTGGTGTCCTTTTTTCTTTTTTAGCATGCCTCTAAAGGTAATTACAGCTTGCCTTCCCATCCTGTTCAACACAGAGGCATTTGGCTGTGCTGATCTGGCATTTGTGTTCTGAAGTAGAGCCTTCCAGGGCTAGCAACACAATGTCCTGGGTTAAGAGACCCTGCCAAAAAACCATTAGTGTACTGATAAACAAATAGCTTAGTCTGGGTACAGCAAAGTGTTAAGTTTATCCTGTTAAATTTGTTACTTCATTAGCATTGAGTTTGACTATATTTCTATGGCTTAGATAAGTTCTTGTATTAATTCATCAAGGTGGTAAATTGAAAATAGTCATAATATTTGCATCGTACAATATTTGTACTTGTACAGTATTTGAATTGTAAATATTTGTAAATTGTTTTAATGTATTGTAAGAACTCCCAATTCTCCTACCTCCAAAAGGCATTTACATGGATTATTATTTTACCTTGCTGATATACAAGAGGTGCCTTTCAGTAGTTTCATTTCAAAGTAAATCTCCTGAACTTGCTTGTGCAGACTGTGTTTTAAAATGAGTAGGAGTTCAGACAACAGCCTTAGGGTCTATTTTCTCAGAGCTAGGTATAAGAAATTTCTAGCTTCAACAGCATTGCTGAAGCAGAGTGGAAATATGTGTGTGTGCAAATTCGTGCGTGCTCCTCTGTTACTGATTTCAGAGATGGCCCATCAGTGGCTGAGGGCTGCTTATTAGAATGTAAATTCACTTGGATAGAGGGTTTGCCTCAGATAAAATTGACCGACTCTGTGTTATAAAAGAGTTAGCATGCTTGGACATAGAAATCCAGTCTAGGAAACATTATAACCTATTCTACATGTGCTTCTATGCTGCTGAGACTTTTTCTTGGCCTGCAGCAATTAAAATGCATTGTGATGGGCTTCAGTCCAAATGAATGGCTGGATTCACGTATGGGGTCCACAGGCCTGTGAAGAGTTAGGAGTCTTCGTGCACTGTAGATGTCTAAACTCCTGTTGTTGAACTTGTTGGTACTGTCAGTGCTGTCCACCTCTGAAGAAAACACCTAAGGCTTGATTCATTTGCACCTATGTGACTGCTCAGTGTAACCTGAGGTGCTCTAGCATGCTTATGACCTGCAAGAAGCTGGTAGATCACTTGTACATCTTACGAGAGACCTGTGGGGCACCTACAAGTCAACCAGATTGCCCTAAGGCAGCTCAGATGGCTTTAGACATCTGCTTGGGGAGGACAGAGTGAGAACCCCAGTGGCTGGTCATTTCTGCCTGTGACTGACAGGCCTGTGACAGGATGTTACACATTGAACTCACAGCCCCGTAGGAATGCATGTTATGATACTGATCCATGGAAAACATGTATTTGTCTAATCTGGTAGGTTTGTTTTCAGTCAGCAAAATGAATTAGACTGACTCACCCTGAAGCTGCGTAACCACTATATTCAAATCAAAGCCTGGACTGTCAGGGATCTGGAGAAGTAAGGAAAAGTGCAATTAATCCTTTCAGCAGCAACTAGTTGTTTGATTAAATTGTTTCTTGTTGAAAAGAGCATAATGTAGAATTATACTCTATGGTTTCGACAAAGCTGAACTCTGTAGTCCTAGAGATGAAAGGTGAAGCTTGACTAGGATTTGGGCTGCTTTTGCCATGGTGGAGAAGAGGAAGAACTAGGATGGACATCCAGAGGCATCTATGACAGCCTGTTTCCCTTTGTCTGCTGCTGCCAGGTAAGATGATAGGGGATGGAGAAAAACCAACTGAAAGAACAACCTGATGAAAGAGGTCACTGCTTTGAAGTTGACTGTTGTTACATGTTTCTATCTTTACTTTCATAGAAACATAGAATCATAGAACGGTTTGGATTGGAAGTGACCTTTAAGGACTGTATAGTCCAACCCCCCCGCAATGAGCAGGGACATCTTCAACTTGAGCAAACTTCAGCCAGGTTACTTAGAGCCTCATCCAACCTCACCTTGAATGTTCCCAGAGATGGGGCATCTACCACCTCTCTGGGCAACCCATGTCAGTGAAAAAAAAATCCTTATATCTATTCTAAATCTATCGTCTTTTAGTTCAAAACAATTACCCCCTGTCCTGTCGCTACAGGTCCTACTAAAAAGTCTGTCCCTATCTTTCTTATAAGCCCCCTTAGGCACTGGCAGCTGCTATAAGGTCTCCCCGGAGCCTTCTCTGCTCCAGGCTTAAGAACCCCAATTCACCCAGCCTGTCCTTACAGGAGAGGGGCTTCAGCCCTTCATTCATGTTTTTGACCCTCCTCTGGACTCGCTCCAACAGGTCCATGTCTTTCCTTTACTGAGGACCCCAGAGCTGAGCACGGCACTGCAGGTGGGGTCTCACCAGAGCAGAGGGGCAGAACCACCTCCCTCAGCCTGCTGGCCAGGCTGCTTCTGATACAGCACAGGGTATGGCTGGGCTTCTCCCACTTCTCTCTTTGATTGTTTAAATTTCTTTTGTTCATTATCCAGGGATTTGATAGGGAAACCATACCACACAAGGCTCAAAATTTTAGTTCACTTGGCCACAGCCCCAGGAATCATCTTTTGCCTTCTAGAAGGCATTTTTCCTCCATCTCTGCTAGCCCAGTTGCCAGCTGCAGCTGTTTTACAGTTTATTATTAATCGGGAAAGTAGTTGGGGGTTCTTCCTTCATAAGAGGGATCTTCAGGACGACAGACAAAGGGCTCAAGTCCCCTTGGATTAGCAAAAGGAGATGAGTTCCCGGATACTTTGAAAGACAAAAATGGAGATTATTTCAATCTTTATCTTGCTTCAAGCGTTACAAGTACAGGGGAATGGCGAGACCGTGTCAGACTAGCCTTTCAGTATAGACAGTGGCTTCAGGAAGAAAAGAGCATTCCTCACTTCATATGGAGACATTTTCTGCCCTCAACTGGTTACTTATCTCATTCGCTCTGTCACCAGATTGCAGGGAAGGGATCTTAATACGGGTCTTAGGGCATGTCTGTATGCTTATGTATATGCTGCCGTACCCTTGTTCAGGCTGCTGGTGAGCGAATCAGTGTTTGGCTGCATTAGGACAGCATTATGCCCAGAAGCTTTACATGTGGTTTCTGGAAAAGATTTGAAATGCTGTTTAGCCCTCAGCCAGGACTAAATTCCGTATCATTTGTCTGCTGCCACAGCGTGGGCTCCCTGCACCGGGAACTATTTCTTTACTGTCTTCCCTTCTGTCTGGTGTGCTCCAGGTGCCACCACAGTAGGAATATTACTCAGTGAGCAACACATTATGAGTTTCACAGGGAGAATGTATCCCACTTACGGCCTAGTTTAAGATTAATGGAAGAAGGTAGCACCTCCTGCCCAACTGGGAGGAGAGAATCATCTGAAAGAAAGCAAAATCATAACTCATGTGAAACATTGACAAAACGGGCTATCAGAACCAGCCAGGAAGAGGTAATGGAGGAGAGAAAGGTCTATGACCTTGCTGACTGTGGGGCACAGAGAGCTCTGAGCTAGCACTGACCTAAGCAGGCAGTCCAGATGGTGCAAAGGTGCAGGTCAGTGCTGCACAGATATAACCGGGTTGGCTCTGGAAGCTATTTTGCTTTTTTTTATGTGGCATCATACCTGAGCCACCTGTATGTCCGGGACCGAGCTAACTTCCTTGGAAACAGCTTAGGTATTTTCACACTGCACTTCACAAGTCATAAAGGCAGAGGGTTGAAATGGCATTGGATTCATCTCCACTCCTAGTACAGATGATACATGTAGGTGTAATCAACAGCTGATTTCATTAAGCATTTCACAGAGGGCAGACAAGATTGTTGTTGTTTTGTTTTTGGTTTTTTGTTTTGTTTTGTTTTGTTTGGGGTTTTTTGGTAAGAGTACAAAAATAGTTCAGAATTTGGGATTTCACTGTAATGCTGAGATTCATTTCAGGTAGATTTTGCTGAGTTTTGCTCTTGAATATCACTCTGATGTTAAAGAAAATCTTTAGACATTGCCTGTTCTTCCTGCCATATGGCAGTCTATAGGAAAAGGGAAAAAAGTGTTACGGTAAGTTAACTGCATAGTGGAGTTGTAATCACAGGAATCCTGTCACCTCCAGTGTTATGACCCTTGATTAATCTTTATAACACAAAGAAAATATGTACTAATGAGTTTGTTTATTGGCATTTATATAATTTTATAGTTGCATTTAATTCTTAGAATGATAATTGCTATCTGTGATTAATCCCTCTCATGCTGAAAAGTTTTTACTGGCGGCTATGTCTTCAAGACTTTGTGTTGATTCACATGTAATTTAAGTTGACAAGAACTCCAGCAGCATAAAAGGGAACAAAGAGCCTAGTTTCAAGGTCTAATTTAGTTGTGGCTTCTGTATAGCTGATGCAGGACTGACTGGCTGTATTTTGATGGTAATATTAAATCTCACCACTCCCTGAATGAGGACTGAAGTAATTAGCAGGGCTTAGTGCCAGAAGGCAATGCAATTCACCATGGCTGAACCTAATTCAAGATTTACGGACCAAGGATTACAGTTATTTGCAGGTTTTTAGACTACTGATTTTTCTGCGTTGAAGGCATTCTGACAACCTGCCTATTTTCTTATAGATGTTCTGTTTAATATATACAGTTCCTACTTGCGTTCTTAACTGAGACTTCTGCAGGCTTTTATATTGTGATGTGGGGAGGATCTCAGAAGTTCCAGTTATCTGTTCTTTGAAATGAATGCCCTGATTTTCAGTTTTCTTTTGTGATGGCAAGGGAAAGTGGAGGCAGCAACGTAAGTTCATAGAAAGCCTTAATTTTTTCACTATTCCATAGCATAGTGTATACTGTGTAATTGTTATCAGCAATTTAAAAGTACTTCCTGTAGTTTCCAGAGCTAGTGGGAGTGAGGTATTCAATCTGGAGTTGGCAGAGCCCCTGGGTTAGACTGCAGGTTAAAAAGATTGAGTCTATATACTCTATGTGCATAAATTATATACACTAAAGTCTATACTAGAATCTATAGAGCCCTGACTCTGCTCCAGTGGAGGGGTGTCACTGCTCAGTTTAGTTTAGTGGCATCCAGAATTCCTGCTCCTGGGGATCTCTGGGCCTTGTATGTGAACTGAATGAAGACATGAAATTTTGCAGTTTCCCACTAAAATATTTTTGCAAAGTATATAATTCTAGGAATAACAAGAAAACTTCATTCAAGCACCTTGTTTTGTCATTTGTAATATAATTATCTAGATTAATATAATAAGGAAGGCTTTGATATTTCTCCAAAGATCAAAAGAAATTGAAATGATGCCTTTACACTTTTGAAAAGCATACTGTTTGTTCATTTTTTTTTGTGGAAAGCATGGAGGAAGTAAAGACATTTGCATAGAACATTTTTGTTTTGTTTAATCACCCAAAGCTTAAGGACTACATCCTTATCCTGAAAAGAATAAAGCTGAAAAGCTTTGCTTAAATGGCTCTGTGGTGTAGATGCTGGTTAACAGAAGGAAGGTAAAGGCAGCATTTTACCTGTTTGTGACGTTAATTTGTAGCCGCTAATGATTTTACTCCCACATAGTTACATAGGTAACTACTCAAACATACAACTAAAAATGAACAAACAGTATGATGTGTATGTGCACCTTTCAGAGATATTAAAGGCATTTCCATCACCCATGGATTTGGGATTGCTTGTGTGATAATCTCTCCACCAGTTAGATGTGCATGTGCAGTACGGGGCAATTTTCAGATGTGAGACAGCAGCAGATTGAGGCTTTGCTCTATTCCATGTGAAATATTCCTTTGGCTCATCTTTGGGAGCATGACTTGGTGTCTAGTTAGTTGCTTAGTCTGATACCTAAATCGTGAAAGATGCATCAGGTCAGGACATCCTTATATGTAAAGTGCCAAAGCTTTTATTTATTTAGCATGAGATAATGCTAATAGCATTTAGCTCAGAACAAGCGGGGAGCGGGAAAACCTGTAGGGAATTTCTACGGTTCTGTGTTGCTCTGCAGAGGAACCTCCCTGCCTTCCCACTTTAAAAAGATGAAGTGCACATCCCATTATTTATTTGGCCAGCTAGGATTTTTGGTGTGAAACAGCTCAGTGGGAGGCTGTGGTTTGGATTAACTCACACATAGAGGGTAGAGGGGTATCCTCATAAGAACTTGTTGGGACTATAGCAATTTTGAAAAGTCTCTTTGAAATACAATATACCTGTTAGAAAAAAAAAAATAACTTGCAAGTCCAAGATGAAATTTCCAGTCCAAGGCGAAGAGAAAAGCATATGCCATTAAGGTAGAAATTTCTCTGTAGCTGGTCCAAGTCAAGCAGAGCAGGCTGTAAACATGGGTTTGCAGCCAGGATACTCAGAACGAGTAGCCTATGCACCAGCTATTTCACGGATCTTTCTTCTTTCTATTTCTCTTTCTTTTAATAAAAATTTCAGATTTGCAAAATTTATACAACTAGAGGACAAGCCCTGCCTTCCCTGCTACCACCACCTGAAGGCGTTTCATCTTCCCTTTCACCCAGCTGCAAAGCTGCCTGCTGAATATCTGTCACTGTAAATCTTGGTCCTAACAGTTTGTTTGTTTGTTTTTGTTTTTTTTTTCTAAAGGCTGTTAAGTAATTACAGTGAGTTTATACCCGATTATGGTGCTAACGACCCAGATTCACCTGATCTGACTTTTGCCTTCAATGGTAGGAGCACACGGTCCACAATTACGACTCCCTCAAAAGCTGGTGCAGAGGGAAAACTGCTTCCAAAGGCTGATTAAAGCTATCCCAAACCAGTTACTACCAAGGAAGCCCGCCTTCATACTGCCGACAGAGACAGCCTAGGACTCTAGCTTAATTTAGAGTCCTAACTTTTAGACATAGAACTCTAGATGAGGTTTCTCCCAAACCAGGGTTTCCCAAGAGAGGAAAAACTCTTTAAACTGGCAGAGAAGGGTATTGCAGGGCACATAAGTAGCAGATTATTCTAAATTCAGACTGGAGATCAAGCTAGCTGATTTAATACTCCTGAGTAGTTGGGATGTATACTAAGCATAGTAATCTATTAAATAGCCGTATTACACAAGCACAAGAAGGAGTTTGGGAATTGATTTATAGATGCTTAATGGGCAAAATGTTGAAATTAACATAAGGAGTTAATAAGGTCTTGTAGAGGATCTGCCAACTAACATTTCCAACATAGTTAAACATACAGAGCACTGCAGTGTTTAAACCTTAGTGCCAGGGTTTGAGAGCTTTATGACTGAGACGCAGCCCTCCTCTTCAGCTGTCCCCTTCCCTGAGGCTAGGAGAAGTGAAGTTGAAGAAAACCATGGATGTATATCCTGCTTTTTCTACAGAAAATTATTTTTTAAATATTTTAAAATTATTTTGCCCTCATCTGTCATGTCCAGCCCATGGCTTGCAAAGAATTCAAAATAATGCAAATAACCAGTACAAGGGGGACCTGCAAGGAAGCCGGAGAGGGACTTTTTGCAAGGGCCTGCGGTGACAGGACAAGGGGGAATGGCTTTAAACTGAGAGTGGGGAGATTTAGATTCGATATTAGGAAGGAATTCTTTACTGTGGGGATGGCGAGGCGCTGGCCCAGGCTGCCCAGAGCAGCTGTGGGTGCCCCATCCCTGGCAGGGCTCAAGGCCAGGCTGGACGGGGCTGGGAGCAGCCTGGGCTGGTGGGAGGTGTCTGTGCCCATGGCAGGGGGGTGGGACTGGATGATCTTTAAAGTTCTTTTCCAACCCCAACCATTCTGTGATTCTATGATAATTTAAAAAAAAAAAAAAAAAATTGTAGAAAGGTAATTTGTGGAGAAACCTTGGATAATCTATTTTATCTAATGAACAAATCGTGTGTTTGAAAAACAGTTTTCCATTTAAAAAAATGCATGTTGAACTAAGCTTTTTAAAAAAATCTCTAAATATTGTCTTGATTCTTTCTGTTAATGATAAAACAGGTGACTTAAATATCTCAGACGATTCTAGCTGTGTTGGCCCACTGCTAGCTTTTAAGGACATTCTTGGCTAACAATATGAATCAGCTATGTATTTCTTCTGTACTCTAACATTAAGAGAACAAAAGTTCCTTAGTTCTCTGTAATTCTTTCCTGCGGGTTTATGTCTGTATCTAGCATTTCAGCATTTAGCCTGAATGTGCTTTTGTACCTCTGTGTGTAAAAGAAGATGAGCAAATTATACACTGTGTCTTAACTCTGCTTTCCATGTTTCCCTGGCTCTAGCATCCCTACAACCCCGTGTATAAGAAGCGTCATCTTGCATTTGTGTTGAAGTAATTAGTGCACTGAACTATGAAAGGCTGGGAGCTTATTTAAAATTAATTCTATCAAAATAGCATCTTGCTGCAGTGAGGAGGCAGATTGTTGTATCTTGAAATGTATTTAGCTGAAGTGAAAGAAAAATAGTGTTTCTAGCTGCATTCCTTTACCTACAAACAAAATGCTGTATTCTTCATGAATGCAGACTGTTTTTTTAAACAGCACAACAGGCTTTAAGATTTTATGCATCTTGTCTTAGAGACTCTGGGTTGCATTCTGAACACTTTGAAATCAGTGCTAGAATTCCCATTGTGCAGTATGCTTTAAAAGAGTAATAAATAGTCATGGTCATGGAGGATAAAAACATATCTATCAATAAGCCATTCCAAGAATTGATGGGATTTTAATGGGATTGACCTGATATACCGACTTTATACTGTCCTCTTCATGGGAAGTATGGTTTATTTTACAATTGGAAATATGTGTATGTGGGATCTGGTGATCAAATGAACTCAGCACCTGCAACTGGAGCCTGTAAAAACAGCTTCAGCTTCTCTAATGTGGCTTTCTACTCAGCCATATATTGTACAGTGAGAGCTGCTGGGTGCTGCAGGCTTTTGAAAACCTGGTCTTAATTGCAGGAGGATTTGGAAGAAGATCTGTTTGTAGAAGTGAAATACAAGAGAATGAGTAATCTCCATTGAAGTCTATGAGAATTGCTCCTCCACAGTATTGACAACTGGGAGAACCACCTGAAAAGTTTTACAGCTGAAGCAAAATATGCCTGATGTCTCAATGTTTTTACAGGCAAGGGGGAAATAGTCCTTATTTTTCTACTTTATCTGTAGGCAAAGCTAGCAGGTGTATATCAAAGGTGATCTGTCTTTTTATTATGTTTTTCCCTGTGCCTGGTTTTCGACAACTCACATCTCCTAAATGGATATGTGCTATCCATCACAGTCTTACAGAGCTGGGTAAGCAGTTCCATTATTCATCGGCCTTATTTTTATATAGTACTATGGAAATGAGTACAGTTTTGTTTTTTAACCTGCCCAGTCTCTTAAACAAAATGGGAGCCGGGAATGAGAAGAGAGAGAATGTAGGTTTACTTCTTGCTCTAGAAATGTATGCTCTAGAAATGTATGCTCCCTGGACGCAGTACCAACAATCTGATCTTGCCAGATATTCACTCCCTTTCAGTGTAAGTGCCTCAGTTCCTCAAGACTTGAGCAAGCTCTGAAGGCATAAAGCAGCTCGCAATATCAAGCCTAGAGCATCTAGCAGCACGTATTTATTTATTTGTCCATTTGTTCCATTTCTCAACATTAATTTATAAGCCTGGGGACTTCTTGCGTAAGGGAGAAGTCACAAAATAAATATAGGGCTAGATGTTGATTCTTTCCCTCTTTTAGCCATCTGACTCTGCAAACCTCTCTTTCTGGCTTGTGTCAGATGCTTTTTGGAGAGCTAAGCATTTCTGCAAAGCTCTGTGCTTTTTCTCTACCTGCTGCTGGCATTTTCTGACCTGAAGTTCATATGATCTCTCAGAGCAAGGAGCAGTTCTCAGCAATATCATTTTGAAGATACCAAATGGGCTTATCGGAAAGGGGGCCAGCGAGCACAGCAGCATGGGTGGTAGTGTGGGTCCGTGTTTAGGGACTAAGAACCAAATATGTAACAGGGAGCAAACCAAGCTGTTGGGCAGGTGCACTTGGTATAGATCACACCTTGGGATCATCTTTACTATAAGGTTACTCTTTGCTTGGAACTTTTGAAATTTTGGTTTGTAAGCACAAGTATAAGCTTGAATAACGTAGTAAGAAGAGTCTGATGTCGTTCTGCCCTTGCTCCTGCACCAAGTTCCTGACTGCAAATTTCTGCCATGCAGCAGATTTTCTCTTTACTGAAGTGTCTTAAGCCATACTAGGACTTAGCACTGCTTTAAACGAGTGCTTCCTTCGAAGTTAACTGTTACAATCATTCATTTACTGCAAATAACTTAAGACTATATTAAGGTAATAAAAGGAGCATTTTGCCCAGAGGCTTTTGTTCACACTGAGTTTTCCATCTGCAGATGCAGCAAGACTTCCTTTGAACTATGGCTCTGAAAAGTCGGTCAGACCCATCCTTAATGGTGATTTGTGATTCTCCGTAACTTCAGTTACTGACAAGAGGGATTAGGATTTCTTGTTACATTCATAGCCACTCGCTTCATAAATATTTTATTGCATAGCTATACATTTTTCATATACATTACTTTAGTTGCATTACAGTTTAGTAATTTACTGTATTATGTGTTTAAGAAATTCATTTACATTCTTCGAAGTCTCTGGCTTTTCAATCATATTATCTTTGCATTTCTTTAGATTTGCCTTCAGGCTGGCAGAACAACACAATGCTCTTATTTGACCTCCAGTCTTTAAAATAATCACCATCGCTTTATAGTATTGGCTTCCTTTTTTTTCAATGATTTTGAAAACGCTGTTAGCGACATACAATAACATTAGTGGGTTTCATGCTTCCATTTCTAAAAGAGATTAAATCTTTTTGAGCAACAGATTATGGCTGTTCATGTTCTCCAAATCCATGAGATGGTAGAGTTCCTGGAGAGTGAATATAACATCAACTGCTTTAGACCTTGCCAATAAACCTAATTTTGACTAAATTACCTATGCCATTCCATATCTCTCTGGCAGGCTTACAGTTGCATGTACCAAGATGGAAGTTATTTCTCTTAGAAGTCAGGCCCTTGACAGAGCATGCAGAACCTACCGCTTGTTTGTAGTAGCTAGTATTAAACAGCCTTAAGAATTATTTTGTTCATATTTTGTGAATAGTAGCAGTTTGTGCCAAAAGCAGAGTGAACTGGCTCCTACAGTAAGCTACACTACTACTCTCCCAGTGCCAGATAGTTGATGGCAGCTCCTGATTTACTTTTTTTAAACATTGTCCTTTGTATAAATAAAACTCACAAAGCCAGATTCAGGCACAACCCCTCCTAGGTTGCATTCCAGCTTGACAACTAGATTCAGAGTGTAATTATTCAGAATATTTCATGTTAGATCTTTTCTTGAGTAAAATTTTTCCAGCATAACTTTATTTAGTAACAATAAGAAATAGTTAACCTTTTAATATTTATGCAGTGTTACAATAATTTTTATGAGTAGCTGCATTGTTGAATTTTCCTGATATTCATGCAGTAAACTCCTAGAAATTACCGTTTTTTAATGTTAAGATCAAAACCATTTCATTTGGGAAGAAAAGGCCAGTTGCATTAGAAAATCTAGCTATCACCCAAGGGAAACAACACACTTGTAATTTTAAATTCATTTTGATCTGCCTTCTATTGAGACCAACCCTATGCTCAAATCACTGACAACTGGTCTAAATCAAGGTGGCTGCCAAATTTTCACCGGGCCATGAGTCACAGGACACACACTGCTCGGTCTAGTGGGAAGAAGGAAGGCCGGAGGGAAAGAATATGGTAGGACCCAGTAGGTCCTATCATTCCATTGCCTGCAGGAGCTGGGTTAGGTGTGCGGTGATTTCCAGGGGGATGCCAGTGCCTGTGGCAGATGCTGCCTTGCTTCCTTCTGCTGCTGGGGCATGTTCTGCCTACACGGCCCTTCCCCATCACAGCCAGCGTGGTGGGACTGGTGACCAGTCAGCTGCTTGTGAGCTGCCACAGTGCAGCTACCCAGTGTTTGTAGGGTGGACCTTGCTGTTGACACCTTGCAGAGGTCTATTTTTCTGAGATTTTACAAAGCGGTTAACCTTGATCTGTTCACAGCCTCAGAGGGAATTCCCATTACATCTTGGGTCACGAACCGGCAGCGGTATTGATAGCAGTCCTTATGGGCAGGATTAAAGGCCAATGTGTGCCACTCTGTTCCTTCTTTTTCTCTACCTTCACCCAAACCATAGATGAAATTCTAGGTTAAGGAGGGCATTGCTTTGCCTCCACTCAGAAACAGTGAATACAGAGAATCACACTTTTCCAGCCCAAAATAAACCATCTTTCAGCCAGCCCAGCCCTCCTGTGAAGAAGCAGGGAAGACAGAGCTGGGGAAACACACAGAAGCGATTAAGGGTGTCATCCGTGTCTGTAAAGTAGGTTGGCTGTAATCAGGGGAAGGCAGCACCCTCTGCTCAATCTGCTGCCAGAAACTATCAAAAATGTTTAAGTGGCTCCAAAGCAGCCGATGCACTCAGACCGGCTAATCCTGGAAGGTGTCATTTCCCAGGCCCCTAAACCAGCTTGAGCCGTGGTTGAAATGCACTGCTGCTGGGTGGCCATCGCACCACAGGGCTCCCCCCGTCAGCCCCGTCGCACCAGCCCTTGGCCCGGTTGGTGCAGCTGCACAGGGAGTCAGCCTTGAAAACCAATTTGGGTGGAAGCTTTTCTTTTTATTTTTACTTTGTTCTTTCCAGCCAGATCAGTGCCCAGCCCAGCCTGCTGCTGAGGCACACGGACACTTGCGAGAGCGCGGCGGGGTACGGGGGTGGACCAGGCTGTTTAATCTGGTGTTGCTGAATGTGAACCGTGTTCTGAGCGAACCTGGCCCATTAGCTAGAAAATACGCGGGAGTCTGGCAGATCCTCTTGGGATCAGAGAGAACACTTGGGTTTCTAAAAGCCAAAATCTCCCCTGAATATGCCAAGCTGTCCCACCCTTATGCATTATTTAAAAAAAGCTTTGCACTGCTTTGTAACATTCATTTCTGTTTTATCCTTTCTCTGAGCTTCACACATATTTTTGAAATATCAGGCAATCTGGTTTCCATTCACAGTTTGAACTTTAGTGTTGAGAAGTGATTTTCAATAATCACCCGACATCAATAGATAACAGTATGGTACAGCTAGAGCAGATCACATCTTTGGCCTTCTCTTTCTGTGATTTTTTAAATAATTGGCATTTCTAGAACAGTATCCTAATCTGCCAAATGTTTCATTTCTTTAACAAAAAGCCTCCTAGAGATAATGTCCAGCTTCCCGAATAAACTCACCTATAAATACAGTACAGCTGGAGAAAAGTTACTTCAAAAAAAAATCAGCTGAAGGTTAAAGCTGTTCGTTTTATCATGGAAAACATTTTTCACAATAGTCAAACTATATCTGAGGTGTCTGTATTCATGGTACCTGGTAATGTATTGGCTATGTTCTGCAGCTGTAAAAGCTGAGGCAGATGAAAAGTAACTCAGCTGAAATGCAACCGGCCCAGAATTTTTTTTCAACCAGCCGTGATATTTGTTAGCTTGAGTCTTCATTAAGTGTAGACTCGAGCCTGCCTCTGGGGATCAATATAGCAAGCTCTGTGGAGAGCGAGCACCTAACATTTAAACTGGTGAGCACAGAATCGCAGGTGAAGGTCGCTTGACTCACTGAAGTCTTCCCCACACCATCCCACAGGGCTGGTTCTGCTGTCAGTCTCACAGACAAATCTGATTTTAAATATTGCTTTTCTTCCACTGTTTTTTAATGCATTTTACCGGTGTTGTGGTGGTAGTTTTTCTGAACAGGAGTCAGCATTAATAAATGATATTTACGAGCATCATTACATCTTTTAACACCAGATGTAAGATATGCCACACATACCACATACACATGCTACGTACATGCATATAATGCATACACATATGAGTAACACTTAATAATAATGTTATAAACACTGCAGAATGGATTAAGGTACAGAGATTTCTGAGCTTACTACTGCAAACCAGCCATGCAGAGAAGGGAGATTTAGCTCCCAGACCTGAGTAGCTGAGTGAGGTGTAGCTTGGCTGAAGAGCTCATTAGAGGGTGCAGCACAGCACCAGCACAGTGATGTTCTGGAGATCTCTGCACTGACATAATGATATTACTTCTCGTTCTGAATTACCTCAATGCCTGCTAACTCAGCATGTTTGTCCTACTGTTTGTTACAGACCTGCCCTCCCCATTCTCGGAATTGTATTTGTGTAGTTTCAACTAGAGGAAAGATATTTTTTTAAAAAAAGTAGCTATGACTGTTGCTGATAGTGCAGCACTTAACGTAATGCCTTCCTTGGCTGGGAATCTCAAGTGAGCAGAATCCCAGAGCGGAGGGAGGCAGTGGGGAAGGTGGAGAAAGCCTTCAGCTCTTTTGCAAACCGCAGAAGCAAAGGACAAAAAGAAAAGCAAAACTTACTCGGTAAAAGGCAAACCAACAAAAAGAAGCACTGCGTTACCATTCTGTAATAGCAATGGCAAATTATTCTCCTTTCCCTCTCCTCAAAAAGTCTGGAAATAAAACATGATGCAGAGAGGAATCCAGTAGGACTGGGGGAAGAGTTGGAAATTCCCAGTGTAGTGCATGGGGAGTCATGTGCATGATTATCCTGTGGGCTCCTCCTGGCATGTAGGGGCACCTATGGCTCTCTCAGGTGAGCTTCTCACCCACTGAAGCTTCTGTGGCTCCCTGCAGCAACCCAGCCAAGCAGAAAAGTTCATCCACAAGACTTTTATAGGTCACCTGGTGGTGGGACTGCTGTTTCCAAATGGCCTTAGTGCTAGTGAAGAGAAATAAATGTAGGAAGGTTCTGCCTGGAAGAATGAAAGGGAATGGCCCATGTGTAGGACCTCCTCCTCATCCATTTGCCAGAAAGATGGCTTTTTGGGAGTAGGCATACCCGAAAAAGATAGGACATTGACCACAAGTAGGAAACAGAGAGAGATTTAGATGAACTCCAAGGATGCATAAAAGTAGCAAACCAGACCAAAAGTATGTATGTTTCTAAAGAAGATCTAAAAATGGAAGGGAAAACTGGGTGTTGGAAGAGAGCCCTAACAGGCATAGTACAAACCTTGGTGCAAAAAGTATAAAAAAGACATAAAATCATGTCAGATAAATAAGACTTATTAACAAGTAACGTAAGAATCATCTGGTTAGGACTGAAATGGATGAATTTCCATGGCTAAACAGAAAAGTATAGCATTGCTATAGTACCACCACTCACCTGCTTCTCCTATTCTCCCACCTCAGGCATCTGCTGCGGGGCTGGTGCCCCATGAGTCTGCAGGATCGGAGCTGGAGGCACCTTCAGTTTAAGGCAGCACAGCTCTCTTCCGGTTATGACTTTGTGGGACTCCACAAATGACTAATGAGAAAAAATATAGATCATGGACTATATTCCAAAAGGGGCTATGTATCACAGGTTCTTCATAAAATGCACTCAGGCTGCAGGAGTACAGAACCTATAAATTATGAATGAATAGATTGCAGTTCCATTATTTACAGTAAAAAATGTGCTCTGTAAGTATGCATAAAATAGCAATGAATAAAGGAAGCTAGGGGGAAGGCAATCCCCAGGCTGAGAAAAATAGAAAGGAGCTAGTGATAGGGAAGGGCCTTCCCTGGATATTTTTAACAAGAGACTGGACATCTTATTTTGTTGTGCCCTGAGGAGCATGACCTAGTCACTTCTGTGAGACAGGGTAGGTCATCCAGTAGGCATTTTCCACTTCAGATCCTCACAATTCTGTTAAACCAGGAGAGAAATGGTTACCTTTAGGGGTATGATGGTGGATGAAATGGCTCCTGTGATGTGTGCTCCTCCCTGATAAGACTCTTGGCATGCTGTTTCCCAAGGGAGTTCACAATAGACACTTTTAAACAGATCAGGTATGGAAAGCATAGAATCGTTTAGGTTGGAAATGACCTTTAAGAACATTGAGTCCAACCATTAACCCAGCACTGCCGAGTCCACCACTAAACATACAAGAAGTGTGGACAATTGCTTTCTGGAATAAGGTTGCAGTTAAACATTTATGTCAGTATTAGCTAGAGATTACCCACAGGCAACACAGCAGAAATAAGCCTTCAGGGAGATCTTCATCAAAGAGACGGCACAAATAGTCAGTGAGGAAACCGAAAGGTCTTCATATGCTCTGCTGACAAACTGGCTGGTCAAGATTGGCATGGGAAGAAAAGCAGAGGCCGGTGGAGGGTGATAAATAAGAACAGAACTCCACAGGGCTTTGAGAGAGGCTTGCATGTAATGAGTTAAGGGAGAAACTCAAGGGAATGAGCAACGTAATTAAAGCAATAAGCAAAAAATGTGGTGCTAGCAGATGCATTTTTCAGACCTGGAGGATAAAATGGGAGGTCAGAGAAGAGGATGCTGCAGCAGTCAGGAGCTCACACCGAAATGTAACTCTAAAAATGGGTAAAGACAGTGAATTTCAGTAAGTCTAGGAAGTCAGGCAAAATGACTTGAAAGAAAAATTAGTTACAAGTTCTTTTTAAAATGATGGAATAATATGTCCCAACATTTTTACTTGAAAAATATTTTTGTCTTGATCCACATATTGAATCATTGTTCTGAAAATTATTTAGAGTCTGCAATTTTGCTTACCATAATCACACCCACCTATTGAGATCAAGTAGGTTTAAGTGGACTTGGAAGAAGAAATCCACTTAATGATGTTTACAGAGACTAGGGAAGATCTAGGAGTATTCAGGGATAATTTCAGTAAATATGGAGATCAAATGGGCTTTGGTTAAATAATCTGAGCTGAAACTCTGTATTGCTGTTGTATTCCTAAAATGTGGAAGGATACAACTATTTGTTTTCCCATAAGAACAGTAAACCTCATTTCCTAATATTCAGCTTTAAAATTATAACAAAAACATTTGACTTCTAATGTGCCGGCATAGCTTTTCCTTATGATTTTCCAAATTCTATTAGTTCTGCTCTATGGCAAGAGTAAGAGAAAAGCTGGAAAGCTGATGTCATAATATGCTGTCTCTGCCAGATTGTCATAGTTGTACTGCAGTAAAAGAAAATCAGTCGTTGATTTGTGAGGTTACCAGTCTTTTCAATTTACACTGATAACAAAAGAAAAAATAATGAAAGGAATAAAAAAATCAAAACAGTAAAAACCCTAGACTGGCTTTAAAATTGCACAGTGAATTCCATATAGAGATGAAAACATATGTTAACTCAGCAAACAACATCACTGCAAGGGTTTAGTTACTAACTTTTTTCTTATGTTTTCCTTAGCCTTGTTTTATCTGATACCATTATACTTTAGCCATTTCTATAACTATAGAACTAGTTTTATGTTTAGTTGTAGCTCCTGCTTTATTAGCCAAAAAGAAAATGCTGCATATAGTTTAGACCAAGGAGGCCGAAGAAAAAAATGCATTTATTATAAATTATGTAACAGGAATAATAGTTTCTCTCACTTTCAAAGGCCCATCTTGTTTTCTTTCCAACAGTACAAATTTTTTTATTTATTTACAATTTAAATGAAGAGTGTTTCATAATTTCTAACCAGTAGCTACTCCATTTTGCTACATATTGTATCCAAGGAGGAAAGATTAGTATCTGGACAGAAAAGGCAGATCAGAGGTTCAAAAAACTTTTAGTTGTGATGTAGAACAATTGGTAGGATTAGAATAAAGAAGTTATGGTAAACTCTGACAAAATCCTTTTCTTTTAATAATTTTTTTTTTAGATGAGTTATAGAAGGGACAACGTAGGTGGGAAGGGAACTGCAGGAGCAGTGAATTAATGGGAGCAGAGAAAGGAGCAAATGCATGGCATATCTGTTGCTAGTCACCTGGAGGACTTTTCCAAATTATATACTGCAGGACTTGCCTGAATTATAACTAAGCTAATAATTCATACCTGGTAACCGAGACACAAGAAGAGATTCTCTGAGTTTTCCTAGCACAGTGAAATTTTCCCACTTACTTCCTAATCTAGGAAGGGTTTGCTCTGATCTTACTGCTATGAAATAGTAGAAGAGGGTTGCTGCTATTAGATCAAGAGAAAGGGGAACAATTCACTTGTACAAAACATTTCCGCTGCTTCCTCGGTATCCTTCTGCAGACTGTTGTGTAACCATTGACTTTTATTTAGAATAAATTGAATGAAAAATATCATTTAACATGTTATCTGCTTCCTCTGGTTCTATGAATTCATCCCTTCTTGCAGTTCCCACCTACATTTTCCCTATATTCAGAAAACCCATTACATATAGTTGTTCAGTCTCTAAACAAAGACATAAGGAAATTTGTCCAATTTGGAAGGGTTATGCTCTTGGAAATCAAGAAAATCAAGGTCAGTTCTACTTAAAAGCACCTTTTAGGAGAGCATTAACTAATGTTTATCCAATACTTTTATCCAGCATAATTTTAAAGCTACGCTCATTTTGGTTATAGAGCTAGGTAGGGATGAGATAGCCTGTCACTTACTACCTTCTTTCCACTTTTCTTCTTCTACAAAGAAAAGAGTAGAATTAGGGTAGATATTGTTGCTTCACTTATATTTGTTGATCTTTTTCTCAGGTAACAAGAAGAGAGGATTGAAGGGTTTATTTCCTTCTTTATGGAAGAAGCTTAAACAAACATTATAATAGTAAGGTAAAATAGAAAAGACTTTTTTCAGTCTTTTTTGTATTTACATAGTTTAATAGGTGCTTAGATATCAGAGATTATAAATGTGTGGATAGGTAGATCTTCATTATGAAATAAGTATTTTTACAGTACATTTCCTGTTAAGGGCTGACCTTTTAAATTAAATGCTCAGAAAGCTTACACTAGTGATTAGCCTTTTTTGTAACATTTACAGCCCAGAAGGTTTTGTAGGGAATGGAAATACAGGTGAGCAATGGACCTTTTCCCCATTATTATTTGGAAACAATTTATTTTTTTTTAAAGCACTAAGCAACATTTTCAATGGCTAGGATCTTCTAGTTAACTCCTTACAATCAAGCTGTCTTTTTTTATCTGGCTTTTAATGAATTCTCAGGAAAGACTTTAAGTAGGTTTTTGGAAGTCCAGAAGTTCGCCCTGTGGTTTACAAGAATAATAGGCCTTCTTTATTTCATCAGCTCTTCTTTTTCATCATCTGTCCCCTGGCAAACTACAAAAGATGCACTGAAAACTGCTCACGGTGCAGGGAACCACCATAACACCTCCCACGCTGACTTTAGGTTATGTCACTTCCATTATTGAACATCGGTTCTCTTTTTTGTGTTCTTGGTACCATACCAAGAACCGAAGGTAGATAATGCCCAAAGCAATATTTCTGCAAAATGTTCTGTATTTTGAGCTCTCTGTTTTGGATTGTTAGTAGCTCCCCCCAGTGTCGTTGATAAATGTGGAGGTCATCATAAGAGGTCTGAGCTAAAAGCAAACCTTTTCAGTCCCTTCCTAGGAATATCATCTCTACTTGGATACAGTAAAAGTGCTTTCAGTTTGCAGCTGCAGCCGTGGGTATAATTAGCCATCATGTGCTATGGACTAGAAAGCTAGTACGTTGCATCCAAGAGCTCTAATTATTTACTAATATCTTCTCTACTTTATTACTACTGTAGAAAGTTAATTCTTCCAGATGCTCCTGGGCAAATGTGCACACAGAGTAAACAATAAATTTAACTATAGCCTTGGCCTGGCCAATACTTTTAAAATTTATGGTACTCACCTAATAATCTAAGAAGATTGTAGTACCTTGGGAAAATGACTGATATTCCAATGCATAAAGTAATTAGAAAAATTTATTTTCCATTACTTGCCAAAAGAGCCAGAAAGTTGAATTTCCTTGTTGCTTACAATAAAATTACTGTTCTCTTTAAACTTTTAAAACATCCTTGTTGTATAACCAAACTATCTTCTGAAGACAGGCTAGTCAAAATAACACAGAACAAAAGAATAATAAATCAGAATCAGAATTACACAAATAACCAGAAGAACTCATTTCTTGAACCTGGGAGTCAGGTAGGCCAGCTGTCCTAGATGGAGGTGGATGTGGAACATGAAAGAGTGTTATGGTTGAAGGGCTGAGGAATAACATAGAAGAGACAGAGAATGCATACCTTGATAAATAAACAATTTAATTTGAGCCAGCAGGGATAGAAAGCTTCTCATCTGGGCAGAATGTCTTCTAATAAGAGAAATAAAGATTTAGGTAAGGGTTAAAATACGAGGAAAGGACATACATATGATAGTAAAGAACAGTTGAGAGATATTAAAAAACTTCTATAGTTGGAGAGGAGGAAGGAAAACATATCTTACTTTTAGTCTAAGTCTAGTACATTGTGCTCATAATGTTTTTTGTTTTTTTTCTTACTCTCCTAAAGCTGTGTTAATGTTAGAAAGCATAGTAACTTTGTGGCGCTAGTTCTTTTGAAATTAGAATGCCACAAAAGTATGTAACAACTTTTTTCTGAATGTCATGGCAACACTTGAAGGTTGTGTTCTGGGTTCCCAGATCATAGGTTAAAGTAACATTATTGTGCCTATCAGTAAAAGGCTGGTCAGAGAAGACTCTAATTTAAATTTGAATCAAAATGAGTACAGAAAGTGGTATTATAGATTATTTTAGAAACAACGGATGGACTTACTTTATCCATATTAGTGCTGAATTTATTGGAGGAGGACTAGTCTCCTCCTGGTGGCTCTCTTACATGGGGCTGTTGGACAAGTCACCTTTCAGAAGGTCTGTCTGGGGCATTCGGAGCTCAGGACGCAGGTCAGCTGAGAATGAAGCTGTTTCCAACTTTCTGAGCCCAGCCTGCACTTCACACAGTGTTAAAACTATCAAAGTGGTTCATCTTGTCTTCATTCCTCCAAGCACAACTGCCAGCACAACTGCACTGACGTGACCTTGTCTATACCTCCAGTGTCGAGTTTGAGGACCCCCTTTTGCCAGTTGTTTTGGCTACTGGAATCTTTGCTGAGCACATTAGACACAGTAGTCTTTTGAAGACACGCTTTCTGAGACCTTTATTATCTTCTCAATTTTACCTTTTACCCATCAGTGTAATTTTCTATATCGAGGAACCTAGAGATGAATAGCTGCTGTGATGATAGGGTTTGTAGAAGCGTGTAGCTAACTAGTTGACTATATTTTTTACTCTTCCTCTGTCGTTTTTTATTTATGAGAGAGTACTTCTCAAAATAGCTTCAAGTTTGGTTTCAAAGTATGAAAGAATTTCAAGTGGATATCTAGCTAGTATCAAAACCCTCACAATAAATCAGAATATTTTCTTCAGTCTCTGAAAGTTCATAGAGTCCACATGATTTATTTATCTGGAACTGCAAGGTTGCAGCTTTCTGAAAGAGTTTCTATTTTGTTTGTGGTCCATAAAACGCTTCCAGAGGTTCATTTAGCACCTCTTTAGCATAAGTAAAAGCATGCCCTTCAGAGGCTGACAAGATTTCAAAGACAATAACTTTTTGTTAACTGATGACTGTTCCATCATTAAGTCATGCTTCAATGTGTATGTCAAAAACTTGCAGGGTCAAAGGTATGAGATTAGGAAAGAAGAGATTGTGGAAGCTCTGTGATGAATCTTGAGCGATGAGTTCAGCGGAACCAATGACAAAGAGCAGGGAGTGTTAGCTAGATCAGTGCAGATGAACTCTTCTGTTGCCACTCTACTTATAATGAGCGAGTAGCGGTTGTTCTTTTCCCTGTGATAAAAGTCAGGATAGTATGAATTATCTGACATGGTTCCCTAGGCCAAGTAGCTCCTTCCCAAATTCTAGTGGGAGCTCTTTTCTGCTCTTCTCAGGAGGCCACCTCCATATGGGAGAAGTTGTCTGCTGCCTTTGCTGTCCAAAGATCACATGTCCAAACAGCTTTTCACAGCTCTGTGGGTCAGAAATCTCTCAAGTTACTATTATAGCTGATATTCTACCCCTGTCAATAGTCTCTGGGAGTTCAAGACCTGAGTTAACCTGGATTTTGCCTCTGCTCCCATGCAGTAAAAATAAAAAGTACAGGTAGAGCCTACGGAATGGGGCCCTGCAGTCACTGAAACTCCCTCAGCTTGGAGTGGGGCCAGCACCTTAGTGCTGGCTTAACAGAAACATCAGGAATCTGTGAAGGAATGCATTGTAGTGCCTACCCAAGGCTGACTGGGACATTCACCAGAAAGAAAACAGAGGTGTCCATAATCTGCTCTTAGTTTAATGCTGTTCCTGGGCTAGACACCCCCAGGGACTGGAAATAAGATGATGGTGTTGGAGGAGATTAGATTAATGGGATTTAATGACAGCAAGAAAACAATGGGATAAAAATTCAAGCCTCCAGGAGACTGAGAAAAGGCAACAAGACTAGAACCTGAGAAGAGCACAATGACAGGAATAGCAGATTGACGGCTGTGACAGAGAAGAAGAACCTGAGGATGAGAGCCTCTAGAAGAAACTCCTCTGCAGAGTCCTGATCCCATTATTTATTGATACAGCAAGTAGCCGTGAACACTAATAGGGAATTATTTGTCTTCGTCACTCTCACAGTTGATGCCCACTGTGCAAGTGGCAGGAGGCGGTGGTATGGCTCTAATGACTGACCATGATGATGTACTGGGGAGGGGAGGAAGCTCAGTGCATTACCATGTAATGTCATTTTTCCTTTTTAAAATTTCCAAGTTTTTTAAAAGGTGATAGTGTGAAAAGATAGAGAAGCCATGTGAGTGAGACCAGTATTATGCTTTTAGATGAAAGTGCTGAAATAACGCTGAGCAAACAAACTTGTTTTTGACCATTCATCACCTGAATACTTAAACTTTGGAACTGGCAGCAACTGGAACGGCAGTGTTTGCCTCTGCTGAATTTCTCTGCACAACGTGTGCAATGACTTGGCACTGAGGCAGTTCAGATCTGATCTTGCTGGTAGATTGAGGTGGAAGAGAATCTTAGACCTTTCTATCTGTTTACTGTCAAAATGCATGTGAACGGTTCTGTTTTGCGTGCACTTACTGCTGAGGAATTTTGTTTTTTAATGATTCATGTGGCTCTGGATCAGGATCAGAATTTTCATCCTGAACTTCCCACCTAGTTTTAATGAAAATTCGGACTTGGGTCTAAACTGCGTCCTGTGTTTCTGTCCGCCTTGTTACAGAAGAGGCAGAGAATGCCACAATGCCTGGAGTTCCTTTCTTTGGCTTGCATCACTGTGAAAGCCAGCATTTGCTCTGAATTTTCTCTGTTGCTCTTGCCATACAGATTTCTCTCTCTCTTTTCAGTTCTGCCTGTCTGCAGCACAGGTTTGTAACATGCAATGAGATTTCTTGATGGGTCTACCAAACTCCTTTGCCTTTATTCCTGGCAGACTGGCACTTTATTCAACCCTGGTGGGTCACTAATTACACTCCAGACCCTCTCAATGCCAGTCAATAAGTAGGGATGGTTTGTAGGTGTTTTTCTGGAGAGGTGAGGATAAGACGCTCTCAAGGGCCCATAACAGAGTGGAGAATGAGGGTTTCAGGTCTTTGTTTCCACAGGGATGTGATTTAAAGCTCTGCATTCTCCTTCAGAGGAATAAACGTGAATTTCTGTGCTCTTTCAAGGAAAGCGAGGACCCTGTTTCATCACTGGTGTGAGGCTTTGTGATCCCAGATGTGGTCTTGGTGTGCTTTGCCCCCCAGCTGGGTGGGCACTGAGAAGAATTTCTAAGGGTGATGGTTTCATGCATGCTGCAATACACCTCGGCATATTTTGGTTTTTACTACACTCATGAGCTGAGCAGATGCTAAGAGGTTAGTATACTAAAAAATAAATAAAAAAGGCCAGCAACCATTTTCTGGCCCTGATCCAATCTGAAACAACATGGCTTACATGTCCCCTCCCCACTCCTTGTGCCCCCCCCAGCCCCCTCGCTGCTGGGGTGGGGTGAGGGGCAGCAAAGCCCTTGGCTTGGTGTGAGCACTGCTCAGTGGTAATGAAAACAGCCCTGTGTTATCAATGCTGTTTCCAGCACAAATCCAACACAGAGCACCATACAAGCTACTGTGAATAAATATGTCTATGCTAGCCAAAACCAGTAGAAATATGCAGATATTGCAATTTTTGCCAGAGTATCAAAGTCCTTAGCTTATGCTGGATAACTGATAGAGTTCCAGATGCATTAAATAAAAAAAAAATAAATTCAGATCTATGAAAAAAAGGCAAAGTAGAATAAGGTGTAATTATTAGTCTCCTTACAGAAAGAAAAGTCCTTTTGAGCACTGTGTCTATTTTCCTTTGATTTGAATTTTTGTTTCCCTTGAAGAAATAAAATTAGGACCACATTTAATCTTTAAATGGAGAACCTAAAATGCTGCAAGAACCTTTTGTGTATTAAAATAGTAAATATCTTAGCATAATTTCTTAAACATGAAATCTA
Organism: Falco punctatus; assembly: GCF_963210335.1. Classification (NCBI taxonomy): domain Eukaryota; kingdom Metazoa; phylum Chordata; class Aves; order Falconiformes; family Falconidae; genus Falco; species Falco punctatus. The sequence goes on from NC_137581.1 coordinate 7,745,792, forward strand.
AATGTCTTTCAAGCTGAAATCCACAAAGGTTTAAGAAGAAAATCCTTTTTCTCTCAGCAGAAGGGCTGGAAAATTTGCCTAAAGAGCTCTTTCAGTCAGATGTCCTCAGACGGCAATCAAGTGTTTGTCCTGCTGCCACCTTGGGTGGATTTTACCCTGGCTTACTTTGAGCTGCCTTGGGAGTTAAGGGGAGAGTCAGTGTTCAGAGTGACAGGTTTTCAGTTTCTGCTAAGAAAATCAATACTGGAGACTTTGTCAACCAGCCACTGGTGTTCATGGACAAAACAGTTTGCCTCTGATGTTTTGAATGTTAAGAGTGGCAGAAAGCTTGTTTGACTCAGTAATCAGTGGCTGATGTGAAGGACAGGGAATCTTCTTCTTCCCGGAGGACAACTGTGAGTTGTGCAGTTGCTTTCAGATGGCTGAAGGCTCTCTTGGCAAATTCCCTGCTTCTGTAAAAGGCAGAAGTGTCGCTGAAATTGATGGAATAGCTTCGTTTCACATCAGTAAGCAGGTTCTGTCCTTCACCGTATCTTCCTCCTTCTGGTTGCTGGGAATCTTCATTCTCCCTGTTCATGTCACAAAGGTAAAGGGACATAGCCCATCTGACTGAGCTGATTCAGAGACATAGTGTGTTGGCAAAGGAAATTGGGAAAGTTCTTCCTAAACTGGATATAACCATGGAATGTACACTTTTCAGGGACTCAGCAGCCACTGGAAGTAATGTGATGGCCATTAAATGTTTGATTTTGCAAATCTTTTGGGGCAGCTTGGTCCTTGTTTAAGTCAGTGGATTGTAACCAACAGAAATTATATTTTTTACATGCAGGCTCTCCTATGTGAAATCCTCTGGCACCTACCGAAGCTATCTGTCTCATAATAAATGTTGTACAATATTATCCACAACAAACACGCTAACAAATAACATCAATAACATTTATGTTTGGAAGACAGTAATGGAGAACTGAATCCTTAAATACAGAAATTAAGGGAACTGCTGGTGGGTGGGACAGATATTTGGGTATGAGATTGCTTTTCTTTACGGGTCGGATGTAGGCAGTCAGATTCAGTATATGTTGAAATCTGGAGGCTGAACAGTCAAGGATGGTGAATGAGAATATTTCTGGGGGTGGCAGTGATGCAGTGGCATTCAGAGGAAACGTTACCATGGTATTTGCAGGCTGATGTGAACATATAGGAGATATAGAAGAAGGAAAGCTCTGAAACCAGTGCCAGGATATGGACAGAAAAAGAAAGGATGCTGATATCTCTTATTATCCAAAAGTGGCATTCTGCCTTCATGTGTTAGCAGTTTCCTTTTCCTTCACTGCAGCTTTTGTGTAACCCACTCTTTGACACTGACACTCAACCATTTTTCTCCCTCCTGTTTGCTATTCATTTTAGTTATATCTTCCACAAAAAATATTGCTCAAAATGATGCCTTTTTCATATGAACCACATTAGCCAACTTTTAGTCATTACTATGGTAATATCTGTTCACCTCTCTAGGTCAGGACACCCAGTGGTGTCAGGTACTGTATAGCATCAAGGTTTGGTTTTATCTGCGTCCCTATTGCAGTTCTGGATGATGACAATGCAGTGGGACACTGCATCTTGTAGGATGATAATGATGTTGTAGGATACCATTTTTCCAGGGAGATACTCAGCTGAAACCTCTTGCTCAGTCTGCTTCTGTAGCAGTTGAAGAAGACAATGTGCTACTTGCTTTTGTTGAATTTGTCTCCCATATATTAACGCGAAACATCCCGTGACAGGTACCGTATCTTTATTGCACATTGGTACCTATTTGTGCAGCACCTGACACAAAGTGTCGTGTTCTGTTATTGGGAACTGTAGCTGCTGCAAGAGTACAAATAACCAGCACTACTGCCTGTCATAATAATGGTAATGCTTCTGGAATTCTTGAGGAAAAATGGGTAATAGTTTTGTCATCCTGGATAATATTCCCATCTTAATTAAAACATCTGTTGATGTCTAGGTTTGGGTGTTAGCTATCTATGAGCATATTGTAACTAAGGATCCCTCATAAACATGTAAAGCAAGATGGGTTAGTCCAAGTGTGTCTAGCACTAGAAAAATCATATTTTCTTAATGGCAGCACTAAACTGTAACATGTTCATAAATCTGTTTCTATGAAAAATATTCAGAAACTAATAAACCATCAAGAGCATTATGGTTTGTGAAATTTAGGCCTGTTATTTGCTAAGGCCCTGATTCTATGAAACAGTGGTGGGATGTCTATGTTATAACAAACTACAGGTGTATCACTGATTCTAATACTATTATTGAAAGTGCATGAAAATAAATAATAAATGATCCTGAAAAATATGCCAGAGCACGTTATTCTTATATATCAAGCTTCTATATGTCAGTGCTAAGGTGTATCTTACCATAGCCATAAGTAGGTCACACAATTATTTGGCAGAATTCATAGAATTTCCAACTCAGGTAATGTCAATAAGATAACCATTCCTGCCTGAAGGTTGTTGTCAAGAAAAATGTAGGATGTAAAACCACTTGAGGTTTCATAGTCATTAGACTGATGCATCTTAGTATTTCTAGTTTTGATTAACAACTTTACACAAGGATGAAGCATGTGAATTTTTGTGGTATTTTTAGTGAGTGTAATGATCTCTGATAAAATCTGTCCAACAGTGCCATCGTTATTATATAGAATTCAGCTGAAAATCCTTTATCTAGCAGTGAAAAAAGGTCCTTTAAAAGGTTGCATAAGCATTTCAACAAGTTTCTAGCCCAAATATATGTAAACTTGCTCAATTATATAAAGTACTTAACTGATACGGGAATTATAAGCTCTTTTCTCAAGGCTGGGAAAACCACAATTTTAGCTGACAAACGCTGTGTCCCCTCAGGGATTCAAGTACTCTGTTTACAGTAGTTTCCTATTAGCCCCATAAGAGCTGCATTGCAAGCTAGACTCTGTATGCGAAAAAGAGGTAAGAGTAATTGCATGATGAGTTAAAAAGCTTCAGTGTGGGCCACTCAAAAAGGGATATTATTTTGGATAGTTACAGCCATACAGGATATCTGTCCAGCTGCTAAGATTTTTCAGATGAATTAGGAGAACTTCCTCAATAAACAAACAAAAAAACCCCACCCCCCCCCCCCCCCCCCCCCGAGAGGTCAGAGGGCAAAGAAGGCTGCTGTTTCTTAGATGGCATAAAAATGATTCCAGCTAGTTAATTTTGGCCTTATGTGCTGGAACAACCTTGGAAAGATTCTGATGTATTTGTAATGGGAATGTCCTCTGCTGGTTGTCTGGCCTGGATGGAAGCTTCTCTTAAGAAGAAAAACAGTCATGAGGAAGAAGCAGCAGCTTGTGCGTAAATTGAAATTAGTTTTCTGCTCTTGTCTTTGTGGTACTGAAGTCCCTAGGCATCTAATGGCCTTTCTCTCCCTGGCCCCCAGTTTTATATATACATTAAATTACAATGAAAAAGATATGGCAATTTAATTAGTTAATGTTTATAAAGCCCTTTCAAGATGAAAAGAGCTCTGTAAGTGGCATGCATTATTAATTGATATTGATATTAATATTTGTTCAGAAATTGAAATTTGAAATTGGTGACATCATTAGTGTGCATAAATGAGCTTTTTTTCTTAGTTTAATATATTTGTTAATTGGCTCTACAAATTTTTTTACTGTTCTGGTTTGCAAGATCTTTGAAAGTTTCAGCTTTGCCAGCCAGCAGTGAGTAAATGAATATGTTATTATTAATACAATAGAGACTGTCAGAAGATTCTAGGTATGAACACCATCACGGTAACAAGTTAACTTAGGTGAGCTCGGTAATGTTTCCAGTAGAGTAATATGGAAAGAAAATAGTAGAAATTCAGATGAGACAGCAGCACGCCTCTATCCATACTCAACACAGGTACTTGGAGGGGGGAGGAAGTGGAATAGAAAGTCCATTCCTCAAAGTGGTTAAAAGTGGATGTCTCCAATGTTTCCAGAGCTAAATTAAGGAACTTCAATGAAGTTTGCAGGAATCTTGATGAAAGAGTTCAGAATTACAAATGGTTCCCAGGAAGGACTTATATCTATCATAAAAATGTATTTCCTTGAGTAATGAGCTTTGTTACTGTATCTTTCTTTCTCATTCATTATACCATTGAGTTTATGTATTGTATTTTCTCCCGTGTAGTGTATTGGGGATTGCAAATGGAAAAACTTCATTTCTAGGAGCTATGCCCCAAATTTCTTTGGTGACTTCCATTTCATACTCACCTGATCCACCTCCTTGGCATTGATTTTAAAAATTGCCAGGCCCATGCAAATACCCAGTTGTATGTGACACATTGGCCAGCTCCACCTGGAGGATTTACTTTTTTTTTTTTTTTTTTCCTTGTATTTATACGTTTAAACTTGATGCATATAGATATCTTCCATGAGTTTACTGCCATTTCTGGACTTGCAATAGATGAGTGCTATGCACACTTTATGGCCCTTGGACATTTGCAGGACATCAAATGTTAATGGGCATCCTGGGGATCTTGCAGCAGCGCATTAACAGAGGAAATTCTCTCACCATTGAAAAGTGTGTGGTCATTGCCAACAGGAAACTTAACTATCCCTGACAATCACCGCTCACTAGTCAATCTATACAAGTAAGTAGGCTGATCTGAAGGAATTGGGAGCAATAAAATTTCTTGCTGTGTCTGCATGTTAAGTGTTTTGTTCACCTTTTGAAGGCTAAATGATGCATACATGGGTTTGCTGCTAGAAAATAACCACTGATCACCAAGGACCAGCAGCAAGATAACTGGATATATGAATAACAGGCAAGGAGGTGAGTGTCCACCTCTTAAGAAAGTAGATGCCATTAAACAGTATCTGCTTTGAACTGTAAGTATATTATATATATATATTTTTCTATACTTAAATCAGGTCAGGTTGGACGGGGCTCTGAGCAATCTGATCTAGTAGATGTCCCTGTCCATGGCAGGGGGGTTGGGCTAGATGACCTTTAAAGGTCCTTTCCAACCCAAAATGTTCTGTGATTCTATGATGCACAATAGATAAGACAGCCTAACTGCAGCTGGAGATACAGGGGCACAAGGTTTTTAGCATTCTGTCAGCAACTAGTGAGACATTACGTCCCAAGTGATAGTGATGAGGGATGTGATCAAAGATGCCTTGTATTCTCTCTTGGAGGACTCAGGGCTTTTTTCTTGTTTTTAAAAGTTGTTTTTTTTTTTCCCTAACACACACACACATATATATAACTCAAATGCCAGTGGAGCTGTTTTTTCTCCTCTATTTATTGGCATAGATTAATTTATGAATATTTTAGGTGGGAGAATTATGCTCCCACCCATGGGTATGTTTTACTTACATTTTGGTTAACTTGATGATGAATTTTAAGGATAAAGATTTTTCTTTTTCTATATGAGGTTTGATTGTGCTCTTACTGCTCTTTTGTTTCATGATTTAAACAGAGATGACGGAGGGGACTTTATTGGACTTGGGACTAAGCTTAAGCTATGAGCTTAGTGCAGCTATTTGGTATGAATTCTGTTTAAAAAAATCCCTTACAGTTGAAGGAAGATACTTTCTGAAGTAAAAGTGCAAATGCAAATGCCTGGTCTAGAAGCTTGAGAAAATAATACAAACATTGTCAGTGAAAATGAGTGGAATATGCAGGACAGTGAACATCAGGACAGCAGGGCAAAAGGAGATGCTTGAGGAAGTATGCTGTTCGGCTTTGAAAGGATGCCATTTGGAGAGAACTGCCAAGCCAGTGCTCTTCAGTGATGCACAAACTTCATCCAGAGTTCATACATACTGCTCTCTCCAGCTGCAATTCCTACCTCTCCAGTAAAAACTGAGAACTGCATCATGTATGCATTCAAATGTAGCATAAACTACTTTGAAAAGTCTTTCAATTTTGAGTAGAGATTTTACTGGGAGCTATGAGCTGTGGAGGCTCTGTGGCTATGTGGCAGAACTTAAGAATCCAAATAAGTTCTTTGCTCCAGGATTTTGCGTGGAGTTTCTTGGATTCCCTGTGTTCCCCTGGGAGCAACGTACACAGGGCAAGCAGAATATTTGAGCTGGGTTGTGCTGTGCAGATTGAAAGGGGTGAGTAATAAAGAATGGCATTCTGCTCTCCCACACAAATCATAGTTTCTGAAGGGCTGGAGACAGAGAAGCCTCCCCAAGCAGGGATCTACGTTCAGGATGAGAGCGAGAGACATGACTGCCATTCTCACCCTCCCATTCTGCCCTCTTCCAATGCAAACTCAATAGACATGTAGCTCACTACCACAGGTCATTTTATCCATCTATAATGGCTTCACATCCCATCTTCTGTGCTCCTATTCTCAGTGACTACACTTTGGCATTTTTCCTCTTCTTTACAGACCTACTCCTACCTTCTCTCCTGTGGTGTCTCACCCACCTTTCTTTAGAGAGATAAAAGGGGGTTTGAATTAATATAGTTTAACGAGCAGGAAAAGAAATCTGAATGTGTAGATCATAACGCTAGATTTCTATTCAGTATTTTACTGTACATTTGTAAAAGCTAGAGTATTACCAACCGTCTGCACTGAGCATGAATATTCACTGGGCAAATAACCACTGGATTCTGGCTGTTTACTTTTCACATTCTTGTTTATTTTCCAGTTATGCTAGCAAACATGTTTACTAGCAGGAATCCCTAAGAAATCCAGCAAATTTTGGAAGACTGTTAGGTTCCACATTAGGGAGGTGATCAAATGAGTTAAACCTGCCTATAACCAGAAAGTGATACTCAGTCAGAATTAAACGCTATAACTGAAAGCTGGAGTACAAAAGATTCACAATAAACTGCTGCTACGTCTTCACAGGTTAAACAAATATCAGCACAAAATATTTTTTGTATAATTGATGTAGAACAAATAATTTGGAGAAGCGTGTAAGCAACATGTGGGCAGTTTCAGTAAAAGAGACTAATTAGTCAAATAAGTTATTTGCTACCAAATTGCTGCCTATCCATAACAGATTCAAATTCACTGTGATGCCTCTCATGAGAAACTCTGCTGAACATGTGCCACTGCTTGGAAGAGGTTGTATGCCCTTGTAAGCCTTGGTAAAGTTTTAACAGCCCTTGGGTTAGGTCAGAGTTTCAGATGTAGTATTCTTATCATTGACCTCTAGTTCCATCCACCATGTCACACCAAGGAGACGTGACTAATAAATGATGTTAAGCTATCTGTCATTCCTGGGGTTCACTTCTGTCTCATTACAAAAATGATGAGGAAAACCTAGTTCTAACAATGGCATTCTTTTGAGGACTAAACTTTGCCTAATCATTTTTCAGGCGCATTAATATTTTTAGGATTGTGCAAATGTGCACCATAGCCTACTTACAATGTCTATTTAAACACTTGATTGCACAGCAGAACGGTTTCTTCCGTCTAATGCCTTTCTGTGCAGCAAGTTGCCTTGGCTGGTTGGAGACCCCCAGGGAGAATGTCATTGCAGGCTAGGGGGAAACTCAACCAACGCTGAATTTTCTTAGTGCCACTTTCTGCCTCTGGTATAGGACATGTTCGGGCTGGAATGAGCTGCAGAGATCAGAACTATTCCATTTCAGTTTCTGAATGAATATTTTCTGACAGTGTGCTGGACAGCAGGGAGGCCCAGTCCTGCATGTAGATTGCAGTCAAGGATATGTTTGCTCAAGGCTGATTTTTCCACTTGGGGAAAAGAAGTTAACCTATGGACAACGCCGTGCTGTTCTAACTAATTCCATTATCTTAGCTAGCTTATGTAGAGCTAGAACAGATACCAGTGCACTACCCTGCAGGCTGTACTATTGATGTATGCTGGAGTGTGAAGCCTGAGGATCATTTTGGCTGAAGTCTATTTCATTTCTTAATATTTCTGTGAAATCAGGATGCTGGGTCACAGCAAATGTACAGGGGAATGTGCGACTGGGAATAAGACTGGCTCCTTCAAAGGAGAGAATAGGGTTTCCCCTGCCTGACTGCACTGGGTCCTGCACAGGACTGGGGGGGGGGGGGGTGGGGGGGGGTGCAGTGGGATGGGTGGGAACCTGCTCCCCAGCCCTGCAAGGCTCTGCAACATGAAAGAGCTGGGAAATTGGGCAACTGGGTCCCATGGACTGAGATGGGTGCAGAAGTGCTTCTTTCCCACGGACTGCTTGCTGCAGACCACATCCCCTCATCTCGCACTGGCAAGTGGGGAAGGGGGCTCAGGCCAGTGTGCTGGAGGGTGGGTGTCTCACTATTTCCTTTCTGGGAATGTGGGAAGAAAATGTCCTATCAAACTGACGCATAAGCAAGCCATTAGTTTCCCTTGCCTCTGGGAATATGTAGCCAAAGAAAGAGAGAAGGATAAATAGAGGAAGGTTTGTTAAGGGTTGGAGAAAAAATCAAGCCACTGTGATATTTATATCTTGCTGCAGTGATTTGACACTGAACTGCAGAAACAGATTTCTTTATATCTTCCCTGTCCGAGGTAAGATTTGCCTTGTAGTTTCATTATGGATAAATTCACCATGTGGATTTCCTTTCCCAGGCAGCTTAAGAACCACCACAGTTATCTTACAGAGGACTGGTAGATATTGCTTCCAAAAATTGTGTTATATTTATGTGATAAATATATGTCACCTGGGTCAAACCTGTTCTTTTTATTGCTCATAACATCAAAACATATATCAGTACCTATCTAACTTAATGCTTGAGACAGGTCAGTTGATTCTGTAAACTGACCGGGTACTTCTGTGCTATAATCATCAGAGTTACTGTCATATTAGCTTTTGGAATTGAATCAATCTATTTATAATCTTCACATTACCATTTTCTCTCTTTCTAGCTTCATAATTTGTTTTTTACTTTTTAATTATTATTATTATATATTTCTTATTCATTCATTAATCTATACATCTGTTGCAACTGTTGCTGGGAGCTGTTGTTAGGCTTTTTCTGGAAATGATCAAGCCTGGGTAGTGCATCCACAAGTGACAGGTAAGCCAGGAGCAGTCCAGGATGAAGTTTCTCATGTAATACATGGTGGTAGGCATGGCAGCTACATGTTCCCTTGCTTCATATAGAACTGGTAGTGTAGTTACACCAAATGGTCCCCCAAGGCAACTTGGCACAGGGGTTACAGTGCCTGGAGTGATGTTGTACCCTGGCTTGGCTGCACTGTTGTTTGTTGAGACCAGCCTTGTAAATCCTGACATACCGAGACCATTGGCGATCATATCACAGTGGCCAATACGTTCTTGTAATATCCAGACCAATTCTGCCTAAGGACAGTAATAAATTCAGCAAGTTGCAAAGATTATGTAAAAGCATCTTTTCACTTTCCTTCCCTATTATATTGGGCACAGTCTCAGAAAACCTGAGAAACGAGGTGCTTGAAAGCAATGAGCCTGTCTGAGGAGCTCACAAAAAAAATGCAATTACAGACAACTGGAGTTCTCAGCTACCACCAGTGTATACGATTTCACTAGTAACTAGCTCCCAGGGAGTACCATGGAGTACTTTGAGGTCAGAACTGAATATTTAGAATTAAGGGCTTGTTGTGTGGCCCAAGAAAATTATTTTGTTCCTTCATTTATTCCTGTTGTGTTATTTAAGCACTGAAAGACACCAGGCCATCATATTGTACATTTACTGAAGCTTCCAGATACTTGTCTTGAGCACTACTAAGCAGATTATATTGCAGGAATCTAGTCTGAAATCTACTGGAACATATCTAGCTGGCTTGAGCCAGAGTAATACAGTTAACGTCACTGAAAACCTGCTGTGCACACATTAATTTCAGGCAATATGCACATTATCTTAAAAAACCTCCCAGTTCCAGAAAAGAAGATTACATGAAAGATTATTCAGCACTAAGATTAAAGATGATGATTTTTCTGCTTTTGACATGCAATAAAAAGCAGATGGGACAAAGCACCAAGTCAACTAACATTGGAAAGACACATACATGTCCTAAATTAAGACAAGTCCCTGGTGGGGTAGCATCTATGTAATGACCAGTCCCCAGACATTCAGTTGGATCCTTGGCAAGTTGTTTTATTTAAGGGATTTGACCATTGCTGGCTTCCAGGAGACAGAGATGCCTGCAGCTGTTGGAGAAGACCAGTTTGAATTTCCTTTCTGAAAATTACTGGTTTCACCTAGCAGCCATTGGGTTCCTGAACTGATGTGGTGACTGTTTCAGCCTTTTCCTATTCATGGAGAGTCTTTTTTGTTTTGTTGTTTTTTTTTTTTTTTTTTTTTTTTGGTCTTGGCTTTTGAAGAGAGAATGATAGGCTGAAAATGCTCCCAAATGACTATCCTTGCATATGTTCTCTGGTCAATGCTTAGGTTTTAATTTAGTGTTTAACATCCCTGTAGTCAAAGCCTGATGCAGGAGTGCCCATTAACATTCCTCATGGCTCTCCACTCTTTGCTAGCCAGCTGCTGAGCTCTGTGCACTTGCAGTTCTTCAGAGGGTTGGTTAACAGGTTTCAGGCTTTCCCATACACAGATTCATTTCATTTCTGGTCTTCTTTTTTTCACCTTCTTTACCTATAAATCTTGGCTATTTCCTCTCAAGGTTAGGCTATTTTGGGCTATGGACTGAGCATCCAGAAGTGACTCAGCTTTTGAATTACTGATGGGAAGGAGTTCCTTCAATCCCCCATCCATTTCTGTAGCTATTTTGGAGGAAAGCAAAGGGATGAATCACATTTCCAGGGAGCGTGTGCAGAGATGGGATGGAGTTTTGATTAACCTTCCCTGCACACTTTCAGAAGGCTTTTTCCTTTAGAGTCATGCACCCAAATGGTGGCTTTATATGCAAAGCAGATTGGTCTGGTTTCTATGGGGGAGGTTTAGTTTACTGAACTTTTGTTTTATTAACTGAAAACATTATTTGGATTGCAGTCTGTGGACTTAGTAATACAGTTGTGTGTGGCTTGTGCCATATCAGCAAATACTTCCTAGCATGGTTCTATCAGTCGCATTCAACCTTATTCCAGTGCTTAACTTGGACACTCTCTCTGCCTAAAATTTTAGGCAGCTGCTTGAGAGCAGTGGGGTTGATAAGCCTGCCTACCATAACTAAATTTCTGACAAGAACAAGGAGTGAGGTAGGCCTCTTAGGACATGCAGAGGACGACCTGCCTGGCTCAGGCACTTGTCGCTCTTCATAGACACAGACAGACTCCAAAGACTATATAGTCTGCTTAACTTAGGCCTCTATCTTTTCCATCAGGAATAATAGAAAACTTTTCCATGAGGAAAAACCTATCCACTCAGTATCTCGCCATATAGCCCTCCTCTGAAAATGATGGTGAGTGATCTAAGTGGTCTCGAGTGGGTAATCCAAACACAAGGGTCTCAGGTGAAAAGATGGCATTGTTGTTGCGGCTGCATCACTACCGTGATGCTAATGGTAGTGTCAACTACATCTAGATGTTATGCTTCTTAGAGAAAATTAGACAGAGGTCAAGGAAGGATTTTGTCAAGGTTTAAGTGTCTGTCTCTCCAAAGGTGAGTTGCAATCGGGCTTTAAGTTATGAATTTATGAAAGTATGTACTTTGAGTACATGTTAATTTAAAGATGAAGACAGCTTCCAGGCTAAATGAGGAGATACACATTAATGTAGGCATCTAAGGCTTTAGCAGCTCTGGAGAACCTGCAGAACTAGCAGACCAGGTGACTTTTTGAGGTTTTAGATGGGGTTTAGGTGTCAGACTATGTCCCAGATTAGTTGGGATTAGGTAGATTTAACATTGCTTTTATTGTGGTTGTTTTGGTAGTATCTGATAATCCTACAGTGTCTAAAGGACTTAATCATGCTCATGAACTAGTCTGTATATAAGAGAACCTGAGATCCTGTAGGTTAAGCATCTTGCTCTTTGTCACACCAGTGTGTGCCTATGGCAAAGCAGGGAGTTAAACAAAGTCTTAAGAGCCGCTAGCTATTGCCCAAGCCAGTGAACTCCTGACCTTCAAAGGGCAGGGAGCAACTACTGCTCCACTAAGATTTTTCCAATGCAGTTTCTCTTATTCTTAGCATTAAAGAATGTTCTTCGCTAGTTTCTTTTTGTGTCCTATTTCTGCAGCTGGACTTTCTGACATGTTACCTACATAGCTCTGAATTATGTTTCAGGCATAAAACTGTCAGAGGCTTTTTGAGAAAATCTGGCTAGAGGGCATAAATTCCCTTCCCCTCTTGTGCCCTTCACCTTGAACATGTTTTCTGTGCAGATCATAAAGTAGCTGGAGATAATATAGTAAAATACTATACCTAAAATAATACAGCAAAATAAGGAGGAGTAGGGCAGTAAAAGATTCGTATAGGCAAGGTGAAGACATTCCTCTGGGTGCTGCATAGCTACCTTTGATGACTGTGGCTCAGTGCAATGTAAACACACATACCAGAAAAACATTAACACAATAATTTAGAGGTTATCTGAACAGAGCTATGAGTATGTTGATGGTGTATTCTAGCGGAAATTCCAGAGAAATACTAATAAATGACATCTCATTGATTTTGGTATTTTACTAAGAATGCAGCAGTATTAAATGCTTGATCAATATTTTTTTTCTAGAAATGTGGGGTACCAACCTGGAGATGTCTTCAATATGTTGGGGGTGGGGGTGGGGGTGGGGTGGGCTATGAGAAAGATCAAGCTCCATTCTTCAAATCAAGCAAGCTGCTTGTGATAGAGGAAGGTACAAGTAAATGTATTCACGTAGGGAAAAATACTTTGGGAAATGCTGTAGGTGGTAGAGCACAAAGCTGCACACTGTAGGTGGTAAAGCACAAAGATTCAATGAGCATGGAGATGTGTTTGCTCAGATTAAGGAAATCAAGTATTTCAAATCAATCTGCAAAAATAACTTGAACATATTAAACACTATTACTTATATCTGTCATTCAAAGCTTTGCAGACTGAAGCGTGTCCTTACTGAAAGGTAAGGTGCAGTTGCAGAGCAGCAAGGACTGGGTGTTGTAATAAGAACATTGACATTTTGAGAGTGATTGCTGGAAATGATACTGTAAATATCAGTTTGCAGATGAGTAAACTGAGGGGTAGACTTGTTTACCACATCTGGTAAACTGAAAGAGATCCTGAGAGCCCTGGCTCTCAATCTAGGCTCTGACTGCTACCAGTTTGTATTCTAATATAGGGGAATAACATTCTAATTTACAATATTTGGTATAAAGCAATGAAATAATGAATAAACAGATCCTTCTTGTAGTAGCAGAAGCCAGGAAATGAAAAGTAAATTGTGATCTCTTTTGGTCTCAAATATTTCCCAGTTCTATTCATGCAAAAGAAGTTTTATCTGTTCAAGCTGTGTAGGGCAATATGTAGGCAGGAGGTGCTTTATGCATGAACTTCAGTTTTCATTCTGATTTTAACAACTAGCATTGAATTCTGTGTTAATTATCTAAAAATAAATTCAGAGATGGTGGTAGATATATGAGGTCTATGATAATAGGAACATGTTGCCATAGACACAACTTTTCAACATGACACTGGAACACTGCTGCTTAAAGAAACCCACTGAAGTTGTATTTCACAATTCCTGAAATTATGCAGTTGTGAAAATTAATTATAATTCTTTCACTGAAGTGGTGGTACTGTACTGTTGATTCTAAGATACTCAACATGCTATTTCAGTGCAGAGGGCTGTCAAATGACAGAGAGAACTAATGTCTCAGAAGTACTGAAATATGTTTAAAAGTTTTAATTATAGCAGGTGGCCAACATTTCTGAGCATTGCATAGCTTAATTTTGAGTTTTAACAGCTTCGGTTACGGCTTCAGAATTTCTGCATCTCTTACAAAAACCCATCTCATAAATTGGCATGAAATGCCACTATTTATAGAAAACATAGGGCAAGAAGCAGAGAACAACGCAAAGCAAATGTATAAAATTACATCTTTCTGTTACAGACAGTAACAATTGGGGAGTTGCAAGCTTTTCCAGATTGTTCCAGTCTTGTGCTTTTTTTTGTGTCGATTAGCAAAGAGATGCATCTGCATTTGGGCCAGAAGGCCTGGGCTATCATCTAGCCTGACTTCCTGGCCAGAACTCCACTGAAATCAGCAGGCAGCAATCATCTGCCTATTTAGTGTATTTTGTGGTTTGGCTTGTTTTCGAAGAGCATTGTATACAGCAGCAGCCAGTAATAAGCAGATTTCTGAACAAGTATTTAGAGGCATACATTCTTATCACTGCAAAGGACAAACTTATACATGCACATAAACATACTCATTGCCAACCATTAAATTTAATTCTCATTACCTTATATCACAGGTTTTGTGAAGGACCAAGCATCATCAAAGGTGGGGAGATGAGCTATATTTCTGTGTTGGTTTGTTGGAGGGTGGAAAAAAGCACTTCCTATGGTGTATGTTTGTTTTATTTATTTCTTTCACTTATATCTCTCTCTTCAGACTCAGGTTTGAGAAATAAAAATAAAAATCAACAGCTGTATTGCCTTTCTCCAGCTCACAAAAGACTAACCCAAACGCATTCTTCTATTTTCTAGACATGAGTCACCTTTCACAACAGATCCTCCTATCTTCCTCCCTTGTGAAAATCTTTTTATAGTCCAGTTTGACTTGTCTTGCTGAGTCACTAACAAACAACTTTTAGTGGCCTTTCCATGATTCTGATTGATAAATACAAACTGGAATATCTCCTGCCTACCTGCCCTCCAAATGTACTTCCACTAGAGACCCACACAATATCTCTATCATCTAGATCAGGACAAAACTCCCTGACTTTTGAGCAATCACTACTAGTTTATATACTTTCCATCATTTTTGCAGTGTTTATAGGAGCAAACTCCATGTAGGAACCAAATCAGGAAACCACAGTTGGATTAAAGGTACCCACGAACGGTGAATGTATATGGAATTCTTCAGATGATGGTATTCTTGTGTTCAGAATACTGTCTGATAATTGCATGATGCCCTTACACATATCCAATGTCCTAGTCACTGTGACTGCATAAATATTCACAAACACAAATATTCTTAAAGCATACTTCAGTATGTGGATTCCACTTTGAACGTGGTGACGAGAAGGGGATAGAAAAAGATACTCGCAGAGTGTACTATTCTGCTTTTGTAGAATAGCTAAAGTAGAGCTGATAATCTGCCAAAAGAATACTAGGGAGCACCAACTCTTTATAACTGAAGTGTATGTACAAACTTACTATCGTGGTATATGCATTAACATTTATTTTATACCTTAAAAACACCAGTAAAATCCTTTGAAATTAGTATTTCATATTTTTTTTATTTGCTTTGGTTGAGGTGGAATTTCACTCAGTGTATATCATATTATACTCTGGTTTTATTTATTCTTTGGGCCAGATTCTCGTACTTTATAGGCCTGTGGATTTTTATGACCCTGTTGGAATTAAGATTACTTGTATTATGATTGACAGTAGACTCTGGCTTTGTTTACCTAAGAGACTTGATGTTATTATTAGTTAATGTGTGAAATGGGGCGTGATATAACTTCTTTGGGTCAACGGGAGTGCTATTTCTAAAACTATTTAAATAAAGTATGAAGGGAACAGAAAATGTTCCTCTCAGATAAATACTGCTCTAGTCAATTGATATTCTGCGGTCAGCATGCATGTCTCATTCAGTCTTGTCCTCCACGCAAAAGAGATATTGACCCTGTGTACTACATAGAATAATTCTGCATGTAGAAGTAACAACAAAATGTTTATAGACATCCTCAAAGCTAGAAAGATTGCCAGAGATTTTTAGCTTTTATGAACGGTTACAGAGAAAGCAGTGCTAAAGTCAGTTAGCTTGTGAAATATCATCAGATTCTAGCAGTAATTTGCATTCTATAAGATATTTCAAGTGAAGAAATTCTCTGAATTTATCTGATCTTCACTGCATGTGACTCAAGGGAATACTGAAGTGAGAAGAAGACATCTGTGGAAGAAATGTGCAAGGCATGGTATTTTAAGAGGAAACCTCTAACTGCTTCGAAATAATAGAACTGGTTAAATAATATCAGTGCAAAAATGTTCTTTAACTGCTGGGAAATAATAGAATTGCTTAGTTACTATCAGTGTAAAAATTTTCTTTGAGACATAACTTATCTCAAAGTTGAAAATATTTTGCATGTTGAGATAAAATTTTTAGGGATAAAAAGTTGAAGTGAATAATTTTGACTTTCTAGACTAATTTTGATAATACTTAAATCTATTTTAGTGCTGTAATTTACATTTGCTTTCTAATATTAAACTAATATTGCATGGTAACATTCTCCATTTTATTTCTCATATAGTCAGCATTTTTTCTTTGCGGAAACAAAACATCTCAATGGGTATCATTGCAAAAGCTCTAAAAGACATTTTCAAATTTTGACTTTGTGTGCCAAGTTCTCCACAGCTTAAGTCACTGAAAAAAGTCTAGTGTCCCGAAAGAAATAATCATGCTTTGTCCACAATGTTTGAGATATTTCCTTGAACCTAGAACAGCAAGCCAGTGACAAGAGCAATTCAGATGTGTTGGGCATCACTACACAGTGGAAAATTTAAAAAACATCTTTTTTTGTCATGATTTGATTAATTACAGACCCTAAAGAGATGAGCTCTAACTGCTGAGATAGGCCTTCTCAACTGCAATTTTAAGGAACACCGGGTGAAATTCTCAGAAGCAACAGTGGATTTGAGACCGTGTTGTCTGATTAGCTGGGTATGATTTAGAAGATCTAGATTTTTCCACTTGCTGCTCAGGGGTACCTTTGTTTTATGAATCCTGTTTGAAAGAAGATATCATTCACCTTGTTTTAGCAATTTAGATATAATATTCCAATTGGTGTGTAGGAGGCAAAGAGGGATGTTGCAGAAAGGGCAGAGGGAACAAGCACCAGCAGTGCTCCTCTCGTTATTGTAATATTTATGGGGAAATTAACCTCTTAGTGGTTCCAAAAAGTTACTTGCTATATACGTATTTACCTGTATGTATATATGTGTGTGTATAAATTTCCCCATTTTTAATGGTGCCAAAGTTTTAAAACTCATTCTGAGTGCCTAGTGGAGAGGAGTAAAATTGCATCACACCTGCTGTAAGATAACAGCAACAGTAGAGTGGTATCAGTTTGTAAGTGACAGAAGGTCATGAAGGATGAAACCTTGTGTTATTGGATGCCCTACTTCAACAGGGCAATGCTACTAGCAGTTGTTGTGGTTTAACCCCAGCTGATAATTAAGTGCTGTGCAGCCGCTCGCTTGCATCCCCCTCACCCAGAGGGATGGAGAGGAGAGCTGGAAAGGAACATAAAACCTGAGGGTTGAAATAAGAACAATTTAATAGTTTAAATAAAAATAGAAGAGCAGTAGTGATAATAACAATAACAGTTATAATGAAAAGGAGGGAGAGGGGGAGAGGAATGAAATCCAAAGGGAAGAGAGGAAATAAAAAAAGTGATGCACAGTACAGCTGCTCACCACCTGCTGACTGATGCCCATCCCATCCCTGAACATTGATCAGCCTGTCCCAGCCAACACACACCCACCAGTTTATATACCAAGCATGACATCCCATGGTATGGAATACCCTTTTGGCTAGCTCAGGTCAGCTGTCCCGGCTGTGTCCCCTCCCAATTTCCCATGCCCCTCCAGCCCTCTTGCTGGCAATGTCTGAAAACCCAAAAAGTCCTTGACCTAGTATAAACATTTCCCAGCAACAACTAAAAACATCAGTGTGTTACCAACACTGTTCGCACACCAAAGCCAAAACACAGCACTGCACCAGCTACTAATAAGAAAATTAGCGTTATCCCAGCCAAAACCAGGACAACACTCATCAATGAGGTTGCAGGGTGACATACAGAAAGTATAAGTGAAAGACGTAGGTAAAAGTACTGTTTCGGAGAAAAACAAACACCCCGAGAATTTTCTATATTTAATTCATATTTAAAAAATAAGGTACAGCTCTAGGAGTATTAGTGGATGGTCAATCATAGAATCACAGAATGGTTGGGGTTGGGAAAGACCTTTAAAGATCATCTAGTCCGACCTCCCTGCCTTGGACAGGGACATGTTCTAATAGGTGAGGTTTCTCAAAGCCCCACCCAACCTGGCCTTGAACACTTCCAGGGATGAGGCATCCACAGTTTCTCTTGGAAACCTGTTCCAGTGTCTCAGCACCTTCATCATAAAAAATGTCTTTCTTATGTCCAGTGTAAACCTACCATCTTTCAGTTTCAAACAATTACCTGTTGTCCTGTCACTACAGGTCTTGGTAAAAAGTCTCTCTCCATCTTTCTTAAATCCCCCTTTAAATATTGAAAGGCTGCAGTAAGGTCTCCCTGGAGCCTTCTCTTCTCCAGCTCTCTCAGCCTGTCTTCACAGGAGAGGTGTTCCATTCCTCTGATCATTTTTGTGGCCTCCTCTGGACCCACTCCAACAGGTCCATGTCCTTCCTGTACTTAGGACCCCAGAGCTGAGCACAGCACTGCAGGTGGGGTCTCACCAGAGCAGAGGGGCAGAATCACCTCCCTTGACGTGTTGGGCCACACTTCTTTGTATGCAGCCCAGGATACAGCTGGCTCTCTGGTCTGCATGTGCAGATTGCCACCTCATGTCAAACATTTCATCCACCAGTATTCCGAATTCCTTTCCTCAGGGCTTCTCTCAATCCATTCATTCCACAGCCTGTATTGATAGTGATGAACGCCCCAACCCGGGTTCAGGGCCTTGTAATTAGTGTCATTGAACTTCATGAGATTCACATTGGCTCACTCCTCAGGCCTGTCAGGGTCACTCTGGATGACATTCCTTCCCCTTAGCACATCAACTGTGCCACTCAGCTTAGTGTCATCTGCAAATTTACTGAGGGTGCAGTCAATCCCACTGTCTGTGTCATTAATAAAGATAACGAACAGTACTGGTCCCCGTGTGGGCCCCTGTGGGATACCACTTGATACTGATCTCCATGTGGACGTTGAGCCATTGACTGCAACTTTTTGCAGGGGGCCATCCATTCAATTCCTTACCCCTCAAATAGCCCATCCATCAAATCCATCTCTTCCCAATGTAGAGACAAAGATGTTGTGTGAGACTGTGTCAAAGACCTTACAGAAGTCAAAGTAGATGACATCAGTTACTCCTCCATTATCCAGCAACGCAGTCACTCCATCACTTCACTGGAGAAGGCCAGCAGATTAGGGATGATTTTCCCATGTGACGCCATGGTGGCTGTCTCTAATCACCTCTCTGCCATCCATATGCCTTGACATAACTTCCAGGAGGATCTATTCCATGATCTTACCAGGCACAGAGGTGAGGCTGACTGGTTGGTAGTTCCCAGGGTCCTCCTTTTATTCTTTTGAAAAAACGATGTGATATTTCCCTTTTTCCAGTCACTGGGTGTTTTGCCTGACTGCCATGACTTTTCAAATATGATGGTGATGGAGATCGGCTCAGCAACTGTCTGGCATTTCCTTCAGGACCATGAGATACATCTCATTGATTCCCATGGACTTGTGTATATGAAGCTGAAAATAATACAGCTGAAAATAATACAGCTGAAATAGAGGTGAAAATATTTTGACTTGATAGCTAAAGGAGGAGCTGAAGTAAGGAATGAAATCATTGGTAAAGCTCTACAGGAAAGGTCTCAATCAGTCATGGGAGTTTTTTGCTGACTTTATTGTTCCTGTTAGTATAAGTTTTTAAAGTCTTAGTCTGGGGATTATTTTTATGATTTGGATAGTCTAGAGGGAAAAAGTATCTATGCTGGCTAGGTGTCTTCAAATGTTGGAAGTCACAGGTCCCAGAGGAGATACAGATATAACATTCAAGGATTTTTATAGCATTAGGTGTATAGTTATACAGAAGTAATATGGATGCCCGATTTAAGCACGGTTTTCTTAGATTCCATAGGCAAATCGTAAACTATATTTGTAAAAGGTCTGATTACAAGGGGACCATTATTTACACTTGTAGAGGTACATTATTTTGGTTTGTTTGGCTATATTTCAAAGAGAATTCTCTCCACTAAGAGATTTTTTTCCCCTCCTTCATATCTTCACTTATTTTGAATAGTCTTTTTTTTTTTTTTTGTAAAAGAAAGGAAACATTATTAGATTTATTACAGTATTAGAATAATTAGATTACCTATTTATTCTTTACTGAGCCCGATAATTTGCTTTTGACTCAGAAGGCTTCTAGAAATATCTTGACTCTTGATTTGAAATCATTAAGACATAGAAAATATACTAATTGCCTTGCAAATGGTTTCACTTGTTAATTATCCTTTGTTTTCAAATGCTACACAGGTTTGAAATAACTTCAAGAATTGGCTAAATTTAAATGTATTTTCAAAATAAAGGTATTTGTCTCATTGATCAGATTTCTACCTGAGGTATGCTAGCATATTAAGCTAATAACTTATCAATTGAACGAAGAGGAATAGCTACAGCATGGCTAATAAATATCTATTTTTGTACTTTCCATTGTAAAACCTAACATTTTGCTTATTTAATGAAAATACTGGCTACATCAGGAAAAAAAGCCTAAATATCTGTTTTCATGAAAGCATAAGTTACTTCCACAGTTAAACAATTATATATCATATTTCTTAATATAACAATAGGTTCCCTTGAAATAGTTTCCTCAAATAAAATCCCAGTACAAAAAATAAAATCCTACATATTTTTACACATATAGGTCTTTATCAAGTACAATATAAACCCAAGTTGTTATACAAATTTACAGTAAGAGCTTTTTTTTTTTTTTTTTTTTTTCCATACAGAAAGGTTACAGTAATTTCCTGGATGAAAACTGCTGGAGGTTTATTTTTAAGTACTGTAATAAATGCAGTTGAACTTTGGAAGTTCATTCCTTCTTCATTCATGCTGTTACCATGGAAATGTGGATTTTATGCTTAAATGAATTAGCTTAGTTCATAAATTATAGTTCATAAATTATAAAAGTAAAATGTTAATTCATAATTGGGGAGTGATGGCAAATCGTGAGAAGACAGACATCATTTTCCCCAAGTTTAGTTATCTCCAAGCTTTTCCAACAATCCTGGTAAATGATTTTTTGGAAAGAAAATAAGCATAGGCTTCTAATTGTCTGGGCTTTTTACCTTGTGTTGAGTGCTACATCTATCTGGTCTGAACCATGGGCAGCGTGTATCAGAAAGGCCCAACTACTTTGTATACTAGCTTCTATACGGAACTACAGTGAAGATACTCTTGTATTGCTCCTGGTATTCCGTCTCACAAACATGCGCTTTGCCTACAAGCATAGCCCTGCATGCATGTGAATGTGTATGTACATATAAACAATGCAGAATAAATGGGAATCTGTCTGTCTACACACATACTGCTATCAAGGTGACAATCTTACCCTACAAAGGTGCAAATATAAAAAGCACCACGCACAGATGGCAAGCTTCAGCATACATTTGCACTTCCAGTGCTTCAAAACTATAGAGTTTAGAGCTTCATGCCTTTTCTGCTAATTTATCCATCATAATAACTTCCCAGAGGTGGAAAATGGGGAAAAAAAAACCCAAAACCACGCTCCAAAAAGAGCAGTTTTGCTAGATTAATCTCATTCAGAGAAACGATGATACCTTCCTGTTGATCGTTTTGATCTTCACAGAAACATTTCCATAAGAATAAAGAATAAAGCAAAGATTGTAGTCCATTGTGAGAGATTTTGAAGGACAAGTTAGACAAACATTTGCCAAGAATACTCTACGTATGGTCAATCTTCCCTCAGCAAGGAAGACAGACTAGACTATCCGCTAGGATCCCACATTGCCATGGCCTTTAATATGACTGTGGATGGAAATATCTTTTCAAAGGTGTTATCATGAGAATGAAGGTCAAAATGAAAGGCAGCTGTCCTCTCACACTCACAAAATGAAACAGACGTTGTGGTGATGTGTTAGTGATCAGTTTGAGTGGAATTCAGGAAATTCAGCTGGGGATTTTCAGAGCTGAAAAATTCTTCACAGCCTGGGTGTCTCAATGAAGGCTGTAACGGAGTTGTGTCTTCTCAATCAGTTGGATAGGATGAGGTATATAATAAACTTGATCTACAGGTTAACAGCAGAGCAAAAATGGGGCTTTGAGTAACTCAAGATGCTTTGTCAAGTTTAATCCAATTCCTTCTTTCTGGGCCTCTGTTCCTTGGTTTGCAGTATTCTGTTTTAGGGTCATCGGAGGCAATGAGGAAGCCTTTTCTGAGAAATTTGGTCGTAGAGAAGACTCAAAGTTTCACTCCATTACTCACTTATTTTTTAATTATTATTTAGCCTTACAGTTTCTTTAAATTTGCTTATTACAAATGGGTTTATGGCTGTTTGGTTCATAAAACATGTATAAATTTAATATTGAGAAGGAATAATGTCTAAGTAAATTATGTGTTTTTCTCATATATTCCATCAAAACCTTCCTCAGTGCAACCACAGAGGACAGAAAGCAGAGAACTGGAGGAATATTATTAAATGCTCAAAAATCAGACAATTGTATTAACAAGATTGTGCAGGAAAAGAGAAGAGGAAAATTTTCAGGAAAAACTGTGGCTTAAGTTAAATCAGCCCAGAGGAAGGTCTTCACTGTTTACTGGCCTGGAAGTGAGGAAGAATATTTGACACAGCAACTTTTGCATCAGAATGCCAGGGTGCCAGAGAGATATTTACAATACTGGAGATGAGAGTTTGTAAATAATCTATTCAGCCTTTATCTTTCTCCCAGAGATTTTAAGATTTGCTGAGCTCAAGCTGCTCATTTAGTTCCTCTGTCTGTTGTGTTTTACTAGACTTTGCCACAGTGGAAAGCAAGCCACCTTGCCAACTGTGGCTTTTGTTCCATGTTCTTCTTTCAGCTTGTTTCCAGATACTCCATAGGCTCAATCCACTCTTCGGCAGTCAACATTGCCCATCTAGAAACCACAGCACCCCAGACGTGCCATCTGTCTCAATGCTTCCTGCAACATCCCACCCCCCGACATGGGTATTTTCAGTGTAGTGAACTTCCTGTAGCTATACAAAATAACATTTTAATGACAATTTAAAATATCAGAAATGGGGAAAGGGGTAAAACCATTTCAGTTTAGAGCTCATGTGCTGAAATCAGAGGCATTTAAGCAATGCAGCATTAGGGTGCTGTATAGATCGTATCACTGCAGTGTGCAGAGACAGGGTGTGATGGAGCATGACTGTAGCCATAGCGCCATGACTGCACAAGCCAGTACCCCCAGCATCACTGCGAAAAGAAGGAGAATTACACCCCTGGCTGCTGAAAGTCGCTGGCGCAGATTATCGATGTTGATATTAACAAGAGTCATGTGGCCAGACCCTACAGGAGGCTTTGCAAACCCCCACCATTATGTCCAACTCCCTGCAGACATCCACTCTCACCTCTTTCAAAAGACAGTGAGCATCACTTCTCCCTCTGTCCGCTTGGAAAGCAAGGCCCTCTCTTCTTCAGTCCTTTCCCCCTTTTTGTTTCCTGATTTTTCTAGATAATCTCTGCTTTCCTTGTGATCATTAGAGAGTAACAAAATCTGTCTCATTATAGGAAGCCTTTTAAAAGCAATCTGTAATATTTATCCACAGATGTGTTGCTTAAATGAAGTGGGGCACATTGCACTATCATAGAGCAAACACTGGGGAGTGTTGCCTTTTTTGCTGCATTTTTAGTCTATTGCTATTACTGTTATTCTCCTTTAAAATACTACACTTTCCATGATGTCTGGGACAAAAAACCCCACCCAAACCAAACCTGAAAATGGTTAGGCTGCCAAGGATGAAAATATTACTCTCCAATATGGTTCCATTGTTTCCATACAAGGTTTTCCTAGTACTGTCTCCTTTGTGCCTGTACAGAGCCATAGCACAGCGGGTGTCCCTCACCGCAGCTTTGGGATACAATGGCAATAGGGCTTGTCTATCTACTACTACTGCTATTGCTACTACTACTGCTACTAGCTCCTGGTGCTCTTCTTGTGGGCAACAACTGACACTGCAAAGGGCTGTCCACCCTCACTCCTCTGAAACGTACTGCCCTTGGGGCCTCCCGGGATCAAGGTCTTCCAGGGCAGCATGTTCCCTCTGCTCTCTTTGAACCTCTGCAGACAACCAGGGTTTCCTTCCAGGTGCTCCCTTTTGCCCTTCTGAAGGCACAGGAAGATAAAGCAAAGGTGAAATTTCACAAAATTCACAGATGAAAATTCACAAAAAATAAGGTCAAGATAGTGGCTCCACTGGTTTCTGTCATCTAAGAATATTCAGGTCATCCACCATTTGTGTGTCTTTTTAAAGAGGGTCTGTAATGCAGCTCTTTTGGACTTTCGTCTTTCTACTGTTTTCATATGTTACCTGTTTTTTGGTGGGTTTTTTTGTTTTGTTTTGTTGTTGTCGTTGTTGCTTTTTTTTTCTAAATGGAGTAACTTCTTTCATCTGTAGGGTTCTTCCCTGTGGTCTCTTGCTTAAAGAGGCCCTGAGCACTTAAGTGTTCTGCTATTTTTGGCATGTCTGGCAGACTTAGGCAAAGCTTTTTCCTCACTCATTCTTATCAACTCTATGTCAAAGACCATGGATATCACCAATATGTGATGCTTTCGAGTAGCTGTTAGTCATAATAAAATATTGTATGTCCTTGATGAGAACATCACCTTTAAGAATTAGACTGCTGCTGTATTAGGAAATGTTTTGGCAGAGGTGAACAAACCCTACAGGGATCTGCTTGTGTAGACTACCTGAGGTAGCCCCTGCTAAATGGGTTAGCTTGGTCTGCTATCAAAGTAATACCTTGTTGGCTGGTATAGAAGTTTCAATTTTCTAGCAAATTCTCACATACCCCCCAGTTACTACAGGAGGCATCTGCCACGTGGATGGGAGGCTTCCCTTTTCACTCTTACAGTTTATGAGAGTCAGGGTCTGTAATTTCCTAGACAACTTTTCCTTCTAGACTCCAAGGAGTCACGGGAGGATTTTGTGAGTGAAGACTTTGGGACTGCATTATTTCTTGTTTTCCTACATGGGTCTGAAGTCTTGGGAGTCGTAGAGCTAGCAGCCCTGTTCCTATTTTCCTCATGTTGGTTTTGTTTGCCTAAAATTAAAAGCATCAACTTTTTTAGGATTGTGAAGAAGTGAGTTGTTTCAAAGACTTTGCTGACTGAAACCTTGTGTAACTCCTTTGGCAGAAAGGAGGCTAGAATTTGATTTTCATATGCAGCTACATGCTTGCTGGAGCCTTGCCTTGCTGTTCAGGACTGTGCATCTATTCATCTTTGCTTTTTGAATTGCATTTCTCCAGTGGATCAGAATTCCCCAAGATCTGTGATATTTTTTCAATTATTAAGATGCTTAATTTTAATTGTTAATGTACTGTACCACAAAATAAACCATGATTCCTTTCCCTTTCTATTCTAGTTGAAGAGTGTCAGAAAAATAGATCAATTAATTCTCCCATGCTTTTGCTGAGCAACACGTTACTGTGTTTTAACTTATTTTATGGATATTGCTGCAGCTGAAGTCTGAACTATCATAACTCTGGGATATCCCAGCTTTATGAACTATAGCATCTAGACCCCAGTTTCATTACTAATAAAAGTTGCAGAATTAGATTTAAGAACAGGGTTCACCTCTTTTGTTCTGGAAGTCATTGCTTGTGCCAAAGAAGGTTGTGATTACTAATTACTTAATTTGTATGACAGATGGAGCTGGGGATGAAATTAAGTAGCTGTCTTAGGATACATTGTAGAGCAATATCTAGCTTTAAACACGACTGCCTTTTGCGTTCCTAAAAAAAGGCACAAACAATGACAGGCTAAAAATAGCTGTTCACTTGGAGTTGACGACAGTTTCTGAGAGCTTGTCTTTAGGAAGATGTTGGAAAAAAACCTGCCGTCTTCCCCTCCCCCCTTTTTTTCTTCTTTAAGTGCACGTCCTTCTGTTTAAGCTTCTTCACCTCATTGCCCACAGAAAGATATCCACTGACTTTGATAGGACTTCAGTATTTCTGCGGATTTCCAAGGGGGTTTACGTAAAGCATTATTTAAAGAAATCCTAAAAGTCACTGCAGATATTTCTATTAAGTTATGCTTATTCTACACAAATTGCTCTGTGCTGATAGAGAAGGAGGTAGTAAAGCCTTTTTCACTCTTTGCCTCCCACAGTATCTGCTGCAGTGAAAAAAAAAAAAAAAAAAAAAAAAAGAGAGGCTTTTCTGGTTTTATTCCTGAAGACTGCTTCATAATTCAGTATGAATATCAGTGGTTCCCAGTGCTGTAAACAAAGAGTTGAGTCTTTGACTTTGTGTCCCTGCAGTCTAGTAAACAATCAGTTAATTTGTAGCATCCCAGCAGCTGACAGGAGTGAAAGAAGAGGTTTGATCTTATTTTTGTGCTTGTGAATTAAAGCCTTGCCTTCTGGCTAGATTCTGAGTTCCCTCCTTCTGGAAGATATTTGAGCATTTTGAATTCAGAATATGTACTTACAAATGTGAGGGCACAGCCTTCTCCATGATTTTTCTGCTTTCATTTTAATTTTGCTCTGTGTTTCTAATACCAGCAAGCAAGAAAACAGTTTGAAAACAATGTCCAGTATCTGAGCTAGGAGCACAATGCAATCCAGGATCTTTAGAACTAGTCCGCTGCATTTTTATTAAATGAGAGTGAAGGAGTAGGTGGGACTTTTTATTTAAAAATAGATTAACACAGGGGACTGAACTTGCATTTGAGGAAATAAGCCAGCCAGCCATTGTCCTTAATCAGAGACTGTATTTGTAAGTAGAACATGTTGAATCTGTCATGATTGATGACGTTGTCTTTGTTAAAAGGGATGCTGCATCTTTAACAAGAGCAGACAGAAACAGTGCAGAATCTACAGTAAATTTGAGAATTGGAAGAGAAACCTTCCTTCATTTTTCTGTGTGTAACATTGGTAAAATCTTGAAAAGGAAAACATCAAAGCCAGGGGAAATATAAGTAACTCGCTGCTTACATTTTCATTCCTCACCTTTCCCCTCTGGGTGAGTTCCCCCTCCTTCCCCCCCCCCCCCCCCCCCCCCCCCCCCCTCCGAATTTAAAATGCTGGAAGGAAAAGCTACTGAAGTCCAAGTTTCAGATGCTGAATTCTCTGCTAATTGAAATTACTGGGCATATTTCTATATATAGTCGATGAAGAGATATGTAGCTTTCACTCAGTGCCTTCAAGACATGTCTTTTTGTAGTCAGAAAAACAGAGATCAATGCATTTTCAAACTGACAGAGGGAACGGATGCTCCTTAGTAGCACATGCTCGGGATCGTGTGTGTACCGTTTGTGCAGAGCAGAGACGCTGAATACTGGTCCATATGCTCCTTGTTTACTGCAATGTTTTTTGCATGTTACTGTGCACTCCGGACTAATGTGAAGGTAAGAGGAGACGAGACAACAATTTGGCAGGAATGTACATGTAAAACCAGCTGCAGAAAATGTCTACCTTGTGTTACTGAGTACTTTGGAATTGCTAGCTGAGCAGGCATAATATTACAGGTGGTTGTGGAGGCTTTGTTTTATCGTTGTCTGTGTAGCTAAAGCATAGAAGCATGTTTTTATTTTGCAGTTTAGTGATGTTCAGTTTTTAACTGTTTGCAGTTCAGGTTCTGGGCTTGTATGATCTGATAAACATATTTTGCTACTGTCCAGGTAGGCCAGAAACAAGATGCCAAAGGCTGTTTGTGCAAGACTACATAGCTTCATATAGGATAAGAATTCCTATACTCTAGTCCCCCATGCATCCTCCAAGTGATGCTGCTTGCATGCTTTCTTGTTGATTACTTGTCTGAAAACTGGGGGTCTCGCTGCTGTTATCTGGGTTGGGTTTTGAGCTGATTTGTTTCCAACTTGAAGCAAAATGCATATAAACAAATTATAAGCGATGTCCTAAGAAATAAACAAGGGATTATTACTGCACAATGCTACAGTAAAATGCCAGTTGGCAGCACTGTTCTCACAGTAACTATTAACCAGCGTTTGTCACTCATGTCAACATTTGCTTGCTCTGTTAATTAGTGTTAGAACTTCAATGTAAGTTGCTGGATATATTACCTTCTCTGCAAGTAGGACAATATTAGCAGACGGGATCACTGGCATTGAATTGAGCTCTAAGCCAAGCTGTGGGCCAGCTGTGGGAATCCAGTTGCATAATTTAAATGAATTACAGTCCTTAGTCAACGTATTGGGGAGGTACTTTTGACATTCTGGCTTTTTCAAGTTCAAATGAGTGTGTCTGTCTGGGAAGGAAAGCACTGGCAAATGCTGGATAGTCATAGTTAGAACTGGTTTACATGGAGAAATAATTGTAAAGGATATTTTGCTTTCAAACTGCTTTAAGCATGCCTCTGAATTAAAATGAGCATTCTCTATTTGAACTAGGTTTGATATTGATGAACTTCATATATACTTATTAGGTCAAAATATTTTTTGGCCATTTGATTTAAAAAGCTCACATTTTCAGAGTCTGTTCCTGTGTATGTGGTCAAAGTCTGTACTGCTGATTGCTGTACTGAGCTGCTAAGCTTTCACATTTTATTACTTTCTAATTAACTTTTGCAATTCACTTTCTGTGCCACTTCTGAGGAGGAAGGTTAAAAATATTTTTTCTTTGAATATCTGGATAACAAGTTAAAAAATGCAAGTTAAAACTTTTAATACTGTTCTATCTTCCTAAAATACATCCATTGTCCTTTCCTTATGCTTTCCCTATGTTTTTGGCAGGTGGATAAATTATATCCACATTATATGCCCTGTGTTCTATGCAGTAAATTGTCAATAAAGAAATGTTTTGAAACCAACCATTCTTTATTGCTCTTTTTGTCCCCCAGCCTGCAGTACTGGGCTGAAGGTGTTCTATTAAAGTGGGTCTGTTGTTGAGGAATGATTTCTCAGTCTAAATAAGAATAGGTACAGGGGAAATTTCATTATGACTATTTTTAATGTAATTTCCATGAGATACCTTATCAGTAAGTACCAGAACAACTGTTAGGAGTCTTACGGGTTTAACTTTTGAAATGTCTTTGTTTCCATTCATAAACACAGAATAAAATGAAAGGTTTGTACTAGCCCAAGTGTGACAATTCTTTGGATAAGGTATTTTTAATTTGTTGAAACTTCTTTAACTGTTAAGTGGCTCTGGAATAATTGCTTGGCATACCGCATCTGTTATTTACATGATATTGTTCTAAGGATGTTATCTTCGGTTGTTCTAATTTCATAAAACTCATCCACTTTTAATGTATACTTTGATCAGCTACTTTCCAAGCTATGCATTGGGTTACAATAACAAAAAATCTGCACAAACTTTGCAAATCCCTCCAGGAACCGCCCAAGTATGGCAGCACCCCTTGCATCCTCAGTAATTACTGTATTCTTTTTCCAACATTGAAAATTACTTAATAGATAGGAGTTTACTGAAAGGTGCTCCCCATGCCTGGTCATTCTAAAACATATTACACAGTGTTTCTGTAACAGAACTCTGTTGCTTTTAACTCGGTTGGCACTAACATAAGCCACAGCTTTATGGGTGGCCAAAATAAATGAAATACATTATAAAACATCTGCTTTGAGTTTTGTATTTTCCCCCTTTTAAATTGGTGGAAAAATCTTAGTGGTTCTCAAATATTTTAGTCTTTAAGTCATAAGATAGAAATAAACTATAAGTACAGGCTGTAACAGGAAATAGATTTGCTTGCCCTGGAAAGTGAAAAAGAAAAGCCATTGGGTCTGTTTCTGATGGCAGCTGCAGTTTATGGCTTTAGAGAAAGCAGATTTTTCAAGTTCAAGGTAGGACTCTTGCTTCTTGATTGCCAGTCGATCTTAAACTGCCCATGCAAACTTAGTTGGCATGTGCAGACTTACAAAAGAAAAAGAGGTCTACCCCATGCATTCTTAATCAAAGGCTATTTTTACAGCTGACTGAAGAGTAGTACTGACCATGAACACGTACCTGCCTATGTGAATAATTATTTCTTACTGCCTGAGCAGAAACAAAGTCAGTGGTTAAAAAAGGCAGAAAGATATCTGAGAAGTTATGAGCAAAATATCTTTCTCTGTCAGAGTTTTCTCTGCACCTACATTTAAAAAATCAAATTCAGCTCAAATTAAAAAAATAAAAAGAAAATGTAACTATCACATACTATTGCCTGTTTACTAGACACAGCATTATTAACATTCCACTTTCTTGCTCTGTCATGTATGCACAATTTTATACCTCAGTGGAAGATACCATAAATAAGCACAGAAATCAGGGAATAACCATCTAAAAGTAGTGCCTCCATGATCAGACGTGCTCTTGTGGAAATGTGCAGTGTGTCTGGAAAAGTCAGCTTCTACTACATGCAGTAGTTAAATATAATGTTGTATTTTCAGCATGAGTAAGTCTCAAGAGCACAAGCTAACTATGGCAGGGGGCTGCCCAGTGTCAAATGTTTGTAGTTTTAATTGTGTCCACTGTGTATTGAAAATGGTTTCTGTATTTATATGCAAGAGATTTTTAGAGGTTGCCATTAAAAACTTTCTGTTCTTGGCTTAGGCAATTATTTTGAGTTCCCTCAGTATTAGCAATATGTCTTGTAAAACTATGGGAAACATTGCAAATATTTAGGTTCCATAGTCTAAGTTAGAAAAACTGCTGTGGACTGGGGTCTTGCTTTTCTTAAAAGGTGGTAGTTTTGCCTTCCCCTTCCCTTGATGAAGTCTACGTGTAGTCCTGGCAGATTTTATTGGGAATCTGGGCTGCTATTTCTGGCTGACAGCTTGAGGGTCTTACTGGAGACACAGCTGGTGTTGCTGGGAATTTGGGTAGCAGTGCTGATGTCTTTCACTTGTACTTTATCATGGCACTTGATGTGAGCGCTGGGCTCTCTCACCTTGAAACATCTCATTCTCAAGAGCAGTCAGCACTGGCTTTGGGGTCGTCAAAGCTTCATGGAAAGATCAGGATTTTTTTTTGTTATGAATTCAGATCCATACCCTTTGAAGTGCCAAAGGCTACCCAGGAGGTTCAGAGTTACTTCAGCAGGAGTTCAAGGCTGTCTTCATGTTAATGGGTACATTTGGCACCTCAGAGAACTGAACTTCTGCCTGAACACTGGGTTAACTAAGAGCCTTTTTTTGTTCTGACTGCCAACTTTGGGTCACCATGGTGGTGATAGAAGTTTTCTACATATGATCCCTTGTATCTCCTGTGCTTCAGGTAGAAGATTATGCTAGCCTGTGTCAAACAGCAACCACAAAGTGATTTATCGCTGAAATTTTGACCTATGCATTGTCACTTTTTGAGGATCTCAGGATGATGCAGAGGACTTGTTGGAGTATAAATGGAGTAAAGCCAGGGCCCATGGAGGGTGCTGGAAGCTACCATCCTTTAATCACTTTAGCTTTCTCTTGTCCCACCTGCATATCAAAACCATAAGTAAGTATTTTAACTTAGCAGTTTTCAGTTGCAATGTAAGCTGCAGATTAAGCAATAAAGACAGAAGAATCATAGTAACAAATTGCAAAATGTTTCATTGCCAAAAGCTGCGGAACATCACAAGTGTTGACTGAGGTGCTGACTTCTGTCTACATTTTTGCATACAGCTCCGTCTTCCCCTCTCCTGCTATATATTAATGACATAGCTACCTAAGGTCTGTATATCACAAGTTTCACCACCTGTACCAAGAACTGTTCTGGTCTTCCAAAGGAAGAGTTTATGGATCTTTCAGTCTTGGGCCTGTATTACCATGTTGGGCCTGTATGTTCTGCTGTAGTTTTACGGTATTATTTGCAAGTAGGGGATGACATCAAAAGGATTTGGAGTCCCAGCTTCCACAGACTTCCAGACATGGTCCTTGGTTTCTTATGCATATTTTCCTCCTTTAAATGTTCTATCACACACCATTCTCTAGCACCTTTCTGTTAAGTTCTATCTATCTTTTAGAGTTTTTAATTAACTTGCTGTTAAGAGGAACAGTTCAGAAGTCACATGCATGGCTTTGATACAGCATTTTAAAAGGACTAAGCAGGAAAGATTGGTTTCTCACTTTTTCTGATGTAATTAATAGACTCAGGGGTAGTTTTTATTTGAGTTTACTCCTTCTTGTAGTTCTGATTATGTCTGACAGTCTGATTTACTTATAACTACAAGCAGCAGGTCAAAGTACAGTTCCTTTACTACTGTAGGACACCAAGGCAAAATGTAGGTTAGTACTAGAAAGCAGACCAAGTTGGTGTGGAATTTCCACCCTGAGAGGTTTGGGGACAAGGAAAAGGATAATCTTATGTAGGTTGCGAATATCTAGTTGCATTTCCATAATATATCTTGTCACCTGTTCATAAAATGTTTGCCTAGGCTATAAAATAAGCAAGACCTCCAACTTTATAAGGGATTTGTTTAACACCTGCGGGATCTAGCCTTAAGAGCTAAAAAGAGCTGAGCTGTTTGTATTGCTGTCATCCTTTTTGTTAAATAAAGATGGAATTTTAGGGAAGACAGAACTCACTGCAAAAAGGGGTTAGTGGTCTCTTGGACCAGCATCTACAAAGAAAGCTCTCTCCAAATTGTGACACTAGTAGTACTGCAGCATTTATTTCTTTTGGTAGCTTGCTGTACCTCTTACCAAAGTATATGGCTACTGCCACGTCCCATGCTTCGCAGGAAGCATGACGAAAGTTCTCATTTGTGACCCAGTTTTTCCAATCACACCAATGATATTAATAGGAGTTCTGGTAAATCGATCTGAATCCAGTCTCGTATAGTTCAAATAGTAGTTCTGTCTGAATAAGAAGTATATTATTTGAATCGTGAAGATTGATTTTTCAGCTTCTGAAATCAAACTTGGCCAGATTTGCAAGCATTTTAAATACCTAGGTACGTACTTTACCACTCTGCCCAGCTTGCAAGTGTTGATTTATAATACATGAACACAACAAGTTATGAATGAAAGTGGTAATTAGAATAGATTAATAACCCAGAAGCAGCTCTGGTGTTCTAGATATAATAAGATTGGGACTATATTTAACCCATAGACCAGAATAATATTCCCTTAAAGGCCATTATAAGTACGTGAATAGGTACAGAGACGCTAAAATGACAAGCACAGTACAAGAAATTAAATCCACTACTAAGAATTTTTTATGAACACTAAGCAAATATGAATATTATTCTATGGGGATAAGGGGTACTTATCTAAAGTTAGAAGACTTAGTCACAAAAACAGTGGTTGGAAGGTACAGCAGCTAGGCCCTATTTTCTTCATTCAGAAATTTCTGGATAGATACTAGTACCAAGAAAAATATTTCAATTCTATCTTGTGTCTGCCATTTTAATGTGGGCTCATTAGAGCTTATCTGATGAGCTATTCTTATCAGAGACATATAATGGGCCTTTTTGTTAGAGGAGAATTGAAAAGATCTAGGACTGTATAAGTATTTAAATTTGTTGGGTTTTTAATATGTGCAAGTAACTAGATTATAATATCACGTCTAGATGTGACAATTTTATGTTTACATAAAAATGATGAAAAGTTAAATCCTCTGCTGTTAAATCACTGCTGATAGGCTTGCCCTATGCACTTAAGATGCCAGTGTTTGTGTGTTTTTTATGAGATTGCAGAGAAATTAGATCAACAATCCTGAGAGCAATGTTGCCTACAAAATATTGAGTAACATGCAGTGGAGACAGGCAAAAGTAAGGGTTGCTTTTTTTTTTCCTTGGGAGACTCTGTGACTCCTATCACCTGGATGGGAAGAAGTGCAGAAGACCATTAATCAGTGATGGGTGGAGCTGATAATAGCTTGCCACAATTAAAGGCTGCCCAACAATCTCTCACTGTTAGGTTCTGTCTACATTCACTTCTAACTTCATGTTTCTCTTGTCCCGTTTGTTCACACTAACTTGGATAAAGATATTCTGTGTCTGTGGTTGAGTGTTGCATTTTTCAGGGCTAGCCTTCAGAAGTGTGTCCTCAAAATGCTACTCTTACTGGTTGTGTAGATGTTTTGGCCATGCTGAGATGTTTTGTTCCTATCCAGGCTCCCACGTTTTTGGCATAGGATGAATGTATGAAATGCTTGTAGCTGTTTTTTGGAGGGGGAAGCCCCCGACCCTTTCCTTCCATGATATCCTTACAGACAGTGGGAGACAAGGAAAGTGTCTTTTGGAAGTAAAGATGCAAAAAAAGATTCCAAAAGTACTGGTATTTTTTTCAGTTGTGGACACTTGCCAAAGAAATGAACTCTGGAACACGTTCAGGCAGTCTGCATTCCACCTGTGTCCCCACGCCAAAATAATAAGTGATAGTTACAGATTAATGACTAATACAGAAGTTACAGAATGAAAAAAAATATTATTAAAATCACAGCCATCACTGTTTTCTCAGAGGATGTGGCTGATTTTTCCCTTTGTATCTCCAGACAGAGCTGAGTGTTTGAAGTAGTGTAAATTCTCCTGATAACTGAGTAGCTTCCAGACTTCTTCTGGAAAGCAAGTAAAACAAAATCTGCATCCCATAAAAACAAATCAAAGAAACTTGGGCACAAGCATTTTTTTGTTTTAGTCTCACTTTCACCAAAGATGTAAACCTCTCAAATTTCAAATAGGAATCTCTGCAGAGAAGTAATTGGAAAGGCTTGCCTACCTTTGATAGAAGAGGATCATTAAAACCTTAGAAAAGGAGGACTGACTGCAGAAGTAAACCCCAGAAAAGCATTTTCACCCAAGTGGCAGGACAGATGAAGAAAAACATTGTAGATACTTCACACATATTTGCAGATATTTTGGATGGGATTTTCAGCCCGCTCCAAATTTGTTTTCATAACTTCAGTTTTCATTTGCAAACAAAAATAAGTGGCCAAGTTTTCAAGTTAGACAGAATAATCATAATTAATCCAGTCTGTCAGCACAGCCTGTAAAACTACCACGAATGGTTGGAGGAAGGATACATCTCTTGACACCTGCCATGCCTTTTAGAAAAACATTCTGATTCTGTTGGATAATTTCTGATGAGGGAGAACCTCTCACAACCTTTACAAATGTATTATTCCAGGGGTTAATTAGTCTGTTCAAGGTGTGTGCCATATTTCTAGTCTGAATTAATCTAGTCTCAGCTTCCAGCTTTTGGGTCACTTTCAGGTTTTTGCTACATCTTAATCCACTGGACTGAGGAGTCTGCTGCAAAGGGTTGTGCCCCCTGTGAGTAGCTCTAGGCTGCATCGAAGGCATCACCTAATCATCTCTTTGATTAAGTAAATAAACTGAGCTCCTGGCATCTTTTACTGCAAAGCGTGATTGCCAGAGCTCTCATCCCTCTCATGACTTGTCTTTGAGCTCTCTCCAGTTTCACAGCAGGCCTCCTGATCAGTGCATGCCACAGCTACACGCAGCCTCAGAGCAGCTGCAGCCCTGTGCAGAAGTAACAAATGTCCTGGCTCCCACTAAGGACACCGTGCATACATCCAGGGTTACGCTGGCTCCTTCAGCCACGTTGGCGCACTGGGAGTTCATGTTCTGCCCCATATCTAGCAGGATTGCCATCTGATTAACAGCAGCCCTCTCTGCCTATAAAGAAGAGTTGCTTGCTTTATTCCCAGAGTTAGAACTTTATTGCTGTCTGTGTTAAAAAATACATTGATCTGTATCAGTGACCTGTCTTCTGCACCATTTACCACACTCCCTTTTTTCTGTCATTGCTAAATCTTGTCAGTATTGACTGAGTTTTCTCCCAGATTGTTCAACACTCAAAAAACATAAGGCCAGGACCAGCCCCTGAAGATCCCAATGAACACAGCTGATCAACTGTTCCATTTGTAATTACACTCTGAATTCTTACAGTTAGACACTTTTTAATCCATTTAGTGTGTGCCACTTTGATTTTGTGTTTAATAAAATGTCATGCAGCACCGTGTAAATGATTTACAGAAGTCTAAATGTATTATACAAATATTGTTACCACTGTCAGCTGAATTTGTAATCCCATTTGAAAACAGATAGCATGTTAGTTAGCTTGACAGGCTCTGTTTTCCATTAACCTGGCATTATGTGTATTTCTTTCTTTCAGAAATTAATATATATTTTATGAGCAACTCCATGCTAAGTGCTTGGATAATTAGCCATAACTAGTACAATAGAAATTGCTAGGAATGATTCTCTTTAAACCCAGTCCTTTTTTAATTCCCTCTTTAGAACTCTATCTCCAGTTGAGCACTAAGCGAAAGTCAGGAAGTCTTGAAGGGTTGATCTTGCAAAGCAGAAATCTCCAAGTTAAAATGGAAAAGTGAATAAATCGTTGTTGAAACAAAGCTTGTGTGGAAGAGACGTTTTCTTTTATTGGATGATACTCAGTGCTTGAAAAACGGTAGACAATGCCCTTTGGTCTCATTTATATCCGTAGATTATCATGGCTACGATAATGGCTAGCAACTCGGTGACTAGACATCATATGAAATGTCATTTTATTAGAAATTAAATCATACTACATAGTCCTTTTAGAAAAGGGAAATGTTAAGAGCTTGAAAGATTTTATTTCTACTAGATGACCCATGAAGTCAAGAACCTGAATTCTTGCTGAGAAGGTGTCGGAGTGCTGATCAATACTTTCATACACTTCTTCCTGTGTGCTTTTGAGATGTTATTAATTTATTATGAAAACCTGCTTTTGTAGTGAATCACATGATTCATTCATCACATGATACATTCATACATCTCTTGTAGTGCTGCTTGAATTCTTAAAACTGGGGAAATGAAGGCCACATGCTGGATTCTAGCCACATGTGTAACGAGAAAGTGAATATAAGGCATTTTGCCTCCAAAGCAAGAAAGCAATCTAAAGAACTCAGGTGACATTCAGCTCACTTAACTTCAGACATAACCAATGTAAACATCTATATCTAGTGATTTCAGGCTCCCTTTAGTGTCAGTAGGGAGGAACTGTCTCTTCTAAGGCATGACTCATATGACCTAGTTTAAGTATCTACATGGGGATGAGATTAATTGTGTCCTGAAAGTGCCAGTTTCTTTCCATTTACCAGAGAGAGCTTAGGTGAGTAGCTGAGGTGTAGGTCCCTCTTTTATAGGCATTTCCATCTGGTCAAATTAATCCCATCCTTCAAGAGCTGAAAGATGGGATTTTTAATGCTTGTCAGGCAGCTTTTTCTCTCCTTTCTTTTTGAGTCTAACAGAAGGAAGACAGAAAAATGTGGGGAGGAGGAGGAGCAAGCTGTTGTGAAGGGTCAGCCAAGATGCCCTGGAGATGAGGCAAGAGCAAGAGCTTGTGGGACTATGAGATCATCTGATTTGTTTTCCTTTGTTTTTGTCTTGGTTCTTGCTTCTAAATTACTTAATTAATATACAAAAAGTAAGCAGTGAGTAATTGAACTGAGCTGTTTGCAACATGTTTCCTTCTTGCCCAGCTGGTAGATCAGCCCATTATTACAATGATGTTCAATTGTTATATTTTATTTTAGTTGCTTTAAAATTATGAGAGAACAAATTAAGGACTGCACACTTAGGTCTGGTTCTTTTCTGAGAGCTGTGAAGTTTTCAGTGTAGGCAGGTGCTGCAAAGGCATAAAAAAAAAAGATAGCAAATATATTGAGTATTTTAGATGTCTTTGAGGCAGGGGGTCTTCATCTGAGTTTGGCCCCTATCACACAGTAAATCTAGACAACTGAGAAACCCTTTCAGCTCACCCTAAGTTCGACACCCACAGTTGTCCAGCTGAATGGCTAACTGCATCATCAACCTCAAAAGGGACCCAAAGCTGTGGGGTCATCTCAGGGGTAAACTTGGCCAGAAATGCAAGAAGAACGACTGAATGCGGGCCTAGAAGTGTAGATGTGACTCTGGAAGACCTGAACCACTGCCACAGATTCACCAGAAAATATCAATAGAAGTAACAGTCACTAATGCACCTTAGGGAGATATTCTGTGAGGATTAATTAACAAATATTTGTACAGTACATCCACTGTAAATTTGCCATGTGTCTAGAATACATGGTAAAATTAGCAAGCAATTTAAGTGTCAGGGTCTGCTTAAGATAATTACCAACTTTTCAAAAGTTGTTAGGAGCTGATTACCAGGGGATTTGTGAAGATCTAATTACCATTAGCCATCTGACCAAAACAGGTGATTGATCCTGAGATCTTCCCCCAGCTAGATTTACATGTTCACATGATCTTTTAGACAGATCAAATTTCACAAAAGTTTTGACAATTAAGTGAATATTTATTTCACTCTTTTTCATACAGAAAATGCAATACTTCCCAACCCAAAGATGATCTCAAATTGAATTGCAACCTGTAGCTTGTTTATATGTAACTGCTTTTAACAGTATTAAGCTAAGGGAGAATGCTTGCGCTCTTCTGTTTTTAGAGGAAGTCATATATTTAATACAGAAAAATATTTTAAAGATTTCTTGACAGGCTAATAAATCATGAATGGATGGATTGTCCCCCATCAGGATACAGTTTCATACAGGGTGATGAAACAAAAATGCAAAAAGATTCTTTTTTTTTTTTTGGTGGTCCATAGTTGGTGGCATACATCAGCTCTAATGGAAAAGGAAAAAAAGACATGAGAGAAAAAAAGAAGAGTTTCTCCAATAGTCAGCCAGGAAGAGAAGTGGTGGGGGTGTCCCTAGACGAGCACACCCTCCTGGATGTCTTATCCAGTGCATCAGGTGTTCTCCAAATACCTTTTCCAAAGTAATTTTATAGTTTCCTCAGGATCTTCTCAGTTCTCCCCACTGTTCTTTCTGGCCTATTATGCCAGCAGAGCTGACTGGAGTGCTTGCTGATCAGTCAGAGGCATTGCAGAGCTGATAAGCTTTGTGCATATGCCTTATGGGGAAATATTTCATGGCTGTCTAAAAGACTACTTTTTACTGGTGTGACCTATAACCTCTGTTTCATCCCTAGCACAGGGTTATAAAACAAAATTTAGGGTCTAAGAAGTGGCAAAGGATAAGTGGAAGGAAAAGCTATTCAAATGCTGGAAAACAAAGGCTGGAAGTACTGCCACAGCAACTGAGGGTGCGTAGGTGGGATGTGGCAATGGGAGAAGCTGAGTGCAACATCGCACATGAAGGGCTGCAAAGGGAAAGCCCTGAAGTTTTCACGGACTAAGGCAATGTGCAACCAGTAAAAAGTTTGTGTAGCAAGGAATAAAAACCAGAGAAAGTAACTATAAGGATTTTTCCAAATGAATGACTACACAGACTTCTTAACCCTCAATGGACAAAGCCCCTTGGCACCGATCTTGCAACTGGCTGGATGTAATAGCTCCTCAACCCTCCCTCCCACTCCCCCCAAATCCCCAGCAGAAGTAACTCTCGTCTCTCCTTGCTAACTGTAAAAAGCAATGAGTTGTTTCTGGGTTTCCCAGGTTTATTCTGGTCTTACTCATTTCAGTTTTATTATGACTAAATTGCATCTGCCATGGCTCTGTCTCTTCACACATGTACAATCTCTACACTGCTGACATTTCATGTCAGTTCCTGGCTTTCCATCAAGCTTATCTATGGAGAACTACTTTTCAACACGGTTCCTGTGTCTCTGATCCCTCCAGTGATATTTTCTCATAGTCATAGAATGATTTAGGTTGGAGAAGACCTTTGAAATCATTAAGTTCAACCATTGACCCAGGACTGCCAAGTCCACCACTAAACCACGTCACTAAGCGCTGCATCTACACATTTTCTAAATACCTCCAAGGACAGTGATTCTACCACCTCCCTGGGCGGCCTGTTCCAGTGCTTCACCAGCCTTTCAGTGAAGAAATTCTTCCTAATATCCAATCTAAATGTCCCCTGGCACAATTGAAGCTGCCTCCTCTTGTCCTGCCGTTTGTTATCTGGGAGAGGAGACCAACCCCCAGCTGCCCACAGCCTCCTGCCAGGCAGCTGTAGAGAGCGATAAGGTCCCCCCTGAGCCCCCTTTTCTCTGGGTTAAACGCCCCCAGTTCCATCAGCTGCCCCCCCCGAGCTGTGCCGCAGCCCCTTCCCCAGCCCCTGCCCGGCTCTGGACACGCTCCAGCCCCTCCGGGTCTGTCTGGGGGTGAGGGGCCCAACGCTGAGCCCAGGGCTCGAGGGGCGGCCGCACCAGGGCCCAGCACAGGGGGACGGGCACTGCCTGGCCCTGCTGGCCACGCTGCTGCTGACACCGGCCAGGGCGCTGCTGGCCGCCGTGGCCACCTGGGCACACGGGGGGCTCATGCCCAGCCGGCTGCCGACCAGCCCCCCCAGGCCCTTCCCCGCCGGGCAGTTCCCAGCCCCCTGCCCCCAGCCCGCAGCGCTGTGGGGGGCTGGTGTGACCCACGGGCAGGGCCCGGCACTCAGCCCCGTTGGGCCTCATACAACTGGCCTCGGCCCCTCGGCCTGGCCTGCCCAGACCCCCTGCAGAGCCAGACCCCCTGCAAGAGAACAGAAAATACTGTTTCTCTTACAGTGCATATCTTAGTACGTACATTGGGTCATAGCTCAAAAAAAATTTCTAGCCTTACTGCTGTTTCAAATTTTCCAGAACTTCTTCCAAGGTTTTTCCCTTCTTTTCTGTGGCTCTTAGAAACTGAGTGCTGTACCTTCCAGGAGTTTCACTTTACACGGTGAGTTTAAGGCAATGCTATATCAAAACTATGCTAGAAGGAAGGCCAAGATAACAACAGAGCATGACCTGGGACTTACACACATTGCAAGGTGATTTCCCACCACTACAGTGGTGTCCTCACTGTATCTCATCCCCATCCTTCCCTTCCAGTCTGGCTTCAGGACCACTGTTTCTCCTTCCTGATTCTTTCAGGGAGTTGTGCCTTTTTCCCTTTGCCCTTCCCAATTCCGTCTCAGTCTGAGTTTCATTTTATAACATACCTTACCAGCTGGAAACTGCTGTCCTCTGTCTTTCATTGATTTTTTCCCATCTTCAGCAATTCCCCACCCCCACCCCCACCCCCCCCCCCCCCCCCGCCTAATAACAAAGCTGCTTTGCTGATCAGATCTTCTTGTTCATCAGGGAAGACTTTATTTTGCTGTTTAATTCCTTTTTCCAAGGGGAAAAAAAAAAAAAAAAAAAGTTATTTTGTTCTCTCCACTTTCTTTACCAGGCTATATCAATTCCTGGTTAAATTAAAAATAAATAAACAGAAGGTTTTCTCCCTTTCCGTAATTACTTGTTGGATCTGAAATGTTATCAGCCTAGAGCAAGAACAAACCTACAGCACCTATCTCAAAATTCATCAGCTTTTGTTTATCTGAAGGTCACTAGTGAGTAGAGGCAAATAGGCTTTCAGGATGACAGTTTTTAAAGATTGAGGCTGTTTCCTTTAGAACATACATTAATTAATAGGCCATAGTGCTAAAAATTGTAAAGAAGATGTATTTTCTTCCTGTCTCAAAGTTTTTCTACACATTCCACCAAAGGGGCATTCAGTGAAGCTGAAAGGCAACACTCCCAAGCCTGACGAAAGGAGTTATTATTGAAAGCAATAGTGCATCACTGGAACCCATGTCAAAATACCATGGATGCTGAGAGTTTGGAAGGACTTAAAAAAAGAAAAAAATTGGAAAATTGACATATGATTTCAAAATATGGGCTCAGAAGTACAAACTAGATAAGTTATTCTATTGTTCAGATTCCTTGCCCCGTCTTCTGAAGCAGCTGGTACTCTTTTCTGCCAGACACAAGTCAACGAATAAGATGATTCATGACAGTTTTGTGTTTCATGTTATAATAGTAATTAGGAAAAAAAATAATATAAACACAGTGCTGAAATTTAATCCCTCAAAAAAGAACTTATGAAATTAAGATTTGGACCCAAGGAATAGAGCCTCTCTGGCCTCCATTACTGAGGGAATTTATAACCTCTGGTATCTTTGGCTGAAGTTTATCTTTCTATTACTACTGTTTAATTTCTGGCAGACAGCTTCTGAGATTTACTTATCTACCATAACCACAACTGATTGAAAATACATTCCTGACCATGTAAGAAAAATATGGTATTGGTAAAAATACCAAAGGAAAATGAATTACATGCAATTGGTAGTGGACATGACTTCAGAGCACACAGAGGCTGAAGTCATGTTGAATATTGACTGGATGCCTCAGAAAAACTAACTGCAAGTGCATTTAAAAAAAAGACAACCCATAGAAAGTATAATTCTAGCTGGAAAAGAAGTGGAATTTGCCTTAGGAAAAACTTCATGTGACGCTTATCAGAATGGTTACAATCTGAGTGATGTTCTTTAGAAATCACATTA
The DNA here is from genome assembly GCF_963210335.1 of Falco punctatus. Lineage (NCBI taxonomy): Eukaryota > Metazoa > Chordata > Aves > Falconiformes > Falconidae > Falco > Falco punctatus. Next base: position 7,788,073 of record NC_137581.1, read on the forward strand.
TGTTTCCTTGCTGTTGCTGGCAGTCAGATTTTGCTTAGGCTGTTGTGCAATATTTGTTTTCCCAGACATTTTCAGGTCAGGTTATATTGTGAGATAGCAGCAGATATGGTCTGAGGGTCAACCAGTACTTTGCACATGGTTTCAGTACACAGTTTCATACCCATTTTTCTACTGTGAGTTATTCTGGAAAATTAAATGTGAGGAAGTCAGGGAGATCTGCATCACTAACTTTCTCTCCATGGGTAACTTTTTCTTGCTGAGGTTTTAGGGAACGGTACTTCTCTCATACTGTCTATGAGAACAATAGTAAAAGAGGTTCTGACTTTGTAGTTGACTAAACTTTTTTTTTCCTGCTTTCCCCAAGGCCTGGAGACAGAGACTTGGTTACTCTGTCCAGTACTGGTTTAACCACTGTTACAAGTGGTCACAACACATTTTAGAATATGATAAAATAAATAAATTATGCAGAAGACATTAGAAGTCAAAATCAAAAAACTTAGGAATGTGGAGGAGAAAAAAATGCACAAACCCTCTTTCTTTCATCATACAGTTCCACATAAGGACTTAAGGCAAAAAGGCCCTCCTCAAAATATTCATTTAATAATGGCTGGAAAGCATTTGTGGTGGAAACAGGAAGCTGAAAAGATTTAAAACACAAAAGTGCAAAATCCTGTTCTGCAAAAATAGCAACAGGTGTGGGGATTAAATAGTTTTTACATTACATGTAAAAAAATAATACTTGTAAAAATTATTATCTTGCATCCCCCTAAATTTTCCAGAGGTCTTCCGTAATGTTGAGTGTCACTGGAAGCTTTTAAAACCCGTGTGTGCCATTGGTTGTGCACACTCACCCAATGTATATCAGAAGAGGCCAAAGTGCTGAACTGGGAGATGTAATACTTGGAGCTTGTGTTTCAATTCATTTGCTGCTTCCTCATGAAATCACTAGGGTTACTTTGACTTAATCTTCTACATTCAGAAAAGGGCTTTCCCAAGAAGAGAACTAGAACTGTACTGATCCTTGTAGTTTCAAATGAATCGCCTCTGTTCTTAATGTCAGTGTTAGTAGCGGTAATTTATGTAATATTTCTATTAACAGAAAAGAATGTTACGATCAGTCAGTGTTGAGAATTAGAGTAAACAGAAACCTTTCATCGAGTAATTACATGTTTTTGTAGGTCTTACATTACCTTTCATGGACCTGCTTCTGTCAGCAAGGTCTGTATCCTTACATAGCCCAGCAGTAATTATTTCTTTTTTTTTTCTGTAGTGATCTAATCCCAGGACGCCTTCTATCACCTTTTATCAGCAAAAACACCTTTCAAATGGTAGCTTACCAGAAAAAATATGCCATGTAAAAATGAAACCCAAGTGGTGAATACAGACAACAGCTGTGAGCCTTTTCAGTTGGAGAGTTTTATTTGGAGGCAGTATTCATCCACGCAGATGGTTGAGATGGGCTATGAAAATGCATTAATGTACTTGCTGCAAGAAATTACAGTATTAGAAAATGCTCGTTATTTGTCTGGAAGAAGAAGAAACAACCTGGATGGAATGCAAAGCCTCAAACTGTTACGGTGAATAATGAACTATACAGATCAGCTCTAGAAAATGTTGATAGTAATTGTTTGTGGAGAGAGATAAAGATCTCTCCCTGCTAACCCATTTGGTAGATAAGCTCCAGTAGAAATAAAGTTGGGAACCTCTAGCAATAAGAGCTTAATTTCTACTCAATGGGAAAAATGCCAATAGTTTCTCAAGTCTGAATCCTAGGTATTTATAAATTTATGAAGAAATGTTCATGAAATTAAAATAAGTTCTTCATAGAGAATTCAAGATGCACTTTGTCTATAGGTAAGGAAAGAAATGCTCTACAAACATTAACAATAACTTAATGTAGGATTAAAATATCTTTTAGTGACTACTTGGGTGAAATACTCATCCTCTCTGTATCTACTTCACAGCGCATAAAAATGCCACAGATGTTACAGAGCCCTCCAGGCTTTTTTTCCAGCTTTAAGAACATATCCTTGCGAAAGCCTTTGTAGAAGACAACTGCAAACTCTGTGGGAAAACAACCCACAGCCCTGCAAAGATTTCCAATAGCACTGGGTGGCCGTTCTATGCTACAAAGCCCAAGCCTATTAGTTACACCAGGCTCGTTCCAGCACTTTGAGTAGCCTAGGAGCAAGAAGACAGAAATATAAATTAAATCTGCTTTATTGCCCTACTGCTCTCGGGTTTCAGTTCCTAGCCTATACCTGTCAGAAAATTGCCAAAGTCCCTCTAATAGGTAATTTTTATTAATTCGGTTCCATGCTATTTTGCCTTCTTCATTAGAAAGAATAAAATGCTGATTTAAGCCATGAATATTACTGTAACAATCTTTCTACTTTTTGTTATTTGGGTTATAATTATTACATCACCAATTGTAGATATATACTGCTTCATCCTAATTTCACATGTAACCATAATACAACCAGAAGAGACAAGGTAGCTTCATGCTGTATTCAGAACTGACTATATCTTCTCAGCAGAGGGGATTGTTCAAGTTCTTTCTGTCTCAAATGTGTGTGATTTCAGGTTTATTTATGATGGTTATTCATGCAAACATGCCTAATTGTGATGGAGTGTGTGTGTAATTCCACATTTCTAATCCAGAAGACAGGAGCAGTGAGGATTTATAAGCAAAATTGACTCAGTGGGAATGATACCTTCTAACTCAAGAAAGCTGTTGCTTTGATATGTTCTGAGTCACAGCTCCTCGCTTCAGCATTGAAAATCCATTATTCACTGCTTTTTGCTGTTAGACCTCCTGAGCCAACACGGCTAAATGAGAGTGAAGGGACACCTCTGTACCATTTTGCACATTGTCAACAGAATTGTTTCCTGTCATAAGTTCCCACTGAAGACAACGGGGAGCTGGAGATATCACAGAGGCATAAATGGAAGTTTGTGGGATTGCTCTGGTGTTGCACTGAAGACCTGAGGCAGCCAGCGGGACATTTATTGATGTAGTTATGTCTCAGAGGTCCAAGTCAGGTGCAGAGGCACATGGAAAGTGATTTTCCTCTTTGCAAATGGAGCATGTCTGCTCTGGAATCGCTGAATAATATGGTGATACTCCATGACCCTATTTTGTGCAGTCACTTTTTTCTGCCTTTTGAAGACCACAAGTTTCTTCCTTTTCAAAAATAAAAATCTCTTAGTGATTCGCTCCACTTGTATAATGTTGTGAAGCTTAGTTTTAAGGGTTTACATCATAATTCATACAAGATGTTTTAGCTAGATAAGTAAATCAGTGGTGATAACCATCAACAGCACACAACAGACTTAGGAATGACAAATATCAGTAAGAAGTTTAATACATGATTTTGCTTATGTACCTAGTATTTATGCCAGATTGAATCTTCCTTAGAATAAGTAGTTACACTGCATTTATAAGGTAAGCAACATTCTAAATAGTGTATTGTTTAAATTGGTAGCTGTAGTCTAGGCTAAAAGGCAGCTCCTGTTGGACTAATTGCTGCTATGACTCAGACCTTGTAACAGATAAGCAGTTAGGTCTGGTTTTCTTTCAAACCCCTTTCCAGCTCTGATTTTCTTTATAAGAGGGTGTAAAGAAAGGGAAAGAATGCTTTTGGTCTCAAAAGTACCATCCAGAGTGTGGGGAACTTAAGAGAAGGAAAACTTTTGCATATAATACTACTGTTTTAAGTAAGAAGTTGACACATGCATTGCAATGCCTGTATTAAAGAATTTAGGACTACTCAGCAGTAAGACATAGAATTACCTGTATTTCGTAAAGTTGATCTGTAGTTCACTATCTTAACTCTCTGCTGTTGTTTTTCGCTATTTTTCTCCCAGAATTGTTTTAAACATTAAAATTTTATGTAAAAAAAAAAAAATATCCAACGAACCCAAAACAAATCAATTAAGGTTTTTTTTCCCTAGCCCAGACTTGTGAAAAATCTTTACTTTTCAGCCTAAAATGGTGCTCAGACCACCTCTATCAGCTTTATTCTTTTTCTCTTCTTTTTTTACCCCCTGGTTTACAGTTTAAGGCATACTACCTTTTGACTCTGTAAATTCAACTTCAATTCTGAAATTCAGTTTGAACTCTCAATCCCTTCTGCATTACCAATGAAAGAGATTTGATGAGTTAGAACTTAACTTTTACTCCTTTGAGGACAAAAGGCAGCTCACTGTCCCAGCCTGGGTGGGTTCAACAATGTTAGCAATGGCAACCATTTTTACCCAGCAGCTCAATCTGACTGCTAGGAACAAATCTATTGAAGAAAAGTATTATTTTCATCATATTTTGAGCTCATTTTACGCTTGCTACACTTTCTCTACAAGCACAGAACTGCAGACTGAATTTCTGATTCTGTTTGAAAACTTGGTGTTTTCCAGTACATAATTCAAGATGGGTTTAGACTTTCCTGGATTCTTCGGACCATCTTCAAGTAAATCAAGAAGCCCAAGTTAGGACCATAGCTGCTATAAGGTCCCTTTGGAAGAAGACGGTCAGCTCTAGAGGACAGTTTACAGTAGAACAGACACTGGATAACAGCAGGGTGTGTTTTTTTAACTTGGACTTTTCATTAAGTTTCTAAAGGTAGGTTGCCTTAATCAGGCTTCTTAACAAATCTCAGGGTAAACAAAATGTTTCCCTCTCTGAACCGAGGTCTGCTATGGGAAGGTTCTCACTCTGCCTATCACTAAGAGGAGTCTGTGAACTACAGTTAAGGTGTTTAAACTGGATTCAAGCATCACACTTCAGTGATGTGTGCATTGGTATTGGTGTCTGCAGCTCTTGTTTACTTCTTTATTTGTTTGTGTTCTTGTGGAAAGATGGAGCATCAGTCTACGCTACGTACCATGCAGCAAAAAGGAGGGTCCTAAGTAGTGGCTGAATAAGATGCTATCTCTGGGGAAGAAGAGTTACAGGATATATAACTTTTTTCTTCTGCCTGTGATGTTTTGTTCATACTGTGGATGAAATCTGAAATGTATTTTGCTTATTAGGACAAGCTGATGAAAAAGTTCCAGGTTCATTATGTACAAATGATTTTTTTGTGTCTTTTGCAAGAAACAGATGGTTATCCCCGTGTTTTTTCATTTTGCAAGTGGTTTAACATATTACATCCTTCCAAAAGGAACAGGAGATGGTACCTTTCTGCAAAGTAACTTCCGTAAAGATAACAAATGCTTTTTCAGGCTCTTTGCCCTCCTAAATGAGATTGTGAAATGGAATAACTGGCAACTGAATTCCGAATAAGGGTCAGTCTTTTTTCACCCCATCTGTGCTGTGGCTGGATGTGAGATTGTAACACTCTAGACAGATTTGGTTCCTACTACAATTGGTACTATTATTATCAATATTTTGAGCACTGTTTTATTTTCAATATTCTAATCTACTGCTGTAGTATTATGCTTTAGTACTTTCAAATACTCAACTTTCTGGAAAGAAAAAACAAACATACTCTCTAATCATCCTGATCTTTCAGCTAAGGTCATTCTAGCTTTCATGAGAATCAACACTTCAGGTACCTTAAGTAATGTACCTCCTAATTTCTTCTTTTTAATATAACCTATATTATAAGATTTTAGGATTCTTCCTTGAATCTGCATTTATTAATGATACGTGTGAATACAGATAATGTACTTTGGCAACTTTAGTTTGGCTTCAGAACCAGTTTCACAGTAATTTACGAAAATACAGACCTAGGACAGATGCCTATCAATGGTCGTCACCGGGGGAACGTTTAGCGAAGAAGCCCTTGTGCTCGGCTGAGCCGACGGGCGCGGGTGTCCCCAGCCGGGCCGGGGCTGTCCCGGGGCTGCGGCCGGTGCCGCCCCCGCTGTCCCGGCCGCTGCTGCCCCGCCGGGGGAGGGTCCTCACCCCCTGCCCGGCCCCAGCGCGGGGCCCCCCGCGGGGCGCAGCCCCTCAGGCCCAGCCGGCTCCAGCCCCCCCGGGGGCACCGGCCCTGCCCGCAGCCCGGCCCCGGCCCGGGCTCCTCCCCGCGGGGCCACGGGCCCTGCCCGGAGCCGGCTCCGGCGCGGCCCCCGCGGGTCACAGCCCCCTGCGGGCACCCCCTGCCCCGGGCTGCGGGGGGGAGCTGCTCCCCCGCGGGCTCCGTGGGCTGAGGGGCACAGCCTGCCCCGCCGGGGGCTGCCCTGCCCTGCCCTGCCCTTCCCCGCGGGCTGCCGGGGAGCCTCTGCTGCGGCGCCCGGAGCCCCCCCGGCCTCCTCCGGCCCGGCCCGGCCCGGCCCGGCCCCGGGGGGCTGCGGGGCTGCCGCTCGCCCCTCCCGGCCCCCCTCGCTGCCGCCGCTGTTCCCCCCCGCGGGGCTTTTTCCCCTTCTCAGCCCCTTCTCCCCGCGGCGCTGCCCCCGCGGCTGCGGGGCTCGGCCTCGGCCAGCGGCGGGCCCGGCCTGGAGCCGGGGGGCAGCGGCTCTGCCGGCCGGGGGGAGCTGCCCGCGGCACCGACACCCGGCCCCCGCCCGCGCCCGGGCACGGGGACCCAACAGAGCTCTTTGGTAGAACAGGTCGAAGACACAGTGACTCCATAGTGGCTGTGGGTTTTATTACTCTGTGTATAGGGATTGCACGTGTACTAAGCCACCAGTGTAATTTCTTCTTCACTAGAAGTACAACTAACATTCAGGACCTGTCATTGCTTCGGCGATAAGTCCTGTATCGTTCAGAGGAAACAAATGAAAAGACCCGGCGACAAGCTGCTAGAGGAAGGGTGACAGTGGCACCATCAGCCTGCGGGACTGGCCACCCCAGCTCTGCCTGTGAGGACAGGACAGGCCAGCTAGCAGCACTGCCCAAGTGCCCTGCCTCTGGCTGTGCATACAGCTGGGCTGTTGAAGCTGTTCCTAAACAGCTATGGTTCCCATCGAAATTTTTAAGGAAAATTAGGTTCGGTCTGCATTTTTGGGATCTGAACTGCTACAGGCTTGGAGTTCCTGGAGAAGAAAGCCCACAGCCTGTGTAGTGGAGTTGGGAGAGACAGCATCCTCATACATCAAAGCTACCGAGTTTCTTTACTTTTGGGTTTTTTGTGGTGTTGTGTGCCCCCCTTCCCATCCTGTCCCAGTCCCCCCAGTCCCCCTGTGCCCCCTTGTGATAAAAGAATCCTGGAAATAAACCACCATTTTTTCTATGTGATTTTGGCATAGTAGTTGTGTGTCGTAAGACTGTGTTTTGAGGAGGGGTAGAGAAGACTATATCCCAGAGATTGGACATTTGTCATCACCTGTGAAGCACCACACTCACACAAATAATTGAAAAGTCATCGTTGTCAGATATCATCTCTATGGCAAAAATAGCTTGCTAGCTTGCTTGTTTTCCTTCCACAGAGACAACGTCTTTTGAATGAAATGAAACAAAGCAACTGAAGTGATATCAGTGTTATAAATAACATCATCCAGTTATGCTGGTCCTGCATACAGTATTTTTTTTAGAGAAGTCATTTGCTTTTAAAATTTTGTACGCATTATGAAAGTCAGGTTTTGCTGCTGGGTTCACAGCATGGATTTCAGAAAGTAGATGAACTGAAAGGGTATTTTTCTCTCCTTCAAGGCATCCGAGTGGGAATCCACTGCATGCTTCCACCCTTTGAACTGTATACATGCCAAAGTTTTCCTTGCTTCTACCTACACTGAGGCTGGTGCCACAGGATTAAACCTTTTCAGTGATTTGCCTCCAGTAATTGAAAGAACTGCAGCCAAAACCTGGGGACAGCTTTTCTGCCTTGTTTCATTTCCCTTTGTACCTACCCCTGCAAGCAGCAGTCAGGAAAAGAGGGACAGCATTCAGCAGTCAGGCAGAGAAAGCTACTTCCTTCTCCCAGTAACAATGGGTTAATTAAAATCATTAGGTTTTTTAAGTTACATAAGTGTGGTTGCAGGCATTTTATTACTAACACTGCTACCCCCAAAGGTCACAGATTAGACAATCTGACTATGTTTGTACTGTCTTTGCTCATCTTGACTAAGGCTGGGCTCACAGGCTGCACAGAGCTGGGAGTGATGGCACCCACAGTGACTCTGGATGTGGAATTTAACTTCAGAGAAGTCACTGATTGCTCTGCCATGCAAGAAAGCTTTCTACAGCCTTGGGGACACTACCACCCAACTGATAGCCAAGCAGTCATGTTCAGAAGCAAATGTAAGTCCTGAGGTAGAAGGATATATGAACAGAAAGATAAATGAACATTATGAACAGGAGACTAAACAATTGTGGAAGACACTGGTGGTTTATCTGGAAAACAGAGGATGAAGGCAGAAGTTACCATTCAATGAAAAAGAGGTGAGAGAACTGCTGTGAACTTTAGACAGTTACTAGTGTGCATTGCCTTTACTAATGGGAAGCCATGAGCAAGGTGTCAGTAGTATGTGGTCTTTATGGGAAGCTGAAACACGTTCTAGAGACTTGCTTTCCTTTTAAAAATAAGGGGTGAGGATGGTGTACAACACACAGTTATCTCCATTTTTTCTGTATTAAAATAATTAACAAAATGTATCTGCTGTGAATCCTTCCCTGCCAGCACATGAACAGTTATTTGACAGCTGAAGTGGTTTTCTCTGCTTGACAGCTAGAACAAAGCATCTTGAACCAAGTATCTACTTATCTCTGGGGCAGGATTTGGGGCTTGCTGTTGTATGAACTATGAATGTGATATTGAGCAGCGTGTATCTGGAAAGCCTTCATCTGACTGATGGGGCATGTCTGAGCCTTAGAGAAGACAGAGAAGGGGTTGGATTGCTTTTCACAGTGGGATTACCAGATGGCCAAGCTTGTGTACCCACAGCTATCAAACAGCATAATTGAATTCCTTTAATAAACTTTTTTTTAACTGTAATTTAGGAAAAGTTAAGCAATCCTTTTTGTTGAATAATCTGTAAAGAAGGTTTTGAAGTTTGTGGAATTACAACAGAAAAGTCTGTGTAGCTAACTAGTACTGTGAATTGTCCAATGTGATCATATGTTGATAACTCAAATGAGAGTCCCAAGGCCTTACATACTGAGTTAAAAGAGGAGTCAGCCTGACAGGAGCGTTTTGCATCAGTTCGTAGGACAATTCTCTATTTGCAAATACATATTGTTTCTCTTTTCCTCTCTTCTGATCTTTTGTTCTGTCTTTTTCTCTTGGGCTCTAACCAGATTTCCCTTTTGCCAGGATTTGTACTGATTTTTATAAAATATGAGAAGGTGAATGGCTGAAATTAATGGCTTTCATAAACATGGACAGAGAAAGGTTGAAGGAATATGGATTTACTTCTAGAGAATGGGTTCCTTGGCAGCCTGGAGCTGATGTTAAAGATGGTGGAATGCAATCTCTATAGTGTAGTATTGCTTAAGGATACTGCTTAATGTATTGGGAACTTGGACATGCAGCACCAAAGATACAGCATGACTGTAGTAGAAGCTGGGGAAGGGCATCAGTGTTTAAGCTGGATCCCCAACTTGTGTCAGTATTAGCAGTGACAATTTACTCAGAGGATTTGTTGTCTGTCTGCCTCACTACATAATGAGGAGATGCAGAAAATGAAACTTGGACACAGGGATGGAATTTTTAAATGGAATTTTGCAAATTTGTTACCTTCTACCTTTAACATGGTGGTAAGAAAACCCCAGTTATCTCGCAATTTGTTTGAAGTTGTTCCTCAGTTTCCTACCCCACCCCATGAATGGGATGAGGATGTCCATGCAGTTTTTCTGCCTGTGCAGGTTTCATATTTCTCTTTTTCCCCTCCCCAAGGCTCTACTACTTGTGTCCTGGCTGCACAAGCATGAGTAGGAGTTGGCTCTTTCCAGTCTTAAATGCTGGACGTTGATTGCAGACTCGAAAATTTTTCTGTCCTGTTCCTGCTTCTTCTTAATTTAATGTCAGGCCACCAAGGGGCTGCTGGTGAGTGAGAACATTAAACAGAAACCATGCTCATGAGACACCGTGTCAGCCTTGCCTGGAGAGATAGATTGCTTATCTCAAAGCCAATGAAACAGTCAAACCAACTGCACTGGGGAAATGTATTTCAGATTTTCTACTCATGGTAGGGCAGGGGCTGTGGTTAAATGACCATATTACAATGTCAGGACTTCACAGGGATGGTCAGGCCCTGGATGTATGTGTGCATACTAAGAGAAGTGGAAGGATGAAATTAAATGAAACACCTTTCAGTATCGCATACATGCCCTCAGGTAGTTAGACACTTATTCTCAGATGTTAAAGTAAGCAAACAGAAATACCTTAATCTCTTTATTTGGGTTTAAATTTATAGGTGTATGTCATTCCATTTCTTGCTGCAGGGAAGAGCCAGCCAGTGCACAAAACACGCATGGAGATCAGGTTGCTTCCTCAACATACCTCTGCTTCCAGGGCCTCCTAGCTTTCTGCTTTGAGAAGGCATGAGCCAAGGATGACTTCTCAAAACTTTTGGGTTTCCAATCCTTTCCAAACTTTTACAGAGTAATATAGCATGGGAGCAGTCAGCATCAGCTTACTGACTGTCGGTGTGGCAGGGAAGTGGTAACAGCAGGAGCAGGTGGGAGATTCTCCAGCAGAGTTCTGAGCCCTGCACTGCCAAGGAAACAGTGGAGTTTCAGGGAATTAGGTACTGGTGCGGTCTGCTGTTGGGTGAAATATCTGCTTTTTCTGGAAAGAGTCAAATCGTTGACTTTGGTACTTTGGCAGCTATGGAGTCATTGAGCTGATTTTCTGTTGCGCTGAACCTTGCATAGATGTTTACCCAGCAGTGAATGGATGTTAAACCTTAATGCTGGATGTAAAGCCACATGGCCTTCTCTCTACCCTGGTGTAAATAAATATGCTTGATGTAAGGCAACAAAAACTTAAGACTGCTGATTCTTTTTTAAATACAAGAATAATAACCTGTTCAAGGCATGCTATGACTCATGCTCAATGAAATCGCTGGTACTGGCTACCTAGTAATTTGGAGCTAAATTTGATTTTACACCTGTACTTAAGGAGATGTGGTGAAATTGCCAGTGATTAAGTGGAATCAAAAGACACAATGAAAACCTTATCGTAAGCCTTCGTCACCTTCTGTTTCCCTTAGTTGTGGTTTGCTCCTTTGGAAAGAATAATTTGGGCTTGGTTTAGCATTAAAGAATAGCTAGCATGGTTTCCCAAGAGCATTGATGTCTGCTTTTCACTTGTTTCTCTAGCAGGACACGGGCAATGTCTTCACAACAACCAATACAGAGATCATCTCCATAATTTCCGATAGATCATTATATATTCCAATATATCATTATGCTTTTGCACCACCAATCTTTGAAAGAAGCAAACTTCCATTTTAGCACGTATTTTTGTCTTGCCTGTTTGAAGGACTGTGGTTTCCAATTTGTAAATGCGTGTTACAATTGCTGATAGTGCTGCGTTTCATAAAATTTTGCCATCTTCAGTCTTTTATTCTACCAAAATGTGGTAAGAGCTTTTGTTAAAAGTTCTCACCTTTGTTAAAGGCAATTGCCTTTTTTAAAGGCAATTCAGCCTGAGATTCAGGGACACCCCAGGTTTTGGTTTTGAGTGTTTTTATTAAAGATGCTTTGTTCATATCAGATTTTATCAGTCTTAGTGAGTAGAGCTTTCTGAGTGAGTGCTAATGGCGTTTTTCATCACGTGTCAATCAATGTCATCAAATGCAGCTCTGAAACTTACCATGCTAGAGAAGTCAGTTATTATTGTAGACCTTGATTTTAACCCTTAGGACTTGAATTCAGACTGGTGTAATACTGCTCTTTCTCATATTGCTATATACTGTGTAACAGCTGCATATCTCTTACTGCCAGTTTCTGTTTTGATAACATCACCTACATCTACACCTGTATCATCTACACTGGTGGCTTTTTTTCATTTGCATTTTAGCAGAACTGTTGAAAGAAAAACCTATTGCAAGAGAGAGCAATCCTTCTTGATTCTATTTTCAGCCTAAACATCTGTATCATTTAATTTGTATCTTAGATTGCTGTTTTTTTGACTGATGTACAGGTTCTAAGAGAATTTATTTAGATGATCTGGAAGTTTGGTGCCTTCGTGTCTCATCAATATTTTGAAATATGCTGCATTGGTGATATCACAGTTTGGCATGTTGATGTTTTTTGGGTGAGTTCTTGTAAATACTGAGAGTGAAAAAAAATCTTTGCATTCTCTCTTGCAGCAATCCTCTAATTCTGCCCTCTATTGACATATTCCTGCTTATTGTCTCCCATTATATCTCTTGATCAGGATACTGGTGTTCCTCTTGTGCAGTCTCATTGTGATGTCTTCTTAATGTAAGTATTTGTACTCCAATTAGTTGCTTCTTCATCCATCCTCATCTGCTATTGTCTATAGGTCACCACTTTGTTCCAAACCATTCATATCCTCAATGTTTCAATGGGGAGGAGAGGGGCATGACAGTGTATGTTTTCGTCTTATATTTCTACTTCTGTGGTCATAGCTTTTGGGACTGGTTGGTTGTTTATGTGCTGTGTTCCTCACTGATTTTTGAGATCATACCACTTTGAAAAAAAATACAGTTTATACCTGGCATTGTCTTCACTAGAATGTGAGTTGCAGGTATTCCGTCTTGGCAGGATTTGGGGATCTTTGACTCCAGGAGAGTAATAACTGGGGAAGTCAAAGTCACAGTGTGTCTCTTTTCACTTAGATCTTTGTTCTTTTGGTGTCAGAGGAGTTCTGATATTAATTGTTCTGCAGCTTTCCTTAGTTCATTCCATTAGGTTGCTTGTTTGTGACTGAATGTCTCTGAGAGGGTTTGCAAGGGTAGCTTTGAAGTCAGTGGACTGAAAGTCTGGTTTCTATAAGCTGCTGCTGAATTTTTGGTTTGGGGTAAACCTCCTTCTTTTAAAGCATACTTGGATTGAAAATCACCTCATGATTACCTCTTTCTCATGCTTTTTACCTGTCACTACCTCTTTGTAGCAATGGGAGCTATCAGGAGTTCAGATTGCAACATCTCTTTCTGAAACTCTTCAGTAGTGCTTTTATGTCTAAATAACGCTCATCATGAGACAAATATTCATAAGGCTATTGTAGCAGTAAATTCAACTTCTTAGAGCTCCTAATTTTATACTTAAGGTGTGGGATGTGGTAAAGATTAAAAGTCCATATTCATTTTGTATGCACTTACTGATACTGCAAACCATTCCTGATTGTTGCTGTCACTCACATCTAAGTAACGGTGCACTGCTCACACAAAAGTGCAGAAAATAGGGGTGTAAGGAGACCATTGGAAGAAGCGTACTGGATGTGATTTTGCTCTCATTTAAGTCCTTGGAAGCTCATCAAAATGACAGAGGTACCATGGGTGTAAATGAAATCAAACCTTGACCCACTGTGGTGAATTACTCTCACTCCTTTGAATGTTTTAGCTTCTCATAAGTGAGTTCAGCTCTGATGTAGCAGGGGAAGACGGGGAACAGCTGCTCAACTGCCTGGCCACTCCAGACCTAACAGTGTGTGGGGCAGCTACTGGCTTCTTGTCCTCTTCCTCATAGTAAAACTGCCTTGAATTTGTCCAGTGACTTCACTGTGCTCAAATGAGCATGCCCAAGGCTGTGAAGCCATTTTTATTTGTACAGAGAAGTCCTACAGAATTCAGTAGGACCTTGGGGTTGCCTGTGACTCGCATCTCATGTAGAGGGACTTCACCCTCTCATTTATAGCTTTCTCAGCCTACCTGGATCCGCTCGCAGCTCCCTTTGCAACTGAATTCAGGAAGAGAGAGCACGTCATGCTCTCTGGTGCTTGCAAATGTATGCCTCTGTGATAAATAGAAATTGTTTGGGTGAAAGATTGAGGAATACAGCAGATCTTCTGAAGAGACTCCCTCCTGCAGTCAGGAGAGGGACAGAGAAATGCTATTTCTCCTTTCTCTTATCTGGTAAGAAGAAATAGAGGCACTACTGAATGAAATTAAATTAGTGAAATGATGAGGAAGTAATAGTGATGGCCTGGCATTGCTTTGCAGTTTTACCTATCACAGTGGAACATCTCTGTGTGATAACTCTGAGCAGCAGTGACACAGAATCATCAACAATGTTGTGATGTAATAAAAGGACATTTTGATGTAATTATGTACTAACAGCATCTCTGCCTGTAGAAATGGTCACTCTCCCAGCAGTTATGGCAAGCTTAGAAAATCATGCAGTACATTTCCATTTGGAGAGATAAACAAAATCAATCAATATTTTTATTATAGCTGTACATTTACTATAAACATGAACTAGTTTTATTCCTAAGCAGAAAACGACACATGTAACAGTCTCAATATACTCAAAGCCTATTGACATCAGCTACAGTAAGTTTATTGCAGGAATTTGCCAGTGGAGCTCAGTAGAGCAATGTAAATGAGTAATGTAGCCATTACAATATTCATTCCTATATAGATTTTAATTTCTACAGGAGTTCTCTTTGTCTCTGACTGGAACTGTATCTACACAGTATTTTGTCAATATAAAATCCACAGTAGCTGCAATAACAACAGTTTAGTGGATTGCACTTCAAATATGATTGGAGACAATTCATTTCTTCTGACCGTTAGAACATAAAAATTTACAAGTCAGAACTGTGGTGCCCTTTTCCCATGAATCTGTCTGTACACTTTGATGCCATTTCTTAAAATGTATCAGCAAATGTGAAGCTGTTTATGTGATGCCAAAAGAGTATTATAGTGAAAATTTATATGAAGAATAAAATACAAGCACTGAACAGCGAAATATAAAAGTAACCAAGATGATGAATGTTCTTTGCCGTCTATACAGTCTATTCAATCAATGCTTAGGATGAGCTCAGTGACTCTGGCTCCACTTCCTTGACCTGCTCAAAGTCTATGCTAAGAGTCTCACACCAACTCACAACTGTGCATGTCAAATATAGGTGTGTCAACAATCACACCCATACATCTCCTGTAGGTCCAAGCTCCTGTCTAGTGTACCTTCAGGTTCTGGATCCTAAACCAGATGTACTCATTGCTAGTTTTTTGACTGCTTTGGGAGTCGAATTAGAGCATGAGTAATTGTAGCAAAGTTTGACACTGAATGGTGAGTCCCTTCAAACCTCCAGGGATAAAATAAAAGTAAAGGAAGTATTTGTTTCAAAGACACAGAAAGCAAAACAGTATCTTTCACTTCCCTAGAGTCACAGAGCAAGCAACTGCTTGAACCACAAAGTCTGGGGTTCATGACGTCAGCCGTGAGTTCAAGTTATGCCTAAGTAACATAAGCTTGTGGGAGTCATTAGCCACTTGCTTTTTCTTCCCCCCACTTAGAATCCTAGAATATTTTGAAAAGAAAATAAAAATTATATTCAGCAGGATAATGAGTTAAATTAGAATTACACAACAATTAAAGAACTGCAAATAAGGTTTTGCATTGCAACAATGTTTAATGAACTGTGAAAGATCGGGGAAGTGCAGACAGATATCTGAAAGGAGACAGTTTTTTGGGGGGCATAGTGGTAAAGAAACCACTTAGGAAAATGAAGTCTATAAACCATCTTGCTGAAACTATTTCTGAAGAAGTTATTTTTGTGAGTAATGACCTTGTTGTGTTGGTCGTCATTGTTATGGTTTAGTTCAATTTTGAAAACTTAGTGTGACCACAGTTCGTGCCCAATAGATCTGCCAGGGTTGCTATGTGCATCCCACTTTTAACTTACAAGGGTTTCCTGAATTTTCTCCTATCTTTCCTTTACCCTCTTGCTCATAATTGAGTTTTCTTTTTGTAAGGATGGTTGAGTTCCTGTCTCAAGAAAAAGTAGACAGTCACTGGCTAGGCTCCTTTTCATTACAATTGATGTGAATCTGAGTTTATGCTGGGCATAATCAGTGATGAATATTCATGTAATCTAGTATCTTTGAGGAACTGTTATCCTGTTTAATCATGCTTTAAAGCTTGTGATCCTCTTTCCTGTTGATAACGCTTCTTAGCGTATTTCCTGTTGTGGAGAGACTGAGCTACTCAAAGATGCTGAGCTTATTTGGTGATATGGGACAATGTGCAGAAGCGGGATATGTTTTCATCTCTTTTGAGAGCTGAGGCCAATAAGATGTCTGGCATTGTCTCTGGGAAGCTGATAAAATCAAATACTCCCTGATGCTGGGAAAGCAAAATAAGCGGCATGGTATGGGTTTTTTTCTGCTATTAGAGGGCGAGACTCATTCATTTTTCAAGGGAATGTCACCTTCAGCAGCCACTTTCCTTGCCACTCAAGTCGCTCCCCAAAAGCAGGAATCCGGCCATTCTCCAATTTCAAGAACTAATCTTTTGTGTAGGGGGAATTAAACAGTACTGAAAGAGCTTGCACCAAATTGTGTCTCTGTGAGCCTAGTTGTGCTGAATACACAAAAGAGCCTCTGTGCCCCTTACCTCCAATTGCTCTCCAAGTGGTAATGAAACTAATTGCAGTCTCTGGTTGCAGCCTCTGGAAGTTTCTTGTCTCTGTGTGCACACAGTGGAGTTAAGACATGCAGACCAGAGACAGGGTTTAGATCCTCATTTTGCAGACCTGAACATGATGACTAAATAGCTGTACTTCAGTACAACACTGTCACCCATTGAGCTTAGTGGGGCAAAAGGTATTCTATAGTAATGCTTTTGGATTTAAAACAGAAATAAACACATCACCCTAAGAATTTTCAGTGTTTCTTCATGTCCTCCAAAATAATATTTTTTCTTGTTCTTTCAGGTGTTCTCTCTGATTTTTTCTGTCATCTTCTTCTCAGAGAGCTCAGGACTGTAAAATGACTCTTATATGAGCAAATATAGTTTGCTCAAAGACATTTGTTTTGTACCTCTCTGGGAATATTGCAAGCATAGGTACAGAAACACAGTTCCAACTTAACTGATCTCTGCAGCTTGAGGAAAAAAATTTCTGATGCTGTGTTCTCATGGTACTCTTGTGCAGTTGCTGTTCTTGTGTGCTCACTGTTTACATGTGTAAGCATCTTTTCTACAACTGTATCACTGCAGCTGGTTTGTTTGTTATGTGATAAATGAAGAAATTCTTCACTGTGCGGGTGGCGAGGCGCTGGCCCAGGCTGCCCAGAGCAGCTGTGGGTGCCCCATCCCTGGCAGGGCTCAAGGCCAGGCTGGACGGGGCTGGGAGCAGCCTGGGCTGGTGGAAGGTGTCTGTGCCCATGGCAGGGGGGTGGGACTGGGTGATCTTTAAGGTCCCCTCCAACCCAAACCAGTCTATGGCCCTATGATACCACTGGTGGGTACAGGTGGGGTTTGGGGCAAAACAGTTCTCCTTTAATTTGTCTTTCTAATACCAGCTGTGCACAAAATATGCATTACTAGAGTATTTCTTAAACCAAATAAAACAATACAAAGTTTCTGTGTAGGACTGTCAATCACTTTTAAATCAGTCAGGGTTTTGTGTAGATGCTTAATCAATGACCATTTGGAAATGAATTAGTCCAGTGTGTTTATTTCCCAGGCTTCGTACAATGTCCAGAAATAGAGTATTCTTTTAGGTCACAGAAACCTTGTGGGGCTGATGTGGGAGAGCATGCCAGTGCTGCAGGGAGTGTAACAGGAGGGGCACACATATATCCAGCTCCATCCTTCCTTTGGGTACATTTGATTTCTTTGTAAACAAAATAGAAGTTTCTTCAACTTGTGCTTCTGTTATTTTGAGCTTTGGTTAAAACTGGAGGGTTTACTATTGCATAAATACACCGTATGTAACGATTTCTCTTTTAGACCCCTTAAAGGAGCTGCAGTAACTTTTTCTTGAAAAAACCCATGCTTTACTAAATTTGTAAAAATGAGAATTCTTTAACACTATTTTTAAGCATCAATGGTTTTGAGCGTTAAGAAAATTTTATTACCTTCACATGTAACACTTACATGTATTCGTGTCATCTTTTTTTTTTTTAATGATTATTTTTACTTCATAGCTACCAGTTAAAAGAGTCCAGAGAGGCTGATGACTGTGATATATAGCGGATGTTTACAAGACTGGCTCGCTTTTTTTTTTTTTCTTTTACAAACTGACCTAACTTAGTCTTCTGAAATTTTAAGGTTAGATTTTGCGATCTGTTCCTAGTATCCATATGGATTTTGTTAGTTTACTTTTATTGTAGTAGTAATCAGATTTTGTAAGAGTAACATTATTTGATTTGACTTTAAATGCAAGCGTGGCTTTATGGTGTGGGAATGAGGAGAGAAGACCAATCAGCAGCATGAACTTCTGTTCATGGAGTAAGGCTGTGCTGAACAATCCTGTTCTCCAGTTCTGCTTGGGGCATTATCAAATAAATCATAACAACTCCCCACTTTGCAGTGTGATATGGAGGAACAGAGAAGAAATAGTTCTTCTTTTCTTCATATCTAAAAAAAACTTCATATCTAATAGTTTTATCCTGGAATAGAATAAAATTAGATTCCCCACTGTAATGGTAGAAAACTATGGAAGACCAAGGGTGTTTTCCATTCCTAGCTCTTTGCTGAACTTTTTCTATTCAACCGTTAAGCTCTTGACAAGATGTCTGAGCAAGTCTGGCCCACAGTAATTTAGTAGCCACAGAGGCAGCTCAGCTTCCAAATGAAATAGAAGAGTAGTAGTTTTAGATGTAAGAACATGCTTCTCTGGAGTAAAAGATTGACATTCAAGTCTATTGAAAGATGCTCTGGCTGTCTTTATGCAGTATGTGATGCTCATCACTTTATTAGCCAAGTGTACAAAAAATTGAGACTTGGGTGCTGACCAGACAAGAAAAAAATGTTTATATCAGTTCTATTTCAGAATAGTTTTGTTTGATGTAAAATCTATAGAATTGATGATGCCAAACATTGATCTCTTTTCTTCATATATTTTCAAGAGATTCATGCCTTCCTCTATTCCATTTAATTAGCATTAACAACATCAACATTGCAGATGCAGTATTTGAAACAAAATTTAACTGAATGCTGAAACTTTTTTTCTTTCCCCTCAGCAGTAATTGCATGAGAAAGTGAATAATTGGTTGAACTGATCACAGGACACAGAACCAGGAGTTTCCTGAATCCCTGCTCTATTGTCAGACACTTGCTTTGGGAAGTCGTTTAATTTCTGTGCTTACAGTGGAAAGCTGTACCTGCTAATTTCTCAGGAGTATAACACAGTTAATGTTAGCAGAGGACTGGGAAGATATGTCCTTCTTCCTAAATTCTTCTTAAGCTTCTGCTTAAGCATTTATGCTATGGTCAGAATCATTAGGTCCTTTTCTAGATTCTGGGTTTCATAGCCATTGTTGAGCCTCTCTATTTCTTGCCATGGTCTCCCTTGACCAGACATTGTCTTTTCTCTCAGGCTTGGGGCTCCATATTTCTTCTCCTTGATGTTGTGTCCTGACTGAGTTCTTCCTTCTCAGTAGCTAAGGACACTACACTTAAGTTCTTTTTCTGACCTAGGATTTGCTTTTGCTTGCCTTTTGCCTTGCTTGTCCCAGGTGAATCCTTCTCTTGTTCTCCCAAAGACCTAGGGTCCCTGGTCTCCACAGCTGGTTATTATCTGTTAGTAATTCCTGGACTGTCCTTCTTACTTCCAACTATTTCTGTGGTCTTTTTCCCTGTTCTTGTGAAAGCAATTCCCACGCAAGTTCTTTCCACTGTTTTAATGGCCCATGTTGCATATGCAACTCTTCCATGATGGGTTATATTCTGTCATGGTCATCTCCTGAACAAATCCTTCAATAAGTGTGGTAGTACTGGCATTATCAGATGGCTTATTTAACTTTATGTGAATGGCTTTGGCCTATTAAATGACAGACAATGTGACCAATGTTCTTCAATACAGTTATGAAGCAATATATATATCATAACATCACTGTGCTAAAATTTTTATACATAATTCTGTAACTAAGGCATCACAATTCACAGCATGTGCTGCTTTTGCATTCCCAGGATGTGGACTGAACCCAGCTTCTTTTATTATTAATAACATAAATAATTACAGCCTTTTTGTGTTTTTCCTGACCAAATATGTGCATAACTGGGCCTCATTTTTACAAAATCAAAGCATGTCCCCCTTCTCTTTTGCCTAATGAAGTATCTATAGTCCTTTTATTAGTGGTGTCCTGGTTTCAGCTGGGATAGAGTTAGTTTTCTTCTTAGTAACTGGTGCAGTGCTGTGTTTTGGCTCTGATGTGAGAACAATGCTGACAGCACACTGATGGTTTTAGTTGTTGCTGGGTGACGTTTGTACTAAGTCAAGGGCTTTTCAGTTCCTTGGGCCCTGACAGCCAGAGGGCTGGGGGGGCACAGGAAACTGGGAGGGGACACAGCCAGCACAGGTGACCCGAACTAGCCAAAAAGGTACTCCATACCATGAGACATCATGCTGAGGATATAAACTGAGGGAAGAAGAAGGAAGGGGGGGATATCTGGCATTATGGCATTTGTCTTCCGGAGTACCTGTTGCACGTGATGGAGCCCAGCTGCCCTGGGGATGGCCGGACACCTGCCTGCCCAGGGGAAGCGGTGAATGAGTCCCTTGCTTTGCTTTGCTTGTGTGCGTGGCTTTTGCTTTCCCTATTAAATTGTTCTTATCTCAACCCTGGTGTTTTACATTCCTTTCCGATTCTCCTCCCCATCCCCCTGGGTGAGGGGGAGTGAGTGAGTGGCTGCATGGTGCTTGGTTGCTGGCCAGGGTTAAACCACGACAAGTGGGTTTCCTTTATCTTGCCATGCAATGCCTCTGAACCTGGTCTACCTTAGCTTTCACCGCATCCCATGAAACAAGGAAAACCTTGTGGTCATAGTTCACAAAGTACCAATTTGTCTGATACCCCTCTTTGCCTACAGTTCTCACTTGTGGCTTTCTTAAGTCTACTTTCTAGATGCATCCAATGTGTTGTCATGGATTTCCAACCACTCCAGGCACTGGAGTTGTGCTCTTTACTTGCTGTGCTACATCTACATGCCAGCTAGGGAGTGATGGGTGCATTCTTACCTGTGATATCCTTTTCCTTCTTTTTTTTTTACCATGGTGGGAGAGGTCACCAGATCCTGTAGCTGTGAGGGATGTAGTGATTATACATTATACATATACATTATATATGGAAGGGATCTTCAGAGAAAGGGATGGCTCAAAAAGGAAGGTGTCTTTGTCCATCCTTTCCAGTGGCACATCTTTCCTCACTTCTCAAAGCTACATCTTTGTACAAGTGATTTCTGTTTATGCAGGCTGAGTCTCCCCAGCTCTTATTGCAGTCATTCAGTCTCAAGCCAGTATAAAACCCCCTACACCTTTGACCCAGCCATAATGTAGGAATGCTTTGCCCCATAAGAACAAAGCTCTTGAATGAGTCTTTTATATTTCCTGATGCCTTTCGTGTTGGAAATATCAACTGTCCCCTTGATTAGTTTTATTTTCTTTGAAGAATTACTTTAATAATTTTCCTTTTCTTATCTGTCTTCCTTCAACACATGCAAGGAGTAAGTGGCCTTACAAACTATCTGGTCTTAAAGGGTCATTATAAAACAAAGTTTACAGTAGAGGAGGCACCGTAGAATAAATTAAGCCTGGAAAACAAACTTTGAAGATTCCTAGATCTTTATTCATGAGCTAGGAAGAGTACTTTGAATACAGATTCCTTCCTGGCATGTTTAGCTGTTTTACTGTTTTCAGTTTCACAGAGAAGTTCTGGTACTCTATCTAGCCAAACCACAAAGAAAATTCTTGTTTTTTCTTTGTTACAGAAGCTGTGATATCTTATGGTTAAGATTACCCCCAGTGTTAGTAAAAACCTGCAGGGTAAACTAATTTCACAATAATACCAGTAACCTTTCACCACACCTTTGACTTTGCTGGCCTCTCAAAAGTCTAACAGAACAAAAAGTAAGTCTGCACAATGTTAAATCTGGTTCATCTGTTGAAATGTGCTTTTTTAGAGACTCTATTGATAGCTGGTTCTTGCTGGGTTACAGATGAATGTACACTCATTAATTGTTATCTAAAAGAAGAAACTGGACAATAAAATATATTCAGCCACTCATGAAAATCCTGTGAAGGCAGTTATTGGAAACAGACATTTGTCTATTTTCTGTGAGCACGGGCTCACAGATACACAGATGGTCCACACAGGAGCTGTAGGTCTGATCCTTCCTAGAAGGTCAGCCACCGTACACACTTGATACTCCATGCATGTGTATCTCTTTCAGGAGACTCCCAAACAGAAGTCTGCTACTCTCATTGGATGCAGCTGCTTGTGTGCAGTAGCCCATGGCATATCTAATGGGTACATATCTATCAGGATATTTTACCAGTAGGTAGCAATATGGTTTTGCAATACACTTTGCAACTAGGTGCCTAACCGTGTGCGTGCACATGCTGACATCTGATTTCTAACAGTGTGACAGGTATGCATATGTGTGCAGCTATGCTGTGGGCATGGTGAAAGAGAGAAAGGAAGCAAATACTTAGTGCAGATGAGAAGGATAGAACAATTTCTCAGTAATTTCTTTCCTGAAAGAGTTCTGTGAATATCACCTCTCCTAAGTGCTTCAGAGGCAGCTGAATTTGAAAAAGTAAAGATTTGCACCAGAGAAGAGGGGGCTGTTGGGGGATACCCAGAGGGCCATGGTGGATGTCCAAGATAAATGGCCAATAACAATAGAATATAATAGAACAGAACAGAAGAGAATAGACTATTTCTGTTGGAATGGACTTACAACAATCTAGTCCAACTGCCCGACCACTTCAAGGCTGACCAAAAGTTAGAGTGAATTATTAAGGGCATTATCCAGATGCCTCTTAAACACTGACAGGCATGGGGCAGCAACCCCCTCTCTAGGAAGCCTCTTCCAGTGTTTGACCACCCTCTTGGTAAAGGAACGTTTCCTAACATCCAGTCCAAACCTCCCCCGGTGCAGCTTTGAGCCATTCCCACATGTCCTGTCACTGGATACCAGGGAGAAGAGCTCAGCACCTCTCTCTCTGCTTCCCCCCTCAGGAAGCTGTAGGAGCAATGGGATTTATTCATATGCTCTGGGGCAAGATAGGATGGAAGGAAAAATGTATTTTAGTAAGTATATTCTGACCTCACCCTTCAAATGGTTGACTTGTTTTTATGGTTTTGTTTCCTTTTTAAAAAGAAAAGCACCTTTTAAAATTACATGTTCATTTATACCAATTTTTAGGCACAAGGGCATTGGCAGGATAAGATTTTTCACCCCTCAACCAAAATTCTAATGGCTTTAACACTGAATGTCTGATTTATTGGGTCACTTACTCGGTACCATATCATCAATTCAGGTGGCAGAACTACATGGAAAAGGAAAGGTGTGAAATGTTAAAAGCTTTCATTGAACACCTTTGGAAACATAGTGCTTACTGTTCACTTAATACTTGTTTTGTTTCACACAAGCTACTCAGCAATGACAGGCTATCTCATGCTTGGCTGCTTGCCCCTGCTGCCATGTGAAGCCCCTTTTCCTGTACGGATCCTGGTGGTCTTGATGAGGTACAGGGTAACAGCTGGATAACATGGATGTGTGAAACTTGGAAGTCATTGCTTTCATGGGAATGACCCTCTGTGAGAAAGAGATCTGGAGCATTGTGGGGTTTCTGGAAGGTCCCTGCATCTGCTGCCTGCTTATCCTGGCTGGGAAGGAGAGAAATAGAAAATAGATGAGCCTATGTTATCATACTCAGTCCTTTTATTGATTGCCTTTAAGACATGCTTTTCCTGGCACAATTAGCTTGAACTTTAGATGTAAATCCTTCTTTAAAGCCTGAGTTAACACGAAAGTTCACATTTGTTTTAAGTATGCAGGCCAGAGTACAGAATAGTCTCCAGTCCATGCTCATCTGGTGACACTGCTGATGCACATCTGTGACTGATGTGCCTCTGTAGAAATTTCTTTCCTCCCAGCATGAAAAGTGATCTTGAACATACACAGGCCAGTAAAACTGTGGCATTGCTGTGGAAATGCTACTTTTGGACTGATTGAGTGGTCAAGATACATATTGTATGTAACCCCCAAAGAACATGAGACTACACTGTTGACACTTAAAAATCCTCAGCAATTGCCAAGACACATGTCTCTCATTCTGCTCTGTAAGGAAACTTGCTACATGAAGGGAAATAAGCAGACTTGGAGCATTTCTCTGTAAGTTATGTGCCAAGAGTGGGACAAGCTCCTGGGCAGCCAGGCAGCTGGCACACAGATCTGCACTGCATCCCCTGTTGCTGTCTTCCAAGCTGTGATGGGAATTAGGCAGAAAGGCCACCCTGGGCTGGTTTGGGCATGGAGAAATTGTTAACATCACCATGAGGCTATAGTGACAACACTGCTGACATCGCTCTGAGTGTTTCAAAGAACTGAGTCGGAGCTGCTGTGGGCAGGTAGGAAGCAGACAAAGAGGGAGTTTGTAACCTTTTTTCCTCTTTCTCCCTATGGCCTTTGCAGGACCTGACAGAATAGAGTTACAAGGGGTTGCACCAGTGCTTAGCTGGATGCAGCATTTTACATTGCAACTTGTTTCTGGACAAAGCATTTAGATAGTTGCTATATAGTTACTCGTGGTTCAACCTCACAAAACATTAACCTTATTAATATTTAATAGTGATATGCAAATTGCAGCCAGCCAATTAGTTTTCTCCGCAGCTTCAGCAGTTTCCCAAGAGACTGATTCTTAAGTACCTTAATTTGTCTTTCTGGCAAAGGTGAAAGTGTTAAAAGGAGCTTTAATTTGTTGTTGAGTTGTCTTTTCAGGTTTTTTTAGGAATCACTTGAAAGATGATCAGATGAAATCTATTTACTTTCCTTTTATTCCCTGCAAAAGGCAGTTGAAATGTTGATACTGAAGCAAAGATAAAGCTTGCTAGTACAAGTAGGTGGTCTCACTTTATTGGCATACTTACACCCACACACAAAAGACATTTTGCTCTTTCTGTAACTTTGAATTAGCTGCAATCTGTATTAATACATTGGCTTATGGTATGTAATTGCCTCCTACCTATATAGATTCAGAAGTCAACTACTTACTAATAACTAAGGAAATTTTTTGCTTTAGCTCAAAAGTCAGGCTTTTGCTCATTTGATATTCAAAGTTATGATGATTGTTTTCTCCCTCATCAGCTCTGGAGCAGAGACAGAGCAGGAAAGCATAGGACAAAGTGCGTAGCAGAATGATACTGTGATCAAACAAAGCTAAGAATTTGATCCTGAAATGGTGGCTGTTTTAAAGTACTTTTTCCCTTAGTGTAAAGAGTTATTTGACATGCACCACACTTAGATGTCTGAGTTTGCTGATCGTTTCTCAAATATCTGACACAGTGGGAAGATTGGCAACACTTTTTTTTTTTTAAACTTCATTGCCATTAACACTGCAGAGCTGGCCATAGTCTGTATGTAATGTGGTTAAAACACTGTTGAGTACGGCTGAGAGCAGGAAAAGACTCCACTTATCTGTTCCAGCCAAATGTGTGAGCTTATACAGCTCATAGTCATTACCAAGCTCAAGCAGTGCTTTGAGGACTTGGCGTTAAAACTCTGCACCAGCACTTTCCACCTTTCTAATGAGCCTCATCCTCATTAAGGTACCTCTGTTCTTACCTTCATTTTCTTGGCATCTGAAGTTCACTTTGCCTCTGCTGAGCACCTATCGACTGATTACAGAAGTGACACATTTCAGAGCTACCATACCCTCTTCCATTTGTTTTTAAGGTCAGTAAATGCATTGCAGGTGGTGCTTTTATTTGTTGGGTTGTTTGTTTTTTAACCATTTCAAAAAACACAAGTAAAGTGCTGCCAGGTAAGGCACAGAGATTTCTCTGCAGACTCAAATGTATTTTCCTCAGGTATCACTTACAAATGCTTAAAAAGTTGCTTTAAAATATCTCACTGTGGACAGGTTATGTGACCTCTTCTGAATAAAGGCAGAACAGCTCCTATGAGCTGGCAATCTATACCGTACAGGGGAAAGAACCATCACTGACGTACCTTGTTTCACAGGATTAAGTAAATTAAAGTCAGGACTGAGATAAAAATAATTCATGTTTAAATGCTAGGTCATTTCATCGAATTTTTTGGTATTTCAAGTAAGTATCAAGCTGGTAGTTTATGCCCTGTTATCACCTAAAATTTCTCCCTTGTCTTTAAGGCATGATGTTACTTTTTAGAGTTATACTTCGACCTGCTCGAAATATTGTCAGTCCTGGTTCAAATTCAACCTGACATCCCAAATGCAATGAGGTTAGCGGTTTCATCATAGCCTCAAGTGCACAGTAGTATGCTGAATAAACCCGCACATGTAATTCTGCTAAATTTGGACTGTAAGGGGGCCCTAGCACTGTGTTACTATGGAAACAGAATTCTTCTTCAGAAAGAAATTCCCCCTAGGTTTAGTAATGTGAAAAAATTCCCGATATTTGAGCTGGGTGATGTTTCCCTCCATTATCCTTTTGTGCCCACAGTTTCTTAATAAGAGTTTAAAGACGACTTTTTTGACTTGTCCACTTAATATTGAATTTGATCACCGGGTTTTCATGATATTTTATCTGAAGGAAAAAGCAGTTCTCTTACCCCAAAGCTGTTCGGATAGCTGTGTGTATGAGTGATGATGATTTATAGAAGACTGTGCACAGTCACAGTGCTGAGCAGAACACAGGCAGTGTTTGCTCTTCAGTAGATTATGTAGGCATAGGAGGACTCTTTTTCTAGCAGGTTATCACATAAAGTGAAATCCTGGCTCTGCTCATGACATTTGCCATTTCACCGATATCTTGGGCCGAAAAATTTTATGACAGAACCAAAGTAAAATATTTACAAGATGAGAAACTGGAGTGCTTGGACAGGATGACAGTGAATAAAGAATCATTTCTTATGCAAATTGGACAGAGGCTTGGACAGCATATCACTTTTCCCTGAGACTATATTTACAATAAATACTTTTTGAGAAGCAGGTTTAGGAGGGACTGTGGGAAAGTTGCATAGCAAGATTGCTAAGCTAAGCATGAATGAAAGGTGCTGTGGTACAGACAGGTAGAAGGAAGGAAAGCGGGCAATGTGTAGAGGAAGAAACTATGTAAGAGCACATGGCATGAGAGAGCAGTTGAGAGGACATGAGAAGAGAGGACAATTAGAAGTATTGAAACTCTCTTCATATAGTCCAGCTAGTCTTTGATGATTTGTTACTCTTGTCTTGAAAAACCAGGTTTATAAGGCCATACAAAGAAAAAGGAAATGAGATAATTATATTCTTATACTCCATGAAAAATTTCCATTCATTCCAGTGAATTTAGCATTTCTTTCTAATACTTATGTAAGTGATATGTGGCACAGAGCAACAGTGCATCCTTGGAAGAACATTAGCATACATACTTGCTTAATGCGGAGAGCACAGACAAGCTTCCATTTCCACATAGTACAGGACTGTAGGGCCTATGGTCAGGTTCTGTGTGCTGCTGAGGGTGTTTGCAGTGGCCAGAGGTGTCTGGAAATTAGTCCTTGCAGAGTGCCTTGGGGACAGAAAGCCATACAAGTAGCTCTACCTCCAGCCACTGAAGTTGCCTCGTGAGTAGATGCCTGGTCGCAGCAGATCTGTTATGAGGCACGAGAGAAGCGCTGTATGTTAGAGCAGCATCCTCTTCTCTTGGTCCTCCTCTAGTATATTGTAAAATACCAATAGTGAGGACCATAATAAGCCCTCCTAACTCCTTAATTATTGTCCAAGGCTGAATTCCTAGGCACAAATGCACACACCAGTGTTCTTTGTGTCAAGGGAAAACATCAGACATTGGAGGATGTGAATTGGAGCCTCATACAGAGGATTTCAATTACTTATCCAAATACTGTGTCCAGCTGAGGCATCAATCCTTACCTTTTCTGAAGACTCTGCCTGTTACTAGTTTCTACAACTAGAGGCTGGCAATTGCAGCTTCTTCTAGCTTTGGCAAATATATGTATTGTGAAACCCCTTTTTCACCCTGCTCCAGAACTTGTTGCACTGTCACAGAATCGTAGAGTCATAGAATCATTTAGTTTGGAGAAGAACTTTAGGATCATCAAGTCCAACTTTAACGTAATACTGCCAAGTCCATTGCTAAACCATGTCCCTAAGCACCACATCTACGCATTTTTCAAATGCTGTCAGGGTTGGTGACTCCACCACCTCCCTGGGCAGCTTGTACCAATGCTTCACTATGTTTTCAGTGACGAAATTTTTCCTAATATCCAATATGAACCTCCCCTCGTGCAACTTGAGGCCACTTCCTCTTGTCCTGTCGCTTGCTATCTGGGAGGAGAGACAGAGCCCACTTGCCTGCAGCCTCCTGTCAGGCAGCTGTAGAGAGCAGAAGATCCCCCCTGAGCCTCCTTTTCTCTGGGTTAAACGCCCCCAGTTCCATCAGCTGCCCCCCCCGAGCTGTGCCGCAGCCCCTTCCCCAGCCCCTGCCCGGCTCTGGACACGCTCCAGCCCCTCCGGGTCTGTCTGGGGGTGAGGGGCCCAACGCTGAGCCCAGGGCTCGAGGTGCGGCCGCACCAGGGCCCAGCACAGGGGGACGGGCACTGCCTGGCCCTGCTGGCCACGCTGCTGCTGACACCGGCCAGGGCGCTGCTGGCCGCCGTGGCCACCTGGGCACACGGGGGGCTCATGCCCAGCCGGCTGCCGACCAGCCCCCCCAGGCCCTTCCCCGCCGGGCAGTTCCCAGCCCCCTGCCCCCAGCCCGCAGCGCTGTGGGGGGCTGGTGTGACCCACGGGCAGGGCCCGGCACTCAGCCCCGTTGGGCCTCATACAACTGGCCTCAGCCCCTCGGCCCGGCCTGCCCAGACCCCCTGCAGAGCCCCCTGCCCCCCAGCAGGTCACACTGCCCCCAGCTCGTGTCCTCTGCAAACCCACTGCGGGTGCGCTCCAGCCCCTCGTCCAGGTCATCGATGAAGATACTGAACAGAACTGGCCCCAGTACTGAGCCCTGGGTAACACCGCTTGTTACTGGCCGCCAGCTGGATGTGACTCCATTTACTACCACAACTGGGGCCCGGCCACCCAGCCAGCTTGTTACCCAGCGCAGAGCACACCCGTCCCAGCCATGAGCAGCCGGGTTCTCCAGGAGATGCTCTGGGAAACGGTGTCAAAGGCCTTACTAAAGTCTCTGTAGACAGCATCTACAGCCTTTCCCTCATCCACTAGGTGGATCACCTTGCCATAGAAAATCAGGTTCATCAGGCAGGACCTGCCTTTCATAGACCCCTGCTGGCTGGGCCCAGTCCCCTGGTTGTCCTGCACGTGCCCTGTGATGGCACTCAGGATGATCTGCTTCATCACCTTCCCTGGCACCCAGGTCAGGCTGACAGGCCTGTAGTGTCCCGGATCCTCCTTCTGGCCCTTCTTGTAGATGGGCATCACACTGGCTAACCTCCAGTCTTCTGGTACCTCCCCAGTTAGCCAGGACTGTTGATAAATGATGGGGAGTGGTTTGTTGAGCTCCTCTTCCAGCTCCCTCAGTAGCCTCGGGTGGATCCCATCCAGCCCCATAGACTTGTATGTGTCTAAACGGAGCAGCAGGTCACTCATCGTTTCCTCCTGGACTGCGAGGACTTCATGCTGCTCTTCATCCCTGTCTTCCAGCTCAGGGGGCTGTGTACCCTGAAGGTAACTTACTATTAAAGAGTGAAGCAAAGAAGACATTCAGTACCTCAGCCTGTTCCTCATCCTCTGTGCAATGTTCCCCCCGCCACATCCACTAAGGGATGTAGATTCTCCTTGGCCTTCCTTTTGTCCTTAATATATTTTTTAAAACATTTTTTGTTATTTTTTATGGTACTGGCCAGCCTGAGTCCTAGCTGGGCTTTTACCTCTCTAATCTTCACCCTGCATAACGTTATAGACCTCCGGAGTGGCCTGCCCCTTCTTCCAAAGGTGGTGAAGTCTCTTTTTTGCCCTGAGTTCCAGCAAAGTCAAATCAATCAAGTAGAGACATTTGGAGAGATTTTCAAAGGTGCAGCTGGTACGTAGGTGTTGATTTCTCATTTACTAATGCTAGTGAAAGACACCTTCTTGTTGTTTGTGCTGTTGGTTTTATAACAGCAACAAGGTCCAGGACTTTGCAGTCTTTCTGACTCCACTTTGAAAATAGTTTCAAACAGTATTTGGAGAGAATAAATCTACAAAGTGACATGTAGACAGTTACTGTTCCCTGGCAGTATCTCTATCCTCCTACTGATAAAAGGCAAAGAACTCTGCATTAGGAATATTGTACAGTAACCCTGGAGAGAATGACAGATTTAAGAGATTTAATTATTGTAAAAAATGAAGGTGGTTGTGCTTAAGTGACACACTACAGATAATAAACAGTTTCTGTCTATGGCAGGTAGTTATATTTTGAAAAAAGAACAGAATTGTGTTACAGGTTTCCATGTTGCCAATTTATCAGACAATTGCAAGGGAATACAAGCTTTAATAAACTGATTATACCTCTTTTGAATTTACCATTTTGGACATATTGGCTGAATCCTCCTAATTAAGGTTTTATTAGCCAGAAGCTGAAAAAACATTGCAGTCATGGATTTGTGGGTGGGTGGTTTTTTTCTTTTGAGCAATGACACTACTATGGCTGTTTGAAATACTGTGTATACTAAATTGACTTTTGAAATTAATTTCAGGGATATTAACTTCCAATAAGTGCATAATTTAATTGTGATTCAAAAGAGCATTGATGTCACCAGGAAGTGCCTAACAGAAGGTTTATAGCACTGTTCTTTGGGGCTGCATGAAGCTTATCAAAGCGGTTAGAAGGCTTTGTTAGAGCTCACACATTTCAACACTTAGTAATTTGCAAAACTTCCAGCGCAGTAGTAATCCAAGTACTTTGTCCCTTATGCCTCCTTTCTAATACATCTTTAGAAAAATCTTTGGTCTGTTGAAAAATCAGGGCTTAAGTCCTAGAAGATTTTGTGCAACAGAAAGCCTTGCCAAAGGGTATAGATACACTGTCAGCCAGAGCTGTGCGTGATTAAGGAATGCCGCTGGGCAGAAGTCAGTCAGAAGTAGGCTAAAATCTTCATTCAGAATCCATTTCTACATTTCGACTGAATATTTTCTACTAGGTGCTAGAACAACATTGTTATTTCACCAGTACATACTTCTGTGTATGGTCAGTTGTAGAGCTGGGCACAGAAGCAAAAGTGACTGTCCCTATAAAAATGTTGTAGGTCACAGCACGCAGAGCAGACACTGACCACTAAAACAACTAGTCAGACTCCATGAAGGTCTATTAAAAACATTTCTGAATTTTTCACAGCCAGATAATGAGTAATTTGCTTGCAGTCACAGAAGGTCTGTGTCAAAGGAGAGAAAGAAACCCAGTGCCTGAGGATTATTTGGATTAATTCCTGAACCCAGTCCAGTGCCTTCACCACATAATCATCTTGTTTCCACTAAGTATGATTTACACATGTTTTCTGTTTATTTGGCAGCAGTTCTTGGTACTTTTTAAATATCAAGCCTTGGACTAGACACCCTGAAATCAAGTGTAATGTGCTTAAAGACCTTCAGCATAGTGAAGTGATTAGTAATATGTCACAGTATGGGCCTAATTCCCCATTGCATTGAGCCAGCTGTGCAAGCACATCTGGAAGCACTTGAAAATGTTGGACTTCCTCAGAAACTGGCCATGAGGAGGTGTCAGAGTCCAGAGGAAGGTTCAAGCTCTTCTTCTAAAATCTTATGAACTGCTGTTGCTTTGTTCTTTAGCTAATTCAGTTCCACACTGAATGGTCTTGAAAAGGAAAACACACCTGTAGACTATTCCTGTATTTCTCAGTTCTCATTTTCCCCTTGTTCTTCTCCTGTGATGCTTAAACCAAGTTGTCATTCAGTGCTTTACTTCTTGTCTTGCCACAGCACCCGGGGAGCCTGACACATGAATCAGAATAGCATGGTACAAGCACAGATCAGAAGGTTGTCTCAGAAAACCTTACAATGGAGGTGAAAAGCCTGGGAAAACAAAGGGAGACAAGTGGGTAGATGGGGAACAAAAGGAAGTGAGAAGCTGATGCTTCTTGCATACCAGCGGAACCAGCGTACAAGGAGGCAAACATGGGATATTTTTCTTTTTAATACATAGTGGCAGAAGCAAATTGTTTTAGAGAGTTTAACAGAGGAAAATGAGTGAGTTTGCAGGTGTCGAGGAAACTTTCTCCCCAGTATTAGATGCGGCATGAGAAAAAGCACAAAAGGATTATCTGAATGTTTAGCATTGGCCACAGAAGGAGAGAATCTCCCTCTGTCACTGAACTGGAGATAATGACTGAGGACAGCATGCAGAGAGCGTTGACAGTGAAGACAAGCCTCTATTAGATGCAGCAGGGAAGTGAAAGCCCATGCTGGGAGCATGGAGAGAAGGATGATATGGTCAAACTGATGAGCTGGAAAAATGATCTTATGACAGCATCTAGAATGCATCTGAACAGGCCAAGTTAGGATCTGTCATGGCCAAAGAGAAGATGGTATTTAAAGAGATTATGAGTTTGGAAAAATTATGATCAGTATTCACCTTTGAACCATTGCACATAGAGAGTTTAACAAGTCAAGGGCAGGAAAGGAAAAGAGATTTAAGAGAGAATGCAGTTCTCCTAGGTCACTCAAAAAATCAGTAGCATATTCAGGAGCAGGATTCATGACTGCTGAATTCCAGCACAGAGCTCTGCTTGTTGGATCATCCATTGCTCAGGAAACGGCTTATTTTTGTAGCTCTGTGAACTTAGTGTGAACTTTGCATGTTTTTACAATACCATAATTTGCAGAGATCCAGACTGAGAGCAGATGAATCACATTGTTTAGGCAGAGAAGGATGTGCTACAGAGCCACTTCTGTAGCACTGAAAATCTCCTTTCCCTGAGGACGAAATCCTCTCTCCTCCCACAAAGCAACCAGCACGTTTCAGAACTCCACATCAGCTGGCAAATACATTGCTTATTTTGGCATTTAATTTCAGCATGACTGCTTAAGGATAATACAAAGCATTAAAGCTGTCAATATTTTTGAGTGACAGAGACAGAACTGAAACTGTTACTCTCTTTTTCCCTTTCAAGTGACAAACATAATTTGTATTATGTGTTGAGTATAACTTACTGCACTGCAACAAGAATCCTTTCCAGTTTGCTTTAGCTATATGCCCATGCAGACACAGGCTGTGTCTCTAAACGTGTTTGTGAAACACCAGGCACTAGGAGGCCCCAGTCCTCAATCAAGATTCTTCTACAATCATTATTTTGAGTGATATTTTAAAACGTAATAGGAGAGGATGACATAATAAAGAGCCCTTTAAGCTGCAGTACAGCACAGCGATTTGCGCTGCTGCATTCCTTTCATCTGTTCATTGCTTCCCTACAGCATTCTCCTCTTAAAGAGAAACAGGAATTTTTCAAGGAATTCAGCTTTGAAAAGTAGGTTTGTTTTTGCCTGGACAGGGGAAGGTCAGGCTCAAGAGCAGAGCTGGTGGTTCTGTATGCAATTTCACTCCATCCTTTATGTCTGGTCAGCTCTTACCCTTCACATCATGCACTGCCCACATCTTCCTGTCTTTGAACCACGCATGGTTTGAAAGTATCAACCAGAACAGATCTGTCATCATCAGAAACCCAGTCAGTATGCTCAGCATCTTTACAAAGGATCTGATGCTGCTGTAAAGCATATGAAACAGCTTTGGTGCTGCAAATTCAAGTGCAGAAGAGGGAAAGAGGCATTTCCCTTTTGGGGTAGGGGAAATTGTGGTTAGAGAGGTATATGTTAAGCAAAGACAGGGGCCAAGGAGGAACACTAAATGAAGGACTCTAATAAAACACATTTACATTTCTAAAGGGCAACTATTAGCTTTCTCCTCACCTCTGTTTGGACCATTCCAACTAGTTTTTTCCAATACGAAGCTGATCAGAAAGGGACTAAACCTAAGCATGAACAGTAGCTAGTTTGTGTCGCTTGGCTTTGAGAATCAGTGGCTGCCTTGCTTTGATTTATCAGTATGGACATAAACACAATATCCATATAATTATTTAGATAACTCTGTCCTGTCCTGTTTCATTTCTTGCTTGCAGTCCTCCAGGTGAAAGGAGGACATTCTGCTTTTACAGTTAGAAATCCAGTTTCCAGACAAAATTATTCATAGTCAGTTTATATTCTGTGTCTTTTTTTTCAACTTTTACTTTCTCTGCAACTTTCCAGTTTGAAATTCTTTTGTTTGAAAAGAGATTAAACCCATTGTATTCCATCTTTTTTATGAGGTCTTGCCAGTGGCAATAGTATTGCTCTCTTCTCTAGAACTGCCTTGCTCAGTGTTTTGTAGGACTATGATTACCTTCTCACAAGACTTCATGTTGGAGGCTCACAGACAGTCTATAATTGACTAATACTCCATTTCCCCTCCTCCCTCATTTCAATCAATCATCCAGTGACTTACAGAAGCCGTTCTTTTTATTGGTCCCTAAAGTCTTTTTTTCCTTTCAAAGAGACTTAAAAAAAAATTGTATTTTTATAGTGAAAATTCAATCAGAAGTCTGATTCGTGTTTTAAAGTATAATGTTAATATTGAAAACAGTATATGGATCAAGTAGCATTGATGAAGCACAGTTCTGCTCTGTAGAGGGCAAGAAAAACGCTGGCAGGATCAATGATTTAACAAAAAAAAATAGAAAGGGAAAAAAATCAGTTGAATGAATAAGTGTAGAAAAAACAGCAAAACCCAGATAATTTCCTTGCTGGCCTTGCTAGCTTATACTTTCCTGAGCTATTATTAAGAAAGGGGGAACATGTTGCCAAAACACTGGAAAAAACTAATTTAAACATCTTTTAGAAATCTGCTGTAAATTTCATAACAGCACTTAGCCTTTTCAAGAGCAGCGCATGCATTGACTATCAGCGTGTTCCTCAGATGGCTGAAGTCACTTCTTGGAACATGTCATTTGCATTTCAATGACCTCTTACTGTGTCCTATTGCTGTATTAAGTTATCTGCTCTATCCTTCTGCCAGCAAAGAATTGCTGAGGATTTATGTAGCTTTGCATCTTTTGTGTGACATATCCCAGGGACATAAGGAGCATCAGGATAACTTTGGGGCAGGTTTAATGTTATTAATTCCCATGGGCAGGTCTTGGAAGATTAAGTGCTGAACAGACCTGGAAGGGCAGAAGATCAGTGGGGTAACAGAGCAGGAACAGTAGTTCTCCCAGTTGAAGTGCATTTGTGGACACAAATACATTAGGAAGAACATGAAGTTGACAAAAAGTCTATTTGCACCGATAGCCATCTCTGTTCATCCAAGCTTCTCAAGAGTGATTTTATTTTCAGAGAGTCATGAAAAGCAAGGGAATGCACACTAAATATCTACTAAGCAGCAAACAGTAAGAAGTAACATATAGACTAAGGAAAAGCAGAGATTTATATGGGTGAGCAATTGGCTGATGGGTCAGGCTCAAAGAGTTATAGTAAGTGGGGTTGTCAGGTTGGTGGCCAGTTACCAGCGGGGTTCCCCATGGCTCAGTTTTAGGGCCAGTGCTCTTTAATATTTCTCTAAATGATCTGGATGTAGGAATCAAATGTACATTAATTTTGCCAATGACACTAAATAAGAAGGAGCTTTGGACTCCCTCAAAGGTAGAAAGGCTTTATGGAGAGATCTGGATATACTAGAGACCTGAGCAATCCGCAGTCATATGAAATTTAACAAGAGAAAGTGCGGGATTCTCCAGGTGGGATAGGGTAATCCTTGTTATACATACGAACTGGGGGATGAGAGGCCCTTCAGAAAGAGATCTGGGCGTTTGGGTTGACCAAGTTGAATATGGGTCAACAGTGTGCTTTGGCAGCCAAAAGAGCCAACCGCGTCCTGGAGTGCATCAAGCACAGCGTAGCTAGCTGGTTGAGAGAAGTGACTGTCCCGCTGTTCACTGCACTAGTGAGGTCCCACCTTGAGTACTGTGTGCAGTTCTGGGTGCCTCAAGCAATAAGGACATCAAACTATTAGAATGTGTCCAGAGGAGAGCAACAAAGATAGTGAAAAGTTCCCAAGGGCAAGACTTGGCAGGAGCGGCTGAGGTCGTGGTTTGTTCAGCTTGGAGAAGAGAAGGCTGAGAGGTCTACTAGTACATGGCAGTCTACAACTTCCCCAAGGGGGGCAGTGGAGGGGGAGGTGCTGATCTCCTCTCCCTGGTGATCAGTGGTAAGATGCAAGGAAATGAAATGAAGCTGCATCAAGGGAAGTTCAGATTGGACATTAGGAAAAAGTTCATCACTGAGAGGGTGGTCGGTCACTAGACCAGGCTCCCTAGGAAAGTGGGCACAGCAACAAGCCTGTCAGAGTTCAAAAAGCATCTGGATAATGCTCTTGGTCATATGATTTAGTTTTAGGTGGTCCTGTGAGGTATGGGGAGTTGGACTTGATGATCCTTATGGGTGCTTTCCAACTCGGTATCTTCTATGTTTCTATGATTCTGCATAGGACAGGAGAGTGAATAAGCAAAATTACAGGCGCTAAAATATTCGGGGTTTCATGAGAAATATTTCAAGAATAGCTCATGATCTCTTGACAGCTGCATTTGCCTGATGTTAATCATGCTGTTCACAAAAAAAATACATAATATAGTTACTTCTCAATGCCATCATGTTGTCACTAAAAACATGCATCGGGAGAGAGGTGTCCATGACCTTAGTTTATAACAGTAATTGTCATCACCTTGTTCATGTTCCTGTAGTACCTGATTATTTTGTCCAGTTCTTGGTACATAGATACATTATAGGACATGAAAGATGACCAGCAGTCCAATGTGTAGGGTAAGGCTTTAGGACAGTAGGTTGGGTTTAGCAGGTGCTACATGCTTGTGGTTTAGCTTTGGCCAAGTTACTTGGCTTCTTGGTACTTGTCTTCCTCACCTGTAAAACAGAAATGTCAGTAGCTCCCAGCCTCCCACAGCATCATGAACATCAATATATTCATACACTGTGACAGTGAGATCAGAATGGTTGTTGCATAGGTGTGATTCCAGTGGCAGCTTGGATCTGCTGTTACTGCAGCACAGCCCATAAAAGACTGCCAGGTTCTTTGTTGTTTTCTTCATAATTAGCCATTTAGTAGTTAATAGATCCAGTTGTAGACCTTTTATTGCTGAGTTTAAGCAATTCTCTAGCCTTAAACTCGAGGAATTAACTGTGAATTTCTATTTCCTCGTGTCGTCTTCAAAACTGACAGTTGGGGGAAAACAGTATTTTTTCTTTGGCTTTAAACTGTGAAAGTCTAAGATGAAAATTACTAAGAGATGGGAAAATTAGGATCCTCCAAAGCCAGACTCTGCTTCAGACTACAGCTACATTTTAATATTACATTGCAACAGTGGTAAAAAATGTGGTACAAGATATTGCCAAATAGTAGCATACTGGTGAAACTAAAATGTAAAAAAAAGTTACTTGTTGTTAATAATTTTACCACTTTGAGACAAGAGATTGTAGGCAGAAGAAAAGTCAGAGAATAAATGCTAGATTAGCTGTAAAATATTTATTACAGTTCACTGACTATTTCAAATTATTTTGAGTTTTCAGTTTTCCTCAAATCCAGTTGTTTCTTTAAATGAGAGAAAATATTTAACCAATGAATTCTCACATGATAAGATCAGGACACATCAATATTTGAATTCTGAACATGGTAGTGTGTGTTATAATTTGGTTTCATAAGCTGGATCTTATCTATTAAAATAAACACATTAATAAAATGTGGCAAGAAGGATATGAATATATGAATATAAAGCTATGATAGACATTTTTCTATTGCAAACTGTTTGTTTCTGGAGATCAAGTCTTCAAGAAGATTAAACAATGCTGAAGAAATGATTAAGCCAAGAAACTAATAGGCACAGGCTTAAGAAGATGCTGGTACGATAGAGGAATATTAGCAATGCTGCAAACTGGTACACA
The DNA here is from genome assembly GCF_963210335.1 of Falco punctatus. NCBI lineage: Eukaryota > Metazoa > Chordata > Aves > Falconiformes > Falconidae > Falco > Falco punctatus. The sequence goes on from NC_137581.1 coordinate 7,826,004, forward strand.
GAGCCTGATTGTCCTTGGTCCTTGTGTGGGTGTGTGGTGTACACAGCAGCAAGATTGCAGGGAGCCTTCTCTTGTCTTGGTGCTCATGGCCAGGCCTGAAGTGTGCACTCCACAGGAGTAGCACAGAGTGACCCCATAGCAGCTTGGTATGGGAAGGGCAAGAAGGGAGCTCATGGCTCACCAGGCTATTGCCCTTCTCTGGGCTCTGCCTTGGCTAATGCAAGTCTGTGTGACCAATGGTATAAGCTTGTGATGAAATCCCTCGATCTGGTCCCTGGGAAATAGCAGCTGTGAGGAGTGGAGACCATGCCAGGGGGTTCTGCTGAGCCTGTTCTTGTGTTGTACATAAGCCTGGGCTTTGCACATAGGTTTTCTGCTCTCCCTCAGCACAGTATTTCGATTTGTTATTTGTGAAGATTTACAACTGTGTGTCTTCATGCCTATCAGGTAGTGCACCAGGAGCACTTAGCAGGAAGTTTGTTTCTTGGGACATCAGATGATTTCTTTCCTCATTCAGCCAGTGCCAGAATGAGAACTAGCACTTGCCACTTTTTTTTTTTTTTTTTTTTCTTTTCAGAAGTTCATTGTTAAATGAACGAATCAGCCTGAAAAATTTGATAGAGATACAAAGACATACCTACTGCTTTTTTCACCTGTATTTATTAAAAGCTAGGTGGAAAAACCAGGAAAAAATATTTTCTATAATTAAATGTGTTTACTTTGCCCATTGGGAGTTCTTTATGTATTGTTGCTTTCACTGTACTTAGTTTGCAGTCATGATCACAAGCAATCAAAATCATACATTTACCCTCAGAATCAAAAGAAGAGACTTCCAAAACATTAGACTTTTAGAGTATTACATTTGCATGCAGTTAAGAGTTGGTAGGATGCTTTCATGTCACATTTTCAAGCTTTTCCCTTTAATCAGGAGCTCTAGAAAAGTAGTCCTTTGTTGCGTGAAAGCCTAAATGTCTCCAAAAATCAGGCGATTTCAGGAGTTAGTTTTAACAAGATCATCATAACTTACTGAAGCCATGTCATATTACAGGTGTCAGAAACTACTGTGCAGCATTAGATTGTTTAGAGAGCTTGGGGGCATCACTGCAAAACTGAGTCAGCCCTGGGTCTGTGTTAGCAATTGAGAGCACTACAAACAGATCAGAAGATCAAAGCATCTGGTACCGATGTCGCTAAATCCACACAATCAGTGTCTCAAGGATTTTACTTGAGACTAGGCTTTGGGCCAAACATCTCTGCCATATACGTAGTTTAAAGGCTGTCACCCAGAGAGGATATGGATGGGTAAGGAGAAGAAAGGAAGTGGGTAGTGACACATGCTGAAAAGCTCTGGGAAGTATGCAGACAGTTGTTTTGCTTTTGCATTTTGAAAGATAAGATTTCAACCTCTGTGCTCAATAAATAAGTCAAAACACCTTCTTTGTGAGAATCCAGGAACTAGGGACAGTTGCCTTTCCCTGGAACTTGCTCACCGACAGCATGTGACGGATAAAGGACTTTCCTGTCATAATATATGAGTACCATATGTTGGCCCGGTTATTTTGGTTGTCATGTTTACAGTATAAATATGTTGGGTTACTCGGCAAGGTGTTGTCCAGATGCAAATGGCAAAAGAATGGGTTGCGATGGTTGTCACCTACCCCTTCAGAGCAATCTAGTGTCCTCAGAGGGCTGCTTGCTCTCTAGGGAGCCTTCAAAACTGTGATGTCCAGAAAAAGAAGATTCAGCAAAGAAGGAGAAAGAAGTGATGTGGAATTTTAAAATATTGTTTTCTGGTGTGGGAAACCCTGCCAGGCAAACACAAGAGGTAGGCTTGGTAGGTGCCAAAAAGGTAGTCTTGTCTAGGTCACCACTATTGCAAGGAATAACTGTTCAATTCACATAAATCAAATTAGGATTGAATTGGTGTATTGATCCATTAATGGGTTTCAGTTAACTAGCAAGCAGTAAATTATATGCTCATAATCTCTAGACATTATGAACATATCTCTATTAGAGACTTAGGAAATGTTAATATACACCTAGAAATTTCTACACAACTTTCTACAACTATTTCTATAAAGTCCTAAACATATGAACACACAGACACACACAGAACAACCACGTCCCTCTTCCTGGAGAGCGAGTCCCCCTCCTTACTCTTGAGCCATGCGTGCTCCAGCTTCACGGCCAGCCATGCTTCCCTGGCAATCTGCCGATCTATCTGCCGATGGGAAAACCTCACACACACTGACACCCCCGCACTCACCAGGCGTGCATACTTGTGCCTGCACTGTGAGCCCGTTAGTTGGGTGCAGGCTCTTCATGGCGTTCAGCAAGGAGGATGCTCTGTTGGGGCTCAGGTGGAAGTTGTGATGTCCATGGGACAACTTCTGGCAGGGTCAAACCTGGTTTGTCTGCTGTCCTGTCCTGGTGACAAAGTGTTTCCCCACTGTTACAGCTTTTCATGCTACTTTAAAACTTCTTCTGAAGATTAAGCCTGTGTTTCAAAAGGCTTTGTAATTCCCTGGTTACTCTTTAATCCAGCTGGTGGTTGTCTTCCTCCTTCACGTGACTGCTGTCAGGCAAACACCCGATGAGGTTTTGGGTGTTCTTTGCACACAGACTGTTTATGAGCACCCACACACACCACTGTGGGTGACACATGGTGATCTTACAGAAAGGCAGGAAACTCAGTAAGAGAAACATTTGTGTCAACTCACTGAAAAAATGTTGGGTTTTTTCCTTTTTAAAGCTTATTCATCCAGCTAAAAATGTAAGTGTATACATTTAATCTATTATTATAAATTAAGTATTTTGTCATTACACATTATAAATATTTATGTATATATATATATTCACACACAAAGGAGTCTGGCAACTATAAATTCCATTGGCTTCAAACTTCTGAAAGGGAAGAAGCAAAGTGAGGTAAACCAGTTGGATCAGGAGAATGAAAGAAGCTGTACAGGCGTTATTGACCTCAAGTTAGAGTTTAAGAAGCTAAGACCTGAGGTGAGCACACTGAGAGATGCTAGAAAAGAGGATAGAGACATAATCCTGGAAGCACATCATAACAAAACTTCCTAATACACAGCAGGATACAAAGGCCTCTAGCAGGAGGCTTGGTGTTGGCACATATGTGAAACAATGATCCGTTTAGGCCTCAAAAGTAAAGGGAAGAGCAAAGACACAAACTTGCTAAGTAAATAAGTTGTTAAAGTCAATGGTAGAGCCACTCATCTGAGCTTCAGGCTCACATCTCCCTGCAGCTCCATACATCTTTAGACAGCATCATCTGTGAGGACTCTAGGCAAGGAGGACACCACCACCAACACTGATGTCGCTTGGCTACTGCAAAACTTAGAATAAGGGAGAATATTGTGCCCCAGTGGAAAATTCTGCAGTGCAACTGTGAGTGTTCATTACAGCTGTACTTCATTAGAAAGTTTGCCTGATTATTGCAATCACTCTGAAGATCACTTGAATGGCCGAGGTGACTCTATCATTTCTGATTTGTGGCTAAGAGGCAATTTTGAAGTTTCCAGAGCAAACAGGAAGGAAATTATTTTTATTTTAGGACTGTGACTCAGCAATGGATCAGCAAAACCAAAAATGCATTGATTTTTCTAGTCATCAGCCAAGCAAGAGGTGGGGTTTCACTGGAAATTTCAATTTATTCCCTGGTCTTTTTTCTCTTCCACAGATACTTTTCTTGTATTGTCATCTTGGCATTGGCCAAAGTAACACCTAATACCAATGTAAATAATACAGCAGGGAGCATAGCCTCCAAATGTTAAGATCTGCAATAATTTGATTGTAAAACACTCTTTTCTTTGCTTGTAAAAAGCTCTCTCTCTTCCTCCTCTAAATTTTATTTTATGCAGCATTTAAGACTAGAATATTTTTTTAAAAAAAAACCAAAACCACCACCACCCAAACCATACAGGGAGCTTATTAGCTTCCTTTAAACTCTTAAAGACCTTAATCTACATTATAGATTATATATCCTGCCCAAGATAAATGAAGAAGCAAAGCATATCTGAACTGTGCTACGGGATTTACATAATTAGAAAACACTTTTCTAGTTATCCAGTAACAAGATCATAAAAGTGGTATAAAAACAGATATACAATTTAGTTGAGAATTTTGCTGTTCTGTTTTATAAGTCTGTATTTCACACTGGAGGTCAAGGTGCATGAAGTGTGAAGTTTTTTGCTTGTCCACTTTGATGACCTCGCTGTCTGCATCATCCCATGCTTTGTGGTATTACTCAATAATGTAAGGATGATAAAATGTCCAGTTCTTTAGAATCAGCTTTAATTTAATTCTGTCTTGTGCCATCATCCTATAGCATGTCTCCTTTTTGAAAGACTTTCCTTTGAAAGTGTCTTCTATTCCAAAATTCTATCTAGCTAAGTGTCTTCTATCCCAAAATTCAAATAATAGACATCAGTAGATTGGAAAGGGATGCAAGCCTACACACCTCAGAGTATCAGCTGATCTCTGTCTTTTACATAGAGAAGGTGAGAAAGAACTTTCTTATGGACATCATTACCCATAAGCTGTGTCCAGCACATATTTTTTTTTTACTTTCTTTGGTCCTGTTTATTGCTGAAGACACATGACAGTGAAATCAATAACAATAAAAATATTTTAATAGAAAGTTTTCAGAAACAAGTTATTTCTATAAGATGAAATTTGTTATTTATAAGTTGTTCATCACTAAGTCTAAGGACACTGTATACTTGGTGAAATATGATTTCCAGTTATGGAATATATATAATATGACTGAACACACTCATTAATTGTATTGAACGAAGATTTTATTGAAGTCATGCTCCACTTTTAGGGCATGGTGATAAAACGGTAGGTTATTAAGTAGATAATAACTCACAGAGAAAGTTTCCATAGCTTCAGTTTAGTTCCCAATTGTTTAATTTATTTTTTTTAGTTTTTCTCTGGATGGTTGATCCTTTACTGTTGCCAGCATCTTGCGAAAGCTGTCCTTGCAGTACTGTTGTGTTTCAAATCTTTTCTTTCCTGAAGCCAACATTAGGTGTTTTGCATTTGTACATTAGATATTTGGGGAATGTGAGTACCCAGTTTATCTGTAAAGATTTTTAAATATCCAGACTCACCTTTAGTGATCAGTCTGAGAACTATTCCATTATGTCATCCTGCAGAAATTGTTTACAGTGCTTTGTTGAAAACATGGACCTGGTTAGAGAGATGGTTAGAGAGACCACAAGTAGTAATTGATCATTGCTTCTGAAGAAATCATTTGTGAGTCTATTTTAAAGATGCCTTTGATATGATTAGGAATGTCATGAATGATCCTTGAAATCTTCCCTTTGGTCTTCCCTGTTAAATTATCACTCTTCTGTTTTAGTACTTACCACGCTGTGTTGCAGTACTAGACAGATGTATTGCTACCAGCTGGGCTGGAATCATGTTCTACAGTAACAAGGCTATCCCCAATTATTCATTAGAGGAATAATCAGGAAGGCAAGATTAGCAAAGTTAGATGTAACACTTCGTTTGGATATTGTGAATATGTGAAATCTGTATTTGTACATTCTACCAGTCCTACCATTATCTGGAGAATTTATGATTTTCTTTCTCTGGGAAATGAAAAAGAAGTGGAGGTAAAGGCAATCACCTTGCATCAGCCTTCCAGACTGGTTTCAGATGGCATTATTCACGTTTTCATCTAGCGAGCAGCCCCATTTCCCTTTTCCCAAGACTCGCCTAGTTCGATTGCTTTTGAATCTGCATTCAGCAGTCACAGCCTGACTGTTTTAGCACTCAGAATGAGACTTGGCAACTATTGCACGTTACCTCTTTGTGTCTAACATCCATGCTAAGCTCACGATTAGCATGGCATAGGCCATCTACGAAATTTTAAGTGCTAGTTGGCAGCAGGATGACCAGAAATTGGCTCGTGGTTCTTATCTTTGACACACAGAATAACGCAGTGATTACAGAAAAACACTGTTATATTTAGGGAAGGAAGGAAGACTTATTTCTATGTCTGAAGCTTCAAAATCGTAACAGCAGGTCTTATCCCAGTGGAAGAGCAGTCTCAGAACAGATGGACTATAGCAGTGCTCTGATCTGTGTTGGACAGTAAGTGGAACAGACTTCAAAGATGCAAAGACAAGACTGACTAAAGAGGTGTTTGAACCATAAAGATAAAATGATAGTGTCATTCACAAGGGAAAATATCTATTACTTAGACATTTAGACTTTACATTTGCACAGAAACTCTACTGGTTCTATTCTACCTACTTTCTATTCTTACACAGAAGTTCCTAAAGAGAAAAAAAGCAACCCCCCAAACAAAACATTAAGCAACAACATTTACAGTTCTACAGTAAAAGCTGTTTCTCCTGTTCTGGGAATGTGAGACAATCTAAGAGTAACCTAAAAATGCTTGAGTGCTATATCATCCTCATCAGCATCAAAGCAATTCCTGTCCAGGGAATCATTGTGAATGGCAACAAAATTACGTGTATAATAAAATCCACCAAAAAGTCAATGTCATGTTATGAACTTGTATCAAGCCTGTGCATGTCAGACAGAGCCTAAGAGATTTATTTCTTCCTAGACTTTGGTCTTATGTTTAAAAAAATACACATTTTATGGTTAGTGCAGTATTAATGCACATCAATATTTTATATCTTGCTGAAAGATGTACGAAAGGGTGTGGGGTGGATATTATGGATTTTCTTGTGCATTCTGTACACTATACACGGAAGAAAAGATTCATATGGAAATATCTACTCTTCATTAACGGCAGTTAGGGTATGACTGACATTTGAGGACAAATCCAAATAAAAGCATGAAAATTCCTCTTAGCCCTGATATAAATAGGATGCTTTACTATTAAGGAATTTCAGTAGGGTTCACACTGAATTCTTTTTGTTTCTGGGTCATTTCTTCTGCGTGCAGATGTTACTTGTCACTTCCAGAAGAACCACACACTCTGGAGTCAATATAATAAGAAATCTGAAGGGAACGCTCTTAGTTTTCCAGAGGCTGAAGTGGATTGCCCACCTGCATGTCCAACAATTTAATGTGAATTAGCACCAAGATGAACATGTTTATGAGAAGAATTCTTGTTGACTTCAAGAAAAAGCTTTAGGGAGCAGTCTTAAAAACATGAGTACCTCCACTTTACTGATTGTGAGTGGCATGGGTCTCCTTTTAGCTACATTCCAGTGTTTAATTTTGTCTACATCTGAATTTGCAAATGTTACACCATTTTATAAAACTGTGAATAAGGTTCTAAAGTGTATGATCTAAAGCTTGATCTCAGTCATTCATTTTTTCAGTTTTATTGGTACTCACATTTCTATAACAATTGTCCAGTTTAAAAAGAATTAGAGGAACTTGTTTGTTCATACAGTAGGTAAAATAATGCAACCAATTCATACATATTTTAGCAAATGTTAGGTCTGAGTGTGACATGCTAAATTTTGCCAGGCCCTATACTTTGGTTTTGATGAATATGCAACAACTACTGGGTACTTCTGATGTGGCTTGGATCTCCAGAAACTGTTGCCTGACTCAATGAATATTTTGTTGTTGAAGCATATTTTTAGTTTTTTTCATATATGTCATCAGTAATGAGAAACAATATGACAGGACATACAATATTAGGTGACAGAGCATGATCAAATCTCTTAGTTTCTCAAACAGCTGGCTTTTCTTTCTGCAAGCCGTCTTGGTTTCTAAATCTTCAAGTCACCTCCAAAATTTGGGGGACAACAAATATTTGTCTTCACTTCTCTGGTTGTAAGAAAGTAAGTGGCTGCTAGCAGTTGAAGGCAGCTAGTGCATCCCTGGCTAACATGAATATTTGCAGAAAGAAATTTCTCCCTGAACTGACTACCCTGACCTGGAGGACTTGGGTTTCTGTTGACTCTTGATTCTTCTGGGCCCTGGGATACCTTCCGTGATCCCTACAAGCTTGTAACTCGTAGATCAAGAGACCCTTCTTCCCACCCCATGCTGGTCCAGTTTACTACAAAGGATGCCTGCCATGCATAAACCAAGTGAAGGCTGCTTGGAGCCTCACATAAAAGAAAATCCTTTGAAACAGTAGCTTAGAGGAGTGATCTGTCCAATGCAGATCAGTTGCAGGCTGAGTCACTCAGCAAAGTGAATAGAAATTTCTCCTTGCCACAAAAGTCATAGGAAAAATGTCACTCTGTCAAGAACTGGGATCTGCCTCCTGTAATCCATCTCTGCCCTGCTTACCAGGTGATGGATTTGGTGGACCAAATGACAGAGGGTTTGAACTGCAGCTTCTCTTTGTGCAAGTCTCCATACCAGTCTTTTCTACTGTCCCCTGGCCTCTGTACTGTGTCCTGTCAGTCTTCTACGGGGCTGTTTGTTCCACCATTAATTATTTTAATGCCCAGCTGATGACATTACCTGAAACTCAAGCTTATGTATCACGTTAATTTCTAAGTGCTGAAACCCCAGTTTCCTGCCTAATTGTTGGTGCCTTTGGCATCTCCCAGACAGGTTTGATAATTATCATCAAATGCATTTTTAATTGAAAAAAATCTGTACCCTCTAGAAATATAAAATTTTTAAAGACTAGTAACCTAAAACAAACTTAAGTTAAATAAGACAGGGGTACTTTACTGCCCGTATTGTTTATATGCAATGAAAGAGAACACATTTCCTTGATTTATCTGAAGCCAACACAATCTCCTGTCTCTTGCACTGGAATGTTGCAGAATTTAGGTCAAGTATATCAGGCAGTAAACAGGGCTTTGCAAATAATCACATGGAATAGCTCACGAGAAATAGCCCATAGTAGTTGCATTAATCAACTGAACTGTTCTCTGGCTCCCACTGTAATGCAGTAGATCCCAAGGTTCCCAATATCCTATAATGCTGTGTGGAGGTATAAGAAAAAGGAGATCCCCATTCCAAAAGTTTTAAAGTTAACAATATGGCCCCAAACGGTGGATAAATTAAGCAATGTAACCAAGAGGTGCAAGACAAAGTTTTCCAAGGAAAATAAAGTTTGTTCACTGCTGACTGAGACTTGCTAGAATTTGACTAGCTCAGGTTATATATTCCCCTGTATTAAAACTCATATCCACGCAGTCAGTTTGGAGGTCCCAGTTCCATGGGTGGTGGGGCCAGGCACGAGCAGCCCTGCGTGCTGCTGAGTAGGTGGTCGTGGATCAGCTCCCCTTCCACTGCTGGGTGGCTGTGTTTGCCAAGAAGCAGGATGCCGCAGCTGCAAGCAGCTGCAAAGCTCCTGGACCAGAGCTGGCTTGGATCAGCATATCAGAGGGAGGTCGGGTCTGCCTGCCCTTGTGTATGTAAACATATCCTCTGACAGAATAAAAATGCAAACTAGCCATCTCTCATGTCTGATCACTGTAAGTGCCACTAAAAGCACTGTAGGCAAAATTGAACATTATCTCCTCCTGGCTTAAGGATGAGAAGCCAAAATCTTGTCCTTCTGCTCCAGAAAGGCCAGGAGGGCTGAGACAGGGAGGGGGAAAAGCAACTAGATCTGGAATTTCTGCTCCTGCTCCCTGTTAGCCAGGTTAAACAGCAGCCACAGTTGGCCGAAATAATCTATATCTCTTGCTTTACAGCAGCAGTATTTGCCAGCCTGGCCTTCTAGAACTTTGGCATGGTCAGGATAAATAGTGGAGTCGTGGTTGTTTTGCTGTCTCTTGGCACTCTGTTGTCCTTCACAGCTGCTTAGATTGTCTCTGTCCGGAGCTGATCCCACTCAACAAGCCCAGTTGTGTGGGTTTTTTTTAAAGAGAAAAAAGAAAGAAACCCCCTAGATAACTGACATCTTACGACAGTTGTATTTACAGCCTTGTGACCATTTCCAACAAACCCCTCACATCTCTTATATTTAAAAACCAGGTTGAATGTCATTTGTCACACAGTTGCTTAAACCCTCCAGTAACTGAAAGAAAAGTGTCCACCTAAGGTGTAAACTAAACGTTATCCTAAAAGACTCTTCCAGTCAAATAATGTAGTATGAGGAGGTTTATTCCAGTAAAAAACATTACTCATTTGATATGTTAGAAGTAACGGGAAAGTCTCCTACACTTCCTAATTCCCCCTAAAAGATGTTCTGGTACAATCAGATTTTATAATCATTTTCATTAACCTCTAAATTAGTAAGAAATACAAAATGCTCCTCACAGTTAGTTTCTGATGCCAGTTTCCATCCTGGTTTTTAAAATAATTAATGCTGTTGTCTTCAGGTGGGCTTCAAAAAGGAGGTGCTCACAGATGAACCACTGTTACAGATACAGATGTCAAACAGCAGACCGCAGTGCATGTGAATTCTGCACAGAGCGTACTGGGTTACGTGACCCAGTTATGAACCGTGTAACAGGGGCATGCAGGAAAAGGGTTTGATCAACAGGAAATCCCCTGGAGCCTTTCTCTTTGCAAGAAACCCTCCTCTAGAAGAGCGGCACAACACTGATTCTCTCTTTTAGCCAACAGCAAAAAGTAGGAAAATAATAAAAAGTAAAATATCCAAATGTGAAAGTATGCCCCAAGCAGATTTCTTATCACTGAAATGGAGATGTGCCAACCATTCCATAAAATCCATCACGAATATTAAAGCCATTACCAGTGTTATGTGACAGGAGCTCTGATATGACTTGATGGGTAGCAATATAAAACATAAGATAGGTCATTATGGTTAAGGCAAGCAGTGGTAATCTTTAATGAAGATGCAGAAATTACTGCTAGGGTTATAATGCCAAACGTAATTCTCAGAAAGGACAAATCATACCCATTGCTTCCCCTGCTACTTTTGACCCTGTTTACCTCTCCTCTAGTTCTGCTGTATGCTTGGATACGCTGAAGGTCTTTTTTTCCCAGCTCCGTTTCTGAAGAGACCTTCCTTTGTCATCTGTGTTAACACATGGTGGCCTGCTGAAGTGGCTGCCAGGTCTTCCCCATGGTCACACTTTATTATCTCTATGTACCTTCTAGGACAACAGAGATTATTTCAATGCCAGCTGAGTCTTGCTCCATTTCCTAAGCAGTGGAGCGTGGACTCCCTCTAGCCTCTTTCTTGTTTTCTGCAGCATAAATTCATTGATTCAGCTTCTCTGAATTTTCAGCTCTTGCTTGGTTCATTTTCCAGCCTACACCATGCTGACCCCTTTGCTAGCTTTAGGCAGCCTCCTGTGAGAAATGGGTTTCCAGGTCAAAACACAGCTCTTGCTGGCAATCAAAAGTGGAAGACTTTCTAGAGAAATGCCATCTTTTACAGCATTATGCTTTTTTGGAGTTACTCCCTCAAGGCCTGGATCTGGCCAACTTGAGAGCACTCACTGTGGCACATTAGCAGGAAGGGCAGCCCAGCCTTTCATCCTTTGTGCATGCTGAAGGCATTACTCACAGCTGAGTATTTCTAAACAGCTGAGCCTTTTGGTTAGGAGAAATGTACCACACTAGCTCAATTCTAAGCTCAATTAGCATATAAAAATACCAGAATGGCTCCCATGGCTGCCCTGGGGGCAGAGGCTTTTGGCTTGGGCAAAGTGTGGAGCAGAGGTGGAGGGAGTGAATTTGACTCTTTTGTCTCCCTCTCCCTATGTAAGAACAGGTTAGCAGGGGCAGGAATAGGCACGTAGAGGTGTACAGCCCTTTCAGGGAGTTAGCATGCCCTAGTGCAAGCGATGACACAGTTTACCTCCCCACACCCCTAGACAATCCTGGTACAGTGATGTGCACTGTCATCTCATCTTACCCAAGGCTGGTGCCTGAGAAAAGAGAAGCAGCAAACTGTAAGCTGAGCACCAGGAGCATCTCACAGCTACACCAAAGCGCAGGCAATTCCCCTTGCCAGATTCAATCCGAAGTGCTGCAGCCTTCACGCAACTGAGCAACCACAAGAGGTGCCCTGGGACAACGAGGAATCCTCCTGGATTTGTCTAGAAGGGCATCATTTACGGATGCTGCTTGTTTGCATTTGGTTTTGCTATTGCATTCAGAGTTAAATCAAAATGAAGTTTTGAAAGGGGGAGATGCAGCGTTCCGTGCCTGGGTGCTTCAGGGTGAGTTACAGGGGTGTCCAATTTACATCCTTACAAGTCTGTAGGGAGTCTCACCCCTCAGAGTAAATAGGAGAGACTTAAGTAGTTACTTAAATTCGAATTGAGGCATTTAATTTTAGGAACTCAGGCTCAAACATTTTGTCCAAAATGTCCAAACCCAGCTTCTAACTACGGTTTTAAAACACTTATTTTTTTTTTATTCCACTCCCCCCGCCTGGCCCCAGAGCTCCAAATGTGCCGGCATTTGGCTTTGAAACTATTGTGTGTGCAAATTTAAAAATACAGCGCTTGTCAGGTTGCTTATGCAACATCTGATGCCCATGTTGCTATGGTTAGTATATGCTTTGGGTGAAGGCTGTGGTAACTAGTCACATATGGTATTCTCGCATAGCTGTGCACAAGAATTGCATATTAAATTACAAATTCAAACGAATATAGCCTGGCTGTACCAGGGACTGAATATGCAAGTGCTTGGACTGAATTGCCTTTATCCCACCCAGGGTAAAATCCCAATTAGTTCATTTTAACGAAGTCCCACTGGCTCCTGCTCCTACCGATGATAACGGAGGACAAAACTAAATAACAAATGATGTGCGCAAAAGCAAACACAGGTCTCATGGGGGTGTGGAGATATTGTAGCACAGCATATATGTTTTACAAGGTGATAGAAAAGGAAGTCACTATAGGCATCTTTATTTTTGGAGTTGTGTAAAAATTAATGGTGTGGCAGAGGAACTACATGGTTCAGAAAGAAAAGCAAGATATTCACAGAACATATGTATGCTATTTCTATGGGTGTTGCTTTATGTTTCTTCCATTTTTTCTTTGTTCTGTACAAAAGTCTGATGGGTGTAAACTGAATTAAGGTATGCCAGTTCTGATTTTTCCTAAAGAATGAGTGCTTAAAGACTGTGTCACTTGAATACCATTTCCTGTAAGCAGTGCATGTGCATCAATTTATTTTTTTTAAAGCAATATACTTTCTCCAGATTTAAACAGCAGTGAAATAAATAAATTATAAACCAAAACAAAACAGAATTATGTTTCACTTGTGAAAAATACCTTCCAAGAGGAAGCTAATAAATCACTGTCTTTCTGAATTAGCACACTCAACTAAGAAAAAAAAGTATTAATGCACTTTTTCTGACAAAGCTGCAGAAGGGCAAGTATTGAACCACACAACACCATATATAATTAAAACTATGGCTCTAGTTACAAAGGACCCCATGGCAGCAATGGTTGAGAAACTCTGCTCTGTGTGAAACTCTTAGTACAATTAAAATCACATTAGTTTTAAAATGTCAGTATTGGTAATTCTGCAGTATTAATTTCTGAAACAGTGTAAAATATGGTATCAAAGTTCACTGTGGAAATTTTATCCGCACTGTAAGCATGAGAGATGCAGCTCATTCCCATCTTAGAAACATGGCAGAAACACAATCCTCTCTTAGAAACCTTCCTTTTTTTTCAATAAAGTAGCATTAGCTCTGCAAAAACTGAAAGCACTAGAAAACATATGGCGCTTTAAAGTACGGAAAGTCATTTCCATACGTCCTGCAGCTCTGATCAGGATATTGCAACACACAACTTGGAAGACACTAAGCTGCACTGATTTTGTTTGCCTTTGAACTGGGGGTATGTAAACAGGGCTGCTCCCATGTGACCCTGTGTTTGCACGGAATTAACTACATGGTAATAGGCTAAGTGCCAGGAGAGAGTCCGGCTCAAGCTAAAGCATTCATGTGGCCTCACCTTGACCACTGTGTGCAGTTCTGGGCCCCACAATTTAAGAAGGATGTTCAGGTCCTTGAATGCCATCCAGAGGCAGGCAACAAAGCTGGTGGCCAGGCTGGAAGGAGTGTCTTGTGGGGAGCAGCTGAGGACTTTGGGCTTGTCTAGTTTGGAGAAAAGGGGGCTGAGGGGCGACATTGCTCCTACAGCTCCCTAAGGGGGGAAGCGGAGAGAGAGGTGCTGAGCTCTTCTCCCTGGTATCCAGTGACAGAACATGTGGGAATGGCTCAAAGCTGCATCAGGGGAGGTTTAGACTGGATGTTAGGAGGCATTTATTTACCAAGAGGGTGGTCAAACACTAGAAGAGGCTTCCTAGAGAGGTGGTTGATGCCCCAAGCCTGTCAGGGTTTAGGAGGCATTTGGACAATGCCCTTAATAACATGCATTAACTTGGTCAGCCCTGAATTGCTCAGGCAGTTGGACTAGATGATCCTTGTTGGTCCCTTCCAACTGAAATAGTCTAGTCTATTCTAACTGTAACAGAGTAAAAAATGGAAATTGCCTTGCTGAAAGCAGAGAGGTGTTTCAAGAAAGCAGCTCAGGGTGTGTCGCTAGGTGGTTGTAGGATGAGCTGCCACATGTTGTTTAGGTTCTTCAAGAGCAGGTAAGGTTTTTTTACCACCCAGGGCAGGAGCTGTGGCTGAGGGATAGGTCAAGTATTGTGGTAGCCTAAGGCAGCTGCTGCTGCAGCACATTTTTTTGGAGTGCCAATAAAGATATCAGTTTTGATAAAAGAAACATGGCTGGAAAGGTTTTCAGTCTAATGCCAAAGGTTTTATGTAAAACAGCCTTCCCTACTATTCATTGTGCATGCTAATAAATTGCCTGTGCTGTAATAGCAATCATAAAAAAGAAAAAATATGGTAGGAGTAAATTAGGAAATGAATGTTTAGAGTTCACAGAGGATCAGCAGGAAAATTTTGACCAATGTTAAATTTGAGCTCTCTTGTTGTAACGTATTCAGATTTTCTCCCTGTGTGATTGATAAAAACAGGAGATGGAAATGTTACTATGAATTAGCAAAATTTTATATTGCTATGTCATATTTCTTGAACTGTGTCAAATGCATTAACCCGTATTTGAAATTTATAGCAGACCTGGAATTGAAACAGAAACTAGAAATATTTTCTGAAGATATGGAATTGTAACATAAAAGTGGAATTTTTACTTGCAAAAAAAGGCCATACAACATTTTGCCAGACTTTGCTGGCAGATTTTGGCTAGGAATTCCCTTTGCAGAATCTGTGCACCAAGAGCTGAAGTGTTCACATGGCACCATATTCCTAGTCCTACCAGTGCTGCTTGATATGTGGAAAGAGTGGCTTTGATATACACGAGATCAAATCTTAGGCACTGCTGAATTTTATAGTTACTGATGACCCTGTGAAATTTATGCAGCAGGGCTCACATGCAGACTATTTACTTTGATGGCAGCAATATAAAAATTATGGTAAATGGACCTAAATCTGTTAGAGAAATTCTTTTGTTCCTGTTAGAGTATTGGAAGAAATTTTGTCATAGATGCATATAAATTAACTGCTTATAGGTTCCTTCACTGGCTTGTGATCCAGATTCTCTATTTCCAAGTACAAATAAGAAATCTACATACAAAAGACAATTTTCATATGCAAATTTTGACTGTTGTGACAGGTATTTTTTTGAAATCCAGATGTCAATGGGGTTACCTCTACTTCAGTTCAGTGTCTCTGCTTCTGCTTCATTTTACACCATCAGATTCTGGGCAGATGCCGTGATCTGCGGCGAAAGCAGAGTGCTTTATATATGCACCAAAGAGAAATGCGCTTGCTGAGAAACAATATTTATTAGCCTAGGTGGAACACAGCATTAATCTGTGTGTAGTGCTGCATTGTGCTTTGTAGACATACTGTATATATGTGTAATGGCAAGAGATATGAAATGAAAATAGGGGTGTGCAGCAAAGTTGGGGATCAGTCTGCCATCGAAATTATGCTGGTGCCAAAAGGTGCAGAACAAGAACTGTTCTGCAGGAGTGAGTGGGAGGAGGAGGTACAGTACAGCAGGCTGGGAACAATCAGACTACAGCTAAACCACTTGGTAATTAACAAACAGACGGGCGAAAACTGAACAAAATCTGGTTTTCCTTTCATCTGCTTTTTGAATTTTTTAATCAGATTAAACTGAAAGTGTGCTTTAGCAAAGGCTTCTTAAAGGATTGTCTGCAAATAGCTGGAGAAACATCCGATTGCCCTTTAGTGCTTCTGATGGTTACATAGGCTAAAATAAGCAAAATTAGGAAGTTTGAACTGTCATTGTTGTCCACAAAATACTCTGATCTAGTTTATTTCATTATCACAATCATATTAAATTGCTTATTAAAAAAGTAAACCGAGGTTTCAGAGTTCTCCCTCTGTTGTGTGCACTTTTTTTTCCCAAGCTGACTATAGTTTTGTTTCTCGTTTCTTCGGGCCTCTTTTTATTATATCTTTGACTATTAATTTTTATAGCAGCTCCCAGAGATTAATTTAATTTTTGTACCTTAAGTGCCACTTTCAGGTATAATTAACAAAGGGAGTTAGTAAGACTAAACTCAATACCAAGCCAGGTTTACTTCACTTCTCCCAAGACCTGGCACATTGCCCCTCATCATTGCATTAGTTATGGACGGAAATGACTTATTTAGATTATACACTGTAGTCCTCGCATCGCAAGGTAAGGTGACATGAAACTCCCTATGAATTTACTAAACTCAAAAGTTATAGCTGCCCGCAGCCTGATACTGAGATGACAGGGCTACATAAAAATGTGGGTCCACTAGAAAAAGAAAAAATCTGTTTCATTATGGAAATACTCGAACTAGGCAATAGGAATGTTGGAGAGAGCCCAACTACAGGAGGTCCTGTCGGTACGCCAGTGCAGTTAAAATGCTGGAAGTACAAAGAAGTGACTAAGAGAGGTTTGGAAGACGGAAAGGGAGAGCAGAAGAGAGGAATAAATGAGAAGGACACTGAAAAAGTACATAGTAGAGGTAATAAATGTAGCACAGAGCAGAACAGTGTCTCCTTAAAAAACACGCTTATCAGTATCCTGGATCTACAATAAACTGGAATTTGCAGTTCCTTTGAAAAGGCCACATGCTTCCACCAGAGGCTGCACAGAAATGCCCCAGACCACTCATTCCAGAAATGTAATCCAGTAGTTTATCACTGGGCAGCAGTGGAGGATCCCACAACAGGAGCTGGAGTGATGGTCCTTTGTATAGGCTGTCACACTGTGCATTTATTGTGGTGTCTCTTCCCCTCAGAGATGACACCCGTGTAACACAGTTAGGTGTCTAAACTTGGTTTCCTACTTTCCCGAGGCAGCCCAAGGCATTATTTAATATTTCTGTTCACACTTTTTGTTTCTTGTTTCACTTCCTTCCTGTCTTCCTTTGTTCTTCCTCAGACTTTTCTTGCTATGTGTGATGGGAGCAGTGGGAAAGCTCACTGAAGCAAGGGTGACCTCTCACCACCTATGTCTCTTCCGTGAGGCCATAAACTCCTGTCCTTGTGCTCAGTACCCTCTGTGAAGCTGCCAGTGTCAGAGCTCTGCTCAGAGGAGGTTCTCACTCTTTTTGAGGCCAGCCCTAAGGAGGACATTGAAAATTAACCTCTAGAGCATGAATTTGATGTGGTATCCTACAGGAGACCAGAGTCTGGAGCACAGCATTAGGGGGATGAGCTCAGTGCTGCTGAAGATGTTAAACCCAAAACTCTTTCGTATGACATGTAGTGTTTTGTGTAGGTGAAAAGGAGGAAAAACCATTGCAAGTGGGGAATGAAGGCAAAAGACAGGACTAACTAGGTACATAGCTGAAGTAGTTGGACTAGCTAGTAGCTGGAGGGTTGGACTAGATGGTCTTTAAAGATCCCATTCAACCCAATTTTTTCTATGATTCTATAAGTGAGAATTCAAGTCTTTAGGTACCATTTTTGGAGAATGGCCGTGGGTTTCCATTAGTGCAGGATAATCACTAAATCTGCAGTGCATTTTTCTTTTCATACCAAAATCACCTGTATGTTGTTAAAAGCTTGATGATTGTTCCAAATGCAGAAGGGACTGACCTCAGCAACTGCAACTGAAATATTGGAGAAATCAGAGTCTCTTGCTGCTGACCCTTTTCCAGGAACAAATGACTGAATGTGGTGCCTTGGCAATAGCAGACCACTATGGAATAATTCCTTCTTTGTAGACCACTGCTGTTCATTTCTCCTGGCCCTTTAGTCCTTAGATGTTAACTGGCTTCCTTTTAGTATTTATTTAATTTTTGTAGAAGTAAACTTGCTGGATACTTATTGCAGAAGCACAGAATATTTTTTCCACCCCCTTTAATCTTTATTCATTTTGGAAATGTCTCCAAAGGAAAGAGAAATATTTCACAATATATTCAAATAAAACATTAGGTAACATAAGATTGATGTATTGAAAACAAACACAGTGAATATTGCAGCGATTTAAATGAAAACTTGGGTGGTGGCTTATTTAGTACTTTGTCAGGGCTTTTAAAAGGTCTTATTTCAATGTACTGACTGCTTATTACCCACCCTCTTCCTTTTGTTCCATTTGAGATTCCAGGTTTTCATGCAGAACAGTGTGAATAACTGACTTTTCAATTTTGCTGGCCAATAAAAAGAAAGTAAACGATGATTTAAGAGGAATAAAATAATTCATGTGAACTGAAACACATCAAACTTCTTTAATGTTGTTTTACATTTTAGTTTGACAACTAGAATACATACTTTTCAAAACAAAAAGCCAACAACCTCTATTCTGCAGTCTCTTAAAACAAAAATTCCCGGATTTCTTTACATTTTCTTGGAACAAAGCTTAACCTAAAATTTTACCTTAAACTCTCATCTATCTCTGCATACAAATGTGAGATGCAGAAACACAACTAAAGGGTATCTGGAAGTGGTAGTCAAGTTACCCACCCAGGTGTGCAACTGAGGCACAGTATTCCTTGGTAGCAATTCCTCACTAGTATGTAGGGTACATAGACTCTATTTTTACTACTTATTTCCCACTTGGCAGAGTTACTGATGGTCTCTGTAAATCTCTATTTTGCTTTGTTTCTCTGACACTCACGGCTAGGGGAGGTGGAGATGAAAGTCAAAAAAAGAAAAATAACCGACAATCCTAGAAATAGCCAGGTCAGGGGGATTCAGCCCCTGCCTGCCTCTTTCCTAGCAAGGCAAATTAACCCACACAGAGCTCATGCTGTCACCTTGCGTTTGGTTTCCAGGCTACTACATCTAAAGTCCAGTCAGCCCTTTAGACATTTCCTTAATTTTTTGGAAATTGTTCCTGAGGTCCTAAGCTACTTCAGTGGTTTTGAAAGTTTTGCTAAAAGTCAAAAGACAACCTGGGGGAAAAAAAAGAAAAAAAAGCAGATTGTGGTAGTACCAGAGTTGGGTTATATTAAATTGGATAATCACAGATGAAGCCAGTGTAAACAAATGCACATCGTGGTTTGTTTTTTTGGTCGTTTGATTTTTTTGTTTTGTTTTGTTTTTGTTTTGTTTTGTTTTTTTATTATTACTGAACTTGACTTCTACACGGTACACTGTCTTATATCTCTTTCATGAAAGAAGCTTATGTTTCCAAAGTTGTCTCAATTTGGCTGTTTATCTACCCTTTTCAACTATGTTCATTTTATGATTCACAGGCAGAAAACTTGTTGCTTTGGCCAAGTTATTAGTCATGTAGATGCTATTGGAGGTGCAAGAAATGTCAGTCCAGATTAGGAAACTTCCGCAAATCCATCCAAAAGTGTATCAACTTGCAGTCCAAAAATATTTAAATGAAATTGCACTGGCAGTTACCTCAGCCACCAGTGCCTTTTTATTCATTAAACCTCAGGAATTCTGTTTTTGATGATGCTGTGGGACTTCATTGCTCTTTTCATGTTTTTCAGTCATTGTTGCTTGAGGCAAGTTGCTTGTCGCATCTATGAGCTTTGTGGTGTTCATATGGCTTTGGGAAATTTTGGTTGCTTTTGAAAGCACTCTGAGATTCGGTGCTTTTTCCTTCAGTCTTATGATTTATTGTTTGTCCCAGTTTTTGCTGGGATTTTTGAAGTGAGGTTTTTTTTTGGTTGAGCAGGTGTTTTGTTTTTTATTTCTTTCCATCAAAGTGGTCTGAGCCACTTCAAAGTATAAAGAACAAATACAACATCCACGTCTGATCATTACAAAATCACTGGGCATGTCCCTTCCTAAAGCAGTCAAAAGGTGTCCACTGGCCACTTGTGCCTCATGGATGAGCTCATCCAGTGTGGAAACACGGGACAGATGAAACTGCCACTACTTCTAATTGATATTCTTCTCAAGGGTGACAATTTCCCTGGCCTTTGCTGATGGAAGTCCAGTGAGTTCAATGCTCTGCTGTCGCAGGCAAACATTTTGTGTAACCCTAACCATAAATTTACCTAAACTTCTTGTCCTCACAGGAGAGCTCCTTCTACCTGGGAGTTGAGACAGCATCATTGCCATCAGCTGCTTCTTTGATAGGTTCTTTTAATTCCATTATAAGAAAAATAGTTCTTAAGAAACCAGTTTAACTACAGTTCAAGGGGGAACAATGCGTCTAGCAAAACTTTAGGCTCCTAATACTGGTGTTGTAAATATTGGCTTCTTTTTGCAAACAGAAAACGCTGCAGGGCACAGGGGCAACTATGGCAGAACTAAAAAATTTAAACCTGCAAAAGTTATTTGCACATTGCCATCAATCTCAGTAGCAATGAATGGCTAAGTCATCATGTGACACAAGAAAACTGTAATTAATCTCTCAGAGAGATCACAAATTAATAAGTACGCAGTCAAAAATATCTTTTTACATATGGCAGGGTGGACTTTCCACCACTGTAGCTTTCTCACTGCTCTTGAAGAGGCTCCTGAGAGTCACCCTCTAAGGAGACACGGATAAAACGCTGCAGTGATGGGAAGGTCAAGGAGTGATGTGGAAAGAGGTTGAAAGAGTCATGGGTTGGGTGACAGAGAGACACAGAGACAGGAACCGGCAGGTAGTTAAAACTGCCAGGTGGGAAGAGATGAGGCTTCACATTTTTTTGCCTATCCCGTGAAAAAAAGGGTGTGTAAAGAAGAAATATTTTTTCCTTGTTCAATGGGAGTATGAGAGTCTTCCTTCGCATCAAGGAGGAAATGTCAGAGTAGCTAAAGAATTTTGCTGCTTCTTGCCCTAGTGGACCTTTTGAGGACAGGTTGCCAGGAAATAATTGAAGCCATTAGCAAAATTAAATTATCTAGTATGGGCTTTACATCTTCTAGAAATATGGCAGCAGCTTTAGTACAAGATCTAATTCTGGGAAAGCTTTTCAGCATACAGTCCGTATCAGAAAATGCTAGATATTCTATTTTTTACCAGATAAGAAGAAAACCTGTCTGTTCATCAGTAAAAAAATACACTTAGCTCTTCCAGTTCTTGCTTATGAGTTAAAACTCCACAAAAAAAAATAAATGTTATAGATCATTTTGACTGTTATTTGTCTGAATATACTGTACTTGATACCAATGCAATTTATATCAGTTTGAGTCAAATAATACCAGCAGAGTTATTCCAGATAGTACTGGTGTGACGAGAAGTAGAAGCAGATTCCATTGTCTAGCAGAGGAGAGAGCATGTGGGAGGAGGTCTCAGTCAGGATGTGCCTTTCCAATAGGCAATGTTTTTCTTTTTTTATGAGTATTGCATGGGCTCTATGGATGTATTATTATTATAAAGAATGAGTTTTTTTACTGAAAAAAAAAATCAGAAAGGCTTTTAATGTGACTTGCATACAAATCCCACCTAATTTCAGTGATTAATTTCAAGTGAAGGGAAATCATTGAGAATCAAAACGTAGTTGAAGGTGTCCCTGCCCATAGCAAAAGGATTGGAACTAGATGATCTTTAAGGTCCTTTCCAACCGAAACCATGCTATGATTCTCTGATTATGTGGTTTTGTTTTGAGGCTATCAATTTTATTGTGAGATATTGGTCTTTGTATCATGAGAAACTGAGTAACTGGTCCATATTGATTATAAAGGAAATAAGAGACTGCTGGTGGTTATTGATTAAAGCCCCTGCCCAGCTTCTAAGGCTGAAAAGTTTAGTCACAGAATTATAGGATGCTTTGGGTTGGAAGGGATCTTTATTGCAGTCTTTCAATATTTTAAAGGGGACTTAATAAGAAAGATGGGAACAGACTTTTTAGTAGAGCTTGTAGCAACAGGACAAGGGATAATGGTTTTAGACTAGAAAATGATATATTCAGACTAGATATAAGGAAGAAATTCTTTACTGTGAGGGCAGCGAGGCGCTGGCCCAGGCTGCCCAGAGCAGCTGTGGGTGCCCCATCCCTGGCAGGGCTCAAGGCCAGGCTGGACGGGGCTGGGAGCAGCCTGGGCTGGTGGAAGGTCCCTGCCCATTGCAGGGGCATTGGTCTAGATGGCCTTTAAAGCAACCATGACCCTACTTATCTACTGAGTGATTTCCTACCTTTCTACCTTTCAACTGCATATTCCGTTTTAACATGTAAGTCTCGTGCAAATATTGTAATGACTTGAACTAATTCACAGCTAATCTTTAGCGAGCTGCTAAGGAAGAATATTATGAAACGATACCCCAGCAGACTGTCAGGAGAAGACGCTTGGTTGATGCTTTACAGGTTTTCTGCGGTGTTTGGGAAAGTTAAGCACTTGCCATCTAGTGGCAAATGAGTTCAAGACGCTGAACTTTTTTCATCAGCTGCTGCTCCTCTCTAGCATGGGAAAGCTGGTGATGTGGAACAGCAGAAACCAAAGCCGTGCTATTTTCAGCAGGCAACTGGATCAGTATAGGAAATGTGAACTGATCGAGACTTCATGCACGAGCTGCAGGGGGACCTAAGCTGCATTGCATTTTCATCTGTATCCAGTGTTTCCCACTTTGACTTAATGTCTATTATTTTCATACATTGCAAGAGTTCAACATAAAAAAAAAAAACAACAAAAAACCAACACAAAACAAACAAAAAAAAATCAAAACCCAAACCAAACGATGTTTCAGATTTCTTTCAAAACCATTCTGAAGTAGAGGAATTTTAGTCCCTTTAAAAGTTATGCAGTTGTTCTACACTGCGTTTTTTTGACTGGCTCCTTTTTCAGACCGCTCTGTCCCGCTTCATCTCTGCAGGACAGTACCTGATCTGCCACATTACTAGCAGTGCCAACACTCAATCTAAGAATACAATTTCCATTTAGCAAATGCCTAGTTCTCCCCTTTCAAGGGCTTTGGCTTCATTAACAAAGAAGACGAACCCTGAGCTAACAGAGAAGCAGGATCCCCTCTGGGTTTGGCCGTTCCTCGATTTCTTCCCTGGAGACTGCTGCCAGCTGACTCTGTCTGCAAACTCCCTTCTGTCCAGAGATGCAATGGATCTTGGTGAATTAGTAAACCCCACATTACTCTGTTTTTGCACGATCAACACCTGTTAGAGAAATGGAGAGGCACAGGCCAGTTTCACAAAGGTGTCCTATTGTTTCTTGTCCTGCTTTTTGCCCTGGTGGGCCCCCATCCACTTCTCCTTCAGATGTCCAGGCCTGTTCTTACTGGAGGGAGGAGGAGGAGGATCAAAGAGAGCTGTGGTGGAAGAAAAATATAGTGGAAAAGGCAAAAATGAGCTTTTCCCCTGTCTATGAGGACGAGTTCAATTAAACTCAGTGCAAAACCTTTTCTGGGGTGGCAGAAGGTAAGCACCAGTTTGCATTGAATGTTTCAGTGAGCATCAAATGTCTTGAAGTTTGAAAAAGCCTTCTTCTCCTGGCTGTTCCTTCTGGTTTAAGGCTAACGTGTAGCCTAAGACTAAGGATTCACTTTTCCATCTGTAATTCTGTTTAGACTGTATGTCCCTATCCTGGGATTTCACACACTGCATGGCACAATGGAGCCTCAGCTTCATCTGGCATCAGGAGGCGCTGTGGATGAAATAAGAAATAATAGTTATATAACAGATATAATAGGAACAACAATAACATCAAGACTGTTGTTCTTCCGAGCCTGCCCCAATTGCCTCCTTTAGACCATGGATCTACAGAGAAGAGTGCCCAGATGACATTCCCTGTACGGCTTTGTTATCACTGTGGTTTAAAGTGGGATTTGTCTTCATGTTAGCTGTCTAAATGATAAATGTCTAAATTTCTCTGTAGTCAGTAGAGATAAAGTGGGAGAGAGAGGAAAGGGCATCTCAGAGGGTTACTTACACTTCAAGCAGGTACCCAAGTAAGATGGAGAAACTGCCCTCTTGAGATGCCTCTTCATTGATTTTAGAGGAGCTGAGGCTAAATGTAAGTAAAGAAGCAGCCCGAGGCTCTTCTTGTGCCCAGAGAGCTCTTCCTATGGGCATGGAAGAGCTTACAGCCATGCTGTTAAGCATTACTGTTCTCCACAGCGGTGAGGATGCATCTAAACTGCGTGCTGGGAACGGGGCTCGGCCTGTGCCACTACTGAAGCATGCCCAGGAACTGTCTGAGCCAATATTCATGGACATGGCTCAAAAACTTGCTAGAAATTTTCATGATGTTATAGCAAAGTCAGCTGACTTCTAGCACCCAGCAAAACTGGGTAGTCCTGTTAAATCTGTCATGTAGGTGTATCCAACAGGACTTAGAGCAAATACTGATATATTAAAGAACTGAATTTAAATAAGGTTAATTTTACTATTAGCAATTGTCATTTACAGTATTCTCAGTCTGTAAGTAGGAATGCAACTTATGGGAATATAAATATGAAACTGTTCAGCACATCTTTTCAGAGTCGCGCTGGGCTCTGTTTCTGCAATAATCAGCAGTTGCAGAAGCTGCCCAGTGCAAAGATTTCTTCCAAGGACATACCTGTTTTGTTATTGCTTCCAGCAAGTTTTTACAATAGAATTTGTTGGGATTTTGCTGATGCTGTACAAGGAGGACTACAATATAGTAGGGATGATAGGGATCATGCCAGTAATCCCATGAAATAATGAATAATCCACTATCCCTGGTAGAAATAAACCTGTCTCCATTTGGCTCTTGGTATTTCTGGAAACAGATTCGTTTCACTCTTTTTCTAGAGGTGAATTTTGCCTCATCACCACGCAAAGAAGGAATCGCTAACATTTATTTTTTGACTTTTTGTAACTGAAAAGTCCAGACTAATGTTCCCATGTCATGCCTGAAGGCACGGAGTAGCTTGGAAGATGGAGTTGCCCAGTACTTTGGTACCCCCAGTCTTGTGTCTTATCTCTATTGGCCTTAAAAACCTCTTGATTTCTGTTCAGAGGTAGTATCTGATAAAACTGAGTTGTACAATTTGATCTCAGATTGATTATTCCTCATTAAAAGCATGATAGTGCAAGTAATGATTGCCAGAAACATTGTGAAAGGATCAGCACAGAAGGAAATAAAATATCTGAGATTCATAAATATCTAAGTTATACCTCCTCTTGCAATAACTCTTTCAGCCAAACTCCTAGCTTACTAAAGAAAGTTTAATTAAAAGGTTTATTTTGTTTAGAAAGAGTAGATGGAGTCTGTGTTAATATATTTTTACCAATGGGTGGTTTGTTGTTATTATTATGAAATACAGTGGCACATAAATGGAATCTGGTTTTCCCATGCCGTTCAGGTTACCAGCATCCAGGGGTAGTTGATGGCTCTGGATCATATCGACTTTTAATTTCCTTGTATTGAGAAAAAATAGATTAGGAATCTTTACAGATCTTCTCCTTTTGGCCTAACAGAAACTAGTCAAGTTGATAAAAGTCTAGATTATAGCTTAGACACTGAAAGTTTGGTAATGTTGCTTTGTGCTGTTTTTACCATTCACACTTTCAAGTTGTGAGATACATTTTCTCATTTTCATTCTTTCAGTGAATAATTTTTTTATTACTGAAAAAACAGCTTTCAGTGAAGGAAACTGAAATGAGATAAGCTTTTTTTTTTGCTTTTTTTTTTTTTTTCTGTAGCTTCTGAGTATAGGGCTATAAAAGTTCAGGGAAAAATAGCAATTGCTATTTACTTCAGACAATCTATGAGGTTAATCTGTGGTTAGTCTTGGAAAAAAAAAGCAAGCACACTTACACATATCTGTGCATTTATGTTTCTCCCAGTGGGCCAATTAGCATCTGCTTCTGCCAAGCACTGATCACTTCCTACGGAAAAAGAAGGATCCTCGCCTTTTTCTGACTCTAATGGAAGTTGAGGGCACTAAAACTCACTATCAGCATGTAGTCCTTAGAGATTAATGGCACTATGCAAAGAGTATTACTAAACAATATACAGCACAGAAGGCTTTTTTTGAACATGGCAAAAATAGAATCCCATTTTAAGACTCTCATTACTGTCATATAAAACAGATGGGAAAGATATGAAAGTTTAAGATGATAGTAAAAAAAAAATATTCCTGTGCCAAATGCAACTTCTGAGAAAGTTTGTAATAGATTGACAGGAACTAGATTTAAAAAAAAAAAAAAAAAAAAAAAGATTGGCAAACATTGCAAAAGAGAAGACTGCATTGAAAGAGATAGCCAGAATAATGATCTGAGAAAAAGCACACTCTTGAAATGTCAAAAAAAAAAAAAAAAGGGAAAATAAGTTTTACTGCTGCTTTTGTAGAAAATCGAAGGTAAGGATTTTAACTTACATGCAAAATAAGGATCAGAAGCATGAAGACAAACATTTGCTATTTGTAAACTTAGTCCACAGCAAAAGCGATGTCACTGAGGTCTTAAATGAAAAATTCTTGCCCTCGTGTATGTTGACATTTCTACAGTATTGGGGTCCAGAAGGTGGAAAGATACAGAAAAGGTAGTCCTTACGTAAATTGTGCCATATTGAAATTTGGTTGTATGATATTAAGCTTTGTTTCCATTCATTGTCTGCGCGAGTGCACAGGGATAATGATAAAATAGAGACTAATTTTCAAATGTCTGTGCATAAGATTGTGTAGCTAAGCCTTTAAACAGGAATACATTTAGTACACAACTTTTGTCATGTACCTCAACAGATAAAGTTAATTCTCCATGCTCAGATAGCCAGGTTTAAAATGTGGGCCTTTATTTGCCATATTGCTTAGTGGACTGAAGTTCTGAATTGCAAGAATTTGTCTTTCTTGACAGATTTTGTAGAAATGACAGTCTATTTTAAGTACCAGTGCCTGGTACATCAGTATCTGCTTATACATTTTTTATTCTCCTAAGGACAGATGATTTGTGCTTCAAAACTCATTTGTAATTGAAGCTTCAGAGAACTTTCACTTGTGTGTTGGTACACAAAAACAGATAATGCAGAAAAATCCACCCAAACTGTGTTGAGAGCCTGAGTTCGGTTTCTCAACCTGAGTGGCACGGGAAACGAAAGCCTTTGAACATTTTAAAGCCATTTGAACAAACAAGCTGCTATAGACGATGGAAGATGCCAGCCTGCTTCCTGAGAACCGCTGCCCCTCAGGAACTACACTTACTCTTTTCTTTGACCTTTAAAGTTGACAGCAATGGAGGCAAATGACAGCAGATGATACCAGAGTCTGCAGCAGTCAAGTCAGTTTGTCAAACATTCTTCTTTTCACAGCTCTTAATGCAAATTTAACAGGTTTACCAGAGCAGATGGAAAGAGGAGTTGAAAAAGAATAGATAGGAGAGCAAGGTAAAGGTCAGCACTCTCTAAGAAGAAAGGTTTGCGAGGGAGGAATGTAATGGTTATAAGCAATAGATTACTCAAGGATGGAGAAAGCACAGCTCAAAAACATTTGTGCTCTTAGTAATACTGTCTATGATGCTTGATTTTTTCCTGCCTGCTCTCACTTATTACACATGGGGAATATCTGGATGAGCTCCCAAACTGACTCTTTCCTATATGGAATTTATCAAGCAAAAATGTTTCTAAAAATGTAAGAAGTACTAAGATATATGAGCGGAAGGAATATTGTAGACTTTGGACTAAACTTGTTAGAAATGTTGGAGAATCTTGAGAAAGACAATTTATCCCTCTAAATTCAGGTTTGGAAAATATACAGATGCATTTGCTCAGGAAAAAAACCTCTTGCAAGAACCAGGGTGAGTTGGGTTTTCAACATGGGTGCTCAGATGGAGGGAAATTCAGAGAGACATAGTGAATTTACAGGTTGTAATCTATACAAGTTTTTTTAATTTTTTTTTTAGTGCTTGGCAGCTAGTATCCAAATTGGTTTATTATTCTTTGGAAATTATTGATGCTTTTTGCGTTATAATTATAGCAATCAGTGTTAGTAAGTGCTTTATAAGCTCTAATTTAGTCACGTCAAGGATTTTCGATTTTCACTTAGCTCATAGACTATATTGAGACATTGCTATATCTCAAGAAGGCCTTAGCAATCCCCAAAATCAGCTTTAGTGGTTTGCTGTTCCAGCGGTGAGATCTGTGCTGTCTCTTGACAGACACGCATTTCAGCAGTGATCTAGTTAAACTATCATTCAACGTGATAACCCAGATGAGTGTGGGTTGCTTCTGTCATATTAAATAAATTTAGTGAATTCCCTTTGCCACTTAGAAAGTCAGTTTGCCCTATACATTTTCCTTCTGGGGTCAAATCCGGCTTAGTCTATAGCTCACTTGGCACATTCGCAAGGATTTAGTTTGCAGCTAAACAAAATGTGGATCCCTCTTTATGCAGTTTTTTGATGTCAGAGCATAGGATACACTGATATATATAACAGTGGTTATGTCTGCAGCCCTACAAAGGTATACATTCTGTGAAAACTGGTAAAAAGTGAACACACGGAGGGGCTGGGTGTCCTTTGGCTGGGAATACCTGCTGAGCTGAGCGGCGTTTTCAGCTGTGACACAGTCTCAGCACAGCAAGTGCCATGGAAATTGTGAAGGAGCGCAAACCCCAGTATTTAGCGTTGTTCTGATACTGAGGAATTGACCTCTGAATCTGACTTCAGAGCCCCATATTTGAAGCAAGGTGCCATTTACCCCTTTCATCAAGAATTGTCAGGATTTCAGTGAAGGAGCTGACTCGTTGGAGTGTTGCCGCTGACTTCCCTGCAAGCACGGCTTGCAGCTGGGAGCAAGATTTATAGGCTTCAAATTATCCATCTTTGCAGCTCCTGTGTCAAAAGAAAAGAAAGTAGAAAAAAAATCCAGTTTGGAGCCTCAAACCTCTGCCTTTGTGACTTTGATGTCAAAGGTGTCTGCCTCCTTTTGCTTTGTTTAGACTTTATTTGTTGATGGGTTTCTAGTAACTTCTTCCTGAAAGGCCACTTCTGTAGCTTCTTTTGTCCCACTTCTCTATTTTAATTTAAATGTTAACCTTTCGGATTTTTCAGTAACTTCATTTGGTAGTCTGTTTCTTTTCTTTTCTTGGGGTATGCTGCTTTTCCCTATTATCTATTGCCTGTCCTTAAACCAACGAATAAGCTGTAAAAATTGTGTCAGTGACACCTTCTCCTGCAAAAGTGGGCAGACAAAGGGACCCTCTGTGCTTCTGACACCTTGATTATGAAGGGACAATGGCAGCTTTCTGCTGGCACCACACGCTGGGCACTGCTTCACTCCAGCGCCAGCACAGCAAGCCTAAAAACCACTGACAGAATAGATACTGGTGGCACTGCTTTTGGCAAATGATAAACATTGTGTGGTAGAGTATATTGGCTTCGCTACCATGGCTAGTGTTTTTAGTATTTTTAGAATTATTTTTTTTTCCCTTCTTGATTTTCTTGTGTTTTGCCATGACATTGCAATCAGTTAGTACTTCCCCAGAAATTAGAATAAACTGCTGAATTTGGCATTAGTTTTATGGAAATTAGAAGGCATTGTTAAATGGCACAATGTCCAGCACATTGCCTGGATGCCTGTATATAAATCCTATCTGCATCATTTCTGGCTATATTGCAGAAAGTGATGGCTCCCACAGCTTCCCAATATGCTCAGTTAGTTTCCCAGTAGCTCAGCAAGGGATGTTTTTGTGACGCGCAAATGGTTAATTGCTGAACCAAAAATTAGTAGTTGCCTTGGTAGCAATAATCACAGTCTGGCTGTATTTATAAAAACAGAATGTAACATCAACCAATAATTATTTTTAATGCATTATTTTTCAAAGATTAAAATAACTCCTGGTGTGTCTGTGAAAAGGTAATACCCCTGAAATGGGAAGTTTTAACATAACTTTGAAGTGTTGAGTGTCCTCAAAGCTGTGTCTCGGAAAACATGGTGAAAAAGGTTTCCTTGATGAAAAAAAAAAAAAAAAAAAAAAGGCAAAACAGCCTACCAAACAAGCAAAATAGACTGAAGGGGAATGCAAAGCAGCAGTACAACACAAGTGATACAGAAAGTGTGGAATAAAAGACAAAAAGTGTGCAGAAGATACAAAATTATTGTGTTTAAGGAAGCTGAAGACAGCAGCACAGCATCTATGACTGCTGAAATTAGGAGCAATGAAAGGCAAAATGTGTATACATGGATGTGCTTTTTGCATACTGGGAACCGCAACAACAAGGAAAATTCCTGATTTGGGTATATGGATATGAGTCTCTGAGAAGGGCTCAAATAATGCTGTAAGCAATTTTTCCAAAATGCTGTTCCGAGTGCCATACTGTGACTAGCAAATGTGGTCTGACCCTTGGGTGACAAAAAAAAAAAAAATAAAAATTAGCAAGAAATAGAAATGTGGTCTAGCATTTTATGTAGCACTAGTAAGATGCTGGCTAGTATTCTGGTTTGCTATTTGAAGACAGATGTGGAAGCAGTGGAAAGCATGAAAAAGATAAAAAATAATCCTTCCCAAGACAGAGTAAAGGACCTCAATCTATTCCATTTGCTGAAAGGGTGGAGGTGATTTGATTACTGGGCATGGGTTCCTGGACCAAGAAAAAATATGAGGCAGTTTCCCGCTCACTGGGAAAGGCTTAATATTACCTAATGAGCTGAAAGCAGAAATCAGGTAAGAGCACCAGTTAGAAATGAGAGTAAACATTACAGCACCCTACCAGTTCTTAAAATTAGGTTAGACAACGTTCTTTAAAGATCTGCCTTAAATATGGCTTCTGGGAGACATCCTGAGCCCTGCGCTTGCAGGGGTCTGGCTGCCTTGTTCCTTCTGACCTTGCTGTCAATGAAAACTCATGTCCCATTTATTCATTATACGGGTTGTAGACAGAACACGGTAGAGATCAGCATTGCTTTCAACACACTCCTAATGCTTCCCAGTCAATATGAAGATAATGATGCTCATCATTGTCTTAATGACTTGTAGTCAATAACGATAACTAAATCTGCATATATATATGTATATATATAAATTATATATATGTATAAATAATACTGAATGATCTAGAAAAAGATGGAAAGGGACCAGGCCTTTGGGTTTTTTCACATTACAAAATTTAGCGTGTACCTTATGAAAACATCAAGTACCAGATTTAAAATTAAAAATCTGTGCTTTCTGGCAGAGTGCATAATTATACTGCATAAATGTATAATTATAAATATTATGCATTTATGGAGGATAAATCTATGCATGGATATTAAACACAATGGTGTGAATATTGTATCTAATTCAAGAAAGTATTATTAATTGTTGAGAACTGGGACAGTTTTCAAAAAAGAAAGATTGTGTATATATTGTTTGCAAAATCCTTGCATAAGAGTAGATTAGGTGGCTCTGTGATCCAGGACAGAACCTTTTCTTCCTTAGAACTCATATAGAACAGAATATCCAGTTGATCACAAAGTTCCGGAAGGATTATTTTCCTCCGTGATCCAGATTGAATATGTATGCTCAGAAATGAATTTTTTTCCCTTCACTTAAAACATCAACGTTGGATGCAGCTGGAAAAGACATGCCAGACTGAGTAGGCCAGCGCTTTGAGGGGGTATTGAGAATCCTCTGTTTTAAATGCTTGGCTGGTACATCTTAGCCAGCTGGCGAGGATTAAATTTATCATAAGACTTGGGGACAGGGATGAATTTTCCACAAGTCAGATTAGAAGGAACCTTGGGATTTTTTTCAGGTTTTGTTATAGCTTGGAGCATGGATCATTTCTCACCTAATCAATTCCCTGTTATTGTTGAAGCCCAAGGTAACACCTTGTTCTTTTCTATTCTCTGCCTATGGCACTTAATAATTTAGTTTTTCATGGGCTGAAATTATGTATCTTAGCTCAAATTACTGGGCTCAGTACAAGGTAAATGGAGGAAAATTAATATCTTGTGTTACAGAGCTCAGTCTAAGTGGTCTAAATCATTCCTTCTGGTATTAAACATAAGACTTCACCCTTGCACATTAATTTGGCCTGAAAAGTCAAAAGCAGAAGGAATTTCAGAAAGGTTGTGGGGAGTTTTCCTGCAGACTTTTAAAACAGGGTGTCATTTTTTTGTTGTTTCTATTGTGTGACTAACTCAGCTTGAAATCAAAAATTTATCTATTGTTTCCTGTACATTTTTATTTCAAATTTTCCATGTAGTTAAATGTACTCGAAGCTGTAGGTTCAGAATACATAATGCAATAATAACAATAATGTAGTTAGAATTTGGAGTTCATTTTAGGGGTAATTTGGGGCCAGCCCTGCTAACAGTGATTGAAGGAGAACGGCCAGTCTACTCCTGGGAGTGCCAATTTGACCCCTGCATATAGTGGGACCAGGGTAAGTTTTCTCATCGCTGTCTTTCTCTGCTGTGACAGGATATAGTTATCACTATTTTGGTAGGGAAGTCCTTGGATGACATGATACTAACTGAGCTGACTATGCCTACCTGATAAAGAAAACCTTCCCAGAGAAGATCCTTGGTTCCCAGGCTTGCTGATACACAGTGCCTGACTCCTCAAGAGCAGGTATGTCATACCCACGCTACACACTCAGGTATCTTCTGGACATGATGGATCTTCCCTGGGGCCCTAGAACAACTTTACCTTTTTGTAGGTTTTTCAGTACAAAATACCAGAGCATGCAGTGTTGCAGTCCAGCAGTTTGATAATTCAGCAGAAAGCTGAGTCTGTGTGTGCTGTGCTCCAGCATGTGGGATGAGCTTGAGGACACATTCTGCTGGCATGGTGTTGGGGACCTGGTCTAAGCTGTGCCCAGCTGGAACTCAAATTTAAGCTCAAGGACAACAAATTATTGTTTTGGGGTTTGTTTTTGGTTTTATTGTTGTTGTTTGGTAGGGGGTTTTTGGGGTTTTTTTTGGTTGTTTGTTTTCAAAAAATGCTGTGTACAAACATATTTAGAACCTTATAAAATCACAGCCTGGGGCCAGCAATGAGCAGAGGAATTAAGTTACTTGATAGTAGAGAAGCAGCCAGTGTTGATTCTTTCCCTGCTCAGCTCAGGTGCAGGGGCCAAGTAGCTGGGGAACAAGCAGCATTCAGGAGTTTCTCAGGTCACCTTCCGGCTTTTATTTTTCTTTCCCAGATCGGAAGCTAAATGTCACATGAGAAACGCGGTGGTGGGCAGGGGTTCTTGGCCCTGACAAAGAGCAGTGGCCATCTTACGGTCTGTGAATATCACCTTGCTCCAGTGTCACGGCGGACTGCACTGAAACACCTTCACACACCTTTCTCACCTTCTCTAGCAAGAAGGCAAGTGCAGTTTGGGAAGTCAGCCCATTCTCCATCCATTGCTTGATTGTGAATTGGTATGAAATAACTGGCTCCAAAATAAAGGATAACATGTTTTGGAAGAGGAAGTCTGGACTGCAAGCACTGGTATATTGTTTTATTAGAAAATTACAATGGCTTTACATAGCATTTAGCAAAAACAGTTCCATTTTGGGATCGACCGAAATGAGTTGTACAGAACAATTGTATTATGATAAATAGAAATCACAGTATTTGTTCTTGACAGACACCATTTAAACTAAAGAAAAATAGGATTCATTTTTTTGGTATTACCAAGTTTTTAAGTTCCATCACCAAAGCACACACAAAAGAGATAGTCAAAAGGTATAGTGAAAATTAATGAAATTTAAGCTTCTTATGGTAGCTTGATCTGTCCCAGTAAGGACAAATGCACTGAAGTGTAGCTGGATGGGAAACTTAGATCTTCTTCAAGGGATTGCAAAAACAATATAGGAGGTACAAGAGTACATGAGTCTATGGCAATTACATAAGGACAGAAATTACGCAGAGTAAAAGTTTGGGAAAAGAACTATTTATTTTCCATCACTTTGTAAATACTTGTTTGAATTAGTAAATCACCTTCTGAGGAAATGGCTTGAAAGACATTTAGGTGAAATTAAACAACTGAGTGTAAAACCGGATTGTCAAAACCACATCCATGGCTCCGTCACCCTGAACATACTGCAAAGCTGCAGAGACCTCTGGTTTTGGTGACAGGACCTTGGTGTTCCTTTGCCATCTCTTCCAGCCCAGTGTCATCTTCCCTCCTGGAATAGCTATTTGGGCTGGCTGGGTTTTTTGAGTGGGAAGAGTTAGATGGTAGAAAGTCACAACAGGCTGTCTTCTGCTCTTTGAGCTGGGCAATAGAAAATTCTGAGGAGAGAAATCTCTCTAAAGTTTCCCATTCCTGCAAAGCATAGACTCTCCCCTCTGCCACAGCATCTGCTCCTCTGCTGGATCTGGGCTTCAGCTGGCAGTTCTGAACCCCAGGCGCAGACACCAAAGTCTGCAGCTCCTCTTTATTTCACATCTATACTACCAGAGCATGCTCCAGAACCTGGGAGATGCACATTCCCTCTGTCGAAAGGGAAAAAAAAGACTGGAGAAAGAGACATTCAGCCTCATTCTGTTTGACAGAGTCAATATTTCTGAGTATATAGGTGTATACGGGAATCTGACTCATAATCACTAACCTGTGTATTACTTTGCCAAATCACAGCAAAGGTTTTTCACCATCACCCAGTACAAGACCAAAGATGAAACCAACCTGGGGTATTGAGTGGAGGCACCTTGTCTCCGTAGGCTCATGCACCCCACATCTTGCCAAGATAACTTGGATACCTGGAAGAGTTCCTCAGAGAGGTACAGGTCTCTGCCTAAGGCAGGGTGGCACTAGGAAATAAGTAGGTGGGCTTAGTGCAGCATCTAGTGGACAAATGTCCACATCACAAAAACCCTTGTGTTACTGGCTGACTGTTGCAGGAAGAATCAGCAAAGGGCCAGGGGACTGTGGAGAAGAACAAAACCCACTTGAGCTGGAAGAGGCATCACTCTTCCTAATGAGGCACACTGGCTACTGGAGGAAACTGATTCTAATATTACCCATTTTATAAATGTGAAATGGATAAATAGGGAACCGGAGGCAACATAGATTGATTTAAATCAGAGTGAATTAAATCACTGGTTATAATAATGAATTAAATCACTGGTTATAATAATGAATTAAATCAGAAGCAGGAAATCTTCAGTTAAACTGTGATTTTATTTTTTTTTATCGTTTGCATTTTATGTCCTGAGGAATCTTTCTCAATGATTGGTCCAATGACTTATATGTGGTGATGTGCAGACAGATGTGTTTTTTACATAAAACTTGATTCTCCCTATTTCCTGGTGGGAAGGATGCATGAAGAAGCATGTGTGATAGCTACACATCCATTGAGTAAATGGTATAATTAATAATTTATTTTTTCTGCCTTAGTTTTTGGATTTTCACATTGCATTTGGATTTAACTGGTTGCTAAGTTAATGAGAGAGATGGTGGATTGAAAATCTGATGTGATGGTGTCTAACAGAGCAAATAGGTAAACAGTGGGATTTTCAAAAACCACTAAGCAGCCAGGCACTTCATTCTCAATAATGTAAATGCATCAGACCTAAATCAGAATCAGGAGCCTAGCCTTGGTAGATACTTTTCAGTCTTAAATTTTTAGGTACTTTAAAAAACTGGCCACGTGTTCTTTAAATATTAGTTATTATAGATCTCATATTTTCCTATCTGGATTTTATTTGTAAATTGGAAGAGGAGAACAGCATGCTACTAATTCATTTCTGAATCATTTTCTCAGATTCCAATGGATTAATTCACGGGAGGAAAATATTCTCACTGCATCTGATAATAAATAGAAACTAAAAGAAATGAAGGGAAATGCTTATTTGCACAACAAAAGCAGAAAGTACTGGCCTTTGGAAAACATGTAAATATTTGCATTCAGTCTTTTGTAAAAAGTACAATACAGGGTAATGTGACATGTTTATGAAGTTTGAGCTGCCATATAAAGTGGCAATTTCTCAGTTTCAACGATGTCATTATGGAAAAAGGTAGTTCTTAACTCCTTAAAATCTGGAGATGAATCAAGGTGCAGTACACTTTGTTATTTCTTTACTGGGCTGTAGTAAATGTAGTAAGTCTAGGCTTAGTATAAATCATTATGGGTCTGAATTTTAATACTTTTATTTTAAAAAAGAAAAATGTATTAGATTTAAAATCCTAACAAATCTAATTTTTAAAAG
The DNA here is from genome assembly GCF_963210335.1 of Falco punctatus. Taxonomy (NCBI): domain Eukaryota; kingdom Metazoa; phylum Chordata; class Aves; order Falconiformes; family Falconidae; genus Falco; species Falco punctatus. Next base: position 7,862,285 of record NC_137581.1, read on the forward strand.
TTGTAGGGTTTAGGTTTTTAGTTTTAAAAAGTTTAACGGCTCTACAGAGCACTTGGCCATTATTGGCCTCCTTAGCCCTATGTCTTTTGAAGATTCTTGTCATCGGGGCCCCAAGCACACATCGGATATCCTCACCAGCTTCACCCAACCTTGGGCATACATATTGGCTGGAAAAGGGAACTTGCTGGTGGAGATTCTATGCAGGGTGAGCCCTGTTTTCTTTCTCTCATCCTCGCACCTGTGGGCAGAGCACCAGGGAGTGGTGTCCACTGGCTCACTGGGTACCTCCAGGGAGCAGAGTGCTGTTGCGGGTGTTCTGCTCAGGTTGCCCCTCTGGTTCCCTACCAACATATTTTTGATTCTGGGGCACTTGTACTATTTTTCTTTTCTTGCTTGTGCCTTCACCATGCCCAAATCAGTTGGTTTTCTCATTTTCTTTTTCTCCTTTCATCCTTTCTCTCCCTGGAGGAGCCTTATGATGCAATAGTAGTAAGAGAGTTTGTTCAAGGAGAGCGTGTGGCTATGGCCACTTTCTATGTTCTTTCTGATCTCTACAAATTCACCCTGGATTCCATTCTCTTCTTAATCCAGCTTCTTTTAGGTCATCAAAACTATTGTTAAAATGCTGTGGTGTCCATACAATTGTTTTTATTACATCAGACATGGCCATGATTGCCATAAATCTATGATAAGATGAATAGATGTGTGACTGAGGGGTACCCATGGACATAATTTTGATTCTAGCAAGACTTTTGACATGCATCCTCCTGTATCCAGGTTGGGATGTTACTGTTTGGATGGCTGGACAACTAGATGAGTAACGAACTGGTGGAATGATCAGACTCAGAGGGGTAGTGGTTAGTGGGTCATGTCTGCCTTGAGACTGGTGATGAGTGGAGTGGCACAGTAGTCTATCCTGGGACCTGTCCTCTTTATCAATTGTTCTTTATCAATACCCTGGAGATGACGAGCACATGCTCATAAAGTCAGCAGATACTGCAGCTGGGGAAGAAGTTGACAGGCTCAAAAGCAGGGCCACCATCCACAGGGACCTGGATGATCTGGAGAATAAGACTAACGGAAACCTCATGAAATGCCACCTGTATGAACAAGAGTAGAGACAGGCTATCCAGGGAAGTGATTAGCTCCCTCTTCTCAAAGCTTGTTAGACCCCATGCACCTTCCAGCACAAGGAAAATGTTGATAAATTCAAGAAGTTTAGTGGATGTCCACCAAGATGGTCAAAGGGGGAGCATTGAGGAAAGACTGAAAGACCCAGGCTCATTCAGCCTTTGGAGTGGTGGCTTCAAGACAGACCTAACCAAAACTCAAATGGTTACAAGCTGATCCTCAAGGAGAGGGAGCCAGGCTTTCCACAGTGGCACGTGGTGGAAGAACGGGAGGTAACTGGCATATATTGAAATGAAAGAGGTTCAGAATAGATATAAGCAGAAACTTTCACCACTGGAACAGCCAAACAGTGGGCCAGGTTTCCCAGAGGGGTTGTGCAGTCTCCATCCTTTGGATTTTTCAAGACTTGGCTGGATAACCCCCTGAGTAACCTCATCTGACTTTGTAGCTGATCCTGCTTTGAGCAGGAGTTTGGACCAGAGACCGCCTAAGGTCCCTTCCAACATGAATTATCCTGTGATCGTGTGATCTAAATTTCTTCACATTAAATAATGCATGGCATAGAACATTCCTTGCTCCTACTAAAAACACCCTGGTCTTCTGACTTCCTTCCTGTAAGAAAAGAAACGTTTTTAGAACTGTCACATTTTCTCATGGTATGAGAAATGTGTCTGCATTGAAAAATGGAAATATATTCCATTCTGTGAGATAGCTGTAAGAAACATCTACAGAAATATCTAATACCAGGGACGGTCAGATCATAAGAATTATGTTTCTTTGTGTCGAGATATTTTTCGGTTTATCTTCCTTTAGAACAGAGTAGTGGAAGTTAAAACTAACCCTCCTTTGGTTGTAGGATGTTTCTAACCCACATAATTGCAGAGGAATACTTTAAAATATGACCTGTGTGCACCCTGATGTCTCAAATAAGAGGAACAGATTATGGGTAGAGTTTACACTTCTGCTTAAACTCCTCTGTAGGGTCAAGTTTTAACTGGTTGATATCATGGCATCAAAGTCTGCTCGGGAGCAGTTGGTAGGAGACTCCAGATGGGCGTTTCTGGCTGTGATATTCATAATGGATCAGCAGCCACAGTAGTAGATACAATTCTCCCACAGCTACCGAATCCTGTTCAGGTTCTCCTCTTTATGTTCTGATGCCAAGATGTGACACAAGCTTCATGATATTCTGGCAGAGACGGAATGTGCCAGCAGGGAGGGAAGAGCAGACTGCCTGGGACGTGGAGGGAAGGTACAGGTTGCAAGAGAGAACAGCTGAGAGAGCCTCAGGATGTCAACCTATGGTCATGTGGCTGCAACATCACCTGCAGTTACAGAAGCCCTGCAAAGAGTTCTCTTCATTTAAAGGCAGCTTAGGTTTACAGGCATAAAGACCTCCAAGGTGGTTACCCAGTATGGGGCATGAAGTGGTCAGGAATCTTAGGGTAATCAGTTCATCCCAGGAAAGGCACTATTACTAGTAGCCAGAAATCCCATGTGGATGTTAGAGGGGGGGCTCAGCTGTGGCTTTGCGATTCTGCCCTTGGTAGTAAGGCAATTTCCCACCTTCTGACTCAACTGGCACATGTGCCTGGCTCAGCCTGACTACTCCGATTTACAGAATAGCACTCTTTAAAGCTAGTTGGTACCTAATTTCAATCTGGCATTGATTTATGGAATATTAACAGAGGTAATTCCTCTTGAAGCCAAGATGAGCTATGTTTGCCCCTGGTACATTGATGGGGGGTTTGACCGCGTAAGTGTCCTTAAACTCTGAGGGGCTGCATACATACTTTTTGTTGGCATTTATTCCCATGTGCTGAATTGTTTAAAACTGTTGTTGCACACTAAGATGCAGTGAGGGGAGTAAAACTGAAGCCATATATTGGTGTTATCACTAGCAGTATTCTTCAAAGCATATAAAAGCGTCTTCTTGTGAGATGCTTATTCAAGCATATAAATTGCATACTAATGGTTCAACAATTTCTTTATTAATTCTCTGCCACAACTATAAAATAACTTGTATGTCCCATTGAAATCAGAAACAAGAATAATCCAGGTAAACAGCTGTTTAAGTACTCCTCCAGGAAATTTATGTAACTTTAGCTCCTTCCTATGGCTGAAAATGCAATAGTCTGAAACAGACACCAGTGTTACATATTCTCAGTAAAAGAGATATAATTATTGGTTGTGGCTGGCAGTTTATCTTATTCAGAAAAGTGGTTCTGTGTTAAAGGAACAGAATTCCAGCATTTCTGTATTTCTGTTAACCATCCAGAGTAAAATAGGCTGGTATATATATTCACAGCTGAACGAATCTGGTTTTTAAACACTGTAATTTTCAATAATACCTGCAGATGAGTTACTGAATTTTTAGGTTATAAATATATATATATATATATATATATATATTTTTCACCTCTCCAGAACAGTTTTCATAACCATTTTAATTAGTCTAACTTTGATTACTAGGCCTTTGGGGAGGTATTGTCGTATCTTATACTGTATAGTACAAAACACATTTGTAGCAATCACTGAATAACAGACAGAAATAATGCGTTTGAGAGTAGAAACATAGGCTGTATGTACACTGATATTTACATTTGAAAAATGAAGGAAAATTCATAAATTAGGGAGTGGCAGAAAAACCCCAAAAGAGGTATTTATCAGAGGACAAAGATCTTTAAAACAGTAATGTTGAAACAGCAGTAGAGGTAATAATAACAAAAGTTAAAGACCACGGTCCTGTGCACTCATCTACATATATGTAAGGGTTTGAACTTATGGTCAAGCAACTACAGATTAACACCATGTCATACATCTGTTGAGCATGTGATTGACTGTCTGTGCTCTTTTCCTGCAGTAAACATGAGGTAATGCAATTCAATTCCATTTCCAGTAAAAGAAGTTTGCCGCAGATTAAGAGTAAACATGTGGACTGTTACCACAATTCATCTGAGGAAAAATCAATTGTTAAATTAAGATAATTTGGCAATCAATCTGAACATTAAGTGTTTGCAGACTTAAAATGTTAAAGCAGTCACAACAGAGTACTCTCTGGTAAACTATAGGTGAGTGGTCAGCAGTGGCACCATGGTGCTTAGTGGTTGAAAGTCTCAGGGCAAGACTAGAGCCATGTCCTTTTGAGCAAGGGATTAGTGGAAGCACTCTTCTCCAAATCTGGAGATGCTGGGTGCCACCCTCCAGCTGGTTCCCTAGGACCCGAATATGATTCCTGCTTAGTACAAGGACCCATTTTCCTAAAAACCCACTGCTAGTCTCACCATGCACATCTTTAGCTTCCCAGGTTATTCCAGGGTTCCGGTCCTCTGGCTGTTTATATCGCATAAGTGTTAATTCAGTCTTTGACTGGTATTTGAAACCAACCAAGCATTCTGGGGCAGGTCCCTGGTGGGACACCACCCTAGAAGTGCTAGAGAAGGAAGTGTACAGTCTGGAAATTGCACAGTCTTCCAGCACAATGCCAGAATGTTTTGTATCCTCAGACACACATGTGACAGGAGTGTGACACAGACGTCACAGGAATGCAACGCAGATCTCGCATCACGAAAAGCCAAGTGACTTCTCTGAGTTATAGGGGAAAAGCCCTGAACAGTTTCAGTATGAGGTATATTGCATTTCTTAGCCTCAGGTGGATGCAATTGGACATATTTTTTTTCAGAAGTGTCTAGACTATGTCTAGGAGTCATAAACTTAACCAAATCTTTTTCCATTGTCCGGACACCAAGTCTCACTTTGATTTAATTATTAAAATTTAATCAGGATTCTTTAATATATTCTTAGAACCAGTGTCTAGATCAATATCTGGTAGCAGCAATGTGGCGACCATTGCGCCTACAGTTCACAGATATCTTAAGAACCTTCTGGGTGACCACAAGTCCATCAGTTCTTTTCGTGAATCCTTTCTGAATTGTAGAATGCTTCATTTACAATCGTTCATTAAATGACTTTGACAGTTACTTATTCCATAACAATACATTAGAAAGAAAAAAAGGGGACATAAAATTCTCTCACTATTCCCATAAAGGAGTAATTTACTTAACTGGAAAAAAAGGTAGTCAAGACTTTAAGTAATGCTATTCTTTGGAATCAACCCTAATCTCCGCCATGAAGTGATAAATGGATGCTAAAGGCTAAGTAGATTATCCTAGGAAAGTCTCCTTGAAAGTCATTTAACAGCTAATCATACGTTAAGGTCAAACATTACCAGTTTCTCATGGGAGAGAAGTAGACATCCCATCTGACTTTCCAATTGTGAAACAATTTTAGGAATATGTCCAGATTCAAGGATTCTGCAAATGTCCCCTGAGAAACACCCCTTCTCTGACACTTCTCCTGATTTTGAATGTATCTCAATTTGGCCAATATCTATTGCAAGGGCAACAGAGGCCTCACATATTTGGGAGAAACAGAGTAGATTGTTTTCCTTTTGTTTCACTCACAGAAAAGCCTGGCTATGGCACCTCCACTGTCCCAAAACAATTTTGCAATATGGTTAAGGGGGAAAGGGCACAGAGCTCTGGGACACCAGGGCACACAAGTGGATGCTGTTTAGTCTCCAGTTCAGTCCATCTTCATTTCTTCAGTCCCCTTAAGCTCCATAATAAAGATCATCTGATGGTACTTATGTATTGCACTCAAGCATGAAGACAGTCTAGTATAACTGTCCTGTAAATTTTAAGCAGCTCTGTAAGTAAAGTTAGGTGAAATGATTTGGGCATTCGTGGAGGCATAGCCACCACAACCTGTTTTCCATCTTGCTTATCCACACTATAAGCAATAGTCATGCCTTGGAGGAATCACATTTCATAACAAGGAGCTGAACACTATAAAAGGATGTGATCGTATCATGATACTGCTTGAAACCTCTTTTTTCTTCTCGTGAATGAAAGCGCTTTCCTTCCAGAGTGGAAAGGAACATATGAATGTAGGCAAGGTGATGACTCACAGCTGTAAAATTGCTCACATGCATAACATTCATGAGCATGAAGGTCTGAGTGAAGTCAGTATGTAGCTGCAGCTCCTGTAGATGTGTTCAACCAGCCAGCCAGAGCACTGATCGTGCTTTTGCTGAGGCAGCCCAGAAATGAGCATAGGCTGCATAGCCCACTCCAGGAGCAGTGCAAGGATCTGGGTGGCCAGCCCTCACTGAGTGCTGCTCCCATCTCTATGTTGCTTTCTGTACTTGGGCTTAGCTAGCTTATCTCCCAAACCGGCACACTTCTGTTTGCACTATAGTCCTGACTCTGGTACAGATAGAATTTCTAAGGTTTTATTAAAAACCTTAAAATACTTAATAAATACTTTAATACTTAATAAAATCTTAAAATACTTAAAAATACTGGAGAAGTATTTTGGTCCAGACAATATGCAAGCAAGAAGCAAGTAAGAGATCATATCTTTGCAGAGCTGTGAAGTGGGGTAAATGGGCAAGTGAGGAAAGGGAAGAAATGAGAGAAAAAGGATACATCTTAGAATCATAGACTGGTTTGGGTCGGAGGGGACCTTAAAGACCACCCAGTCCCACCCCCCTGCCCTGGGCAGGGCCCCCTCCCCCCAGCCCAGGCTGCTCCCAGCCCCGTCCAGCCTGGCCTTGAGCCCTGCCAGGGATGGGGCACCCACAGCTGCTCTGGGCAGCCTGGGCCAGCACCTCGCCGCCCTCACGGGGAACAATTTCTTCATTATATCTAATGTAAATCTCCCCTCTTTCATCTTAAAGCCACCCCCACCCCCCACCCCTCCCCCTACGTCCTGTCACTGCCTGCCCTTGTAGAAAGCCCCTCTCCAGCGTCCTTGTCGGCCCCTTTAGGCACTGGCAGCTGCTCTAAGGTCTCCCCGGAGCCTTCTCTGCTCCAGGCTGAACAACCCCAACTCTCCCAGCCTGTCTCCACAGCAGAGGGGCTCCAGCCTCTGATGACCTTCGTGGCCTCCTCTGGACTTGCTCAAACAGGTCCATGTCCTTCTCCTGTTGGAGGCTCCAGAGCTGAGCGCAGCGCTGCAGGTGGGGTCTCATGAAAGCAGAGCAGAGGGGGAGAATCCCCTCCCTTGAGCTTGGTCACACTTCTGGCACAGCCCAGGATACGTATGGTTGGCTTTGTGATCTGCAAGCGCACATTGCTGTCCCATGTCCAATTTTTCATCCACCAACCCCCCCAGGTCCCTCTCCTCAGGGCTGCTTTCAATCCATTCTCTGCCCAGCCTGTGTCTATGCTTGGGATTGCCTTGATCCACATGCAGGACCTTGCGCTTGGCCTTGTTGAACTCCATGAGGCTCACTTGGGCCCACCTCTCAAGCCTGTCAAGGTCCCTTTGGATGACTTCATCTCTTTCAACAAAAAATGACAAAATTCTTCAACTGTGTTTCAGATGAAGGAAGGAAATAGGCAGTTTTCACTTTATAGGAAGCTTTTAAAATGACATATTTAATAAGCCACTTGACCTTAGAAATCCGGAAAGGAAGTCTGGCATTCTCTGTCTTTGCTGAGGTGGAGGAAGGAGCTGGAAGAGCCTGCCAGGGTTAATGAAGATCAAACAAGCCATTCCAGCCAGCAAGACTGTTGTGTAGAAACCATATTAAACCACACAGAGTTTTCTGTCACACAGCGAGCAGGTTGAGGCGGCGATGGTTGTTTATTTATTTGTTTATTTATTCAGTTTACAAGAGGCTCTGGTCAGCACAGTCCCTTAGGGCACGTACAATAAAAACAGTACATCAATTAAATAGCGATGTTTACAGCATTGACAGAATGCCTAACGAAGGACTTTGAATTACTTCAGCCCTGTCCCTTTGGAGAATACTCAGCTTCTAGCTCTCACACATCTGGAAGTTTTGGAGGAGAAAAAGGCTGCATGAATACGTGGGTGTACCTTGAAGTGCAGTTTGAAGGACAACAGGAGCTTCAGCTGTTGTCTTATAGCTGTAAGAGAAGTGAATTCTCCAGTTTGGAGCCCTACATGAGATAAACCTGAGATTTTTAAGGCTATTTATGTACCTACAATCACAAGTAGGCACTAGTGGGTGTTCTTACTTGCCCTGTTTTTTAATTTTAATTCCAAACTTGTTCAGCCTACAAGTGAAAATCCCACGAGGTTCTAACTTTAAAAATCTGGGCCTTGGTAGACTACTGCCACAGCATTAGCAAGCTGGGGGAGAGGCAGCTCTGAGGTCTGTTTTATAGCTATTTGGTCAAGCACACTTGGAAGGAACAGTGTTAACGTTTGTTAAGGGTCTGCCATATAACGAAAATGGACCCTGGGGGTAATAAAAAGTAAACTAAACAAACCTCACATGCCACTCTTAACGTCAGCTCCCAGCCATGCGGCGTGTCCCATATTTGTCCCCTGTCCCTGTTTCCTACCTGTATCGCCTATTTTCTCCACTTTGTAAGGCAAATGCAGAGTTAGAGTGGCCAGTTGCCATGAAAGGATAAATGCCACTCTCAGGACAACTGTCCTATTTCTCTGATGGCAGGTTTTGTAGTGTGTTGGTGGCTGTCCCATCTTGTAGTCCTTCAGTTCATGCAGACTAAGTGGTTCCTGGACAAGAAGAGTTTTCTTTTCCTTCTCAAACCCCACCTCTCTGCCAACAGGTCCACAAGAATCTGTGGGGAGGCCACAGGGAAGGGACCCATCTAGATGCATAAAGAGGAAGCAAAGAGACAAAATCTAATGAAACCTGACTCTAGACTTTTCTCCTTAGGTATCTTTAGACACAAAAGCCAGCATTATCCTAAAGGCTTAGTGTTTTGGGGTGCCTCCTTTTTGGGATTTCCAACTTGAAATGCCCCTGGAGTTGGATCCTGAAAACAGCCATGCACTCTTAGTTACAAGCAGAGTTACAGATGCTCTGTACTGTCAAAGTTGGTCGGACCTACAGCTGTTCTGCACCTACAAAATCAGACCAAAAGCCTTTTGGCTCAGGCACCCTAAAATCATGGGTTACTTCTGTGCAAGGGTACATTAGCCCAGCTCAGTTTCTGCACCTGTAAAACTGGATGGCTGATGTTTAATTGCCTGGCTCAAAGGGGTTTTGCAAAGATCAATTAGCTAATGCCTATAAAGTGCTCTGCAGATACCCGGCGCAACCACTGTCGTGGCGTAGCACTACCCTTCCTCGCCATGCTCAGTAGGAGCACTGTTGCTTTAAAAAGGGAGCTTGTCCAAGCTCTCCTCCTCCACTGGATCTAAGATGGATGCTCCTGCTGCAGCACAGCCTGTAAGCAGACTTTGCCCAGCCTGCTTTTTTTGTTTTTCCTGGAAGCTTGCTCCAGAGAAGTCAGCTGCACTGCAGACTGAGCAGAAGCAGGAGGGCAGCTCTCCCCAGGTAAGCCACCACCACCACAAAGCTGCTCATTCCCACACCTGGATGGGGCAGCACCAAGGATGCTGCCATCCTGAGAATTATGGTCCTCTCCGGCTGTGTCTCTAGCTGACTCACAACAGCTCTCAGCCAGGCAAGAGTCAAACAGCCCTGGGCCCTTGCTCTCTTACATGTCTTTCCTGGCTGACTGGCATTAATTTAGTTACCAGCAGGACAGGGAGACTCCTGTTCCCACACCCAAAGCTGATCTCGTGCACGCTTCTTTGTGTCAGCATCACCTCCGTGGAGGCACTCCTGAATGACATGGGACCTGCCTGTGGCGCAACAGTACTGAGGCCATGCTGGGGCTCGGCAGCAGACTTTTCACCCTGTGGTGAGGAGGTGGTCTTCGATCACTGGAGAGAGCTGAGGGAATAGCTCAGAAGGGTTCTGCAGGCTCTCGTAGGCCTGCAGCCACCGGAGGCAGTTTAAGCTGTGTTGGCTCCTTTCCCTCAGAAATACATTGATTTTCCACTAAGCTCCTCTTCTTTGAGGCATTACAAATGTCATCTTTAGAGAACTGCAAGCTGAGCATTACAATAACTCTCCAAAGTTTAGCTTTAGTTCATCTCATTATTCTTATGGATGCTTTGGAGGAGGCATTCCCTCTGTATAACATTAATTCTGCAAAGATCTTTCCTTTTGCCCCCCTGGGTGGTGGCGTGTTGGAGGTAGGTGGTGCTCCTGACCAACACAGAGCTGGAGACAATGTGCTTTTCCTTAATGACTTTGATTAACAGGAGTATTTCACCTCAGCCAACAGTATCAGACCCCGCTCGCTCATACTCCCACAGCCCGGGGACAGAAAGCACTTGTGCAGTACCAGCAGGGTGGAAAATCCCTGCCCTGACTTTTAAAGGCATTTTAGAAAGAGAAAGGTGCTGCAAAGGGCCAGCGGTCAATGCTCTCTGGGAAGGAGCAGGATAGGACCATGGTAACCAGCCCGGTGCTTCTCCCTGGACGTGCTGCAGCGGAGGGTCGTGCAAGGACTATGGGCATCGAGGGAGCGCCTGTGCCGTGAAAGTGCTTAGTCCAGAAGCTCCCATGAATGAGAGGATTGATAGGATTCCCAGGCAACTCAGGATTAAACTCTCTTCTCCTCCATCTGTTTTTTGTGACCCGCAAGGCTCTGCAATTTAAAGCCATGACAATGGGCATCAGCCCATGGAGGCAGAGAAAAGCTGTTGTCGGTGCTGCAATATTAAAAACACAAACCCAACACCCTCCCAGCTTTCACTGGGTATATTTTTCTTTTCACACCGTGAAAAACTGATCAGGCTACAGAACGAGACACTCAGGAACAGCTGAGAGGAGAAGAGAAAAAGTCTTTCAGGGGAGGTTTCCTTCAATGGCCCCTTGCCCTTCTTAGTGGCTCAGCCAGTTGGTATCTCTGTGTGGTTTGGTATCAAGGGCAGCCCCCTCCCCAAAAAGAAGATGGGCATTGATGGTTTCCTCTTGTTGACAATGGTTGTTTCCTGGGGACAGATGCATTGAACAGAGAGATGTGCAATCTCTGTTCCCCAAATTACACTGTCAGGGCCATGTAAGGGGATCTTGTGTGCCTAGTGTGTCCAGGGCCCATCCTGGGTGCACTGGGGTTACAAAAGTCATCGACCAGAGACCCTGAGCAGGTGCTGTCATACAGAGATGTTTCTGCTGTAGTTTTGTTGGAAAACTTGCTGTAGGTTTTAGCTGTGACCCACAATTGCATCTCTTATTTACTTTCTGCTGGCACTGGAGTGAATGAAGTTGAGTGTTTGGGTTTTTCTTCCTTTGACTTTTTTTTTGTGGAATGAGAATTTCATAGCTGAAAAGCCATTAAATGCTAAAAGCTGTGCGAATATTAGCATTTGCCAGATATGAGCACAGAATTTCCTGTTAAAAAAATCTGAGGAAAATCAGTGACAGACTTCCTGACTGCTGAGAACTGCTGGAAAACACTCATTTTTAATGGGAACAGGGAAAAATGGATACATTTCTATAAGAAAAATCATTACTAAAAAAAGCCCCCAAATGTCTGGTTAATCAGAACTTTCTTCTTCATGTATCGGGAAGAATTTCTGAGCAAAAGAAAATCCAGGAGAAACCAAAGGTGTTCTCCTGCTTCGAGCACACGTGGTGACAGCCTGGGTTCACCTCTGACACAAAATGTGTTTCTGATTAGCACCCAGCCAGGGTGCCCGCACCCTTAGCCATAGTAAATCTTTTCCATAATAATACAGAGCAAGTAGTGTGAGACTTTACAAAGTATGATTTAGTTTTAGCCTCAGTCCATCTATTATTTTTTTTTAAATCTATTTATTTATTTATTTTTGTCTGCCTGAAATTGCAGCTTTGCTTAATGGCATTTTGCAATCAAGATATTAGACTTTCTTGCAAAAAGCTAGGAATGTTGTGAAAAATTCATTTCTCCCAAAGTGCCAAAAAGCCCAACCTTCTCACGAATTGTGATGCATCATCGGTTTTATTTTTACTTCCGCTTTCATCAAGTACTTTTCCTTTAGGCTTATCATTCCTCTCTAAGTAGTAGTACCATACGACACAAGAAAGGAAGGCTGCTTTCCGGTAGTTCCTCTCTGGAGCTGCAAGCAGCAGTCTGAACTTCTCAGTACTAGAGCTGGTAGTATAGTCACTGCCTTTCCAATAAAAGCAGATTACGAGAACTGCATTTGAAATTAATGCCAGGCCCTTATGAAACATTTTCAGGAAGTGATCAAGGTAATAGTAATGATTTTTTGCTTGCTTTTTTATTTGTTTTTGATTTTGTGATTTTTTCTGTCTCCTAACGTTTAGTTAGATCATGAGATCATAACAGATCATTTCACATAGGACTCTGAAAAGAGACTCCTTATTTTCCTTTAGCCAGGTATAGCCTTTATTGTCTTCCCACCTATATAAGCCATTAATGATCAACAGAATTTGAATTCCATATGCTACAAAGTCAGCAAAATCTAAGCAATGTATGTATCTTCTCAGTAACCAGAGCCACATTTCTTGAAAGTGGACTTGCCCTTTGAAACTCTTTTTTGGGATGTAACACTCTGTGCTCCAGCCGGTCTAAATCCCCTGAAGAATTGCTTCCAAGTGCTTTTTATTGAAGTCCGTATCCTGAGCACCCTGTAATTTATTGGAGGAATGGCATGTGTAAAGTTAACATAAATAAATGGCCTGAAAGTAATAGCATGAAATACAAATGTGAAGTGTTGCATGTAGGAAGGGATATCCAATTGCACAAATACCAAATGTGTATCGATTAGAGAGGAAGCAAAGAAGGATGGGCTCGGGTAAAAATGAATCCCAGAGTGAGTCTCAGTGAAAAATGTGAGGCTGTTGCAAAGCTAATGCAAAAAAACTTAGGCTATATTTAGAAAATTACTGTAAGTGAGAAATGGAAGGAATTATTCTGCTGGGCAATGTCAGGGTTTGGTTGCACACTCTGAGAGGAATGGAGAGACTTTAGAGGAAAAGACCAAGGAGGGTAAGGATTTTCTAGTGTATGAGCTGTGGTGAAGTTTGAAAGAGCAGAAAAGGTTTGCATAAGAAATGACCATCATCAAATATATAAAAGGTGTTTTTATAGCAATGATTGAGATCTATTAGGCTACAACATTTCATTATGGAAAAGAGGCCAGTTAGAGAGGATACAGTGCCTGTTTATAACATCTTGAGTGACAAGGAGGGGATAAATAAAGTTGCCTGTTCCTTGTTTCTTCCCTTGCAACATTTTGAGACAGCTGATAAAGGTATCAGGAGCAAGATTCAAAGTAAATTAAAAAAAAAAGAGATTGTCATAGGAGAAGTGGAAGGCCAGAGGAACTTCTCACCAAGCAATGTTATAGAAGTAGAAGTTTATGTGGATTCAAGGGAGACTGGAAAAGTACTGGAAAATTATTACCAATTATTGTGCTTCCTACTGGGGGAGTCCCACGTGTACACAGCAGGAAGGACACGCGTGCAGAGCTGGTGGCCACGTACAGGGCTGTGGCCAGGCTTATGGCTCTGTTTAATGGATATAGCAAATATGCGTATGGTGCAATGACTTCAGCACGTACGGCAGAACTGAGCTGGCTAGCTTAGCGCTAGCAACAGTGTCGTAACACAAATTTCAGTGGAGGCTAACCCCTCTTCTGCCTCAGCAGTCTGGTTAAATACTGAAGCTCTTAGTCCGTGGTGAGCTTTAGTGGGTGGTGGCTGAACTGATCATTCCAAGCTCATTGAGGTGCATGTGTGTCCCACTATAATCACTTGAAGAAATCAGTAGGTCTACAGAATGGCATTAGGTGGGGCACATACATATTCTGAATGTGCCGTGTGCATGTTTTCACTCTGTGCCAGCAGGACCAGGCCTTTATTTCTGTTTAATTTGTCACAGAAAATCTCAAAAATTCTAACATATGATATAAATAGGAATCTTCAGAAAAGCAAATCTGTCTTATAGCTATTGAGGAATGGCAGTAATATGCTTGGTTTTTTCCTTCAAGCTGATATTTAATTCAAGGATTTTTCTCCCTTCTCTCATTTTGTTTTTAAATCTATACCTGGCTAAAGAAGTTACTTTAAAAACATATACGTGGTTGGTGACTTTGTAAATGATTTAACAGACCAAAACTATTTTCAGAAATAATTCAATTTTCCACCAGTTGAGAATGTAAAAGTATGTTGGTAATGTGGCACATTAAAATGTGTAAACACTTTGGAAGAGTATTCCCATCAAATTAAAAATCACTGTTTATATGACTGTGCATTTAGAGTTATGGGCATTTAATTGAAAGGCATTATCTCCCATCTTCAGGTGAAGAGCTGGAGTCATAAAATGCTTTCCAAGCTGCCTACTGCATCTGTATTCTATATGCATTGGTGTTTTTCAGTGTCTGAGCTTTCCTTTGCCTATCTGCCTCCATGGTGGGATCTGAGGGTACTTGAGGAGAACTTTCCATCTCCATGAGTTGTCCACACCCTTGTCAGCTCTAGGTGAAGCAAAATGCCACCACTAGCAGTGTCTGCTGTTGGCAGGAGCCAACAGGCAACTCACCCCTGTTTATATGCTGAGATTTGGGAAAGCCAAGCCAGCTGCCACAAGCCACCGTGGGAGGTGCAGCAGTTGCTGCTTTTGACAGTGGGAGAGGTGGGTCCCAGTAGCCACAACAGCATCTTGTAGAAGTAGCAAACCTGTCTCTACATGGATGCCCCCAGAGCTCTCTTGTCCCACCTCCATCCCAATGGCCAGATTCATCTCCTTCTTATGGCGGAACTGGGCCAGACCTAGTTTAGTTCTTGAGCCTTTGGGCACACACAAAAAAGTCACCTTATCCCCATTTCTAAGAGGAGTGAAAACTCAATCTCATATTACCCCTTAATGCAGGTACAAACAGATCTTTGCATGAGATGTGGACAGATCACAAAACAGCAGCTCCTCCATCGATTTTAGCTGCTCTTCAGCTGATGTTTGGTGACTGTAGGGTCTTTCCTGGGTGGGCTTCAATGGTGGGTGCTCACAGCCCAGAAGGCCAACCGTATCCTGGGCTGCATCAAAAAAACCTGTGGCCAGCAGGTTGAGGAAGGTGATTCTTCCCCTCTGCTCTGGGGAGACCCCACCTGGGGTACTGCATTCAGCTCCAGGGTTCTCAGCATAGGAAAGACATGGACCTCTTGGATCGGTTCCAGAGGAGGCCACATAAACAATCAAAGGCTGGAGCACCTCTCCTATGAAAACAGGCTGAGACAGTTGGAGTTGTTCAGCTTGGACAAGGCGGCTCCAGGGAGATCTTATAGCAGCCTTCCGGTGCTTCAAAGGGGCTTGCAGGAAAGATGGGGACAAATTTTTTAGCAGGGCCTGTTGTGATAGGACAAGGGGGAATGGTTTTCAAGTAAAAGAGGGTAGATTTAGACTAGATAGAAGGAAGAAATTTTTTACAGTGAGGGTGGTGAAACACTGACACAGGTTGCCCAGAGAGGTGGTAGATGCCCCATCCCTGGAAACATTTAAGGTCAGCTTGGATGGGGCTTTGAGCAACCTCATCCTAGTTGAAGATGTCCCTGCTCATGGCAGGGGGTCTGACTAGATGACCTCTAAAGGTATCTTCCAACCCAAACCGTTCCATGATTCTATTATTCTATGATTGTTCCAAAGGCAGGTGGATTTTCAGGCAAACTAAGCACAGATTTGATACTCACCAACACACAAAATAGCAGCAAATAAAGGCTTGTCATCTCCATTCTTTCCCCCAAAATGGCCAGCTCACATAAAGTGTGGACATAGCTGATGTCCTGTCATGGTTTAACCCCAGCTGGTAATTAAGTGGCACAGAGCCATTCGCTCACTCCCCCTCACCCGGGGGGATGGGGAAGAGAATCGGAAAGGAATGTAAATTTGAGGGTTGAGATAAGAACTGTTTAACAATTGAGATAAAATTAAAACAGAAAAACAACAACAACAATAATAATAACAGTAACAATAACAGTGACAATGAAAAGGAGGGAGAGGGGAAGAGGAATGAAATCCAAAGGGAAGACAGGAAAGAAAGTCAGTGATGCACAGTACAGCTGCTCACCACTGGCTGACCGATGCCCATCCCATCCCTGAACAATGATCAGCCTGTCCCAGCCAACCCTCCCAGTCTATATACAGAGCATGACATCCCATGGTATGGAATGCCCCTTTGGCTGGCTCAGGTCACCTGTCCCGGCTGTGCGCCCTCTCAGTTTCCTGTGCCCCTCCAGCCCTCTCACTGGCAAGGTCTGAAAAACCGAAAACTCCCTGGCCACACTGTTCCCACACCAAGCCCCAAACACCACACCGTACTAGCCACTAAGAAGAAAATTAACTGTATCCTAGCCGAAACCAGGGCAGGTCCTGGAAATGCCCTAAGTGGAGTCCCTCCAAATGACAGGACAGCTGTGAAAACTTTGGTTTAGACTAGAGGTCTGAGACCGTTTTGTTCTTAAGGAACATGTGACACAGTTTTGTGAAGTCATTTCTATTCTGATAGGGGATCTTTCAAGTTTGTTTTATATTTATATTCTCTGGTTCCTTTTGTACATGCTTCCTGTGGTGCAAAAAGCCTTTTCCTTTTTTCTTTCATCTACTATGATTCTTTGAGAAGACAACTTCTCTTTAATCACTGTCAGAGACAGGCTTATTTTTTAGGAGGCATGATTAGCGTACAGGGAATTAAGAGAAGAGCAACAGAGGTGGTGATTTTGAATTTAACAAAAAATAGAAGAAATTTAGCAATGCATATAGCTTGGCCAAGTGTCTATAGATCATCTTGATCTTCTCATATCTGATGGATGTGATAAGGGGTTAGAGGAACTTTTAATGGTATAGCAATGGGACAAAAAGTTGAGTAGGGAGAACAGGGAAGGGGGAAGGAACAAATCTATACTACGTACCAAAACTTCAGCAATTTCCTCAACAGAAATAGCAGAAAATTAAAAAAAGCCAACCCATCACCACAATTAAATATCCTAATATAGACAAGGGTGAGTATCTAAAAATTCTTTGTGACTCTCCAGGTCTGTACTTTTATTTTTACCTGTATTGATCTTCTTGGTTCTCACATGATACATCAGGTGCAAGGCTAAGTATTGCTATTTGAACTAGGTCCAGTGCGGGAGGAGGTATATACACACTGGGTGAGGAAGTACCATGCAAACATGACCATAATATTTCCAGGAATGCAACTCAGTTGTTCCAAGTTAATGCATCTATTACTACATAATGGTGTGTGTGTGAAAGGCCAACATTGTCAGAGAACCTGGAAAAGCTGGGTGAAGGCAACTGCCAGAGGGACTGGTAGGGCAGGAGAAATTTTACGAGCTGAATGTACCCAATGGAAATGATAAGTGGAGCAACAGTTCTTGGTCCTCCCAAATCCAGCAGGTGAGAGAGAGAGTAACTTCTGCAAAGACTAAGCTCAGACAGTACCAGGTGACTTTTAGTCACTGGCAGGATCATTTTACTCGAAGATTCTGACAATAACGATGCTGCAATTTGCTGGAGTCTCGTTTTGCTCACAGCCAAAGAGATGCAGTTCAGTGCAGCAGCATCGTGGTTGCAAGCAAGTAGGCTTGATCAGGGCACTCAAGTCCAAAGAAAAGTGGAGGGCTTACAAAGCTCAGCAGATCTGTGGACTCTTTTTCATCCAGTAACACCCACAATGTACGTTCTGTGTATCCCATTAAACAGAGCGAAAATGTGGACATAGATTTTCCAAGGACCCCTTGCTCCTGCAGTATGACCATGACGTAAATGCCCTCCCTGGCAATTAGCAATTTACTTCTGTGTCTGTGATGAGAGCTATTGTAAAAAAAAAATGTATAAAGGAAGATCTCTGAGCAAATGTTTTCTTATGGTGATTTTCTATATGGGTTGTCATGTAATTGAAATAAATGTCTTGGCCAATTGCAATATGAGTTATTATTCCAAACCGTCATTGAAATGAATCTTCCTTTTCTGGTCTTTTCCCCAAATGACTGTGCATCAGGTAACTGTTTTTCACTTGAAAGCAACAATTAGTTTAAGTGTGAAGGGATGTATTTCGTGCCTAGTGCAATACTCAGGTGATTGGTGTTCGATGCATCTTAACACCAAAATGAAATCACAGGTGAAACCTGCTCTGATTGAAAATCTGCAATAGTGTCAGGGACTGGGGAAGAAATGGGAATTTTAATGAACAGATATGTCATCCCTTTGAGAGCATGAACTAGCTGAATGCAGTCAGATCCTAAAGAATCAAGGGGCTAGCTGGTTGATTTTCCTTCCCTTCTTTGAAAACTGAATTCAGAATTAAATGCAGGTGATTTTTAATTAGGCCCTGTGAATATTAATCGGAAATCACATTTGTGTGATTATGAGTCCAGTTTTAAATCAGGACATCATGTTTAAAACATCAAAAATGCAGATGTGATGTATTATATTAGAAATGCTAATGATTAGGGAAGATTAAGAGTGTAACTGAGCAGTTAAACGTCTAAAGAAGGGTGGATATTAGAACTGTTAAAACAGTTAAATAGCATGGTTTTCTGGCATTTTTGTAGTAATGTCTCCTAAAAATATTGTCGTGCCACCCCCATCCCAAATTAACGCTTCTAAGGCCAGTGATGTAGTGTGCTCACACCTTAAGGTAGCACTGTGATTCATGTTTTAATGATAGTGGCTGCTGGCTGTAACTATGGAATGTATTGTCATGGAAACTACACTTTTCTATATTTACACCAGTGCTAGTTATGCGAGAGACAGTACTTGAAAGAAAATCGGTATAATATATAGCTTAATAATGAGACAGGCAAGCTAGGAATAAACAGATCAAATATTCAGCAATGTTACGGCTGCTGTTTGTCACCGTAGTACATTTCTAAACAGTCTCAGTCACTGTTTCAGATGATAACTAGCCCAGCAAGTCAGAAAGAAGTGATGCTGCCATGTCACTTTGGACTAACAGGTCAGACAAACTTAGACTATTGATAGCTGATTGATTGGCATCCGCGTAGTGAACTCCCGTGGCATGTAACACTCATGTCCAGGCTGATAGGAAAAAAAAAAAAAGAAAAAAAAAAAAGGATGAGCTGAGTGAATTGAGGACACTGGGTTGGAAGAGCCTGTTATTTGCAAGAAATAAATCTTCAGAAATGGAACTGGGTTATAACTCTAACTGTGGAGCAGTTCTATCTGTTACTTCAGTCCAGAAACTACTGTCATTTTACTAAGCTTGGGTTCCTGTGAGCTCTTAACTTCAAAAACAGAGAGTGAGAAACAATTATCAGAAAAAATTATACCAGGTTGAAATTCAGCTACACATAAAAATCAGATACAAATAAAGTTACTGCATAGTGCAAAACAGAAAGTAGGTTCAAAGCTGCTTAAGAAAATGGTTATTTTAAGGTTTTGAACTTTGCAAAGTGAGGATAAGTTATACTGAAGACATTCTACTTAAAATTTAGATCTCTACATACACGCAATACGCATACACATATATGTATTTTCACGCATATAAAATCTTAGTAGGAGAGGTTTCCTACATTAGAGTCTGCAGTCTCAGGCAGCTTTTTTTACAAATTCTGTACCATTCACCCTCTATACTGCTTGACCTGGCTGCGTAGAGAGACCTGCATTTGCCATTTTCTCCTCTCTGTTGTATAACAAATTTCTAGCTCAGGTTTATTAAAGAAAATTGTTTCAGTTGTGCCTTAAGAACTCACTCGCGATTGCCAGGGAGACAAGCTGCTCTCATTTCTTTAGAAAGAGTTTCTAATTTGATGGGCAGAGCTTAGCGAGTTGCAAAAAAAAGCAGGGTCAAGTCACTGTGAAACAACTGCTGGGTTTACCTTGCTATCAGCTGTGAAATTGTTGAAGACATCGCTTTACTTTCTGTATCGTAGCCTTTTCATTTTATATTTCTGTGTCTGCCATGACTGCACCTAAAACTGGAGGATATATTCATCCAACTTTTGATATAAATAATCCTCTTTAAAAGCACAGCTAGCGATTTGCTCATTCAAATGCTTTATTATGCATTTTCAGCTGGTATTGCTTTAACTGAAGGAACAGCGACAGCTGTAACTGAATCCATACCAGCGTTATGCTCCCAAACTTCTTTAATTATTGCGTTTCTGGAATACAGCAAGCCTTTTGCAGGTTACAGGGTAACAGCAATAGCTGGAGTCATTAGTTCCATTGCCTCAAAAGCAGAGTTTGAAGAGGGCTGCGTTTTAAGCTTCATGCTGGTGCATTTTCCGTGTAACTTCATATCTTTATTGTGTCTCCTGCAATCCTTCAACCTGTCTATTTGTAAATTTGTGCCTGGAGAAAGCTCCCATGTGGCAAGCCAGGATTGGATAAATGTTACTTGTATTTCTCTGATTGCAAACTCCCAGCATCTGGGATTTTCAGCTTTGAGTACAGTTTGTTTCATGCTGAGATTCATCTTTTTGGGGAAAGCAAAGGTCATCGCTCCTCCGGAGTTGCAACTGATTTGATTCTTTTTCTCGGGGAGGCGCTGGGAAGGGAATCCTTACTGGAATGCATATTGATAAAGGCTGAGGATTCTGGCTTCTTAGATAAGTAATTTTTTTTTTTCCTCTTCTCTCCCCACAATGACTATGTATTGCAGCAACTCACTGGCTTTTTACCAAATCAGGAGCTGCAGTATTTTTCTTCCGATGGAATAATTTCAGCCCACTTCAGCTAGCATGACAATCTTATGTGATTGTTATGAGTAGGCGTTTACATCCTTTTACATGCTAATACTGCCACACCTGCTAGCCCCCCTCATTTCCATTTCTCTCTCTCTTTTTTTTTTCCTCCTTCCCCCCCCCCCCCCCCCCCCCCCCCCTTCCCCGATGTAAAAACTATTTTCCCAGAGGAAGGGAAATCCTGAGATTCGTGATCAATGCTGCATCGTTGATTCATCAACAAAGAAGGGGATGGCTGAATGGGACACAGGTAGAGATTCAAGCAGGCTGCTTCTGACCAGCAAGAGAAAAGCTAGCTGTTGAGCAGCATATGTTGCCACTCCATGTGCTGTATTAGCTACTTGTTTTTAGCCTTCAGTAGGCTGCCACTACTGCAGCACTAGAGGAATGTGCCCTATTGTTAAAAATCCTGACTGCTTTACACCAATGATTTGCCACTGCAAAGTTGCATGCACCAACAACACTTTATCGTTGATGTTTGGATGCAAGGTAGGATGTGGTTAATGTATTTAAATGCATGCTGTAACTCCTTTGAATATCTGTGCTATCTAATTTCATGTCTGACGAGAGATTTCAGTGCAAATTGCGATATGTTGGCTATAAATTAGGTCTTACAGCCAATATGTTTTAAATGTTAGGGAAAAAATCAGGAGTAAAGCTTTCTTATTTCCCAGGGTTGTACGAGTATAGATTTACGTAGGAGAATCTAACGGATTATGAAGCATTTGTTTTAGAGTTGATTGTATACTTAGCTAACAGTGCTAAGATTACTAAACCACTACTCTGCCATTTGCCCGGCTTTATTGATTTTGATGTGAATACTGTTATTACAAAATCACAAACCTACAGGATTGAATATTTTTTTTCCCCATTTGTATTGCTGGCAAGGCTTTTAACCATAAGAGCAATACTACAGTGTACAGCCCTGCACTTCTTTGTAAGAAAGAAATAAAGTAAGCTTCTGAACCCATTTTTAAGTCTACAGGAATATCTTTAAATAAGTATTTTCTTCGAGAGACTGGACAATCATTTAATTTTTCTTTTAAATTTAAATCAAAAGGTGGCGCAGTTAGCCAGAGAAGTTTCTTTTCTGGCTGTGTAATGCAATCCCACCCCAATTTTTTTAATCAAGGTGTTGGATTGGTCTATATTTTTCCCCATATAAATCCTGACTTGACATTAGGGTATAACTAATGTTGTTTGTTAGTTTACTGGAATTATTCAAAAGTGATGGCATGCTTGTAAAACTTATTACCTTTGGTAAACAAGTTTGGTTCTTGGCTCACTGGATCAATCATGATTTTAGGGGGATTTACATATTTTGTCCCATTCCTTTTCCTTGCTGTCCTTAAATACTGGATGATATTAAAATCGCTCCTCTATGTTTAAACAGATTAGGAAACGAGTAGTTACATGAAAAATGGTAGTGGTAGTAATTATTTTAAAATCATCTGTGTAACTTTTTTAATCCTTAAAAATGGCTAAGCTAAAAAAAAAAATCAAATTTTAGTTGTACAGTCCACAAACTCGGGAACACAGTACAATTTTCTGAGTTCCTATGTGACAGACTAGCTTAAATAAAATGAAGTAACTCTATGAAATAGGTTGTAGATGACCCAATGTTCTCTAAACGTAGTTCAGATAGAGGCTGATGATGGATCACCTACTGCTTCGTATAATACACTTAAACGCAAACTAGGTTACAGTCAAACATTTACTAATTGTCTGCTTTCTACTTTTCCTCAAACTACAGCCTGCCTACATCTCTGGTGACTCGAGACTTTCCTGAACTCAAGTTTCTTGTTTCTTCACTTCCATTTTAAATAGGCAAAAATATGTTCTATTAGCGAAAGGGTTATAATTTAATTGCTGTGTCATGATGCCACTAGTGATATAAATAGCATCAAGAGTTTAACAGTTTAAAAGCTTCTTTCATTTGCATCTTTTTCGTAAGAACATTTCACATTTTTATTTTAACTTGAAAAACTTATCTCTTGTTTTTAAGTGTTAAATTCTAATTAACAAAGGTGAAATGTTAGTCAGGGGAAATTAAATGCAAGCCACCCTTCTAAAAAGGTAGGCCAGTGGCCTAGGGACTAGTATCCAATTTGTATTTCTGCCTGTAAGCATGATTTTCAAAGGATATTCTCTGCTGCACTTAAGTTCTTTCATGATTTTCAGATCCTGTTAGGAAGAAGCAAGAGAATAAAAATCGTAAATTTCAAACTTCTTGTTCCTCCTCTTTCTTTAGCACTTCAGGCTCATTAAGTTAGTCACAGTCAATGTTTTATCTTCTTCTGGTGGTGTGTGAACTCCTTCTCGAATGAAAAGTGACTGTGTGGGATAGTGATCTGTTTCAGAAAGATGAGAAAGAGCATGAGTGAACCGAGTTATCTTGGACTGGTTCAACACACATCAGATTAGTACACTTTGATACCATCATCAAGTGCACATGAGATATTCTGTATACATACCAGTGTATCACCCCACTTAAAATACCTTTTTCTCATTTCCATTTTTTCTGCAGCCCATATCTAGATGCATGTTTGGACACGTAGGTTTATATTTCTAGATTTATGGGTGCAGATCTGTTCTTAACAAGCAAAGAAGTTTGAACAAGAAATAGGGATGTTTCTTTTTAGGGGATCTTTTAGTTACATGGCATGAAATCATGGATCTAAACATGTTCATAATATTATGACTTCTGCAATCACATGGTTCTTGAACTCGGGAAAGAGAGTTATATGCTGGAATGACACTTTGTATTCTTGGTGACAGAGGAGAAAACAGGTCCTCGGAATAGGCGAAGAGTTTTAAAATATAGGTAGTGGAATAGACAACAAAGGAATTGAAAGTTCAGGCAAATATCTTCAAGTGATAAAATAACCAGGTCAGGTTATTAACTATCTCCCTTCAAAAGGACAGTGGAAGTTACAGGAAGGCAATAGTGCTTGCAGTCTTGATTTACAGTTTTTACTTTTAATTTTGTGCCAGACACAGTCTTCTTTTCCTATGGGCACAGAAGTGAGTGAGAGAAATGCACCACATCAGAACCATCACACACATTTTTATCTGTTCCCAATGCAATAATTTTACAGCCTGCTCACTCCTAACAGGTGGTGCCAGGGAGTTAATTTGGGGGGGCAGGAAGAGGGTGTGCATGTCTTACTACACCATATGTTGCAAAGAAGGCAGTGGAGGAGTCTTAACTGTGCCTGCGAGAAGCTTTCCCTCTCAGCTGGGTTTCCTGGGCTTCGATAGCTGACCTTGTCCTGGACCTTTAC
This sequence comes from Falco punctatus, assembly GCF_963210335.1. Classification (NCBI taxonomy): domain Eukaryota; kingdom Metazoa; phylum Chordata; class Aves; order Falconiformes; family Falconidae; genus Falco; species Falco punctatus. The sequence goes on from NC_137581.1 coordinate 7,886,273, forward strand.
TTTCAATGATGTCCAGTTTTATGGTCTTTGACACTGAAATTGCAAAGAATTCTAGAGCAGTTTAATTTGAAAGGCAGGGTAGTGTCCACGTGAAGTGCCACTGTTCCACATACTTTAACATATTGAAACACTTCTCCCATTTGTGTCAGGGAAGCAAGCGTGTTTCCATCACAGCGGTAAAGAGCTGAAGCAGAGGGGGATGAGCAGATTTTAAAATACGACCCTCAGGTGCCAGGAGGTGTTCTGCAAAACGGACTTGTTCATAATCTTAGGGGCTGGAACATGGATGTATGTCCCCTGACTCGAGTTGCTCCGCCACTACCGGACAGATTTGTGTCTGTGGATTAAGGACAGCTTGTGTGTAAGGCAGACCTGCATTCACAGATCTCCATCGAGAGGAGTGCCAAGGCATGTTATCAGATTCTCACGGAAGATGATGAGACTTAAATGCGCACTTAAATGTCAGTATGTGCTTACTCACTTTGCTGAATCGGGCCCTGTAATAGTTTCTTCAGTATTGCAGAAGAGTTATATCCTGACTCTTAATATCCTGTTCATTTTGCTCTTATTAGGAGTGCCAGAAAGGGATTTCAGACTGGCCGAGATGTTTCTTAAATTACGTTTCAGCCACAGTTCTGACACTCACATAGAAGTGTTCTTCTGTCTTATCTCCTTTACCCCTATATATTGAAAATAGATATTGAGGAGATTCCGTTGAAAGATGAGTGACTTCCCTGTTTGCTGACCTTGACCAGGTATTTTGAAAAATCCTACTTTCCTTTTGATTTGGGTTTATTTTTTTATCTGTCCTAGCATAATTTAAAAGTTGATTAAAAAAAAAAAAAAAGTCTTTTTTTTTTTTAAAGGTATAAGGTATACCTCCATTTCTTCCCTGTCTCCTTTCTTTCCACTTAGCACATTTATCACAACCACTCCTCCAGCACAATAGCTGATTTTGGTATTTTTTCCCCTACTGTTTCTCTGTTTTAGCTGAAATAGCCAAATAGTGACCTAGTCCACTGTCCAAGGTGAGCATGAAAATAAAAACAACTTGTTTCTTCATCTGCCAAAACTTCTATGTTTTGCAAAAACGGTTGCAATATAGGTTTGATTATTAAAAAAAAAAAATAGTAGGGGCTAGTACTGAATGTGTTGACATTCATATTTGTTATTTTTTGTCATGATCAAACTACTGGAAATCTGCTAGTTTTCTGTACTAGCATAAGTAGTCTCTTGAACGAACTCTGGTACATCACTTAGTTCTTGATTGAGAATAGTTTCTATACCATCATAGTCTAGACCTGGTTATTGTAAGAAACAGTAACTTCAGACAACAGGAAAACACTTCTACACTTCTCCAAGTAGGTACGATACGCAGTAGACCATGCCCAAAACCTTGGGTGCTTTACCTCCTTGATGCATGACTCAGGTGGGTTTTTACACTTCTTGGGACAGTCTGAGGTTGTTTCTGGATGAAACTAGGTAGAATATGCACTCAAATTTTAAACGAGCTTTTGAAATTAATCTCCCAGCCCTACCCATGAATCCTGCTCTGTTTTGCATTACAGAGTAGGCTTGGGGTGTGCAAACAGGATGCCTTTTTGATGAAGCGAAGCAGATAGACGCACTCCAGGAACACATCAAGTACTCTGCAAAATCTTAAGGGTATTCAGTTTAGAAAAACAGATTAACACTATTTCAAAGTAAACCACAAAGCGTATATGTGTAATGTGGTTGAGTCCTTCTTACCAGCTCTTCATTCTGTGGATCCATTCCTGCTGCTTGCTGATGTGGACATAACCTCTGACTCCGCTGACATATTTCAGTCCTGATTTTTGGGGGGCCAGAATTGGACAGATGTGAAGACCCAACGTATTCCTGGTAATTCTGACTCCTGTGATCCATCTATTGAGACTGATATATTCTATAGGGTTCCAGAACTCTCTGAAAAGATTTTGCTACCTATTCATATACAATCAGCAGGGTAAGTCAGCTGGAACATTACTGCCACTTGCTATGCATAACATTTGACAGTGGCACTGAGAAACCTACTTCCACATATTATCCTTGTTAGGCCACTCTGGTGTTAAAATAAAAATACTCAGCAATAGAAGGAGCTGCAGAAGAGACGCAGGATCGCCACTGGCAAGAGGCTCTGAGTATGATCAGTTGTGTCACAGAGGATTTATGTATTAGTGTACAGCGCTCAAGGCAGGGGGAGTTTTCTTCTCTGGCATAGCATTTATGCAAGCTAGACATGGGGTGTAAGCCCAAGCAAGTTCAGCTGGCTGTATCCTTTTTTTCTGTTAGGCATTGCTTAACCCCCGACATTTTAACACTCTTGGCTTAAGAACAAGTACAAGCTCACCCCAGCAGTTCCCACCCATCATCTATGTGTGTGGGAAAAGATGAACTGTACCTTGTGCTCAAAAGCCACCAGACTGAACTTTTCTGAGGCCAAAGTAGCAAGTTTTAAGGCTGTAGAACCCTGCCAGGGACTCCTCCCAGTACTGAAATATTGATGAAGTGGATCCTACTCTTCAGAATGTCTTGTTCCCAACCATTGGGGAGCATTGCACTGGTGAAGTACTCTGGTATTGGAGGTGAATAGACTGCAGCTTCATAAGTGATTCTGAGTTTGCTATCTGTCAACATGGGTGTTGCAGAAATCGGTATTACAGGAGGCGCAAGGATGGCAGAAGCCTAAGGAGAGGTAGGAGGCAGGTGGGAAGATCCAGGTGGGTTAAGTGGGAGAAAGGCATGAGGAAGGAGGATGCAGAGACAGCAGCCTGGAGGTAGGATGGGAAGGCAGTGGCCTGGGCAACGGTCCTGAGGAGGCAAGCAGAAGGGAAAGTAACACCAGTGAGGTCTGGCTAGATGGAAAATGGAACAAAAAAAAATACTGTTAGATCATGAATCCTCTGAAATGATGGGCGCATCCCCTCAAACATGTAGGAGTTAAGTCACTGGCTAGGGAATGCAAACAAGTGTTACCATTTCAGTCTTCTTTGGAGTGAGCTCACTCGCTAGCTGTCACTCACTGGCACTGGCCAACGTCTGGGCGAGTGATGCCCAGGCATTTTTCTAAAAGTATCAAGATCAGGTGTTAAAAATATTTCTGCTTGTGTGAGAATACCGCGTCTCATTTTTTTCCACTGTCCTGCCCACGAGCTCCCTGTACGCCGTGAAGGAGATGGGTGGCTGGTAGGAGATTCCCTGAGAAACTACTCCATAACAAATGTGCAGACAATTTAAATTAAGGAAACAATGCCAAAAGTGGCTTTTTAAATCAAGTTTTGTTTTTTGAAAAGTGTATGCACTGAAAGAAACTTCCGTTGTAGGTGAGATCTTCAATGCCTACATCATTTTGAATCACTGTCCAGTTTTCCACATTTTTTCAGACTATCTGCTTCTAGCTGCCATCAGAGTCTGGAAACTGGACTGGATGGCCCATGATGCTTGCTGTACATGCTTCTGTCATCACAACAAAAAAACTTGCTGGTAGCACAGCAATGGAGTCGGATTTTCATCACCCTAGATCACTTAAAATTCACCTGAAGCAAAAGATGCTATGAATGCCCTCTGTACTGTACCTTTGAACATATAGCTATGGTGGGAAATGGGTTTATTTTTTAAGCCAGTAATACAGCAGATTTGTTTTGGTTCACGAGCACTAGGTTAGAAATATGACAATGAAGTGTACCTATGGAACAAGTAGGGCAGAAGGCACATGGCTAAGGGTTACTAGATTTTTTGAGAAGTTCAGAGCTTGCTCAGACACTCAATTTTTTTAATATATTTTTTGCTTTAAATTATACGTAATAGTTACATAAATGAGGTTCTCTCAAATAGAAATATATAAATACTGGAATGACTTGCACAGTTCCATGAGCTGCTTGATTTTAAAAACTAATTATTGACTAAGAGAAGGCTATATATAGACATTCATCTTAACTGTAAAAGATGTCATAGAAGTGAATGGTGATAAAGAAGTGTTATATAAATATATTTAAGTGATAATAGCAATAAAACTGAAAACTGTCACTGAACAGTTCTCCTGATCTTTGAAAAGTAGCTTTTATGTTTCCAGTGTAGCTGTCAGAAATATTCTCATAATTAAAAGATATTTATTTATTACGTACACTTTGCTGATTATATTTCCTTCAGCTTTAAACATTTGATATAATATCATTAATCATTAGGGACAGGATTTTTCAAGAGAGCCTAGCTGGGGGTTGTGCTGAATGCAATGGAAAGCTGAATGGGAAGAAAGATTACTGGTGGGGATTCCTCTGACTCCCTGTGGGAGTTAATGATCTATAATCCCAGGAGAGATGGCATAGCGTGATCTGATGAAGTGTTAAGGCAGTTGGGGCTGTTGTTTTGAGTCACTTGGCTAATGAGTGTATTGAGAGTATCATTATGAATCTGTAAGTTAAAAATGGCCCTCTTCACCCAGCTTCAATGAGGAACTGCACCCCTTAGCTACTAAAACATTCCTCACCAAGTTGTATGAGGCCAGAAAGTAGGCTTTCTGGGGAACTGTCTGACTCTCAGTGAAACTGAAAATTTTCGTTTTCAGTTTTCCCTCAAACTGACATTTCAGAAATCTTGATTCTGAGAATCCTAACACATCGTTCTGGGGAGATTTCCTTTAGGAGATGCTCACAGCTGTTCAGTGTAATTAAGATGGAATATGCCAGATTTTCAGAAAGATGTAAGCTGGTGTCAGCGCTGAAGTCCACACAATGAATCACCTGGAGCCTCTGTAGCTATGGCAAGGGCAGTACCGAGCTTATGTCAACACACAGCTGCCTGCAGAAGACAATATGGACACAGACATTTCTTTGCAATGTGTGAGCTCTTCCCCTCTGGAGGCAGACCTGTAACTACAGACCTTGACCAGCGGCAATTTTTTTCTACGATATGCCTATACTGCTAAGTAAAAGAGGGCTGATGAGTATACTCAAGTACTTGACTCCTGATATTCCACATTGCAAACCTGTTAGTTTTTTTTTCCTTGGCTGTATTTTGGGGTGCTCCCAAGTTCTTTCAAGGCAATTTGTAGGCATGGTTTGAGGGACGCTATCCAAGAGGGAGTATGGATGAGACTGCATCAAGGAAGATTACTTGCAGCCTACTGCCAATCCTCTTGACCGGGGGTCCTCAAACTACAGCCTGCGGGCCAGATACGGCCCCCCAGGGTCCTCAATCCACCCCCCAGTATTTACAGAAACCCCCGCCCCACCCCCCCACCCTGCTGGCGTTGGGGGGGAAATCCAAGCAGCCACAGATGACTGCCTGCCACTTCATCTGCGTGCTGGCCCCCTGGTTAAAAAGTTTGAGGACCCCTGCTCTTGACTATATCTTCCAACATCTCCCACCATTGCCCCTTGCCTTTATATGATACTTGCAAGCGTGCAACATATCGCGGTTTGATTTAATAAAAATGCCACTTTACTAGCAACATGGACATGAGCCTCTCTCAACCACTTGTCCTGGGAACCAAGGATCAGGCTAAGAAACAGATGTATTCAGCATGGTAGATGTAATAATATTAAGTTGTCACTTAATGATTCCACAACGAGGAGCTTGAAAAATCTAATAAATAGGGCAGAGACGTAACAGGGCTGTCAGGCTTTGTTCTTCGGGATTTACCACCACCACACCTGTGAAAATCCACCTGGAATATACCCAGGTATATTGTGTTAGAGCTCCAAGCCCAAATCTGTAACAAACTTGCCTTAGACTTGGCAAAAGGCATATACACTTATGTTATTTCTGAGAGTTAATGTCAGCTGGCAGTGAGATGCCTTGAAATTCTTATATATCCCAGGAATACTCCAGTCCGTATTAAACATAGTTCCTTTTGCCCATAGCAAATTGTTATGGTTGAATTGCAAGTCCCTGGAAAAGGAGGTTTCCAAAGAAAGTGCTGACAGGATCTTATCTCCACCCATGCAAGTAGTGCTACTATCATCTAATTTATCTAATAAAGTTGATGTAGTGGAGAAACACTTTCCAGAGCTCTGGTTATTTGAGTTTTTATTTTGCAAAGATTGTTTACCAGTAGTCATAGGGTGATGACATGCGAGGCAGGAAGCAGACAAGCAGATAAACATAAACCTGTTGCAAAGGGGCAAATCATAATGGCATCACACAATTTTTGTGACTGTTTAGGAATTCTGGTTAGGCTGATCGCTAGGAGTGGCATTCAGCCAAGTTCAGAGGGCCATATGGCTCTCTTAAACTACACATTAAATCCCAGATTCTGCAGTCTACAATAAATTAAGCAAAGTGCTATAGAGTCCCATCAAATCTGGGACACAACAGGCTGCAGAGCTGTGACTGAAGTTCTTTCCAGTACTTTTGGTAACAGTGTTTTGCACTGTACCTATAAAATAATAATAATAAAAAATACTTTTCTTACTTATTACATTCCTTTGCCTGTGTTAGTTTGTGCTTGAATTTCTGCTCCTTGGCTTAAGTAAGATAATAAATTAGCTGGGTAGGACCTAGATACTTGACAGCATAAGAAAGCATAGTACATTTTTGTATTGACAAAGTTAACGGAGGACTAATATTCCATACACAGTAGTTTGGGATGTAAAGTAACCGGGACAATATATTTTCATAAGACAAAGTTCGGTGATACATTTTGAAACGTATTCCTTCCAGAACAATTAAGAAAACTCAGGGGAGAAGGGGGAGACCAGAGGAGGGAGAGGAAGATGACCTAGAAAATGCACTTGCTGATCTAATTTTGTGTGTGTGTACATATTACAGACAAGCCTGTTGCACCTCCTCCCTGAAAGCCCTGGTGTTTTGCACTCTTTACTATATGCATCAACCCCCACGTGAGTTCTGGGCATGTAGCTCTTTAATTTTCCCCCATTTAGCACGTGTCTTTCCAATGCCTTTTCCAGCTGAAATCCACAGCCTGTAAAGATGACAGAAGCTAGTAGAAACAGAGGAAAGCGCAACATCTGTGAGACAGATGTTCATAGGGTTGCAAGGTCTGGTTATGAAGAAGGACCTATTGTTTGGAAGGTATTACTGCTGTAGGGCTGCTGAACTTCATGCTTGCTTCCTCAGCTCAGGTACAGCCGTAGGGACAGGGGAGCTTCAACTCCCTCGCGGAGCTGGGAGTTAAACCTCAGGCTATTGCATCTTGTGCTGGAGCTGGCTTCCTGAAAAAGAGATTTAATTTGCACTCTACAGTTGCTAATCTGTACAGATCTGATGTATAAAGCTCTTACTGCTGCTGGATTGCAGCACCTCTGCACAGAGCATTAGCAACTACTACTTGCCCGCATAATTGGAATAAAAATATTAAGTGTGCTGAGCCAGAGAAACAGAGCTGCTCTCAAACCAATCCACATTCTTTGTGCAAACACCAGCTATTTCTTGACTATTTGTATTCACTAGGAGGGACAACGTAGGGCTCCACAAGTTTATGAAGTCCCTGTTATTAAATGAGAATTAGTTGTTTTGTAGTCTGATGATTTTTTTTCTGCTGTCTTCGGTTTATTTGTAAAAGAAAAGAGCCTAGATAGGAATGGGTCAGCTCACATTATAAGAACATGTACAAAGTAATCAGAGAATCATAGAAATGTTGATTGGAAAGGACCTCTATAAATCACCTCATCCAAGTCTCACTGAAGGCAGGAGAAATAAGAGGGGATTTAGCATGCAGCCGTACAACTCACTTTGCAGAAGAAACGGTTTGGTTTTTAAGCAATACCGGGTGAAATATTCCTTCAGCTGAAACAGAAGGAAATTTGGGAAACATTTTTTCCCTTGTGTTTCAAACAAGGGAAAGGAGGTTAAATGTTCTGAGGGTTACTCCCTGTTCCTCCATTGATCCAGTGGCAAATATGGAGAGACCTGGTTTAGCTCCTTTGGATAAAACTGGGGGTGTTCCTGGGGGCTAGGGTGGTAAGGGCTGCTCTACAGGGCTAGGATTTCACCTTTTGTTGCTCAGTTTCTCTATCAGTGAAAAAGTTCAGGTAGAGTTTGTGAGGCTTTAAGGTCTTGATCCTTGAGCTACTTCGGTACCTTGGCTTTTGATGGCAATTAAGCACCTTCTAAGGATCTGACCACGCAGTACTTCTTTTCCTCCAGTACTTCCTTTATTCAGCCCTATGTGTTATCTCCTACTTTGCTTTGCTTTACTTCTCAAATATGCGTACGTGCTTTCTTTGCTGTTGCTGGCTCTTACTTAAAATTCACTGTTAGATCCCAGGTCAGTGGATGTGCTTGAGAAGGAGAATGAAGTGACCAGGGCATTTCTAGAGTAACTGGCAGACAGGAATAGGGAAGCATGTCCATACCCTCTCAGGTATATGTACGTATCCACAGAGGTCACAAAACTCTGCTCTCACCTGGTACATTAGCAATACTCCCACTCTTAAATTCTGAAAAATTGGTGACTGTAGGCCTTGGATGCGATGGTGGGTGGGTGGGAGAAGTGGAATATCTGTTTATGGCTGTAAAGCTGCATCTGAAAGTGTCAAAAATGTTTGTGATACAGAGGTCTATTTGCCTTATATAGAAAATGCACATTGACATGTCCCTGAAATTTCTTATGCAAGAGTGAGAAGTCAAACAGGACTTTGAATAGTGCAGTAAATAATAACATGATTCGTTGTCAAAACCTCTAATCCTGCCAATGTATTTGAAGCATTTCTTTCTTAAGAACAGGTTTTACCTGTTTGAATTAAGAGCAACTAAAATTAAATTAATCCAAGAATGGGAACAGGAGCAGATTCTGCTTTGAATTTCCTACATAATTTATTCCCTTAGACAGTGAGAAGCTGATGCAGAAGACTGATAAAGCATATTGTAGTGAAATACCTCTGTATTAGGAATTCCAGATTTGGCTAAACCACCTAAATGTCTGATATCAAGACACAGCACTTAAATAAGATGTCTATCATTTGGTGTAGTTTCACTTCATAAAGTAGTGTTAGGGCTTTGTATTGAGATGCTTATGTGCAAAATTTTCTCAGACCTCCATCAGAGTTGGTACCTAAATAAATTTAGTTATTTGGTCTGAAAATATTGCTGCCTTTTTAAAGGCTGGAAGTCCCCAGAAGATAGGCTGCTCTTGCTTTTCCTCTCATGGTTAGATTAGCTTGACAAAATGTTCAGAAAACATCAAATAGGTATAAAGTACAACATTACATGTATTCCACTGGTATCTGTTGGATTTTAGTTGGACTTAGAGCCAACAAGTTTTGGCACAAAATTTACTAAAGAGGACTAATGTAGTAATGCATTAGATGCTTTTCTGAGTACAAGTCAAGGCATGCAAAAGCGACCAATTAAAGTAAACACAGCAATTTATTTTTTTTGTGCCCTCAGCTATTCTATTGTTATTTTCTGCATGTGAATAAAAGTTCTGATAATCTTCATTTAACAGCTGCAAGACAAAATTCATTTTCCTGGTGTGACTAATATGGAATGGTGTCTTGTCACCCAAAAAGACTAGCGTGTACTGCAAAGAATAAGAAAATAATGAAACAGTAGCAGGACAAAGGAGAAGGTGTTGAAAACCAGAAAGAGCTGAATAGTTCTTGAACTTGTTACTCTGCAAATTACATTTTCTGTGTGTGAAGCTTTGAAAGTGAGGTTAATTTCTGCCCTTCATCATAATGTTCTTGAGCCTACAGTGTGAGCGAAATAATTCTACATCCAACACATGCCTATGTAATGATGTTTAAAGTTACATGCTGCTTCCAGAAAAGAAGGACCTTGTAGGCATCCATCATATATATAGGTTAGCAGGTGAGATCCCAAAAGTACTTTGTTTTTATTTTTTTCTATGTGTTATCACCAGACCATACATAAACACCATAAACATGAGCAGAGACACCTGAGGACTTGGGAGCTTTGTGGTTGGAAGCAACCAGTTTCCAGTTGGTGGTGGCCTTCTGGCTATGTTTGCTACCAACTACAACTGTTTTCATCACTGCTTTGGCTGTAGATAACCTATTGGCCTTGCCTGCAGGGTTGGTACAAGCAACCATTTAGCGGCTTGCCATTGAACTCCTGCTTGACCCCTAAGAAAAGTGCAGACTGCTCAGAGACACGTTGGCTTGCTGCTGTTCCCCTCTCCCAAGTGCACTGTTGTGCTTGGCTACTGTCTGCAAGATCAGTTTCAGGTACAATCCCACAACGGAAAACACATTTTAAAACAAATGCACCTTGAAAAACTGACAAGTGAAAAAGGCTCTGAATTTTTTAAGGAGCTCTGGAATTGTTGCTCTGTTTTTTTCTGCCTTTAAAAAAAAATAAATCATTTATTAAATGTATTGAAAACCTCCAGTCACTAGCCTTAGGGCAAAATTCAATTTTGCTGCTTGATATTCGTGCTGAAAATGCCTCTGGAAAAGTGCTGTCCATCTCTTTGTCATGTACGTGGTGCAGGTCAAACTAAGGGAAGACAGGAGAGCTTGTCTTACGGGTCTTGGTGACCGTTCCTTGCTTCTTCTGACCTCTCATGTCAGTGTAGGTGAGCATTGCAGAGACAGCTCTGTTTAGGCTACTCAGCTCTTTCAGTCCACAAGTCCTGATCTTTTGAGACTTTACAAACAAAGCCAAAAAGCAGGTTTTTTTTTTCTCTTCACTTACCAAGACAGACTTTGACTTACCTAGAAACAAGTTATCTGTACTGTTCTCAAACTCCTTAGAAAGCCTCATATGAGCAGCACAGAGATAGGGAGCTTTTTCAGTGGGCATTGCATGGATGGACATAATTGGGGAAATATTTCTAGTTTGGATTAACCTTCTCTTGATTTCACTTGAGATTTTTGTTGAATTCCAAAGTTTGCTGCAAACTTCTCAATGAGAAGCTTAACATCTGGGGTTTCCTCATGGGATTTCTTCTGTGGGATGTTTTTCTTCTATTTGAAAAGACAAGCATGAATTGCTAATGAAATGAGAAAATACCTGGTGCAGCCCTTGTACATGGGTGCTTTGTCTGAATGTGTTTTTTTTTCCTGGCTTGAGGAGCTGTACATCTCTTCTTTTAACTTTAAAAAAAAAAAAAAAATCATTTTAAAATTGACATCTTTAATCTGTGCTCTGCTGTTCCACTTTCTAGAGATGCCATGTACCGTTCTCAAAATAAACGGGTTCTCTTCTCTAGAAAGCTTTGCAATGTATTTGAAAATGCAAGAAATCAGTGAGATTCCCCTATCTCCCTCCTATGATATAGTAACCTATCCTCCCGTATATCCACTTGATTTTTCAAGGGCTTCAATTGGATACTCAAAAGCTGTAGAGCCATTGATTGTCATTGGACTTACTGTGAGTAAATAAACATATTTGGTTTTATTGTATCCTTAAAGCTGAATGAGCTAAGCAGTGATATGTTGCTCTACTGTTGTCTGCATAAAAAGTTAACCCTTGCCTCAAGGAGAGATTAAAGCTCTGATTTCTTCTATTCCTGGCCCTGCCACAGACTTCTTTTGTGGCTTCAGTGTATTACCTGTTACTATATATACGTGCCAAGTATTGTATTATTTAATGCTACTATCTAGTCCTACTTTCAGTGCCATGATTGATGCTTGCAGGTGATTCAGTTTTATACTGGTTGTACCAAAAGCAGTAGCAGTGTCGCCATGTGTGGGCACCCAGCTGGGGTGGCATTAAGTGGGCAATCTACTGCCAAAATAGTCTTAAAGTCTGGTCAGTGACAGAGGTAGGAACAAAGCAAACACAGGGCTAATTGAGGAGTTCCAAACAACACCTTTTTTCCCCCAAGCTTCTGGGCTGAAGTATCCCCACTACTAAAAATATTGCTGATTATTCCTTTAAGGGAAAAATGTTAATATACAAGATCTAATTACCTCTGTCTAAGCTGATACGCCTACAGCACCTTTTACATAACCCAAACACTTGAGTTCCAATTATACAATTATATTTTAACATGTATTAAGTGCTATTCCTTTAGGGAGGAGACATACTGAATTTTTAACTAAACTCCTTCCTCAATAAAGACCTGGATGGTAGGGTCTCATTTCATTACAGTGCCAAAGACTTGGTTTTTCTCAGTTCCTTTCCCCTCAAATACACCAGCTGGCTCTTCAGAAAGCACATTTTCCATGTCTGCAGCACTGACCTGTATATCAACTGCTGATATTAGCCGTAAAAAGCTAATATTCTTGAGGTCAGTTGTGGCACCGTTACTGCAATTGATCAATAATGCTTGCACAGTGTGAGTATTCTCTGTTTTGTGTACAACCTATTGCAAGGGCCAGGTCTTTAGAGGAAGCAACATGTTCAAAAGTGGAGGAAAAAGCTGCTGTTTTTTTTTAATAGCATGTCTTGCTCTAGAGGTTGGTAGCCCAAAAGGTTCAGTTTCCCTTTACTGAAAAGACAGATGACTCCAATGACCATTCTTTTCTGGTATTTTCATGCAATTTTTTTAAGACACAGAAGCTCTCATCTGGAGGGAAGACTTGTTGAGGAAGACTATTTGCTGCATGCTTTTAGTTCTTGACATCAATGAGGTTTGTAGTTCACCTCTTCCGAAAACCCAGAGCCTGAGTTTAGAGTGAGGAACCTGAGCACATTCCTGCACTCAGAGCTAACTCAAGTTTTCTGAACACTCAGGCAAAGTTGGGACTTGGCCTGAAAGAGCATAGGAGAAGAAAAGAGATGAACCAAGAAAGATTGAGTGGAGGGCAACGCTGGGGGAGCAAGGCTGAGGACTGCTAGTGCTCTCCATGGTGGATGGAATGCGTGTGGGGCAACGGCTGCTGGTGGAGGGGAGGAATCAGGTCCCAGGTGTGTTCTACTTCTTTCCATCCCTCAGCATCAGCCTATGCCAAAAGCTGGCACAGCCTACAGTCCAGTCACACAGTTTGTGCTAGGTTCATCGCTGCCGTGGAGGCAAATTTATCAGCCACTGAAGCAGCTGGTTGAACGCAGCTATTTCTATACTATACCATAGTCATCCCTGCACAGTGACTTCGGTTTAAAATATCTGCTGTTTAGAAAACCAGGTTTGGGAAATATTGAATGAAGTTACTGCATTGGGCTGTACCCATCAGATAACTCAGTTCTTACCTAAAGAAAACATTAACACAGTTAATTACAAGGTAAAACTAAATTATTAAAACATTGAACTTGTGTAATTTTAATTATACCAGAGCAAAAAAATCTGGAAGTTCCCATGGCAACCTTAGCTCTGTCTCCTGTGTGCAATGGATGTGCGTGTATATGTTTGTATAAAATAGGATCATTCATGATCATGGTCAGAGAGATTTAAGGAATTGCTGATCAAGATGATGTTAATCAGACCAGAAATCTCATCTTAGAAGTGATTTATTTTTGCTATTTCTCTAGTCAATGTAGAGGAGATTCTGAATTTCCGTCCAGTTTGATAAGTATTCATGCTAAAACATAATGCCTGAACAATCCATATCTTGTCATAAATCTCATTTATCATTTTTCAAATTTAGCTATGATTGTGACAGACAACCTGCAGTCATGAGTCTCAAGAGCTACTAAGGTGAAATTGGCATCCTTTTTTTTCCCGGTGAGCTCACTAGAATCAAACATTTGATTACATGTTGCACTTTGACACTAGCACTTAATCCTGTAGTGTTAATTTCACCCATAAAGTTTTGGTTTTTTTAAAGGGTTAGGCATCATTTGCCTATCCATCAAGGATTATGGAAGATGAGTAGCCTGGTGATGTAGCAGAACCTCCCATATCACCTGAGGGAATAATGTTGCCAGGAGGCATTCCCATGAGATACTCCCTTAATCTCTTCATCTCTGTGCCTCCCCTCACCCACGTTCCGTTTGTCCAAAATGTACACACCAGCCATCACTCTCATAAATAATGGTCTTGGTAGAGCAAGGGGACTGATGATCAGGGTGAGGGAGGTGTTTAGTGTTGCTGTGGGGAGAGACTGACAGCTGCAAGAAATTTGAGCTATTTTGTGCAGGCAGAGTGAATAAGGGAAAGTTTTGTGTAAAAAAACCCCACATATTATACTCTTGTGAAATGTGTCTAAATGGTGAAGGCGTTAAAGGGTACTATTCATTTTTATTACTGTCATGAGATTCAGTGAATGGCATGTTCGTGGTAGTGAGCTTTACAAGTATTATGTAAAGTACTTTTCCAAACTACAGTTTCTTTTTTTTTCCCTGTGGTTGCCCTGTAACTCTATTTTCAGTGACATAATTCTTCAGCGTAGTGCCTCAGAAAGAGGATTAATACTTTAGAGGAAGAACTGAGGCTGTATAATTTTTCCTATACAAATAAATACACATCCCTGCATCTACTGAATATGACCACATTCTTGCTGAGCTGTTGTATAAAGTCAAAAGAGATAACATTATATATACATGACATAAGCATAATGTATGTATAAATATATTCTGAGCAGATTCACAGAGTAATATGAAGATTTGCAGGCTTCTAAAATCCCAGAGATATAAACGTAAAGATAGAAGAAGAGTTCACTGTATTGAGGAGCTGTGAGTACATAAAGCAGATATAAGTATTAACTCACTACAAATTCATATCAAGAGAATTCAGAAATATTAAGAAAGAAACTTCATAAAAATTATGTTCTGTTGTCATGGGGGAGATTTAATGTTAGAACAATTAAATTTGGAAATGTCTTTAAACAGTCACTCTCCTTTAAAAGTAGGAAAGTTGTACCTACTGAGGTAAAGCAATTATTTCTGTTCTTTAAATACACAATTTTTTCCTGTGAGTCATGAGGTCAATGCCTAATAACTTAGCATCCTGCTAAAATTAAACAGCATAAAATTTTCCTGCCAACATATTTCTGAATCGGCATATTTTCTTTATTTGGATATAGCACAAAAGCTAAAATGTACATTTATGCCCCTGAAGGCACTCAAATGTACAGCATAGTTATACCCCCCAAATGTCTTTCACCGTAATTACTTTTATTTTGTTTGTAGTAACATTAGCTGTATTTTGTTAGAAGGACAGGTTTGAAATTAAACTTTTAAATCAAGTAGGGTATATTTGAGACAAGCCTCATGAGAGACCTCTTTTAGATCAGTCCTCTCTGAGATCACCAGTGACTGCCTCTGTGTTCATGTCAGTAAAACACAGCCTCTGGGTCATGGGAGGTGATGCCAGATTTCTTTGGTTATTCCCAGCTGGCTGAAACCAGGAATAATCTAAAGGAGACCTCGTGCAAACACTGTCAGAAATAAGGGAGTGCTGAGCATGATTCATAAAAGGAGTTAAAAGGAACAGAGAAAATACACAGAGGAGGAGAGTGAAACACTTCAAAGCCACCCTCACCAGGGCAGAAATCCTCCAGGAAGGTGGAAGACCATGAAAGAAACACCAGTCTAGTTTTGCAAGCAGTGAATAGCAGCAGAGGGCAGCTTCTTTTCTCATAATCACTGGAGTGAAATCCTTGATACATTTGAATAGCTTTTCTTGCCTCAGCCAAAAATACTATAAAACTGAACTAAAGGAGGATGAGGAATGCTCTTTACCCTGTAAGCATGAAAGGTTGAGGAAAATGTGAGTAAAGAGCCATTTGGCATTGCTTGGAGGTTGAGTTGCTGATGAGAGATGGTGTTGGTTACGTGTGCATTGAGACGTAAGCATAGTCTCCTGCACACCCCACATGGCCGATCCTCGGTGTGCTCCATGAACATGTGCTGTCTCTATATTCTGTATTACATACACCCGGTGGTTATTTTCTCTCAGTCACTCAGCTGAATCTGTTCCAAGAGCACGTCAAGCCTGCGTAACTGCCCTGTAGCAGAAAATAGCAGAGGAGGGATTGATCGTGCCCAAGTCACATCCCAGCACAGCTCTTGTGATTGGGAGGGTAAACACAACTCAGGAACATCACTAAGATTCCCAAAGGGAAAGATGTAAGAATATGACAAACAAAAGGAGGGACAAAGTTCAGACTCTGCTCAATGGGTGGACGATTATATCCTGACCGAGAACCTCAACACTGTAAGAGAAAAGAGCCAAGCGTATGGCATGACAACTCTGGCTGCAGCAAAAAGCATGTAAAGTTGCAGAAGCAGTTAGTTAACAGAAGCCAACCCACTGGGTGTCACAAAAGGAAAGATGTGAGAAGGAGGATGGATTATATCGCTTTGCAAAAGTTGGCAAGAGCCGACAATATGTTTTGCTCTGATGAATCCTCATAGGAGCAAGGAACAGCAGTTCATTAGGAGATAAATACAGCACTGAACTTGAAGTAAATGGGACATTTATGAAGCTGGACATGGCACACACCCCATTATGTTGCCAGAAACAGTTTTTTTCATTGTTAGAAAAGTACAGGCTTGAATACTGTATAGTAAATTTGCTATTGATAGTAAAAGAGTTATACACTGCACCTATTGCCAGTAAAGAAGCATAGCCACACCAGCAAAAGCTAAACAGGGAGAGAGGTCTCTGAAAAGCAGAGTTTATTTTGGAGACCCCACGCTGAAGAGGTATTGAACTAACGGGATGGATGTTCTGCACCTTGGAAGACGCTCATCTTGTAATGGTGCTAAGGAAAACATACTTCTTTTACTAGCAGAAAATATGGGAGTTCCTTTTCCTCAGCTGCATTCCTCAGTGGCATTCCTAAAAATGAAGGACGCAGGGTGGAGGTTGGAAAAATATTCTCCAGAAGTAGTAAACCTGCCCAAACACAGACATTTAGCAGCATTTTAAGTGTCATAGGGTATCTGAGACATCCCCCAGTATGTCCGTGGTAGATATGTCACCACACCTATAGGAAACCTGTACATTTCTCCAGTGGTAACTGAAGGCCAAACAGGTCTCGCTGGTACTAAAATGGCATGAATACCCTCATCTCAGCTGATGAGCACGGTTATATTCTCCAGCAGCATCAGAAGAGATGGTGGAGACCAATCGATCTCCATTTGGGAAAATGTCCCTTAACCTAAGGACTGACAGAGAAAGCACAGTTATTAGCTTTGGTAAGAAAAACAAACAAACAAACAAAACCCAAAAAACCTAACAGAAAAGAACCGGTTTTGTTCCAGCAAAAATTTATGCCAGGTGTTTTTATGAGCTTGATGCATCAGCAGACACCTTAGAAAAACAGTACATTTATGCTTTTTCCATCCCTGGAAGATACTCTTTGCTTATATCGCTGTTTGAATTGTGGTGGACAACAAAAGTGTTTCACTGGGAAGCATATCAGTGATATCCTCACAGGCAGTAGGACCTGGAAAGGTTGAGAAAGCCATGAGCAGATACTCTCTGGAAGAAAGTGGGCTGCTGGGTCAGAGCCGAATTAAGTTATGTTCAATGTTATATTTGCTTTTGGGGAGTAATGGTAGATCATAACATTGATCCATGTTGACACCTATATCCTCAATACAAGTGGTTTGTTTGAGAGGGACATTAATGTTTTAATTTTACTATAGAGTTTGGGAAGCTGAGAGAACTAGAGAATCTTATTTAATTTATGATATTCATAACTGAAATACTAAGTTTCTTTCAATCCTCTTATTCCATTCTGTGAAGCCTGGAAATAGCTTTGGCATTACAGGTGATAAAGACTGAACAGTCTGCTGTGGTACAGAAGAAGACTTTAGATTGTGGGTGCAAATATGCCTCTATTCCTGGGAAATTAATCTAAGTTAATATTGACCACAGACCAATTGCCAAAACTGCTTGGGAAATATCCAGGTTTTGACAGATAAAGAACTTGTTTGTTGTTGTTAAAGTGTATAATTCATGAACTGAATATAATCCTGTTCAAGAGCTGCTGGTTGTAGACAAAGTCTCTCATGCGTTTGGCAAAGGTTTAGTAGAAAAAATTGTCCCGAGCTACAATTTGTTTCCTAATGTTGGAATTTAATAACCAGTCTGGTCTCAGAGGAGACATGCACAGAGACTGCCAGAGTAGACTCAAGGTAAGACACTGGAAAATGACTACATTTGGCAGGGATGTGTATTTAACCCTTGTTACCAATTTTGGGAAGAACGCCTGGAGCAGATAGGAGTTGGGCATTAGAAAGATGATCTCCAAAATGTTACAGAAAAAGATATTAAATGAAGGTCATTTAGAGTGAGCAGCTCATGAGAGAGGGTGCAAAAGGTATTGAATTGGCTTCAGCTGAAGAGCAGCATTGCTGATCTGAAGTCTGGCAGGATATGTGAGCCTACCTTATGCAAAAGAGGCTCATGTTAATTGTTAAAAAATGGCTGCCTGGGAAGAAAAGGCCTTTATTTGTTTAAATTTTCAGGGGGGTGGGGTGTGTGTGGGGTGGAATCCTACAAACCTATATATTTGTGCTTGATGACTAGCCTCACTTTATCAGAAGATGCTCCTGTGAAAGAGGAGCTCATGCGTATCAAATCCATTTTTGCTGTAGCTGGTACAACTGGCTGAGAAATATCTGAAAACAGACCACGCTTTACTGAGCCTGTGTTTAAGTACTTTGCAATAAAGGTTAGGTTTAATTATGTAATCTCTTATTCCCTGTCTAAATAGCTGGTGAAAATAATGTACAAAAACCCCTCAAATCCCCTACCACAGTATCAGTCAGACTGTGATCCATATTCAGCACTTTCAAATTACAGGATGGCTCCAGTGAAGTGGAGTTGTCATCACTGATAACTCTGATTAATAGAAACCTGAAAGCGAGTATATTTGCATTGCTAGACCTGCCCTCCCCCCGCCCCCCCCCCCCCCCCCCCCCCCCCCCCCAAGTCAGAGACTTGCAAATGGGAAAAGAAAAAGATGTAGCAAAATAGCTGATACAGTTTGCAGTCCTGGGTACTCATACTTCAGGAAATGGTAATGTGCATCTCTGATAGCAGAAAGTGGCTGTCTAGACACTGCTGAACAGAAGTTAATGTTTGCACAGTCTGGCTCATGCCCACCCTACTTAACTCTTCTAGAGCAGTTTTGGCCTGGAAGGAGCCTAGCTGCAGCGACCCAAACCAGCCAGGGATTCAAGTAACATCTAACAGTGAAGACAGTGAGGGTCCAGGCTTGAGCCTGTTACTCAGCTCCCCCTTTTTGGGGGTGATATGGCCATTTCCAGGAGTAGTGGTGTTACAGTCTTGCAGCCGGTTGAACTAACCAGCACAGGCAACAACTTGAGCAGGGAGCAACCAAACCGAGTAGGTTTGCATCCATTTGGCAGCAGTAGCAAGGATATTTCAGTTGAGATACATTGGAAAGAAGCAACAGCTCTGGAAATCTCCAAAATAATTATACTCCTCTGCTAAGGTAACTTACTGGACCAAAAGTATGTTAGTGTATAGAGCTGGTGCATTTAACTATTTATGAAAGGCATGCTTTGGGGACTGTTGCGTGAATGGCTGAGTTTCCCAGATGATACGAGTAATCTCTAGTTTCTAAGCCTCACAGTAAGTACTAGACAAGGGATGAGAAAGATCTCTTAGAAGACCCCTGGTCACCTAGTGGTCACTGAATGCTACACGAGCATCTGTAGACTGAATTTAATTTTGTCTGTTACATGAGTGGAGTGTAATACTAGGATTAGAGATGTGTTTTTGCAATAGTTATATCAATATTTGTTTTCATGGAGATAACTAACTGGGAAAAGAAATGTTTCATGGGGTAATAGTTTAGAAAACAGGATTTTCTTGAGTAGCAATGAAAAGGAATAGGTCAGCAACAGAGCCAGCGTATACTTGGTAACCCACATGAAGGTCTGACATCTCTTCTCTTCTCTGATAAAGTTCTTTCACCAGTTCCCTACCTTTCTTTTCTTTCATTTGTTCCCCTACTACTGCCTTTCTCTGCAGCTCGTCCAGGGTAGTATTAAGCTGACACTGATATTATACACTAACTAACCAGAATCATCCTTGATGCGTCTATGCAAGCAGATACATATGTTAATAAGTGTAGGTCTGCTCTAAACTCCAGAGACTTCTTTGGACCCAGTGATGCTCTTTTCCAAGTTCCTTACAAACCCCTTGTTTTTACAGAAGCAATTGCCTTAACAGGAGATAACAGCAATGATTTTTTCTGGGCTTAAATCCTGATGTAAATTTCTTTTCTTTGGCAGTCGTACTCATTCTTTTGAACCCTTCTTTATCTGTGCCTCTGCACATTGCTGTGTGGCTTTAAAAGTTCCAATTTTATTCTATGTCACAAATATTTGTGTCACTCAAATGTAACAATACATGGTAACAAGTGCACAAGCTTTAACTTGGTCATAACTGCCACCTGACAAAGCCATTTTTTTTTTGGATTAGGAGATGAAGCCAGAACTCCTTTAAGTACAAACAGAGAAGTTGCTGCCTGTTTTCCTGGGCCTTCAGGAGTTTACTTTTGCTTCAAACCAATAGGGCATGAGACATGGAGGTGGTCAGATCCTGACTGCAGAAATCCTAGATGCAGCACGCCATCCCAATTCCCGCATCCAGATCAAGAATTAGAAAGGGAGGCAATTCGTAACATGGTTATTATGTAAAACATATGCACAAACTGAGGCATTGTGTACACTAGCATAATTATCCACTGCTGACAATGAATTTGCTGGTGCTGAATGTGATTAACCTGCAAGCACAGCCAAGAACTATTCTTGTTTCAGAAAGCCCATGTTAAACCTGCCTGCTTGTGAAACTGTGTTCAATGCTGCTTTAATTGCAACCATTGCCGACATACGTTGTCAATAACAAGCATTTTTGCTGCTGTAGATGAGGGTAAAATGTGGCGATGTTGCAGCGAGCCAAATCTTGAAAGCCCTCACTTAACTTGGATGCTCAGGATTTAAACTACTCAGGAAACTTTATGTCTCCGGCTATTTATTATTACATACAACATGTTCTTGGAAACCACTCCACATTTAACAGCAGTTAAACCCATCTGCTGCTCCTGAATTTTCATTTCATTCACAAGCCTGCTTTAAAAGTATTTTTGGACTTATTGCCAATGTGCTATCAACTGTTTATTATTCTGTTGTAAGTTGGTAAGAAGAATGACTCAAATTTTAAAAGGAAATTGTAGCTTCCTATACATTTTTGAGCTTTTCATTGAAACTTGCCTTCCCTTCATTGCCTGACATAATTGAAATTTTTAGTTTAAAAGCAATTATTTGCCACAAAAGTGTATAACCTCAAGCTAAATGCCGATTTTAGTGACTAGTAATTGCATATTTGTAAATTCCACAGAATTCATCTAGTAATTACATCACAGGCATAAGGAACAGACTTGAATTTAGAACTGCGATCACAGATACTGTTCAGTATATTGAAGTTCCTGTAAGTGTAACAATTTTTCATTGCTTTATTTAAAAACACGATCACAATTTTCTTGACACATCTCTTCTCCCTGTGTTGGTGTTGTGTTACTGTTACTTGGCATAGCAGTACTTCAATGCCCTCTACAAAGATTAATAGGAGCTTTGTAGTTGTAATTTTCATGAGATCTTCTTCACCTCATGAAGATTTTTTTTATACAGAAAACCTTATTTTCCTCCTTTTTCTTTGTGTGGTCATTGCATGGTACTGTATAATGTTCTTGTGTGAAGGTAATTTTTCCTGGACCAAGGGACTTCTTAGTATTTAATATGTGCTACTTTTTTCCATGGCACTAAATTGATCCTACCTTATTCCACAGATTAACAAAGCTTTCCAGTCTATAGGTGTATTTAAGCCCTTCTAAAAGTGGAAATTGACTTAGAAACTGAAACTTGTCTCTAGGTCTTGTGTAAAACACTCGCTATTTTACAAGTGAGTTCTCCCAAGGGATCACAACTGTTGTCATAGTTCATAACATTTGAAGTAGTTTGAAACTTACATTTTTTTTTTCTAATTAAAGAGTAGGAGATTTTCTATACAATACATGCCAAAAGTTCATATTTAAATTATATATCCATACCCAATAATAACTAGTATCAATGACAATGTCTGTTAGCAAATAAAAGATCTCCTTAAAAGGAAAAAAAAAAAAAAAGACTACTATTTGGGGTGAGGGCAGTTGTCTAAGATAGACATCTAGTGTATTTTAGATGGCCTGCAAGATCCGAGATGTGCATGTGGCTGTCAGAAATGACTGAAGGAAACCCATAGCCTTCTGAAGTAGCAGACAGAGACAAAGTGATACTTCAGCGCATCTAATACACTCTGTTTTGGAAACTCAGTCTCACTTTTAAGATTGTCACATCCACGACGTACAATATGATGCTTATGAAGAATGCTGTTTATAAATGCTACCTTACTTGCATTTGAGTAGTTTATTCAAAACCCTATTTTTACAATGAGAATTACATTTCTACACTGTGTATCCACTTGGTGCCATTCGTACAATCTTACTTTGAAAGTGAGTATATATATATATATATATTTATATTTTTTTAAAAGAAATAGCTGAGAGGAATGTGCCTTTTGCTATTAGCTGGCTATTAATCATCCTGCTCCACTTAAAATTGCTGAAATTACTAGGGAATAAACTTTTCATGGGTGAAAGCTATGGACTCATAGCATGTAGGATTGGAAGGAATGTGTTTCAATGTTTCAGCACCCTAGCAGTTAGAGGCTTTTTTCAGAGCAGCTAATTTAGGATGATTTCTCTGGATTCTGTCCTCAGTGGAGACTAACGGATCACTATGCCCATGTAATATCCCATTTTCAGTCTTTCCTAGGTTGTGCTTTCTGAATCCATCATCACTCTTTTTCCTCTCCTGTAAATTTCCTTTGGCTTTTTCAGTATCTATCTAAAATGCTGTGCCCCTAAAATGATACGTTCTGCTGGTGTCTTATCATCAATGATTACAGCACAATAATTATAACCCATGTCCTTATACACAGCAATCACTTATATTCTGAAGGAAGGCCATTTTGCAACAAAACTCACTCTTGGCTCCGCCTCAGTTAATGATCTCCACGTAGATGTTCCTTACTTTGTATTTTTGCATTTGATCTTTCCTCCGGTAGAGCAGTGCTTACTGCTCTGGGAGCATTTCTTCCATCTGCGTTTATGAAACCACACGTTTCTTTTCAAAAGTCTCCAGAACCAAATCCATGAACTAAACTACATATATGCAGAAGACTGCTGTGGCCAAAATAACACATCAGCCCTTGTGGACTTGTCCTTTAAATGCCTCCCAGTGGCTCCTGGTAGGCTTCATCTTGATGTATGGGAATCCGCAGCCACACATTACACTGTAAAATAAGTTACTTTAGATTTTGTCATATAAAAATCCTTTACGTATGAGCTCGATTGAATATTCAGACCTCAATTCATTCCAGTTCACTGAGGTGGGAATGCAGCCTCCAAAGGGTGTCTCAGTGCACTGAAGCCCTGAGCCATTCTCAGGAGTTTCCCATGTCTCCACGGACTCTTCTCCTAGCTGAAAAACCTAAATGCCTGAAGTTTGACAGCATCAATATAATCCTCAGTTCTTAAGAATACTGTTGTATGACAGCAGTAATCCTTTTTAAGCAGAGCTAGAAGTCCTTTTTCCTTAGAATATACTTTTGAAAAGCTTTAAAAGTGTTATACCATCTTTTTTTTCTGACAATTAGTTGCCACTCTTTACACCAACAGTGTTTCAAGATTTCCCTGAATGACTTTTTAGCCTAGTGGTGTTAAAAAAAGACTTACTCTTGCAGGTGAGAGTGAAAAAATGTGGGTTTTTTTCTCCTTGTTCCTTTTTAAAAGTTGTATTCCTTAGAAACAAAAAGTTTTTAAAGTGATCTACTGCAAGGTGAGGATCAGTATTACAAATGCATCATAATGAATGTGGCCTTTGTAAAAATGCTTTTTAGTACCTTAGGAATTAAATATTCTGTAAAAAAAATAATATTGGATGCATAGCTACAGACATGGTAGTTTTGCTATTAACAAAACCTGTGATCCTTGCAACATGAGTCTCCCTTTTGCTGACAGGGCTCTTCCGCATTGCTGTTATTTGTTAAAAACTCATGTGTTTTCTATGGTGGCGTTGACTCATGCCTAGGTGGGAGCCTGAATTCAGTGCAGATTTTCCGTTTCACAAAAAGTGAAGCCTGATGTTCATTAAAAACAAATGTATAGTCTCTTACTGTTAAAACTTCACAAATTCACAGGGGATAATTAGAGTGGATTTTAAAATGCAGAAGGAACAGGGTTATTTCTAATTTTAGCAAGAAAGGGGTGGACTGTCAAGAGAACATTTATTTATTCCTTACAGCCTTTTTGCTTGATTTTCTAATAATTACTTGAGATTGGTAGATGTTGCATACTAAAAATAAAATTAAATATAGTAGTACAGTGTTAATTCTATAATATATATAGAACTTACTTGTTCTCCCTTGAAGAATAAACAGCTATTCCATAGATATTTATAATCAATAATATGCACTCACATTTGGAATATTATATAATATAATGGCATTTCATTTTTGTTAGAAAGCCTCTGGCCAATTCAACATGTATTAACACCAGTTTACAACTTGAAGGGGAATAGATGGCATGCCAGGATATTTCCCAAAGCAGATATAGCAAAAATGAGCCCCCGGCCCCCTAAAAGCAACCTGGGAAGCAAAACCACAGAAGTAAGCACCGTATGCAAACACAATGAGAAATCTGAGTTTGGAACATGTCCTGAG